>NC_046285.1:95430991-96655405 GCF_004115265.2 Rhinolophus ferrumequinum | reverse complement strand
CATTAGGAATAGAGACAGTGGCAACGTAATGGCTGTATGCGATGTCAGAGGGGTAGTAGATTGGGGAAGGGGGGTATCACTTTGTAAGGGATATAACTGATAAATGTCTAACTATCACATTGTTTTGTACACCTGAAACTAATAAAACAAAAAGTGAGCGCAAGAAGATAGCCATCAGAGAGTTAAAAGTACACAGTTAACAGAATTGATCAAATCAGACAGGCAGGTACATCTTAAAGCCAGAATAAGAGGTAATTAGAAGATAACAGCATATTTAAAGAAATACTGTTTCAAATAGAGAAGAGTTTGTGAGTAATAGAAGTCTAGAAAAACCATTGTCATAGGTTCATCTTGCGTAAGCATGACCCCTGTGTGGCAATGCCCTGGATCAGGATGTTTCGGTAGGATTTTGAGGACGCAGAAGTCTGCACCTTATTATGAAGATGGTTGTATATGACAATCACAACATGATGATATTATTCAAAAAGAAAGAAAAAAGAAGAACTCTAAGATAGAGTCAATGTTAATAAATCTAATTCATGAATCAGTAAATCCTATTTCTAACTTGCAAGCTCACAAATACTGGAAAGAAATCAGACACATTTTTTCAGCCTTTTACTTCATCAGAACCACGAATGCTGTTGCTATACTTCAGCTAAATGAACAGATATTCTTCCTGACTCTGTATTTCCCACAGGTTTTTGTTTCAGTGGTTCTCACAGTGATTACAACTTTATCTTAGGCACCCAGAGAAGTCTTTGAAAGCCTACATTTGCCTTCTATTTACTTTGTTGGGCCCCAGAGCATTTTTGAAACTACTTAGAGCTTTGACAGCAACTGGTTTTTCTCCCGAGAGGAAATTTGAACAGTTCACAACAACTGGTGAAATAGCACAATTCTTCTTTCTTTCAAAAGATGAAACCAAAGATGAAAGAGTGGATTTTTCTAACCAGTGTTTCAGTGAGGACCCCCGGCTCCCTAAAAGATCAATGACATGGAAAATAGACAGTTTTTCAACTCGAGAATGACTTCTCAAAAGAGAATGAAGAAAAAGCATAGGAGATGGTAACATGTTCAGAATGAGATGAATAGATTCTCAAGGAAAAAAAATAAAAATAAAGTATCTAGCAATTCATCAAACCCAATAAAATGTAAAATAATAGGCATATAGTTATTGATTTAACCTTAAAAGCTTCCTTGGGTGTGACAGATAATTTTAATAGAAGTCCTGGTATCTTCCAATTTTCGGTGATTTTTGATGAGCAAATCTGAGCTAAACTAATTACTTTAGCAGAATTCCAAACTGAAATATGATTATGGAGTTAAGCAGGCATTAGCAGTGAAAATTTAATTTATGTGTCAATTTGTTACACAACTACAGCTTAGTTTAGGTGCAATTGCAGCGATATTTTTGTCTCTCTGGTGTATTGAGAGCTATATTCACAAGATCTACTTTCATGAATAAAATATCGCTGAGTTTATTCCAACATCAGTTGGGGTAACTAAAGCAAAAACTGCCTCTGGGGAGAAAAGACGACACCAAGGTGAGGACACCCTCACGTTGGGTCATGACGTCACTCACAAGCAGGGCCTGGAAAAAAATAAACAAAACTCTTTATTAAGGTCATTTTTCATATATCACCCTAGCTGCTCAAAAGGCCAGAAACCAGCATCCATTCACCAATACATTCTTTATGTATCTACAGCTCATCTTTAACATATATACAAATAATAGCCAAACACACACACATTGCTTTTCAAACAGTACATTAATAAAGTTAAGATACTCATTAGAACTGAAAATTTAGGGTGAAAATATGATTCAATGAAGTAACAATGAAACAAAAACTATTCTAAGGGTTGGGATAGATTGGATTCAATTATTTGTATTCAAGAGGACAACAGTGGGTGATTTTTTTTTTTTCCTCCAAAAATCTTTCCTTCTTTCATTTCAGGCTTAGAAATATCAAATTAGATGTTTTCCTCCTTCTGGCCCCAATCTGGTACAGTGGTTCTCAACCCCGGGTGCATATCAACATCCTCTGGGGACATTTAGATTACTACATATATTAAACCCCAAAGGTGAAGATTCAGGTTCAAGAGGTTTGGAGTACTGCATACTTTTTGTAGTTTTGTTTGGTTTAATAAAAATGTATTCATCTTGTAATATATTAAACAAAGAGCTTGTCTTTATACACTAAATGATGTTCTGTTAAATATTCACATAACATTTATATAACCAATTAATCAAAATTTAGGAATTTAACAAATGAATTCCCTTGATATGTCAGTGTCAATTGCAAAACTTAATTAAGATTTTCTTAGATATCTACTGTGAGTTGAATTTTGTCCCTTCAAAAGATATGTGAAAATCCTAAACCCAGGTATCTGTGAATGAGACTTGATTTGAAAATAAGGCTTTAGCAGGTGTAATCAAGTTAAAATGAGATCACACTGGGCCAGAGCGGGCCCTAATCCAATGACTGGTGCCTTTATAAGGAGAAAGAAATGTGGAGACACAGAAACATACAGGAGGTAGATGGTCACGGGAAGACAGCAGCTGAAAGGGGAGTGACGCAGCTACAAGCCAAGGAATGCCAAGGATTACAGCAACCCTCAGAAGCTAAAAGTGGCAAAGAAGCATTTTTTCTACAGCCTTTGAGAGGGATCAGGCCTGGCTGACACCCTGATTTCAGATGTCTAACCTCCAGAACTGTAAGAACACACACTTCCTTTGTTGATAGCTACCCAGTTTGTGGGCATTTGTTAAAACAGCCATAGGACACTAATACACACAGTTTCCAAAAAAGAAGTCTTAATGAATTTGTATCTTTGTTTCTTGTGTAGATAATGTTTCTTTTTCTCTGATGCCTTTAGGATTTCTCTTTATCTCTGGTTTTCAAGAACTTAGACATGATGTGTATCAGTTTTATTTGTTAATATTTATTCTGTTAAGGTTTCTTTAAAATTCATGTAACTGTGGTTTCTGGTCTTACTTTAATTTGGGAAAACTCTTGGCTATCATGTCTTCAAATATTCTTGTGGTCCTAATGTTTTTATTTTCTCATCCTGGGACTCCAGATATACATAAATTAGACCATCTGACATTGTTCCACAGTTTTTGGATGCTCTGGTGTGTTTTGTCATTGCTGTTTCCATCTTTTTATTTTTCTCATTATATTTCAGTTTGGTTCATTTCTATTGACCTTACTTTAAATTCACTTAGTATCCCCCTAGCAGTATCCAGTTGGCTGAAGAACCCATCACAAAACTACTTCATCCTGGATACTCATGTAGTTTTTTTTCCCCTGGCGTTTTCATGTGACTCTAATCTCTACAGTAAAAATTTCCAAGTGCTGATACATTTTTCCCACCCTTTCTACTAGATCCCTTCACATACCAATCACAGTTGAAGTCCCTGTCTGATAATTGCAGTATTTCTAGCTCTGATATTTTATCTTGCTTTTTTGTGTTCTGCTCTTTTATCGTAATGCCAAGTTTTATGCGTAGATTATCAGTAGAGACTGTGGCAAATCGTACGTACACTTCCAGAAAGGGCTGCCTCTTCTTCCGGGCGGACTAGTGTGTGTGTGTGAGGATGAGGAGGAAAGCGGGAGGCAATCTGTTCAGAGGCTGAACGGGCTTTGGGGACTGTCCCTGCTGTCGTTGCTGTCCGTGCACCACAGACTTCATAGTCCTCGCGTAGCAATCTGCTGTTACCTTGTGCTTCAGTGAGCCAGAGGGTTTTTCTTCCTGTTCCTATTCCTCCTCAACTTCCAGCAGCCCCTGTGTGTCCGCACCATACAGGACTCCCTCTCCATACGTTCGCCCCTCCCCCAACAGCAGATTCTGCATTGTTGCTTGTTATCTGGTACTATCTTGTGGTGCAAATGGGAAATCTTGATTTTCCTGGTCCAATTTGTGCACCCAGACCTTGGCTTTGGGTCTTTCTTAACATCCTTGTTTCTCCTCCCCATGGCAGCCAAATTCTTCCTTGCATGGTAGATTGGGGGCAAGAAAGACATTTTTGTCACTCTCCAGAGGGACCACAGAGCTCTACATTGTATTCCTAGAGGATCCAGGTTCTGCGATGGGTCCTGCCTTCTAGAGGTTTTTCCTTCTAACACTTGCATGGAAGCATTGGAGTCTGAATCCTGGGGTCAGGGGTGTTTCATGCCCTTTCCTATGAGAGAAGGTTCTGGAGAAGTAAGCAGTGTTCCACACCGGTCTTCCAGGGACCACTAATCACTTCTTGAATGCCTTTGTCAATGAGGGGAGTCTCTTTGTTCCAATCTTGAGTACTTGGTGGAAGCCCTTGGAAATTTTCAGGAGTGAACTCTAATGGAGTTTCATCAATTGTAACAAATGCACCATTTTGGTGGGGGACGTTGGCAGTAGGGGAGGCTGTGCATGGGGAGGGCAGAGGGTATGTGTGAAATCTCTGTAATCTCCTCTTAACTTTGCTGTGGAACCAAAACTACTCTAAAAAAAAATAAAGTCTTTAAAGAAAAACGGAAGAACATTTGAAAAAGAAAACAGAGAAAAGTAAATGAAATCTTCAATGAGATTAGTGGAAAAGAAAAGAAAAAAGTATGTGTTTAGTGTCGTACCTAGGCTAAAAGTGATTTTAGCTCTGAGCTAAATTTTGCTCAAATTCTGCAAATTGTTCTCAGAACTGTCCAGCAACAATTGAAGAGATGTAAACATGTCAGAAGTCTCACAGTATTCAGAAGATAGAAATAAACATAGCTACTGTTGCTGTTAGGATCCAAGGGAAATCTCTAGGTCTTGGATAATGGCATCTAAAACACCCTCAACAGCATCGTGGAGGTAAATACAATCACGATTTGCATACCCCATTTCTTTGGCAGTTGTTTGCATGAGGAAAAAAAAAAGTATGAGGTTAGGATGCCAATTGAAGAGGGACAATATGAATGTTCCAGATAAATTCCAAGTTCTGTACTGTTCTGGCTTACACTACAGATTGAATATGGGCCATAGAAGAAGAGGTGGACGGTAAATCTGCCTGGTGTTTGTCCATTCAGTGTTTCCCTTGCCTAAGCTTTAGCAATGTTTGACGTAATGACAAGGTCTAGGTCCTATTCTATGAGAACCTGAAACGTAGCTATTCTATACGGAAATCTCGACAGTGAGGAAGCTGATGAAGACAGATGCTTAAATAGAAGTTACCTTGCTTCCATTCAGGAAGGTCTTGTGAACAGGGTTTAAATTGTCACCCAGAACGAATTCTTACTCCACCCTTAACAAACAAACCAATGACCAATCAAGACCCCTGAACTTTCAGCACCAGAGTGCCTGTGGCAATAACTTAACTCCAGAAAACTATAAAGTCAATGTAATCAAACAATTATGTTAGATTATTGGAGAAACACACACACAATTTATTAACAACCAGAGTCTGTAAAACAGTAAGCAAGGTAAATTTACAATGCTCCTCTAAATTAAAAGGTTTATACAACTTATTCAAAGATAAATGAAAGCATTAATTAGTGGTTTAAAGAAGTTAGGTGTATAAATTGGATAAACGATGTAAAGCATTTGCCCAAAATAATTACATTGTTTCCAGAATACATTTTTTTCTCTTTTTTTTTTCCTGGCAGTAATTGACTAGCATGGTTAGTTGTCAATTAAGTTCATTCTACTTTATGACAATTAAGCCATGCCATCTGCATATATAACTATGCTCTCTTTCTACTTGCTCTGGTGAAGGTGCGTGCCTGACCTAAATAACCGTGATCCAGAGTAATTAAGTGAAAAAGACACAGTTTTACCCTTCTAGTAAAATTGCCTGAACTATGAAAATCTTGTTTCTACTGAACCTGAACTTCAAAAAGAGTTCTGTATAAACATTAATAAATATGGTTCTACAAGCATGTGGATTTTAGCCTTGAGGTTATTGCTGTCTCAGAAAAAGGCTGAAGAAAGGTCACTTAGAGTAACCACATTTTATATTTTATTGGAACAAGGTGGTAAGAAATATAGCTGAAGAGCTACCGCAGAAGTGAAAAGATTATGAGGAAATCAAAAATTACCTTGATCCCACTATCATATATTCTTGATGGTTTGGTGGTTGGTACTGCCAGAGAAATGAAAGGAAGCGTCATACACCTAGGAGAAGATTCCCCTTAAAGAGAGCACCTGAATGTGAGACACCTCTCTGAAAGTTGCCAGATAAACTTAAGATCTCCAGTTATATTTTAATTTCAGATAAACAATTTTTCCCCCAGGGTGAGAATACCTCTTATACTGCATGGGACGTTCCTATACCAAAAAAAAAAAAAAAAAAAGTTATTTATTTGAAATGAAATTTTAACTAGTTGTCTTATTTTTTAAATTGCTTAATCGAGCAATGCTATCGCCTTTCTCGGAGCTCTTTAAAAATTTCATAGTTTAGGGTTTACCAGAGAATAAGGGGGGCAGGGTTCTGGAAGAGGGTAAATAGGGTCTAATATACGGTGATGGAGAGAGAACTGACTCTGGGTGGTGAACACACAATGTGAGCTACAGATAATGTATTGCAGAATTATACACCTGAAATCTATGTAACTTTACTAACAATTATCACCCCAATAATCTTTAGTTTTAAAAAAAAAGTTCAGAAAATACAATTAAAAAAGTATAAATACACAATTGCAAAGAAAATGTGTGTTGTCTGGAAGGTTGGTGGAAGCATAAGGAGAGGAAGAAAGTTAAATGAAAGTCCTCTTGAAAGAAAGTAGGTGGAATAATGTTGGCAAAGCAAATTGTAGATTGTTGCAGCCTAGAATGCGGGAGAAGGAGCTGCAACCAAAGAGGCAGCCAACCTGCTTGGCAACATCCTAGAAAGATCTGGACTAAGAAGTATGTTGGGAATTCATAGAAAGTGTGTATCCTGAAGAGCTGATGTTTTACACCTACCTCCCTGTACCTACCACTTGCTGAACTGAAGGCTGCAAAGCTTTCCTATCTCCTGGCAATCTAACAAAAATAACCATAATCATAAAAAGCTCTTTCCCAAAGAAATTCAAAGAACTGTTTGGCCGAAATAAGGCAGCTAGGAGGGAGTGGATGCCTTCTACTTGGAACTGATTTCTCAGCATTTCACCAGAAAGCAAGGTGTTCCAGTAGTCACATATGCAGAAATCCAACTCAGCTCCACTCAACTCAACCCTGGCGTGAAGTGAAAGCACAAAAAAAGGTTAGCTCTAATTACCATGAGAAAGAGACTTCTGAATACTAGAGCAGTTCAGTCAGGGCCCATGGAGACTAGGCTAGCTGAGTATTTCTAGGTGGTAGCTCAACAATGAGAAAGGCAGATTACTCAGATTCACTTCTTTAGGATAGGAAAATCAGCAGGCATTCAAGACAGAAGTTACACAGAAGACTATGTGTGCCTTTGGCTAGCTTTGCTCTCGTGCTTTATCTCTTAAGAAATTAAAGTTGGAGAATGAGTTGGGGGTGGGGGGGTCAAGGAACCCTAGCTTGTATTGCAGCTGTTTTTTTTATTGTTGTTGTTGTTTTATTGTTTAGCCACCAAGGTACAAGATTATTGTCTCATAAAAGAGCAAGTACCCTTTTACCACTTAAGGGAAATGCAGCAGTGAGGTTTTACAAGATTAAGAGCCTATATCAAAATTATCCCCATTGGTTAACTGAATCTTTCTGCCTAGTGTATCCATAATTAATCGACACTAAAGAAAAGCCCAGAGGGACCAGTGGGGGCCAGTTAATAGCTTTACAAGCTATTAACAAGGATGCATTTTAATTAAAGTAAGTTTTTTCCAGCCGCTTTTTGCATAAATATTTGAAAATAAGACTTTAGTAACTAAAAGTATTTAAAGAAAATATGGAAAGGGGAAAAGACAAAGAATGGCTTTATGAACTATCTGTATATTCTTTAGATAACATTTTTATCTTATTTTTACATAACAATTCCTTGCTCTGCAGCATATGTGGGTCCTCCCTGAAAGAAGCACATTTTCTCCTCAAGAGGCAAATGACAAATTTCTGGAGAAACGAAGGTGAGAGAATTACGTAGAATTGTTTGCTATTTTACAAATGACACTGAGAGGCACCTCTTGTGACTATGGAGGCTGGGAATAGACATCGGTGGCTGACTGACTCAGGCAGATGTCCATATTAGAAGATTCCCTGAAATATCAAATGAAAAGTGCATGCCTGAGGTCTCTGAGAAAAACAAACAAACAAACAAACAAACAACAAAACCCCAAACAACTCACACTTACTTAACAGGAACAATGGCAATTTCATTCTGAAATACTGAAGAAATTGCTGAGGTCCAGAGAGTGGATATTCTAGGTGCTAACTAACCTCTCTTGGCCCTGAGGAGGCATGGGAGGAGGAGAAAATTACCCATGATTCTTCTTGCAAAACTTCCTTGCTTTATTGATTGAAGCAGCTTAGTGTTTGTTTTTAGTGTTTTTTTTTTGTTGTTTGTTTTGTTTTTTTTTAATCTGGACTTACGTCTGGATTGTGAAAGCCATTAAACAAAATCCAGTGTTCAAAGCCAAAGTCCAGGTTTAGAATAATTTCCTTTGTTAAAGCAGCAACAGGACATGGGCTAGCTTCTCCAGGTCGGGAGACGTATTAATTTAATTCTAAAAGTATTCCCAGTGCTTTTCCTCTCCCTCAGGGGCCCTCTGCAGCAACTCCTTTCAAGAGGGGAAATCTGTTTCCCCTGCCTCACGCTGACCTTGTGACTTGTTTTGACCAAGAGAGTGCAGTGAAAATAATGATATGCCAGGTCCAACCTAGACTTCCTTGACCCGTTGTGCATCCATTGTCTCTCTCAGAACTCCGCCCCTGCCGTGTGAACAAACCCAAGTTACCTGGATGAACTTCTCAGTTCATCATGTGGCAGAGACCTCACTAATCTTAGCCGAGGCCATTCAATACCTGTCTGCAGCCAGATGATTCTGTAACATGTGAGGGAAACAGCCAAGGTCAACAAACCACCCTTTCCCCACCACTAGCTGACCCCAGATGTGTGTGCCTCAGCCCAGCAGAGGCCGGAAGATCCATCCAGCTGACCTGTAGCCTTAAGAGCAATGATAAATGCTTTTGGTTTTAACTCACTGAAATTCAATTGGTTTGCCACATGGCAATAGCTAATTGATATAAGAAAGCAGTAGTAGATGTAGACACAGGACTATTGGAAAACAATTTCTTTCATTTTCTTTAAATGTAGGCAGCCAAACACCCTGAAAGCTTTTGAAAGTATGAAAAATCTATAAAGAACCTGAGTAAAGTCATTCCTGGGAATGAGATACACAAGACAGAGCAATTCTGTGGCAAGGATGCATCCCTCCAGGGGAACTGAGTGTGTTTTCTATACCCTATGGTGCTGTGTCAGAGAGTAACAGAACAAGTTAAAAGTGCAAGGGTACGTTGCTTAGGGGTCAGTGTCCTCTAAGGAATAACTCCTTGTAGGAATGGGCAGTAATTTGGTATAAGGAAGGCAAAGAAAAGGAGTTGACTTACCTTTTTCTATTAAAACAAAATTCCATATCAAGTCCCTAATTTTTATCAATATGTCTCTATCTTAATCTGCCTATAGGGAAAAAAGGTTTTGTCTTCTGTGACTCCAGCTTCCTTTTCTAGGGTCTTCAAATATGTTTACCTTCTAGTTTGTGTCTCCACACAGGGCCCAAGGTATCCCATTTCTCTCTATGAGAAGCTGCTTATCAGAAACGAGTGAAACATTAAGGCAACTCGTTTATAGTAAGTTACCGTTTTTTCCTAGGGCCTTCACTCTTGAGGGAAAGCAAAAGTAAGCACTAAATGAAATCGATCAGCCAGGAAATGGCAGACTGTTTTCTTGAGAAATGTAAGTATGTGGGATGCAACTCACTTATTCTAAGCAAGCCTGGTCTGTGCATAACAGAGAGGGTTCTAAAGGTTGCCTGACAGTGGAAAGCATGCAGGACTCGCTGTCTCATCCTGAGGCGGGGGAAGCAACAAACCCTTGTGCCATGAGTTGCTTTCTGGTCTTCTGAAGGACTTTATTTCTGATGTTATTTCCTAAATTCACTTCAACTCCTTGCCTTGAGATTCAGAGGGATTTTTTTCCTCTCAGAACAAAAATGTAAGTAAGACGGTGGCATTCAACAGTGGTAGGATTCCTCTGGAAAACAAAAGTAGGGCCTCCACCTGCATTCTAGAACAATGTGACTTCTTGGCAATGACTTAATTGTTCTTGCCATCATCATTCTTCCCAGAAGAGCAAGAACACAGGTGTTTTATTTCTCTCATTCTTTCCTTAAAGGAATGCTGGATAGTATTCATATAACTTACGACTTAATTACCCTTGGCACTGAAGTAGCTATTTGTACAGAAATTCATCTTTCTTACTAGTAACAGTAAAGTTTGCCTTTTCTCCCCTAAACTGTCTCTTTGGTTTATTTTACCATTTCATTACAGATTTCACTCTATCTGGCTCATTCCCTCCTTTACTTGCTTGTTTCCTTCCCCCTCCCTCTTTCCCTCCTCCCTTCCTTCCTCTAATTTCTCCATTTTGCATTGAAAAGCAATAGAAAAAGCTTCTTTTTTTTCCACCATTTTACAACAAAGCTTCTAAATGTGGACTCATACGCACAGAAGATACCTAACACTGAAGAACTGAGGGATGATCATAGAAATTCTAAAATTTGACAGAAAGGAGTATGTTAGTTTCCTATTGCTGCTATTAAAAAAAAAATCACAATTTCGTGGCTTAAAACAACACAGATTTATTTCTTAGAGTTCTGGAGGTCATAAGTTCAAAATTAAAATTGGGTGTTACAGGGCTAAAATCAAAGTGCCAGCAAGGAGTTTTTAGGGGAGAAGTTGTTTTCTTGCCTTTTCCAATTTCTATTGGTCACCTGCATTCTTTGGCTTATGGCCCCTTCCTTTGTCTTCAAAGCAAATAGCAGTGTTTTTTCTTTCTGACTCTGCTTTGATGATCTCTGGCTCTGCTTTGTCATCAAGTTGGCTTATTTCTGACTCTGATCCTCCTGCCTCCCTCTTATAAGGACCCTTGTGACTGCACTGGGCACCCCTAGATAATCCAGGATAATCTCTTTATCACAAGATCCTTTTCTTAATCACATCTGCAAAATCCCTTCTGCTACATAGGATAACATTTACAGATTCTAGGAATTAAGTTGTGAAACTCTGTAAGGTCCATTATTCTGCCTACCACAGAGAAGTAATCAGCAACATATGTTTTGAATAATTTTTTGAACATGAACTATGTATTAGGCAACATTTACATGCTTTCCCATACACGATTCAGTTTATCTTTATGGAGCTGAGTAAGATATGGATTATTTCCCCTTTTATAGAAAATCAAATAAATTATTATCATAATTTATTTGGCAGAACTATTCTTATAAGAATACCACTATACTTGTATAAATTTTTCAACTAAAAATTCACCACACAAGTATGTCTACTTTCAGAAAAAAATAAAAATCCTACAAGATTTCCAATTATTAGAGTAGTCATTGACATAATAAGAACTTTTTTTCCTATTAATACTTTGACTTGGGTTGACTCATAACTTTATAAATAATAGTAAAATTGTCTTGAATATCAACCCCAGATGAATGAGTAGCTGTGGCTTATCATAAGATTTATGCAAGAGGGCATAAATCTGAACAATATTTTTGACTTGCCATGTATCAGTTGGTATATAATATGTTCTGGAATTTTAGCTTTTAGAAAATGTCAATTCTGTAATTAACTTCTGACTGATCTATTGCTCCCTTTTCAGACCAAAGTTATTAATTAGTAAACCATAAGAAGAAAAGACATTTTATAAAAGCATTTATTCAGAAGCCATTACCTCTTTTTTAATGGATGCATTCTATATATCTTAAATATTGACTCCTAAGATTTCCTAACCTTGGATTCCTTGAATATCCAAGATATAGCAACTAAGTTTTCTGACTGTTTTTTCTATGCTAGTCATTGTGTTAGAACTGGGGAATGAGATGAGAGAATTAAATTAGGAAAATATGTGTAAATAGCTTTGCTCATTTTTAAGTTTAAAGTCCCCTAGGAAGATTTAGACACCCCAGCTGAAGGTACAGTCAACCAATACTGTTCATTCATCAATTCCATTTATATGGAAATGTTAGCTCAGCTATCTTGTCCTCAATCTCTCCATCTGATATTATTTGGAAGGATCACCAATACCGTACTGATGATGTACAACGACCCAGGGGGAACAGGTTCAGAGATGCAGCAGAGGGATAAAATTGGCTCTAAGGAACATCACTCTCCTTGGTGTTTGAAGATGGCAATATCTGCCAACAAGCATGAGGCTTTCCAACAGCTTCAAGTTGCATGATTTAACAGCAAACCTGACTAACATACCTGCTACTGCATTGCACTCTGCTGCTACGTAACTTCAGGAGAAATGCTTGTTTCCTCTATCTCTAGCCAAGTTATTTTCGTTCCCTTACAGGAAAAGCTCAGGTTTTCATATCTCACATTTAACCTGGCATCAATATTATTGATTTTAGTTGTTTACTGATTAATACTTTCAGGAAAAGTGACACTCCTTACCTTCTACAAATCAAGAACAAAGTTTGGCTTCTCAGAGTAAGTGACCAGGGAGTTTAACCCTGTTGGCTACATCACACAGATGACTTACTTATCCTATCTTAATATTTAATGTAAGTTTTTTGACAGGAAAAGACACTAAATGGTGACAAGCACAGCTGTTCTATGAAGACTATTCTAAACCAGGATAACCAAAATATCAGGACTGTATATTTTGTAGTAAAGAGTGTTTTAATTTAAAGGTAAATTTTTGTGATGATTTTTAGACCAAAAACATTAAAGTTGGGCTCATTGGAGAAGTAAATAAGCAGCCTCTTTCATGCTGCATCCTATGGGCACCACCAAGCTTGGGGCTCCACATGCCACAATCCGGCCTCTTTAATTTATGCAGTCTTTAAACCAGCATTTCTTGAAGAACCTACAATGAACTTGGCATTGTGTTTAACACAGGGAAGGTATGTATGAAATTATTTATTCCCATCTTTTGAGAAAGGCATATAGAACATTAATATCCAGAAGTATCTTAAGGTATCAAAATAAGCAAGTGTCCGGTAAGAAATATAAAGAAAGTGGGGGTGAGTAAGAGAAAGAGATTTGGGAAAGAGAAGGGCGTGGCAAGAGGGATAATGCCTGAGCTGAAGGCTCAGGATCTAATTGGTGGGAAAAGACATGTACTAAAGAAATTAAATAAGTTTAAACAATATAAAAGAAAATAACGCATTATAGAATGAAAATAAAGTAAGGCTGATGGAATTTTGGAATAATGGCCAGGTCAGTAAGAAGGCTGCCTGACCCTGATTCACAAAATATGTTGGATAAATACGTATACCTTTTAACGGTCAAATTGTCAAGTTTCTCTGCCTCATATAAAATGTGCATACTCACAAATATCCAGCCCACTGTTTCTTACAGAAGGTCCATTTTGTTTGGTGATCCAACATCTTCCATATGACCATGTGCTCCATTGGGAAGCTGTGACAAACTCCCCTGGCTTGTCAGTACGAAGTTAAAGAATGAGCACATGAACAAGTCTGGTTAATAAAGACATAGAGAAGAATTCTGGAGGCTTCTGGAAAACATGTCCTGCTTCCCGCCACCTCCCATCAAAGGGACACTGGATAAAGACATCCTTCTTCTTCTCATGAAAATTGTCAGGTCTTCAGAAGAACCATGAAACTACAAATAAAATCATCAGGAAAGCTGCCCTGAAAATAAAGTCAATCCACAAAATATGGTAGAGCATGAGGACAAAAAGAACTTGGATCCTTGATGAAATCATTGAGCCACTAAAGTCACCTTCTTGGGAGCTGCCTCTTTCCATAGACCTTCGAATGTGCAGTAATAGATTTCCTTCATCATATAAGATTCTTTGAGTTGAGACCTTTTATTGTATGAATCCAAATATATCCACATTAGTATATTGTCTAACTTGTTATTGGGCAACTTTATACTCTATTAACATTTGCATATGGAAATGAAAATTTATGGAAATCAAATGAATACAACTAACTGCTCATTTAAAGAGTTTATAGGCTATAAGGGTGACACTATCGATCAAAAAAGCATTCTATTCATTATATATGGATTATAGATAAGCATGATATATCTCCTTCATTTGTTATTTTAGAAGTTAACAAAAAATACCTTCACCTGGAATGGAATCAGACAATATAAATATGGCATTTGGCATTTCCCTTACAAGTTAACTAAATCAGATAAACATATTTGATTCTATAATCTTAGAACATATAGAGTTTTTATAATTTGTAAAGAAGACTAAAATTTTTAAACTACATAAATACTATCACGTTATAGTGTGATGAGGGGATATTTTATAAATTTTACCTCAAATTACAGATATGTATTTGGGACACAGGGTTTTTCAATCTTTAAACATTTCTGTGAAAGAGGAAACACATTGTTCAAGTGACATTATGTAGATTAACTATCTGGTAGCTATTCAGTATCCCTTTGTAATTGATTCAGTGTCAAATAAGCATATCATCAATGAATTGGGAGTTTGCCTACATTTTCTAATTCCTCAAACAGTTTCCTGTGCTAGATTTCACTACCTCCCATAGCTTTTCAGTGTCAATATGTATATTTATTCACATGGCTGTATGCATATTCTGTACAGAAACTAATTAATGAATAAACCTACTTATAATTTATCAACTATCAATGTTCCATTAGCTGCACTTGCTTTTTTTTTTTTTTTTTCACTTGTATCTGTCTGGAAAGAGCATGTTTGTCATTTTCTACAGGAGAAAAGTAAAACCTAACCTACTAGATCTACTAGATCACTCTAGAATGAATTTGTGGATGAATGCAAAAACAAAGCAAAATAATAACTATTTAAAACGCTATTCAACTCTCTGAGGCTGCATTACAACCTGGACAATCATTGCTATTTCTAGAAATACAGTGATGGATTTGCCTTTTTATTTTGAGAAAAAAAATAATCATACTGCTTTTTCCCCCCAAACTGTCAGGGAAAATGACATGTGGCATGACCCTTGGAGCTATTATATAAAAGTTAAGCTCACAAGTTCACCGATTTATGGGGAAAATGGAGAAAAACATGTCAGAGTCATAGGGAGAGTGACTTTTAATGGGAAATTTGCACTTAACGTATGAAATTTTAGTCTCCCAAGATTGGTACTTTGTGAGTGGTTGGAGGGAAAGACAGTAATTGAGAAAAGAAAAATGTAACTGGCCATCTGTCAGTTTTCTGGCCATGTGTTGAAGTGGCACTTCCAGTAAATGGAATTGTTGAACGTCAGCAGAGGTATAAAAAGACTTATTTTTTATTAAATGTATTGGGGTGACATCTGTTAATAAGATTATATAGGTTTCAAGTGTACAGTTCTATAATACATCATCTGTATATTGCATTGTGTGTTCACCACCCAAAGTCTAGTCTCCTTTTGTTACCATACACCCTCTTCTACCTGCCCCTAATCTCCTTTTCCTTGATAATCACCATACTACTGTCTGTGTCTATGAGTTTTTTGTTTGTTTCTTTGTTACTGTCTGTTTAATATCCCACATATGCGTGAAATCATATGGTTATTGTCCTTTTCCATCTGATTCATTTTGCTTAGCATGATACTCTCAAGATCCATCCCTGTTATTGCAAACGGCAGTATTTCATCTCAAAAATACCGCTTATACTGTGTTATATGCATCACACAAATGAGTTGCACTGATCGTTTTTAGCCCCTCATTTCCCAAACACACAATAATGTTAACATTTCGTTCTTGCCTGCTGTTTGATAAAGTTGTGTTATATCCAACTCTAGCTAGGTTTTTGGCAAAAATTACTTGAATAACTACCTGGATAGTCATAGAATTTTATGTAAGTTGGCATCTTTTTAACTCTCAAATGAATTGCTTATTTAGAGATAACAAAAAAAGAAAAAGAGCTGAATATTTTATGAAAAAGTGTAAAGAATGTGATTTTTTTGTCTAGTTCATCATTTCGTGTTTATATATTTGTTCATATTTCAGCATTTTTGAAATTAGGAGGTATCTTATAATTAATGATGTAAAATATAACTGACAGCTTCCCTCCCTTAATGAAATATAAGATAATGGTGCAAATGATTAATAATTTCTAAGTTGAGATGAAATGCAGTAACTTTACTGTGATTAATGATGTCTGGTTCAATTAGAATCTCTCTAAATTCAAGTTGCATGATTTTTTTTTTTTTTTTTTTTTTTTTTTTTATCCACCTCGTTTACCTCTCTGATTCGTTTGGACTTCGAAACAGGAATTTCTCTTCCTCTATGCCTTTTCCAGTCCTTCTTCCAAGTTCATAGTCCTTGGCCACCTAGCATTATTAATATTCTGCTCAAGACAGATTACAACTGCTGCCTTCTCCTAAAAGCTCTTCTACGTTATCCAGCCAAAAATGTCGGCTAAAGAGTCGGCAAACTACAACTCCTCCATTGTGAATCAGAACTACAGTAGTTTTCACACTGTCACATATTAAATGTGTGTATTTGTATACCTTTTCAACTAGATTGCAAGGTTTTTCATTTCAGAGATAATGTCTATCATATCCGAATCCTTAGTCCTGTCTTCAAGACTTTAGGTGATCTGATCCCCAAATAATTGTGCAGTTTCACCTTTCACTAGTCCATTGTTATCTTCTTGGGACTGTTGTCACAGTGAACTAGTTGATGTTCTCGTAAGAGGCAAACCTCAATGTCGACATGATTAAGTCACGATGCTTCCTTAGGCTGTAATACACTTCCTCACTTCCCTTATCACAGTCATTTTTAAAGATACTAATCAAAGACTGTAGATTAAAAATATCCTTCAAGTCTCCCTGTCAGAATTAATTATGTCTTCTGGGTACACATGGTTATCTTATTTATACTTCTCTACAATAATATTGCTCAGCTTTTTTTTTTTTTTTTTGATTAATTTTTTTCCTTTCCTGAAGGATTATAAGCACTTTTAGGATACAATTTTTATTTTACATATTTTTTGCTATTTTCAAAAAATCTCAGGCATGAAATGTATTGTTCTTTCTATCATGTTTTTGTTTTTAATGTGACCATCAATACGAATCCTTATTCTTTATCACATCTATAAAGTAAAAGTGAGAATTTCCTCTGGGAGGTGAAGATGTAATGTCCCATGCCCAGTTGAGCAACATAAATTGTTTGAGCAACAAAAATCAATTGTCTGATTTTTCTGCCAATCATGGGGGTGCATTGGGGTCTATTCTAAATAGAACCTGATGGAAGAATATAATTTAGTACTTATTCATCTGTTTGTTTAATGATTTCTTTAAGTCATCTATCTAAGATCTGATTGAAACTATGTTTTTTACAACTCAAGAGAGAGCAAGAAAAACAAACCCCTGCATCTATGAGAAAGTGACTCTCAGAGAGCATTGATTGTTTCTCCAACAGCAATTTGTCTCTTAATCCTTGTTAAGCCAAGTCTAATATTTTACAGAAAAGAAAGCATTTATGGAAGTCAGGGTCATCTTCTAAACCCAAGAAAGAATCATAATTGCTTAAGAGGATGGCACGTAACCAAATTCTCGTCTAGTACGAGTCAAAAGTAGTTCACTAGAGCTTCCTACTTGATTTAGGTATGATAATGATCATGAATTCTAGTTCTGGCATTTTTTAGCAATTAAGTTTCTTCTCCACTGGCCCTCCCACAGATGACAACCATTACTCCAGACAAAACACGAAAAGCAGTATTACTGGAGTGTAAACATAACAGGCAAAATCTGGAGGGGAATAGACACAGAGAAGAAGGAAATGACATTGTGTGAGTTTCCAATTTTAGCCTTTGAGCCTGCAGACAAGCCACAGTTAGTACCGCCCAGGGTGGTTAGAGCTCTGATTGAAAATGCAGTCTCGCTGGCTTAAAGACTGTAGCTGCTAGAATATGAGGGGGAAATCTAAGAAAAAATAGAGGCATAGAGAGAGAAGTTGACCCCAATTCCGAGATATAGCTTAGAGGTATGTTATACATTTGAGTGTTTCATCCTTCAAGGATTATTTATTCTTTTCTAGGCTTTATGCCTATGATTTTCCTAGCTTCAGTCAAATAAATGGTGATGTCTTCCTGTATCTCATCTATAATAACTAATAGGCTAAACTTGTCACACTTTATATCATAGGAAATCAAGTATTCTCTGAATACCAACGACATATCAGGTTCACCTCGAATTTTTTTTTTCTCATAATCAGGTAGATTGCATTATTTTCGTTTTACAGCTGAAGAAAATGAAGCGAAGATATGTTGAGTGATTTGCTTGAGAACACTTTTGAATTCATATATTTGACTTCACAATTTATGATCTTTGTAGCTCATTCATTCACCCAATAAGTATCTATTTGTTGAGTATTTCGTATTACCTAGACACTGTGCTAAGGTTATAGATTAACAGGAAGTAAGACAGAAATAGACTTTGTCTTCATAGGGCTTACATTACACTAGGAGAGCTGGACAAAAATTCAAAAGCATGTAATGAATTAGTTATTAATAACACATATGATAAATGTTTCGAAGGAGAGTTTCAGGGTACACTAAAGGTGTCCTGCATGGGAACCTGCATTATTAGGTTGGTGCAAAAGTAATTTCGGTTTTTGCATTTATTTTAACCTTTCAAACCACAATTACTTTTGCAGCAACCTAACAGTTTGAGGAGCAGAGAAGACTTTCCTGAAATGTCTTCTGAGTTGAAATTTGAGTAATGAATAGTAATTGCAAGATGGTCAAGGGTGTTGGGTAAAGGTACTATCTTAGAAAGACAAGCATGTGTAAGTCCCTGGGAAAGAAAGAGGAGGAAGTCTGCCATCACACTCGAGAGAGTCCGTTTTAAATTCTGGGATTCGATTCAAAGTTTGTGGAATAAAATTTCAGCTTTGCCACTTGCATGTTTTAAGATTTCTCTGACTCCTAGCTTCCTTTACAAATGGGGACAAAAAAAACTATAATCACAACAACAAATCAGCAATAACAATATCTATTGTACAGTGCTTGGTCCATAATAGGTACTCGATGGGTAGTCAGTACCAATTACCGGCCTGTGAGTGAGATATTCATAACTACCTTAGATCAGCGGTCCACAAGGTGTGGCCTATGGACCCCTGGCTTTCCCAAAACTTATTTTAGGGTATTAGCAAAGTCAAAACTAGTATCAATATAATACTATGGTGTATTTGCTTTGTTTGCTTTGCTGAGATTTTCACTGATAGTGCAAAGGCAATGGTGGGTAAAACAGCTGGTGCCTTAGCACCAATAGACAAGTAGCACCAAATTGGACTAGCGGTCATATAGTCTTTCTTAAGGTTCTAGAAACCAGAAATTGTCTCAAAAGGCAAGCCAGATTTGTGTGTGTTTTGGGTACTACCGTGTTTCCCCAAAAATAACACCTAGCCAGACCATCAGCTCTAATGAGTCTTTTGGAGCAAAAATTAATATAAAACTCAGTATTATATTATACCCATGCTTATATTAAAATAAGACTGGGTCTTATATTAATTTTTGCTCCAGGAGATGCATTAGAGCTGATGGCCTGGCTAGGTCATATTTTTGGGAAACACGGTATGCTTAGAGAATATATGATGGCAGTGTTTCTCAAACTTCACATGCAAAATAAAATTACTTGGGGATCTTTTAAAGATACAGATTCTGATCCAGGAGGTCCTGATTTGGTCTGAAATTCTGTGTTTGTAACAAGCTCCCAGCTGATGAGATTGCTGCTGATTCATATTACACTTAGGAGATTGAAGTATTAAAGAATGAGAAGCCTTAGGACAGTTGGAAGAAAATAAAATTCCACCTACTTTCATTAGAATGTGAATGGAAACTAGGTGGAGATAAGAAAGAGTTAGAATTCAAAATTTATTTTGACCCTATCTTCTGATAAGTGATTTTGAGAATTCATTACCCCACATTATGGCAAAAAGAAATAAAAAAATGTATTCAGCTTTTCACACTATTTTCCTTGTTCTTGAGGTTAAATATGAGATTAATTCAAATTTAAAAGTAATCAAAATTCAGTTCAGTTCATTTCAATGAACACTTGTTCATGGGTACTATATGCAAAGGATTATGTTGAGCATTTGGGGCTTTGCCCAGGCAAGTTATACACTGTCTCTGACCTCTCGTACTTCATCATGGGAGAAGACACTCTTAAACAACTCAGTCTCAAAGAAGACTGTGATAAATATAAAATCAACGAGATAAATAAAGTACCATACTATTACGGGAAAAAGAGCCACGCCCCCTTAGGACTACCAGGATGAAGCTTCTTGGCAGAGGTGGGCTTTGAATAGGTCTTCACAGGACAGGTGGGCATGAAAAAAGGTCTTCTGGATGGAGGATTTAGAAGGGACAGAACTCAGGGTTTATTCCGCCAATAGCAGGTGAAGAGTAGGCGGTTTCACCGATGATGGTTGGAGGCAGAGGGACTGTATTAACAGACAAAGCAGGAATAAAAGAGGAGCCACATCATAGTTGGTTTGATTAAAAGACTAAGCCAAACATCTTGCTGCAGAGTAATATGTGTGCATCAATGTGATTGAAAGATAATTATGCCAATATTGTGAAGGACAGTTGAAGAGACTAGGGTGATGACTGGCAGGATTATTTACAGAATTATGATGGCGTGGTGGAGGCAGGAAGATGGCAAGGTAAAAAGGGAGATGCCAGGTGAGATGAGAGTTTTATACTTTCACAGGACTTACTTTTGTACTCTTTTTGGAAAAGTTACCACATTTTGAAAAAAATACACATTGAAAAATATCAGGAACTAGATGGAAGTAGAAACGAGTTTTCAAATAATAGCGTGGCAGAGTCATTACAGAGCTCCACTGGGCCTAAGTAGAACCTTGTAGTTACCACCTTCAATGCAGTTACTACGTCCCAGAAAGAGGAACCAGATTTGTATCCAAGCACATTAGAATCTGCAGAGGCCAGCACATAATACCAGTAGGGTATATTTTATAGTCTGAATCAATACCTAAGCACAAAAGTAATTTAGTCAAAGACTACTGAAGTGATACTTCGGTTTATGTTCTTGCTTTATGCAAGACAATTGCATACAAGGTCTAACAAGTAAGTTCGCAAACTCACCCTAGAAAGAGTGCTACATACTTCATTGCTGAATATCACTATGGTCACCTTCAAAGCACTCCCCTTGGGGAGCTATGCACTGACGCCAGTGCCTAGTCCACCCTTCAAAGCAATTTTGGAACTCTTTTTCTGGAATGGCCATCAGAGCTGTCGTCGTATTACCCTTGATGTCCTGAATGTCATCAAAATGCCTTCCTTTCAATATTTCCTTCATATGTGGGTAAAGAAAGAAGTCATTGGGGGCCAGATCAGGTGAGTAGGGAGCGTATTCCAATACAGTTATTTATTTACTGGCTAAAAACTCCCTCACAGACAGTGCCATGTGAGCTGGTGCATTGTCATGATGCAAGAGTCATGAATTGTTGGCGAAAAGTTCAGGTCATCTAACTTTTTCACGGAGCTTTTTCAGCACTTCCAAATAGTAAGCTTGGTTAACCGTTTGTCCAGTTGCTACAAGTTCATAATGAATAATCCCTTTGATATTAAAAAAGGTTAGCAATATCGTTGCAACAATGTCACGAACTTCATTGTCAGACCTCATATGACATTTTTAGTCAGATTGTGTTTTGTTCATTACAAAGAGAATCAAAATGTCTTTGAACACATTCTAGCCACAAGAGATGAGAACATATTCTTGAGTTATTAGTATAATTTTTTAGGTCCCACTGAGCTCAAAATATAAATGAGGAGTGTTTTTAGGGAGAAGAGGGTGTTTTGTTTTACTTCCGCATTTTTGTTTTACATTAGAGGAGTGTCATTTTATCTTATAAAACACATTATTTTATAGTATAAACAGGACAATTTTAGCGATCTAGAAGCCAGAGTAGACTCTCCTGAACCTTCTTAAACTGTGAATTCCCTGCCCGGGCCTTTTTCACAATTAGATTACTCTTTTATATTTAAAGCATCAGACTTTTCCTCTTCAATCTCCTGTATTGTGGCCTACATCAAAGAATCTTTCTATCCGAAATTATGCTGGTCTCACAGGATTATTTTGAAGAACACATTAGGTAGTCTATATAGAATTCCTTACTCACGGTAAATTCTGTATACATGTCAGCTTGCTCCTCTCACTTTTCAGAACACTGAGAAGTGAGCTTGGCGTTTAACACTTTCCTAACACCTTGAGTAACCCGGGTGAATCCGCCTAGAAAGGGTTAAGGCTAATATGAAGAATTGTCTGCAGCTTTAGTCATTAGATGTCTGGCGTAGATAACACCTTCATGCTTTGATCATCTAGTTTTATCTTAATGCACACTAATTTGTTAGATTTTTGTAGCAAGAGTTAAATCTTGAAATGAGAATTGGCTGTCAACTAGCTTACTAGTAAAGTACAAAAGATTGTTGAACTGAACTGGGTTCTAATAATCAACCGATTCTCTTATTTTATAGACAAAAAAGAAGAAATTCCCTCAAATACATGATTTTCCATAAGAAGGAACGAGGATATAGAAAATATCATGTTAAGGTTGGAAGTACTTAGAGTAAGCATAGATATTAAATATATTGATTAATTTCTTCAAATATATTTCACTTATGATTTATTTTTATTTTTCAACATTCAAATGCAATTCTACAATTTTAAAATTATTCTCATGGAAAATGGCTATTCTATATATTATATTTCTAAAAAAACATACAAGCAATAAATAAAGAGGAGTTTTTTAGAACCCTGTTCTAAACTATATTCAAGGGTGATTTAGATACTAAATCTTTAGATAATCAGCAATGACATTTAATGAGCGTGTTTTAATAACATAGGTGAATATTACCTTAAAATCATTTTTACTCTTATTATTTCCACACAGTAATTTTGGCTTCTAAAAAACATAAGAGAAGGAGGTTCATCAATTCAGTGACATGGTTTATTGACTGCTCCTTTTTCTGAAGGATGGAATCAACACTAAAATGACAATTCTAACTGTCATCATTTGCTTGTTTTATAATTTGGGATATGATCTGACTTCTCAGATATTTTAGATAAATATTTGAAATACAGTACTGGATATGACAGACACATTGGAAGTTGTGATCTACAATATTTTTGCTCAAATGATATTTTCAGCTAAATCACATTTACCATGCACATATTTGCTTTCTTTCACAGTTTGGCTGGGCCCCCTCCAATTTTAATAAGTGATAAAAAAAAAGTACGACACAAAGTGATTGTACTTACTTTATAAGTTAATTCCCTCACAGAAAAAGAGTACAGTATTTAGTATGTTCCAGAAGGGAGCACCTAAATAACTGTAACTTAAGTCAGTGACACCTAATTTATAGGTTTATAATTTTTATTTTTGCACAGATGCTCTTGTGACATATTTCATTTGTTTCAATGGAGAGAACATGGTGCCCTCTGAAGAAACTCTATCCAGCTGGGTGTTATAAGTGGGGCCATCTGCTCAAATAAGCTCCATTTGTAAACTTCAAAATATAAGTATCATTTATGTATTTTCTTACATAATTTTGATGGAAAAGTTATTATAAGTCCAGACATTTTCCCCTTGCTAGTTACTGGATTAGCTTTCTTCCACTCATACGGTGGCCCCAGCCAAGTGGGAAATAAGAAAATACATCTTAATACCAGGTGGGATGGTTTTGATTATAAGTAATAATCAAAGAGGAGATTTAGTAAATTCCAAAGCAGAAGTACAGAGATAGCCACGACTGGGGTTAGTCATTTAAGTGGATTCACATATCATCATTTGAAGCTCAGCCCATTCCATGATTACTTCATCACTCCTATCCCATAATTAGAAAATGGCTGCCACAATTCAAGATGCCACATGCAGATGTGACAAATCCAAAGAAAGAAGAGGGCTACCTCAACCAGTGTTTTTCTAGGAGCAAGGATATCTTTCCCAGAAACCCCAAGTGTATGTCTCTTATATCTCCCTGGCCAGAATTGAATTTTATACCAATCACTTGCCTGTGAGTGAACTATTCACCATGAGCTTAGACCAGCCGTCTATAATGTGTGGTCTACAGACTCCTGGCTGTCCCCAAACTTCTTTCAGGGTTTTGGCAAAATCAAAACGAGATCAAAACAATACTTTTGTATTATTTGCCTTTTTTTTTGCTTTGTTGAGATTCCATTGATAGTGCAAAGGCAATAGTGAGTAAACAGTTGGTGCTTTAACACCGGTTAAGCTGTGCCTGCACCAAATTGTGCTAGCATCACTGTATCTTCCACCAGCACATCTTCTTAAAATAATCATAATAAAAATCAATTAAGTAAATAAGTTAAAAGTTTGATTCACTTAAGAATGCCCTTGATAAAGCAGTAAAAATTAGTAATTATGTAAATGTTGACTCTTGAGTACATGTCTTTATTATTTTGTGTGACAAAATGGAAAGTATACTTAAAGCGCTTCTGGTTATGTTTAGGAAAGTTCTTATGCAATTGATTGAGTTATAAACTGAATCATCCACTATTTTCTAGATCACAATTTTGTCCTTGAATGATATCTGATGAACAGATTATGGTTATTCAGATTTGGGACATTTGGCAGAGATTATCTTAAAAAAGAACAAAGTGAGTCTGCGACTTCAAGGAGAACAACTGACACAATTTGTTGTCGGTTAGAAAATATGAGCTTACAAGCCAAAATTGAAATTTGAGAAAGCATTTTTCTGTCACCATGAGCTGGACTGTTTCTTAATACTTGAAGACTTTTCTGATGAGATTGATAATAATATTAATACATGTATGTTTTCATATTATAAAATGAAATGTCAAATTTGAAGATCTGCGTAACTCACTGAACTAATATTTCCTTAGTGATCAATGCACATTATAAAACTATGCATGGATTAAGGGTCCATTTTAGTGTATATAGATCAAGGAATTTTACTTTAACTAAGACCAAAAGTTCATCAATATAGTTTCAAATTTCATAGCACTATTGTTAGGAAATCACCAATTAACAAGTTTTGATGTTCTATCAAAGAAGAATATCCACAATTGTATGAAAAGTCTATAAAATACTCTTTCTTCCCCAACAATCTAACTCTAAAGTCCTCAGTTTTTTCATATTCTTCAACCAAAATAAACATAATACAATAAATTGAATGCAAGGTAGATATGAGAATCTAGCTATCCTCTATTAAGACAGATATTAAAGAGACTTGCAAAATATGAAACAATGCTACCTTTAAACTATTTGTTTTGTGTTTTGGAAAGTATAGCAATTTTCCATAAAATGTGTTATTTGTTTAATGCAATAATAATGGCCTTATTTTCTTACTCTTAATAAATAGTTAATCTATGTATTTAATGAATCTCTTCAACATGTCTCAGTTTTAATTTCTAGTCTGTTCAATTTTGAACAGTTTGGTCAATAGCTATAAGCCAAAAGCTCTTGGGGTCCTCAATCTTTGTGAATATAAAGAGGTCCTGAGACAAATAGTTTCATAATCTGGGCTTGGTGCAACTAGAATTTACCCTTTGCGCCTGGAAATAGAGGAGCCTCTCCTGAGGTCATGAATACCTGGCAGATGGAAATAACACTGAGGCCCTGTTGGAAAGGTGAAAGATAGGAGAATAGATGTTAGGAAGAAAATCAGCAGTGTTTGCTAAATTCCTTTGTAGTATCCAGCGTTTTTTTCTGTGGTGTCTTGAATTATTAATGAATCAGTGGTTTTCAACTGTGCTTCTAGAGTTGTTTCAACAGAGGATGTTGGCAGGTGGGAATCAGAGTTCCAGCCCCTACTGCTCCAATCAGAACCATTACAGGAGAATCTCTTTACATTTTGGACTTCCTCTTAGGTTTTATTTAAGAAACAATTCGAAGGAAGAAATATGTTTGAATGGCACTGATTTAACAATTCTATTGTGGACGTGTACAATTTTGATATATAACCTCACAAACTAGGTTTTAAACTTCTTGATCAGATGACAGTATTATTCTCCATTCATGCCAACATCAGAGCACAGTGCTTTACACCGAATGGCTACAATGTTGCTTATGTGTAAATAAGTTTTTCAAGGCCGTTTCTCCTCTTTTTACAGCTCACACCAATAAATGGAAGAATTGTATCTTGTAGATAATTGTGTCTGGAGATAAAAAAGAACGTCATCTGTATGTATATTTGAGGGTTATGTGTTTTATAATCCATGGTTATGAATCTGAGTGTTTTAGGAAAGTACTTCTAAGATGCCTGATAACACTATTTAAATAGGGAAAGCATTTAATCTTCAAAGACATTTGCAAAAGCAGTTAGGTAATTGATCTCTACAAGTCTTGAAATGAGCAGTTACCTGTTTTCCTATTTTCCAATGAGACTATTGAGGCTTCCGAAGATCAGTGGAAAGGGGCAATGTCACAATGATTTAAACTCTTTTCAGGGTGGTCTGGGGAAGACAACAATAGCACTAGCCTACAGGGCAGGCGGGTATCACAGAATGGAAAAAAAAAAAAGCCTATGCTAAGTAAAATGACAGAAATACTGCATTAGCTCAGACTACAAGGACCAATAATACACTGATGTTGAATCATTCATTTCTGAGTTAAATTATTTTTTGTTGACTTGATAGGACCCAGGAGCTTCACCAAAACATGTTTCTGAGTCTCTCCCCCATCCCAGTGACCACGCATTTCTGCCACTGCACACAGTGTCTTACAGGTAACAGGATATTTAACTCCTTACTATAAAATGCATGTGTTCATTATTACTATATTCCAAATACTCATTTCGAAAAGCAAATGGCATTATTTGTATTGTCAAACCATGAAATGGGTGCCATAGACAGAACATAAATTTTTTTTTCAACATTACAATTTTTCCTCAGGGCAGAAAACAATCTCTGTCACAGTGCCTGGCATCTTCAATAGTTTGTTCTCACGATGTCTAACTTTTAACTACCACTTACTATGGTCCAGACACTGTTCTGAACACTTTACAGTTATTAACTCCATTTGATTCTCGTGACAGCCTAATCTTCCATGCTCTTTTTTGCATTTTATAGAGGAGGAAGTTGAGATTAAATACCTTGGTCCAGGTCCACACAGCTGGGGAGGCACAGAGCTGGGATTCAAAGCCGGGCAATTGAGCTCCAAAGTTGGAACCCCTTACCACTTACCTATGGCCTGAGTGAAGTTGGAATGAGGAGCATGACCTGGGACAGTAAAAGGAAAACACAGTTTTGTTTTTCGGTTGGTTTTTGTTCTCTGCAGCTCCCCCCGGGAAAGGATGAAGATTCTTTTCTCCTCTTATCTTAGATTGAAGAACCATAGGGCCATCCACTGGATGGAGTACTCTAGCCAGTGGAATCCGTTTCTGTGTTCCCAAGACGTCCTTAACTCACAGTGAGATTCGCACTGAGGTTTGCAAAAAAGTTATTAATTAATATGAATAGTGATATTTGAAAGATCACTGTGCACCCAGCCTTTTCTTTACTGATTTATTTGCTCTGCTAGTGTTCTCTTCTAAATGCGTGCAGACTTACTTGTGCTGTCAGAATGGCAGGTTTTACAATGTCCTGGTTTATCATTGTGACTGCTCTCTGCCACACTGATCCTTTTTATCATGCTCCAGCAATGTGGACCTGCATAACTTATGAAGCGAGGAGGGCAGGAATGAAGATATTCCTAGCTCACCAATGTCTTGAAGCTTTCATGGACCTCAGGTCACAAGCATAAGGTTGTCCTTAGAGAGGCCTGTGTCATATCTCAGTCCTCAAGAGCCTGGGCTTCATGACCTTATACAACTAACTTAATATCCTTCTCCCAGTTCCTTAACTGTTCAATGAAAAAAAATGTTACTTACCTCTTGGGATGATGTGAGGATTTAATAAGAACGTGAACATAAAAGTATCTATGCTCTATTCATGCTAGTGTATTTATGAATTAGAATTAATCTATGAAAGCCAGTTTCCCTTCTCATAGTTCATAGACTCTGATCTCCATTGAGCCCATGCTCTACAAAGCTTCTCCTCAAACACACAGAGGATGAGAAATGTGAATTAGCCCAATCCTAGTCCACCCCTGTTTTTCAAGAGTTAATTCACACTGCTGTAATCACCAACAGATCAGCTACCATCTCATTTGCCAGCTGCTCCCTGGAGAAAATCTCATCCTGTTTAGATCTCAAACCTAGTTCGATATCTGAGTCTTCTGGAAAATGTTTAAAACATACAGATTCATCAAGATATACTCACTTACAGTATGGGGCGCAAGGCCTAGGAACCTGTATTTTTAATGATTCTCCAGTGATGATGGCCTTTTCCACCCCTCAATCTCCCCTTGAAACTCTTTGCCTTAGATCTTTGCTACTCAGTGCTGTCCATGGACGAGCAGCAGTAGCACCTGGGAGCTTGTTCAAAATGCAGAATCTCAGGCCTTCCCACGCCTGCCAGACCTACTCAATCAGAACCTGCATTTATTTTAACAAGTTCCCTAGGGATGTGAGCACATGAACTTCAGAGATCACTTACTTGGACTTTGTTCTCTCACTTTCCCCTCTACTACCCTCAGCCTATGCAATTCTGAGTCATTATTTCTAAGAAATACTTGGCCAGTCACCTCAGAAAAGTTGCCAAATCCTGACAAAAAGCCTTAGCTCTATCAGTTTTTATTTTTACCTACCTACCTATTTATTTATGTGAGACCTTCTAGTATAGGGCCTTCCTTCAAGTATAGGATCTTGCTGTTGTGGATTTGCCTACATGGGTTTTCATTCCTTCATGGTGGAGCCTTTTAACACCTGCTATTGTGGAGGAAGGGTTTACTGATGTCTCTTCTGGGGCTAATACTCTAGTATGAGAGAGCAGAGGTGGGTGAGAAGGACCTATTTTGCGAGCTTAGAGAGCTGAATGAGGCAGCAATAAAAATGCTATTTCAAAATAGTTAAGCTGTCACCTTAGGAACTAAATAGTGTGTCAAGAGGAAAGCACTTTACAAAGTAATTCAATAGTGAATGCATATGTCTATAATTTGATTTGCAGCAAGTAGAGAATAAAATGTTATGGAAAGATTGTTTGCCTACACTTTGTAATTATTGCTAGTACATTGGTATTGACTGTATTTGAATCCTCAGTGGGTGTAGGATTTGCATGCATCTGTGGTCCAATTTCTATAGGTTCCCTAGACATTCAGAAGTTCTTATGTAAGAGTATATAAGAAGTCTAAACCAACAATAATAGTAAAATACAAAATTCCTCAAGTTCTGACATACGTTGCTATCTTCATTAAATTTGAGCCATTTGTATATTCCGCATCCTCCAAGCTAGTGCAGGTAAGTAATCTAGAGGTATTCATTCTTTCAAGCACATAGGAATATTTTATTTTACTCCTCTCAGCAGTGAATTTTGTGTTAATGAAAACTTAACTATACAATAAGCAAATCCACGGTATGCATTCTTCTCCATAAAAAAGCCAGGCCCAGAGGACTGGAAAACATCAGTCTATGTTTTTTTTCTAAGAGGGGCTGCCTTCTGATACCTTCTGTAATCGTGGACCCAGCTAGTACATATCTAAATTGAAATCACCTTACATCTTCCATTTTGCACACCACTTTCCTCTAACCTCCTACACTGTCCTTATTGAATTTGTCCTTGAAAAGAATGGCTTCCTGTAAACATAAACACCTGAGAAATTAAATGGAAGGACAGGGTCAGTTGATTATGCATGGCTAAGTTGCATTGTATTCATCTGGAAAGAGAAAATGCATTCGTGTTCGTGTTCATTCACAATGATGGAAGATACTTTGGATCTCTAAGATTAGCAAGCAGCTTAATGTAGCTTCTTCTGTTGGAAAAGAAAAAAAAATCAGCTTGTATTTTAACAGGTGTCATGTTTGGAATTTGAAGGAGAGGTAGTTGGATGTGATGGTGGACTTCCTACAGAAGAGCTGTGCCCGCTTCCATGCAGATGTGTCATTTCAGATGGTAATGAGTTATCGAAAACTGATAATCTTTTACACTCAGATTAAGCTTGTTCCCCAGTAGCTTATTAATACAGCCCTCACCCCTACCCCATGTTAATTTTGCTCTTACAGTTCAACACTGACATCAAATGGTAAGTCAACTTAACTTCAAAGTCGAATTTCTTCTCAAGTTATACTAGACCTTGCAGACAGAGATAATATTAAATCTCCATTTATACTCGAACGGCATCCATACATATCCGTACATATTTTTGAGGGAAGGATAGAGGGCATTGAAAGAAAGAAACAACATAATTATTCAATAGGTTTTCACTAACTTCTAATTACCCTCAGATACACACACACACTCTCACACACACACAGATGTCCTTAAGGTTATTTTTGCCCTCTTGTTGATTAATTTAATAAGTGGCTAACATATTAAAAATAACCTCCAAAGATACAGAGATTTGAAAATATACTTCTGATTGCCACCTAAATCCAGATATTGGTCAAATAAACCAAGTGTTGCGCTAGGAAGAGAATCAGGCTGGTGGTGCACCCTGAATGGCTTGGAAGCCTTTTGTGTTCCAAACAGCTAAAAATACAATATCTGTAGACTTCATAATTGGCTTTCATGTCTGAGTTCAATGCACAGGATTGATCAACCTGCAATAGCAGGGTGATCAGCTATAACTTGAGGAATAAATTTTTAAAAAGACTTTACCTGTTCTATTTAGTTTGAAAATGTGATAACATGGTACAGTGTCAGATGGTTGCTAAACTTATCATGGTGATCACTTCTTTGGGTATATAAATGTTAAATAACTGTGGTGCACATCTGAAACCAATATAATATTATATGTTAGTTATATTTTAATAAAAATCTTAAAATAAAATTAAAATAGGAAATGATCAAATATCAGTCACCTTTGATCGATACAGAATATATAAGGTTTTCCATGCACGTCGCCTCCTTTCCAGGAGCCATGTCTACTAGATATCTAGATCCTTCCATGAGAAAGTATATAAAATTGTCATGGATATAATATTAGGATATCTCAGTCCCCACTTTTATTTCTTATTTCTATACCATATAAATCTTCATCTGTCATAAGACATTAATTATAGTTGCATGTATATATGTACCATTTTGTTTTTCGTCGAGGCTTTTGGCATAAATCTGTCCTACCTTTCGAGATGGTAAACAAATGAGAAAGTATGATAGAAAATCAGAAAAAGAAAACCATTTGAGTGCCCTCTAGTGGACTACGGAAGCACTGCAGCGACTGAAACGGGACAGTGATTAGTATACCCAGACAGAAATAATATAGAAAAAGAAAGAAAGAAGGCTTGGACACAAGACGGGGGAGAATGAGGGAAATGGGGAGCATTTTCTTAGGCAACTGTTGAGAAACAAAAGGTTTACAACATCTGCAATGGACAACTTAAAGAATAAGACACATACACACACACAAAATAGAGAAGGTACAAAAATCATCCTGGTTTATAATAAGCACAATAACCCATGTTATTTCTACTTTATTTCATAATTTTGATGTCACATAAGCCTTTGGCTATTTGTTCAAAAATTAGTTTAGATCAACTTCTGTCAATAATCAATGTCCCTGAGAGTATCTTCTTTTGTAAATTAGTGGTGATGGCCATTTCTATCGAAATGGAAAAATAACGAAGCTCTCTCTGCAGTGTGAATTGTAGTGCATATATCTGAAATGCAGTTTACATTTACAAAAATACAACTGCCAACGAAGAAGACAACAATTTGAATTTAAAAAATCACCTGAGTGCTTGTCTTATTCCCAATAAGATCATGTCACGATCTTGGGTATTACAAGAAAGGTAAGGTTGGCTGGTGTGAGTTCAAAGAATAATGGGGAAAAAAACAAGAAACTAAAGTTTTCATGGTTGTCATTGTGAAAATATGTATAGGTTCCCAGCGCCACTGAACCCTAACTAATGAAGTAACTATGCTTATTCAACTAAGTGGGTTGAATGTGTCTAAGCAAAGGAGAAAATATAAGGAAGTAAATGTGAAATAAAAGGTAATTTTTTTGTTTTTAATAATTCAAAACTAGCAGAAAACTGCAGGAAGAGTATAGAGAAAGCATTTCTGGAATGATGGAGTAAGAAAAATCCAGTGCATAAAAACAATAAGGACACTGCCAAAAATGATCAAAATCAACATTTCTGGGACTTTGAAATTATCCACGTTTGCAACAACATGAGAAACGTTATGCACATAAAACAGCTAAATGTCATAAAGAACAATGAGCTTTGTGGGGTTTTTATTTGTTCTGTTTCTGACTCCTTTCTCTTGAAACCCAAAAGCTATGAAAAAATAACAGCCTCACAGTGACCAGAATGGGTATAATCTCTCTCCAAAGTTCCATCCCCAGGGAAATGACAAAATTTGGAAGCTCCCTGCAAAGGTCCCATTCACAGAGCTTGTCTTTATTTGACCTGACTCTCAGCTTGTTCAGTGAGAAAAGCCACTTGAGGGTGTTTGTCAGGAAAAAAAAAAAAAAATCCAGCAGTAATTGCTTAACATTGCAAGTGCCTCATGCAGTGATGCCGACTGGACAAAACACAAAGAAACTTGAGGAATGAGATGCCCATAAAGAATTTTGAATAGTTCATACACAATACTGGAAATCTAGAAGGCCATGTACATGTACAGAGCTGTGCATATGCTCAAGAAAGATGCGAGCAGGCCCTAACTGGTCACCTTTGGCTGATCTCAAGGCACTGCACAAATAGGAAGTGAAGATTAAGGTGAAGTTGAAAACTGAGGAAGATTGGAAAGTATGTTAAAACACACTTTCAGCACATGGATGCCTCAGCAAAGGATAGAAAATACATCGGTTCCAGGCATTTAGGGACTCTCCATCCAATCATTATCTGACCACCATGCTAAGCAGTGGCTTCATCTGAGAAGGCATTCAAATTTTGTAGAATTAGTTCAGGAAAGTGACAAAACAAACAAACAGCAAAAACAACAACCCTTGGGTGGAGAAGAGAATCTGGTTTCTTGGGTTACCACTTTATATTCTTTAAAATGTTCAGCTTCCAACAGAAGATATTATGAGACTCACAAAGAAACAGGAAACTATACCTGGGTATAAAAAAAGCCATCAATAGGAACTGTCCTGAAGATATCCCGATTTGGGAATTAGGAAATAAATTCTTTAAATCAGATATTACAAATATGTTCAAAGTACTAAAGAAAAGAATGTATAAAGAATTAAAGGGAACATATGTGGAGTACAGAATATGGAATAGAGTCAATGGAATTGTGTTATAACAGCTATATATGATGTCAGAGGGGTAGTACATTGGGAGAGGGGGGTTATCACTTTGTGAGGGATGTGAATGTCTATTACAATATGTTGTACACCGCAAACTAATAATAAATAGATGTATATGAAAAAAAAGAATTAAAAGGAAATATAAGTATAATGTCCACCACAAAGAGAATATCAATAAAGAGCTAGAAGTATAAAAAGAACCAAATAGAAAATCTAGAGTTGAAAGTGAAATAACTGAAATGAAGAACAGTTCACTAGAGAGGACAAAGAGCATATTTGAGATAGAAGAAAAAAAAATCAGTAGATAAATTAAAAATTGTCCAGTGGGAGGCACAGAAAAAGAATGAAGGAAAATGAAGTGACTCTTAGAGACCTGTAGGATATCATCAGCTGTAACAAATACACATAATGGAAGTCTAAGAAGAAGAGGAGAAAGAGAAAGGGACAGAAAGAATATTAAAAAAATAATTGCCAAAACTTCCCAAATTTATTCAAAAACATTAATCTACACATCCAAGAAGTTCAGCAAACTCCAAGTAGGATAAACTCAAATCCAAACCTAGACACATCATGTTCAAACTGACAAAAGACAAAAAGAAAATCTTGAAAGAAGCAAGACGTAAGTGACCCACCACACATCAGGGATCCTAAATAAAATTAATAGCTCACCTCATCAGAAATGAAGGAGGTCAGAAGGCAATGGAAGACACTGAATGTGTTGAAAGAATAAAACCTGTCAGCTGTATTCAGCAAAGCTGTCCTTCAAAAAGGAAGGGGAAAGTAAGACATTCCCAGAATAACAAAAACTTAGAATTTTTTGCTAGAAGACCTATACTGTAAGTAATATTACAAGGAGTCTTTCAGACTGAAAAGAAATGATGCTGGACATAACTTTAATCCACATGAAAAAAATAAATAGCACTGGTAAAAGTAACGTTCTAAGAAAGTATGAAAGGCAGTATAAATGCATGTTTGTAATCCCTAGGGTAATGATTAAGAAAATAACTAGAAACATATAGTAAACATTGGGATTTTAAAAGAACTTAGAAATTATCTCCTTAACACAATGAAGTAATAGAGGAATGTAAAATGATTTAAGCCATGTAGAAGTTAAATAGCAATGTGACAGATTAAAGACTATATAACTCTCAGAAGAAAACGTGAGAGTAAATCTTTTCATTCTTGTATTAGGTAATGATTTCTTAGATATTGACATTAAGTCGTAAGTGATGTTGGTAGATTGGAATACAAATAAAATTAGAAGCATTGTGATTTGAAAGACACAATCATGAAAGACAAGACCACGACAGAATTGGGAGAAGATATCCGCAAATGTATAACTGATCAGGGACGTACATCTAGTATAAAGAACTCTTCTTACACCTCAGCCATAAATGACAACACAATTTAAAAATGGCACATTTACATCATTATTTATCTCTGTATATATTGAAAATTGTGAGTTCACACTCATAACTCCAATTTCAAAGCAATTACAAAGCATTCATACAACTTTACTTCTTTTCATATTTTTAAATCTGTTTCTCCCATTAATCTCAAAATATCAACTTATTGCATAAATCGTCTTTGGATGTCACCATTTTACCATCAATCTGTCATGCCCTTGCCCCTCAGAAGATGCCCTCTCGTCCTTGCTCAGACCCTGACACCTCACTATGGACCGTCACCACCTCCCTAACTGGACACCATCATCACCCTGCTCAGGCTTCCATACCCTTTGCCCAAGCTTCTACATATGGCTGCCTCCTGTCAACATAGACCTTTTCCTCACCCCACTCTGCTTGTGCCAATCTGCCGGTGATGCCCCCGTTCACATATACTCCTTATCACAATTGGGCTGAAACTACCCTGTTTGAGTTGCCACCCCTATGTGTCCATGCCTTCTCAAACTTCTTTGGATGCTCAATCCACTTTGGGCGAAAGCCACTCCTGTCCTCACCTCTCCATGGATGCTCTCTTCCCTCCACACAGCTCCCTTCATCTCTCATTGGTCATTGCCATTACCCACACCCCATACTCCAACTTGCACTTTTCTCTCTTTGTTATACTCATGTCCTGACACCCCAGCAGACTACTGCAGCCTCCCAGCTGTGTGGACGCAAACGGTCACACTTGCAAGCAATGTGTGTAACAAAATATTTTTGTTACAAATATTAAGGAAGAAATAAAAGAAGAAAGAGAGAAATGAAGGAAGGAAAAAAAAGAGAGAGGGTTAAAAAAAAAGGGGAGGAAAGCTGGAAGAAAGAAGGGATCATTTTAAATTAATAATCATTTCTAGTAGGATCCTAACTTGTCTTTCTCTTCTCCTCTTCTTTCCAGAAGAAAAAGGCTCTCTATCTCTGCCTGTGGGAGCTATGACTCCTCTCAACTGAGATTTTATTATCACCTAAAGAATAAGGACTAAGTTTTTTTATAAATCAAGAAAGCACGTCTCAGCATGTTGAGGAAGAAGCACAATGACAAAAATTAAGACTATCTGGAGTATTGGGAAAATTGAAAATCAAACTACTTATAAATGATATTATCTTTGCTGAAAAAATATTAACTGTTTTGCAAAAATTAATTTGCCATGTCCTGGCTTTGTACTATAAATTCTGTTGAGTACAGCCCAGGCCGCATGTTTTTGTTTAATTTTGTTTCATAATAGAATCATGTTCTCCATCTCTGATAGAATAACTCAATCTTCTAAGGATCAGAGAACAGAAGTACCAGTGCTACACACACATGACAAACAGAGAGGGAGATCAGCTAATATCTTGTTTCCAAATCATATTTGGGAATGGGTGAATGGGTCCAGGTAGAGGATTCTGAATTATGCTTACCTCCTATCAAAGGAAAACAAAGAAAAATCCATCAGTTTCACCCATCAGTTAATTAAGGTGTATTTTTTGTCCAACTACCTCAACTTTGTATCCCTCATCCAAGTGTTTTGTGTCTGTGACCTTTTGATTGGTTAGCACAAGAAAATTGGCACCTTCTGGTCCAAGTGAGAATTTCCAGAAGGTTCTGTTTGCCTTTTGCCCATAAGAGAGTTAATTAATGAAACATGGGGTAACTTACACATTGGAATGTTATTTTTGTGAAACACTTGAAAAAGATTTAGGTATTTCTCATGGCTGAAATCAAAATAAGCAGCAACAAGACGTTCAAATGCTGAATTGAATCAGGAAGTTGTTTGTGAAAATACATTTCAGCCTGTGATTTATTAAATCAGCCATTGTGCTGTGCTCTGTGGCAAGGGCAGCTCCATTGGTCCGTTATTCTACATTCGCCAGATCTTGGAAAGTCACAAAAAGCTTCCCTGGACATAATAGATTTTGAAGTTTGTTCATGTTGAAGAATTGCTGTTTTTCCAAGTGATGAAATTGTTTTGACATCTTTCGTATTTTCTGGTCAAACCAGTCTGACAAATTCATCCTGTGGCCTTGGTCTTAGAACTCAATATCACAGAAAAGAATAAGGATCCCCACAGGATGTTGTAGGAACAGGCAGGCTAAAGGGATATGAAGAAGTCTGAGGGGCTGCTGATAAGAAAGGAGAAAAAGGGGAGACCCACCTCATTTTGACTTAGAGAGATCTGAGCAATACACGGTTCCACTAACACAATCTGTGATCTACCTTTGAGGATAAAAAAATCAGGAAGGTGCTATCATGTTTCAACTTCTCAAATACTCATAGATGTTAATCTAATAGCTGAGATGCCATGTAAATGTTCCTATGATTAGTTTCAACCAATAAAGTTCAAAGGTCTAAGATCTATACACTAAGATCTATTGCAGATGTTCTTTCCTGTCCATATCGCACATTTCCATTTTTTGTTTCACTTTTTCATTCTGTTATTTATAAAGCATCATGTGCATAAAAGAAAGGAAAGTTACATTCACCTACAAAGAACAAAAAGTGTTCTGTAAACCTTTTACAATTTATTCTTTTAGATAATAAACCTCCGGTAAAAAAAAAAAAAAAAAAAAAAAAAAGTTAAGCCAAAATCTGAGGGCTGCTGGGAGGGTCTGAAAGATATCCAGGTAGAAAATGCTGTCACCCAAATGACTGTTAGTGGTGGCAATAGCAAAGACTAGACCAAGGGAGGGGGGCGGGGGGGTATTTTGCACAGGTCAGGGTACAGCTGGAACTTGATGAATGATTTCTGAATTCTTTTGAATTGAAGATCTAGAACCTTGCCAGGAAGCTACAGGACTCCAAAGAAACATTTGGTGATGTCTAGGGCCTGGAAAATAACTGAGGTGGGTGGGTTATGGGATGTTTTCTTACATATTTGTTTGTTTGCTTTGATGAAGACGCAAAATGAATATGATAGTAATGGGTGGTACAAGGATACAAATCAAAAGTATGGAAACTGTGGCCCACGGGCCAGATTTGGTCCAAGAACCTGTTTCTGTGAACAGAGGTTTATTGCCACACACGAGCGTGTTCACTTGTTTCCTATTTTCTATGATGGATTCTGAGCTACAACATCAGAGTTCAGTAGTTGTGACAGAGACCCACTAAACCTAAACCTAAAATATTTAGTATTTGGCCCTTAAGAAACAAACAAACAAACAAACAAAACTTTTGTTTTAAGGGGAAGCTACTGAAGTATCATAGAACTCATTATCATTTTATTATTAAAAACTTCCCTTTAGAATTTTTTTTCCTAATAGTGAGAGGAAATAAAGTTTCCTCCAAATACTTTTTTACATCACATCTTGTGGTTAAATATTAATAAGAAAAAAATGCTGGGTGAATTTTGTTCATGGATGAACTGAGGATGCTTATTCTTTATATTCAATAATTTCCATACATAAAAACCCAACAATCCAATCCATACCACTCTGAATGAGAAGTGTAGTAGTTACGAATAATGGTGAGTAGAGAACAGTGGCTTCCTGGGTGTAACAAATGCACTACCACTCTGCTGAGGGATGATGGTCGGGGAGGCTGTGCGGGGGTGGGGGGAAGCGGGGTCTGCGGGAAATCTCTGTACTTTCTGCTCAGTTTTGCTGTGAACCTATAACTGCTCTAACAATAAAGTCTATAAAAACACAGCAACCAATAACTGTCAAATAAAAATATTTATCTTCTAAGTGGCAGAAATGGATTTCAATACAGTAAGTGTCTCTTATGGGCACTGGAATAAAGAGTAGTAAATGCAGGGAAAGCTGAAGGACACTGCCTCCCACTGCCTTCTCTTTTTCTGCACAAATGCTTATTTCTTCACAGTTTGTTAAACTATGTTATTTTCCTCGTTTGCTACAAGCCACCAGCAGATAACTACTAATACAAATTCACAGATGGGCTCATGACCTGGATAACTTTTCAGCTCAACCTATGTTGTTTTAGCCCCTCACCTAGAATATTTGCTCTGTCCTAAGAACGTTACAAAACTTGTTTAGTATGTTAACAATCACAGTATATTAAACGTTCCCTTTCCTAAGAAAATTCACCCATGCTACCACCCTCAGCCCAGAGAAGCAAAAACCATCTGAGCAGGTTCCCGCCCTGAGGACAATCTCCTCGGCCCCTGCTTCTACAATCACAGCTACCAGGCTCAGAGTCATCCTGAGAGAAGTAGGGGACAGCTGATCTCTGCCCTCAATATGCTGGCCACACTGTCTAATTCCTCGATGACAGTCACCGTTCTTGAGATCTCTGTGGTGTTTTCCAGTTAAATTGGAAGAAGTGTTACACTTTATTCTGTTACACTTTATCTATCAGTACCTTAGCAGGGATTCCCTGAGAGTTCAGAAAACCAACACAGAACACATGGCTGAGACGGAAACTGGAAGAAGACTCTCAGGAAGAAAAGAAGGTAAACTAATACGCGATAAAATCAACTTTGGCCCAACTCACAGTTTTATTAGGGACTGGCAATATAATTAAAAACTAGCACATTTACTGAAGACTGCCAAGGATGGGCTCCAGACAGCCATACGGGGGGCCTGCCTTAAGGAACGAGCAATAGAACTGAAGTCACATCCTCACAAGCCAGTTAGAGGAACTGAGAAACCATCTAAAAAGTCATTGCATACTGTGAGGTACATGCAACGCTCGTAAATAAAAAGGGCAAAGACAGAGCACCACGGGAAAGGCATCAAATCCTGCCAGCGATTCTGTTGAGAGCCATGGAGACAATCCTGGGAGGGAATTGAAAGGTGGTCGGGCACCCAGCCCTGCCCGCATGCAGTGAATTTATTCATTGTCTTCAGTAATCAGAGAATGGATCTAAAACGTGGTGTTCGGGGTTGGTGGCTAGTCAGTGGTGCAGGCTCTGCAGACCAGGGCAGTGTTTTGAGACCACACAGCAGATGCTGGTGAATGGAATTCAGTTAGTCTCGTCAGACAGATGTAACACCTAAAACCACAAAGTGGACAGGGCACTGAGAGAGATTAGGTGAGTCCGGTGTCCCTGGACACTCGGCGCAGATGATCTAAAGTAGTGCTTCTCCATATAGAATTATATAGAAATTTCTTGGGGAGCTTATTAAAACTTAGATTCCTGGATCCACCTCAGAGTCTAAGACTTACTCGATACGGGGTACGATGAGCTGCAATCTAGTGTACCTGGGACAGTTTCTGAAATTCAGGACTTTTAGTTTGAAAACTGGGATAGGCCTTGACAAACCAGGACACACCATCACTCTAGAACTAGGGCACATGAGTTTGCATTGCTACCAGTCTCACAATTAATACGGGTGGGCACACGCTTTCAATAGCAATAATCTAGTGCACTCATTCTAATCTAAATTAGAATTTGGGGTGAATATGTTGGTGGGGGTCAACAAATTCCCACCTCCTATGAAATACAGGGTTGGGCTCTAATGGACTCAGCAATTTCAACAAGGTAGACAAATCACAGTTAGAATCTCTTACTGTCCATCGGTCAGCTATGTTAGAGTTGCTTACATTTTCTACATTGAGTTTCGAAAAGAATACAGGGCAGACTTGGCTGTGCTTTTTTCACGAAAGAACACTGAAATCACTTTTCATTTATTTTTTAGATTGCATTTCCCCCTGTATGCTCACATATGCTTTCTTTTCCCACAAAGGGATTCTAAAGTATTATTGCCTGTATTCAAAGGAGGGCTAAAAATGTCTATGACATTTCCTCTATTCAGAATTCACTGGAATTATCTAGAGATCACAGTTTCTTCTGATATGCCTTCTTCAAGCTGATTCCCACCAGATAACTTTCAGGAGGCACCGAGACTGGGATTACCAGGAGTCCTATGACTAGAAATCAATATCTTCAAGAGAGAAATGGACCACCCATTTATTTTGATAAATACTGTATTACATTTATTTTGTACCAAGCACTGCCCTTAATGCTTTACAAAATATTAATTCATTTAATTCTCATAATAACTCTACCATCCCATTGTACAGATGAAGAGAGACGTGGAGAGCTAGGTATAAGCTGTGCAGCTAGTGGTAGTGGGGATCGGACTTGCATCCAAGGACTCTGGCACCAGAGTTAGTGTAGTCTTCATAGGGCCATTTTGCAGGATTTCACTATGACAATCCCACTCCTTAGTCATGTTGCAGGCAGCTTGTGCTGAGTCTGGAATTAAATTTGAATGTCCAGCACAAAAACAGCTCATCTCCTGACCAAGTCCCATCACTGTTTGCTTAGAGAAGGAATGCCTTGAGAACTTGCTTATGAATTGAAGTCAAACCTGCTATATTCATGATAAGCTTTTGGCAAAGTGCAAAGGAAGTAGCTACGGATCAATGTAGAACTATACTGGCATTAGGTGGGACTCCTCCACATGCAGATGATAAAGTCCCACTCCAATCTTAATCTTTAGCTTAAGCAAAGGCTAAATTTTTGGCCCCAACCTGAGGGAAGAAAGGCAGAAAGAAAAGGAGTAGTAGGAATGTATGCCTCAGGGATTCTTCAGTACCTCTTACATCTCTGCTTGACTCTGCTCCTGATTATTTGTTCTTTCTTTTACATTGCCAGTAGATCCTGTCCACAAGGTAAGATATATCTCTGCTGGAATCCCCATCTTGGAATCTCTAGTGGAAAAAATATATCAGTCCCAGAGAAGACCTCTGATTGGCTCTGTATAAGTCATATGATCACCCATTGGCCAAAATACTGTTGCCAGGATGATAGAATACAGTGTGAAGCATGACGAGATCTAGTTTACCTCCTCCCTAAGACTCTGGTCACCAATTCCAGTGTTTATTTTATTTTATTGTTTTATCCATACCACCAAGCAAGCAATTCTCTGATGCCAGCTGCATATCTTACCACTCAACTCAATTCCGACACTATCTACCCGAAGATAGCATCAGATTCCACAGGTTAAGTGCTCCATCCTACAAGACTGCTCTCCACTTCAGATGCCAATGGCAAGTCCACGTTGTTACCGGTACTTAGTGACTGGCTATAAATCAGAGATTCCCATGACCACCAAGTTTGGTTTGACTAATTTGCTGGAGCAGGTCACAGAAATCAGGAAAGCAGTTTATTCAACTAGATTACCAGTTCATTACAAAGAATATTAAAGGATACAAATCAACAGCCAGATGAAGAGGGTCAATTCTCAAACAAAAAAAAATCTCTGTCCCAGTAGAGTTTGGGGCCCAGCATGGTGACACATGTAAATATTCTGGTTCACCAACCTGGAAATTCCAAACCCTATCTTTTTGGGGGTTTTATGGGTTTTATTAATTAAATCATTGGCATTGGCAGTTGATTCAACCCCCAGCCCCTTTCCCTTCTCTGGAAGTCAAGGGAATGGGACTAAAAGTTCCAACCCTGTAGTCACAGGGTTGGTTTCCCGGGCAAGCAGCCCCCCATACTTAACTGCTTTCCAAATTTCACTCATTAACATAAATTCAAGTGTGGTTGAAAAAATTTTGTTATGAATATCAGGATTCTTATCACTTAGGAAATTCCAAGAGTTTTAGGAGCCCTGTGCCAAAAATGGAACAAAAACCAAGTACATATTTCTCATTATAAATCACAGCATCACATTCCCCAAACCTGCAATGAGTGATCAGTGTCTAGAACCAGAGAACTTGGAATGAGTCAATATGTTAGCAACAACAACAACAAAACAATAATAATCAAAATTACAGCCACCAGAACCATTACATCACTCTGTGGGGTGGGGGTGGGGGTGGGGGTGGAGGTCGGGCAGGAGGATTTATCGTTATGTATATACCCTGAGAGATTTAGCAAAAGAAATTGGTGGAGTTTTATTTTTCTCCCCAAACCCTTTGGGCTAAGGTATTTTAAAACTGATTGTCAATACTTCTCTAGACAGTTTCAGAGGCAGAAAAGAAGGGCTAAGGCAAGAACAAGCAAAATATCTTTCTAGGAAGTGGAGCAGAATAAGGACAGGAAAAATGGCCTTAGAAATGACCTTCTATTTCATTATTTGAGATATATAATTGCAAGTACATTTCTAATGCTTTTCTATATTTCACAGTCAGGTAAATGCTGCCAAGGAAAATAAAAGGGAGACATTGGCTGTAAAATGGAGGGACTGATAAATGGGAGAAGCCCTGCCTGGAAGCGGGGTCAAGATGAGCCTTGCCCATGTTGAAGAAAAGAAAAATATAATTGCTAACCTCTCGGTGAGAAGCATATTTGGTTGAGAAATCTGGATGACAGAAGAAAAGAAACTGGGTCGGGATGGGTAGGTGGGTGAGGGAACTCATCAAACAAGGCTGCAGAAATGAATGAGAACAGACATGGAGACTAATATAAAGAACCCTTACTTACTGGTAAGCTCCTGCTGGGATGTCTCGACCTCAGTTTGCTCTTTAAGGGAAAAAAAAAATCCCTTCTATTGTTTGCTTCACAACAGGTATTCTTCAGCAGAAAGACTGTGGGAGGTCTGCAAGGTGTGTGCCATGGGTTTTGGCACACCTGAGTAGACATGCATGAAAATTGAAGAGTCACTTGAAATTAGTATGGACACTGAGCATGTCCAATCAGATTGGTGACAGCTTTTCTCTAATTGACACTAACCTTGAGCTTGTCTAACTTTCATGTGCACACTAATTACCCAGGGAACTTGTTGAAATGCAGAATCGGATCCAGTGGGTCTGGAGTAGGTCCCAAGAATCATTTGTAATGAACTTACCAGGGATGCCAATGTTGACGGCCTCCTGGACACACTTTGAGTAGCTAGGCTCTAAATAGTTTCCGAAAGTCAGTGGACTTTATTACGAATATTAGGGCCATCTCCTCAATTTCCCAAAGATGCTAGCTTGCATCATAATTAAACGCCACATCAAAATGAACTTATCACTGACATCCAATGTCATGTGAATAACAGTCAAGGTGACTCACAAGTGGCACTTGAATGTAACTGGAAGAGTTTTCAGGAATTGGGAAGATAACTCTCAAATGAATTAAGAAAGTCAACTCACACTGACATTCACACTAACAGAAAACTTTCTAGATCCACTTCGCAGTGAAGAAGTCATAAAATGCTAGGGAGAGGGGGTGCCTGCAGCACTGGTGTTCAGCCTTTTCCGACATTAGAATCACCTGGGTAGTTTTACTGATGCCTGGACCCCCCTCCAGGCTTACTGACTTCATTGCTCTGGAGTTTAGTTTGGGCTTCTTATTACCCAGGCCTTTTATTTCCTACACACTGATGTTTTCATCCCTTGAGGCCTGCTGACTCTGGAAGGACTGCCTCTCCCAGGGCTAGCTAATCCCTAGACAGTGGCCCACCCTCTGGGCCACCATCCCCCTGTCCTAATCACCGCAGGGCCAGGTACCAGACAACTAGGGAAAACCCCTATGGCCCAGAGCATGCTGAAATTAATCAAACTAGCCGTGCCTAAACCTGCGTGCTTAGCCTCACCCATTCTTTCCCAAGGGAAGAATAACGGCTCTTGTCCACCGTTCCCCATCTCCTCTGCCTCTGGTCCAACCCTGGTTCTTCCCCGTGAGGCTTCCCCATGGGGCGTGGTGGTAACCATCCTTGTTGGGCTCTCTGAGGGTAACAAGCTATCTTTCCAGCGGTAGTAATCTCCTGATCTCTTGAGGTTGCCATACCTAAATAGGAATAAAACTTAACATTTTAAAACAGTGTTAAAAGTTTTCAGTTGATTTCTAGTTTCAGCCAAGATTGAGAACCACTGCTGGGAAACAGAATAAGCCGAGCCTAATAAAGTGTCTTCAGGTTATATTAGCAAATTTTTCCTTAGGAAAGGACTATTTTCAAATAAACAAAAGCAAACTGGAAAAAAAAAATATATGAACCTGTCTTTTTCTCTCCATTAATGGGATGCTGCCAGTGGTTTCAGAGAACTGCATTTTCTTCTTGTTTGTTTGATTGTCTGGGTATTTGAGATAGCAAAGCTGGTTGTGAGTTGGAAAGGAAATTTAAATCAGTTTCCCAGAACAAGATTCTGCCTAGAGTTTCCTCAATCAACTTTCTAATAAAGAGGAGACAAATTACAATACATTCAAAACACCAATCACTACAGGAATAGTAGAAGAAGTCTGGGGCAAAGGCCTCCCTTTTTTCAACCTCCATTTCATTCTTCTCCACTCGCCATCATTTGTAACAACTACACTTCTGATTCAGAGTTATATGGGTTGGATTGGAAATTATTATGGATTGGGGTTTTATGTATGGAAATTATGAAATGTAAAGTGATTTTCTGGTTTTACTAAGATTAAGCATCATAAGTTCATCTGTGAACACCGTCTAATAAACTAGCAGAGAAGGACTAAAATGCTTAAATATACTTTGGGATCTGAAATTATCCCAGATAACAATACCTACTAGAATATAAACTCCAAAAGGGCAGAGACTTTTGCATTTTTATTCATTATTTATCTAATCCCTAAAGTCACACCTACCAACTACTAGTTGCCAAATACATACTTATTAAATGTGGAATAAATGAGTAATAAATAGGAAACATCTGTCAAGATACCAGCCCATAATACAGAGCAAATATATAGACAGACAGGAAATAGGTTCTGACACCAGACGTAATAGTCTAGAGACCCACACTGTGTAGCGAGCAGGCATAATGGGTTGTTGAGTACTTGACTAATGTGAATGGAAATATGCAATACGTGTAAAATGTATACCATGTTTTGAAGATTTAGTGCTAAAATAAAATGTAAATATCTGTGTGTTTTTTTTTATTATATTGACTTGTGAGAGGGATATTTTGGAGACATTCGGTTAAATAAAATAGGATCTAAAAATTAATTCCAGCTGCTTTTTCTTACTTGTGTTTCATGTGGCTACTAAAACAATTAATATTATATATGTATCTTACATACTACATATTTTTCTCACATTGCGTTTCTATTGTGTTATACTGATCTGGGCTTCTTCAGACAGCCTTTCACAGAGGGCATAAATCTCTGAGCAAGTTACAAATCACTCTCACTTTATAATTTTGAAATCATCTAATAATAAATAAGCTACCTGTGATTTTTCTCTACATCTGTATTTTCTCCATGTGTCTGTTTTCCAGGCATTTGTCCATATGCGCATTTTTCTAGCTCCTCTACTATTCTGCAGGTCCCAGAAGAACAAAAATTTTATTGACGCATTACTACTACCTATGGTGGTACATAGAATATTGCCCAGGCTCTGGTTGGCACTCAACAAATATTTCTTGAATGATGAATGAATCCATATTTATTCTTATTATTGTTCACTCATCTACAAAGGAAACCTATTCAGACTTATCAAACCATCACTAAGTCATTCTAGGAGCGCTAAGAACACAAGGCGTAGTCTTGTATCACGCCCCCCACCCCTTGCCATGGCTTCTCCAACCTGAATACATATTCTTTTGGTAAATAAAGGAATAAAACTCTCTTTTTTAAAAAAAATCTGCTGATCCCTGCCTCTGTCTTTACTTCCTAGGTAGCCTAGGGGTAAAATTTGTGATTACAAAAGAAACAATAAGGAACCTTAATTAGTTCTTTGAAATGCAAGCTCATCATAATTAAAAGCTGGAAACTGTTTCAAAATGTCATTTGTAATACAAGAAGGTATACCAATTTGATTATCAGCATTTTTCCAAATTGGACCAATTAGCCTTCTCTCCAATTAATGGTATGTTTGACCTTAAAATCAGCATACTGATAATGAAGTTGGAACATAAAAAAAGAAAAAAAGAAGCATGTATCAGAAACACATGAGACTAGAAATGCAATGCTTATATATGTGTAAAATTAAACTGTTAATATGGGATATTCCAGATACCAGTCCTGTTTACCACCTGGACAAATAGCAAAAATTCTTATACATGTTGAGGTCAGAACACAGGGGCATTCAATCTTTAGTTAAGGGACAAGAACCTCTGTGCCCTGCATCCCTGAATCCAGAGACTACTAGCTATAGTTAAAATTAGAGTTTTGTTTATAATCAAAGTTTAAAATTTTCCAAATTGGAGAACTTGGCTTTACTTTGAAGAAGGTACTTAAGGTTTTACTTGACTCGTAAGCATTTAAAATGTTAGGGACAAACCACAAAGTGAACTTTCACAGATGGAGTCAAAATAGTTAATAAATCGCAGAGGAAACACAAGGTCTGCAGTGCAGGATTTCTCAACTGGCTTTGCTTCAGGAAAAAAAAAAAAGGCAAATCAACTGTGGCACTGTGCTTAGATCGCAGTCAGAATTTCCAATTTCAGCTTCAAAGATATGGATGGAGTCAAGAAGATAAGCTACCAAGCCTCCAGAATAAAACTGTAAATTGAGGGAAATGCTGTAATCATACCAAAACAGAACCATTGCCAGAAACATTAAAACAAACAAACAACTGGGAGGTCACTATAATTTAACTGAATACCTCAATCTGTCCTTTTGGCCCTAAGAACATAGATACTCCCTTTTCTTACCCCTGACCTCCATATTAACGGCTTCTCTGTGTCATATGCCTTCGAGGTCCTGCTAGTTGACGGCTAGTTTAGGTTAATCTGTATTAAAATCTTATCTCACTAGTAACAGAAACATATCTAATTGATGCCTTCTAGAGTCATGACTTAGCTGTCCTATGATTGCACAGATACAGAGGGTTAGAACCATAGCTCTGACAATGCACAGGGTAAACATAACACATCCCTCTGGAGCATGAACCCTACTGGAATATTGCATTCCCTCAACAAAAGGGCCTACTCTGACCCAGGTACTGGTTTAGGTGCTGGGGATATCCCAGCAAAGTAGTGGTGAATATCCTCTCCGTTGTGGGTCTCTGGTGTAATTGCGGGTGGAGACATAATACTAATAATACTAAAGACACATATACGAGGAAACACTTTTAATATAAAAACTATTCAATGCAATGTGAAATTTAGATTTACAAAAAAGGAATCTTACGCAAATGTTCCAGTCCATACTGCTGGTAGACCTGGGATATGTGCAGAGGGGTTTGTTACAGAGTCCCTCTCCCCTGCTTTTGGAACTGCTTCAGTGAGAACATTGTAGAAGAACTAAATCTCAGCGCAAAGGAATGACATTACCGATAGAAAAACTGTGTCAGTGAGCCTGTATCACCCTCTGCAATTGTAGGAAGTCACTTTGATTAAATGTTGGGTCTGTGCAATAGTTACCCTACCTCTGTGAGCTGGTATTTGGAGCCATGTCTTAGCCCAAAGGGGTCATTTTCAAGAGAAATTGGCAAAAGGAAATATACAGAATAGGTTATATTTCTAATAACAAAAACATAGAATCATTCGCCCTTTCCCAGAATCCTGCTTTTTTGTTTTGCTTTGTTTTTGTGTCTGCCCCATGCCCTATCTTCTTTGCTTTGAATGTGAAGATGTGTAAAATTTGTTCATTTAAAAGGTCTTCTTTGTAACTTTAAGAGGGACCCGGGACTCACACCCACAGTGTGGTGAAAAGGAAGTAGAAGGGCCACAGGGGATGGCATCTTGGGAGAAATAACGCTTTGCTTTAAGCCTTGGAAACTCCTGTGACTAGAGCTGCTACGGTATTCCTTACAACTGTTGTCATTACAGTGTCCTCTGACCTGTCCAATTAGAATGGGGCCACATTGGTTTATGAGACATCATCTGTATTATTGCTCAGACAGTAGTCGAAAACTAAAAGATGAAAGAGTTTTGAGTAGGGGGTGAATATACCAGGAAGCCAGAGAAGTTGCAGTGCCCTTGTCTTACACTCGTACTAGCTGGGCCCTGGAGAAAACCTATAGGTATTCTCCTCATCACAAGTCTGTATAGTTTGCAAAAGTAAAATATATTAACTACAATCCCTTAAGCGTGCCTTTCTGCCTTTCTTTCTTTCTTTCTTTCTTTCTTTCTTTCTTTCTCTCTCTCTCTCTCTCTCTCTCTCTCTCTCTCTCTCTTTCTTTCTTTCCAACTCTGCTCTATCACGCTTCCCCTTGTGTTGGTGACATCGGCATAGCAATCAATGTTTTTGTAGTTAGTCTACAAAAGGACATTCATTTGGGAATACATTTAGTTGGGGTTAATGGGATCATTTAAATTGCTCTTGTGTATGTTTTAGTTTCAGATTAATTTTGTAATTTTTCAGAATTATTGATTTTTTCATTCAAATTCCAATAGGACAGAAAGAAAATATCCTGTGGAAGCTAAAAACATTACCTTGAAAAAAAGGAGACTGAAATGTCTACATATGAAAGACCCGAATATATAAGTACTGAAAGTTAAAACTGGTAAAAATCATGAAGATAAGAGTAGAATTACAATAGTCTAGACAATATAAATAATGAGAATCAGTACACCATCGATAGGACAACCTGCAGAATAAGAATGAAATTGTCATAAAATTAGTCAGTTTGTATGGACAACAGACACCTGAGCATTCAAAGGATCAATAGCTCCTTCATTTTGGTGAATCTATTGACTTAATTAAGTAGCATGATCCTACACTGTGGCCTGTTACAATGAGAAATAATTTCATTCAACATTGTTTAAAGGACATCAGATTTTTATTTCAAAATTAAGTGCCAATAATAATGACAGTGAATTAGACAGAATTTATAACGATCAAAAGAGATGCTCCTCAAACAGAATTAACATAGTTAAAAGTGGCCAAACTTGTATATGATGCTGGCTAGCCTAACCCAAAACTGAATATTACACAGCGTATTATTTTATTTATAAACTACTCTTAGCAAGACCAAAGCTATTCAATAACTCAGATTTTCTGGATTAATAAATTAAAAGCCCTCAAGACTACTCTACAGAAATTAATTAATCTTGCTGTTTACTTGGATTTTAGGTAGTCAAATAAAAATGCTACAGAATAATGTTTTAAACACAAGAACAATGTCACTTTTAATTGATTACTAGAAGTTGCTACATGTTTAAATGAAAGACGTTTGTCCTTCAGAGACTATTATGCAATGTTGCAATCTTAAAATAATGAAAATGGATAACCTCAAATTTATTCCTGAATTGATTCATTTTTGCTCAAGCACTTGGGAAATGTCAAAAAGGACAAAATGCAACTTATTTGCCGCCCAAAATGGATTGAAGTCATTGGAAATCCCTAAAAAATGAAGTAGCAAAATAAATAAAGAAAATGAGCGAGACATCAAATATCAATGCATTGTGATTGATTCTAAGAGATATTATAAGCACAGATTATTGGCAATTTTGGGGTGCTCCTGTTACAGCAGAAAACCCTATAAGAGATTTTAACTTTTTTACCAACTTAAGTTATGTATTCAGCAAAATGAAACTAGTCCTGGACCACTGAACAATTTTAAAGATCGGAGGACATAAACTTTGGAGAGAGACCTGCCCCCACATTGCGTGAGATATTTACTACTTCATTATTTTGCAGTCCTTATATGTTTTATCAACAGATCTGTCTTGTCGATAGCATACTTTAAAATCCTTGCCAGCTTTTGCAGTTGTATATTTTAAGAGTCTAAATGTAATAAGATGGCTTCCCCTTTAGGAAACTATTATAAAATTAAAGGACTCTAAAATATGTTTTGAATACTTGAAAGAAACGTGAACAAATGAAAATGCCAAAGTTTATTCCAAAGTTGATAAAGCTCAATACACGATTTACATTTGGAAGGTCATTTTGGAATAGTCTGAAAAAATAAGTGACAAATTGCCTACTCCTGATTTAGATGCATGTGAGGAATACCTTCTTTTGTCTTCTTTAAATTTGTTTATTAAAACATTGGGAAAAATTCTCGTAAAGTGAATCAAATACAAAACGCAAGAGCTAAGATGAGTGATGTAATTAATATAAATTATGTTGACATAGTGAAAAAACTAAGTGAAGAAATTCAGATCAGATCAAAGAAGTAATTAATTAAGATAATGAAAAGTTTGAAACAAAAGTAATGAGCCGCTCTTGAATTGTGTGATAAGCCAATTAATGAAGATTGCTGATTTGACATGAAATAGCGACCCTGTCAGAAAACTGTAGTGAGAGCACTGATGAAAACTATTTCGTGTATGTCATCAATTTGAAACATGGGTCAATGCACGAGAACATGAGGCCCTAAAATCATACAGCTCATGTAAGAAGAAAGTTTGACAAACCTTTTGCAAATGTGACAAATATTTAAAACATTTAAATGTCACCAATAACAAATTGTAAAAATAAAATTATATGTTCTAAATTATCAATAATAAAAACACATTTCAATCAATCATGCTAAAGACAAAATTATCTTTCTATGTGCCCTGTAGAAATGATAGGGCAAGATGATTGTCATATGAAGAGGAAAACAAAAAGTATAGCAGTCAAATTCTTAATGTGTAGGAAAAATTACTAAACACAGGTGATCATAAGTTAATTAATAAAACATACTGTGTTTCATGGGGAAGAGAGAGTTGCTATCTTCTGGTAGCTACTAGCTTTTTTACATGTGTAACTGGTTGATTATATTGTTCTAATTAAGCATATAATTTTATTTATAATTTAGTATTATTTTTTTTCTCAAAGAGAGCTCTTAATGTTAAATATTAAGTTCTACAAAAATTGGAACCTATAACTTTTCTGAGAGTTTTGATAGCCTTAATTCGTATATGAGCATTTCAAACTATTACGCATTTTAGCCACAGACTACAGGGAAATAATTTTCAGGACAGAAGGTTTTCCTTGAAGGTGCTTTACACAAAGAGAGGGGAGGGGACTAATTTGCAGATCATTCCCTACTTAATTTTCCCTTTCCCTAGGCACACCCCTGGCTCCTGGTCGTCATTTCTCCACTATGTGTCAGGAGAGGATGTGTTTTCTTTTAATGCGAAGTTTGTGGTATTTTCACTTAGATGAGAGCACTATATTTAATCTGCATGGTCTGCTGAATCTCCTCCTCAATTATGAAATGCTCAACTCTATTTCTTCCTTTCATTGTGCATCAGCCACAGGGTCCCTGAGTTTCTTACCTCTAGAAGTGGCTATTATCAGTAAAAGAAGCAAAAACAGCATAAACATGAAGTTAGAAAGCAATAAAATGACTTCGCAAACCAGATCCTCATTCATTCACACATGAATTAATTCAGCCAAGATAAAAGAGAACCTCTTGTGTTCTAGAACAGATGTGAGAAAACAAAATACAATATTAAGTTTTCAAACCTTGGTAAAAGGAACCAATAACTAGTGAGGTTCTGGATTTTGAATAACTGACCTAGTGTGACTGGTGAAAGTAAAACCAGGAAGTCTGTTTTTCCTGTTTCTCTCTTCTCACTGACCTGCCAACCTCATTCCTCTAGAGACCAGTATAGTTAATGAATCAGAATCAGAATGATGTGCTGGATTATATTAAGGTCAATTTGGATGAACTTGGAACTACATTTTCAAATTTCTCTTTCTTTCTTCTGTACTCTATATTCAGATATTCATCCCAACTGCTGTCCCAGTTGAATAGCAGCAATCCCGGGACCACCTTGAAACTTTTGGCTACAAACCCAGAGGCAATAATCATACAGATGCAGCAGCTTTCATAGACCTCAACATGAGCTCCCTCTGCAATTCCACTGTGGTTATCGCACACTCGAGGTGTCTCAGCATCCCCTCCAACTTGTTCCATATTGAGAGCTTTAGGAGAAATGGCTACTGACTCATTCCTGATCTGTAAATTCCCTTTCTGAATGTCCTGCTCTGTTCACACTTGTAGAAGGTCTAATTTATATAATAAATCACTGTCACATAACATTAATAATGGCTCTGATTTCCTTATTGAATTCTTACCATTAAAATGATTGGTTCCAGAAGTGATTCCAGGAGAATAGAATCTTAAAGATGGGAACCTGCAATTGGTTTTCTCATCTGACTAGACATAAAGACGTTAATTCCTTTATTGCCACCATAAACCGTAAACCGGTAGCCCATAGCAGGCAGTGGAAAACGATATACAAATTATCACCAGTGGCCACCTAGGATCAGGTTCCTTTAGAAGGCAAGACTCTGTATGGCCAAGTAGCCACTGCTATAGAATATTTTAGGGGAACTAAAGAGTATAAAGCTTCCGGGTTTGGCTGGTTGCTTTTACATATGCTTTCGACCTGCGAAAAAGAACTTAACGAGCTCAGGGCTTTAATTGCCACAATGAAGGTCCAATTATAAGCCATAAAGCTTCTGTGATTAGAATGCTGAAGTTCATTTAGTGTAATATTTCTTTATTTCCCCTTTAACTATGTTCTGTAGGAGATTCCAGAGGACACTATGTTTATTAACATTATGGCTTTGGGAAATACATTGGTGAGGGGGCACCACCTTCCTTGAAGAGTTCTATAGTAATTATTCTCTGCCAGCCAGGCATGAGAGAGTATATTGTTGCCACCAAACTGAGTTCTCTAAATTTAATGGGGATAATGTGCCTTGGACTAGTAGGGATCAAGTGTTGGGACTCAACTCTTAGGGCAAAGGTGTGAATAGTTTCTGCACTGAGTAGCAGAGCAAAATCAGTGATAAGAATGGTCTGACCTGCAGAGAATATGTTAATTTTAGTTAACTGGTCATTATGTGCCTGAGAATAAAATAGGAGGGCAGCTTATTTAAAGTCTTACTTGCTTTGTGTACGTGGAAATGCTCTATATCTGAGGAACAGAAGACTAATTTAAATCACCACAACAGAGTCACATGCCCTGAAACAATTCTGTCTTGAGTCAGTTCACATTTCCAGAACCCCTTGAATGAAGGAGAAACTGGGACACCCCAAGGAAGGACCCTGCTATGTTATCAAAATGTTATGCTACAGATATTCCTCCTAGCATTCACCAAAGGGAACTGCAGATTACTGGACACTGGCTCTGAACCAACTGCAGTAATACCTGGCATTGTGGTCTACCAATTAGTATGGCGATATAAGGAAATGAGTTGATTGATGCAGTTTGGGCTTAGTAATATTTGTCATTAGTCAGGACAAATGCGTTCCCAAAGCCAACCCATATTTTCTATTAGAGATATACAGAAGCTGGGCTTGGGGCACGGACGTTGCCAAAATCTGCTCTTCAGCTTCAGTCTCTGCCCTTTAGTGTCAGTCTTTAGAAGTTTGAAGATCTGGATGCTTATTCCAAAGTCATTTCTAGCCCACCTGAACTGACCTTTGCATGATTAATGATCCATGGTAGCAGACATGATCACCAGACCTTTATTAGAAAAAGCATTAGTACCGTGAACAAAGCATTTTATTTAGATTTACTAGTATTATTCCCACATGAGTTTAACAAACATTCTAGATATAACCTGGAGTGAAAAACCTCATTATTTGTTTGTTTTTCTTTTTTTATATACGAGGGGTGTCAAAAAAATGTATACACATGACTTGTATTCATCTTTTGTTGTTGGTATTTATTATCACACTTTTAATATAGTTTTTTTCCTTTCTTAAAATGTGTATATATTTTTCGGCACCTTCTGTATTGATAGCATCCCAGTCATAAAGTATAACAATTATTTATTATTGAATGAGAAAAATTAATGATTTTTGTGAATGCTGCTGTTTGAATGAATAACATTGAACGTTATTCATTGAATGAATGAAGAACATTCAAAAGGTTAAATATGGAAATAAAATAACTATTACAAAAATATAAGAAAATACACTAGCTGAATAATTTTGAGAACAATATGTTATTTTTGAGCTAACAAATGTATATAAAATCTAAATAATAATACAAAACAGAATAATAGAGATTAGGTATAAACAAATTCTGGTCTTATAAACTTGTTTCATTATCTTAAACAAAACAAACTTTAAGGATTCTTTTTATTTGTAAATATATTAAATTTGTGTTATTTAGATCATGAATTAAAAAATACATGGGAAATTTTTCACATCACCATGAAGGTACATTAGAAGCAGAATATAAACTTTGCTATCCAAAAGTTTCACAAGAAGAAAAATAAAACTCCAATGTGACAAACATCATCTATGATAAATCATCTATTATGTAAATGTCATTAAAAATATAAAGAGAAAAGAAGAAAGTAGGAGAAAAATATTGAGATGTCAAAATATATGTTTTTACTGATTCAACTTCTGGTTTTTCCCAGATTTTATGAGAATGGTTTAAAAAAGAAAATCCCTTATAACTGAAAGTCTATGAAGATCAAATATTTAAACAAAAATGCTTGCCGAAATTATTGCTATCAACTGCCAACAATTCAGTAATTGAAAAACAAAGACTTTTTTTTTACATGTTTCTAAGATAATAATTATAGATATAATTTCTAAAAAAGCATGTTGTTCAGCAGTCTGTTTAAAATTTTCGAGCATTTCAGATTAGCTCTTTGTCTCTGGCTATGGAATTTGGCTATCCAAGCAGCACACAGTTACTAAATGAGCACAGTTATTTACAATAATAAATACTGAAAGTTGTAGGTCAAATCCGTGCGTCAACTCCCTTTCTTCTGGGGACACTGTGATTTCCTCCTGCATCTCAAATATGTGAACTGCTAGAAGTGCAGCTTTCCCTGAAAGAGTCCAACTCCACATATGCCTGTGACTCTGAATGCCACAGCAGGACACTTTCATTGTCCTCTTTGGCTCTTGCTGGGAAAATAATCTTTTCTCCACTAAGTCCAGCATCAAGACTTGCTGTCTTTTTAGAAACGCCCTTTTTTGTCTGGTTACTTTCCATCTGTCACTAATAACATCTCCTTGGCTACATCTCTTGGTGTTAAAAGCTGTCTGCAAGCAAGCAAAAGAAAACCTCACAAGGAATTGGTGTTTAATTTTTGTTTGCATAATAAATTTGTTTGCATTTTTACATTTACTTTCATTCATTCAACAAATTTCTTGGTACCTATTATGTGCCAAACACTTTCCCATTTGTTATGAAACAGGTCTACTTTTTCCCTTATCACAAATAAAGGAATGGAGAATCACAAACATATCACTAAGTTACTTATTCCAGAGCACAGCCTGGAATCCAAACTTAGGTCTTGGTTTTTTTATTCAGTACAAAACTCTCTGTCTTAAAACTCAGTCCATTGTTTAAATATTTATTGCTATGGTTGGTTACAGTCTACCATATTCCTATTTTTCTATTTATCCTATTAGTTCTTCATTCCTTGAGTGTTTGTTCTAGAGATTTTAATACACATCTTCATTTGATCCTAGTCTACCTTAAATTAATACTATACCCTTCACATATAAGATTAGAACCTTAGAACTGTGTAATTTCATCCTCCCATTCTTTGTAATTTTGCTCACATATTTCACTTCTACTAATAACATAACCTCACATTACATATAATATTTTAAATACCAATAGTCTGTTAAAGAAGTTAAGTAAATCAATTAATTATGTTTACCCACATAATTGACATTTTCAGTGCTATTAATCCTATCTTGTAGATTGGAATTTAAATTAAGTATAATTTTCATTCAGCTTCAAGAACTTCATTTAGCATTTTGGGGGTGCATGTATGCTATCGTTTTTAGAGGACTTTTTTTCTGGATATAGGACAAAATTCTGTGATAAAAACTTTCTTTCCTTTTTCCTTTCTTTTACTTCAAAAATATTATTTCATTGTCTTCCAGTTTCCATAATTTCCAATGAGACATCAACAATTATTTTTGCAGTTGTTTTGTTGTATTTACTTGGATATTTTTTCTTCTCAGGCTGTTTTTAAGATAGCCTCTTTATCTTTGATTTTAAGTTTGACTAATTTTCCCAGTTTGACTAATTTTCCCAGTTATAGTGTTCTTTGTATTTATCCTGATTGGTGGTTATCTTTCTTGGATCTGAGTGATTTTTTTTTAACCAAATTTAGAAATAATTTGGCAGTAATTTCTTTCTCTGTACTTTTTTCTTTTGACTTCTTTTTCTGTGATCCCAATTACACATAGATTCACCAACAAGTCAATGACACCTTGATAATTTTGTTTCAGTCTTATTTGTCTCTCTATGCTTCTGTTTGGTGTATTTATATCAAGCTATCTTCAAATTTACTATTTATTTCTTCTACATTGTTTGATTTTCTGTTAAACTATTCAATTAATATCTTTTATTTCATTTTTCATGTATTTTAATTGCCACTTGATTATTTTTACAGTTTCAATTTCTCTTTTGAAACATCTCCTGTTACATGCACGTTTTCCTCTTTAACATTTTTAAAGATGGTTGCTTTAAATTTTTTTCTGATACTCTATTGTATGTCATATGTTGATTTGTTTCTATTGACTTTTTAAACTCTTGATGATGGATAATATTTTTCTGCTTCTTTACTTGGCCAAGTTTTATTGTATTTCAAATTTTGTGTATAAAAAAACAGTGGAGAGTAAAATATAATTTGTTTGGTTTGGTTTTCTTGTTTTCCCAAAGAATGAAATCCTTTTCCTCTGTACATTGGGTAGGAAGAAGTGATAGTTATCAGATTTCTCCTAGATACGAGTAGAAATGGTACTCAGCTACAGTTATGTCCTTTTATGTTCATTTATGTTCATTTCACTTCTTTGCCACAATTTTATTTGGATTAAGTGCTTCTCATTGCTCCCATAGGTACTAACTTTTTCATTTTGTTTTTAATCTGAGAGGGATTTTATCCACCATTTCAGGTGGTTTAGGTTCCATGCTTTTAAATCAACCCTTTTAGGAAACTGAAATCCAAGAACTCTAAGAATAAGTAAAGCTGTGAATTCTTTGCTTTCAGTTTCTCCTCCACTACTGTTTCTTGACAAAATTCTGCAGTGGTGTGGAATGGGGCATAGAATTTCAGGACTGAGACATTTATTTTCTTACTTAGAGCTTGTCTAGTACCAAATATATTCTACTAGCCTTCTCTTTCATCAGAAACTTGACCAATTTTCCCTCATCCCTGTAAAATATTCCAGTCTAAGACAGGCTGGCTTCTCCTGATGACTGTTTCCAGGCATAAAAGAATCCAGGGCTCTATATTTATCTATCAACAGTTTGTCTTTGTGTTTCAGTCTCTCAAAGTGTCTTTGCATCTACCCTTCTTCTACCATCCCATGAGAAAAGTATAATTTTTATTGTACTCATTTATTTATCTTGTTGGTACCATGAGAGCAAAGGTATTCCATGTACTTCTACATCTTAATCTGAAATGAAAGGAAAACTACCCTGTTTTTCCAAACTGAACAGACTAACTATAAATTTAGTAAACTTGGTAATCTTATGTTTTTGTTTTCCTTTACGTATAATTTTATTTTTAAATATGGAGTCAATCTTTCCAAGTTCTGAATTAAGTATTTTTTTCTAAATACTTTTGTCTTTGAGTCTTCCTTTGATAATACGAGATTGGACAATTAAGTTAGCTAACTCATCCTAGAAAAAGTACTACATGCCTCATTGCTGAATATCACGATGGTCACCTTCGAAGTACCCCCTTGGGAAGCTATGCATTGATGCCAGCACCTAGTCCACCGTTCAAAGCAATTTTGGAACTATTTTTCTGGAATGGCCATCTAAGCTGTTGTCAAACTACTCTTGATTTCTTGAGTGTCACCAAAATGTCTTCCTTTCAATATTTCCTTTATCTTCAGGTAAAGAAAGAAGTCACTGGGGGCCAGATCAGGGAGGGTGTTCCAATACAGTTATTTGCTTACTGGCTAAAAACTCCCTAACAGACAGTGCTGTGCGCGCTCGTGCATTGTTGTGATGCAAGAGCCATGAATTGTTGGCAAAAATTTCGTGTTGTCTAACTTATTCACACAGCTTTTTCAGCACTTCCAAATAGTAAACTTGGTTAACTGTCCAGTTGGTACAAATTCATAATGAATAATCCCTCTGATAGCAAAAAAGTTTAGCAACATCGTTGCAACAAGTTGACGAACTTCATTGTCAGATATCATATATGCGTTTTTATAAAATTTGCATGTTTAAGTATACGTGTGAGTTTAATTATCAAAAGGGAGCTAGAATTTCCAGCTATAGTTTTATTCTTTAAAGAAAGTAAAATTCCAAAACACACACAGAAGGATAATGGTCATGCTTAAAATTATTGGAAAACTCACTGTGTCTACTCATATGTTAATGGAAACGACAACTGGACATGCCAAATAAAAATATTCTTAGTGCAAAAGCAACAGGGAATTTTAGTTAACATGAACCAAGATAATCACAAATAAAATCATATAGGACATACAAAATCAATCTCATATGAAAAAAAAAAATCTCACCAGGAAAGACTGATTCAATAGGATAGAAACTCATGAAAATTTGTTATATATTATTTTATACTATTTATATTATTTTAACAAATACTCCTCCAGATCTCAGTGAAATCAAAGGGGAAGAAACCCAAAGAACTAACATTTATTCAAAATTTTGTTGAATCTTAAGGTACAAAGCAGACACGAGGATTGAATTTTGCACAAAGGTGAATATAATGACTCAATCCTTTACAGGACCTAATCTGACCTGAAGCTCCTGACCATAAGATATACTTACACTCATATTTACCGTGATTTAAAATCATATCAGCTATGAATGACAGTCAGCACTTTGCTTGAAATCATCAACAAAATGAGTAAGTACATGGAAGCCTAGCGTACAGTATTATAGATTTTTCAAGATTTATCATAATTGAGAATTTATTATTTGTCAATAGAGTAAAATAATATCAAACATTTACATAGTGCCTAACTGATAGTGAACCCAACAAATACTTTGCTTTTATAAAATGGATTATTAATACTGAAAGGGGCTGACTGTAGAAGAAATCCTTTAGAATAACGATGTCCAGGTTGGAGTCTACGAGTATCAGGTCATTTTATGTCAAGGGACATGTGTTGATAAATAGCAAAAACACAGAAATATGTAGTAACTATGTCAGAGTCAGGGATCTAGACTCAGGAGTTAGCCTGCCTGGGTTCAAATTCAGGCTAAATTATGTAATTATTGTGATATGTTGGGCATGAAACCTTACCTATCTGTACTTTAGTTTCCTTATCTGTAAAATGGAGATTATAAAACTATCAACCTCAAAGAGTTATTGTAAGATTAATTAAGTTAATATAGTATATATGTGCAAAGCAGTTGAAATAGTGCTTGGAACATAGTAGGTGCTACATGTTATTATAACTACTACTATTACTACTATTAATAATAATTGTTATTATTATTACAATACATCTAAATCCTGGAAATAACAAAATATATTACAAAGAAGTCTATTGCTTGTATTTTTAGTAAGTTCTGAATTTTCTTTCTTCCACAGAAAATAGGACTTTTATGTTTAGTCTAGTCAGAAACCTGGAATGAATAACAAAACCTTTGATTAACTGTTAGGGTGATTTTGTTAAGACTTGGGTAAATACTGTGGGCTCTCCACTTAGGCATCAAGCTTCCAGATTTAATTTACCCCAAGACCAATCAAGGAGAATATTTTATGGACCATATTTTGTTATCAGTGAAAAAAGTCAATCAGTGGTAAATGATCTGTGTTTTGAGTTATTTATGCCTTCCTCAATAGATAGATGAGGTCTATGTACTTTTGAATATTTTTTCATTCACATATTGATCTCAGACCTGTAAGAAACTAAAAGGTCAAGGAAAGCTGTGTCCATCAGGGGTTATGTGCACAGACGTGCAAGATGCCCCGTGTTCAAGAACCCAGAAGCCTTTCCCTGGAGACAGAGGGTTGTGTGGCTGGGCAAGGTGATTGATTCCATTTTTCCTGATATAGTTTCTCTCACCACTGCTCTGACGAAGGGAAAGGGAGAAGGATTTTTTGCAATTTTTATAACCTTTGGCAAAAAAACCCACACTCTTCTGAAACAACTCTAAGGGTTCTCTCTTTATTTTTCATGTGGCTCTTTATGCAAGCCAATAATCAATTTTCCCTAAGTTACCAAAAGTCAATTTGGTCTTGATACTTACAAATGATCCCAATACACCATCCCCATTCCTGTTTCCTCCAGGTCAGGTCTCAGCAATAGGAAAGCAAATTCTGGCAAATTTAACAATTATTGGTATTCTTTTTTTAAAAAAAAAAAAACAAATTATGAGGAACCCACTCCTGGTGACCTACTCAATGAAAAGCTGTACCACTTTAAAATAAGACGTACATTTTCTTGTTACTTATATAATAGAAGAAATACACAAAGTATCAGAACACTGTAGCCCTCAATACAGATGATTTACAACAGAAAAGCAGAGTGTTAATTTATGGTCCTTCATTTGGGATGCTAAGAAGCAAAGTACCTTTACCAGTTCTGAGGCTTCTCCATTTCAAGCTTAACAGGTGGTTTTGGTATCAGTAGAATAGAGTCTGTATCCATTGGGAGAAAGGCAAATAGTACATAAACTGAGCCAGGTCCACAGAAATTACATCTCTCACATTTGGAAGGAAAAATTAAATAACGAATTAAGCAATATAAACCACAAGCCTTTGTAAAATGGAAGTTAAGAGTGCACACAGTTTAATTTAATGGCCATTGACACATATTTCTTTTTTTTTCTGATTAGCATAAATAACATACAGTCCATCGATATGTGTTAGATATTTTCTAGAGAGTTGTGTCTCCATCCATGATACTGTCTAGAGGTACAAGAGTGATGAATGAGAGCCCTCAAAGGCGTCTGAGGGAGAAAGGATCCTAGCATTCCTTGTCTCCTTGCCCCTGGAAAGCAACAGGGTGTGTACCTTGTTTTCATTTTGAAATTCCCAGTATCTGGAAGGGAGAATTGGTGATGCAGAGAAAGAAAGCAGCCTTTATAATAGACACAGTTACATATCGTGTATGATGCCAATTAGAGAAAGAGTTACAATGCCAGCAGACTGATATTTTACTTTCCTGCTGTCCCCCTTGCGAAATGCATTAAGGTTTCCCTTCTCTGAGTATCATAAAGTCTTACTTACAATGCTTGAATGTCACAAATCTCTTTACCCTCTTTGACTATAAGTTATTGGAAAAGATCTTGTATTCCTGTATAAAAGGAAGACTATAATTTTGCCATGTTACGGATTTGAAAAACTTGAAGCCGTCTGCTTTTCTGTCGTGTTTCCCTCCTTCCCAAAGTCAGTTCTTAGTAAACAATCGAGTCACTTAAAAATCCTGAGTCCATATTTTCCATAATAGCTCAAAACATTTGGAAATACTAGTTGATGCTTTTAAACATCAGTTTAAAACAGAAAAATGTTACTGACAATGCTTAATTTTTTGTTTTATCTTTTAATTGCATAGAAGTTTTCATTTAAGTTTTCCTTTGTGTGAGCTAAATATTGGTAATATATTAAATGTGCCCTTAAATATTTCTTATTACTGCATAATGGTAATGCCATTTTTGAGCAAGTTATTTTCTTCCGAAGTAAATTGAGTCAACAATAAGGATATCAGCACAGGTATAGTTTTCACTGGTTTCTGGTTTGTGTCAGTTTTCCCACTGAAGGAGAAATTGAAATCTTATTTGACAGTTCGGTCTGGAAAGAAGTAAGTTCTCAGTACTCATTATTTCAATGGACCCTCTGAACAGAAAGAAATTTGTTTTGTAGAAAACTCCAGCTTAAAAAAAGCATCTCCGTCTCAGCACTTGGGGTCTGCTGAATTGCCACTCCCACCTGTCTCGATCCTTTGCTTTTGAATATTAAGAACTACAATTATAATCATTTAGGCGTTTATTGCAAGTCATAAAGAACCCTGGGGACTTCACGTAGTATGTACTGACTGTTACAATGTGGGCCACCGGCAGAGATCTGCAAAGAGCAATCTGATCAGCAGACACCACAGTAGCGATGAAGGAAATGTCTTCACAACACTGGGGAGGAGTCTGCTTCTTTATAGATGGCTCTGAACAACTGAGCTCTTTTCTGATCATTGTTATGAGAAAGAAAGCTCATTTCCAGAGGCCTCCATTACTCTTGCTTAGAGCATTCTAAAGTGGAGGAGTCCCACCTCTGCCACAAGAGTTCTGCTGGGAAATCTAGTAAAAAGATTTTGCCAACATATTGAAACTTACGGGATTCTAGCAGAGTGGAAACATGGCAAAAGAGGAGTCAGAGAAACTATGCCTACTGTTAAAGAAAACTGAAAGGTGTAGAACCCATCCTTTACTACCTGGATATAAAATTATAGTACGTATGTTGAATACAGGTCACGAAATGTCCTAAGCATAAGATAGCGTGGAGATGTTGGTTGAAGTAACCCATAGCTGTCTGTTCTATTCAACTTATTACTGGGTTTGACAAACTATTTTGTAGAGGAGTGTTTCTGCAAAATGCAGTAATGGTTGATGACTCAGAGCTCGATCCAGAGGTAGCTGTTTTGGGCACGTAAACTTGGGCAAGTATTTCACCTCTCTGACCCTCTGTTCCTTCTTAATAGGGCTGTTATCAGAGTGAATGCATCAATGTGTGTAAAATCTTTAGAAAAGTGTGGCATGTAGCAAATGCTTGAAAGCAATCCCTGTTGTTATGTTAAACTACACATATCCAATTGTGCTTAGCACTTCTGCAACTCTTTACTGTGATTTTTCTCCTTGTTGCTTATTATCCATTTTTGCAGTTTCTTCTTCCCATAGTAATAACTCAGTCGCTGAATCTTTTTATGAATTCCAACAATCTCAACTGCAGAGCAACTGCAGGCACGTATAAATGTTTCCTGTTCAGCCCTCCACCATATCGTCCTCTTTTCCTTTTCAGCGTTTACTTGTTTAGATGACCTTTTTCAAGTTAAGGTTTTAAGACTCTTGTGTCTGCATACCAATTTCACTTTTGAGGAGCTCTTATGAATCACATGCTAGAATAATTTAGCAAATAGTCACACCCCATGAATGTTACTATTTGAAATTCTAAGTCTAATTGTATCATGCTATTTTCATATTTCTGTCCCAAATTATTCATTCTACAGAAAGAAAGGAGAATTCATTTTCAAAGTTTAGAATTCCATTTAGAAACTGTGGATTTGACTTTTCAGATCAAACCTTAACTAATTGATTTGTGTGAACATTTGCCTTTAGTAAATTTTACTTTCAATTAATTTTAAATGATTTCATTTCAACAAATTTCTAGACATCAAAGAACTTTTTTTTTAATTGCGCATTAAAGCCCTTTAAAACCTCATGCACTTGCTGTGAATGGAAGTCTGTATGCTTGCTTTAAAGGAAAAATCCTTAATTAAGAGCATTTTGGATTTTAGAATGAACCTCTAATGTCACTGGAGTTTGATCCCTGACAGATGCACTTGTGGCAGGATTTGCCAAGTCTGATTTAAAAACATCTCATCCTCAAAGAAGTAATCAGAGTTTAATCTTGTCTGTTTCCAGTTTTTCATATCAGAACTGATTTGTGTCCACTGGGGAGGAGTTGCTCACCTTCTAGCTGTAATCTAATCACATGTAGCTGCTCTGAGAAAAAGGAAAGCATTTTTCCCGTCTCATAATTTGTTGTATAATAAGTACAGTCCTTATATTTTATTACATCTTATGTTTGATTTAAAATTATTCATGACACAATCTGTTGTTAATAAATGGGCTGGACTATTGATTACTTTCTTAAATAGTCTGCATCATAAAACATTCTGCTTCCTGTACTTAAATGTGAAAGACAAATTAATTATATTTTTATAAATAAACCTTTCTTTGCTTATAAGAAAGAGGGGGAGAAGAAAACAAGAACTTGCTGCACTATACACTAAATATTCCATTTTGTTTCCCACACTCATTCCTTTCCATTCTTTTTATTGTCCATTTCCTTTGGCTACTTCACACAATAGACCTGTGGGACATTTTGAAATAAGAATGAATGAATGAATGAATGAATGAATGAATGAATGAATAGGGAAAAAAATTAAATAGATTGTATAGATTTATTGAAACAAAAGGTTTTAAAATGTCTCACAAATATGTCCCTTATTTTCAGAAAAGAGCAGCCTGGACTTAAAACTGTCTGGAGAATTTAGTCACTTTCATACTCTGCAGGTGGCTGGTACTGTTTTAAAAATATACAGAATTTTTGGTTATTTCTGATTGCACATGTGTTGTCTCTTTAGAAAGCTACTTAGTGCTTCAATACTATCACCTTCTCTGAAATTTTGAAAATGATCACGGACTATTCAAGAAAGTCATAAAGACACTGTTGGTTGAAATCAGTGCTCAGCTGAGAAAATGCAATAATCTTGCTGTAGAATATTGCTTTGGAGTCTAGTAGTGATATCTCAATATATTTCTTAGTTGCAGACGAGCATGACAGAAGATTCGGTGTCAGAATATAATATCATCTAGTCTGTTTCACCCATGTCCACATGTGTGTACGTATGTGTGAAGATAAGAGGGCAGCTGCTTAATATTATATTTATCTTTGTTATATTGACCTATATTAAATTTTTCTTTTGCTATTTTGTTCTGTTTTTATTGTAGCATGGCACATACTTACTATTAGATATAGGCTGCACTGTTCAATCAAATCAAAATGCTAAATACGTATCACAGTATGTCTGCCTGGAAATCGCTATTACATATGTATTGATTTGATTGTAACCTTTTGAGAGTAAGGGATTTATCTTATTCATCAGTATTTCTAGTGATTAGCACAGGGCCTAATACGTAAAAATTATTCAATATATATTTGCTGAATGTGTGGACAGATGGATTCAGTAGGAATATAGGTAAGAGTTTGCAAACAGACTTGTGATCTATAGCTGAATGAATTACATTCATACTGTGTTTTTTAAAAAAAATAACCAACTTCTAAAACTCAGGAGCTTTTACATAAAAAAATTCCAATTTATTTATTAAATACTATTTTTATCTCTCTCTCTATGTCTCCCTATCTATCTATCTATCTATCTATCTATCTATCTATCTATCTATATTTAATAGGAAGAGCTGGCAACACTGAGCCCTGCATCTTTATGGAGCTCCAGTTAGGTGGAGCTAAGGAAGGGCTGCTCCCTTGGACGGGGTGGCACATTCTGCAGGTCACAGCAACTGCCTCCACTGTTACAATGTACAAATACTACACTCACCTTGGGCTGATTCAGTCAATAACTTACCACCCTGACAGCCAGAGGTGTTTGAATTTACAACCCCATATATAAATGCATTAAAAGATTCTTGACAACTCAGTGGTAGTTAACTAATTCCACAAAGCAATGTGGGCTAAACTATTTACTAGGTGATTTAATAATATGGATTAGATTTCTAAAATTATAGAAAAAATAGTAGGCGGGAAGACTTTGATAGAGTTACCTGTGACTCAAGCCAGCCCTTTACACTGGGTAGAGTTGGAACAGAATTATGAATGGAAGCATTTCTAGGCATGGGAAATGCCATGAATAAAGGCACAGAATTTGGACAAAGGCTACTCAAGAAAAATTAGATTGGGGATGAATACTCATTCAGAGATGTCACAGAAGAAAAGGAAGAATACTTGACTCAGTCATATTGGGAAAGTCTATAACTGTCCATTTTAGGAATGAGAATTCAACACATCAAGTATTGAATGAGCTGTAAAAATTTAAGAATAGGATATATATATATATATATATATATATATATGTGTGTGTGTGTGTGTGTGTGTGTGTGTGAATGTATATATATTTAAACATAAATATATATTTATATATACATAAACATACATATATAAATATATATTTATATAAGTTTAAATAAATTGATGGTTTAAAAAAATTAGATATAAATACAAATTATTCTTGTGGAGGTTTGTCAATAGAAAAGAAGAGGAATAGGATGGATACTCAAAAAATGATGTTAAACAACTGAACCATAATTTGTTCTCATTGTTATTTAATAAGTTATATGATAGACATTTATACATTCTTCTTATAAGTAGAGAAATATCCTAGAAGTCCTAATAATGTATTCCGAGAACAGTATTATAAAACTTTCAGTGTAAATAACAACAACAAAAAAGGTGAAAATAAGTATAAGGGATTTCTTTTCCTAAATACATATAGTCAGCCTTTAGTGGTGATTAAAATTTCACGAGGTAGTGTTAATTCACAGATTTATTCTCCACCCATACTTTGGGGAGTATAAGAGTAGCCTAATATAACATTAATCTGAGCTATTTAATGTCTACGTAGGATAAAATGATTTGTTTCTATCTATTTGATTTCCTGCATTTAAAAAAATGATGGCACTCATTGTGCTAGCACTTTTCTTTAAGTGCTAGGTATGTAAGATTTAATATTATGTTCCGTTGCTCATATTTATGATTATGCTGAAAGAAGAGTATGTAGTCAGATAGCATGAAAAGCCGTTTAACCTGGAGATATTACTAACAAGCAGGTCCACTCTTCTTCCAGGAAAAGTATCGGTCTTAGGTAATACTAAAGACGTGTTTCCGTAAAACTAACACTTGTGAGAGAAAAACACTTAAAAGTTCATTGGTGTTTCAGACATATGTTTATGGCAAACTATTCAATGTACGTTTCATTCAACGACATATTTTAATGATCAATGGTTTGTATTTTTCTCTTGAAGTCTGAACACAGCATCATGTACATAAGTAGAGTCTATAAGCTTCAAAACTCATATTCCTGAATCATCATGTTAATATCATACAGTATTACTATTGTTATTATATATTCATGCTGCCCTCTTTCCAGATCCTTCCCCAGTTTAATCTTTTAATCTTTTTTCTAATTTGCTTCCATCTGCAATTTTCTATAATTCCAAAATAAACCTAAGTAGACGAAAGAGACTTAGGAAATTACTTTGGATAAAGTTGCTTAAAAAATGAAACAAATTAAGTTATTTTAGAAAAGTATTCCATGTTGCTTATTTTAAAGCACCTTAACTATAAAAACAAGTGAATATAAATCAATCAATATCTAATTTTAATTTAAGGAAATATTAAAACAGGAATATTAAGCTAAAATAATTAAAATGTGATTTAGAACGATGCATTATATAATCCATTAATCTACTTTGTAGTAGCCACTTTGTAACATATGGCTTTAATAATATCCAAAAAAGTTCCCTTTCATAAAACTGAGAAAACTAGAAATATGCACTTTTATATAGTTACTAGAGGAAAGAGAGTTTGTGCTTCCTGTGCAAGAATTTATTTGAAAAAGATATGTGCCAGTTGGAGATTTATCATGTAAAAGTGTTTAACAAAAAATTCATATCAATGACTTTGATAGAGTAACAGAAGTTTATTAGAAGAGCCATATATTAATCATCTAAGTTTAAAAGTTGAATCAAGTTTAAAATCCAATCCTTATCTAGACCAATAAACTGCTATATTGGAAAGTAGACAATTTTTCAACACTTTTCATGTTCTGATTACTTCTTAAAATATGTAAGATTAAATGTTTCCTCAAAGACTTGGAAAGGAAAGAAATGGTAATATAGTTGCTTTTTACAAAGTAATTTAAAAGGGCTCTCTGAAAACATAATTGATTCCTATTTGAAAGTATTTCATAAAAAGTGGTCTTGAATTTGTTGGCATTAGCTGTGGGTGATGTCTATGAAGCAAAGTCAATTTGATTTATTCAGTAAAAACCCATTGAAATTGGAGGTAACATTTGCTAAAGAAGTAGAAAATGGAAAAAATATATAAATTAGAAAATGTTTTTGACCTCTTTATGAACTTTATGAACAATTATGAAAATACTATATAATAGTATTTTCATCTATATTAATGTATCCAGAATAATGTGGAAAATTTAAAAAATACACTGACTATTCAGGTTTCCAAAATTACAGTTGTTTTGTTTTGCTCTTTTAAAATTAATGTGGAAAGATAATCATTTTTATTTTCCATTTTTTGGTTAGATGCCCTTCATTTCTTTTTATTGTCATTCCTCTTTATAATAAATGTCAAAGAATTTCTGGGAAAATACCTCTGAAAGAAACATCTGAGCCTTGAACAGCAGCTTTCCATTCCTAGCACATATGTATACACAATTTTCTAAACAGTTATCAAATTTCTCATGGGTGCTCATAAAAAAATACTGCCATTTAGGGGAAAAGGAGATGCATTTAGATGGGGTCGCTATATGTTTTCTGTCTACAAATGGAAAGGTATAAAAGATAAAAGTTATCAGTTGTAAAGCATTGATAACAAATGAATTTTATTGGGAACTTCTTGCTCACTTCACTTTTGAAAGAATTGTTGTGTAGCTGTCAGCGAGTACATTGTACAGGGTATGAAAGGGTAAACAAAAACAACAACAATGGAAAACAGAATAAAGGAAAACAATATAAACCTACAAGTAGAGAGTAAAATAATAAAGAGGAAGTCAAAAACATAAAGTATAAAAAAGAAAAAATAATACACTTTACATGAAAAAAAGAGAACAAGTCACTAAGAAATAAAAATTAGAATACTTTCTAATATCGAAAATCTAATGTCTAAAATATTTAATATCTAAAAAAGAGAATAGCAGAACATTAAAAAAACAGCAGTGAAAGAAATACAAAGAGAGAAGGAAAGAAGTAATATGTGATTTGGCAAATGTATATGTATAGGTATATCTATATCTGTATCTATATCTATATCTATATCTATATCTATATCTATATCTATATCTATATCTATATCTATATCTATATGTATGAGGTCTACCAATTAAGTTCGAGAACTCATCCTAGAAAAAATGCCACATACCTCATTGCTGAATATCATTACAGCTACCTTTGAAGTACCCCCTTGGGAAGCTATGCACCAACGCCAGCTCCCAGTCCACCCTTCAAAGCAATTTTGGAACTCTTTTTCTGGAATGGCCATCAGAGTTATCGTTGTATTACTCTGAATGTCCTGAATGTCATCAAAATATCTTCCTTTCACTATTTCCTTTATCTTGGGTAAAGAGTCATTGGGGGCCAGACCAGGTGAGTAGGGAGGGTGTTCCAATACAGTTATTTGTTTACTGGCTAAAAACTCCCTCACAGACAGTGCTGCGTGAGCTGTTGCATTATTGTGATGCAAGAGCCATGAATTGTTGGCGAAAAGTTCAGGTCGTCTGACTGGTTCATGCAGCCTTTTCAGCACTTCCAGATAGTCAACTTGGTTAACTGTTTGTCCAGCTGATACAAATTCATGATGAATAATCCCTCTGATATGAAAAGGTTAGCAACATCGTTGCAACAAGTTCACAAACTTAATTGTCACACCTCATATCTGAGTGTGCAGTCTTTATAAGGTGGGAGAAGATGGGTATATAGGACATTGAGAGTGGGATTGATGAACAAAACTCATAAGAAGTGTGACCAAACGTTGTTGGGGAAATAAATGTAAGTGAGTGAAAATTGTCACGCAGATGTAGTTTAGACAAGGGCAGGCAGAGTACAGTCTATAGGTCAAATCCTGCCAACAAACTAAGACCATAAGTATTCTTAAAAGTAAAATAACAACAAGAAAAACAGGAAAATGTGCTTGCAAGGGAAACATGATGGGATTTGCACAGTTTAACATATTTGCTGTCTGACTCTTTATAGAACATGTTTATCAATCCTTGGACTAGTGTGTGAAGGAAATAGTGTTAAAAGTGGGAAATAAATAGTAAAGGTTTTCATGACATTATTGTAGTTTATGAGTAGCCAGATAGTGATTACGTATCTGTTTTTCAAATAATATTTTTACTTTGTTGAAGAACATTACATTGGCTCAGTTTTGCCTTTTTAAAAGGTAATGGCAAAATATATTTGAAAACGGCTCCTATATACCACAGAAAGCACGTTTTTGCTTATGAACAAGACTGTTTGTAAAAACGTCCATTAGAGAAAGATGCATGTTCGTGAAACTGAATATTTTTATAAATTCAGTAAATCCTAACTAAATTACCAACCTCCCTCCATAATTTTTTGGGCATTAGCAAAAGACTTCCTTTGATAATATTCCTTCCGTTAAATTTTAACTACAGAAATCTATTATATGGTTAATTCTATAGGAAAAATCAATGAACTCTACCATGGCGCATAGGGTATTTATTCTGAATTATACAAATCTATTTTTAAAATCAACTTCTCAAATCCCCACATGGACAAGTGTGTGATACACTCTCTAAAAGCAAATAGCCAACGTTCTATGATCACATATCATTTCTCTTTATACAGTTGGTTGTATGTGCTTTGTATAATCAATCACTTGTAAATTCTTTAGATGAGTCCTGAATGGTGCAGCTTTGAAAACTAGTCTAAGATGTTTGGGTCAGGGCAGTGTTGTGCTTATGTTTTAAAAAGCCCTGATTTGTAATGTTTCTGAGTTCAAGGTACATGACCTATTTTATGCTACCGACATGGTGACACTGAACACGAGCTTGAGAGAAGGGGTGCACAATTGCTTGTGCACATCAAAGGACCAAGTCCAGCAGAGAATTGGTTGAGAGTCTTCAAACTAAGTATGTATTTAAACAATCTCCTGCCCCTAGAAAATAGTGGCCTGGTCATCTTCTTTTTAGAGGAACAGAGTAATTTCTACGGAGTCTATTTGCCCCACTGTGATACAGGCTTGAGGCTAACTATATTTTATGGAGAAATCCGGTTAAAATGTCTAATAGTTTCCAGAAGAAATTTCAGTTTTCTGAGATGCTACATTGAGACTTGAATTTCAAAAACACAAATAGCACCTCACTGGACTTTCCGACCCTGACAAATGTATTCACTGTAACTTCTTATCAATTTCTGTAATGCTTCTCTTTGATCTGAATGAATAATATTCATCATAAATATGGATTTTGTGTGTTTCACAAATATTCAATATTAAATTGAATATTTTATGATACTTAGACTCAAATTCACACGTAGCAAGGGAACAACCTCAGAGTGACAAAAGATTGCAATGGGTTTGTTATGTTTTTCTTAAAATGTCAAAATAGATTACGGACACTGTTTTACAGAAGAATACGTTAGTGAAATTTGAGTAGTTTAAATTTTGTTCAAATAGGAAGAAAAAACGATAGTAACAAAGATATTGATATACATGTCAGGTAATTTTTGGGGAATCAAAATCATTAAGAGAAAAACGAATAAATCCTTACTCTAAACAGCTAAGCAGGTTGCTGTTTAATTTTGTATACATAAGATTTCTTGTGCAGAAACAATGTAATATCATGATATTTCTACATTTAAATGTCATAAGTGAAAACAATTGAAGCATTGAATGACATGTATAATAGTGATTTCAAATTATCTTAGTAAAAAATGAAATCTTTTATCAGTATCACATTATTTATGCACATCACAAAATTTTTATCCAATGGGAGAAATTAAAGATATATTTTATGTCCAATGATGAAAAATATATTTGACAAAGGGCTATTACTATTATAAGGGACAACAAAAGTACAGAGAAAACACTGTATATTGCTGATGTCCAAACATTAGCTCTACCGCTTAGGAATACATAGAATAAATCAAGTAAGTATACTAAGAAATAATACAAAATGGGCAACTGTCGGCTGAAAGGATGACCAACGTTCACTGCCATCCTATTTATCACAACTATAATGCTTTCGGGAGAGAGGATATAGAGATTGTCTAAGCTACTAAAACATGTCAAGTGTGCCTTATTCTTAGAACCAATGAAAAATAAGTTGGGTTATCCACTCCACAGGGGAGCACCTGATGAAGTACAGAACACTTAGACCAAATATTTTGAATATACATTCATAAATTCTACCTGTCATGTAAAAATCTGCAGTAACGTCAACAACTGCAGAGTTACCATTCATTAATGCAGATGTTAATGCTAATTTTGATTGCATTGCTGGTCTCTATTTGTCATTATGCTTCTCAAATGCCGTGGTCTCTCTTAGCAGTCAAATTAGGAGATAAATTACAATTATAAAATGGGGTAATACCCTGAATGTTATTTTAAGAGCAAATGGATCAAATTTAGAAACAAAATTGAATGTATTCTAGAGCCATGTCAATTCACAAGTGTCTAAGGCACCATGTTTTGGAAAAGAATCAAAGAAACAACACCTCGAAGAAGTGATTCATTCTTTTTATTGCATTAAATACCTCTACGGAAAAAAAAAAGAAATGAGCACTGATTTCAATAATGTTAAAGTTATAATGATGAGGATGTTTCATCTTCCAATTACTTAGCACTACTGAAAACCATAAACGTTTGAAGCTTAGTATCTTAAATCTTTTCTTTCTTATTGAAAGTTCCCTGTGTTCTTAATTAAAAGGAGCAAAAGCAAACTAATGAATTTGATGATTAACAAATAGCTGACCAATATAAAGGTTAATCTCATCCAAAATAACTCTCACAGAAACGCCCAGAATAATATTTGACCAAATATCTGGACACCTCATGGCTCAGTGAAGTTGACACATGACATTAATCTTTACAGCATTACCCGTTTTATGTATTGCTCGATTCAATGTGCTAAAATTTTGTTAAGAACTTTTATGTATATGTTCATTGGGAACCAGTCTGGTTTTGTCTGTTTTTGGTAACAGAGTCTTAAAACTGAATTGGGAATTGTTCCCTCTTCTTATGTGTGGAATCATATTAAGTCATATTATTTATGACTTAAATGTTAGAATTCACCAGTGAATCCATGTTTCTACTTTTCTTTGAATGTGTTAAACTATGAATTTAATTTCTTTAATTGTTTTAAGGCCATTCAAGTTATCTTTGTTTTGCATGTGCTTTATTTGTGTATTTCAAGCAAAATGTCAATTTTACCTAATTGCTGAATTTATTAGCAAAAGTTTGAATTAGTTCTTGAAGCAGACACTAAGAGAGGATGAACCACGCAAGGCTGTTTAGGAGACATGACTGTGAGTGAAAATGTAGAAGGAACTGGAAGAACTTGGTAGCTTCTGCTTTCTGCTTCTTAGAATTTAGCTGCTTTGTAAAAACTCACAATCAAGAAGGAGTCATGCTGTGAGAGGCCAAGCCACAGGAAGAGTCCTGGGAAGATGACATGCCATGTGAATAAAGAGAAAAACCAAGAAGCCCAAGGCACAAGACATGTGAGTGAGGGATGCCAACTCAAAAGTGTGTCCTCTAGCGCTGGACATTCCAGAAGCCATCATGAAAATAACAGAACTTATAAGTCCTTCCTGAAATGCTTACCCACACTATGAAAGCAAAGTAAAATTGTTCTTTTACAGTAGGTAGTTAAGCAGCAACAGATAACTGAAATAGGGGAAGCTGAAGAATCAGAGACACATCCAGTCCATCTGTCCAGAGACCAAGCACATCTAATTTCAAAAACTGGAATGAAAGGGGGAAGCTAGTAGAGAATTTTGTGAGAAGCTGTTGCCTCTTTGGGTCCTTGTTAAGTATCTGGTGGTGTGCGTGGCATCACATCTAGTTGTCAGAGCTACCAGGAAAAAAAAAAAACTGACACAAACATAGGAGACTAAGGACAAGCACTTTTGTGTCATTTTGTCACCACATTAACCACAGCAATTTTCAGAAAGTAAAGGCTGTGGGTTTACTTCTTCCTCTCAAATTCTGCACATGTTTCTCCTTTGGTCAACTCTGACAAGGAACCACATAGGGAAGAGGCTTCTGGAAACACTGTCCCCAATGTAAACAGGTTAATAATGGTAAAAATTCCACACACCTGTAAGTATTAGAGTCACCAAGTTCCACGAAAAACCTAATTGGAATTTTGGTTGGAATTATAGTAAATCTAAAGATATGTTTGGGAAGCCTTGTTATTTTTATTATTTTAAGTCTTCTTATCCATGAACATGGTAGTATACTTTTCTTTGTACTGCTCAGTACTCTTAGTGGCAATGACATCTGAAAACTCTAGTGTTTCTTCATTTCAAAAATAAGAAACAAAACTGTTTTTATGTCTTGTTTTGTTTTGCTATTTCTTAATTTTCAAACCATTCCCTTTATTCTCTTTTTCTGGAATTTCTGTTGATACATCTTAGAAACTCTAAATTGATTCTCCATGTTTTTTCAATGGCTCAATGTATTTTTTATTTCACTGACAATTTAAAATTGATGCTTTTATATGTTGATATGTATTGGTTTCATTCATACTTCTTTATATTTCCTTCATATTTTCTTGATCACTTATAACAGTTTTCCTTCATTGAGTACCCTATCTAAACTTACTTGAAAATCTATGTCAAACTGTTTCCATAAAGTTAATTTCATCCCGAGTGAATTCATATTTGGATTCTTCATTTTGTTGGCTGCCATTCTCAACAACAGATTTTCTATGGTTTTCCAGATTATTTTGAGCCAGAGGTTTTAGAGCTTGTTTCCCTTTTCTTGGGGCTCTCCTGGACTTCCTGTTTTGCCTCCAGAACTACGATAACATTGGTGTTATGACAAGTCAAGCCAGATCATTGCTGGGAGGCTCTTTCTTTGTCTTCCCACTGTCCTAAGACCAAAGCATCCTATGAACTGCATGTCCAGCTAACAGATGTCACCATCTTCTTTCAGCCTCCTCTTAGGGGTAGCAGAGCACTTTCTGGCTTCAGGCAATGGTCTTGTCTTTCGTCCCTGTCTTGCATTAAATTCTTGTAAGGGGCACTCACTACAGGGATTTTGTTCTTAACCATTAGTACCTGTATATATATATATATATATATACACACACATACATAGATACATATATATATATATATATATACACACACATATATATATATATTTATCTTGGAGCACCGCAATCCTATAGATTCATCCCAGCTTTTTTTTCTGTGTGTCTCACTAAAGATTTCAAAATATGTCGTTCCTCTAAATCTCCAATGTTTTCACTTATACTGCTCTATTGTTTCTTAGGCTTCAACGTAAAATTACAAGTATTTTGCTTTATTTTTTTATATGTTCATTAATTACCATGTAAAAGGGGGATTTATACCAATATTTTCCAACAAACAGGATGTATGGTTTCCACTGACACTACACTTGCTCTCTTTTAAATGAGTCTGCATTCTTACCTCCCCTGTCATATTTATCTAATATGAGCCTGTGCAGCTGAAATGGTTTCTAATGTAAGTATTTGTAAAACGGCAATCTTTACAATGCACTGTTGATATCACTTAGGCATCCCACTCCCACCAACAACCTTTTATTTTCAGAGTGATATATTCTAGTCTGTTGCAGTTACCCTTTCCCTCCTAACATCTAATCCTTATTTCTGGCACAAATAATTACTGGAACATTCTGTCTCCAAGTATGAAGAAAGGGGCTATGGTGAGAGAACATGTTTACTCACAACACAGTAGCTATAGAGCCATGGTGTACCTTCCAATTTTTAATCCAAAAGAGAGACAAGGGGAAGATTAGAATGTGTACAGTCCAATCTCCTGCTTCACAGTCATTCCCATGACTCTTAATTAATTGAGTAATCCATTACCCTTAAATTAATTGATATCCCTCCAAAATTCTGGCAATGGGTTAATTTACAATCCTACTTTGTGGTGGTGTTTGGCCAATGAGGAGAGCTCTTCTTGGATATCTTAAGAAAAAGTTGGGGTGGAATATGCCAGTCACTATTAGCCATTTTAAAATGAAAGAGCCCACTGCCCTAAAGCAGCAATGGACGAGGCCTGATACACAGCATTTCATGATGTGAACAAGCTATTCTGAGGAGGACATGTGTATGAAATACTTGGGAAGAGTAAGCCAGTTGCCTTGATGAGAAGGGAGGAAGCTTCACTGAGCAGTGCTATGTTCATTCTGTTTTTCTGCTTCTCTGAGAATCTTAGATTCTTTTCTTCCTTAATTGAATTTCTATTTACTTCCACTAGGTCTTCTGACATCTTGTTACATATACTCCTTTGTGGGTGCTGGAAAATATTTACATCTGTGCTACAAGAATTTCAGCTTTGTATGTTTTTATGCTTCAGTCTTTCATAGAGGTTTGGCTTAACTACTCCATCTTTCTTCTTCATTTAATCAATATGTTTTATGTTACCGTAATGAAAGCCTGGGAGGAATTGATGTCTGTAAGATAGTCAGTGTAGCACAGTAAGTGTATTTTGAGCTTGTTTCTTTCCTTCTCTCTGACCTTCCAATTAAACTTAAAATTTTGTATTCTGCTCCAGAATTCAGCGGCCTCCCTTAATACATTTTTAAATATTTTACCTCCACTCCTGACATAAGTGCAAAGCAAGCAATTTGCCATATTTCATAGGGAGTTGACATGTCTTTAGTTTGGCATTGGCTCAGGCAAGAGTCTATGGGGGCTAAAACATCAAATGCTTTCTGCAAATCTGCTGTCTTCTATGTTGTTTAAGGGAGTGGTTTCTAATTTTTTTTTTTTAACTTGATTTCTTCCGTTATCATTTGCCCATGTGGTTTTGTTCATTTAAAGTTTGTAAAGGAGAACCGAACCTTAGCATTAATAATGATGATGTAATCACTGTAAGGTCTAGAAAAGGTTGTAATTTAGCTAGCAACTGATACTGATACGCCGAGAGGAAAAGTACCAGCCTTTCTGACTATATTGTTTCTTTCCACTTTTATTACCTAAAGAAAAAAAATCTTTAGGTCCTTCGAGCCCTACTGCTTGGCACAATATCTTACACAGAGCCAAGAAAGTTGGCTTTTAACAATAGTGTTTTCTTTTTTAATTGAAATAACTAAAAAGAGATTTTTCCTTGAAATATTTTCCACGTTTGAACGCAGTGAAAAGCAAACCAGTTTAAAGATATGATGTGCACCTAGTGAGTAAAAGTAGATACAAGTGACATAGAGGACAGGGGAAGAGGGGACACAGAAAAGTGTAGAATATAGGCCTGGAAATAAGACATTACAGTGTCTTTGTCGTGTCTGTATAACGAGGTACCTCAAATGCTGATTGGACAAATGTAACCTCATTAACCTCAAGTAAGTGGATATTGATCTATTATTATTTCTTGTTTTAATTCCTATGTTATTTCCCAGCTGTGCCAAATTTTAGCATTTAAGCTCATTTTAAGAGTTTCAAACTTGCATATGCTTTAGCGACTTGCATCCTTTCTATGAATTTCATTAAGGAACGGCTATTGTAAAGGTACAGAGATACAACTTCCTGCTCTTCCTGCTTAAAACGTCCTTTGCCCACACTGCCTACTACTTGCCTTTCCTCCACGGTGGAACCAAGTGCTTCTAGAAAGCCTAATCCTGCCCCTTTGCTCAAAGTGATAGGGGAAGGGTGGGTGCGGCCTCTTGCACCCTCATTTCCTACACTTATTCACCCCCTTCCCAGAGGTTCAGAGGAAGCACTACTTCTCCTTATTGGATCTCTGCATCCCATCCACCCCTCAGCGAGCTGGAATTATTTTAAAATCACCAGACATACAGAGAAAACACCTGGAATGTGGTTTTTCTACTAAAATAGAAATAAAATGTATTCAGGATTTCCATGATCTGTCATTATAACTTGTACTGCCTCAGTCTTTTCTAAAGGCTTTGTGAGGGGCAAGGGGGGGAGAGACAGAAAAATGCAGAAGAAAGGGAGAGAATTTTCTTTGCCTACTTTTCTTTTTGTAGTAATAGTAGTTAAATTCCATATAAATCCTCAAAGACACCTGTTGCACTTGCTTCAGGGTCTACCATGTAGAAAACCCTATGAGACTGTCTATATCGTAATAAGCCAAGCAAAGAAACCATTGATAGGTCACTGGGTCTGATACTGGAGATCTTTAGAAGTTAAAAGGAGAGAGAGAGAGAGACAGAGGGAACAGACAATGCAGTGAAAAGGACTTCTCTGATTTATGCGAGCAAAGGGCCAAATTTCCCAAAGCATCTGAACCCACCTCACTCTCTCTGAGACTAAGCTTGCCAGATGAAACACAGAAAACTCAGATGAATTTCAATTTTAGGTAAAGAGCATTTTTTTTTCTAATTCTAAGTGTTTCCCATATATTTGGGGGGACATAGTTACACCGCAAATTATGTGGTATTTATCTGAAATTCAAGTTTAACTGGGCATCCAATTTTTCATTGCTAAATCTGTCACTCCAGTTCTAAGAGTCCATCTCAATTGGAGTTACTGTTACTAGGTCCAATCCATAGTACTTAGTGTTTTGAGGTGGTTTTATATCTTTGGTTCTGTCCTTCTCGTTATAGTCCTCCTAAAAGGGACATAAGGACATAAAGTTGTAAAATATCTATCTATCTATAGATACATAGATATAAAAGCTGACGTGTTTTTTTTTCTCCTGTGCATGTCTTTGTTCTACTGTTTTTTCCTTTTCTCCATTTAAAATATATTCTCTTAGGTTTTAAAGAAGACACAGGAGATCAAAGTAGCAAAAAACCTTGGCTTCTGAAACGCTGATAGATTTAAGGATTAAACAATTCTTTTCAAAGAATACAGATTAAAAAAAAAATGACTGATTTGAGTGGCTGGAGAAGAGTCACAGGAAAAGAAGACATTTATATGCTGGTGGCCCTGCTAGGTGTCCCAATACCTCCCCATTCCATATCAGCAGATAGTGGATATGAACCTCAAGGCGTAAATGTATGCAAAGGCATAACTTTTTGGTATAACTCATTTTAATTTTACCTGGGATCCCCATTCCACTGGTTTTGTTAAATATAATCTCATCTTATTCGGGATAATTAACACTCAGTTTCGGGTACTGGATACAATCTATATTTAGGGATCATATGTAGTATATCAGTTTTGTAGTGGCAGAGGAATGGAAACTAAAATCATCATTGTCTATTGCTGTTGGCCTCTACAGTGATACCCATAGACCCCTTCTATGCTCATCTCTCCCTGAACACAAGGCTGCCCATTTTTGTCATCTGTTTGCATTTCAGCATCTGTTTACTCTGAGACCCCAGGTACGTGCACTTCCTGGTGCAGTTATGAAGTTCTCAGAGATCCTCAGACTGCTTTTAACCCCTTGACTCAGATAAGTGCCCAGGAATCTCTGGTTGACTGCTTCAGAAGCACACTGGACAGGGTTCTCGATGAAGTTTGCTGCCTTCCCAAGCTCCACCCCAAAAACAAGGCAGAGCTATTTTCTGCCCTTGGAGCCTCAATCTAACTGAGGGTTCCACAGTGTCTGGCAAGTTCTACCTTATGGGGAATGAATCAGGTGCAACACACTCTCCCAGGATCTTGCCCTCATTTACTACTCTTCACTCTAGGATTGATTTTGAGCCCCATGGGACATTTGGCAATGTCTGGAGATATTTTCAGTTGTCAAAACTGGACAAGTGTTACTAGTGTTTTAGTGTATAGATGCCAGGGATGCTGCTAAAAATCCTATGATACACAGAACAGCCCTTCACCACAGAGTTATCCCTTCCAAAATTTCAATAGTGCCGAGGTTAAGAAAGTGCTTTAAAATTGTGTGAAACGATCACATAACATTGATGAATTCCTTTGCAATTCTTGAATACACTACTCATTGTTGAAATTTACAATTGTAAGTCTCAAGTGGGAGATATGATTATATGGACCAGATATGTGATAACACTCCCAGTCAGAATCTAAAGGAAATAAATCCCTCTTTGAGGCATTTTATACGTGCCATTTTGGTTGCAATCTAAACTCACAAGCGCTCTGGAGGCTACAACTGTTACTTTATTATGTAAAGAAGGTTATTACTGAAGTGAAAGTAAGAAAATAAGACAGTCAGACAAAATTTATTATTTTAAGAGATGTGAGTTCATTAATGTTTGCTTTTAATGTATGGCACTGATCAGGTAGCTTTTTACTAACATCCTAGTAATAACAGAATTAGGTACCCTCTAACTTGAAATTAAAGGAATTGAAGTGTATAAAGCTGGCAGAAGTACGTACTCTGATGCTACAATTCAGTCATAGCCAGCCCTCTTACAGACCTTTCCTTAAATATAACATAAGTCTTTCAGCCTTTAAAATATTAAAATGTCAAAAAAAGAAAAAAAGAAACTTTACCTTGAAGGAACCCTAATGAGAGTTTCCTAATGATAAGATCTGTTACCAACGTACATGTCCTCATAATAAAAATAATTTTTTCTTGTACATTCATGATGTTATTACTTGGTTGAATAACATTTAAATATTTTAGACTTTGTAAGGTTCCCTTCATAACCATTTATTAGGTTGGTACGAAAGTATTTGCGACTTTTGCAATTATTTTTAACCTTTTAAACTGCGATTACTTTCGCACCAACCATTAATAAGAGCTGCTGTTCATTTTAGGGAAAGTAATCAAGATGCATCACTTCTATAAAATCATTTTAAGTTTTTCACATCTATAAACAAATAATAAACATTTACTTCTTTTAAAAATCCTTTTGGAAAAAATAGATATTTTCCTCTCAAGAATGTATTAATGCAATTTAGCAGACTCAGTTGTAAGCTTGTATTAGTTCTTTGGATACAACATTTTGTTTCACCATGCCTCAGTTTCCTTACTGGGTAAACAAAAGTAATGGAAATTGACTGTCTCCAAGGGATATTTCAAAAAGTACTAAAACATTTTAAAGGGATTTAACAGCACAGGTTGCCATGTAGCTTACTATTTAGTGATACAAGAGCAAAGATGGAAGTCTGGGTGAGTTCTGAGCTCACTCAACATAAATTCCTACTGTGAGGAGCACAGAAAAAGTCACTCAGGTCAGTGGCATCACCAAGGGCTAGCCTGAACAGGTACATGGAAGCAACAGTTCAACACAGCCAGTCCAGCTGAAACAATGTTTGTGCTTGATCTGCAAATCTGGCTTCCAGGTACAATTTTTAACATGCACTACTCTAGCCACCAAAAGCGATCTCAACTTAACATAAACTTTAAGTACAAATTGCATGCAATTTAAAGTAATGTGTTCATTAGTCACTACTCAAACCAGCTTGTCATGCATAAACTTCCTCTACATAGAAATCCTAGAATCCCCATCGATCCTCTCACAACACAATTCTCGTATTTAACTGAAAGGATACAAAGTAGTTGTGTATTTGTTAGTGTGTTCCTTGCAAATGGGCTGGATTACCAAGCTATGTTAAGCGCCCTCACTAGTGCGCGTCATTTCCACTCAGGGCAGTGGAACTGCACACAGCATCACCTTCATGCTTAGGTTGGAGAGAAAGGGAGGGGGGTATGTAAATGCTCCAGATAGCTCTAACCTTGCACTCCACCTCCTTACCTATGACAATGAGGCTTATAGCAGCTTGATCCCCGTCATTCTTCCATCCTAGCCTCCTCCATGCAGTAAGAACAGTTAAGAGAGAGGCAAGTTCATTACAGAAATTTCAGAACTGTCTCTTCTTTTGAAAAAAAAATTATTTTGTTATTTACTGAGGTCAAAGGAATTACAGAAATTCACAGTGAGAACGACTCATTGTTGTCCTTACTTGGCTGAAGGACAAAGCTGATGACTTGTTTAAAATTCTGTTGTATCCAGTACATACCCAGCAATCTATTTGCTACCAAAGTGTTAATTCTTTATTTGATGGTCCACATGGTTACAGACCCCAGTAAAAATACGGGGGTGAGGGGCTAAATTGGGATTCATATGTTTTACCTTAATACCCATTATGCTGCTTGTTAGATAGTCCTATGGGCTGCCTAAAAATATAAACATCCTTACAGACACAATTATTCCAATCCTGATTAATCCATTCACCCCAGGTGCAATGTGGAACACTACACTGCATGTAGGAAAAAATCCCCAAAACCAGGAACAGAAAAGGAGCTTTATAATAAAAATACTATTTTTGAGGCCAGCCTAGTCACATTAATTATGCAACCAGTGCACTCTGCTTAAATTACCTCAGCCTCTGCATTTGAAGAGACTTATTAAAAAGCTATGCCTCTGTATATTTAAAGAGAGTTTTCTTCATTTGATTAAACTGTTTATATTGTGTAGGATCGCTGTATCATAATCCTATGTACTTTAGTTCTTTCATGTCCCTTCTTCCTCTCCACCTCCCCGAGAAGGTACACATGAAAAAAAATTATTTAAATCACACAATCTTGCCATGCAAAGTAAATACATGAAACTTCTAGAGGATTAAAAAAGAAAGAGTAGAGAGGGCATCAGTATAAAATTGCCAACTACTGTCTGACAAAAGTTCCTCATAAGCACTGCAGCCTTCCTGTATTTGTTTAAAGCAATTCCGAACACCATCCAAATAGTCTTCCCTTGCAGTATGAATTAATTTAAGCTGACAAAGGAAAAGGCCTCTCCACTCATCTCCAGTTCTCATCAAATAAGCATGTTACCCCTTCCAGAAGAAGGAACTGAAGTTTCAGTTCATTCTCCTTTTCTCCCATAGTAGCTTTAAGGAAAATAATTAACTTCTTGCCTTGGAACAAACTCTTCTTGTGACAGAAGCACTTTCCTGGCCCTATAAACATGGTCACTCTAAAGCACATTATTTGTATTAAAAGCAAAGACTATTAGAGCCATATGCCAAGCTTAGGACCACTTGGCTTTTTATGAACCACTTTTTTGGTGTTTTGAAGTTTATTTATTACAATGTTACCAATTTCTTTGATGGGCTTCCTAAGATGTGAGGGTGAAACGGTTCCCTGGCCTTTGCAGCAGGAAGAAACTAATTAAAATGGGAGAGGAAGGTGGCAGGTCTTCCCTGGACCTTCTTTGGTATAATCGGACAAAACAGACCAGGGAGTTATGTTAAAATCCAATGCCTCCTTCAAAGAAGCCAACGAATCATCTTTACTAGCCCATCTTCGGACACATCAGAATGAGGCTAATGAAATGCAAAGCAATGCAGCCTATTTCTGTTGAACATTTGATTAATGATAGGATCACGTCAAAAATAATACCAGCCTGAGGGGTAAATATTAAGGCATTGTGTGGGAGGTGATAAAATGAGTCCTGGGCACTTTACTTACTAAAGAAATGTTTTGAGTCAATTCAGCACTCTCCTTTTGATAATCTACTGAAGAGACAAAGGAGTAATTTGTTTTTTAACAAAGAAAATCATAATGAGTAAAATTAAAATATTAGATTGATGGTGTACTGGAGACTGACGGAGATTCAGAGAACACCGACACTGCAGAACAGAAAAAAATAGTTAATATTTAGGTCTGAAATATATGAAATAATTGTTTTGCAGCAAAGTGCCTTTCAAGTTGTCTTGGATGTCTTAAAATGCTAATTTTAAAATCAATTTGTTTAGCATTTTTTGAGTACATGCTATGCATTGTAATTCAACATAGGATGAAAGCTAAAAGCATGAGCCCCCTCAGAGAAGCAATGTACCGAGCCGCTGGTTCAGAAGGAAAACATGTGTAACAGAAAATAAAGTCAATCAAGCTAGTTATTCTAGAATTTTTTCTGTAAACACCATCCAAAGAACCCGTTGTTAAGGTACGTGTTTTGGGTTAGATAACCCGCTTCCATGTCTTTTTCTAGTTTTTAGTGTAATCCCTGGGATAGGTAGGCTTTTGTGGAATTACTTCATCTCGCCATCACCGAGAGCCTCAACCCATTTTAAAAAAAGATTTGGTAAATTTCAAAAGTGGTTGGGAGCACACAGAAATGTCAAAGGATTAAAAAATATATACAGTTTTCTGTTCCAATTACACTGTACAGAACACTGGGCTATTAAGCAATTAAGGTTTGAACCATTGAGACAATCCAAAGCTTCTTTTTCTTTCTCAAGGGAGAAAATGATTCAGTACCTAATCACTTTTACCACCTACAGTTGAGTTAAAGGCTGATGGCCTCCTGTTTGTGTGAAAACACAAGTTTTTAAAGTTCCCACAGCGTTCAACTTTGCTTCCCCTAAGTCCGGTCGTTAGAGTGCATGGCTTTCGCTTCAGCCCACAATTTAGAACACCTGTACTAAAAGCTCTACTCGGAATATTCAATTACTAATTAATTATGATCTAGATTTTTCTCACAGACTCATTTAAGAGATGAGATATTTAAGAGTTAGTCTGATGGCCGCATTAACTATGTATTCTCCTAGATCCCATGAAGTTCATTAATGGGATAGAATAGATGCATTGAAGTGAAATGTTCCTGAGTCCTATTGTCTCAGTTGATGCAAAAAAAAAGTGCTTTGTGCTTTCTATTCGGTTAGTTTCTTAAAAACAATAACAACAACAACAACTGTATCTCAGTAAATGAATCTCCACGATTTCCGTAAAATCTATATTAAACTTTTTCTAAGTCACTTTTTTTTTCTCTCCAGGCTTTAGTTTCGCTGGTTTTTATTGCTATGATTAAAAGTTCTCTGATCTTTTCTTCTGAACTCTCTAACCTACTGCTAATCCCATCAACAGAAATTTTCATCTCGGATATTTTACCTTTCTCCTTTAGAAATTTCATTTGATGCTCCTCTATGCCTTTAAAAAAATTCTACTTTACTTTTCATTGTGTTCATGTCTTTCTTTAAAATCTTGGCAGCTTGCCTGTTCTTACTAGATAGTCTCATCACCTCTGCCATTTTTAAGGTTGCTTCAACTAACTTTTCTTCTGGTTATGAATTACATTTTTTTCTTTTTCTAGATATATCTGGCAAATTTTATTCAGTTCTAAACATTGCATTTGTTACATTGGTGAGTGTTTAGATTTTGTTTTCTTTCTTCAAAGAATGTTGATTTTCTTTTAGGGGGTGGTCAGTTAAATTACTTGAAATTCGTCTTGATCATTTTGAAGTTTGTTTTTAAGCTTTGTTAAGGTGGGGTTAACATATGCTTTACTCTAAGGCCAGGTGTTACTACCAAGGTGTTATGTTCCTGAGACCCCTATTAAATAACCTTTGGCATTCATCAAGGTCACCCCAATCCAGCTGGTCAGAACTTACACATCACTCAGTCCTATAGAAACTCAGGGATTTATCCCACTTGTGGTCCCTGGTAATTTTTTGTCTGGTCTCATAAAGTTTCACTTTATTGTTAATTGACATAAATTAATATTCAGCCACAGACTCAAAGAGACCCCTCTACAGATTTCTGGAGTGCTTTTTTTGTGTAGTTCCCTCTTCTGTGCTACTCTGCTTGACAAATCCCAGTGCATCAGCCCACTGAACACTAATTTCTGTCTTCTTGTCTCAGTCAGAATTCATGTTTTGTTTGGGTTTCCCTTTTTGCTCTGTGAACCAAAACGTGCTCCTAGGCAGAAAGTCAGGGTGCTGGCAGGGCTTACCTAATTTGTTACCTTTTCCTGAGGGACCACAGTCCTGAGCTGCCTTTTGATGAGCTGCCTGAAAAGACTTTGTTGAATCATTTTGTCCAGTATTCTAGTTGTTTTATAGCAGGAGGGCAAGTCAATTACTAGTCAGCCTGCTGTGACCAAAGTGGGCGTCAACAGCCTGTTTTATTATTTCATTTCTTTTGTTTTACTATGTTTAATAACATAAGCCATGCTATATCCTTTTGGAAATCAAGTTTATACAGTCTATATAAATCCATTAAAAATACTCTGAAGAGACAGAAAAACATATTTTTTTGATCGACAGAAGAAAGAGCTAAGAAACCTTTTAATTATTCCTGGACTTTCATAAGTTATTTAGTGGCTACTTGTGTTTTAATTCCCTGAAGACCCCAACAGATGGACATAAAAGGAGATTTAAGTTTGACCAAAAGAGAATTTCTTATCTTTCAGATGAGTAAACATTAAAGGTCTTTTTCATGAAAACTTTGGAGTCAGCCTTCCTTAGCACTCTTAAGAAGGAATTAGACATCAAATGTTTTACATATTCATTTGCCTAATAGCAGAGTGCGTTTTCCAGTGTTTTGATGCTTTAATTCTAAAGTATACAACAAATTTTGAACTTTCGTTGTGATTGTATTGCAGCAGAAATGGTAAAGCATTATTGTTACCAAACTTAATATGAAACAGCACTTTTGCAAATAAAATTCACAAACAATATTTTAATTACATAATTCTAAGATAATTAGAATGTGTTTGTGTAAAATAATTTTACTGTCTATGCCTGAGTACTCATGCCCTTTATCATATCTCTGAACAAGGCAGGTATGGCCTAGATGCTGCAGTACTGAAAAAACTGTGAAGGGTCTAAATCTGGAAGTAGATATTGCTGTCAAAGAAACCATAAGGGCCATTTCTACAAATATAACCTTCAGTGATATGGTTTAAACAGCACCATACATAGGTGTACATTTAATGCAGTTATGTATCACACTATTTCATTAACAGCTACCTACAGCATCCTACACAGATATCTCAGCTAATATCACCCAGTCTGGCCGAACAACTGTGGCTCATCATAGTCAAGAAGGAGGTAGGTTTGGTGAAGCCTTCCATGGAATTCCCATAAGAAATTTCGTTTTCGGAGAGATTTCACACAAAGTTTAAAATGCCTGCTGAGACCTCTTTGCTGAATCACTAATATTCTTGATAAAAATCCAGTGGCACATATGGCATTTGGATTCCTATGCTGTTTATACAACTGGCTTCTTTTTGTCATTTAGAAAACAGCTGAAATCTGACTTCTTCAGAAAAACCTTCTGCAAACTGTCAAACAGAAATACTCATTCTCTATAGCCTCTTTTTATTTTAACCTTGTGCATGGAACTTATCATTACCCAGTATTTTTCTTGTTTGTTTACTTACTTATTTACTTATGTATAGTCATCAGTCCTCAGGCCTCACCCATATTCAAATGAAATGTCAAATGCTTGAAGGCAAGATCTTGTTCTGTTGTTCACTTACATATCCCTGGCATCTAGAACAGTCCTTGATAAGAAGAAATGACTCAATAACTATTTGAAATGGATAAAAGGCGGTCATCAGGAGATAATAGAAGAGGTGAGATCCATCTCACAGACCATGTATAAAGAGGACCTGAACATTGGCAATAATTGTTATTTTCCTTTCGTACAATCACTATTACATTTCTGCTACTTTTTTCAATCGTCATTTTCTAATTGCACATGAAAATTAATCAAAACAGTCAATTACAGTTGTTCTCATGTTATTATATTATACTATTGAACTTTATAATTTGGCCAATGGTGATGGTTGGGGGTGGGGAGACTGAGTTTGCGTCTTAGAAACAAGTTTATTTGGGTAATCAGGAAACAGTATTTAGGTTATATGGGTTCTGAAAATACACTGCAGTACCACAAAGCATGTGCTCTTATGTTCTTCGGATACAAAGCATGGGATGCAAATGCAGGATATTGAGAGCATTAAGTGACATCAATGCATCCCGAGAGGCAGATGGTAAGGGAACTAAGGACGTCTCTCTGTGAGCCACTGGGTCCTATGCAAAAGAGACAAGGTCTTGGAGGAAGGTGAAGGAACAAGACAGGAGCCCATTTCTCAGAGTTGAGACAACTAAGTATTTACTAAGACAATGAAGTCACAAGCCCACAATAGTCAATTGCCCCAAATTTGAGCTGGGGATAACATGAGATGGTTTAAGAACAGGATGTGGAATCAAATAATGGCTTCTACATTTACTAGCTGGACTATTTTGAGCCATTGCTTCAATTTTCCTCAACTTTGTTTCCTCAGTCATGAAATAGAGTAACATCCACTTCATTAGGTTGTTGGAGAATTAAGGATAATCCATGTAAAGGACTCAGCCCAGAGCCTGTTAGCTGATGACTAATGCAGGAAGTGTTACACTTAATGATTATTAACCTTCTTTCTGGCCATATATAGTCAGGCCTAAGGACTAAAGCAGGCCCGAGGCAGAGCATTTATGTCAGGTTGGGCAGTGGTCGGGAGTTCAGGTGCAGAGAATGGGGCCTCCTGATGCCCTTTAGGCTGCAGACTCATTTAAGGATCCTACAATAATTTTGTCTAAAATGTTAATGCTTCATGGAGAGAAGGTCCAACAGAAAGTATGAACTCAAACATTGGAGCGATTATCTCATTTTTCATTTACTGGTCTGTGCAAGTTGCAGAAGGAATATAACTGAAGATCAAAATGTAAACACTGTTCATTAAAATAATTTGACATGGAACTGTGTCTCCACAGGTTCAAGGGAAGCCAAGATTTGTAGGCATTGGCAGAACTTGGAAAGAAATCTATTACCTGTTCAGAGTGAATATTGAACTGTTTGTGTTTAGCACCAAGATTTCAATATTCTTGGATGGGGGATATAAATAATTATACTTTTCAAAATATATCATAACATTATTTCATATTCAATGGCTACCACTAATACAATTAAAAGGTAACTCTACTTTGCAAAAAAAATAACTGAAAACATAGTAACTGAAGTCTGATCAAAAGTTGCTTTTTAAACAATGAGATAGGACTCCACATTTTGCTCCAGGGAATTTACGAAAACACAATTTTAGACTGCGATCCAGGGAATAATTTCAAACTTATTGCGAATGTTCTAAGCATCAGAAATTTTCACTTCAAGTAAAAAGGAGAAACAATTCATTGATTTTAAATAATTCTATAATTTATAGGAGCAAAAGAACAGTTATCATCTGAATATTTCTTTAAAATGTCAGAATGAACATATTTCCGGTTTACATAAGATCAAAAGTACCTTTACCACTTAAAGTAAAAAACACCGAGAGCACAATTAAAGGAAATGATGTACTCATTAAAAATGATGAAATAGCACTTTATCTTTTTGTTTTGATTATGTCTTATGGCATGAATTAAAGATTCTTGACATTAGGGTTTAAGGGAAAACTATAGGCTGTGTGTGTAAAAAATGACTTATACCGAGGCTGATATCGAATTCCTCAGTCCAAACTGCCGTTATGGAAGTTGTTCAGTAGCAAATGATTGATTGAGTCATTGCAAAAATTTAGAGGCCCTCCAAGGAGTTTCTTGGAGTGTATGTCAAAGATGACCTGACTGGGCTGTGTTGGGAACCTGAATTCCCTTGGCCTTGAAGCACTCCACAGTGAACTAGTAGAAAGGGAGGGCACAGTTGGGGCCACCAGTGTCTTCTCAATGAGGACATTTTCAGGATTTCTCTAAGTGGGTGTTTCAGCAGCTGTTGATGGAAACACCAATTTTTAGACACAGTCAGCAGTGAGAAATGAGATATTTTGACTGAGATATATTATCCTGTCCTGTTTTTAGCAAAAAGGCAGTAAAGTGTTTCTGCAGGGTCAAGTAACACAAAAGTCATCAGCTAGTAGAAGGCAAGGCATTCATGCAGCAACATAAGAGAGTGGACAGAATGTGAATTAGGCTGACGTCAAGGATTACAAAGGGGGAAAAAAAAAGCGGCAGTCCACAAAACGCAAGGCATAAAGCAGAACACCGCGCCTGGCCCCTTTATAAAAAACACTGCTAACATTGATGGATTCAGAACTATCAAAGTCTCCTGCCAGAGGAGGGCGCTATGCCTTACTTTACTTTCAGAGAGGACCTGATGATTTCTAATGATAAATGGATTTTGAAAATGCAAAGAATGTCCTGGGGTGGCTTTTAACACCTGCAAAAACATCTATGATACTGCAAGGAGAGATCCCCTCGGAGACAGACACAGCTTGTCAATACATAGCCATTGGTATAAAACAAGGATCAGTAAGAAAACAAGGGGAAACTTTGCCTGTGGGGAGGCTAGTATCTGCTTTGTTCACCACAATAAAAACGATTTCATTGGCTGTTGTGTTGTTGTTGTTGGTTGGTTTTTGTTTTTATTCTCTATGGCTTCACATTCACACAGCAAACATTTATTGGGTGTCTAATATATGCCAAAGTCTATGCTGGGGATTCAGCTTTGAAAGACACCTCTCCCCAGAGGAAATTTCAAAGAGAATAGGTAGGAAATGGAGTCACGTTACTGTTCTCAAGCAGATACTGCATCGGTACCTGCCAACATAAGATGTAAAGAGAAAAACAGGGAAAAAAGGAATAAGCCTGCTTATAGAGAAATTGCGATTTTACTTTTGATCCTATTGCATATGTTACTGCTCTGGTCTTCGACTGTAATATTAGAGAACTGAGCAAGGGAAAGACAGCTTTCTTTTTTTGTTTTCTAAACCTTTAACACAATTAATGAGGTAGTCTTGTCTTTTATTGGAAGAAACTCAAGTCTTTTATGAAGCCCTTTTTAAAAAAATATGGCATGTAATGTAGTATTTACTTTGTAGCATAGACCTAATTCACAAGAATATCACTAACGTGTACAGGGGATAAACTACAGTATTCATTTATAATGCTTAAAAAGGCATTTTTAAGGTGATTTACATAATTGAAAGTCTATATTTATAACTACAGATGTGCCACACAATTCAGGCTAGCAGCCAGACGGTCAAACCTCTTACCAATTTCATGAAAAGGAAGATTTGCCCAAATCTTCACTGGTTCCCACATAAATAAAGCTGTTTTGTGAAACAGAGAAAAATAGATGAAAAATCTTTTTATTTCAAAGCACCTGTAAAGAAACAAAGCACTATAAAAGGGAAAAAAAAAAAAAAAAAAGAATGGTCAAGTAAAATTCATGAAGACCAAGAATAATCTGATGATATTAGCCTTTTAAATATGTATGAATGGTGGGAGATTTCTGTGAGAGATTTTGGATTGCTTTATTTAGAAATCAATTTAAGGAGTCATTACAAAATACAAGCTCTTTAACTATTACAATGGGATTTTTATTTGTGGCCTTGGCAGCTTTAGTGTCTGTACATTTATAGATATGATTCCACGAGCACAGTCTTTTTAAGAAGCATGTTGAAGTTCTTTTATATGCCAAGTAGAATTAGATTGTAGAGTGTCCAAATCGTTTTTTTTTTGCCAGATTCAGTCTTCAATGTCATTTCTAGAAAAAGAAGAAAGCTTGCAGATGCAGAGTTCACTGAACTGACATTGAAAAGCCTTAGAATTTTGACACATTTTTGCTTTTATCTTTAAAAAAACTAGTTTAACTCTTAATTATATACTTTAATAATTGTTTTTGATGTTCTATAAAGACATATAAAAAGAAAAAGAACTAAAAACAGACCAGCCTTAGTAGAGTATTGTTTTTCAGTTTGGAAAATTAAATGCCTATAATCGTGAGTGTTATGGGTTGATTTGTGTCTCTAGTAAAAGGATGTGTTGATGACTTAATCCCAAGTACCTCAGAATGTGACAATACTTGGAAATAGGGTAATTGAAGATGCAATTAGTTAATTTAAAATGAAGTCCTCCTGGAGTACGGTGGGCCATAATCCCATAAGACTGGTGTCCTTATAAGAAGAGGAGAAACACAGAGGGAAAAGACACTGAGGAAATATGGTTTTATGAGAAAAGGAGAGAAACACATGTGAAGATACAGACACACAGACACCGAGAGAAGATGGAGGCAAAGATTGGAGGCAAAGATTGGAGTTTGCTGCCATAAGCCACAGAATGCCTGGGACCACCAGAGGCTGGCAGAGGCCAGGAAGGTTCTTCCTGAAGAGGCTTTGGAGGGAGCACACTCTGTCGACACCTTGGTTTTGGCCTTTTAGCCTCCAGACCATGAAACAGTTTGAGGTCATTTTTCTTTTTCTTTTTTTTTTTTTTTACAGTAACTTAGGAAACAAATATAACAAATATGACAAACTTTCAATTTTTGTTAATATGGCCATTCAAAAAGATATTACTTGGAGATCTGACATACTGGACCAAGAACACACCAGGACCAAGAACTCTACCATCTTGTGTGGCTAGGATTCTCACTTATAAAATAAACAATTGTATATCTATATCTCTACTGTTTTGTTTTCCTTTTGCTTTTAAGGTAATCATACACGTTTTCCCTATTTTTTCTTCTTTCACCCACCTCTATACTTTTCTGCCTTATCTGTCATTGTCATTATCATGATCATTACAATAATTGAGTCTTATCTTTGTTAACTCAGATTGATAATCCAAAATTATGTGGTCATCATAACATTAAATGAGATTTATGGCAGATAGTTAGCTTACTAATCTCCCATCCCTACAACCAGAGTGTCTGTTAATATAATCATTTCACCTGACGTTTCAAGGTCATCTGAAGTCACCTTCAAATCAATAAGATTTCCCATTTGGTAGGAAAAAAATATATATATATATTATTTAAAATATATAAAATATTTAAATATATAAAATAATGTATGTGTGTGTATATATATATATATTTTCTTGTAAGCGTCTGCTACCAAAAGTTTAATATTGTGCTAAACAAGCTGCCCCAATATGCCTAAACTGGAAACATTCCTTAATCAGCTTTGTGCTTCCTAAACCTTCTTGGCCTGGTGAGAACATTCAAGTTTCTTTAAAATAATGGGTGTAGTCTCAGGAGATTAAACTCCCCTGCCTATTGAACAATGCATTAGTTAGTGTGAAGATTGAGCTTCTTCTGTAACAAAGATGCTCCGAAACACTGAATGAAACAAAACAAAACAGAAGAAAAGACAGATGTTTGCTTCTCACTCACATGACTTTGGCAGTAAGCAGTGTAGACACTGGCAGAAGACTCAGGTCCGTTCAGTCATTTAGGGCCTGTGTTCTACTCATATTTTTGGTTTTCTACCTCGTAGTGCATTGCCCGCCTCTGAATGTTCAAAGCTATGTTCCTTACAGGGGGCAGAGGAAGGAACACGGAGGAACATATGTCCAATTTTCTAAGATTCAGACCCAGAATTAGAACTCATCTCTTCTGCTCACATTCCCCCAGCAAGAATTTAGTTATATGACCTAACTAACTAAATTAGCCTCAAGAGGTACTAATAAATAGTCTTGTCCTGGACAGGCATATTTCTTGTTACAAATCCTACTATACAGAAAGGTGAGTAAAAATGTCCGAGGGCAGTAGCACTCTCTTCCAAAGAGATATTATAAATATAAACTGAAATATATGTTTATTACCATGAACTTAAATGACTTAGTATATGTAAATTAATTCCAGATCTAATAATATTTGCATTAAAGATGTCGTGCTATCTCTGGTTGACATATTTGGGTACGCTTTAAGTATTGTCAAAACAAAATTTTATATCCAACTTTAATATTACATCAATTTTTGTTTGAGAAGATCCTAAAAATCCGTATGGCAAATAAATTGGATATTATTTCATAAATTTGTTGAAAGGAACAAAGCAGGAAATATAAAGCACTGTTTATTGATTTTCCCAGATCGTCTCTTCCGAAACAATCGAGAATATTTAGGATGGCAGGAGAAACTTCTATAATAATAGTATTTTTGTCCCACATTGATTAAGAGAGAAAGAGAGAAATCTGAGAGAGAAGGAGGGAGGAAGGAGAGAGAGACAGAGAGAAAATGTCACCTAACAAAAAAATTTATATTAAGAAGCAGACAAGAGCAACAATAAATCTGGTTTGTTAGAGAAATAAATTTGGAGGTCATAGGAAAGTCCAATTTCTTTACTCCTTCCCTTCACTCAGTGAATTTCTTTTTCAGTTCTAGAAATGATCACTTTTGTTCAGTACATATATTCCCTGGACGATGCTTCTAGTATCCAAGTGTTTTTTGTTTGTTTGTTTGTTTGTTTTCCTCTTGGCTTAATAAAGCAGTTGCTAGCAAGCTTTGCAAATTATAGCACTTATTATTTTATTCCATTAGATGGAACTACTTCTCAAAAAGTGTTTCATGAAATAGTTACATGTTGAAAATCAAATTAAATTGTTATTGATTCAGAATTTTGTTAGTTGTTGTTTTTATGTGGTTTTGTTTTTCCTCCTGAGTAATTTATGTGATTCCTAAGGGTGCTCTGGGAAGTCACAAAAATTGGGTTGGAAACCATTTCTCTAAAAGGATTAAAATTGCAGTTATGATATGTGCATTTCTTCAAGTCCAGGAAAGAAAAGATAACAGCCATCTTTTGGGCTTCTAAATTCATCCATTGTATGTGCAGAGATTTTTGTCATGAAGTATTTTTCGGAGGCATCACGCTATGTGAAACCATTTTCTCAGGTCACATGAAAACACCCAAATTTTGGTCATAATAATGGCACTGAATGATGGCAAGAAACTTACCCATCAAGTGGATTCAATTGTGTTCTTTACACTCTATTTACTAGGATAAAGAAGAAGATTATACTGTTCCAGAAGATAAAATTAATTCCACCAGGAAGAACAAGCAAGCAAACAAACAAACCAACAAATGGTTTAGAATAACTCTTAATCTAAAAGTTAAGGTTGTCAGCATACACCTGTGGAAAATGTTTCAGGCATGTTTATTCACTTGCCCTCACTCCTTTGGCGTGGGCAGATCTGACTTACAATGGCCAGCAACTTCTTTTCTTTGCCTACATACTTCCTCTGGGCTCCTGTGCCCATTCTGTCTACAGCCAAACTAGCCCCCGAGACAGCAATCACTAATTCGTGTCCCAGCAGCCTGACTCTCAGGTAATATTACCCCCTGGTTGTGTTCTATGCTTTTCTCAGTTTCCCAACTTGGTTGACAATGTACCATATATTGGTCCACTTCCCCTTGTCACCAGTCCACTTTCCTACTGGTACATCCTAGGATCAACTCCAAAACTACCTACATTCTAATTCTTGACTGAAGGTAGCATCCCGTGGCAATGGAAACCAAGACGAGTCCCCACCATTGAGCACTCTGATAAATCAATGTTTATTTTTTCCTTCCATACAGAGATCTATTTTCCTTAGCTCTGGGTTAGCCTAGAATACCTACCATATATGATGACTAAGCTACAATGCAAACGATCATGAAAAGAGAAGTGTTTTATACTTTGAGAAAAATATACAGATAGTCAATAACAGTACACAAACATAAACTTAGACACTAGAATATAACATTCTGAAGAGCACAGGCTCATGAGTGAGACTACTTGATTTGAATTCTGGCTCCACATCTTATTGGCTAAGTGATTTGGAGCAATTTGCTTAACCTTTCTGTGTTTCCAAATTCTGTTCTGAAAAATGGGAATGATGATAACAGGAACTAGCTCAGAGGGCTGCTGCGTGGATTAAGATAATACTTACAAAGTAACCGGTACATCCTAAACTCAATAAACATTAATTTCCATTATCGTTATTGACAAAGTGGCAGTGATGGAATAAATTCCAGGACCAACACTCTTCCCATCCTGCCTCACATACCTTCAGTAGTGGTGGAAATTAACACTTAAACCCATATCTACTGTGTAATTACTGCAACACATTAAAATTCCCCTTCTTTTCACTGGGACACTAACAATTTAGTTCTCCTCAAGCATGCTTTTCTCTCGTTTAACATGTGATACAGTACAGTTTATTTCACAACATTTTTTCCCTTTCTGACACAGAGGAGAACACCTCTTTTATGTGTGTTTTCTCTGCTTAATAAACTGAGTGCCTTAACTTTAAATTTATGCTTAATTAGGAGAATAAAAGCTGTGAAACCTCACATGCAATAGCAATGCGTAACTTACAGTTTGAATACACCACGTGGATTCAGGACGTGCTCATGTAAAACTTTTCTTCTTTAATAAAAAATGTCAACAAGCAGACAGGCAGCAATGGATATAGAAGTGGTACAGCTATAGCTTTCATTCCTTAAGTACTATGCTTTATTCCTGGATTCTCTCTGTCTTATTCAATAGTCTTGGTTTCCCACATTCATATTAGATTTGAAAGTATCATTTTCTGAAATTCAACTTAATGTTGTGAACATACTGCACAAGCAAAAGCCTTCAGTTGAGACTAGGAAAGTTTAGAATGCTTCCACAAATTTATCTTCCCTACTCTTTTAATTAGAACAGGCTCAGGAGACATATGAAAATAAAATTATTGACTCAGCTGAAATTAAAAGATCCTCATTGTGTTTTCTTCAAGAAATGTAGCATGAGTCTTGTTAAATATGATTTTCCAATTTTAATTACATCAAATTCTGCCTTCCTAAACTCCTGCTGTCACTCTAATTAAAGGGACATTTCTTATTTTCTGTGCAGAAGGCCTGTTTGGATACAGTTAAACCATTTCCATATAATTTCCCAGAGGTCTTTTGTACTTTAAAGTTAGTGAATATTTTCTTTACTGAAAGATTAATAAAATGCTAAAATTCCTTGTAGGTGGTATATAAGATAACATATATGTGCTTGCTATAGTGCTTAATCCAATGGAGAAAACACTTAGATGTGTGTTTTGCTAAAAAGTAAAGATGCAGGCTAATGAAACTAAGTATTAATATTTCAAAAATTACTTGTGGACATACATAAAATCTTAAATGTTCTTGAGAATATGCAATATCCTATGGGGGTAGAAGCTACCAGAGGCATTTCCAGTAACTTTTGCCTGTTCTTCTTCACTAAAGATGTCACAAACTTTGTTCAATTACTGATGGATGCTTAGTTTTCAAATTCAAGGGAGACATTCTGCCGCTGGCAGATTGGATATCCCATAGGACTGTGACTGCATGACTTCACTCAATAAATCTATTTTAAGCAATTAGCATGAGCAAAATATGTAAGGAGGAAATGGAATAAAAGGATACAAACTAGGAAAAGTAATGGCCCCTGATCTCAGGCAACATAAAACTGGGTGGACACAACACAAGCTGAGCCATCAGAATTAGAAGTGTTTTATGTAGAGAGAGAAAATATACAGGTCATTGACAGTACACAGACATAAACGCTCGACCATGATCTTGTTCGTTTATACCTTCTGAAGTGTACTTAAAAAATACTTTTTGAACACTTGACATAGTAAAACCATAGGATGGGTGTTGGTAATACAAAGGCTAATAGACCTTGATGACCATAATAGAAATAGAATATGTATGGAATTAGCTAAATCTGATGTAGCAGGTGATAAGTGGAAATTACATGCCAGAGGTGAAATTAATGTGTTTTCGGAGCCTATACGGAAGAGGAGATCCTTTTCAAACTGGGAAATCCAGGAAAGTTTCATTAAAAATTATAGTTTGAAAAACAATTAGCGAATGCCTAAGTGTAATTCTTTCCCATCCCCCACTAAATAAATATATACTTTCACCTAATATAAATTTAACGTAAGTTCTAGCATTATATGTAAAAAAATAAATAAAAATAAAAAATAACCATGTGCCTGAGAGGCTCAACATCAAATAAAGGAAATAGAGACTAATACATAATTAATTGGGATATGATGTGCTTTGTAATAAAAGTGAGATGTAAGTGTGACAGGATGCATTGAAACGTATCAAAACCAGGACTGGTACCCTGACTTCATGTTTAAGTGAATGAAGGATACAAAGCTTTGGCATTTTGAAGGATGATGGTTAGAGGAAAAGAGAGACTTTTTATAAGAGAGGGAAAGAAAAATGACTAGAAATTGTTATGGGGAGCTGAGATTCAGAGACGGAACTACATGTAAGGATAATTTTTAAGAAATTTTAATCTATGACATGCAATGTAACTAACTCCATTTCTCTGTCTTTCCAATGAAACTTCCATTAAAATTTGTTTTGCTTTCAAAATTAGTGTTGCATTTGAATTTTTTTCCAGATGCCATGGCATGTGGTGAGATAGCTTCAGGTGCGTGCTAGGTAAAAGTCATAACCCTCAAATATAATGAACAGTCATATGAAAATGTCTCAAAAAGATTCCAATTCATCACATTCGAAATCAAATTTTTCTCTGTTCCCCAAAGCTGATGTCCTTGCTGTGTTCCCCATGTCAGTGAAGGGTGCTGATGTTGTTGGACAGATGACCTCAAGCAGAAGCCTTACCGTCTCCTTTCTCCTCACTTACCGAATCTGAATCAGTCAGCTCCTTCCTGACAGCGTAACGCCACGTATCTCTTCTAACTCCATTCACTGCTATCTATCCCCACACCATGAGCCCATAGCCCCACCAATTTACTCAAGTTTTATTAGATTCACCTCTTACTTGTATCATCCCATTTAAACCCATATTCTCCTCCAAGCTCTTTTCCACATTGCAATCAAAGGAACCTTATCAAAACAAAAATTTGATCATGGTAGATTTTTGAACGGCTGATGAGGAGAGTGGGTTTAACTGGCAAGACAGAAGAATGTGGAGACTCAATAGAACATTAGAAACAGAAGGATCTTAAAGAACATTGATCCCAGCTCTTTCATTGAACAGTGGAAGAGTCTAAGTTTCAATAGGTCAACAAGAGTGATTTGCCCAACAGATACACAGTACACAGGCACAGAATGAAGGTTTGTCATTCCATATTCAGTTTTCTTCCCCTTTCTCCAGACCCCTTGGTATCTAGAACTGTGCTGCCACTCCTCATACCTGACCCTTGGAAAAAAATATTTGCTTATTTTATTGTTTTCAAATTAACAAATGGCATATTAAATTGGCTTGGGAAAATAATATCATAAACACGATTCAAATATTAAGTCCAATAAATGGGCTGTCACTATCCAGGGAGGAGAACCACCTTAAACGTTCTGAAAATAGTGTTGACACAGAAACCATTGGTTAAGTTTCTGATCACATGTGGACAGGATCAACTGATGGACTTGAACCGTTGTATAACACAAGAGGCAGTAATAAAGAATTAGACTACACTAATTAGTCTATATTAGTGTCATACCAATTATGCTAACCTTGCCTTTCCTAGAGAATGAGCTGGTAGACACTGAGGTTGGATTTTTATCTTTTACCTTCTGGGTGTATTATTAATGTTACAGGCACTGAGACAGTAAACTGGACAGAACATAGAATTCACTTGTGTCCCACCACTAATGTCATCCGTGTCCTTCTCTAGGAAGGTGGGCCACAAAGTACATGCTCAGTCAATGGCCAGAGGATGCAATGGCTTTTTAGTAACTTTATGATTAAAACAAAGTATCATATTGCACATGTCAGAGGGAGAGGAAATGCTGCAAGAAAATGATCCCAGTAATAAAGAAATCCAGAGGAAGAGTCAAGGTGCTGGGGAATGTGATTTCCCAAAAGGCAAACCGAGATTTTTTTAAACTTTGTTTTCAAAAATCTTTTCTGGACTTGAGTCAACGTCTTATTTTATCCAAATTGGCTTTCACTTCTGTAACTATTATTAAAGCTGTTGAGTTTTGCTTATAAGTGTTGTAGATCCTGTGGTTCCCACATTTTGTCAAAAACAGAGTCACCTGAAAAATTTCTGAGTTTGAGATGTGCAATGAATTTAGCTGGCAGTTTGAACACTTTTATGCTTCTGTTAGCTTTTTGTTCTGTCTTCCTGCTGGTTCTCGTCACTGTTCTCTCTATTCTGAATGTGGTTAAGGAAAGAAAGCCAAAATAAAAGTCTATTTTGGGCCAAATAACACCATCTATGACTAACTATATGCCATATTTGTGACTTTGGGCACAACTTTTATCATTGTCAACTCCAGGGCCCATAGCTACTAAATAAGAAACCCTCATCTTATATTTCTATGGCCTAAATTCAGACATGGTTATTTATAATACTTTTACTGAGCATTTGGTTATCTTTCTCTCTCTTTTCTTTTGATGAGGAAAAATGGAGAATAATGGTAAGTAAACAACAGGAATTTCTTTTTAGGGATTTTCATGCTATGTCTTCCTAAAGGCAACGAAGGTCACAGAATGAGAATTATTTGAAAATCAAATGTGAACAAGGCAGTCAGGAATATGTGACATTGTAAGACAGGATGTGGTTTCAGGAGTAAGACAGAGAGAAAAGGGAAACCAAGATTGTATTGCGATGAACAAATGTAAAGAGCAAATGAATTACTATCTTAGATTTTACTTTGTATGCAAATAATGTAGGTATGTGATGTAACTAAGTAGTTTATGCCCTTAAGTTTTTGGTTCATTTTTGAATCATATACAGTTTCTCAAGTTCCCAGAAGAGAGAATCATCGTACATTGTTCAGGACAGAATAAACATTGGTAAATGAATGTTTTGATAAATAAAACTGTAAGTTGAGAAGCAGCGCAGCACAGTCGGTGAAGTAACATACGGGTAGAGTAAATCTGCTTTGTGATTTAGAAAAAAAATAATGAAGCTTCTTAGTGACTAGCAGGAACATCATCTATTTTAAAAAATGTTTTCACTGATGTTTGAGACTTGTGGTGGTACAACACAGATTTGATATCGCCCTTGGTAAGGCTGGGCAGAAGGACAAAGCCACAAGTGTCTGCTTCTACATCTCATTTCAATCACCCAGTTCTTAACATTAAAGTAGCTACACGAGTCCACAAAGAGGAACTGCCCTGATTCCATAGGCACAGGCAGCGATGTAAGTAACGTTATCAAGGTGACTCCAAAAGAGAAACGTGAAGCCACGGTGTGCACTCAGCACGCTCCTCCCTCAACATCTCAGGTAGATTTCCATCTCTACTGCTGTCTGGGGTGCCGCAACATGTCATGGAAGATTTTCATTGGCTGTTGCGAGAGACTCTGTAAACCATATTTTGACATTCCCCACTCTTTCATGGTGTGCACCAGACAGGAACATATGGTTCCAAATGTCTGCGGCAGTTGTGTAGAGGACACAACCAAAAGAGTGGTTTTATGTTCAGATTGTAAAAAAGAGAGATATGGAATGCAAGAATTGACCACTGGAGAGCAGAGACCTTCAATGCTTCAAACTGCCTCTTATTGTTGTTAGAGGGAAAAAAACAAAAAACAGAGAGAGTTAAAACATTGGTAATGTCTACCGCTGTGAGGGGAAAAAAAAATATTCTCATTGATTATTGTAGAACTAGTCAATGACAAAAATCAATAATACTCTAAGATTTTCAGTTGCTTGTCTAAGTAATTTTGTAGAATGCAGGTGCTTTGTAACAGTATTTTACAAAGGGTATTCTTTTCAAGGATTTTAAAAGGTAAACAGAATCAGCTGATAAACTGGTATGGCTTCCTGTGTGAATTTTCAGCTCAATAATTTGTGCTGTGGCGGGAGGAAATGTGTATACCTTGCCTTGGGATAAATATCAATCTGACTCGGTGCTTATCTGTTATTTCCTCATTGTGTAGCAAGCTTTTAGAGATCACTTTATGTGCCCCAAATACCTGAGTTGCACAGAAGTAATGCATTTCTGTTTGCACGCATTTGGGATTTAATGGCTTTTTATGACTGAGGTCACCCTGCTTTCACCTTGCTGTATACTACAGATGATTCAAAAGCAATTAGTACACAGACTTGGGGATACTTCTAAGATTGGCTGGCCATGGACAAACTGAGGACACTTTAATCAAGTGATGTCTCCCAACATGAATGACTTCCTAAATAAGGAGATACATTACCTTCCTGTAGTAGGACGTCACTTGTCATAAACAAACACACTCAAATATGATTCTTGTCACTGTGGTCTATGTTGCTGTGACCAGAAAGTAAGCATAAGATTAATAACCCACTTCTCAAAAGTAATTACCTAATAATTACGAGCCAGCTAAAAATAACAAGATAGGTAAAACATATTAAAACATTTGAGAAATATACTTCCAAGTCTCCTCAGAAACAGGCAGACACAAGAATTCAGTTATTATAAGTTAATTTGGATGGTGATTCCAGGAAAGGCCAGGAAAGGAATGAGGGTATGAGAAGGAAAAGAAGCTGATAGAAGATGTATTATGCACCAAGTTATCGCCACAGGCTCCTGGAACTGAATCCCTTGGTGAACTTTGGGAGAAAGTGTAGAACACACTTCAGAGATCTCCCAATTGAGAGGCTGCTTCCAAAAGCACTGACTCCCTGCTATTGAACACAAGCCAGAATTCCAGAGCCAAAAGCAAAGCAAAGAAAAAGCCTTCAGGAAGAGTCCCAGATGTTTTCAGAAAGTTATGTTCACATGCAGAGGTAAATGCTGAGAGCATATGTGTGGCATACTGAAAGCATCTGCTGCTGCAATTTATACTAAAAGTTATAAAAGAAGTGCTTCTGGATAAAGGTTGAGGATTGAACACATTTTCCCCAGAAATCCCACTAAAACCCAACTAAAATACAGTCATTCAGAGTGGAAACTTAGCTGGTCAAGTAGAGAATGCTAAATATTAAGCTAGCATTGCCAAAACACAAGAGCCAACCTGCTGTTCAGGGTAGAAAACACACATGGCTCAGAGCTCGTAGCCTGGAGCCCTTCTGGGACCTGGGACTAATGTGAAAAGGATTGCTGGAAAGCTCTTTAAGAAGCAGATAAATCCACACCACTGGATAACTTCTCCCTGTGACCCTCACATAAAACTGGTGGTATATTCTCTGGAGAGGATACAACAGAGGCTTTGGGAACAAGTAGATGCCAGACTGAACTAAAGGCTGAAATAACAGCCTGTACCGGGGGATTAAGTTAACACACATACAAACAGAAGTTGAAGCCAGCCTCTTCTCTTCTTTCACTGCCTTCTCAGTTCACTGGCAGTCAGACCCTTATTCTTAAGGAAGAACACCAGAAGAATTTCCCTTGGGAATGTAATCAGCCCAAGAGAAGACTCTTAAATATACTCTCAAACTCTTAAATATACTGACATCAGAGGTTTCTGTCCATGTTATTCTTTATCAAAGCTTAGCACTCACCAGCCTTGCCTATTATACTCAGAGCTTGCAATCAGCATTGTAAAGCTCCTTCCTTAAACATGAATATACAACAAAGGGTTATAGGATATTTGAGAAAGTTCCCATCATGAAAGTTGGGAACAAAAATATACAGAAATAAAAAGGATCTTGAAGGTAAGAGACACTAGTTAGGGGGAAAATCCCCCAAGAATGTCCTCAGAGGGTTAAAAAATAATGTGTCATCTATGGAACAAAAACAAGATACATTTTATATATATATATATATATATATATATATATATATATATATATATACACACACACACACATATAAATATATGTGTATATACGTATATGTAAAAATATGTATATGTATTTACATATATGTATTATATACATATATGTAAATATATGTATATAAATATATTTATATAAAAATATGTATGTAAATATATATACATATTTAATTCAGAGGTAAAAATAACTCATAAAATAAAAACAACAGCAAAAATGAAAAAAAATCAGAATAGAATTGAAAAATAGAGAAAATGTCTCAGAATGTTATACAAGTTGACAAAGAGAGGGATGAGTACAACAGGTATAATATCTGAAAAAAACTGAATTTCAGAAGGACAGATCTATAAGCACGTTCGATCAGAAAGTTACTCAAGTATGTGTTGAAAGAAAGGAATAAAGAGAGAGATAGGCATAGACAGAGACCGAAATAGAGAGAGAAAGAGAAAGAAGTAAAAAGAAGGAAGAGAAGGAGGGAGAGGAAAGCTAAAACAAAAACAAAAACCCCTGAGATAAAATATAGGAAAAAGGAAACGAGAATCCCAAGATGATGGTGAGAGTAGTATTACAGGAGGGAAACTGTGACCTGTGTAGACAGCCATCAGTCCTGATTAAAGGAGTGTTAATTCAAGAGATGGCAATGTAAAGTGCTGTCACTATTATCACTTCTGATACTCTATTGTTCTAAAAACAAAACAAAGCAAAACAAAAACCCCATAAAACATAAAACAGTTGTTTGAGCAATTGTTCTACTAAAACAAGGAAGTAAACAAAGGACTACATGTATTAATATGTAGTAAAGAATTTGGTCTTGTTCAAAGAGAGGTTTGGCCTTTGCCCTGGGTTTTGGGGAGGTGATCTATGTCACACCTGATAAGAATACCTGTATTTAGCATGGAGACTGGCCATACCTGATAGTCTTATGGTGGAAGCTGGCTATGGCAGAAAGACCAGTCATGACATAGGGGGTAAATTGGCCACATGGTATCACTTGACCTGGAGAGTGGGTTCAACCACATGAACAATCAATCATACTTATGAAGCTCCAGTAAAAATCTGAACATTGGACCTCAGGTGAATTTCTCCAATTGGCAATATTCTATATACATTGTCACATGTCAACACCTGGAGGACAATAGGTCCTAACTCCATGGGGAAAACAACAGAAGCTTTGCATTTGGAATCCTCCCAGATTTTGCCCTGCATGTCTGTTTTTTGACTGATTTTTAATCTGTATATTTCCCCTATAATAAACTGTAACCATAGCATAATATCTTCTAGTAAGTTCTGTGAGTCTTTCTAGAAAATCGTCAAACTTGAGTGTGGTTTTAGAAATCCCCAAAACTTGTGCTTGTTGTCAGAAGTGAGGGAAGTCTTGGGAAGTCTGCCCTCAAACCTGAAAATTTGGCCAACTCTTGGAACATGAGATTCAAACAAACAAACAAACAAACCAGGAATAGCCTAGAAAAACAGGAAAGAAAAGGGTCAAAATGACAGTGTGTTGAAGGTAGAGAGAGCCCAACAGAAACAGCAGGAAAATGAGGTGTCCATGAAGGATGTCACCAAAGGAAAACAAAGTGATGCAAGCAAATTTCTACAAATTGGATGAAAAGGCTATTGGAAAATGGGAGCTACAAAGAAATCAAGCCAATGGAGAGAAAAACGACAAAAATTCAGAGAAAACAGAATAAGAGGAAAATGTAATTACAGCATACCACAGGGCTCAATTGTGCGTCATTATCAGCAGAATCTAATATAAATCCTGAATCGTGACTGAGCCTAAAATCTTAGCATGTTAAGAAGAGGAGAAAGGAAAGTCAATAGGGATGATGTGTTCAAGAGTTAAAATCTCATAGACCATGACAGGATGATAGACAATACCTGCAAGTGACCAGGCCAACAAGAACTATTTATGTACATAACATAGAAAAATGGGATGTGTAAATGCTGGACAAAGTAGCTGACAGAATGGGAGAGGAGTAACTGGGGAAGCCATTGTGTTATGTTTTTATTTAACCCTATCTAACTTTTAGAAATATATGCGTGTATTTCTTTGATAAACAAAAATATAGTTTTAAAAAAATACATGGCACTTCCAGTAAGAGATTATATTAAAATAAATTAAACCAAGATGTAATAATTAGAAGTATGGTTTGATTTATATGATGTAAATATGAAGAATTTTAGTGTGTTTTATCAGGAGACTTCAATTGGAAATCCGTGGAGAAGGGTGGGCTGAATAAAAATTAGAATGTTGTAACAGTTGTGAACTTCAATTTTAGCTTTTTAAAGGCAATTACTAGCTCTCTATCACAGGTTCTTTAAGGTTTCTGTACACTTCTTAAATTATTCCAAAGCTGAAATCATTGGACTTAATAAGACTGATGAAAATAATGATTAAAATACTATGTAAAAGCAAACTTTGAATACATTGGTTATGTACACAGGAGATGCCATTTTACACCTCCTTTCCTGAGCCGACATTTTTGTTCATGTCTCACGGACCTCTTGACATTCCAAGCATTCAAACCCAATCAATCGACAAGTTGGACTTGCGGTCCAACTATGAGAGTCGGGAAAGGCTCTGAAAGTTCCCAGAGCCCCAACGTTATATGCATAGAGCCTGCCCTCCGGGTGCTTGCAATCTAGAAGGGGAGAGAAACACTAAGCAATCAGCTCATCGTCAAAGTTGGTGATAGTGCTGAGAAGGAAAAGTTCAGGGTGCAATGGAAGAGTAAAATGGGTGGACGTGTTTTTCATTGAGGACCCTAGGAGAGCCTCTCTGAGTAATGAGAGATGAGGCACTAATCACCCTCCATTAGGAGAAGTGTGAGGAAAAGAATATTCAAGGTGCCAAGAGCAGCTTAGGGATACGTCTTGAGACAGGAAGTGCTGAGCATGACTGAGGACCAGGGTGACAGGATCCAAGTGAGGAGAAAGAGAATCCCATGGGATGTGGCTGGAAAGGCAGAACGAGGAGGCCCACCAGATGCAAACACAAGGAAAAGCTGATATTGCTGTAGTCTGGGTGGTGAGGACTCTCTGACTCAAGCCCACGAGTGAGTGGGTGAATAATGGTAAATGAGTGTAGGTAAGAAAGATGGAGACTGGATCTAGGGTTTCATGTACTTTTAGAAGCAATTCTCAGATCATCAGGAAGGACAATAAGGACCCCGGAGGATCTGGGCTCTGTTTCCGTTTCCCATCTCATCTGCTGCCACCCTTTCTCCAGCTCACGTTAGCCAGTCAGGTTTGTTTCAGACATTTATATGGTTGGGAGTTTCCCACAACAGAGCCTCCCCTCTGCCTGGAATGTTCTTCTTCCCCCTTCAGCATCCCAACTACCTTTCATGGCAACGTATGAAGGTGACTTCCTCAGAATAGTCTTTCTTAAACCTCTACTCCAAAGCAAGTTCTGCTTTTCAAATCTGTCGCATCCTTCTGCTTTTCCTTCTGCAGTACGTTCCTACATTCTGTCTTTGTGGCTCAGCGTCCTCTTCTGTAAAATGGGAACAGTAATATTAGTGACTATCCGTGAAGGTCATGGTTACTCAAATATGAACCACTGAAGAGCTCTGCAAACATTAGCTATAATTTGAAAGGAGAAAGGCACAGAGTAATACATATTGTATTTATGTTAAATCTCAGAACAGGCAAAACTAATCTCTGCCATTAAAAGCCAAGATTGTGGTGGTATCAGGGAGAGGGTAGGTAATGGCTGAGAGGAACCACGCAAGTTCCGATGGTATTCTGATTCTCCTGCGGGCTACAGGCTACCTGAGGGGGTTCACTTTGGGATAATTCATCCTTGAGGTCTGCACTTGGAATTTGTACGCTTTGCACTTTTAAAAAGTTATAAAAGTCAGTCGTTATTATCACCACCATTGTCTGTAATTATATATTTATTTGCAGAACTATTGACTTGACTCTAAGTTCCCTGAGGGCAAGAACAAAATCTATTCACTGTGGGGTTAATACCTAGCATAGTCCCTGAAACAAAACCTAACAGAATAAAACAAAACATCAGCCTGATCATGTCACTTTGCTATTTAAAATCTCTGGAGACTTCTCCTGTCACCCAGATTGAAAGTGAAAGTCCTTACAGCAGACCACAAGTTCTCAGCTGATCTAAGTACCCACTTTCTCTGAATTCACCCTTACTACTTCTGCCTCACTCATGAATTTCCAGACATAGTTCCAAAAATTACACTAAAATTGTTAAGGTGTGTGTAATGATATCCACAGTGCTGAAAAATGTAATGGTAAGAAAAACCCTTCGAGTTGGCGGTTGCACAACATGGGGAATGTACTAAATGCCACTGACTTATTCATTTAAAAATGGTTAATTTTATGTTATGTAAATTTCACCTCAATTTAAAAAAGTGGAAGCTCTAGAACCAGTGTAAGTTCAAATTCTGAGTCTGTCACTTACTGTATGATGTCTAGTGTGTCACGGCACCTCTCTGTGGGTCACTTTCCTCATCAGTAACATTTGCATAAGAGGAGTACTTACTCTCAAGGTTGCTATCAGTATTGAGTAAATTAATACACATACCAGCACTGAGAATAGTGTCGGGCATATATAATAAGCACAACATAAATGCTCGTTTGCCTAAGGAAAGGCTTATTTATAATCCAAAGAGAACTGAGATGAATTGTGAGGTTGTCCTTAATGAGAATGGCTTTTAGGGCTGAAAGGAAAAATGGAGAACGTGAATCCCCACCAATTTTTAGACATTAGCCAACCACTCCATGTCCTGGTTGAGGTCTACAGAGGTTCCGTGACTGGCACAAGAGCAGAGAGCCGTGTTGTGGTCAGGACAGGGTTGGGACCTAGGTATCCTGACATCCTGAGCACCCAGCCTCAGTCTTTTCTTCTTAACTCTTGGAGAAGACTCACTTATGTACAGAGGTAGCTAAATCCCATCTTGGTTCAGACCTTTCACATGACTAAACGTCTTTACACTTTCAGGATGTAAATATATGAATAAATAAAACACACTGTTTTCTTTCAAAGATTTGACTACGTGTGCATTAGCAAATGGGCCAGTGTTAGTATAAAAATACACTAAACTTGTTAAGATGTGTGTGATGATAGCCACGTGTTGAACAACGAAATGGTAAGAGAAACCCTTACCTCATAGAGCTTGCAGACACACATTTAAGATTATTCTCCAGTTTGGCTAGATACAGTGCCCCATATGAGTACCCTGAATATAACACTAAATATAAACTGATCCATGCTGGAGCTTTGAATGAAATCAAAAGAGAAATTCAGCTCATTATTCAGTTCAATCCTACAAATATGCATTATGAATGGTAGGTTGCATGGCTTATGCGATATCATTCATTCAAGCATTCATTCACTTAATGAGCATTTTTCAAGTTTCCCCTAAATGCCAGGTACAGTGTTAAGCACTGAGGCTTCAGGTAAAGAGAATAGTCTGACATCATTGAGTTTGTAATAAAGTAAATAAACTATTGGAGAGCTGATCATGACCCTGAGGGAATTAAACTCGGCATTATGATGAATATTAATGGGAGCAGCTAATTTAGATCAGATGGACAGAATGGATAGAAAGAGGCAAATAGCAGGAGAAGGACAATTAAGAGTATATAATAATAGACCGGATGAAAGACCATGGTGAAATGGCCCAGTGCAGTGTTTCTCAATCAGGGGTAATTTTGTACTTCCAAGGACATTTGCCAATGTCTGCAGACATTTTTTGGTTGTCACAACTTGGGAGGAGGGTGCTACTGACATCTAGTGGATAGTGTCCAGGGAAGTTACCAAACATCCTACAATGCACAGGACGGCTTCCACAACCAATAATTTTCTGGTCCAAAATGTCAACTATTTTGAAGGGGAGAAAGCCCAGGCCAGTATGATAGCAGTGGAGTTGCAGAGTAGATTAAAGATGTATTTCCAGTTTTTTTTAATAGCTGGATGGATGGTGATTCACATATTGAAATGAGAAAACTGGGAAGAGGACTTGGGGAGGGGGAAATGATATGGCACAGAATCAAGAGTGTGACATGCGGAGACAGTTAGAAATAGTAATTAGAACTGGCTATGTGAATCTGAAGTTCAGAGGCAACTTCTGAGCAAAAGACACAATTTGGAGACCTTTGGCTTACAGGTATTGAACATCTTAGAAATATATGACATCACTTAAGGAAAAAAGTATAGATAAAGAAGTAGCCAAGAAATGAGGATTACGATTGTAAACCAGCTACACATTCCTAGTAGGTAGGTGCTAAAGGTCACTCGATCTTTTGCTTTCAGTGCTGTGGGTAACAGTATAAATAGACTCAAGTATATTCACCACATTTTGAAACACACAGTTATAACATCTGGGTTCCTTAGTTTATTCTAAGCTATTTTTCTTTGTATCTAATTATCACCAAAAATGTAAGTAATTTTAAATGGATTAATATCTAAGTAATGTTACCAGCTCTCATAGGAAGCACAATGCTCCATCCTACTCTATTGCTTTATTATTCAGCACAATGTATCAATTCAAGCTTAAGATTTGGAGAATGGGAAAAAGATAGCATGCATTCTTAAGAAGTCACATTGAAAAATGTGAATCAAGAGTGTTTAACATAGTCATTTTGGGCAAAAAAAAAATAACTAGCTGCACATATATATGCAAAATACAGTCCTTCTAAAAAGCACGAAACAAATTAACAGCAGCTGCTGATCACTCATGAGTAACTCAGCACTATGAGCCTGTGCATATGAGCAGTAGAGGGAAGCATTTTAACAAGGAAATAAATTTCAGTTTTAAGGTCCACAGCATTTTACAGATGATACAGAAAAGTAACTTAAGTGTGGCATGTTTTAAGAAAACTACTTTAGAAAATACAATCTTTCCTTTATCTCTAACAACCAAAAAGAACTGTTTACTCACGGTCTGAAGGTGATACAGGTAAAAGGTAGTAAAATTTCCTTAAACAGTATTGGACCAATTACTATTATACAATTAATGGAACCAATATTGTTGATTCCTTTCCCACCAGACAAATTTTTTTAGTCTTTGTCATCTGAGGCATATTGAAACTAGGAATGCACATGTAGATTCAGTTAACCAAGAAAGAAAGTGTCATAAATGAACTAATATATGCCGAGTATCAGGGCTTTGGGAAATACTTTATAGTTTATATGGAAGATACTTTTATTGTACTTATATGCTCATATAATCCTCCAATGACCTTATTGTATTATTATCCTTCTCATTTTACAGGTGAGGAGATCAAGTTTTAAAGAGTTTAGCAGTCAGTACGGAGTAGGTTATGTTGCAATAACAAATAGATCTCAAGATCTAAACCACAAAATTCATTTGTCATTGACTTATCAACAGCTTGTTGTTTGTCTGAGAACTATTCAGAGCAACGCCTCTCCAAAAGGTGACTCAGGGATCCAGGTTACTTCCATCTTGACCTCCAGAGTTTGTGACTTTCAGGGTTATTCTGGCATGGAAAGAGAGTTCTGGAGGACCATGAGGAATCTTTTCAATGCCTTCCTTTTCATCCAGAATTGATGTATACCACTTCCACTTACATTTGGTTGGTTAAAATTAACCAAATTAGTATGCCTAACTTAAAAAGGTACAAGTTTTAATGTGCCTGTCAAGAATAGAACAGGATGTAGGTAAGTACCAGCAATCTCTACTACAGGGAGACAAAGAAATTAAATCGAAGCTACAAAACTAGAATTAGGTAAAACCAGGATTCAAGCAGTTTGTTCAAAAGCTGACTTAATTCTACACTATGGGTTCTAAGATCTAACGGCACAATATTTGCTATCTATTGGCCCTTAATGTACCAAGAAAAAATAGACAACTGTATATACTTAACACAAATCTTTAGATTTAAAATTAAGTCCTCTAACACGAGTTATATTTACTCTCACTTTAAGAAATACTTAAAATTACTTATAAACTACCCATTCTTTAATTTTTAAAGCATCACTCCCATATCAAGGCCTTCCCAAGCTCCTAAATGAGGTTAAATTCCTCCTTTCCTTCATGCCCAAATTACCATTTTGTAAACTCGTCACATTTCTGTAATATCCATGTGTTTCATGATGGCAGTAAACACATTCCTGCTGTGTCTCCAGGGCTTGGCACAATGCCGCCCACCAAGTAGGCACTCAAATATTCATTGAATGAACCAATGAATAAATGAATGAATAAATGGAGAGTGTGACTTTTTTCTAAAGCAGGTCATACCATTGTTTGATACTTTCCTGACTTAGAAATGCTTGCACCCTACCCCAAATAAGTTGAAATTTATTCTTCTACAACTTCCATCCACTATTATTTTTCTTATTTCTTCTCACTTACTTAACTAACAGCATCTAAGACTACTTTCTTTTAACACAAGAGCTCTTCAAATTTCTGAAGATAACCAACATATGCCCCTAAATCTTCTTGGTTTCCGCAATCCATATATAAGATGTATTCCTAAATCCAGATCAATCTTTCTTCTTATCTGTGGATTCTCTGTTTTGTCAACTCTCATCCCAAAGTATCCAGAATGAGGCACATTACTTGAGGTTTGAACTGACTAGCTTCCAGGAGTGTGTCTATAACCCCCCTTGGAGGATGAATGGTGCATTTTTCCCACTATAGAGTCTTAAGTGCAAAGTACAATGTCTCTGGCACTACTTACAAGATACCCAGTAAATATTTGTTAAATGAATGAATGAATGCATTTATGGATATATTAGATTTATTTTAAAATTCTTTCTTATTCTAGGTCCATATATCTGTGGACGTGTTTTTCACATGGGTTGATTCAGTTTAGGTCAATTCTCCAAAATCCATATGTAGGGGGAAAATCCCTATGAATTTTAATGCAGAACTAGCAAACACTTATATAGAATATTTCCCACAAAGCTCAAAGGAAATTAAGCCAAAAATGATCAAATACTGATGATTTCCCCAGGGAAGTGTCCTTGTCCTTCTACAGAGAAATAGTCTCCAAACCTACATTGCTAAAATAACCTATCTTCCAGTGTTCAAACGTGACAGTCAAAAGAAATCAAGAAAAGGAGCGGCGCAGGAAGCTGCCTGTTTCCCAGATCTGCAGACCTCAGTGGAAGCAATTTACAAGAGATTATCTCTAGTCTAAATAGGAAAGAAGCCACTCTAATCTTAGAATGCCGAAGGTTCCTGATCCCTCTCCTCCTTTTCCTCTTCTTCATCCTTCTTAGAGTTAAAACAGGAGCTCTGCTATTCTCTGAAATATTGGCATCCGGGAAGGCGATGCTCCAAGTGATGGAATAAATCCTGGTTGGCCATCTCTACGACCCCCTAACAGGGCCACAGGGAGGCCCCCCTGCCTCTCACCGCCCACGGCATAGGCTGCCTCTGCTCTGACCAGTAGGTTAAATTTTCTTTGCTTTGAGGATGCAATACTCAGTCGACTTTCCAGCAGCACAGCGCAAAGTTGAGGGAGAGGGAGAGTGTGCGTGTGTGCTGTGCGCGTGTGTGTGTCTGATCAGTGGTGTTAGGGCGGGCAGTAAATAAAGGGTGGGGCTAGCGAGGGGAGGAGGAAAGCAAGGATTGAGCGAAGGAAGAGCCTGGCGCGATCCCAGTTAACCTGCTGAAGCTTATCCTGCTTGCTAGTGCCTCTGCACCAACTCACCCAGGACCTTCTTCTCCTTCTTCCTTCGCCTGCTTTTCCCTCTTCCCCTCTTTCTCTTGCTTCACCCTCCACCTAACCCCCATTTTCACATCCAACCGGAGGACGAATGAGGGAGACATTCCCGCAAATTGGGGCAACAACTTTCCTCAGCTGGTCTCTTGGCTCCGGGAGCAGGAGCTTGCGGACCCTCCGGGGTCTGCGGCCCCTGGAAGAGGAGGTGAAAGAGAAGTGATGGGTTAGCGGTTGAAACGAGGAGCCCCCAGCGAGCCCAGCGTCGCCAGCCTGCTCTGCGTTCCCACTCCCGTTCTCTGGGTCTCTCTCGGAGGGGAGCGCTCAGGGTGCAGACACCGAGCATCCCAGGGAGGATGAGGTGGGACCTGGCCCGCGCAGGCTGCAACTCGCGGGCGTGCGGCAGCGGCTGGGTCACGGCATGAATTAAGAAGCTAGGAAGATGGAGCGCCGCACACTCCTCGCTCAGCCCGGGCTCTGGTCCACGGACACCAGCTGGGCACTCCTCTATTTCCTCTGCTACGTCCTCCCCCAGACCTCCCCGCAAGTACTCAGGATCGGTGAGTGTGCCCTGAGGAGCGCTCCAGGCTACCGGCTTGGGGGACGTGGCCGCTCCCCGCGGCCAGCGCGAACGCAGTGGTCCAGGGCGAGGCAGCGCGCACCCGCGCGGGGACAGGAGCTGGGGGTGTGGAGGTCAGCGCGCACCGCAGGCTCCGGGAAAGGGGGAGCCGCGTCACTGCTTGCCTCCTGGCGAGTGCCTGGCTTCCTGGCTAGGTACGGTTGGCGGGTTTTTCAACCCTGGTTCCAGGAATGCGAGCAAGAGTACAGAAGTCCAGGCTTAGCCTGGCTGGTACCCTACTCTGGGTGTGGGGTCGCGCGGCTGCAGCCGTTTCGTTTGGGAGCGGAGATGCGCTCTTCTGGGCATCTGGATGGGCATCGGGTGGTCCAGATGCTCAGCCCTGCTCCCTGGCAACCGCGGCTCTGGGTACTCTCAGACATGCCCCGTTTTCCAGAGCAGAGTTAGGGGACCACTAGAGACGGGCTGGATTTCCCGGAGCCTGCTAGCCTGGAGCCTCCAAGTTTTCATTTCTAAGTTGGGTTCTTCCACACGGACTCCCCACTACAGGGCAGAGTCTGGATCTGACCTCTGACCGAGGGTTCATGGAGTGGGGAGGATGATCAATCAGCACCATGAGCAAGCAGTCAAGTTTCTATTCGCTCCCAAATCTGCCTGCCCACTGAGCATGACCCAGTCCAGTCAAGGTAACTCCCTGGAAGACTCTGGATTTCTAGCTCAAGGGTATCCCCTTGAAAAGAGACTGGAAGGCTGAATGTAGGAATCCTGGGGCAACCTAGACAAGGCTTGACAAGGACTGGGGGGCGGGCGCTTTGCTGGTGTGTGGATTCATGTACCTGAATGAACAATACAAATGACCAAGGTTTGGTTTGCGGAGGCACTGAGCCATTTGGGGGCTGCTTTTGGGGTTAAAAAGCTCTTCTTCTTTCATGTTCTTCCTTTCATACTAAACCCAATTTACATTCCCTTAGTTTCAGTTTGTCCTCCTTCCCTAACCAACTATGGTTCTTAGAGACAGTCAAACAGAGAGCCACAGGTGATGTGGTGACAACACATGGGTCTCCCAGCTTCTCCAGTTTCCCACTTTAGGCAGCAAGTGTGAAGTCCTAAGCTCCAAGGGCTTCTTCTAACTCACACTCTTTCCAGGAACTGACAGAATGTGCAAGGAACCTTGCAGGGCGTTCCCCTGGTGAGCTGCTGAAATTTCTTGTACCTTTACTAAGTCTGACCTGCAGTTAGCAAACCTCTTTGTAAAGATTCAGAACCTAGTTCTTGTCAGAGAACTGCCATTTTTTTAAAAAAAATATAAGTTTATTACTTTGAAATTTAGTTTCCCTAGGCACACAGGATCTAGTTTTCAAGGAAAGAAAAGATCTTGAATACTAACTTTACAACGGACATATTTTTGTAGACTATGGATAATAATCATGTAGATTTTACTGAATACTTTAGACTGTTTATTAAGAGTCCGAAAATATTTTACAAAAAAAAGAAAGAAATATCACTCAAAACTAAAATATCTTTCACCATAGATATATTCCAGCCTTAATGTCCTGTTTTTTGGGGGGTGTAATCAACCTTCCAGATGCCAGTAACAAAATTCCTGTGAACAATACAAAATAAATGATGAGTGTGTTGCAATTTCCAATGCTTGTTATCTTAATTGGTGTTTTCCTTATATCTTACACATTTTTAAAGAGACACATCAAGACATACTAGATGTGGCTATGCCAGGCAATAGACCCTCTACCTGTACAACAAATTGAAAAGAGCATTTTTCCTCCCCAATATTCACCAAATCTAAAAGAATTCCAGGAGGTGGTGGAAAAGAATGTTTTAAGAGTATCTGTTCACAAATCTCCGTATTTATCCAAGCCCCAAGCACACTCATCCATTTAAAAGTAGCTTTAAACTGAAAGCAGCCCAGCATTTACTCACTGGCCTTAAAATATATGCTACAAATAATGAGATTTCTGTTTTTCCGCATGGGAGCCAAAGGGCATAAAGTTACATGGTCTGGTGTTGTCCATGGGCAGTACTAATGTCTTACTTCTTCTGGCTGTGAGTGACCTGTGGTTGGCACGGGCATTGACGCCACCCTGTCTGTACCGACAGACCTTGCTTACTTTTAAATGGACATTTCAGCACCATGGAAACCAGCTTTAGCTTGGGGTGGAGGTGAGATACCTGCCTCTCTACAGTGAATTTCTTGTGTCAGTCAAGTACAACACTGAAGGCAAGATATCAAAGAAGTTAGGGAACCAAGCAAGTGTGTGTGTGTGTGTGTGTGTGTGTGTGTGTGTGTGTGTCTACACGCGCACGTGCACACACGTGCACGTGTGTAAAGAAGGAAAGAGAAAAATTAAAACGCATTCTTTATCTCCCATCTCTCCTTTCTCTTTCCAACAAACCTCCAACTATCCAACCAACCAACTAACAAAAAGGAGTTCTTTATTATTAACTTGAATATTTTTCAGTAACTTAACATATCCTCAAGTCAAGTACATCATGAATTCCAGGCACTTTGCAATGTGCTTATATAGAGAATGCACTTGAATGCTTGAATGGATTAATTACTTGTCTACTTTTCTTGCCAGAGTGTCTGCTTAAACTTCAGCTATTGAGGAAAGTGAATGAAAGGTATAAAATTTAAGATACAGTTCATGCATACTTAATATTAAAGAGGTCAGTAAGTGTGTACATTAGCATGGTTCTTGCATACATTGAGAATGTCTGTTGAAAAACTTATAATCTTACAGTTTAGAGATATGAAGAGGGTCCTATAGGATAGAAGTGCACTGAATATTACTACTACACTCCAGAGTCTTCCCAGCAGTGTAAATATTGCCTGCTCCTGGGAATTCTCTTTGGGATGCTGAGGTCATTCCTGACTCTCTTGAACCCCAGTATATGTTAACAACTGGTTAATGTCACATACACACGAAAAAAAAAATTGAGTTTTACAGTCACAGACATCTTCCTCACATGGCCAGCCAACCTATACCTAATATCTAATACTTAGAGCAGGGTCAAAGTGACCTGAGTAAATAGTGACCCATCACCATTAGTGGGGGAAAAAAAAAAAGAAATAAGAATAACTCCATGTACATATGAAATTTCTGGGACAGATACATCATATTCCTAACAATAACAGAAAGGTATATTTATATACTATGTTGTTATGCATCATCTTAACGTACATACCCTGTTTCCCCCGAATATAAGACCTAGCCGGACAATCTGCTCTAATGCATCTTTTGGAGCAAAAATTAAGATCCGGTATTATGTTATTATGTTATATTATATTATATTATATTATATTATATTATATTATATTATATTATATTATATTATATTATATTATATAGACCCGGTCTTATTTTGCTATAAGTAGTAAAATCAGACCAGGTCTTATAAAGTATTATAGTAAAATAAGATCGAGTCTTATATTAATTTTTGCTCTAAAAGATGCATTAGAGCTGTTTGTCTGACTAGGTCTTACTTTCGGGAAAACACAGTAACCCTAGAGATAGTGGTAAAAGCATAGTCTTAAAAGCTAAGTGATGGACCGCCAGCTTTTCAAACACATGATTTGTTGTCAGAAAACACAGCTTTGGGTCCCATCTCCAAGACTTACTAGATATGTGTCTCAGTCACAATTACTGAATCTCACCAGGACTTTGTTTTCCTTCTTAAAAATGGAATTAAAACAATTGCAACCTCACGGTGTCATTGCTAAGAGTACAGATCATAAAACTTGAAACAGCTTTGAGCAGTATATAAATACATTATTTGCATCATACAGTTGCATTTTGAACAACATGGGTTTAAACAGCACAAGTTCACTTATATGCAGATTTTTTCAATAAGTACTTTTACTGTTTTTGATCCGCAGTGGTAAGTCCACGGAAGTGGAGGGCTGACTGTATGCATTGATCTACACCATTTTATATAGGGGACTTGAACATACATGGATTTTGGTATCTCCAGGGGTTCCTAGAAGCAATCCCTCCCAGATATTGAGGGACAACTAAGTTTTGGGGGAATCAAAAGTTACTTGTAGATTTTTGAGTACATGTTGGTCATCACTGGTAAACCTGCATTGTTCAAGAATCAACTGTAACTTTTTGTGTTGTTTTGTTTTTACTTTTTAAAAATTACTGATATTTTCTTTCTGAAGAGACATATAATAGTTGATGTTGTATATTTCCATAACACATTTAACCTTGCTGAGCCCAAATCTCTTCATCCATGAACTTGTAGTAATATCTGTCTTTCCTAGTTCACAGCAGAGTATCAAATAAACTAATTTTTGTAATTTCGAACAAACAACTAAATAAGTATAATACTATTATGTAAATAAATATAGCATACAAAAAGAAATATTGTGGAAATTTATATGACTGCATGTGTGGAAAGTTAATTGCCAATATAATTTTTCAAAATCTTTGATTTCCTTAGGAGAGGTTCAAATGTAGTTTACGTCAATTATGAACTTGGCTGTAGTATAATTTTTGAATATGTAATCCTAATGACCCCAAAAGTTCCAAATAATGATTACTACATATTTGTTTATATTTTTGCTTAAATGTACAAAACTCACAACTTTAATCTTTAATCACTGAATTCTTTCAACATTTTAATATTTGTTCTTCACTCTACAAATATTTACTAAGTGTTAACTCTCCTACCATGAACCAGACACACTTCTAGATGCAAGACATACAACAGTGTAAAAAATGGACAAACACCTGCCCCCTTGAAGTTTATATTCTGGTGATTTATAATACATGTTACTACTAAAAATTTTCACCAGGCCTTTAATGCAGACACTTATTATTTTCATTCCAAATACTATTCTTAGAGAGTATGTTTCAGTTAATCTTCTGCTCTTGGTTTATTATATCAATGGCATAGTCAACAAAGAATAGGTTCAAGTCCCCAAAGGCATAGAGAACAGACAGAGTGGGTTTATGGTGTCAATCCTGGAGCAGAAACTCCTGCTTTAGTTTAGAAAAATCTGTTCAATCTGAGGTAGGTTCATCCTGATTTATGTTAGTCATAACGCCAACTGGTACTTGAAAGGTCTGGGAGAGAAGCTCTGAAAGGATGATAAAAAAGGAGTGCCCAGCTAATGTTAATATATTTCTCCAAATGAAGAGATTTGTCTACCTTATTATCTGCATAATTCACCTTTTTCTTTGACAGTTATTTTACAGGCCTGATGTTTGTACACTATGCAGACCTGAGCTGTAGCTACTTTTCCTATATGGTTTATGATCTCCACTTTCCATTGAGAAGACCATGACTTTCTGGCTTCGCCTACGTTCATGTGCTTAGTTAGAAATGCTGGGACTTGAAGCTAGTTATTCTCATGTCAGATTTCAAGCTCCTTGCATGAAATTATGCTATATAATGTATGAACTTGTGTATGCAGTACATGACTGTTTAAACAATGCTCAAATCAAATATAAGAGAAATGAACTGTTGTTCATAGTGATTCAGAGGTAAACACATAAATCAAAGTTAGTGTGATTTATATTCGAGTACATATTAGGCAATTAGCAAAGAGGTAAGGTGATATTATCATTGGACTCTCTAGAATTTCTCTTTAAGAAGGGGTTAAGAAAGGCAGGCGATCAACTTGAGGGGAAGCCTTGTTACAAACACACCGGTTCTAATTAGATTGCACATTTAATAGGAATGGTTTTGAGGAAGAATTGGTGGATACAGCAGTGGTAGTGGTGAATCCCCATAGCCTCTCAATCCTCTTTTGTTGTTTCACTGATAATGATACATATAAGAAACCTTATCTATGTTCTAAAATTTATCAGAAGTTATTTCGACTAGAAGAAAGAGTGTTGGAGAATTGCAGGTAGAAGGGCATTCTCATTTCTAACTGCCTTTTTCTAATTGATTGACCTTGAGAAGATTACTAATTGTGTGTGTGTGTGTGTGTGTGTGTGTGTGTGTGTGTGTGTGTTCTGTTAGCTACAGAGGAAGAAATAATAACAACAAACTCATGGGTTTGTTGCAAAGATGAAATGTGATATATGTAAAATTAATGGCATATGGTAGTGTTAATGAAGATACCTGCCTCTTTCTCTCTGTGAATGAACAGGGTAGAAGTTGTGTGCTTTAGAATAGTTTATTCGTCTGGTCAAGTAAGTCTGGGGAAATATTTTCCCTTAGAGATTCACGAGGCAAGTTTGTATATTAAAGGCTCTTTGTAATTCTGTATAATCTGTTTCTTTTGTTTAATCCAGTATCTCCTCCATGTTAATTATCACAAGATTCTTACTTGCATCACAACGATTAATGTCCACTAAACTTACACTCTTTGCAACATATTTGAAAAAACACTGGTCAATACATACATCAAAACTTACATGGCCACACACCCTACAGCTTCTCCAGTCTAACTAAAATTCTGCCCACTTGCTACTTCAGAACATTTTCATAAAGCTTCAAGAGTAAATATTAACATTTAGATCTTTATTGTTCTCCACTATGTAGAAAACATTTTAAAACTACATAACCTTTTCTAAAGGTATATCATTTTTATTAGCTCAAAATGTTTTCCTGTTTTTTTTATTCACTAGGCTTACTTTTTAATATTGTTTTAAGGAGCAAAATTATGTTTGATTTAGAATATATGTTTTAGAAATATAATTTGTAGTAAGTTAAAGGTCTATATTTAAAAGTTAAACCTACTTATTTATTTTTAAATGCACATCTGATTTTTTCAATGATAAATGTTCATAGAGAAATAGAAAGATTTAAATTAAAAGGAATGTACATCAGCCATATGAACTTTCTGAATTTTTTGGTCTTGATTTATACTGAAATCAAGTTGTCATATTGAAATACATAAACCTACCGTCTTATTACATCAACACTATAATATTAGTAATAATAAATAGATTGGAAAAATGTTTCCTTCTATCCTAGAGGGGAAAACACAAAAAAAAAAGTAAAGAGGTAAAAAATGTTTGATTTTGTATTTATGCTATTTGTGAACAACTGAAGTAATAAAAATATTTAGAATAACTTTCCCAAGTCACTTAGATGATAGTCCACTCTCTTTTTGTTCTTATTAAATATTTAAGGGTATTGTAAGCACGTAATTTTGTATAATGCTAGGTTAACATATTTATTAAATACAAGGTAAGATTACTTACAAAGTTGAATTAAGAAGAAATGGCATTGACTACATGAAAAGTAAACTCCTATGGACCACAAATCAATCACACAGAAATATAATACAATAGTGAAAGATTTCCTTTAACTCTCTAAATTCTTTATTATTTGGTACACTATTAACAAAATACATTTGAAATATTAGCTCATCTTCTATCTTTTGATGAATTACTAGTTTACTGCTGTCCTTACTGGGGAAAACAAAACACAAAATAAAATAGCACACAAGTCTCAACACACTTTAAAATTTCTGCTAAATAATGTTTGAAAAGGAGCTTAACAATGTAGATTTTTATACTAGAATTGTACATGTTTGTTTTTATTTAATAGAAATTCAATGATTAACTGTTACTATTGTCATCAGTTATCAAATTAGAGACTAACAGTTTACAACTTACAATTTACTGTTTTCCTTAAAAAATGCAAAAAGGAATGTATTAAAATAAATTATTTATTATATTGAGCAAATTCAGGACTGTAGACTATGTTAAGGTAAAACCTATTTTATTTGATCGATTAAAATTCTACGAACAAATGGGTTAGTATCCACATACATTTATTTCCTAGCTCTGTCAGCTGAAAGGACCTAGAAACAATGACATCCCAGGAGCAATGAGCACACACCTGACACCCAGGCATCCTTAGAGAAATGGACAATTTAGGCACTGAAGAAGGAAATATATAAGGTGACCCTGCAGCATCTTATAGAGGCAGTGCAAAAAAAAAAAATCCCATGGATGGGAATATGTTAAACAGACACAGGCACCAACTACTTTCAGTGGCCAAAGCTAGAATAATTTGAGCAATAAAACTGTAAAAAGTAAATTATAAACCAAAGTACCCATGAGTCCATACTGATATAAATAAAAACCAAAGCACGCACGAATCCATACTGATATAGATAAATGATTTAGATTATGAAACAAAGTACCCACAAGTCCATTCTGATATTGATAAATGATTAAATAAGTAAATAAATAAATAAATTAATTAATTAATTAATAAGAAAAGACAAATCTCCCAAGCAGAAGAGCAAGTTGATTATAATCAGCATCACCAGTGATAAATCATGTTGATAGTATTTACCTTCAATGTGATGGGACACAAATGGCACTTTACCCACTTGGTTTTCATCCCCAAAATCCATATCCCCACTCTAATCATAAGAAAAACACCAAATACTAATAGATTGGCATTCTACAAAATACCTGGACAATACTCTCCAACACCATCAAGGTCATAAAAAAATAAGGAAAGCCTAAGAAATTGTCACATCCAAGAGGAGCCTAAGTAGATATGATGAATAAATGTACTGTGTTTGAATGATCTTGCAACAGTAAAAGGACATTAGTTAAAAACTAAGGACACTGAATAAAGATGGATATTACTTAAAAACAGTGTATCATATTGGTTATTAATTTTAACAAATGCTTCATACTCATATAAAGGTGTTAATAACAGCGGAAATTAGATATGGAGTATGTGAGAATTCTCAGTACTACCTTCCCAACATTTATGTAATTCTAAGACTGTTCTAAACAATAAAAAAATAAAGTCTATTAAAAAAAAACCTACACCAAGTTTTCTTCTGCTATGACTATTCCTACCAACTCTGCCATACATAAAGATCTGTAAATAATTTCATCAAGGGAAACAGAAAAGAATTTTCAATTCCATACTACGTGCTACAAAAAGAGTTTTCTAAGAGTATCATTAAAATAAAGATAACAGTATATAAGTTAGAAAAATCATTAAGGAAATAAACTTCATATAAAAACTGTTATTGATAAAATGTGATGGTTGTATGTCTTCTTTAAAATTCTGTAATGAGTTTGCAGAAAATCAGATATTAGCTGTTGCTATCCATTAGCATCTAGGTTTTCAACTGTTATATGATTTTTGTACTTATGTAAATATAATTTAACTTTGAATATTGATTCAAGCATTGTAACCAACTGAGGCATGAAGTGTCATGCCTTTGAATGAATACTCACAACAAACTATTTGCATGGATTCCTTTTCTTAGCACCATTGTCTAAATATGACTTTAAAAAGTCAATACTTAATTCCCAGAGCCAAAAAAGTACTTTGTAATTCAAATTGGGGAAAGAATACTGAAAATCAAGTGTTTTGTTTTGTTTTATTATTGTGAGGACTCAATTACAATCTCTAGGAGTTTTCTTTTCTTCTTTTTTTTTCTTCTTTAATTTTAAGCTCCTAAAAAGTTGGATTACATACTTTGGCAACCCATAAACAGAAGTTGCATTCTGGTGACCTGCTTATGTTTATATTATAAAAGATATTATTGCACTTCATCTTCTAATAATAGATTGGTCAGATAGATCCATCTTTCAAGTCTAAAGGCAATATTTGCCTTTTGAATTCTGGGCAGCGTTTGTTTTTTTTTGTTCTCAGGATATATTTGCACCCTAGGGTTATTTCTATACAAGTCCACTGAATTGGCAAGAGCCATTATAAATGACTGTGAATCATCTAAATGTTCCACGGGGGTGGGGGAGTGCTTAAGGAAAGAATAGTATAGACTTGGAAAGAAGGATCTATTGAATAGAATCCTTATGATGAAATTTGTGTGTTAAAATAGAAAAAAACTTAGAAAATAGTATAGACCATAGTACGATATGATTTTACATACTTTGAACTGGGTATATATACATGTCATCCTTGCTTAGATAAGAGCTAAAAGAGAATGAATGTGAAAAGGAGAAGCCCATTTGTTTTGTTAAGATGGTGGAATTGTGGGTAAAATTTTTCTCTCATTTTGATCCTTATTAATGTTCTTTGCCCAATTTAAAAATCATTGGTTAAAGTTACCATTCTGTAGCTTCTAGATTATTCTAGGAACCATTTGCATGCAGTTTGCCATAGTGAAAAGTGAACTGAAATGAGACTGCATACAGCACTGGTGAGTCTTAACTTGGCCATGTCACACAATCTTTTAGTAAATCCATTTCCTTGTCTGTCAGAGAGGAGCTGGTGGTGTACAGGTGCATGGCTGCATCAGCTATTCCTTCCAGATCTGCTGTTCCCTCTGATTTACTGCCATTGGCTTGAATTGAGATGCTGCCTAAAGACATTTGTATCTACGGAATCGCTTGTGTAGAAATAAAACTTTGTTCATTTCCCTGAAATTAAACTTAACTATGCACACAAGCCCCTTTTTCCCCTGGGCCCCGCACTGAGATTTTCATTTTCAATTTAAAATGTAAATTTTTAGGAATCGCTTTTCACCATTCTCCCTACAGTGATCAAAGACCCCTGTTTTCAAAGACAAGACATTTGCTGTTATTCCCCCAGGACATGCACCATGGTGTAGCTTGTCCTATCTGATCCTGGATAGGGGAATCTGCTTATGGGGAACCCACCTCCACTCTCTCTGGCCTGCTGACCCTCTGAGATGCAGCACAGTTTCTGTGCGGTCTCTCACATGGGCTGTTTGCGCAGCACCTCATCAAGGAGGAATCCATGATTCACACAGCAGTGCCCAGCCTCAAGTTACCTTCAAGCTAACAACCATCTCAGGCCCTTTCCGTTCAGGTATACGATGTCTCCATCTCCTTCTTACACCTTGAGAGGCAAAGTGCACTAGCCGCGCTGTCTGTCCCCAGAGTATCCAACTGTAGGCAGGCACAGGCCCTCCCCAAAACTGACGGGTTCTACTGAACTGTGACCTCAATTTCCAAATTGCAAGAAGGGGAAACAGGGGGCTGAATTCTTCCCGTATGACACATTTATCTGAACTCTGAGGTTCAAGCGTAAACACTGTTCTGGTATTTAAAGCAACCCTTTTAAAATTAAGGCGACAACCGCAGAAGCCATAATAAAAACAAATGTTTTACAGTAGCTTAATATAGGTGGCATACTCTTCTAAGGATTATAGCTAAATGGTGAAGAGAGAGAAATCAGACCAAGATGTTCATTTGAACAAGCTATAGAAGGCATATAAGTACAAAAAGTTAAAAAAAAAAAGGCATATAATATATACAGAGGGTTCCAAAAAATGTATATACATTTTAAGAAAGGAGAAAACTGTATTAAAATTACACTGATGGTAACCACCTTGTGTGCCTCTTGTAATTGCAGAAGTCAAAAATGTATTGATCTTTTGTTATCGGTATATATTGAGTATTACAGTTTTAATACAGTTTTCCTTTCTGAAAATGTATATACATTTTTTTGGCACCCTCTGTGTATATAAAGAAAATGTCATATAAATAAATTAAAAATAATACCGAAGACCAGGGCCTTCAGAGATCTTAACATCCTACTTTCTCATTCGACAGATGAGAAGACTGAGGCCCCAGAAACTAAAGCGATGCAGATACTCAGTGGCTGAGCCACAATTCTTAACTTGCACCTCAGTGTTATCTTCTTGCAACTGTTTCCCATACAACTCATTTGAGAATTGTTAAAACTCCATATTCCAATGAATAAGAAATTGTAATCAATCAATGAAACATATAAATGTTTCAGAATACAAGGATCACAGAACTAATCAGTGTGGTTTCTTTAAATCTGGATGTTTTTCGTAGAGAAGTTAAGTTTTGAGGAGAGAGTGAACATGGGAATGGATGGTGATAATTACTGAAAGATTAAAATCCAGGGAATTTCTGACATCTAAGGAAAATATCAATAGAGAAATCTTAAGAAAAATGTGTTAAACGGTACCTATCTTCAGATTTTTGGAACTGTTATCTAGGCACTTCTGGTCAACTTGTCTTACAGTTATGTGTGCAGAAATGTCTTCATTTCTGAAAGCACTCTTAGAAAAATAATTAAAAATAGCAATTACACATGAATGAGATATAGCCTAACAATTTAGAATAATTAGTGTGTAGTGACATTATATTTTTATTACCCTAATTTAATTGGAATGATTCAAGCAAGTGTTAGCCTTGGGTTAGGCTAAATGCATGTGTATACAAGGGAGGGGCCTAAGGAGTAACATCTATCATTTGCTCTTTGAGAATGTCATAAAAAAATAAGAAAGGCAGTCCACACTGTGGGACTTTGAGTTTCATCTTCCCACCTCACATCGGATATAGAAACCAAGGTGGAATGCATGATTAACGTGATGCTTATTAAAAACAAATGAGTAAATTTCTATAGAGCATAGTAATATAAATTTGCTGTCTTTTTCCTGAAGTCTATACTGCCTTTTGTTTCATATAAAGTAAACTTTCAATTAATTTCTGGGTTTTGAGAGTAATGTTTGACCTTTCTTCCTTCTCCCTTCAGAGGGTGAAGTTTTATGTTTTCACAAATTTCCAACATTTTGTTATTCATTTATTCATTCTTGTATTTATAGCTTGTGTTATTATAAAATTATTCCAAAGGCTTACATAAATACATACATTATAAACTGATACAAATACCATAATGAAAATGGAGGTAAAGGTGAAATAAGATAAATCCAGGCATGATGTCCCTGAAAAGATGCCACAAGTGGACCAGAAATTTTCATCTGAACCTTCTAGCAGCTGAAGGGAAACAGGACAAATCATTAAGTTCAGAGAATCTAGTTGCTTAGACAAATTACAGGATTTTTAAGTTAAAAAATAAAAGAAAGAAATTCACCCTATAGTCTTGATAAAGGGAAATAATGTGATGTTGTAGATAATATCTCTATGATGAAATAGTACATTCCATACATTTGTTCCTTATAAAGTGCTCAAAACAACTCTATGACAAGACACCAAATAATAAAAATATTTATGCAAAACATCCTAGTACAGAACTCTCAAGTAGTTTGGTATGATCCAAAACTAAAATTTATAATATCTAGAGAAATGAATTCACTATATATCAGTTCCCAATCATTCATCATTATTGCCTTTTGAAGCTGAGCTTATTGGAAGGCAAACAACAGAAAGTTCAGGGGATAGAAGATAGTGATAAAATGTACATTTGTCATTAAAGGCAAATCACAAACCTTGAAGGTAGAAATGAAGTCCTCCTATGAAATTAAGAAATCTAAACGAGATAACCACTTGAATAGACCACCTCACATCTGTGTGGATGAAACACTTGGAATCAGGGCCAAAGTTTTCCTCAGAAAAATCTTTCTGACTTTCTCACATTAAATGCACAATGGGTGATATGCATTTGTCTACACTGGAAAACAAGATGGCGAATATTGTCACATATTGACTAGAACCATTAAAAGGAAAATATGAGGAAAAGGGAAAAATAAAGCTCTTTGAGACATCAAATTTAAATTATGAGGTCAACATTTATTTGCTATTTATTTGTTGTTTTTTTTTGTACTAACCTGTTTCCTTAGATTTTGTATTTTATATTTGCTTAACAGTGCTATTTGCTGTGTTTATTTTTAATTAGAATCTGCTTTGCATATCCTGGTCAGTAGCAAAGCTTACATTTTTCCTTTCACCTATGAAACTTTCAAGTGCACCTTTGAAATCCCAATCATGTTTTCCAAGAAAAGATTATTTCGTTGAACAAGACCTTTGACTATATAAAGAATAAAGGACGGCAACTTTAAATTATGTTTTTCAGTCTGTGTCCTAAAAGTCAAACTTGTCCAGATTTCTTTAGATTCCTTATTTTGCAGTACTACAGTGGTTTTCAGATTTAAAAACAAGCAAACAAAACCCGAAACTTTGTGTGTTTTGGTCTTAGATTTTGGGCTTTCTCTGTGGATAATAAAGAACAACTTTAAATTTTGTAGTATTTCTTACCTTTTTTTTTTTCTAGGAGAAAGAAACACTCAGTAAAACTTAATATATATTTCATTTCTAAACCAACACCTTTACACTTTGAGCTGAAACATAATTTGATAAAGGAAAGATTCCTGTCACGTCTGTGAAATGACAAGGTGAGCTACAAATTGAGTTCATGATAGCTTCCTTCTGTTTCACATGTTTATCACTGCAAACATTTCTACAATCATTATCCTGCGTCCTTTCTATCACACATTAATGTGAGTGTAGCACATAACCAATTATGCAGAAGTCGAACTTCCCCCACATAGCTGCCTGTGAAAAGCTTGAAACTGGCATTTCCATGGAAAAGTAATATGCAAGATAGATGAAAAAAACCCAACAACTTCTTTAGGGCCTTTACAAGAGGGAAAAAGTTGCATGGTAAATCAATTCATGACCATCCAAATCCGCATCATATTTCATAAATATATACACAGCATAAGTCATAGTCAAAAGGAACTATACAATTCCTTTGGGATACACCCATTTACACACACACATAACCACACCCCAATGGTGCATATTCATGTAAATCGAGCACAGAAATCCATTTAGACCATCAGAAAGTGATCTTTCTGGCTAGGGTATATTTGAGAAAACCATTTTATATCATGCAGTCCAATCTATGTACTAAAACTAATATTTAAGATCCTTTCTGTCAAAAAAAAAAAATCCACAATCTTCTCTACATATTATCCCAAAAAGCCACTCAAGAAAGTGATTTGTTTGGTGGGAAGGCAAATGTAACACCCAATAATTAAAATAAAGTAAAAAAAAGAAAGAAAAAAAGTGAAGAATGCAGCAGCAGAGGTAGTGGGTTTGTACATTAGTTATTTTTAACCAAAGAGCTATTTCCATCTATTTTAAAAGAATAACTTAGGTAAATATAATTTTTAATATGTAGACATGAAAAAAACTGGTTGAAGAAGAAAGAAAATGAAAACAAGTATATCTGGGTTGTTCGTAAAACTTATTGTGAATTTTTTTTTCTAGAATTGCTTTTCCTGAGATTCATAGTATCCATGCAACATTGTTAAAGACATAACCATTTCTGTATAATGAAAATCTAAGTGTATATTAAATTATTCAAGGCTATGAAAAATAGTAAAAAATTATACATTTATAAGATAATTGTGAATTCAGTTTTATTTAATCCACAGGAATTATTTTCTCCAAAATGTTTAGCATTTGTTGAAGAAATAAATAGGTAAGAAATATTTCAAAATTAAAACATGTTAGACATATTATCAATTCACTTTAAAATGCAAATATTGTGTTGGACATGGATCATATGATATTCGTGTTGATATGCCATATCTTCATGTTACTCCAAAGTAGAAGGTAGTTATTCCTAATATAACCATTTTGTTAATTGGAAATTGAGGCCAGATTTCATGCACGATACCAAGTCAGTGGAGAATGGCCTTATATTTAACTTGGCAAGAGAAAATACACTTTGTGAATATATTGTCCAATTTAATTGCCAACATAGTCTATATTTGCATAATTGCCAATCTTTCCTTCGATTCGCTTTTATGTACAGAACAATAGTATCACCCAGCAGGACTATTTCAGTGTGTCATCAAAAGAAAAGGTAAATCCACTTACCTTCAGAATCAATTCTATCCTACCTTAGGGTAATTAGCATTTGGTACCTGAAGAAATACAAGAACCGTGTTGTGAGTAGTAGCTTTTAAATTAAAATTCTCAATTCACTACCACTAGATTTCTTTTAGAGCTTTACCTAGCGATTTTTCAGTCTTTCGGTACACGTTAATTTGCATAGCTATGTTAAGGTGAGCTCATATGCTGAGAAACATAGCTAAATTCAAAAGTCTTAATTAAAAGCACAGGGATCCTGAGTGAAATTTTAGATATTAAAAGTCTGACCTATGCTGGCCTATTATTTCTTGATTTATTTGATTTGCAAAGACTCAAGTTTTACTTGAAAACCCATAGGGAATCATTTCAGACTAAGATATTTTTGAAACTATAAAATAAGACCATGAAGCAATTTGAATTAATAATGCTTTTAGTGGGCCATGCAGTGAAGACTAACATGCCAGCCATTCCTTTTATTGCGAAGTATATTGGAAAAACTTTGAGCTAGGATTTCAACGGAACTTTACCATTGCCCGTATATTTTTATTTAACTCTGTCAGGTTTTTCCACTAGCACAGTGATATTCAACCAGGAATGGTTTCTGTCCCCCAGGAAACACTTGACAGTGTCTGGAGACATTTTTGTTTGTTTCAACGTGAGGAGAGGGAAGTTGCTATCGGCATCTAGTGGGCAGCGATCAGAAGTGCTGCTAAACATCCTAAAATGCACAGAACAGCCCTTACAACAAAAACTAACCTGCCCAGAATATCCACAGGACTGAGACTGAACAATTTTAAGGTAGAGATTATGAACGAAAATCTAGCAGACGCTTAGGATAGCTGCTTTAGAAATCTCACTCCAGAAAATAAATAAATAAACAAAACAGTCACGTATTCCCAGATGGTATGGAGAGAAGCAACATACCATGGGGATGTTCTGCCACGAATCAGGGACATACCTTTTGATAACGCGTCCCTTGTCCAGCACTCCTGGTATCTCTTCGGAGAACGTGTCCATCTGAAACACAAGCAGACATAGCAGGAAGTTACCAAATTGGGCATGAGGATGTGCTTGACGCCATGATTCTCCATCCTTTGGGGTGTCTCCCGTTTCAGGCCATGGGGCATATATGTTAATGAGCACAGTAGGCAGGCTGTCTTAATGGAGCTTACAATGGAAGAAAGGCATATGGACATGAATGAAATGATTATGCAAATAAACATTTCACTGTAAACAATGAAAAATATTATGAATGAGGAGGTCATGGTATTATGAGCTCATTTTACCAGAGGAACTGGCAAGGTTTAAGAAGGTACAAGAAACTTTCCCAGGGTTAAGAATTTATGAGTTGAGACCTAGAAGAGAAGTATGAATTGACCAAGAAAAAAGGGAGAGGGTTCCAAGTAGGAGAACAGCATATGTGGAAGTCCAATGGTAGAAAGGAGTATGTATGTCTTCATTGAAAATTTAGCTCTTTTACCAATACTTTTTTTTGACTGTGTGTATGTCTGTGTGTATTTGTGTGCATTAATCATTTTCTAGGTAATGGGGAAAATAAAGTTATTTCTCAGGTTAAAACTGCAATGCATAACCAATTATGTACCCATTAACTATTTTCCCCAAAGATAAAATTTAAGTCTTCCCTTCCCTTTGATGGCACAGAGAAGTGAAATACACTGTTCTGATCACCCAGAGGAACTATGAACAAAAGAACAGAGTAGGAGATTCCTGTACTCCCCCCAAAATAATTAAAGAAAAATATTTCTCTATGCCTAAATCTTTGTTGACTCTTATCCTGTTCTGCATCTGAAAGAGTCGTCTCGTCCTTATGATATTTTTCTCCCACTCTCCACCACCATTCTTGGTCAAAGAACACAGGGGATCAGAGAATGTCAGATCCACTAAAGACTCATAACGCTATTTTTTACAAATTAAGCAAACTGAGGCACATAGAGATCAATATCTACTATCGAAATAAGTACTATCCTGAAGCATGCTGATGGTTGGTTGTTTTTAACACACTGAACCTTTTCAAAACACTACGCACCTTTACACAACCTTATGCTTTGTAAGAGTGCATAAGTCATTTAAGAATATGGTTTAAGAATGCATCAAATAAGAGTTTCTTCAATTTAATCTACTCAGTGAAGTTAGGTAGACAGAAAGCACTGTCTTCTCCCCAATTCTTGCTTCTCCTATAAACTGTTCATGGTGTGCTGCCTTTGCTTAGTGAAGAATTAAGACAAGAAGCCTCAGAATACACCGGGGGGTGCCAAATATATATATGTGTGTGTATATGTATATGTATTATACATATACACACTTTGAGAAAGGAAAAAACTATTAAAATTGTAATACTCAATATATACCAATAACAAAAGATGACTAAAAGTCATGTTTGACTTCTGCAATTACAAGAGGTGCTCAAAGTGGTTGCCATCCACTTTTAATATCCAGCATAATTTTAATACAGTTTTTTCTTTTCTTAAAATGTGTACACATTTTTTTGGCACCCTTTTTGTATCCCATATTCCCAAGCTCAAGAAAGCGAGTGCACCCTGAACTTGCTGTCTAGGTGTGTATTTATGGAACACCCTGGGATTTACACCTACTTTACAGATTGCTGTAATATTTCTTGCAGAAAGCCTAGAATATATCATCTGTGGCATACATGTGAATCTTCCAAGACCAGTGGAGGCATGATTCCTCTGATAAGAGACTCTCTTCTCTAATGGCTATGATGGATATGCTCTGTCTGCCCATCCAGGTCCACTCTGCACCATTCTCTAACCTTCTTTGACCATTAGAAGTCGTATCAAAAGGTTCTCTTGCCTTTTGGCTTTGTGTTGCTTTCAGTCAATAGAAAACACCATGAGATGGGAAGACAGAACAGAATGTGGTGTAATTAGTTGTCTCCTTGACTCTCTCCCTGCTGAATCTCTGTGAGTTGTCAGTGCCTGAGTTCCTCCTCCACAGGTCTTAGCTCATTTTGAATGTCTCCTAAAGTTCTAAGTGTCTCACGCCTTCAGTCCTAGGGTACATATGTTTGTCATGATCTACAGCTCGTTAAACCTAGGCGTTACCTTACTAAACCTTGCCTTTCAACAGTCACATATTTATAAAGAGCACTTCTGTCACCTCCTGTGAGTGTACCATCTGCTTTCTGCAAGGACACTGACCTAGACAGTTTGATGCAACTGGGCTGAAACATCTTTTGATAGGACAATAAAACCATTAAGATAAAATAACTGTGCCATTTAATATGTATATCAGACATTTCCCATTTATACATAATCATTCCAGCCAGGTTTTCCTTAAAATGTCATTTTAATAATATGATATATGCATTGTTTCTTGACATTTATTTATTTGCTTAATTTTCAGTCAGTTACCAGTACAGTGCACTTTAATGAATGTCTTTGATAAATAAACACTGACACCCCTTTCCTGCATGACTATAAGCTATGAAGATACCAGAAAATTGTGAGACTCAGTTTTTGCCTTCAAAGTCTTTCAACTGAAATAAAAGAGATATAATATATATTGGCAAATATAAAGAACTAGAAGATGCTGATTATGAATATTTTGGACATTTAAATCAGCTCCACATCTCACTATGTGTGGGAAGTTGGGCAAACTGCATGGCTCCTCTTCATTTTAACTTCATCTGTAAAATGGGATTGCTTGTGTCTACTTTTGGCTTTGAGATTAGCTGAGCTCATATGTGCAAAGTGACTGGCTCAATGTCATGGACATGGTTAATGTTTAAGGAAAGTTAACTGTTATCATTACTGTTACTATAGCTTCACTTGCAAATAATTGTTTGTGGTTCTTAAAGAAATTTGTATCCTTCATCTTCTTCATTTATTAGTCGGTTCAGGCTGCTATAACAAAATACCATAGCCTGGGTGGCTTAAACAACAGACATTTACTTCTCACAGTTCTAGAGTCTGGAAGATCCAAAACCAACAGGCCAACAGATACGGTATCTGGTGAGAATCTGCTTCCCGCCTTCCTGATGTCTACGTTTTTGCTGCACCCTCATTTGAGGGAGAGAGAAAGAACTCTAGTCTCTTTCTCTTCTTATAAGGCGACTAATCCCACCATGGAGACTTCATTCTCATGACCTTATTCAAATCAATCTTCCAAATAACATCGGCAGTTAGGGTTTCAAAACATGAAATTTGGAGGGTTACAAACATTTGGTGCATAACACTTAGCAACTCTAAGTGGTAGCTAGTGTCAACGTTATGGCCATTTTTGAGGTAATTTTAAGATGAGAGAGAATAAGTGGTACTGTATACCTAAGTCCACGTCATCAGTGATAAGCCAAGATTGCTGAATTATTTTTGACAGTTTTTTTTTAATCTCAGAATATACTATATTCCTCAAAATGTCACAAAATAAATATTATAGATGTTGTAAATTCTCAGAAAGTCATTCACATATGGGTTAAAGTCTCTGAATTTCTGATCCTCAGGGGAAAAATATCTATATTCTTGAGCATTAGGAATTCATACACTTGACTTGGCTTTATTAAACCCTCCTTATGGAAACAAGTGTGTAGAAAATCCTCTCTATAACCAATACAATCATGCCTTAAAAGGTGAATGTATATCAAGAAAGATATGGTTCATTTGAAATAGGTATTAAATTCCTGTCAGGGAGATTCTGTTTGTTCTTATTTACTGTAAGTTCATTCTTTTTTGTTTCCTGTAAACTAAAGAGGTTCTCCAGAGTTCAGAAATGCGAATTCCATTTTAGAAGGTGTTTCATTTTTACAAAAGCTAATTTAGGGGGAAAAGGTGTGAAGCCATTTGGAAATAAAATCACTTTGAATAAGATTATTTAATCTTAGTTATTTGGAAATTCTACTGACATGGTGCATTAGAATAATAAATACCATCCAAGAGATAGACAGAGCTTATTTAATCAGTCAAAAAGCTTTTGAATTGTAAATGTTCTTATTTTACTCCCTATCACACTCAGTCAGGAAACACATCCTGTGTCTCTGCTCTGTGGCAGCCAGAGACTGCTATAGATTCTGAGAAGGATATTGACTTAACGCAGCCAGAGAAATTTCAGGAAGAGACGAATCAACCAATAGAACGCTGTCAACAGAATAGGCGAACATATTTTTAGAAACTAAAAAAAAACGTTTCATTTGGATCAACATGAGAAATTCAAAATAGATAAAGACCTAAGTTTAAATTGTTAAATGCATTGTCTCACTTTTCATATTCATAAGAAATAATAACAATCTCTACACCATAAAGTTGTTATAAATACCATAGCATATACTAAATTCATATAAAGCCGTTCCCATTATCAATTAGTTTCTAATTTCAATAACTTTTTGTAATTAAGTACTTTAGTGATTTATTCAATCATATTGGTGACAGTTTTTTTGTTTTTTAAATCAGCAAATTTATTATTGTTGGCTTACTTTTTCTTCTTTTTTCCCTCCCTAATGTTCTATTTCTGATAATTATTTTAGATGGGTTGTGTACTATTCAGATTTCCACTTAAAATATTTAAAACACTACAGTATTTTTATGATTTTTCTAGGTTTATTTTAAACATCTTTTAGTGATTTTTAGTTGCCTCCAGCCAAGAGTTTATCATGTTTGTTTTTGTTTACTCTTATCTCATCATCTCAGTTCTTTTTGCTTTTAGTTCTGCTTTTTTTTTTTTGGGGGGGGGTCTGGTAATCAAATACTTACCTTCTCAACTCAGAATTTTGAATAGATAAATCTGAATATGTATGCGTAGTAGACATTCTATAACAGTTAAAGACTAATTTTGTATAATTTTATGAATTTGTTCATATGTTTAAATTTACCTGAGATAATTCTGAACTATATTTCAAATCCAATATACAGTAAAAACTTAATTATCCAATGGAATGCAAATATGACAGGACCAGAGTAGCTTTATATTTTCAACCAATGAAGAGTTAATTCTTGTCGTTTTTGCATTTTCTTATGCTTTGAGGGCTTCTCTGTTTAGCTTACAGTATCTAGATGCTGAGGCAGGACGTGGGGCTACCCTAGAAGGAGAGACAGAATTCCTGCCTACAAGGACCCTGGTGGGTGCGACCACATAGAAGTAAACAAGAAGCAGAAATAGAAAGAGTTCAAAATTATGAAAAAAATAAATGAAATTTGTAGAGATTGGACAAGTGACTTACTGGAGAAGTATCGACAAAGATATTACATGGCCAAGGAGGTGCCACATAAGCCAACACCCTATAGGATCCAGATGTGAAGGGCAAAGAAAAGAACGCTCTGGATAAGGGATGGCACGTGCATAAGCCCCAAGGCAGAGTGTGAGCCCCTGAAGAAAGAACAATATGGTCCGGGAGAGAGGCTGTGATCAGAAAGGACCAACTCATGCTGGAGCCCCTTGGCCACTGTACTTCTGACAGGTGCGTGTGCCTCTGCAGGTCCAGGAAGACTTTGCAGGGTGCATCCATACATGTAAGGGAATCTCTTTCCAGATTCTCCACTTCTATATTTATTCTTTCCTAAAACTGATCCCACTGAGAATGCACCCGTGCTCTGCTAGTTCTCCTTTCCCATCTCTTCCATATTTGTCATTTTCCCATGTAAGCGAAAGAAAGCACACTTGCCACCCACCTTGAATTTCACCTCCCTGGTGCAGTACCCCAGGTCATTCGTCAGTGCCCAGCTCCTGAGGAAGAACTGTAGAAGGGCAAAGCAAGAAGACCATAAGAAGTTCTGCTTTCTGTTACCCAGTGAAATATTTGTAACAAGACTTCTATCTCTCTTATCTATCTATCTATCTATCTATCTATCTATCTATCTATCTATCTATCTATCTATCATCTATCTATCTATTTATCCATCCATCCATCCATCCATCCATCCATCCATCCATCCTCATCATCATCATCATTCTGTATCTATCCATCTATCAGCTTATATTGAAGATTTTACATTCTGGCTTAAAATATATAGGGTGAGTTCCAGTTTTTCTAAATTACTTTAGAGGTAAGTAAAAAACAAAAAGTGCTGGAAGACCATCATCCTTGGTCATGGCAAGGAAATGGGGTTTTATACTCAGTTCAAAGAGAAGCAGTTGAAGTCTTTCAGATAGAAGAAGAGAATGTCCATATGTAAATGCTTTGCACATTGTAGGATTACAGAAAATCATTGTTGTTGTATTGGATTGTGTTGTTTTCCATATCTTTAGTTTAACACCTGAGTAAAAATAAAAGCACAGCATATATCACCGTTATTTTTAAAATGATAGTGGAGCAGAGATTGACATCTCGTTCTCCTGAACACCACAATAAAACGGCATCAAAAAGAGAAATTCCAATGTGCAAGCTTGTCCAATAAGTTAGACATGTTTAATTATTCAGTTTTCACAATTTTAGTCAGAGGACCCAGTACCTTAAGATGCAAGCATGTTTTAATGTTGGTCTGCTTTTGAGTATTCTGGTTTTTGTGGGAAATAAATGGTAAAAGCATCAAACAGAACATCCTTTCCTATCCTATGTTAAAATTCAATCTTCATTTTTGAAGTATTTAGATGTGCAAACAAAAACATGCAAAATGATATAAATAAAACAAAATGCCTAAAATCTTTATCAGGTTGAATGTAATTAGAAAACATCAGATACATGTTGGTTGGGAGGAAAACACACAGCATTACGTTTTCTGGGAAGAATTGAGACTGTGATGTACAATGCAAGCTTATTTTGTAGAATTTATACACACACACACACACACACACACACACACATTTTGTGTTATCGGTAAACCAATCTCTGTGAATATATAAGTGTTACTCTCCTTTTATTATGCCACTGCCTGCAATTACATCTATTTATTTTGCAAGGCTGCAAACCAGGAATGTTGGGTTTACATATATTAAACCCAGTGATATTTAAAGCTTGAAATCTTAATCGACTTTGGCTTTCTTATTGTGAAGTACAAGCAGGGTTCTTACAAGTGATTTAGTCACAATAAGATGAATTTACTATCAAGAGAAATGTTTGTTTCTTGTCTCTACACAGCAGCTGCTGCTATTCCATTGCTTTTATTAAATAGTCTTTTTCTTATAGATTCTCTTCCCCAGTCTGTTTCTTCCTCCCTCCACGGTTATGCATAAAAGTTTGGGGCGGGGGGTGTTATCCTGCATTTTTTAAATAAATGGGAGGATATTAATATCTTGTTACATGTATTACCTAATGAACTAATTTAGATTGTTTCCTATTTTTATCTTTTTTTTTTTTTATTTTTTTTTTACAGAAACATGCTTTTCTCTGTCCGTCACTTTGGGTTGTTAATGGCAAAACTTAATAAGCTACCATTTATTTAATGTCTATTCTGTGTCCAGGGTTATACTACATTGCATGTATAATCTCATTTAATTCTTACAACACTATAATATAAATACTAATACCTTGAAACATTTATTTTTTTATATCTTAAACATTACTTTTCTGTGGAAATGTCAGTTTCAAGCTTTTCTAGTTCTGTGTAATTTCCTATGTAGTGCATTTATATTCATGTTTCAAAGAGAGGAAACTAGATAACTGATTGTAAGAAAATTGCAATGATAAACATGAAATATAAGAAAGTCTACATTGACTCATTTGTAATTCACCCTGTCCTTTTAGAGGCGTGACAGTTTTTAACTTCATCAAATTTATTTTTCAGTTTTAGAGTAGTATAAAAGGGTAGATTTAGAATATATCATAAACTTTTACTGAGTATTTTCTTTCAGTTAGAAAAGAATAAGAGATGCTGGAAAGTTGAAAGATGATTTTTTTTTCAGGATCCACAAAAAAAGAGGGAAATGGTGATCAAGCCTCCATTTTGTGCTAGGTTTTTGGGCTGTGTGTTTTAGATACATCACATCACTGAATTGTCACAGACCTTCCAGAGAAAATGATACTGCAGTTCAGAAAGGTTAAGTAATGTACTTATTAGGGACAGAGCCATTATTTAAATTCATGCAGGCCTAGTGGTGGTGGCATTTCTTTTGATTGCTGTGATTGTTAACTGTATTCCACAAGGTATAAAAGTTACACCACACGATGCTGGTGTTTTGACAGTAAATACTATCATAGGATGGGAGTACTGAGACACTGCACTAGCCATCTTGATCTCCAGAGGATCTGTTAACTTTCTGTGGGAGGAGGAGTTCATGTTTAAAACTAGAGTAGCTGGACAGTATGTATGAAAACATACTTGTCTATTACATAGAAGACTCAATAAATAATTGTTGAATGATTGTATAAATGAATAAATGATTTAGTTATATAAAGTTTAACCACGAAATAGTCTCTGTGTATACATTTACAATAACTGTGAATCTTATTTACAAGCAAATGACTTATGCTCCAATATTTAAATAGATGTATGAGAGTTCTGGTTTCTGGTATGAAACAGCTAGTCCTAGTGTGTTCTGTCAAATATCTGTGCACCAAAGAGAAACAGACTCTACCTAAATATTTGCATACTGTTGTCCTACCTTTCCATCAGGAAAGAAGGGATATGTGTGTGTGTGTGTGTGTGTGTGTGTGTGTGTGTGTGTTTCTGAATGCATGCATATACCATGAAAAACTGTTTACATATAGACTTAAAATGGGCATGTAGAATATTGTACTGCTCTAAAGATTTTATGATTTGATTAACAGAAAACTTTTGGTACCATTTTGGGTGCAAGACCTATATTTCTTTAGAAAATTAGGAAAAAAGTCAACAAATATACTGCATTATTTATGGTTCTCTTAGAATCTTAAATTCTAAAAAAAATACTCAATCAAAAGTGGCTTAAATATACAGATATTAACTTATTTGACAAGTTACTCAGAGGTAGATATATCAGTCTGATTAGGTTCAGTAATACTGCTGTAACAAACAACCCTCAGATCTCAGTGGCTTAAAATCACACATCATTTTTGCATATTCAACATATTCCATGAGAATTGTCAAGGATGCTTATGTGAGGAGGGTGGGGGCCTTAAGGACGCAAACAGGTGTAGACTCTATCTCAACATGGCAGGGTTGGTTTCAAAGGCTTTTGTCCCAAAGTGGCACACATAGCATTGGACAAAGCAAGTCACATGAGCACAACTAACTTCCAGGGAACTGGGGGCAGGAAAAGGCAATGCTACCTTTTCCCAGAAGGAAGAGGACCTAGAGTATTTGTGAAATAGGTCAATAAATACCATGGTTGATAGTCCAGAGTTGTAACAGTAGGTCAGAGAAGTTTGGACTGGAAGTTGGCATTTCTGAGATTATTTTGGCCATGATTGGCTTAAACAGTGGTTCTCCAAAGGGAATGATTTTGCAACTCCCATGCCTTCCCAGGGGACATTTGGCAATGTGGGGAGACATTTTTGGGTGCCACAACTGGGGGATGGGTACTATTGGCATCTAATGATAGAGGCCAGGGATGCTGCTAAATGCCTATAACACAGGACAACCTCCTACAATAAAGAACTATCCTTTCTAAAATGTCAGTATCCAAGGTTGAGAAAACCTGCCATAAATCAAGCAATGCTCATCCCTTGAGCCTTGACACACTGTACCAGAAAAAATTTGAGTTCTTTCAGCAAAAGAGAAAGTAGAAATGGCAATGAAGATACAATCAATAGTGTCTATCAGTATTTAGGAGTACTGAATATATATTTTTATTTGAATAACAGCTATCATTTGTAAGTTCTAGATATATGTGTAACTTGACAAGGAAAATGGAAAAGCAAAGAATAAATGATAAGACAAATCATAACTGATATTCAGACTACCAAAAGATTTAACTGTATTCAACAATGCCTTAGTTGGGAGCTGGGACAATTATGCCTACAAATGCTCCCTCAGAAGCATTACAGTGTTTCATTAATTTAAATTGACTCTATTCTTATGACAGTTTACATTCTATATATTTCACCTCTACCAGATTGCCATAAAGACAACTTATTCCAGGTCTTCCAAAAAAATCTTGAGGCAAGCTTACACATGAAACATGTACTTTAATTTAAATATTATTAAGTGTTATTAAATACAGGGGCTAGCTCTAGCAAAACCGTGAAATAGTGGATATTTTGTCTAACATACCCTCTCTGTCAAAACTCTTCCCTCTTCTAACTGCTTTGAAGATACATATAAGTAAATTTTTAAAATCTGAAATACATTATGCCTTTAATATGTGTCAAGTGCTTTACAGAGTTATCCATTTTGATTTTCACAATAGCACAGCAAGGTGGATTTTCATTATTCCAATTCATAGATGAGGTCATGGAAACTCAATGTGAAGTCAGTTTCCATAATCACATAGCACTACGGTTGGTGGCAGAGCTGGGTCTTGGACCCAGTCCTTCTCTCATGCCAATGCTCTACCTAAATGCCAGTGCCACATAGGTGCCTTGGACTAGACTTCAAAGTGGAAAAAACAGGAAATGCCTCATATATGAAGTAGAAGTAATAATCATAGTAACTACCACATCGGATTACTGGAAGGGTCCAACCAGTTAGGTAGGATATATCAAGAAGGTAGAACAATATTTGACACAGAAACTCCTCTGTGTGATGATGATGATGAGTTATTCACGTCCAGTGTTCACCTGATATAGAGCTTCTAAATGATAACTGAAATAATGTAAAAGCCATCCATCTTTAGAATATGAGGTATCAGTGTTCTGCCAGTATAGACTTCTGATAAAGTGTACTTCCAACCAATGAAATGGCTCTTTTAAAAAGAAAATTAGCTGGCATCTTTACTCATGCTTTCTCAGGAGGCAAGAGAAAAGCAGTATTCTACATCAGATTACAGCCACACACTGTCAGGATAAATAGAGCTACATAAAATTACTACACCCATATGAAAAGCTTCACGCGAAAAGGGTATGATATAATACAATGTCTCATAAGAAGTAGTTGGAAAGACCTTACTATATGCCGGGCATTTACACATCCAAAAAAAAAAAATGTTAATTCTCACTGAATTGAATATTTTTCCATATTACATCTTTTCTTCCCCCTAGCTACTCAGACATTAACTTCCTCTAATCCCAATTCAATTTTCTGTATTATACAGCATCACGAGGTCAAGGAGAAGCCTACCCTGATTTTGTTGATGAGGGAGAATATCAGCCATCACTCTCTCAGTTTAGGCCAATTTTCACATTGGTAATTTCTGCCCTCTTCAGGCATCCACAATGGAAGAAGTCCATTTAAGATTATTTTCACTTAAGGGAGATTGACTTCCATAGCTCTAAGGGGAAACAAGACTAGACAGAAAGGATGCCCACATGTTTAGGAAAATCTAAGAGGAAAAATCAAGTTTGCTTCAGGTCATGAAAGTTTATTATAACACTCAAGAATTCCTCTCTGAAGAGGGATTTGAAAAGTCATCTTTTATTGAAAAGTTCTGTTCCAGGCCAATGTGTATCTTTGGGGTATTTTTGAACAGGTGTTCAGCCTTCTACTTTACAGTATTATTTCTTCCCAGTGCCTGGAAATTAAATGTCTTTTTAAAGTGATTCATCCCTGAATCTTTTGAGGGATAAAAGTTATGCATGTAGCTTTGTGATCTCCAGTTATTTCAATGAAGTTATTTAAAAGTTGGCTCCATATTGCTTTTTCCCAGTCACTTGGGGTCTCCCTACTTCTCTAAAGGTCCCTTAATAGAATAATCAATGCCTATGTGATTTTTCAGTCGGTAATTTCTTGAGCACTTTGCCAACTGCTCAGAATTTTTAGGCTTAAAGAACTAGACCACATTTGAATTAAACCAAGTAACTGTTAGCTTATTTTTTTCGAATTATTGTTTAGCTTAGATTTCAATGAACTAAATTAAAGCTATTTTAATTTGAATGTGTTAGATTATGTTGACTTTGGTAACTACAAAAAAATGTCAATCTCATTAGTATAATTTCACCTTATTTGCAATCATATTTTAGTAACACAATCATAGGGTAATGACTATCAGGATCTCTCAGAAAATACACTATGTTTCTGTTGCAATAACCATTATAAAATCTCACAGAGTAGCCAATAATTTGATTACATATTTTATAAAGTAGTAAAGAAAAATGACACTAAGCAGCCAATAAAATTATTTCTTATCATCTTGAAGTCTTTAAAAGTCTTTGCAACTCTGAAAGATCACTACTAAATATATTTGTCATTTTAAGAAAGTTCGATTCAAAAAAATCGGTAGCTTCGTTTATTAGAGTAGAAACAATTCTTTTTTTTGGATTGTTTGTTAATAAAGCATTTCTCTGAAAATGGGTGCACAATATGAATCAAAGTCAGATAAGGGTTTTTTTAAATTAAATTTAGTTTTATAAAAAATCTAAGTATTTTCAAAGTATTCTTATAAAGATTTTCTGTACCTAAAATTGAAATTTTATGCAATTTGTGCATCTAGGAAAACAATCCATCTAGCAAAGACATTTTATAGAGGAAAATCTTGAAAAGCTTTTACCACTTCATTGAATAATTTATGAGCAGAAGTCACATCTGCATTAGTCAGATGAAATAAAGTATCACTGTTAACAGAGAAATCTTATTCATTGCTTAAGGGTCCATATTAACTTTAGCAATGGAAAAATCAAATTGTAATCGTTTGTCCTCATTAGATAAATGGGCAAATAATACTAGTTACTTATTTACTTGTAACACTCTAGAAATATAAAATTTAATTTTATATCATAATGAATCACATTGAATGGATATCATAAAATACAGATGCCTAGTAGGCAAATTAGTGAAGTACCATGATTTCAAAAACGCATTTAGGGATCTTATTTCAAAGAATATGCTTTGGTTTCTAATTTGCCTTATGTGGAAAGAGTAAGCAGAAAGTTCTTGAAGCTACCCTCTGCTGTTCAGCTTCCTTCCTGCAATATACAGATTTGGCCAACTCTGAGAAGAGCACCAGCAGGAAATTGGACCAGGATAGATTTAGCCAACATGACATAGGATGAGATGGGAAGAAACTCGTGACTGAGGAGGAGGAATGAGAAAAGAAATAGGTCACAATAGAAAATGGAAGATAGTGGAAAGGCAGGTTGGTAGGCAGGAAATGTATTTATTTGAGAATTAGGGGAATAATAAAAGTGATGATTTGGATTATATGTTTTATTTAAATAGAATTCTAAATGAGTAAAATCTGCACGAACCCATGAATGGGAAAACAAAAACGTTTTGTTTTCTCTCTCTCTCTCTCTCTCTCTTTTTCTTTTTCTTTTTTTTTTTTTTTTTGGTCTATATAAACTTGATTAGAAAATGTTAATGCTTTTTTAATATATGTAAAACCTTAGAACAGTGTCTACTGTATTGTATTAATAAGTGCCCACTAACTGTTAACTATTATTATGTGTAATAGGCCAAAGGGATCATTGCTTGAACTTGTTTAATTTATAGATGAAGATTCTTAATCACTGGGAGGTAATTTTTTTTTTTAATAAGCAGAAGTCGGCTTTCACCAAAACAATAATAGACCCTATAAATATAATTGTACATCCATTTAGTTGTATCTCATTGTTATTTTTTTCAATATTGTCTCCAAAATCCATTATTGCTTTATTTATTTTTAAAATAAGGATCCAACTAAGATATTCAGATAGCGTTCGCTGTTGAGCCTTTTTACTAGAACTTTCCTCTCATCTGTCTTTTTTCTTCATGATATCGCATCATTTGACAATTCCAGGCATCTCCTTTGTGGGATTCTTGCCACAAACATGTGATCTGAATTTAACCAAGATCTCATTGGTTTTGAACACAGAATGGACTGGCGCAGTTTTTAACATTAAGAATTTTTAAATGACAACTATTATACATTAAATTCCTATTCTCTCTTTTTTTCATAGTATCATGTTTGCTTGTTCTCTGTAGACAGAGAGGTAATAGTGTGGCTTTCCAATTTTCCCTGCCCCGTTCCTATTCTCTTTTGAAGCTACGTTCTTGAATTCAGTAGCAGTTTGTGGACGGAGTGGAAGTTGTTGGCACGCTGAGGTGGTCACGGGGATGGATCTTCTCCTGCAGCCTGTCTTTGTCAGGTTTAGCTCTCATGTTCATTCATACACGATGCGCTTTGATTACTTATTTTTATACATAACGAATTTTAAAAATTTAATAATTCATGATAATGGTTTTGTTGATTTAAAATGCATTCACTGAATTTAAATGTTCAATTGTTTCTCATTGCAAAATATATTCAGAGCTACTAAAAGTAATTATTATAAAATACTTTGAAAGCATCTCTCTTGGATTATGATTTATAGCACAGATCTCTTACCTCCTTTAATATAATAAGCTTCCCATTATCATGTAATGAGTCAAATACTGTTGTATAATCTAGAACATAGATTCTGTCACAAAATCTAGAAATTTTGCTTGGTACTTTTTCAGGGTTGAAAACTTGAGTTTTCAACATTTAGACAATTAACCAAAAACATACAAAATAGCAGGTAAGAGCAATGAAACTTGGTCAGAACTCTGAATTTTATTTTTGATTCTCATTCCGCAATTGAGGTGAATTCTATTGAATCATTTTTTATATAAAAGTCGTAAAATATCACAGAAATTGCCAAATTTCAATATGTAAACTTATAGCAAGTAGATTGTTGGAACATGCATGCTGTGTGCTTTGCAGAAATTCAAGATACTATTTATTAGTTTTACTATGCTTTTATTTTATTATTATTATAATTATTTTAACTCTTGATTCTTCTTAAAGAATCTCTTGATTCTTTCATTCTTTTCTTCTCAGAAAACAAAGGATTTTTAGGTCTTGTAATAAGTTACTTATTAGGAATGCATCAAATCTTATTCTTTGCTCACTTTTAACTGCAGTAAGCACCATATAATATTAATATGTTGCAGTCAAGCTTTAACACTTCATGTGGTTAGTCAGTCCTAAAGTAGTTTTTCATCAGAAACAACAGCTACTCAAGTGGAGTACATTGTAGAAATACAGAATATCCTCCAAATAATTGAAGAACATAAGCCTATCAAACATGACTACCAGAGAAAAATTAATTTGTAAAGGATAATTTCCTCTATTATTTTAACTATTTTGCTTGAAATATATAACAATTTTGTCTTTTTATTTGCCCTCTTAAATCATCTTTGTTTTCATCTTTGTCTGTTACCCATATACATTTTTAAACTTCATAATCTTATAGCCTGGAGCCTATGTGGATAGATATAAAATGTAAAACCAAAATGAGAAAAGGTAAATAAAGAATTGAATATAAACTTCACCCAAAAAAAAATAACAAGTGCCAATTTATCTTAAAAAAAAAAATTAAATATTGCCCATAATGGAAAATATAACTTATGAAAAATTTTGAAATAAAATATATTATTACTTAAGTTATATTTTTGAAACATTAAGTTACATAGATTGTACCTTAAATATAATTTGTGAAGTTATTTCCTAACATCTAATTGGATTTATACACGTATTCAACATAAAATATGTCAATTTCTCAGCTATTTTTCATTGCCATCTGAGGATTATATTTCATTAGAACAAAGCCTGATATAACACTCAGCAATAAATTATAGCATGCAAAGAACCTGAAATATAAAGCATGCACTGAAAGGTTTTCCCTTTGTTACATCTTTCCAATGATACTCCACATTGTTGATGAAAAATAATTTGCTTTACTTCCTATGGAGTATGTTTCTCAGTTGATATTCCTCTACATTGCTTTATTTCTCAGAGAATCTGATATTTTTAAATCCCAGAAAAATGCATACACTACACCCCACTACACAAGAAAGATATATTCTTCAAAGTTAGTTTTGAAAAATCCTTTATTTAAGCCATCTTGCCATTTGTGCCTTTTACACCCCTGCGATGGCCGTCCTTCTCATCCTTAGTGAACCTGGGACAGGACAGTGTAATTTAACTTAAGTTGCTCTTTAATCCATGAATGGAAACTCTGATGTGTAATAACAGATGTGATTTCAGGTTTGAGTTCCCAAATGCTTTGTCCTGATTAAGGAAAGTGCCAAAAGTTTGGCCCGCTCAGTCAGCAAATAAATGTGTCCTAACTTGTGTGGTCCATCAAAGCCATGATTTACCCTCGACTTAATCACAAATTTAGGTACTGTTAATGCTTAGGTCCTTCAGAGTACTTTCAAGACATTTTGAGCAATATGACATATATTCAGTTAATTTCAAAATTTAATTCATATTTCAATCATTTTAAATGAGGACTAGCTGGAAATTGCCTTAGAGCTCAAGTATGATATAATACAGTAAGAATATGGAGGAAACAGATTATATGAATAAATGTTTTACTGTATACTAAAATAATTTCTCATTGCCAACTATCATATTAATTTAATTATAAACCAAATACACTAACTTTCAGAGCAAGCGGGAGGTCCTTCTCCGGGTGAAATCTTCCATATTGGTTTAAGTAACTGAATTATCTTCTAATACTCCAAGACCAAGCTTATTGGTCAGGACCTTTTGTAAAGACTTTCTGGACACATTAAGGCTGAACTAACCCCCTCATCCTCCATGCCTGAGCCTGCAGAGTTGTTAACCTGCCATATCTTCATTCAGCCTTTCCTCACCCACAACGTTCGGACAAGGATTTTGTTAAATCTTTACTTCCTAGGCTGTGTCTGGGATGCATTTAATAGCACTCATGACTAAATGAATCAATTCCACCACAATGGAAGCTCCATGGGGTAGAGACTTCTGTTTTTTCTGCTTGCTGTTGGCAGAATAGTGGCCTAACACTTAGTAGCTGCTGAATAAATAAAATCACTAAAGGTGTAGTTAGGCTCTTGGGAAAGAAAAAGGAAAACCTCCCATTAGGCTACTTACAGTCTTCAGCCAAGAATAGACTATTGGAATACTTAGCAGTGGTTAAATGAAGAGAAACACTAGGCCAAAAATCAGAAGATGTAAACTTTAACCCCTGCTTGGCATCTGGGGTTGGCATCTGATGTTTCCTCATCTATAAAATATAACTGCAAACATTTCTTCTGGATTTTCATACATCGTTGCGATTCCATATGCTATATGACAGTTTTATTCAAACATATGTCAAAATGAATTTTTATCAGTCCTCTTATAAGTGCCTGACTCAATCACATACCTTACTTTGCTTTAGAACAACAATAATGAAGTAAGAATAATATGCTCATGTTTTACAGCAAAAGAATCCCAAAGAGATTCAAGAGTTCACGGCACTCTTTTGCAGTGTCTGGAGTCTCACTCAGAGAATGACCAGTTCATAAATCCAATTCCTGTATTCATTCAATAAGGTGTCATATAAATTTAGTCAAGTCCTGGACCACATTTCTTTTTTTGTAACCTGGACTCAAATGACTTCTGCAGCATTTTTCGCTGTGTTTCGGATTTCACATGAACTTGAAACTTTCTAATTATTAAACTAAATCATTATTGAAATTGATTAAATGAAGAAGTGAGAAACCACAGTAACTAATTATGTGCACGTGAGCATGACCTACCCAGGAAAATGTATTTTGAAGGAAAGATCACTACCAAATTGTTCATTTTCTCCAATTCCCTTTGGGTTACACTTGAATTCCTATCATACTTTTCAAGATTTTAGGATAATACTTTAATGTCATGTTCATTCCATGTCAATTTCATTTTCAAGCATGCTTTCTGTCAGGATCAATAGTTATTTGTAATTTAAACTTGGAGTTCACACTGCCTCTTGGTTACCGCCCCTGCCACCAGACTAGCTAAGCTTAGTTTGGACAGATACACTTTCCACTATCTAAGTCATTAATAACACTTTGGAAATATCTTCACACTTGCCACAAATCACTGAGGCAAAGCATGAAAATAGATTAAAATTTATCAGGTCAAGATTGTGTGTGTGTGTGTCTGTGTGTGCATCTTCGTGAAATAAGTATACAATCTGATTGCTTTTAAATGTATTTCTCATTCACTGAAAAGGCAATTTGATTTTTAAAGGAAGTTTAAGAGGTAAAGATTTTACCTTTTGCCTCAGCTTTTGGGACCCGTGAACTCAGAGACTATGCGAGTTACAAAGGGCCCTTGATAATAACCTACTCATTAGAAATGAGGAGAGTTTGCGTGGGGTAAGGCGGGGGAATTGCTCAGGTTTACAGGGCCCCCCAGCTGACCCCACTCTGCTTTCTAGCATCTCTCCAGCTTTCGAGTGTTGACCTAGAGCCAACACCATCTTACCAACAGTGACCCAAATAGCTTACCTTTACGTTTGATTGACCAGTTCATACATTCATTCATTATTCATTCATCCATTAAGTATTTCATGTAGTAATAAGATAATGAATAAGACTGTATTTCATGACTTCTAAAGATCTTGTAAAGTATTAGCAAAAGTACAAACAATAATCACTACCACTTCACGAGTAGTTTGGTATAAGCTAGATGCTATGCTAAGCAATTTACAATAAGTAATTCATTCATTTTAAATACAATTTTGAGTGCTTACGATGGGCCAGGTAATTTAATATTCTAGGCACTGGGAATATAGCAGAGAACGTGACAGACCTAAGTTCCACCCTCAAGAAACTTTTCTGTTTTGTCTAAAAATATAAATAAGTAAAATATATTTCACATTAGATTGTAATAAATACTAAGGAGGGAAAAATAAAGCAGAAGAAAATTAATATAAAGTATCGTAGCGTGGAACTGGAATTTTACATAGAAGACCCAGAGAAATCCTCACTGAGAAACTGAACTTTCAATTGCATTTCAAAATGTCAAAACAACATCAAAGGTGGTAATGTATAAGGGGAACATTTTACACATAATTTTCCTTCTAGAGACAATTTCCTTTGGAGTGAATTTCCTCCAGCCTTTGTCAATATGCATGCCTGTGTTCATATTAGACACAGAAGCATTTTCCTCTCTACTACAACCACACGGACAAAAGATGATTTTTTGTGAAACGTTTTTTAAAAGTGAGGGAGCTAGCCATGTAGACGGTTTGAGGGAGAAAACACTCCAGGGGAAAAGAGCATGCATACCTCGGTCATTCCAGGGACAGTGAGCAGGTCAACGTGAATGGAACAGAGGGAATGAGATGAGAGTACCACACAGAGTGCGATGAAGGGTGGAGGGTTTTGACGCTTTACAGTAGTTATTGTCTTTTGAGTTTTTATATATGAGAAACTGATGCTAAAAGAGGGCCAACTGCTTCCCCCAGATCACTCAGCTAAGTGACCAAGTTTGAGATTTTAAAACCTTATCTGTTTTCTTCCAAAGTCCATGATAGTAATCATGATGCTATTTTGCATATACTAAAGGAAGATGAACACAAATGCTTGAATACACTGGTCCCAGTGCTAAAGACAAAGTAAAATGAAATGCTATGTGTGTGATTAGTGTATCTGGAAAGAGGTGACAAACTTTCTTAAGAGAGCTGTTGTTCTGCTTGGGTCCTCATGGGTGGGTATCATTTTAGAAACAAAGATGGGTTTAAGGACATTCTAGACAGATGGTCAAGAAAATATCCTCTTTGATTTATAACCATCAAAAAATCATATGTACAAATTGTTTTTAACATTCTAGTTGTTTGGATTATAAAAAAAAGCATTACGTAGGGGAAAGTGCAGTGGACTCTGAGTTAAAAGGCATGAAGTTCTCTCCATCCATCTGCATTTTAGAGATCCCTTCATTTGATCCATTTGATCTTCCTTAAATTAGACTTGTCTAGAAGTGAAACCATTATCTTTACCTGTGAACCTGGATATTTACTCTCAATGAATGTTATCACTATCCACTGAATTGATCAAACTCTAAATCTGTAGGTCATTCTAGCCAAGTACTTCTTCTACCCTCTATTCAGTCTCCAACTCCAGTACTTGTCAATTTTCTACTTAAATATCTCGTGAACCTGTCCCCTTCCTGTGTCTCCTGCCCCCTGACACTATTAGATCCTAATTAAGTCATGTGAATGAAGGAGGGAAAAAAGCCTCTTAACTGAATTTTTCCTTTGTCTTTTCTATTCATTCATTCATTCATTCATTTCATTCTATACTTATTAAGTACCTACTTCTTCCAGGTATCATGAGAGATGGTGGGAATAGAAAGACAGATCATTGCCCTCAAGAAACTTATCATCTGGTAGGAGAAGGGAAAACAGCCCAGTCAACAGGTAATGGCTTTGCAGTATCCATACCGTGTCTCCCCAAAAATAAGACCTAGCCAGAAAATCAGCTCTAATGTGTCTTTTGGAGCAAAAATTAATCTAAGAACCGGTTTATTACATTACAGTGACATTATATAGCTATCATATCATATCATATCATATCATATCATATCATATATCATATCATATCATATTATATTATATTATATTATATTATATTATAAAGACCCGGTCTTTATATTATAGTAAAATAAGACCGGGTCTTATATTAACTTTTGCTCCAAAAGACGCAATTAGAGCTGATTGTCCAGCTAGGTCTTATTTTCGGGGAGGAAATCACGGCAGATTCAGAAGTGGGGCAGAGGAGAACCTTATCAAGCCATCGCCCTGATTAAAATACTTTTATTGTACCTCATTGTCTTCAGAATAAAGAGCGTAGAATTTAGCAGTGGCGTGTAACAAGTCCTTTATTCATGAAGTCACTATGTAACTATTCATCCCCACCCCTCACTTCTCCTCTTGGGCAACCTACCCTCAACCATACAAAATTGATCAACAACACTTGGACTTAGAGTCTCTAACGCTAAGCACGCGCTTTCTGTCTAGCTGGACTATTCTCTGTTCCCTAGGCCTCCCAACACATACAAACTCTTCCTTTTCTTCATCCAAGGTCTGTTGACAACTACTCATCTTTCAAGACTCAGCTCCAGTGACTCACCTCCAGAAACTCATTCCTGACTTACCCAGACCTCTTTGAGCTCTAGGAACAACGTAGAAGAAACCTCTACGGTAGCACTTACATTGGATTACAGTTGTGGCTCTGCTTTATGTACCTGCCTAGCCTCTGAGCAACTTGAGAGAAGGAGCTATGCCTTCTTTATAGGTATATTCTACATCTATGCAGTGGCCAACACGTAATGGGTGTTCAACAAAATGATGAAAACAGTAGCAATCATAGTTATGGCTAGCCTTTATCCAATGTTATTGGCCTGAAGTCTGGTGATACACAACTACAGATTTTTCATTTAATGCTATAAAAAATATAATCATATCCCATTTCACAGAAGAGGGAACTGAGGCACAGGTAGATGGGCAGCTGGTATAAGTTTTGATTGCTTGTGAGTGGTTGGATTGGGGATTAAACCCAAGTAGTCTGGCCCTAAAACAGTATCCGTAACTGCCATGCTGTAGTGCCTTGAAAAATAAAATCAGAAATTTTATTCTGATTATAATGATTATTGCACTGTACTTATCTTTATTTTGTAGGTGAAGAAACTAAGAACATCAAATGGCTTCTCTAAAGTTACCCAAATAATATATGGAAAGCCAGATTTCAAATTTATGATGAATCTGACTCTAGAACTTGTGCTAAATGAATGAATGGATGAATTCACTTTCTAAGCCCCAATTTCTTGTCTGGAAAAAAAAAAATGAAACAGCTAGGCAAGATAATCTTTAAATCTTCCTTCAATTCCAACAATTATTTTGTTTTTATTTTTTAAATCACCCCAGACTGTTTTTTTTTGTTGTTGTTTTTTTTGGAGGTGCTTCATCGATAAAACAGAAAAAAATCTTTTTTGTTTTAGTTTATGTACAAATTTGATACACTAAGCTGACACTAGGAAGACAATGTTTTAAGGAAAAAGACAAAATGAGGCATTTGATCACTTATCAGGGCTTTCTAAAGTGCAAGGAGAAGCCTGCAGATACCATGGCTCAAACTTGTAGATTCTGCCTTTCTCAGTCTTGGCTAAATCCAGTGCAATCAGCAACTCTTCTGGGCTGGGTACCGCTGTGCCAGCCCTCCAGGCAGCCAGTACCCCGGGCCTGCCAATCCATTCTTCACACAGCAGAAGTATCCATCCACCACTGTTGTCTTAATCACATCAATCACTCTTTCAATTCTTCTCTGTACCAAACTGAAGCTCTGAATTGCAGGTTTTATCAAGTCTTTTCTACCAATCATTCCTCCCTCCATGTAAATAGAAACACTGTTTCCAACTGCCTGGTTGAAGCACTGCTGTAGTGAATTCATGTTACCTCCTTTGATTCTAGATTATCAAACATGTTGCTTCTGATTTCAAAACTATTCAAACATCACTTCTTCTCCAACCCAATACTCCTGGGCTTTGGTATTTCTAATCTTCCCAGTATCCATTGAGAAGTTACTAACAGAGAAACGCCTTTGAGACCATGTTACTCACATTGTCGAATGAAAACGACATGAAGGAATCGCTCTGAGTCAAAGCTCTGCAAATTATTTAGCCTCAATCTTATTCATCTGTAAAATTGGCATATTAATCAAATCCCACTGCCTTATGGAGATTCAACACACTTTTATTTATTAATCACATGGATATTGACTACCCCCTATATGCGGACACTACTCTAGGAATAAGGTATTTATTCAGTTTAATAATACCTTCATGTGTGGGTGATCAAAAATATATTTTTGTATTTTCCCCATTTAACTATAGATGTTTCAGTATTAATCATAGTTTTCAACACTTAGTACTGTAACTTTTTCTAACAGTAGAGGCTGCATAATCATGAACAATTGAAAAACTGAATTCATTTATTAATGTTTCCCAATTGAAAATAAATTGTGAAACCCTTCCTTCCATATGCCCGACCTCCCACCCACACTGAACTATCTAAAGGGTCTGATTTGGTAAAGATCAAAACAGGTGTTCTAACATTTGAACAAGCTCAATGATTGAAAATTCTGCCAAATCTACTGTTTTATAATAAGAACAGATGGTCACAGATGAGCGTCACTTCAACTATGATGAGGCTGAAAACAAATCTTTATCACAGTAAAAGGAGGGGATGGAATTTTTTAGACATAACCGCTTTCTAGAAGTAGGATGCATTGTGCACACTGCACAAGCTATCACTGTGATTATAACAGAATGAAATCCAAATTTTAAAGGATGTCGATAAAGCGCTTGGCTGCCTCCTACGCCACGCATAGACTCATTCCCTTCTCCACATTTGATTTGTAAAATGAAAGTATTTATGTGTGATATTTGTGTGAGGCTCTTCAGAATACTGAATGAATTCATTCATTCCAGACATATTTCACTTTTTATGACTGATTTAAGTGGTGACATTTCTTTTGTTCTTTCACAAAAGGGATGATTGCTGAGAATGAAAGAAGGCCCCTTCTTATCAAAATGATCTAAAAATGATTGGTTTCATTCTGACAGAAGTTACTAATGTATCACACAGTCCACCAAGGCATGAATTTTTTAGTTAATTTTTTAAATTAAATGTCAAAGAGATGTTATATTAGAAACTTTGTGTGGCTCAATTTAAGATACTCCAGTCACTCGATATTAGTGAATTACTCCTTGATACAGACAGTACTTTACAGACGATGGGGGCCCATGAGCTACAGTTTGGAAGTGACAAAAAGATCAGCTCATTCCTTTTACGTTATATTTGTCCAACCTTTGGGTAGATAAATGAGCTCTCTTTATCTCCAACTCTTTCCTGCCAGTTCGTGTAGCAAACGCATCTTCTTATAGTTTTATGATTTTATGTTTATATGTGAGCATGCATGTGTGTGGCATTTAAACTATGTGCCTGCCAATTATAGTCTTGGCTGCAGATTTCTGGAGAACTTGACAACTAACACCAGACTGGCAAAATCAGGGCTATTTCCTGTTAGAATACTGACATCTTAACCCTGAAACATTTCAGATACATTTCATCTTCTACTTCAATTATCCTAGTATTACACAATATGTATTATCATATTTTCTGAATTGAAACACAGATCTACAGCTGTATTTATAATTACACAGGACATAAAGACACACTGGCCTGATTTCCACCAGTTGGGGTAGTAATTATTTTTTTTTTTTTTTTTTTTTTTTTTTCTTTTTTTTTTTGGCTGGTTCCTTGATTCCTTGAGACAGTATTGATGAAGAGGAGAATACACAATGAGTTCTTTACAGAAAACTCAACAACACAAACCTAATCGTCAGCAGAAAGCTAAACTCAAGAAATTGAAAGGAAGTTCATGGTGAAATCCTTTAGGAAGTGAGTTGAAGATTACTTCACATCTTGATTTTCCTATATTAGGCTATTCCCAAATGTACTAAACAGGATTGTCATTTTTAAAGGAAAAGTTTAATTTTGGGAAAACCTGTTTGTAATTGAGAGCCTACTGCGTGTAGGGCACTGAGGAAATCAAAATAGTTGTAAATTTTGCATTCTAATTGGAGAGATAAAGGAATAAACATATTTATGTATTATAAGTTAAGCTCTAATTCAGACGAGAGGTGTCACATGGGTAATTGTCAAATGAAAGACAAATATTGAATTTAGAGGTGGACAACATACTCTGGCTCAAGGGTTCTAGAAACTTTCACACATAAGTGGACTTGTGTTGCTTGTTTCAAAGAAAACCTGTAAAGAGACACAGTTTTTCAAAATATGCATTATTAATTTTTACAATATGACTGACATGTTTTTATGGACTTATAAATGAGCTTTTCTCTATGTTTTGGTGCTAATTTAAGTGCATTTAAATTGCTTAAAAATAAAATGTTAAAGTATAAAGTAAATCAGTCTTTAATTGACTTATTTATTCTTTGATGAAACAAACGATTTTTTAAATTGGGCTAAGGGAGATTGAACAAGCCATGAAATTAGAAAAAAAAGTTTCTAAAAATAGGGATGATTTACCTTATTTAGATTACATCTATTACAATGTTTTTAAATGAATAAAAGATTTATAGAGTGCAATGTCATCTGATAGCCAATCGTTAGATGCCTATCATGGAGCAGAATATTTACTGGATAGGGAAAAAAAACGGAAGAGGACGAGGAAAATGAGAGGGGAAGAAAAGAAAAAAGCAAAGTTTTTAGGAATCAGGAAAATTCTATAGAAAAATGCAGACTAATTATGATTCTGGATTTATCCAAATAGGAGAGTTCCACCAGTAGAGATAAAAAACTCACTCTTAATTTAGAAATAAAAGGTTTTCTCTCTTTTAAAAAAGCATGTTGTAAATGGAAAAAAATGAGTAAATACCTCTTGGCCTTTTTTTTAAAGTTTAACTCTTTCATGCATTAATTGATTTCAAGATTTTTCTTTTCAATATGTGTCAGAAGTCCATAAAAAACAAAAAGTGGATATTTTGACTATTTTATGCACTTACTAACAATTTGAGCTGCTTTGTGTATAAACGACATTATTTTTATATATAAAAATTTTGGCTATATTCATTTGCATATATCCAACCATCATGGCAAAAGGGTTAAAACACACATAAACACATTCTTAAAGAAAAATATTACTCTTATTATATCACAACATTTCAATTTTTTATTTCCTTGCCCACATATTTATTCAGTTAAACCATTATCGAAAGTCTGTTTTGCACTCTGTAGTAAAAAAAAAAAAAAACAAAAACCAAACAAACAAACAAACTAATATATTTTTAAAGATTTGATTTACTTTCAATTCAAATGAGAAGATTTTAGATGTCTGGTTGCCTCATTCTATGAAGTCCTTGCAAAGATTCCTGTTCTTGAGAAGTCAACTTCCTCATAGCTATTTTAAGAAGTAGAAACTTAAACAGATTTGGGCAATTTTTGTGAAGACTTAAGGAGAGAGTTTAAAAGAAAAAAATAGGATGGGATTATTTGAGTTGTCTGTCATCTATAAGAGGGAAACCTCTCTATGATGGACAGTCAGTGCAACAACACTCTTCAAAGGATATGGGAAAATAAACTCCTTTAATCTAAAACACCACCAGAGTGGTGACCAGATGGTGAATGTCTCTGGTGAGGACAGATTTCCAGTGTTTGAGACCTGCTTTCTTGTCCTTGCAAGTATAAGTAAAAAGACGTCAGGCTGCTCAATGCTGCACATCAGCTGTCAATTATTGAATAATTCTATCTGTGGATTTAGGAATATTTGGGGTATTTCTTAGCTGTTGGGCCATAGTTTCTCAGAAATACAGAACTGGTCTGTAATAAAACCTTAAGAAGGGAGGGGCTCTGAGATGGAGACAAGGAGGGAAGGCTCCTCATGGATGACTCCCCTAATTCTTTGAGGCACTTCACTTGAGAAGTTGCTTTTTACCATCGCTCCCCTGCCACTCCTAGTTGCCAACCCTAACCCCATTCTCCTCTTCTTCCCTGTAGACAGAACCCTGGTTTTGTTCAGGAAAGCTCTATACCTAGCCCTAGGGAGGTATTCACTTTCCCAGTCTGCCCTGAATTGACCATATTATGTATGAAGTTCTGGAAAATGGGATATAAGCAGATATTCACTGGGGGTTTCTTTTGCTTCCCCCTCCTCCTTCCATGAACATGGATGCGATGTCTAGAGCTGCCAAAGCTATCTTCCAACACATGAGACAACCAGTATAAGAGAAAATGTAAACATGCTGAGGAATTAAAAGGGGAATGATGATAAGAATGGGGGTCCAACTGGCATTTGTGAGCCGCTGAAATCATGCAAGCAATCCCTCACCTCTGACATTCTTGTTCTATGTGGAAAAAAAGAAAATTACCCTAAATGTGGTCAAGCCACTGTGTGTTATGCATTTTGTTATTGGTAGCCTAGCACAATCCCAACGGATGACCCTGGTATAATAGAAAGAGCTGAGCTAATTTAATTGTTTACTCTCTTGACTTATCAATGTCTAAAGTCCCCAAGTGACTACTTAATGAAAGTGAAGACCTGGATGAGGTCCCACAGGAAAGCTCAATGTCTATTCTAGATAACTGAAAATCAAGTAGAATATTGTATCCCTAGTCATGGGAATGACCCGGATTACTGAGTTAGAACTTCCAAATGCCCAAACTCTTCCCAAGAAGTAAATTAGTGACTTTCACTTTACAGGAAGTAAATTTAAAAATGCCTGAAATGTTTTGGAAGCAACGAAACAAGTAGTCTGAAAACTCATAGTCCTCCAGCGGCTCTCTCAGTGTCATGAAAGAGTTAATGTAAATTCAAAGTTGTCCAATTTAGAATCAAAGTACTTTTGACATTTAGTTAGAAAACCTTGCTCACTATTTATAAAACCACCACACAATTGGCATAAGTTCACATGCCTATGGTGAAAAAAAAAATGAGAAGAAAGACTAAAGGAATTTTAATCATCCCCTGAAATAAATCTGCCTTAATCATCCCCTGAAATAAATCTGATAAAGTATCTCTAACTTTCGTTTGATGTTTTCTTTCCCCTAAATTATTGCTCCAGCTACACCTATGCTCAGGTACACTCACTTATCTTTGAAATACACTTTGTTACCATTTATCTCATAACTCACAGTTCCTTTTCTTTGTTTCTGAATATATATGCACATATAGAATTTTATGTTTGTGCATACACTCCTGTTTTTGGCTGTCAATCTTGCCTAGAATTCTGCTAACTTGGAGATAAGGGAGGAGATGGTAAGCCACGGAAAATTGTTGAAAGGATCCATTGTAAGTAGGAAAAGGGAAGCAAAAAACGTAGATGTTTTAGGTCTTTTGAACTTACCCTTGGAGTTTTTATTAACCAAAAAGAATATATTTTTAGTTCTAAGTTGTAGTTACCTACAGTGTCTTGTACATAGTAGGCATTCAAGACAAAACAATTGCCTGCCCTACACCTTCATCTTTACAATCAGTGCTTTGAAATACTTTTTTCCTGAATGGACTCCTACTGTTAGCCTATGCAATGAACTTACTGGGGTCTCAGCACGATTCTGTCTCCAAAATTGTAGCAGTAGTGGTTTTCATTACAAATGTGTGCAAACACACAGAACAAGGTCAACCTGAGAAAGAGGTGAAGGGGTGAGACAAAAGAGTTATGTTTTTTATCTCTGGATAAAAGAAAAATACATTTATATTCGTTATGACCCCTCGGAACTCACAAGCATTTCCTGTTTGAATTCAGGTTCCATTCCACTAATCTCATGTTATAATTGAAGTCTTAAAAATAATTGTATCTGGCATGCATCTGTGCCATTAGGGAAGGAACTGCACTGTTTACTGAGAATCACGCAGGTCAGTCTGAAACAGCGGCAGTAACACATTCTATACCTATATGAAGAGTGTTTCATAAAAGGAACATTTTAACGTTAAATAGGCCACGGGGATTCATACATTGATCTCCTACTGACATTTCCTCTGAATTAGTTAAGATTGCTAGACTAACAATGGTTCTAATGGGGAAGATAAAGAACACCAAATGGTGAAGAGGCAGCAATTTAAAGGTTGAATTCAGGTTTTCCTGTTTATATCCGTTATAAATTTAGATAATTGGCAGTGTGCAAACTGAGGACAGCTTTGAATGCTCTTGATGGATTACGGCAGTTCATTCAAACCTTCTAAGTTTTATTGCTTAATATGAGAGAGCAGAGTGGTCCTCTCTGTGAAAGAAAGGTGCTGACAATGAGGACATTTATACTATGCCACGATCGGTACATTAGGTCACATACTCACTGATGTTAAGGTAGAAATTTGGGCAATATGTGTGCTTTACTGTACATTTTCATGACCATCTTCTTTGAAACGACTTTCATAAGACAAAGTATTTATTCACCAAAATTCTAAATGGAAAATAGGTATTGCATTTAATCCAGGACTAAATTCTATATCCCTACACCCACGCTCTCCTCAGCATTCTACATCATAAGATTTTTCACAGATCTCTAGAAAGGGATTTATTTTTCTTATGTAAGATTAAAGATAATCCTACCCATCTAAATCCCACTCGAGACCAACTGTAGCTTGGTCAGTGTTGTGAGATGAGAAACAAACATGTAATAGAAGTGTGTTTAGTGGTAACCCATCTAGCAAAGGCTTAGAATAAGAAGTCGAAGTGTCTGGTTTACTTCGACTTCTTATGTGTTTTACTTCGACTTCTTATGTGACACAATGACATTGCCCTCACATAGAGTTCTGACATACATGTGGGGTTCCAGGAAAGCAAATCCGTGGTCAGAACACAGCTCATTGCCCCTCAGTGTAACCCAGAATATGGAGACTTTTCAAATCATTTAAATGATATTAAAATTCTTCAGTCAAGGTTACCATCTTTTATGGAACAATTTGGAGGAATATTGATGTTACATGAACCAGGTTCTTTCTGTGGCAGTGGGCTTTTGCTGGATAGCTCCCTGGATGAAACCTGGGTGTTCGGTTAAGTTTCCCTTCCAGCAATCAGTAATCATAACTTTATGGACATAGCAGTAGGTAGTGGTTAAAAGCAAGTGGTTTAGTGTCAGTCTTAACCAACCAAGTGACTTAATTTCTCAACCCCAGTAGTCTTACCTTTCAGCTGGAGATAGTTACTACTTTCCTTCCCCTAACTAACCACTCTAGCTATCCCTGCACTACTAGCTACACACGTTTCTTTGAAATAGGCTTTGCTATCATTGATTTCATCACTCACACAATACCTGACACTCAATACGCTATATTTGCAGGTGTTACTACTAATACAACATGGCTCAGGAGACCCTAATAATTGGCTCAGGAGTATGAAAAGTTTATCTGCTGGGTTAGAAAAATTGACCCCCACTCTCATGTTTTTAACAAATAACAGACTGAGAAGGGAGTGACCATCAGGTAACTCTCTCCCTGGTTCTATCAACAGTTTCCTTCCCTGCTTCCCTGGCTATAATCATAAGAGTTGGGGGGAGAGGGTATCAAAATTAGCTCCTCATATGAAAAAAATAAAGTACACCCAAGCTCTTCTGCCATTCTATCATACTAAGAGAAATGCTAAGTGGTATAAGTAGACCCTGCTTAATCCAAACATATTTTATGATAGGAGAGTAAAACGAGGTTTGTTTTAAAAGGCATACTGGAAAGAAAGGGCTTATAATGGACAAACATGTATATTTAGAAGACAACATCATGTCTTGGAATCTGGCTTTGTTTGGGAGCATGAATGTTTGAAAACTCATTCATTTGCCTGTTCTTCCAACTTTCATTATAAATAACATGTTTTATTCATAGCAGCTTACAGAGCAGTGATATGGACAGATAATTGAACCATACTCAAAGAAAACTCCTTATTTAATAGTAGACAGTGTGCTTCTCTGTCAAATATGGATCAGTGTATGGGAGTCAATAGGATTTTTGTTTATCTCATTGCTTATCAATGTATTGCATAAACATTTCCCTTTTTAGGGAGAGTCAGGTCTGAAGGAAGCCTGTTGAAGACCCTGGAGGTGGGGGAGGGAGAGTTGATTGGTTTTGGGTTTGGTATTTTCTTTGTACTTTTTCTGTTTTCCCTACAGAATGTAGCTATCCTAATTTGAGAGCCTTTGAAATGTATCTGTTCTAATTTTCTGTAATGAGGACAAAAGAACGTGGTCTTTGAGAAGAAACACACAAATGTTAACAAATGTTTAAATCATTGGGAACCAAACCATTTGAATTCCATTCGGTACCTCACAGGATTATATCCTGATTTCCTTATAACCTGATAACTACTTATGCTAACACTGTCCCGAGAGTCTTGTGTGTATCTAAACAAGGTCTGAATTTAGATGGTCAAAGGAGCTTTCATGTTTTATGTGTTTTTCATTTGAGAAAGATGTGCACTGTTTGCCTTTGTGGCAAGTCTGGGAACTTAGAGGCCAGTATTAAGATTCCCTGTTTGTTAGTTATGACTTTGTTTCCTGAAACAAGCATTAGTTGGTGCATTGCTAAGTAACTTAATGAAGTAGAACCATTGCAAGTTCATCTACTTGAGAATTCTTTATTTGCTAAAGGTCAAGCGTGAAGCCATTATTTTTATTTGACTCTCCAGGTTTCTGCTTCACTTATTAAGCCTTCTCATAAACCTCAGTTTATGAGGTAAATTTTAAATGGTTGCTAATAGTTAGGTAACTGGAACCACTTTCAGAATATGCAAACACATTTTCTACCCTGCTCAATATTTGAAAACCACTAAATGGATCAAGCCACCTCCCAAATATTGAGTATTGTTTCCAGGTGGGCATAACATTGTTGAATTAATATTGAACTGAGTCCCTTGGGTATTAGCAAGAGATGTAATGATTTAAGGAGCTCAGCACCATGTTAGAGCCAAAAGGAGATAATGCAATGACTGAGGATAAAGACTTTGGGTGCTGGTTGGAAAGAAAGAAATAACACACAAAGACATTAGACATCAAGAAAGTGCAGAAACTTGTGTCATTGGCTGTTGGTATAAAAATCGATAAGAAAAAGGAACGTGTCTACAAATTGAAGTAGATAGAGAATACTGCATGAAGAGGCCAAATTTTACTGAAGTCTGAAAGGGTGAATAAGATTTCATGGGTGGAGGAAATAGAAACTAACTTTCCAGGCTCATTCAATTACTATGCACTTTATCTAGTACCTATAACTGGCCAGGGACTATGCATGTAAAATAATTCTCTGTCCTCATTTTTGTTCTGTGAATATGACAAGCTCTTCCCCTTCCCAAGCTCTTGACACATGCTTCCTTAATTACCGGTTTTAGTTATCACTGCGTATCAAACCATTCCACCACTCAGTAGCTTAAACACATACACACACACAAAAATCAAGAACCTCATGCATTCTTTCTCCTGCTTCTGTGGATTTACTGAGCTCAGCTGCATGGTTCTGCTTCATTTGGTATTGGTGGGACTGCAGTCATCTGACAGCTCAAATGGGCTGGAACCTCCAAGATGGCTTATTCACATGCCTGGCAGTTGATACTGGCTGGCAGCTAGGTGCTACCTGGAGCTGTCAACCAGAATGCCTCCTCACTGTGACCACTCTATGTAGCTTGGGCTTCTCAGAGCGTAAGGGCTGGTCTCAGAGGGCATGTTGCAACTACGGGGAAGAGGAAGATACAGATCTCTTGTGGTCCAGCTTCAGACCATTCTACTGATCAAAGCAAATCACAGGTCAAGCTAAAAGCTAAAGGGAGGAGAGGCAGAGTTTGTGGCTATCTTTAGTCAGTCACACTGCCTCAAGTGCTCTTTTTGTGGCTCTTTTCCTAGCTGGTCTCTTCATCTTATAAAGGCTATCTTGTTTGGAATCTCTCAGCTCCCCACTCTATATAGTCAACCTCCCCCCACCATCACCAAATGTAATCTCTCTAGTATATCACCCTGGTTATGTTGCTTATTGCTCATAATACACTGTAATGTGTTATTATCATGTTTATGTTTTCATAATTTTCCTGAAGTTATGCACAGTGGGAATCTTGTCTGCATCATTGGTCACTATTTTTAGTGCTAAGAATGATGCTTGGCACACAGTAAATACTTATTAACTATATGTCTGATAAATACATTGAGAGACGCAGATAAGAACAAGACCAAATCCTGTATCTTGAATGAAACTTTCAGGTGCATTGCAATTTGCAAAACCATTATAAATACTAATTATGTCACGTTCTGAGAATAAAAGTGAAAGGCCAGTTGAATGTGATCTGGCGATGAGATCAAGGCTTCCCAGAAGAAGCAGAACTTGCCCTAAGCCTTCAAGATTTGAGCAAGACTTTGATGGTCAGAGGACAGTTCAGATGAGCCAACGACTTGTATGAGGAAAAGACGGGCCTATCGTAAATTGATTCGTGTGGTGGACAAACACATTGCTTAGGCATTACTCTATGAAGAGAGCTTATGAATGGGGTGATGGAATGAGAGAGACCCATCATTGTTTTGGAGCTTCCCCATCATGGGGTTCTCCTCTTAGGAGCCAAACCATAAGTTACAGTGTGACTGTAGGAGCCTGGACCTGGGAGGGAGACATCATGAACAATTCCTACCCAGTGGCCCTTTTTTTTCAACATACTTCTTGATCGTGAACTATTTCTATCATGAAAGCATATCCTCAATGATAGAGGGAAAGGAAAATGGACAAAGAACGAAATAACTAATCAAAGCTTTGATGTTAGTGAATATTGGGAAATATATTAAGGGTGAGCTAGGCGCCTTCAAAAGCCAAAAAAAAAAGAAGAAGAAGAAGGTACTTAGGAGTAACATGGTAGTCATCAAGGAACCATAGAATTAATTGTTTGTGGAAGGCAAGAATGAAACCAAGAAAGTGAAAATCATGCCAAATTTGTATGATAGTCAACCTATCCTCTTGAATATATTTTATAAAATACCTTCCAACAATTTATCATACCTTAACTAATTTCATCCTTTTCCCAATAGCAAAACCACCTAAATTTTCCATCTCTTCCTAAATGCCCTAAAAATATCTGCTAGAGAATCTTATTTCATTAATTCTTTTTATTGTTCTTTCTTTAATTTATGTCTATTCTTATCTCTAAAGGCTTTCCCTCAAAGACCCAAACCCCAACCATCTGCTCTCCTTTCTATCCTACAAATCCCATGTTACCAAGGACTAAGTTTTATTAATTTTTTTAATTCCTATGACCTAACATGTTATGTGTGCTTTATCATGGGGGCTCAATAAATGAATGAAAGAATAAGTGAATGGATGGTAGTCCAAAGAAAATAGAAAATGTACTACCTATAAAGGAGTGTAGCGTTTTTGCTTTTTTTCTTTCATTAAAAATTGCTGAAGAAAATTTAATTTGATTGTTGAATTAAAAATTGCTTAGATTTTTTTTTAATACCATGTTGGGAAACACTTGGCTACCAAAGCACATAAATATCTATAGTTCTTTTTATCAAGGGATGACTCAAACTCATGTAAGAGGATTGCGTTCCCACTCTATGCAAAGGAGTCGTGGTGCGGTAGAAAGACAAAAGAAAAAAAATCAGGTGATTTTGATTTATATGCCAATTTCATTTCCTGCTAACCAGGGAGACTTCTACTTGTGCTCTATGCTCTATGGACACTGGCTTCCTAGTCTATAAAATGAGGAACCCAGTAATTGTTAAGCAAGATTTTCGTATGTAACATTTCCAAAAGAATTCCAGACACATGTTAAATGAAACTCATCCTCATACAGAGTAATACACTCATCTGCAGTGTGGTCCCGAGCAAGCCACGTAGCCTCTCTGATCCTTAATTCTTCCTTTGAAAACTGAGACTCTTTAGACTCTGGAGTCCACTTTCTTTTATCAATTCTGCTTGTGATTCAACCCCTAAGAAAATAAAATACGTGTTTTAATCCAATGCACTTAATCTTTTTAATAGACACAGATAAACATACATCCAAACAGCATTTTTAAGGCCAGTAGGAAGGTATCTAGTTCTCAGACGGGGCACAGGGATTGAACAATAATTAGAGGAAGAATAAGACCAAGCCATTCTAAAGAGAAGAATATTAGTAAAAGGTATGGATAGTTCACAAGTACTTTAATTCATTTTAATTCATTTCCATTATACAAATACTTAGGACTTATGCTGATTATAAAGACAAATCAGACTTAGGCTTTTCTACAAAAATTCAGTGTTGAGATTGTGGTCCACCTGGGTGCTTCTCAGAACAAATCACATTGGTATTGTAAGTGTCCCCTGTCCCAAGGCTAAAAGGCCGTGACCTTATCACCTAACCTTCCTGGACTTTCATCAGCTCATTTTTAAGAACGGCGGTCTCTTCCAGCTTGAGTTCTTTAAGAGTTCCAATAGGTGACATCTGCTATTTTGGGTCACACGCTCATGCCTAAGCCCATCCGCTGTCCCTGGATGAAGACATCCGTGAGCCTGAAGAGCTTGCAGCATTGTCCTGATTGCCACAAATCAGCATGAAATTAGGCATTTATCATATGTGAAAAGACACACCATCTGCAGCTCTCTACTATTGTGCAAAGTTGTCACGAACAGTAAGCTACTTTGAAATCTGCACATTTAACAACAAATGGGGAAATTCAACAGCAACCGGAAACAAAGTTGGGCTATAGAACTGTGTTTCTTAGATGCACTTAGTGCTTGGCTAGTCCCCAGAACGTTACCTTCCTCTTAGGAGAATGCAGAGCTAAGCAAATTCAAACTGGGGAAAAAAAATAAAATCTTTTAACTTCCTATGTGAACAGGAAGGAAGGAAGAGGATAAAGGTAATAAGATTCTCTGATCATGGGAAATTGGAATTTGCTATCTTGCTAGACCATTATTCTTAATGCACAGCTGAAATTGGCAACATTTCCTTGGCAGAGAAATATAAGCATCCTGATTCAAAGTAATATGAAATGACTTGGTAAAGACTTCCCTAACAATGAGGTTGAGGTTATTCTTTTTTTTTTTCCTGACAAATAAAAGGTAAATAGTCACTTCTTGTTGATGCGTAAAGAATTTAAATGGTACATTTAATAATATAGACTTAAAGGTTATAATTGTATTTAACACCTCAATATTTGATTACATTAGAGGTGAAGTAGTGCTGTGTTTAAAGTATAGTGAGGCGTGAGTAACTTTATTTCCTGGTTAGACTTACAATAAAAATTGTTCTTTGAAAATCTGTAGCTCCACTGTAATATTAAGCCCCACCTCCCAGGACTTCAGGAAATCATTGTAACAATAACTGCACATGTAAAATTCTTTCTGCCGAAAAACATTAAGAGGTTGATATTTTTAATTAATAAAAGCTCATAGGCTTTTGAGATCGTTTGCTTCAGATTTCCTTCATCTCCTGTTTGACTCCAAGCATTTATTTTTGAAAATATTCAAAGAACTGGGGCTGTAGAAAGAGGTTGCTATTACCCTGATCTAAGGAAAATGGGATGAAGACAATTGCAACATTACTTGGCTTTATGATCCTGTTTCTCTTGAGTAAAATAACTCTTTAAAGAGCTACTGTTCTCCCTAAAATGTCTCTAGATGGGAGCTTGGGACGGCTAATTGTTCTACTACTTTAAACTTGAGGGACAACAACAACTAAAAAGCAATAGTACAGGAAACATGAATCAACAGCACAATCACCAGTTTCTAAGAAGATGAATAAAACTCTGGAGCCAATTCTAAATATACCTAATTAAAAGAAAATACTCTCTTCAAGTTGTCAGATATGCTAGGTACATCAAGACAAACACCAGGCCAGCTGGGAGTTTTCCATGGGACTTGCGTAACTTTGTGCCCAGGGTAACAGCGCCTTCTCAGTTGGTTTCACTAGCTCTCTTCCTCTGTGACAGCTTGCTTTACTCCTGATATTCTCCTGGATGCCAGTTCCAACCCATTCTCTATGCTGATGACTGCCGCATAGACGCCTCCGTATCTGACTTCCCCTCTGGACTCTCGACCACCAAGTCCTATTATGTTCTGAGAACTTCCTGATAGGCGTTCCTCAATTGTTTCAAACACAGCATGTCTACAGCTGAGCCTTCCTGTACCCGTCTCCCAGCATACAGGAAGTGCTCTATATGTGCTTGAAAAAAAATTCCCAGCCACTTCCTTATTAGCTCTGGTTGAGCCGTACTTTCCTACATCTGTCCTTTTACCTATTCCAAGGATACATACCCTTACTTCCCCATCTTCTTCTGAAATGCCTTTTTATACTTAAGAATCTTGTTCACAGGTTTACTCCAAAAAAGCCTGCCCAGGATATATCCTAGACAAAATTAAACTCACTACAGCCCACCTATATTCAAAATCACTCTTCCTACTTCTTTTATTATATCTTTAATTGTTCTTTTCTTCAAGATCCTTTGCCAGGCTTGACTTTCTTAGTTGATTATGGAAGGTACAAAAGGTGACTTTCTCGTCTTTACGCATTCCCTACATTTTTATGTACAAAGTGCTTTGTGTTCAATTAAACTACTCTTAAATTTCATATAATGATTCTCAACTAACTTATACACAACCACAAAATAACAACCTTTAGATTGGGTGGGAACCTGTGTATGCCAATTATGTTAAGGACAAAATCTTGACATACAAAACAACACTGACCACACAAAATAATAGGAGATATACCTATCTCCAAATATTGGCAATATAATTCATGCTGAAGTTGTGAAAAGATCTAATTCACAATCTGCAATATAGTATCAGATATTATCTTTTGGACTGGGTGACACTTAATCTAACTCTTAGTGATTTATATATTTCATCCTATAAAATTTAGTTAAGGGGTTACTTGATATTCTAGCTTTCTTGTTGCAAATAATAGTCATATAATCCTTTTCATTTTATCTCATGCCTGTTATCTAAGATTTTGAGAATTTATGAAAATATGCTTTGAAATATTTCCTCATTAATCTTCAAAAGATCCTTCTGCAACAGATTTGTAGAAATGATTAATTAAGGATTAAAATTCCTTCACAAAGAAAAGCATGTCTCTGCATTATTCCTCAGCTGCTTCAATGAAATTTGAAAGTTATAAAATATAAAGGGGCTACAAAGTATTTTATTTCTGCAGGCTTCAGAGGAGAAAGACAACACTGCCTTTATTGTAAATGCATAAATAAATATTGATCTTTGTCATGGCACTTGGAGATACAGATTTCTAAAAGGTACACTTTAGGAATATTTTAGCAAGTTTTTATTCTAAATATAAATGAGAGTATACCTTTTACATCTATCGTTTGAGAAGGCCTCATTTTGTGTTAACCAAGCTTTATTTTCAGAGCCTGTTTATCTGCATTCTTTGGAGATAACATTCTTAATTTGCAGGTTATTACATGCATTGTAATTTATCATGTAGAGCATATTCTCGGTTCAGTGATTCCTCTAGGAGGCACAGTTGATGAACCATAATTATTTCCCAAAAGCTAAAAGAATGCTCAAACTTTAGTTACTCAATTCATGTCTGTGGTAAAAGTGAAGAATTCCCCAAAATATTACAGATTCCTTAAAAAATAAAGAATGCTTACATGAGTTTTTAACTCTTAATCCAATTAACTCCAAAGAAGATATTAGAGGAACTGCAGAGAAGCACAACTATGACTTAAAAGTACTGGAATAACATTGGTGTAATTCCAACAGATAACCCTTTCCAGGGCAATGCAAGCATCACAAGATGTGACTACCAGAAAAGTATACAGAAAAAGCAGCGTAAAAAGCATGCATGCTGAATACAATTTGCAAAAAAAGAATAAATTGATGAAAAACGCACACTGGTAGGGGGTAGGCTCTGATATTGTCAAAGCATCTGTGGAATCGAGATAATTACAGCATTCAGAAGTTGGGACAATGAGACCGAAATACACTGCTATAGTTTTTTTGGGAAATAATGTATTTGATGGAAAGCAAAAGGGAAAGAGAGATTATTATCAGCTATGGACTACTCAGTGCATGCCAGGTATCACGCTAAGCAGTTTTCAATAAGCTGTTTTATGAAATAGCTCTGAGTCCTATGAGGTAAGTATTATTAACAATATTTTTACTTATAAAAATTAAGTCCAAATCTTTTTAGAAGGCACCCACGTACCCAGTAGTTAACAGATGCCAGGATATATCACACGCACAAACCATAAACATAAAAATCATATACATAACATCGTGTGTGTGTGTGTGTGTGTGTGTGTATGTACAGAGGGTGCCAAAAAAATGTATAAGCATTTTAAGAAAGGAAAACTGTATTAAAATTGCAATACTCACTATACACCGATAATAAGAGATGAATACAAGTCACGTTTGACTTCTGCAATTACAAGAGATGCTCAAAATGGTTACCATCAATGTCCAGACACTTCTGATTATGGTGAACTACTGCTCGAGTAACGCTGACCAATGTGTCCACTTGTATAGATTTTTTTGGCACCTCCGGTATATATCCTATATATGTATACAATCTTCTATGTATCATATATGCATATATATGTATCTATGGTTAATTTTGTGTGTCCACTTGACTGGGCTAAGTTGTACCCAGATAGCTGGTGAAATATTATTTCCAGGTGTGATTCTGAGGTGTTTCTAGAAAAGATGAACAATTGATTCAGTAGACTGAGTATAGAAGATCAGCCCTCACCAGTGTGGGGGCATCACCCCGTCCACTGAGGATCTGAATAGAATGAAAAAATAAAAGAAGGTCATATATATATGTATTCTACTATATATAATCTCCTCCACCCATCCCTTTGGACTGTGTAATAAAAAAACAAGAACCCTCGAGGCTGCCCTTGTTCCTAATTGACAGAAGTGCCCTTGAATGAATCTCTCACACGTCATGAACAGTAGCAGCTCAGGTAGGAGCCTGCACTGAGTGGCTGTCCAGGACAAGTCTGTGTTCTCTATCTGACTGAGAGACCAGGTGTTCCAGATTTCTTGGCAGAGATTATCGAAAAACCTCATAGGCCATTATGTGCCATGAAAGGGAGCCACCAATATGAGGAGCTGCCATCACTGTTTTCAGGAGACAGCGTATGAGCTTTAGAGTCAACCAGGCTCCTAAATCCCACTGGATATTTGGGATTTTTTTCCTCATCTCCAAAACGGACATAGTAATGTCTGCCTCCAAAGATTGTAAGTGGATTAAGCTAAGATAAAGATATGAAGGGCCTCCTATGTGATTGGGCCATGATGGGCTCTAAGTATATGGTGGCTTAAAAAAATGAAGATGTTTATTTACAGTGGCTAAGACATGGAAACAACCAGTGTCCTTTGATCGACGATTGAATGAAGACGATGTGGTATATATACATGATGGAATACTATTCTGCCATAAGAAAAGATGAAATAGTGCCATTTGCAACAACATGGATGGATTTTGACATTGTTATGCTAAGTGAAATAAGTCAGACAGAAATAGTCGAGAACCATATGATTTCACTGATATGTGGTATATAAAACTGAAAACAACAAAGGAAAAAGACAAATAAATGAGAAAAACTCATAGACACAGACAATAGTTTAGTGGTTACCAGAGGGTAGGAGGAGGGATGATAGATGAGGGTAAAGGGGATCAAATATATGGTGATGGAAGGAGAACTGACTCAGGGTGGTGAACACACAATGTGATACATAGATGATGTATTACAGAATTGTACACCTGAAACCTATGTAACTTTACTAACAATTATCACGCCAATAAACTTTAATTTAAAAAAATGAAGATGAGAAAGGAAAACACACAAGGAAGAGGAGGGCAGAGCGGACTAGGAGGATGAGAGAAAGGAGAAGGGGAAAAGGAGGAGAAAGAGAGAGGGCAGGAAGAGGAAGAGGGAGGAAGAGAGAAGAGAAACTACTGGAGTGATTACTCCCAGAAGTTACCCTAGTAGAGGCACCTGATGAGATCTGGTGGAAATCACTGATGTCGCTGCAGCCCATAGATGTCATTGCGGCTGAGCCCAAAAGTGTTTGGGATCTATCAACAGGGTGACAGCTAATAGAAAATGGTGCCATTGAGAGCAGCAGAAATTCAAACCAAGGATAGTTGGGAGCCAAATCCAGCTCTACCTTTTCTCCTAGGGTGAGATTCTCGACATCTGGGAAATGTGTAGTGATTATCGATTTCAGTGCAGCTCCAAATGAGGAACTAGAGCAATAATTTCTACCAGGAAAGCTGGTGCAAATAGTGATTTCTGGATCCCCAAACCCAAAATGTTTTCTTAAGCCAATTACAGAAGCACTGAACAGTAATCTGTCTCTCAGTTGTCCAGAGAATACAGGCTATAATTAGAAAGAAGTATTGATAAAGTGGTGCTGAGGTAAAAAGAAATCTACTCTTTGCGGGCTTAATTATTTTTAAGGAAACAAAAAGAATAAATTGACCAAATACACACATGCATTTTTATTTTAAAAACTGCAACTATTATCTATAAACTCTGATAGGAAAAATACCAAAATCAATATCATGACCATTCTTAACTAACAGTAGTTTTGGACATGTTATTTGGAACTTAGAAATAATGGGCTTTTATAACAGTCATGAATCAACATATCTGTTGAGGCTTGAAAGTATGGAAGCCAGACCACCCATGGATGATCAATTGCCAAGTTCTCTCCATCTGTAGCTCTATGGTGTCTCTCTCACATTCAAGTTTATCACCATTTTCTACCACGCCAGTTCTGGTTCTTACCTCCACATAAAGAACGATTGCATGTGCCTGTCACTTGGTTGCCCTTACTTCATTTGCTTCTACCCCATTCATCCTATACGCTTTTTTAAAACGGCCCTTTCAACACATCATTCCCCTGGTCAATTGGAAACTTTCCATTTTTTATAGGATTAAATCAAACGCTTTGACATTCAAAGCTCTTCAAACCTGCTTCCAAAATTTCTCATGGGCAACATTGAACATAATATTTTCCGATGATATTCTGGAAAGTTCGTCCTGCTAGACGCTTCACAGTTAAAAAGGGCTTTCCGATCAATGAAGTTAGAAACCGCTGAGTAATACGATAATAAAATAGCTAACATTTGTTAGAGATTTCCTTTGTGTCAGATACTAAGAGCACTGTATGCTTTATATTATTTAATCCTCACAAGTCTACATAGTTGACTAATGGATAAGAAAACCAGCCAAGACTTAGAAAGGCAAGGATAATTTCTGAGGTTACACACATGGAAATTATCAGAGCAAGGATTTGAACTCTGGTATGTCAGACTCTGGGCCCCGAGCTCTTAAATATAGGGATTCTGGATCCCTTTTCTGTGGGTATCAGGAGATTTTTCACATATTATACTCTCTGAGAACTCCTGAAATGCAACACTTGATGGGGTTTGTTTAAACCAGTACTTTACTGTAGGAAACACATTTCATGAAATGCCTTTTAACACCCTCATAAAACTAGGTTTTCAGTAGCCCTTTTTAGAAATGTTGAACAAAGTGATTTCTAATAGCTTTTTCACTCAAACATTTCTTTTTCCCAGGGCTCCCAATTCTTTACTCAATGGCTTTCACTTCATTTAAATAGTTCAGGTGCAAGTCCCTAAATTGCATTAGGTCCTACCTCATTCCTTGTCCCTAGAATTCCCTCAGACTTACACTTATCTGAATCTTTGGTACCTTCAATACCCCTTAAATCCCATCTTTACTCTGAAGCATTTTCCTCACTGCCCACAAATATAGTAGGTTTTTTCCTTAGTTTCCCGCAGCACTGGGCTGAGATCTAAGTATACTGACACACAAAGGAGATGGTGTACAAATTGACATGTTAAGAACTGGCTTTTGCCAGTAGTCATATCCCCTCATTTCATCCTGTGTGCAGATCTTAAGTAAACACCAAGCGCCATAATTCAAAATTCTACGGGTCATTTAGGAGTCATTTCCCCCCAAAAAAATCTTAGACCTCCAGCAATTTGCTCTAGACCTCCAGCAATATCACCGTATGTATATCTCGTTCTGATCTATATGAAAAGCTTCTCCATGCAGAGACCAAACTTTTTTCTGTCCCTGATCCATTTACATAGTGAAGACATTAGTTTCAAATCTCAGTTAGATTCTGGCTCTTTCATTTATAAGCCATATTCTTAAATAAGTTGTTCAGTCTCCCTAGGACTCAGTTTCATTACCTCTAAGTGAGTGGAGATAATAATGTTACCTAATTCAATAGATTTGTGTAAAAACAAATAGTTAATAAAGAGAGAGGAGGCTTTAGCGGAGTGCCTGACAATTCTGAAGTGGTCTAAAATGTTGGATTTTTTATTGTCACTGTGATTATAAATTGATTATCTACCACGTTCTAGGCATTAACTAGACCATGAAACCAACTGAATATGGAGCAGTTCCTGCCCTCAGAAAGCTGGTGTCTGGTAAGAAAAATAGTGCACCCAAGGTGGACGAGTGAGATCAGCTCTCTCCACGGAGAGCAGGAGAGGGATCATAGAGAAGGAAGCTTTCTGGCCAAGCCGGAAGAATGGAAGGGAGGTAGAAAGGCATTGCAGGCAGAGAGAGAAGCATTTGTGGAGGACCTGGATATGTCACATGGCTTGCAGCACTTGAGGAACTGAAGTTAGTCTATGGAACTGAAACCTGGTTTGTATTGGGTAGAAAGTGAGCTGGACTTTTAGACATTGAAAGCCAGATGTTGAAAATCCTACATGTGTCAAAGGCACTGAAACAAAACCCCACTAATGGAGTCAACATAGCATTAAAGCAGTAGAAATATAAGATCAGATTTATAGTATAAATGTAACTCTGGCTATATTATAGAGATTGGTAGGAGGCAAGAGCGAACTTACGAGACAATGAAATATAAGAGGTTAGTAATAGGCTTATGGCCATCTGTTAAATACAGAGTATTGGATTGGAGAGGCAGCATAAGTCTGAGTGGTTAAGTAGAAATTTACTGATTAGTTTGAAATGTAAATTATGGAGCAGGGTATCTTACATAAATTATTACATTAAATATATTTTATGTAGTGTAAAATAAACGTGCTATTGTTCACCTTCTAAATTAGCCAGGAGTAAAGAAAGTAATTATAATGTTGGCAAAGTAAGATGAAAGCAAGTACAATTTGGCAATTGCTGTCATGAATTAAAAAGCTTGTTCTTGCCCTTGGGCTTAATAATTTCATTCTAGGCATCTCTTTTGGGGAAAAAATGTAAAATGAAACACTTATCTGAATAAAAATTAAAAATATGTATTTCCAACAAAGAGGCTATGGATAAGTTACTCAGTTATGATATATCGATGTAATCTAATATTTTGAAGACATTTAAAGTTATAATTACTATGTGTTTTAAATGGGATTGCCAGATAAAAAGTAGGATTTATACTGCATTTGAATTTCAGATAAACAATAAAAAATTTGTGTAGAGCACGTGTTGTCTCAAATATCGCATAGGACATATTTAAACTAAAACGTTATTCATTGTTTATTTGAAATTCAATGGGATCTAGGTGTTTAGTGTTTTTATTTCTAAATCTGACAACCCTCATTTTAAAGGACCTGCAAAAGTATAGTGTATACGTGTACTCAGTAATGGGGTTTAAAAGGTATGCCTAGAAAAGCGACTGTAAGGGAAATACACAAAAATGACATAAGAGGTCACTAGTTGTGGCGAGGTTTTGATCATAGATTTTGCTTGTTCTTAGTGTGGTTTTTATATTTCTCTACAATGAACATGAATCATTTATATAAGCAGAAAAAGTGTGTATCTGTGTATTTATATGCTCCTGTATAATTTTACTTCTTTTAACATTGGCAGTGGCCCACTGTTATGAGTGATGTAAGTTAGGATATCCACTGATTCTCAAATTATTACCAGACACAAAGCTCCTCAAGTATCTCCTGTGGTATGAAATAAGGCTATGATTCATTTCTCAGCTTAGGTATCATCCCACTACCCTACCTTAAATCTCCTCCACCACCACCATCAATCACCAATACCTTCCTTATATCCCAGAGCAAAATGCTTGTTTTCCTCCATACCACTTAGCGGGGTTTCATTATGTATTTGTTGAAAAATAGAATAAATGAATAAAGAGAGAATTAAGAGCAGGGATATTAGATGGCATTTCCGATTAGGCTCAACCTGTATATATTTAGATACCAGTTCCATAACTTAACAGCTTCCCAGAATTGCTTTGGCAAAAACCAGAGTAGAGATATACGATACATGCTCCATAAAATAGATATAAAGAAAAATAAAGATCAGTAAAAAGATATGTTTGTAGGAAACTTTAGTGGACTCGGGAGTCTGAAAACAACAAAACTGAAGAAAAGATTCTAAAACATCTTAGAGCTTCCACATTGCTTTCCCAAGTGGACGTCAATGTTTGCTTCTGAAGGCGATTGCTGCCCACAGCGCCTTACGCAGTACACAGAGGATGACGGCTGTATACCAGACCGTCTTGCTTAAAATAAATTTACTTTTCATTCCACTATATTTTCAATTTTTTTTAATGCGCTTACCAGAGAAGTAAGTGTTACACAAACAAGCAGAAAACAGATACACCCCTGTGTTTTCAGGCCTGATTTTTGAGTAGAACTCTGTGAGAAGCCTATTAAAAGCAGAGGTAACGTGGAGGGATCTCTAAGCTATTCCTTTCCCCACACCCGTTTTTCCTGAAGCCTTTTTTTCCTCTCTCTACCATCTACTCTCTAGTATTATTATTATTATTATATTATTATTATTATTATTATTATTATTATTGAAGCCCTGATGATTGAACAATGAAAACAAAGAGCATTTTTAAAGGGATAAATTAGGTACATGCCAGTATCTTCTGTTCCTTCCTCTCTCTCTAGCCCCATTTGTCTTAGGTCTACCACTTCTCCTCTTCCTTCTCCTTTCTTTACTTTTCCTCATTTTCTCCTGTTTTCTTAAGCTTAGTTTGTGTTTTACTTCTTCATCTTTAGTGCATTGCCTTTTTTTCTTTCATTTTGAGAAACAGCTTTGCAGCTTTTGTCCCCAAGGATCTTTTATTCTAACTCACTGTGGCAGTTCTACACTATGAAGCAAGAAAGTGGTCTTCAAAGCGAATCAATTCTAACAGATTTAAAAGTCACTCTTTGCACCACAAACAAAAGAGTGGAAATATTTTCTAAAAGGTTATTAAGCATGTGCTAATAATGCCATTATACTGTTTGCTCTCAAATGCTTTGTTGTAATATATTAGTGATATAAAAGCAATATGCAAATCTATTGACTGTTTGCTGGGTTCAAACAGCTACATGAAGCTCATGTATTGAATAATCTGAACAGTTGAAAGGGCCAACGTGAGGATGGGCCTTGAAAAGACATGTAAATATTCAAGTGCACTTTGAAGAAATTTGTTTTCTCCAGTCTAGATATCCCTAGAGTCAATTTCGTGATGACATCAAAATTAATTTTGAATACTGAGTTCAAACTGTTTTTTTTAAGAATAATATTTTGAAACATCATTTCAATAATGGTGTGCCATACTCATATTTTAATATTCTTTTTAATGTCATGCTATAATCTTTCATATCTTCATTCCTTTGTACGTATTCTGTCCATCTAAAGTGCCTTCCCAAACGATTTTGTTTCCACTCCCAAATTTCAGAATCCCAAGTCCCGCAGGCTTCCCCTCCACTACTGTGGCCAAGTCTTCAGACTGATTTTTCTTGTTAATAGTAAAAAAATAAATAAAGAAGAAAGAAGAAAAAAGAAAAAGAAAGAGAACAAAAGAAAAAAGAAAGAAAGAAAGAAAGGAAAGAAAGAAGAAAAAGAAAGAAAAAAGAAAAGAAAGAAGAAAAAAGAAGAAAGAAAGAAAGAAAGAAAAGAAAAAGAAGAAAAAAGAAAGAAAAGAAAGAAAGAAAAAAGAAAGAAAGAAAGAAAAAGAAAGAAGAAAAAGAAAGAAGAAAGAAAGAAAGAAAGAAAGAAAGAAAAGAAAGAATGTTCATTGTGAAAATCTCAATCAGCAACTAAAGGGGTACATTGAAAAGTAGAAACTTTGTCACATCCTAACTCCTATTATCACACTTCATAGATAAAAGTAGGTACAGTTTCATGTATTTCCTTTCAAAAAGTTTCTATGCAATTAAAATCATTAAAAAATGTAAGAACTCTTCTGGAACTTATGATAAACATGGAATATGCTCCCCTATCAGCAAACATTGATCTTCCCTGTTCTTCTAAATGAAAGCAGTTTCATTGTATGCAAGAACAACAATTTGTGTGCTTTATGTCACCCACTGCTTAGTGATGCATACTTTGGCAGCCTCCAGCATTTGCCAGATATTACAAACAATGGCGAACATCTTTATACACATATATTTGCATATTTGGGGGCATGCCCATGCTACAAATTTGTAAATGTGAAATAGCTGGATCAAAGGATATATGCACATTTTATTTTGAAAATTGCTGCCAAGTATGTTTCAAAATTAGTTTGCATTTCTTACTTAATATTATAACACATATTTCCTATGTCATTAATTCAAAACTCTCCATTGTTAATGGTTGAATAACACTTTCTCAGACATATTTTATGCAACACAAGTTATGTAAAAATATCCTCATTTATGTGACTTTTGAGGTTCTCAATATTTACAAAGTAAGTTAAATTGTCCTTCCTGAAATCTGCTTCTTTTTATTGTTTACACATTTCATTGTGTTTACTGTTATAGAACCAATTGAAACCGGAATTTTACATATTTATTTTGTAAAATAGCATGAAAGTGTTTTCATAAAAAGGTCAAATGTAATGAATTTATGAATATTTTAAGGAAACATAGAATGGTAGATGATAGAGGCCCAGAGTGTGGTTGTTTTAGTGTGTCTGTGTGTGTGTGTGTGTGTGTGTGTGTGTGAGAGAGTGTGTGTGTAGGACGGGAAAGAGAAATCTACAGTAAACAATCAGTTATATTTAATATGAATTATAGTACATAAAATTTTAATGGAATACAGGCATGCTTTTTGAATGTTGTACTACTACAATAGCATTTCTAAAGAATTGTTTGACTCACCTAAGGTAGGCAGGAGTTTGGAGAATTCTTTGTAAACATTGAGTACTGAAAGGCAATAAAGTCCCTTGCACACTAACATGTGGGAGAACACTGCAAAATGGCTGGGACGCTGACTCCTTATCACTCTATGTTAGGCTTTATCAATATCAGTACTACAAACATTTGGAGCTAGAGAATTGTCTCTTGTGGGAGCTGTTTTTGTGCACTGTCGGATGTTAGCAGCATCCCTGGCCTGCACACATCAAATGCCAGGAGCACCCCTCACTCAGCTATTACAATCAAAAATGTCTTATGATATTACTAGATACGCCTGTGGGAAAAATCTCCTTCAGCATTGCTCTACTATAAAATTCACTAAGTCCTACCCAGGCTCGCAGAGCTTAAGAATAATGGACTACAAAAGATCAATAGACACTTACAGAAAATTCTGTATTAAAGACAATGAGCAAAATGAGGAAATGGTGGAGGGGACACAGAAAACAAAAGCAATATAAAAACAGGAGGAAAGTTCAAACTACACTATTAATATCTTTAGAGAGATTAGGTTAGGTATGGCATTCATGAAATAAATATAGGCTCTTATTTAAAAATAAAATAACAATACAAACCTCTCAGTTATTAAAATCACAATGCTTGAAATAAAACTTAATGAAGACCTAAAGGTTAAAGTTGAGAAATCTTTCCAAAAGTCAAACAAAGGGCAAATAAATAGAAAATGGAGTAAGAAGGGTAAGATTTGAGGATCAACTTGAAAGGTCAAAATTCAGAGAAAAGAGAGTAGAGGAAATTATCAAAAAAATAATGAGAAATGTCCTGCATGTGATGCTTGGAAATCAGAATAACATTAGAATTTTTGTGGCAAAGGAAAATAGAAAACAACGGAATCCTCTCCTTAAATTTTTGAGTGAAAATATATTTTACTAGACATTTCCAATAAGCCGAGCTATTGAATAAGTGTGATGGCAAAATATAGACATCATCACAAATACATGTCTCAAAAATGTACCTCAGATGCACTGTCTTAGAATACTTCTGTTGACTAATCTTTACCAAAATGAGGGAAGGATCCAAATAAAAAAGAGTGGTGAAGAGAATCTTAAAAATAATATTAGGGGATGACTCTATTTTAAAGCAGACCTAGAGAACAATTCACTCATGTTGGAACAGGAGGATGAAAGGATATCGGCACAGTATTTCCAAGGGGTGGGCGGAACCAGAATTAATAGATTGCTTCATGTACTTGACCTTGTTGAGAAGCATTGTGCAATTCTGTGACAGAGATGGGAAGAATATGTGATAGCTCTCTATACAAAACTAAACAAATGAAAATAAAAAATCATTACCTGAAGAACAAAGCGCTGTGTGAGAAATGAAGTAGTTCATTATATGCCTACGCTGTGCGCAGTATTTAAATTAGTATAATAGTGAAAACATTGACTTCTCCTTTTTTAAAATTTGTGATTATACAACATTAGAAGAGTGATGGGTATAAGAAAAAATATGTCATTGTTTTCTAAGTGAGCTATTTCCTCCTTTTTCATAATTCAAAATGTCATAGAAAAAAATCAAGACATAGTAGTGTAAACATAATATTTAGAAATATGTGTAACTGTCAAATGAAATGTCTAGGAGTTAAAAGGAGATGCCCTAGGGATCAGAATCTAGGAGGCTGGAGGGTAGATAGGAAACTTCTCTTTCATACCATAAGCTTACAGTGTTTGTTTATCTGTGTATCTCATAAAGCACAAACTGATTTTGTAAACTTCTGGACAATTCTGGGCAAACTTACACAAACAGTTTTTGGGATGATAATGAAACACGATATGTGGTTTTGGACTTCCATGTCAGACTTACTGAATCAGAATTTCTATCAATTGAGCTACAATATTAGCATTTTTATAAAAGCTCCCCAATCAATGCATATGCAAGTTAATAATATGTGGAAATCATTATATATGATGTTCAGGTATTAAAGTCTCACGATATGACTTACAAAAACAATGTCAAAATAATTTTATGGTCCAATATGTGATACACACACACACACACACACAGGGTCTGACAATTACGTTCACAAAACTGCCACCATGAGCTTACATTGGCAGCACGGTACAAACAGCTCAGTAAGGTTTCAAAACCTTAGTATAAGGTTTCACAACCTTATCTCACAGCTGTGTTCATTTCAACATGTGGCTAGCGTTTTGCTGACTAGCATTCATTATTGTTGCTGCATGTTTTTTTGTGCCATCATGAGAATGTCTGAGCTTGAACTAGAGCAACGAACAAACATTAAGTTTCTTGCTAAATTTGACAAGAGTGGACGTGAAATCAGGGACACATTAGTCCAAGTTTACAGGGATAATGCCATGAAGAAAACGGCAGTGTACAAATGGATTAAATGTTTTTCGGGGAGGAGAGAATGGGTCACTGATGAAGAGAGGTCAGAGTGGCCAGTAACAAGCAGGACTGATGAAAACATTGCAAAGATTTGTCGAATTGTGTGTGAAAATCATTGGCTGACTATGAGAAGCATAGCAAACCAGGTAAACATTGCTAGAGAAACAATTAAGAAAATCTTAACTGAAAATCTTGGCTTGAGAAAGGTGTGTGCAAAGATGGTCCTGAAGGAGCTCACCGATGAACAAAAGCAAAGGAGAATCAAAGTTTGCCAAGACCTTTTGGAGAGGCAAGATGATGTTTTGGGCCATGTTATCACTGGTGATGAAACATGGGTGTACCAATACAACTCTGAAACTAAGCGTCAAAATGAACAAAGGAAGTCAGCCAATTCTCCACGACCAAAAATGTTCCATCAATCCAAATCAAGAGTCAAAATGGTGTTGCTAAACTTTTTTAATATCAGTGGGATTATTCATTATGAATTTGTACAAAGTGGACACTTAACTAAGTTTACTATTTGAAATTGCTGAAAAGGCTGCGTGAAAAAGTTAGACAACCTGAACTTTTCACCAACAGTTCATGGCTCTTGCATCACGAGAATGCACCAGCTCACACGGCACTGTCTGTGGGGGAGTTTTTAGCCAGTAAACAAATAACTGTATCGGAACACCCTCCCTGCTCACCTGGTCTGGCCCCCAGTGACTTTTTTCTTTACCCGAAGAGAAATGAAATATTGAAAGGAATATATTTTAATGACATTCAGGACATCAAGGGTAATATGACAACAGCTCTGATGGCCATTCAAGAAAAGAGTTCCAAAATTGCTTTGACTGGTGGACTAGGTGCTGATGTCAGTGAATAGCTTCCCAAGGGGAGCACTTCAAAGGTGATTGTAGTGGTATTCAGCAATGAGGTATGTAGCACTTTTTCTAGGATGAGTTTGCGAACTTAATTGTCTGACCTATATATATAGTTGCCCTCCATCACTGGAAAAATATATCTTTATATAGTTGTCCATTGTTATTGGAATAATGACCGTAGACTAAATGTTAAAGTCTATGTTGTCACAAAAAAAAAAAATTCACCTGCTGGCCACTTTGTTGAACTCTATATAGTCTAGCACTTAAATCTTCAATTCAAGACCCCGAGTAGTTGTATCATAAATATAAATACTCTGCCTAGGGGACATTTGACTGATATGTCTTTACAAACAAGCGTTCCTTAAAACTATAAGACTTATATTCCCTGACTGTTTGTTTATTGCCACCTTTCTGTCAGTTCTTTGTTTCTTACAGTAAACACAAGAACCCGTACAAAGGTGATGTGATGTCCAGCTGATGTCATCGTAAATGAACAAGACTGTAGAGGGATAAGCCATGCTACCCACACTCCATGACTAATGACTTTGGGTAGCTGGGACAAACCCTAGATGTCAATCCTTTCTAAATTGATCTATAGGTTTACTGCTAAGACTATTAAAATCTTACCAAGGTTTTTATTTTTATACATAGCCAAGTTTATTCTAAAATTTATATGGGAGGGAACAGGCCTTAGAGGAGCTAAAACAATTTGACAAAGAAAAACAGAGTGGGAGAAATTCCTCTAATTAGTGTTAGGGAAGGGAATGGAAGGGGTAGGAGAGAGGTTTACGTGGTTATAAAGGAGCAAGAGAAGGGATCCTTGTGGTGATGGAACTATTCAGCTTGACCATCATAGTAGATACACAACCTACACAAGTGATGAAATTGTAAAGAATTTAACACACACGCACGCACACACGTACATGCAAACTGGGGAAACCTGAATGAGGCTGGAATAATGTATCAATGTCACCATTCTGGTTGTAGAATTATACTATAGTTTTGCAAAATGTTACCATTGTGAGGAATTATACAAAATGTGCAAGTGATCTGTGTATTATTTCTTACAACTGCATGTGAACCTATAATTATTTCAATAAAAATTTCAATTAAAATTCAGTACTGTGTTCAAAATTATGAATAAAAGATAAAGCATAAATATGAATTTTAATATAAGTGTCTGAACTTGTAACTTGTTATTCGATGTCAGTGGATGGCATCTTACATGCTGCTTCTCAACAAAACCATAACAATTTGAAGTAAAACAGAACACATGTATACATACAAACTAAAAACAATTATGAAAATATCTGAAGCAATAACTTAATTAAAGTGTATAACATACATGAAGTGGTCATCTAGCCTGGCAGAACTTTTGCAAAAGAACATATATGATTCCAGATATCACCTCACTGATCCTGTGCTATAAAATAAGCACTTGTGGTCTGAAGCAGCATTATCCAATACAGTGTGAACCCCAAAAGTGAGTCATATACGTAATTTTATTTTTTCTAGTAGGCACCGTGAAAGAAGTAAAAAGAAAGAAGTGAAATGAATTTTATTATATGTTTTCCTAACCCTATATATCTAAAATATTATCGTTTTCAGTATGTAATCATGTTGAAAATCAGTATTTTCTTTTCTTTTCTTTTTTTTCCTGTATAAGCCTTCAAAATTCCTCTCTTCTACTTAGGCCACAATCCACCTGGACACATCAAAGGTTCTGTCAAGGAATGAGTTTACTACCAAAGGCATGGGTACGACCTGCTGTTGGACACTGTCTTTGACACATTTGTTGACATAATGTGTCCCTTGTCATTTGAGTCATTCCAGAGGGGAGCTCAGATGAAAGGGGAGTAGGTCAAAGAAGGGAGTAGAGCTGGTGAGGGGGCATATGAGTTCCCAGGCTTTTGGTCTTCTTGACTCTGCTCCCTCCCTGCAGGTGGGCTTTCCCCTCCCTTGCCTGGAGCCAAAAGATAGCAAGAGAAGGATCCAATTGAACTGTTGCTTCCTCAGGTTGGCAGAGACAATGGCAGCCTGTAATTCTGCCCAAGGCTCTCAAGCTGCAGCTGGGAGGTTTCCAGAAGTCAAAGACTTAGAGTGAACAGCCTCTTATTTTCCCTGGAGTCTCTCCACTGACTGGAAAAATCATTCAGATACCACCACACCTCACTTGTGTGCTGTTGGTCTCTTAGCAAACCGTGGCGCAGAGCAAATATTCCAAGTCCTTTCTCATTACTCTTCGATTGACAACATGCCTTCATGAGACATCAACTGAGTTTCCTTTATGATCTCACTTTCTCCGTTTGTGAGTGAAGAGACATATATAATAATCACTGCTATTTATCAAATACACCCTGTGTGCCAGGATGAACAATGTGTGTTTTATAAATGGCACCTCATTTACTTCTCACATCAACCCCATGGGTTATACGTCATTATTGTCCCATTTCATAAAATAGAACTGAGACATTCAGAAGTTACAATATCTGCCTGAGCTCTTCCAGTTAGAAAAGAGCAGAAGCAGAATTCAACCTCTGATCTGTCTGGTGACAAATTCCAAAACATCATAAAAGGGCACTCTTAGGCCTTGTGAGATAAGGATGTAGTGTCATCAGAGAATTGGGCCCTCAGATGATGCTCCCACAGTGCTGACAATGGCAGTCTCAAGTCTTGCCATTGATGTCAGCTATCCAAGAAGCATTATTGTTGGACTTGAAGGAAGATTTCCATTCCATCTTCATAGTGTAAGTAGAAAAAAGTGTCTTCTATATTCAACACTTCCATAGAAGCCACTTATCTTTTCACTAATACCCCTTCAGACAAGAAGAGGGCAGTGAGACCACAAGTGATGTGTAACATATTCCTGCAACGAACATGATTCTTGAACCCTTTAGTTTCAAGAATTAGGATTTAGTAGGATTTAGTTTCTATCACTCTCTTGAGCAAGTTTGGAATTGCCGAAGCCTAACTAGGACCCCTTGATCCCATAGGGAGTTAAGCACAGAAAAAGTTGTGGGATTGGTCCCTTGATTACAGGAGTTCTGAGATTACCAGGATGGAATCAAGAGCTTTTCTATAGAGGTCAATTTTCCTTAGAAAGAATGAGATTTTGCAGCAACCATGGGTCAGTCTCTACCTCTGAGCAGAGTTACAGGTATGACTTGGCATGATGTGGTGTCTCATGAAACGGGCTGCTTCTCCATGGCTGCAGCTCTGTCGTCCCTTAAACAAGCTGGACCACCTTCTTACACCATATACAAGAATAAATTCAAAATGGATTAAAGACTTAAATGTAAGATCTGAAACCATAAAACTCCTAGAAGAAAATACAGGAAGAAAATTTGCAGACATTACCCTTAGTAATATTTTTAGTGATATATCCCCTCAGGCCAGGGAAGTAAGAGAAAAAATAAACACACGGGATTACATCAAACTAAAAAGTTTTTCTCACAGCAAAGGAAACCTTCAACAAAAAATGGCATCCTACAGAATGGGAGAAGATATTTGTCAATAATACATCTGATAAGGGGTTAATATCCAAAATTTATTAAAAAAACTCATTCAACTCAAGACCAAAAAAACAAACAACCCAATTAAAAATTGACAGAGGACATGAAGAGACATTTTTCTAAAGAGGACATACAGATGGACAACAGACATATGAAAAAATGCTCAACCTCATTAATCATTACAGAAATGCAAATAAAAACCACCATGAGGTACCACCTCACTCCGGTCAGAATGCCTAGTATCAATAAATCAACACAAACAACAAGTGCTGGCAAGGATGTGGAGTAAAGGGATCCCTCGTGTACTGCTGGAAGCTTGGTGCAGCCATGATGGAAATCAGTATGGAGGTTTCTCAAAACACTGGAAATGGAACTACCTTATGACCCAGCAATTCCATTGTTAGGTATCTATCCAGAGAAATCCAAAACACTAAATCAAAAAAATTTATCCACCCCTATGTTTTTTGCAGAGCTATTCACAATAGCCAAGACATGGGAACAACCAAAAGGCCCATTGGCAGACGATTGGATTAAGAAACTGTGGTACATTTATATACTAGAGTATTACTCGGCCATAAAGAAGAATGAAATCTTACCATTTGCAACTATATGGATATACCTAGGGAACATTATACTAAGTGAAATAAGTCAGACAGAGAAAGACAAATACCATATGATCTCACTTATATGTGGAATCTAAATAATAGAATAAATGAAAAAAGTAATCAGAAACAGTCTCAGAGATACAGAGGAAAAACTCAGTGTTGTTACATGGGAGGAGATGGGATGAGGGAGAAGGTGAGGGGATTAGAAAGCACAATTGGTAACCGCAAAATTGCCACGGGGATTCGAAATACAGTTTGGGGAATATAATTAATAATGTTGTAAAGATTTTGTTGAGTATTTAATGGACACTTGTCTTATTAGGGAGACCACTTTATGGATGGTATAGGTGCCTGATCACTGCAGTGTACGCCTGAGGCTGAATAATAATGAATGTCAACTATAATTATATATATATATAGTCACAGGATGTGGAGTACAGCATAAGGAATAGAGTCAGTGGAACTGTAACAGCTATATACGATGCTAAAGGTAGTAGATTGGGGGACGGGGATTATCACTTTGTGAGGGGTATAAATGTCTAACTATTACATTGTTTTGTACACCTGAATCTAAAACAAACAAACAAAAAGTTCATTGAAAGATTTTCCTGCAGCTGTTCTTACGGGCATTGTTGTGAACTGCCCTGATATTTCAGAACTGAGCAATTTCACTACCACTGAAAGACCTGGGTATATTTTGAGCAGCAAGAGAAAATAAGAAACATCTGGGACCCCACAGGAACGACCCCTGAGAAGTCACTTTTACAGGAACTAGAGGTGATAGACACAACTGCTAACTGCTACTATTAAAAGCTCCAGGATAGATACCGAAGAGAGGAATTGCTGGGTCATACGGTAATTCTATCCGTAATTTTTTGAGGAACCTCCACATCGCCTTCCATAACGGCTGCACCAGTCTGCATTCCCACCAACAGTGTATGAGGGTTCCTTTTTCTCCACAGCCTCTCCAACACTTGTTATTATTTGTCTTGCTGATGATAGCCATTCTAACTGGTGTGAACTGATATCTCATTGTGGTTTTTATTTGCATTTCTCTGATGATTAATGATGCAGCAATCCCTCTCTTGGGTATCTACCAAAAACATCTGAAAACATTGATCCGTAAAGATATATGTGTTCTGATGTTCACTGCAGCTTTATTTACGGCGGCCAAGACATGGAAACAACAAAAGTGTCCTTTGATAGATGATTGGATAAAGAAGTTGTTGCATATACACACAATGGAATACTATTCTGTCATAAGAAAAGATGAAATAGTGCCATTTGAGACAACATGGATGGATCTTGAGATCGTTATACTAAGTGAAATAAGTCAGACAGAAAAAGTCAAGAACCATATGGTTTCACTGACATGTGGTATAGAAAAATGAAAACAATAAAGGAACAAGACAAACAAATGAAGGGACAATCCTCATAGACATAGACAATAGTTTGGTGGTTACCAGAGGATAACGGGGGGAGTGGGGTGGTAGATGAGGGTAAAAAGGATCAAATACATGGTGATGGAAGGAGAACTGACTCTGGATGGTGAACACACAATGTGATATATACATATTATGTATTACAGAATTGTACACCTGAAACCTATGTAATTTTACTAACAAGTGTCAACAAAATAAACTTTCATTAAAAAAAAAAAACAAAACTCCAGGAACACGACAGGAGATACTGACATGGGAGATGCTGCCATGAAAGAGATATGGCAGACGAGGAGCACATGCCGAATATCACGGCCAAAAGATGTCATTGTTGAGAAACGTGGCCTTTTCTGGGTGGAGTGTGTGTGTGTGTGATGGGGAGTGATTCTCTACTTCTGCCTGTTAGGGGGCAGAGGGGTGGTTATTCTGTTGCCTTTCTCTTCTCTGAGAATTTATCTTCACAGGACACTAGGGGATGATGGACATTTAGCAATTTGGAATTGGGATTAGAATTTTGACACAATGACTCAAATCTTAGATTTACAAGTGGCCAGGTTAGAGTCAAAGAAAAGAAATATGTTACAATGCCGTGTTTCCCCAAAAATAAGACCTCGTCAGACCATCAGCTCTAATGCTTCTTTTGGAGCAAAAATATAAGGGGTCTTATATTAATTTTTGCTCCAAAAGACACATGAAAGCTGATGGTCCAGCTAGGTCTTATTTTGGGGGAAACAGGGTATATAATTGTAGGATTGTTATTTGTTAATTTATAATTAAAATAGCTCATATATTATCATTTTACTATAAACATTAGCTCAGTTCTTTGTTTTAACTTTTCACTGCAAAATTTATCCTCTTAATAACAACAACAAATTATTGTGATAGAAGTCTTCTGGAAATAGCCAACATCTAACAAAAGGGCTCATAAATGCCTACCTACATCTTTAAGTTGTTCCTATTTGTGTTTTAACTCGCTGTTTTCATTGCTATTTCCCAGATAGGTCTGATGTAAACTCCTTATACAAATGCCAAGCTTGTCACATTTATGTATCATTCTAAGAAAAATTTCTTGGTGACTTGGCACGCATCTACAGAACTGATGCCTGAATTATCGCCAAAATTTGATGGATCGCTGGGCTTGAGAAGGCATTGTGGAATAATGGGAAAGAACATATTTTTGAAGTCAGACAGGAGCACTGTGGGAGTCCCAGCTCTGCTGCCATTTACCTCTTTACTCATTTCTATCACCGAATTTATTTTAAGCTACCATCTTTTTTTTTCTTTGCCTACAGTAGCATTCTAACTTATCTTTCTGCTTGCACATCGCTGCTCACTCCTATAATCCATTATCTACACCAACACTAGTGTTACATTTCTGACACTATAATAACAAGATTATACACAAATATTCCCCCAGGCTTAACCCCCCCCATGACTTCTAACTATATGTGAAATGATAAATATTCAAAGACTTTCCCATGGTTCTACATGACCTGTGCCCCCCGAGCTCTCTCACTTCATCTCCTAGTACTCTCCCCCTTATTTCTCTGTGCCATCAACCTGGCAATTCCTGAGCACAACAAATTCATTCCAACCTCAGCCCTTAAACTTTGTCTTCATTCTGCCTAAAATACTCCTGATAATGTTACATACTGCCCAATGCTTCAAACCTCTATTCTTGTGAGATTCCTGTAAGCTACTCCTCTCTTTCAGGAACTCTGCATTCCATTACCCTACTTTTCTTCATCATAGCATTTAACAATATATGAAAATAAATTATGTATTAGTCACTTGATTGTTATCTAACTTTCTTCACTAGAATATAAGTTCTAGTGGAGTAAGCATCATAGTATGTCTGTGTTTTCTACTTCTGTATCACCAGTGGTTAAACAGTGTCTGGCACTCAGGAAAGGGATATGTAAATATTTCAGAATAGAACGATTTTTAGAGTGAATGATTTTCAACCCAGCAAAAACACACTAGTATGATTAGCTCTTATTTTTTGTGTGTCTCTTTAATTCATAAGCATTTGTTGTGTATTTACAATGCACAAGGGGCATTGTATGCCTTTAAGAGGTAACTGTCATGTGGTTGTATCAAATACCACTTCTCTGTTCTTATTTCCCTTGACTCATGAAAGTTTTCAACATCACTGGTTACTCCACACTCTTGGATTCTTTGACACTGTGTGCTCCTAAATTAGTACCTGCACTTATCAGTCTCCTTTGCTGGCTCATCTTCTTTGCTTCCATGTCATCTCTGGTTGTAGACCAGGAATGGGCATGAGGACTTCTTGTCATCTCCAGCTGTATAGTCTCTCTGAGTGACCTTCTCAGTCCCATATGAAACACCAGTCACTGCTGCTAGCTTTCATTCTGCAACTCAGACATGACCTCTCTCGAGCATTCTAGACTTGTGCATCCAATGGCCAACTTGACATCTCTACTCAATGTCCATCTATGAATCATTTCCAAGATTGAATTCTTAATCATGGAAAACTTAACATTTACAAAATTTAACTCTTCATTTTCTCACCAAATGTGTTTCCCCATCCCCTTCTATGCTTTACTAAGTGTATCCCAAACTAGTCAGTTGCCCAAGACAAAACTTTAGGAGCTGCTCTTGATTCTTTTCTGTTCTTCATCCCTCACATCTAACCTATCAGAAATCCGTATTGACTCTGTCTCCAAAAATTATCCCCAATCTATCCATTTCTATTTACCTTGACTACCACCATTATCTCTTACGGGTCTCAGTTTCAAGACTTTCCTATGACTGTTCCCCTGGCCATCTATCGTCAGACCCTACTTGTGATCTTTTGAGAACACAAATTGAGAGGATCTCATTTCCCTTCTTAAGACCCTATTTTAGGTACCCATTACAGAGGGGAAAAAACAAAAAACAAACAAAAAAAGCACCTTATCATGGACTACTGGCTGCCTGGCCTCTGTCCACTTTTCTGACTATATATTTCTACTGACTACAAAATTTACTTCGCCTGAGACATAGGCCTTCTTTCTTATGTCAAGCTTATTGCTAACTTTGATTTAGTTATTTCTTCTGCTGGAAAACTTCCTCCTGCTCCTTTCGGTTATTCAGATCTCAGCTTAAATATCACCTCTTTATAGAAGTTTTTCTTGGCTGCCCATCTGAAGTTGCAGACAAACTGTCTAGTACATTCCTGTATTATGATTGTCTTAGTAGTGTTTAGCAATAACTGATAATATTCATTTTTATTTTACTATTTTATTTTGTGTCTCTTTCACTGTATAAGAAAATAGCGTGGTGAGGGCTGGAACATATCTTTCTTACCACTGCCTCCCCAGCACTAAGGATCATAAAGATTCCAATTCACATGAGTTGAATTGATGACACAATATGTCTGTCTATGACATTAGATCCAGAACCAGAGTTCAAGAGTTGACAAGTCCCACAGTGCCTTACATAGCTCATTCCCTGGCCTGTTAACGTGACTTCAGTTCTCAAGCCAATGATTTACTTTTTGAATTCAAAAATCAATTAAAAAAATCAATTCTCCTGGAGGCCTTCCCATAAGATGCAAATATCCCTGGGGGAAGCATCATTAAACCATTAATACCTTCATATGTACATCGACATCAGTACAGCAAGTCAGTTTCTTAGCAAGATCTTAAAAGACAGATTTCCTAGACTGCTTAAGTTTGATCAAAGAAGAGGGGAGAAATGATTAGGAGTGTGGATATGGCTGGTCAATGCTGACTCGAGTGACGTCACTCTTGGGGTCCTTGAGCCATCATGAACAGGAGTCTGAGTGCAATTGAAGAGAAATAAAAGAGAAAAAAATTTTTTTTTTTAAAAAAAGCTATTTTATACATGACCTTGCCTGGCAATCATTCCTTCATTCTCGACAGTGACCTACAAGGAAGGTCTCACGTGACCTCCATGCACGCCTCTATTCTCTGGAGATACTTCCTACTTCTCTCCTCTCCCTCAGTCCACTGCAAGAGCTTAAAATTTCTTGTCATATCTCACCATTTCTGGTATGTCATCTCTTTTGGTCCTCTGCATTTGTTTCCTCTGCCTGGAAAGCTATTCTGCCAAGTGTCCTAAAGGTTCATTGCCTCACCTTCTCCAGGTCTTTGTTCGGATGTCACTTTCACAGTGTTAGGGAGGCAGAGATTCCCCCTACACACACCTTTATCCTTCTTTAGTTCTTATGGCTGGACTAGTAATAAAATAATAACATTGACAGAAGACTAGATTAACAGGAGGAAAACCCATTGAATACGTGTGCATGGGAGGTCATGTGATGCTCAGATCATGAAATGAAGCTCAGAGAGATGACTGAATCGGGCACCCTTTTATACTTTGTAGACAAACAGATAATGGCTTTGTGAGCAATTGACAGGACACAAAATTTCGTGCTCATTTAAAAGGAATCTAAGCAAGGTTTGAGTGTTCATTCCTGAGGAACTTAAAAAAAGTAGATTAGAAAAGAGGCAACAAGATTTGTTTATGCAGACATTCCCACTCTAAGCTGTTTACCTCTAGCATTAAGCAGTGTCTTCTAGGTGCAGAGAGGACACCTGTCACATGGAAGATTTATTTCCTGCATTCAAGGATACAAGGGAGAGTCAAGGTATCCTTCTGGCACTGGCTACTTATCAAGTAACTTTACTTCACAGTAATGAATATGCCTTGGTGGGATATGTGGGGGAGGACTTCTTGGGCCCCGACAACAGGAGCTGACCCTTAGCACCCAATTTAAAATCATAACCCCACCCCTCCCCCAGGTATCCACTTGCCCATATTCCTTTTATTGCTCCTTTGATTTTTGCCTTAACATTATCTCCATGTAATACGCTATATATTTTATTTGTTTGTTTGTTTGTTTTGCTTTTTCCACTAGAATGTAAGTTTCAGGAATTTTGGTCTCATTCGATGATATCTATTGTCCCAGGGTCTAGAAGAGTGCATAGCACATAGTAGGTATTCAATATGCATTTCCTCAATGAACACTCACTGAATACTTATTACTAGCACCCTAACAGATGCAGAAAAACTGACATTGCCATGAATCATATACATTTGTATAGGGAAAAAGCACAGTGGGGTTATTCTTTTTTCTGTAAAAGCTGAGTTGGGTAGATTAATAAATAAAACACAAGCAGAAGTCATATATGCCTCTGCTAGTGCAATGGTTCTCAAATGGGAGCGACGTTTCCCCCAAGGGATATTTGGTGATGTCCGGAGACATTTTGGGATGTCACAGTTGGGGTCACTACTAGTATCTAGTGGGTAGAGATCAAGGTGTTGCTAAACATCCTACAAGGCACAGGACAGTCTCCTCAACCAAACATCATCCAGACCAAAATGTCAATAGTGCTGAGGTTGAGAAACACTGCTCTACTGTATAAATGTTAAGTCACTTCTCGTTCTACATATTGAGCTTTTACTTACTTGAAAGGAAAATTCATCATGCCACAAATTTCATAGTCATTTCCTTTGAATTGTTAGATTTTTATTTAAAGATAATGTAAAATATTTTTCCAGTAGAGGGATGAAGAAAAATGGTTTATTTAAACGGTTTGATGAGGCTAGAATTCCTTTTATATTGAAACAAAAATTACTACTTTTAGAATGGCATCTAATAGTACTTTAAGAGTAAGAAGATATAGTGATTTTGCAATTCTTGAGGCTTTAAGATATATGATCAGCATGAATTATGTTACCAAAAGGTTTTTATCTAGATGCTTTACATAGTTTACTGATAAATATGGCATATTCATCAGAGAAGCTTTATAAATTAAGAAGCACTAAAATAAAAATGTATTTCTACTGCAGTCTCAAATCCGCAGTTGAAATACAGTAATTTGACAGATTTAAAAATAATAGTTCTCAAGCCAACATAAGAAAATATTCTCCTATACATCATAATGAAATGCTTTAATACTTTACATTGTATGAAGCATTCATCAGCTGATAAATATTTTGACATAAAGTTTCCTAAATGATTTGCATATTTATGTCGTTGTTTCTTTATTCACTTCAATTACCAGACTATGTTTTAGTGCCTACTAGGTACTTACTATGAAGAAGATATGAGCTGCGCTCTCAAGTATCCTGAAATCTAGTAAGAGAGGTAAGATGCACATACAGAGAACTAAAATGCAAAGTGGAAGTGACAAGGAGCATTAGAAGTTTAGCTAGGGGTAGCAGGATGAGTGACGTCTGCATGGAGCAGGTGGCTTTTAATCTAAGCTTTGGGGAATGAATAGAATTTCTATAGATAGAGGGCCTTCCATAGGAAGAGCAGTGATCAAAGTCTCATTGGATGGAGGGTCTCAAGTTATGGGAATGGTTCAGTAACTGCCTTTTTGCATTTGTTTGGAGGGCAACATAAATGAAAAAAGTACTTTGCAGAAAAGAATTGGTTATTAAGCTGTCGGCATAAGGATAGAAACGGAAGGAGAAAAGTACTGACATGATAAGAGGCGTTAAGGAAAATCTTGCAAGAAGAAATGTGTAGATGAGATATGAGCAGAGGCTGAACTCAGCAAGAAGAGTTGGGAGCTCATTGGACGAGCTCAGAAGAGAGGTCAACGAGGTCTGAACTAGATGCTGACAATGGGACTGGAGCTATAGGAACAGATATAAGAAACTCTGTGGAAGGAGAAATGGTAGGACTTGTTAACTTCCATGTAGGTCAAGAGTCAGGGAGAGGGGTCAAATGTGGCTGGGATGTGTCACATCTAAGTAAATGAGAGGGATGGCGGTGCCTTTAAGAGAAACTAGGATACTAGGAGTCAGCGAAGATTTGGGAACACAGAAAATATGTTTGGTTTTTAACATGTGAAATTTGAAGACAGGACCTTTCATCCAAATAAAGATATCCAGATTGATGATGCAAATAGAGACCCGCTGTTCAGAATCGAGTCCAGTCAGCAAGATGCTGTTTTGGGAGATGTTCTAGTTGCTAAGATTGCTGAAGCCACAGGATGGGTGAGTGAGCCACTCAGATTAGGTGCAGTACATATGGTTTCCTTAGTTAAGTTTCTAGCTCAGTAAGTTATTAGATTCTTGTTTTTCAGAAGAGAAAATGAGTCCCAGGGACAATGATTCATGGGCTTGGTCACAAATGCATGTTCACAGAGCTGGTAAGAGGCAGAACCAAGAGTCCAGCTGAGATCCAAATCTGCGTTTCCATTGTGCTACATGGTTAAGGGCGAAAAGGCCAACAGGCTGAAGATGAGATCCTAGATGATGCCAATTTATGGGAAAGGGATATTTTCCACATTTATTCATTTGTTTCCCTTTGTTGTGTTTGTAACCAAGCTGCGTAACACAAGGTATGTTGCTCTCATGTCGCAGGAAATCATCTGTAGTGGAGTCACTATGATAGACTCGTCTTTTCATTGACCCTAAAACAAGCTAAGAGTGTGTACAAACCAACAGTTACAAAAAGTAGGAATTGTATTATCGGCACCTGCTCAATTATCTTGCATTGATATCATAAGTCGAAGTTTGCTTTCAGGCTAGGCTCTATTAAAATAATAAATTTCATTTGGGGATACTCTCTGGCTTTCACACCAACATCGCGACTTGTTAGTTGCCATATAACATAGACCAAGTCCCCTCCTATTCTGGTGATTTCCACTTTGGAATGAGCTAACGATATGACTGAGGAATTTACCCAAAAGCGAGAACGGTGATTCCAGTTCTTAATGAAGAGGATTTATGTGTCTGGTACATTGTAAGATGGAAGAACTGTCAGGATCCGCATGGAGGGCAAGAATACAGTTATTACAAGCACAAAATAGGGACTCAAAGTCCTTTACATTAATAACTTCCAGGAAGCTATCCATTTCTGGGTTTATTTTATGTCTGTATTGCCGTGGTTGTTATTGCTTTGAACAGAAGTGGTCAGGAACAAAAGATGCCAGAAATTGGGTCCAGAGTATGTGTGTGATTAGAACATTGAACCTGTAGCAGCATTATCTTTAACCTTGAACACCTTAAAATGAGTAGCACACATAGCCACATGTCTAAAACATAGAGACTTAACAACATAGAAGCTGCTTAATTTGTATCCTTAAAGAAAAAGTTTACATCAATTGAATTATGTTTCTATCTACAGGAATTAAGAAACCTTACTCAAGAGCCACACGCATATTCAGCTGTCTGACAAAGACGGCTTTTATTATGAAAGATAGTATTTAAATATTTGAGAGCTTTTGAGCATTTTCTATTGGCAAAAGTGAAGGAAGTGAGAAACATATTATGATCCTTCTGAAGGTCACTGATTGGAAAAGAACCCAAAAGACTACGCATAAACTTCATGGGCATATGCTGGTTTAGGACAGACACAGCTTTCTGCACACTGCAAAACATGTGAGATTCTGTGGGGGCCGGCGTTCTCCTCTTCCACTCAAGTATGTAGCAGCAGCATCTCCTTCAGCTGGGGCAGTTATTTGGTTCAGTATTTCCCCGTTACGGGCACTAGAGGGCACTAGAAGTCATGGAGACCAGAGGAGCAAACCCTCCACATATTCCACCTTTATGATAGCTTCTACCATAATTAACACCTGCAGAACCCCGGGGTAGCTTTTTCAACAGGCACTTGACATGCACACGCTGTTAAAAACCCTCACTGGTCCTCACCTTGAATGTAATGCACATTTTCTCATTAGAGGCAGGTTAAGAAACTGAAGTCAGAGAGGTCACTTAGGAGAAGGGAGCATAAACCACCTAGACATGTTGTCTTCAATCAAGAATATTGCCCAAAACAAACAGCCTATATTTTAATGGCCTTTTTCCTTCTGCTATTACCTCATATCTATCTTCCCCACAGTGACACATAAGAACTATGCTTGATACTCTCAGGAAGGATGGGAACACGGAAAAGGATTTTAAATATGATAAACAGGCAACACTACAATGACTTTAAAACAGAAGATTTCACATTGAGGAGCTTTTCCCATTTTGATGGGTGCTTGACTGACTTTATCTCATCATCAACCTTGGAAGTTATTCGCAAAAGAGACTGTCATTTACCATCTGTGATGTCCTGGCAATAACTTAATATCGTTCTGAAATTTTAATTCAAATCAATTTAATTCAGCAAACATTTATTAGTGTCATGAATGTTTGGCACCATGCTAGGTACTAGGGAATACCCAATGAAATATATATATATATATATATATATATATATATATATATATATATTTTTGGAATACCAAAAAAATTATATATATATAAATATATATAAATATATATAAATATATACAAATATATATATAAATATATACAAATATATATAAATATATACAAATATATATAAATATATACAAATATATATATAAATATATATAAATATATATAAATATATATATATAATATTTTCTTTACTTGAAATGACTTAAAACCTTATAAAAATAGTAAGTCAAATATATCACAAAGTATAATACAGAGTAGAACATGATAAGAAAATTTATGAATGACGTACTTTATCATCCATTCATTTATTCATTCATTCACTTAATAAATGATGCATTACCTATTATATGCCAGGAACTATACTATGTGTGTTGTTTATATATTGGTTAACAAAACAGATTTGGGTTCTGTTCTGTCTTCACAGTTGTCAGTCAATTAGGGAAAGAAAACAGAGTGCTGTGATAAAGAGTCCTTTGGCATGGGAGGAAGTTCTCAAAATCTATTTAAATATGGCTGAAAAAGGACTTTGATAGGAGCTGACATTAAAGCAGGAGCAACGCATTCTAAGGATAAGAGGAAGAATATTCTAGGTATACTAAATAGTTAGTGTGAAGATCTTAAGAGAAGAAAGAGCTTGGCATATGAAAGGAACCCAAAGAAAGCCAGCAGGCTGGAACATAATAAATGGTATACAGAGGTCCAGGTCATATAGAGTCTAGCAGATGACAATCAGGGCCAAAAGAAACAGTATATATGAGGTCGGACAATTAAGTTCGCAAACTCATCCTAGAAAAAGTGCTACATACCTCACTGCTGAATATCACTATGGTCACCTTTGAAGTACTTCCTCTGGGAAGCTATGCACTGACACCAGTGCCTAGTCCACCCCTCAAAGCAATTTTGGAACTCTTTTTCTGAAATGGCCATCAAAGATTTCCTCGTATTACCCTTGATGTCCTGAATGTCATCAAAATATCTACTTCTCAATATTTCCTTTATCTTCGGGTAAAGAAAGAAGTCACTGGGGGCCATATCAGTTGAGTAGGGAGGGTGTTCCAATACAGTTATTTGTTTATTGGCTAAAAACACCCTCACAGACAGTGCCGTGTAAGCTGGTGCATTGTACTGATGCAAGAGCCATGAATTGTTGGTGAAAAGTTCAGCTCGTCTAAATCTTTCACGCAGCCTTTTCAGCACTTCCAAATAGTAAACTTGGCTAACTATTTGTCCAGTTGCTACAAATGCATAATGAAAAATCCCTGATATCAATAAAAGGGTAGCAACATCGTTGCAACAAATTCTCAAACTTAATTGTCAGACCCCATAAGCCAAAGGGGCCTAATGGCTTCATAGAGAAGGTTCTTATTTGAGAAAGATGAACAAGATTTTGATAAGTATGATAGAGGAAAGCACGACTCCTGAGTAAAAGCAACTCCATGAGCTTAGACACAGAAGTTTGTGTATGATTTGGACCCAAACACGTGCAGGCTAGAGCTCCAACAGCTGAAGGATATGCAATGTGGGTGGAAAGAGAGGTTGGAACACATTTGTGGAGAATGTGGAGAAATTAATGGTTCATTAAGGGAATGAGGGGAAGTCAGACAATATTACTGCTTAGGAGTGATATTTTTGGAGCTCCAGCTCAGGAAATCTAATTTGGCAGCAACACGTGTTATATATTGGAAGATGTGGAAAGATAATTTAGAGTCCCTAGAAATCTAGAGTAATAGCCCATGAATAGGGCATTAGAGTTTTAGGGTGATGGCAATGGAATGAGGAGCAGGGGACAGATGTGATGGTCATTGCCAAGGCAAAGTCTCTATATACACTGGAATCTAATTGGTTATGAGGGTCAAGATAGAAGGAAAAGTCAAAGGAAACTCAAGTTTAAACCAGGGTGGCTGTCAAAATATTAATGCCACAATTAGTTAACTATGGCTAAGCAGGGTGATGGTGAATTCTGAGAAAGAGAGAGAGAAAGTAGAATAAACGAAACTAAGTAATTCGGAAGGATCATGACAATATTATCAGGGATGGTCGTATATGCTCTCGAAGCCATTATCGAACATCCAGATGGAACTGATGGGAAAATGGAAGTCCAGGAAAAGAGTAAATATAGAAGATAAGATGATAAGTTATTTTTGAAGATATTTCATTTGAGGTAATGGAAAGACTACAGGCTATTACAATGCAGACATAGAGCCTCTGAGGAATCAAGCCTGGAGATATAAATTTGCGAGTAATCTACATAAAAACAATAGTTGAAGTGCTGAGAGAGAATGTATAGAAGAAACAGAAGATGACAGGAGAAAGGAAGAAAACAAGAAGAGGGAAATAATGGAAAGCACTGTAAAAAGGGACAATGAGAGTAAGAGAAGAGCAGAGGGCTAAGAATTATACTTTAGAAATTCCTAAAATTATGAAGAATAGGAAAAGATTCATTAAAGGAAAGACAGAAGGCGATGGTAAATGGTCAGAAAAGCAGAATGAAGAAGAGCCAGTAAAATAAAAAAGGAGTGTTGAGAAGAAAGTAGGACTTTAATTAAATAAAGTCACACTTTCATACAACAGTTCTACTCAAAATTTTCTCAAAAAATATTTTTAAAAGTATACATATATATATAATATATATACATATATACATATATAAATATATATTATACACACACACACACACACACACAAACACACACACACACATACGCAGAAACTGGATGATGAAAACATTTCCTTAAGAAGGAAACAAGCAAATACAAGGCAATAGTTATAAGCCCAATCCAGAAACTATAAAAACAATTGCCAAACACCATCAAATGTGAACCAAAATAAAGGAGCATAACAAGAAGAAAGACATAATATCTCCCCAGTCTTTAAGCAGGACACAAATTTCCCCCTAAAAATATATGTGTCACAGTACTAGAAAGCCCTGCTCTGATATTTTGAGTAAAGCAACAGTGTATAAGACAGGTCACAGAGAAACAAAACAGGGAATGTCCTAGTGAATCTCAGTACAACTCCATAAAAACTCAGAGAACAAACGTGTGAAGATATATGTCTTCGAATTGATATTTCAGTCAAGAGAGAGGAAAGGGCCCTGGGGCAAAGGAGACTAAAGAAGGAAAAGGGAAGCAGTGATCATGAAAACTGCAACCATAGGGCCTGTGAATCAAGGGACTTCATCCTACGCCACATGTTTTCGAAAGGCAAACACAGAGATGTTGCCTGAGACAAGACGATAACAAGGTGAGAGACGGTTATCAGGGAACAACCTGATACCAAGACTGCAGTCTGCCCACTCACTTCTTATCTTGCTGGCCCCTCCCACAGAATGCTTCAACAAACAACTGAGCTTATGGACAAAAGAAAAATAATCTGAAAGTGTCCAACAGGGAACACAGGTATACATAGTACAGAGAAATGAAAAGGGGAAAAATAAAAATCAGCAAAAGGCAAATGAGAACAAATCCTTCAAAAGGAAACCAAAAAAAGATTGTAGAGAACTTTTCATTTTCTCTAATACATTGTAGACACATTGGTCTCCTGAGGGAAAGGTCAGAGGTAATGGAGAGAGGAGATAAAAACATGCAAAATCGGAGATGAGAAAAAGGAAGGTAAAGAAGTTAACTAACAATGAGAATAAACAAAACAGAATTAAGAGAAATGAGAACCATAGAAACTTAGTGGACAGGCTTGAGAATTCTCATAAAACAAAATGTCAAAGAACGGGGATTTATAAATGGTCACAAAAAATGGTGATACATACAGAAGACAGCAATTATCTTTTGCTTAGTGTTCCTGAAAAAGATATTACAACAAATAAAGGAGGAAAGTATTTTGAGCATGAAAGGGAGAAAAATTTTCTTGAAATAAAGCAACAATCATTCTAGGCAGTCACCCCTGGCCCCTAGAAAAAAAATAAAACAATGCAATCAATTTTAAAATAGTCTAGTGAAGTTACTTAATTTTAAAGATAAAGAAAATATTTACATGAGCACAAAGAATAACATGAATGTCCTCTGACTTCTGCTGACTAACACTCTATGTCTGAAGACAGTGGGCAGCCCTGAAAGTTTTGAAAGTACGAGAAAGACTATTATTATTCCTTTCTTTGTCCCTCATGTATAAGACAGGGATTCTGGAGGAATCCCAGAATCCCTGTCTTATCACCTTCTCCTGGAAAATTTATTTAGTAATAATATCCAGCCAAAGGATAGGTAAATCAAAATAAAGACATAGGAAATTGAACAATTATAGTAGAAGAAAACTAGTTATCAAAATTAAATCTTTTAATAGTACCAAAGAGATCAATCTGTGAAAAGTAATTTGATAAAAAGTATGGAAATGTTATAAACTTCGATGGTGTAAAAGTTAATGATGTAATTCACCAACGGGCTGGTGGCAAAATAAAGGAGGTGAGAATGCATGTAAGGAGACTTAGTGCTTCTTCTGTAGAGTAAGACCTACTGTTATGAATGGTACTTCTTTATAGTATCAAGAGATACTGTCTGAAGTTGAAATCTATAGTTAGTAATGATCCCAACATTCATGTTTTTCATTTAATTTTTCTTAATCCTTTTGCCACGATGGTCAGATACATCCATCCGCTGACTGCGGATGGAAACTTCCAGAAAGGAAGTTTACGAAAGCAGATGTACATTTTTCTATATTTTTGTGTGTCAAAAGAATGAATAACAATAGGAAGTTTTTATTTATAAAAATATCATTTTTATACAAAGCAGCTCAAATTGTTATTATTAAATGCATGAAATAGACAAAATATCAACTTTTTGTTTTTTGTGAGATTTCTGACACATTTTGAAAAAAAAACTTGTAATCAATTAACGCAGTGAAAGCATTAAATCTACATGGATTTTCAGTAAATAACTTTTTTTGAAAATACATTTACCTAAATTCTAACAATTTCTTTAGTTTCACTTTAGCATCTTTTTCCTTACGTACATAAAATTTTAAATTTAATAGACTTACTAAAGAAGAGAATGTACCAAACCACAAAGTTAAGGCCTGAGGTGCTTCCTTCCCCAGTATACAGATCCCAGCTGAGGGTTTAATTTTGACCTTCAGGTTTTATGGCTGCTAGGTATTAGATGATGTCAGATATTTGGTAGCATTGACCGAATAGTCTGAGAAATGCAAGAATGTATTACATTCAAAAGTAAAAGAAATGAGGGAATTAGATTCTTTGAGTTTAAAAAAAAAATCCATATTTATAGGAAATGAAATGGAGCGAAAGAAAAAAATGGAATGGCAGAGATAGCTATTAGAGCAAACATCAAATTAAGCTTAATAAACCACTGAGTGTTTACTCCTGAGACACTGTGCCTTTCAAAATGGCATAATGAGAGTTTGAGTACAACTCCCATTGTCACTCTCCTGTCAGAAAATGACAGTTGCCTGTATCAGCCCTACTCCCAATGCACTGACTATCAGAGTGAAAACTTGGATGTGACAGAACCAACTTCCTGCCTTACAACTAGGAGTCTATGGGGACCGAATCAGTCAAAAGGAAGAATCATCACTCTAGAAGGAGTGAGCATATACATTTAAATCAGCAGCAAAAAACAGCTCTGTTACTGAAGGAAAAAGAGCTGGTTCCAAATTATCTCCCTTCGTTCGTCACCCTTCCTAACCCTGACAAATGAATTAATTTGTAGGTCTACCTCTGCTAAATTAAAATCCATCTATCTTTTCTTGGGATTTTTTCTCCTCCTATAGAAATGGAAGTTTCTCTCTCCCAGCTGTCTTCTGACGTTTTCAGCAGGAACCAGAATTCTAAAATAAGAAATCCTTTAAACCATCAGGTCTTCATCTCTTTCCTACTCATAAGGAAAATGTCTAATACTTTTCGTGTAAAAAAATAAAAAATTACTTTCAACGAATTTCAAAATATCGGCACCATTGGAGCTATGTAGGCATCACACATAAATATCATATCTGTAGGATATTTCATTTTTTCAAAACACCTATTCAATCTTCACTATAGATAAGATATCAGGTGTACTTTTTTTTTGAGAAAATAAAACTAAAAACTGAAAAAAACAAGAGAAACATGCCCTCCAAAGGTCAAGTTACAATGCAAGCAGAATTGGATTGGACTCCGGGGTCCTGATTCTGAGTGTATGCTGCTCTTTTGAGCTGCCACCATCATTACCTTGGATTTCTGGTGGGATTCAGTGAACCAATCCAACAAATCCCATAAATGCGATACTTCGACATGTGAGTTGTACTCAGAGGAACCTGCTCAATGATTCATTCTTGTATTCTATGGATATTTATTGAGACTTACTACACATATACCATTGATAAAGCTAGGGAGCTCAAGAGCCAGGGATACAGATGAAAAAAGAGTGAAGTAAACAAATAATTGGAATGAAGGGCCAGAAATATATAATAGGAAACATACTCTTAAATCTCCTTTGCTATGCCTTATCCCTGTACTATTGCTCTGAAATCAGTCATTAAACGAAATATACGCTCTCTAGAGAAAGTGTCACCCAAAAAGTCTATGTACGTCTTAAATTATGAGTGAAACGGGGAGAATGCTGTCCATAGAGAATGAAAAAATATTAGCATTCCTGCTGTATTCAATGCCAATATTGAGATTCCTGCCAGGTAGTAAAGTACACTGCAAAGATAAGGTTTTTAATATAATAATGGTATAAAAAGTTAATGTCGACTTGTCCATCAATACTTTTGAGCTATCACGGCAAACCCTTGCCTTTCTCCTCCTGAATATAATGATGGAAGTAATGAACTTTCACCATTTGAGTTGACGCCTATCATGATCAAAAATACATGTATTTTAAAATCTAAGTACTGCTCTGCTAAGTATTAGACCTTCTGAAATTAACAATCTTAAATTGACCCCTCAAAATGTGGAAAAAACCTTTGAAAATTTCTAGTTAGTCATCAGAATGTGAAGTACACTGGCCCCTATCTAGTACAGCAATCCTTTCCTCTCTTTGCTTTATTTCATCCTTTCTAACTTCACTCTATGTTCCTAAGAAGAACACCAGTGTCCTTTTGCAACAAGTATTTTATTTTGATTCTTAACACAGTTTCAAGTCACATGAAAATAAATAAAAATAGGGAGGTAAACTATATTACATTTCTGGTTATGTCCTCTCTGGACCATCAAGGGAAACCAAAAGATATATAATCTCTTGAATATTCACTATGGGAAGCAAACAATGGCCTAGGTGATTTGCAGCAGTGGATTTATCAGGATTATTTGTAATTGGCTTTGTAATTCATTACCTGTTTTTGGTAGATCAGACTGTTATCTTTGTTAAGGTGTAGCACACAGAAAAAGGGAATTGACTAGAGGTTTAGAATATCCTATAATAATTCACCCAGAAATAATAAAAATTTAATCAGATTAAGATAGAGTCAACAATTAGTATAAAGAGTTGAGCCTGAGAATCAGTAAAATGTATGTAGTATACAGATTTGAGTGTTGCTCATTTTGCAGTAGGAATAAAGGTGGGCATTTGGGAGGAAAAGCTTTCCAGAGATAAAGGCCATAAAGTAAAGTAATTGTACAAGAAATATGAAGTTTGTTGAAACTAGAAGTAGAAATCAATATATACCTTGACCATATCTTTGTGATAATGATGACATAATCCTAATACAGAGAGTGGTATGGAGGGAGACGTGATTGGTCAGAGGCAAGATATTTTTAGTGATAGCTTATTTTGCTTAATTGGTAAATCATTTATATTCCTTTGTGGGCCCTGGCCATGTGTGGGCCTGTTAACTCTATCATGGCCATAGATGGAATCATTATTCTGTTTCAAAGGAGGTGGGGCAAAATAGTGAATAGAGCAGCTCGCATTTGTCATCACTATTGGAAGAATAACTACTTCACTCCTTGGAAGATATCAGAAATATCATCCTCAAATCAGAAGCAGCTTGTCATCCTCAGATGGAAATTAAAATAATTATGAAATAATTATGTTAAAAATCTCTGCCACAGAATTTAAATTGTCAGTATTTGTCAAAACATAAAGAAGCAATGGACAAGCTCATATAATTTTGATGCGTACTTTACAAAACTGGAAACAGTCCATTGGTTAATGTGATTTAATTTTGCTGACTTCAATAAAGATATATTGATTTTCAATTGACAGTGAAAAATTATTATTGCTTTCAAGTTAAATGTAACTCAGTGTCCAATTTGTGGTAGTATGCATATTATACATTTTATGAAAATTAAAATGCAGTTGATATAACTTTCTTATTTACTTTACAAGTAAATAAAAAATATAAAGCCAAATGTTGTATATACTTTTGCTTGATAGCTAAATAATGCCAAACCATCCAGATGTAAAGTTAAGTTCAGTCAACCAATATAATCAGCCACTTGCTAAGTCATATCCTCTTCCCATTTATTTGCCAAGCCAAATCTCCTGTCTATATTTTTTTCTAGCTGGAGTGCATATTTTATGAAATTGTGACTATCAGGGTGACTGTGTTTGGGAGCTGTTTTCTATAGCACATTACTCTTGGATTTTGCCTTAAGCGTTCTTGTTCTACATTGAGAGTCATCTTGATTTTTCATCAAGAGAATACTGGAAAAATGTCATTAAGTGTTCAGACACAGTGTAAAACAAATTATTTTGAGCCAAAACCATCATGGAATTTATTTTGCACAAAATCATTGTTCCATCACTCTTAGCTCCTTGTAAAACCTAATGCATCTTCTGCATGACTGTTTTGAAATGATAGTTTCTGTACATAGGTTAGGTAGTGATTCCTCAAGTCAACTGTGGGGACCTCCTTAGAAAGTAAATTTCAGGAATTCCAGTTGGATAAATAGCTATGATTGCGCCTTATCCTCCCATCCATTTCAAAGATTCCCAAAGATGATGTAATATGAAAAAAGTCTTACACAAAAGACAAGGCTATTTATAGATATGAAACTCTATCCCTTCTCATGTCTTTCTAGAAGGTGAACTGACAAGGGGTGATTTCTTTTGGAAGGATCTGCCTGAAAAAAGTATTAATCATCCTGAACATGTTAACTTCAAATCTCCTTTTCTTAAAAGTCATGTTTGCATTGCTAGTAAAGTACGTCTTCTAATCTCCTAGTTTTCCTATTTTTTTTTCTTTTCTTTTCTTCTTTCAATCTGTGAGTGATATAAGAAGAGATAGAACAGGGATGAAAACATTTTTCTCCAAATCATAGAATCGTTTAATCTCAAGGCTGAAAAAAGTGGTCGGCTCACAAAGTCTAACAATGCTTTTCCATTCTTCAATTCCCGCCCCATATAACCTGGAAGTGTTCCCTGTACTTCCAAGCAAAGCAAGTTCCTCTTTGAGCATTGCTGATCATTTAAGAACTTCTTGATAATGTCCAAATCTGCCTTTTTTCAGTTTCCATCAATTTACCTTAATTGGAGCCTTTGGGATTGCATAGAATAATCTATCTTCTCTTCCACATGAAAGTCTTTTACTTAAATAAGATCAAAGATAACATGCCCCGTCACCAGCGAGACCAGTTTTCTTCATACTAAATATTACCAATTATTCACCCATGCCTCATATGATATCGGTGTTGAGTTCTATCCTAGTTGTTTTTCCTACAAATTTACTCTAAACTCTTCTTGAAATGAAGGATCCACTGATTATTACCTTATTTCCGATATGGTCTCAGCAAATAAAGTTGAGTGGGACCATCCCTGCAATGTACTGGACTGGGATCTTTGCATTAATCTCCACAACTTTTCACTGGTGATTCATACTAACTTTATTGTCCACTCAAATCTTTAAGGTTTGCAATGCCACCAACAAGCCTCACCTTTTCCTTCTGTCATTGTCTTCTGGCTTTTTCAATTCAAGTATCACTCACGTTACATTCAGATATAGACCATCAATATAGTCTACCAAATTTTTTGGGGGATCCAGATTCTTTCATGTCCTGTTATCTGCAAGTTTCACAAATATTTTTGGTAACTTCCAGGATAGATTACTGAATCAAACCACAACCAGAAAACTCCCTGTGGTATGACGCTGATCCATTAATATGTGCTCTGAACCTGTTAATCCCTTGCCTATACACATTCTTCTCCATCTAGTCCACAACATAGTAAAATATTGCCCAATTCTTTCGTACTGTCTAAATGTTGTTAACAAAGTTTCTGTGATCTGTGATCCTCATACTCCTGACAAAAAGGTGATAAGCCTGGGCTGGCCAGTTACCTCAGTTGGTTACAGCGTGGTGCTCATAACACCAAGGTTGCTGGTTTGATCTCCACATGGGCCACTGCGAGCTGCGCCCTCCTTAAAAACAAAAAGGTGATAAGCTTTATATTCATGTGTTTACTTGGGCAAAAGTTTGGTAGATCTTTGTAACAATTATTTCATCTTAAGAGATCATAGGACATTCCTTTAATAATCAAGCTTAGAATCTTTACTGCAGTCAGCATCAAACTCAGGACTTCAGTTTGTGGATCCACGTAATTTTATTGAAAACCAGAGAGTGATTTGGCCTTCACTAGCCTTCTGACATTTCCATTATTCACTGTGACTTCTCTAAGAGCACAGAAGTTCTTCTGTTTCTAAGGTCCAGCAGTACCCTGGAATTAACCAGTTAAGCTAAGAGCTGAAGCCCTCTGAGAGCAGCAGGGAAGGGTGCTGGGGGTAGGTAGGGGTCCACTTATAAGTTCTGAACCCATCTTGATTTCAGTTCCTACTTATTGATTTCCCACTTAACTGGTTTTTTAAATTAGTTTCAGGTGTACAAAACAGTGCAATAATTAGACATTTTACCCCTCACAAAGTAATAACCCCCTTCCCAGAACCTATTGCCCCTCTGACATCATATATATCTATTACTATTCCATTGACTCTGTTCCTTATGCTATACTCCATATACTCTGACTATATATATATTAAATTATAATTGGCATACAATATTATTCAGCTTCAACTTCAGGTGTACAGTACAGTGGTCAAGCACCCACTTAATTGTTCTACGTTTGATTTTGTTTTTCAATACCAGTGAAAGAAAAGCAAAACGACTGTTGAGGAGTCTCTCTTTTTCTGTAATGTCCACCTTCATTGCACCACTGAGTTCTTCAGAGAACTTTGGTCTTCCACGTGCTTTGCAACACAAAGCTATCCTCTTGGTTTTCTGACTCAGTTTCCACATCTTCCAGTAGTGAGAACTTTGACTTTCTGGCACCCCACGGGCCTCTATAATCCTGTACTCATGTTGGATGATGTGGTCTTTCTTTTTCTCTTATGTATGGAATGAGCTCTTCATGTCTGACTTCTTTGAATAGGTCTTTTTCATACGTCCTTGTTACTTTAGCAGTTTCCTCTTTTCTTCTTTATTGAGATCATTTAAGAACATACAAATTTAACTTTTTAATTTTTTGAACCATCTTCCTTTCCAGAATCTAATAGTATGCAATCAAACCTATTCCCTTTCTGAAGTTTTAAATTTGCCTTCCTAGTTAAAATACTGGAAGGTATGCTTCCGTTTGACCATAAATCTGAGGTGCCTTGGGGGAAAATATGGGGTTTTTCACACTCAGGGCCTCAGAGGTCATATTACGTATGGCTATTGTATTTTCTTCAAATTACTACTGATGTGGAACAGTTGTATTGTTTACTAAACCATAGTTTTAGATATTCTAAATCTTATTACCACACTGGGTCTGCTTTTAAGTTTGATTTATAAACACATTGATTTCTTTTTTGCTTATTCTTTACAGATTCTGAAATATTTAGATTTAAATATTAAATATATGTCCAGAAATAAGACTGACTCAGGAAAAAATAGTAATACATAGGAAAGTTGTCTCTGTTTTCCCAGACCTTCCCATGTTGATGCTTTCCCTGCCTCATTGGTAGGCTGGCTGCCCTATTATTCAGTTTCTCAGTCCTTTCCTAGTCCTTCCTCCTGTGACTCTAGCTAAATAAAATCACATACTAACTTCTTTATTTATAATGAGGTGGAAATATCCAGAAGTGATTCTTCTTTGGAGAGATAGATAGATAGATTGATAGATATAGAGATATAGATTAGAGATTATAAATATACATATAGAAATACAGACATGGATATCTACATATATCTCTATATCTATCTCTATATGTATATCTATATCTATCTCTATATCTATATATCTGTGTCAATTAACATCAGATGTTGTTAAAAGCACTACTGGTTAACAGGAGGGAAGATGGGAATTTCAACGTCAATAATTCATTTATTCCTCCACTTCACATTTATTGAGCCTTTCTCATGTGCCAGGCCTGGGTACATGAGAATACAAAGTCATTGTAAACCAAACCCTTGAACTCCAGCAACTCTCCTTTGAGTAAGGGAAAGAGACATCAGAAAAAATAAGAGACGTGCACATGTGGGATATTAAAATCATACAATTAATTATAAATTAGTTCCAGGTCAGCTATTGCGAAAACGGGAGGATGAACATCCCATCATAAAAACATGTGGGAAGAGTATGAAATAACATTTCAGGTTTTGAAGATTGCAGGTTTTCGGGTGACCTTACAGCAAAGGGTCCCCATTCACCAAAGTGCCTTGAGCGGAAATGAGTGCTGGACCATGAAGAAACTTATGTCTAAGCTAAGAGTTTGGATTTTATCACTAAAACTATGGGAAGTTTTGAAAGTAAAATTTTCTGGGCTCTTTGAAACAGAAATATATGAAGGTCATCTTCTCTTCTATTCCCCCATCTCTCACACTCTCCCAATGATCATTTTGCCCCAGGTGAATTTCAGAGAAAAACAATTAAGGCTCACGTCTTCTGCATTACCAATGAAATGACTGTTTTGACACAGGATAGAAGTCTGGACACAAGGGTCAGCATAACATGTCTGATGGCTCATATCATGAGATTTATGAGTTCATGCTAGCTTGTGTGTAAAGATCTCTGTATAAACATATATGTATTATTTAGCTATTTATGTGCACTTATCAAATTTTTATGTTTATAAACATGTGGTTCGCATGCAACCACAGCAAATCAAAGCAGATTCTGTTTTTTACCTGAATCTAGCAGAGACTTTATTATTTAGCATGTGTCTTACTGTAATTATCCTAATTGTTCCACCGTACATAGGGACTTTTCATAAAGCAGATTAAATTGGCTCGGAAAAAAGAAGCCGCACTGCATGCAAATAACGTAAAATGAACATCTGCAAATAAACCAGGGACATGTGTCTGTCTCCATGTGTCATAATCACTTAGAGACTGATCATCAGACTTGGTACGTTTTCTTAGCTATCCTTTTCCTACTTGGCCCCAAAAGAATGTTACCTCTCATGATTATTTTTTCCATTGTACTAAAAACCAAAAAATAATACAATTTTCTCTTAAATTGTCCAGTGCTTCAGTTCAATTTCCTTCTGGTTGACTTCTGCTTCCTACTTTTATTTCTAAGAAATTATCCTCTCCACTCTACAAAGGGCAGTGTGTTGACTGCCGGAAATGAGTGTGTATAGTAACAGAACGGTGGGCAGCGGCCTGCTGGGTTGTGAAGGGTGCAACATGCCATTGCTTCCAACAGTCTCCTAGTTCTCTTTCCCCAGTGTGCCTGCTGCCATGAGGTGGGCCATGGTTTGAGGGAAAAACGTCTGCTGCTGAGAAACAGGTTATCGAGTAGGAATTATGTCACCAAATGGCACCCAAGTCACCAGACAACTGCTAGCTCTAGGCCGAGCTTTTTAGCAATGGTGATAATTAACTTAAGAAGTAGAAAGAGGAAATAATCATTGTTCCACCTCAATTTTTTCCTAAATGTGATTTATTAGGGACTAATGGCTTATTACCACTACTAGGGCCAAGGAATATTACTGCGTTTAGGGCACCGGACCGAATGTATTTATGAAATACAAAATGTAATTTCAAAGATCCTGTGAGGCCCTGAATCCTAAAGTTCCTCTCTGCACTGGCTGTTTTTGTACCCCAAAATGTCCTCATCAAATGATCAGTTGTTTGGAGATGTGTGTTATCCTCATGCATTTGTCTGATTATAGCATTCAGAGGCTCTAGAGAACTCTTGAAACATAATTGTGTTCTCAACAAGGTTTTGATGAATTAGATGCTTGGATCTGACAGATAGTTTCAGAGGAATGTGAAAGCATATGGGAAACGGAAAAAAGAAATAAAGAAATAAAACCAAAGACCAAGGAACAAGACCTGGGGTAACATGATTTTACCCCCACAGCCAGCCTACCTGGGACCACTTCTCTGAAAACAAAAACAAAACCAAAAAACTAACAAACAAACAAAAAATCACTTGCCCTGGATAGGGGACTCCAGCAACCAGAAAGTGTACTAAGTGAACAGATAAATACAGAAGCTAAGTGAACAGATAATACAGGCAGAAGCTTCTGGGTACTGTAGGTTAGTAGTTTGGGTAAGTACCTACCCCATTGCAGAAAGGTTTGTAGGTGGCTTACAGAGATAGACAAAATATAACTACAGTAGAATGAGCTTAAAGTGAGGAAAAAAGAGGAAAAGAAATTATATTGAGTTAAGTGAAGACTGAAAGAAGTCTAAACAGGCTGCATGCCGCATGCATGGCATGTTATGTGAAGTATCTGTGATTAGAAAGAACATAAAAACACTATGCCCACAGGAAGATCGAGAGTGGAAATCAAAAAAGCCAAACCTGTAATCAGATCAGAGGAACAGAAATGACTACAAGTGTAAGAATAATAATAACAATAATAATAAAATTTTCATTACTAGTTATTGAATCCTAACGAGAAACATGCTAAGCAATTCACATACATTACCTCATTAAACATTCAAAAGAACCATGAAGCAGATTTTTTATTCCTATTTTATATATTAGGAAGCTGAGAGCTAGAGAACTTACAGGGTAAAGTATACTGGGAGAGCCATCATTCAAACCCAGGTCTGTCATAGTCCCAAGCCCACATTCTTAATCTCTCTTACAAGGTCGAGTAGAAAGTGAAGGATCAAGTAAACACAGGAATTAACCAAGGAGTGAAGAACACAATTGGGGTGCAAGGGGGTGGTGATGGAGAAAACAGGTCTACCACAATTCCTCCAATTGTTATTTTCACCGATCATCACTAGTAGTAGCAAATTGTGCTGCATAAGAGTAATGTCTTCCATTATCCTAATGACCATCATAACATATATATATATATATACATATATATATAACATATATATATACATTATATATATATATATATATATATATATATATATGTATATATATTTATATCTCAGAATAGTGTCACTTCTGGTAAATAGCTTCCAAAAATATAAATTTCCTTCCAAAAACCTGATTAGACTTAGAAATTAATATAATTGCCCAACCCAGGGTAGCAAAAATTATCCAATCACTCTTCTAAAAAATATTAAAATTGCAAAAATATTTGGTCCTCAAAAGTTATGGTAACTATTCAATTTTCATAACTCCTCCGCTTTCCCATTCATTCATTCATTCATTCATTCATTCATTCAGTAAACATAGTAGTAAGATATACAGTAAACCCTGTGTAATGGGAGAGCCCTCTGGTAGTATGTAGATAAAAATTAGACATAAAATTAGTTTTGTACATAACATTGTTATATGCATATAAAACTCAGGCTGCCATAAATGCCATGGACAGAAGTTCGTGGTGCTCGAGAGGGTGTAATGGAGATAGGTTCTCTGTGACCACGGAGTTAAGGAATGGCCTTCAGGAAAACTACTGTTTGATTGGAAGGAAGGGGAAGGGTGATTGGGAGTTACCTGAAGAAGAGTGGGAGGGTAGAAAAAACATTTCTGCAAGGGGACATAGCATTTGCAAGTGGCCTCTGGTGGGTGGGAGACTAAAGTATTCAGGGGATGGGATGGAAAGAAGCCCAGTGGGGTTGAAGCGCTGAGAGGCAAAGCTGGAGAAGCAAAGGAGCCCAAGCAGGCAGCACCAGGTCGGTCAGTCAAGCACTTCTGCCTTTATCTCACTCATCATTTACATTAAGCACAAAAACTTCACCTCGAACAAATTTTGTGTTCTATAATCACCTAAATCTCTAACACCATGTTTCCCCGCAAATAAGACCTAGCCAGACCATCAGCTCTAATGTGTCTTTTGGAGCAAAAGTTAACATAATTATATTATAGTAAAATAAGACCGGGTCTTATATAAATTTTTTGCTCCAAAAGATGCATTAGAACTGACGGTCTAGCTTTTCAGGAAAACAGGGTATATTTATCTTTTGTGATAAATCATGGTGATAGACTATTATAGCATATATATTAAAGGAGCAGATGTGTACCACAAGCATTTATGCATTTGAAAAAAATGCCCACAGACCTGTGGGAGCTTACTTTCCTGCTTATGTTTCAACATATCCCTTCCCAACAAAATATATATGACTTTGTTTGTGATTTAGCTTCAAATTAATTATTAAAAACTTTGCACTTCTGTTACATTATTTCATCCCCTTGAATTCTTACATTTTTGTCCTTATCAGAATCTCTATGATCATTGCACACATCACGCGATAGCATAAATAATCATGTTCCTGTGAGCATTTACAAACTTGTAACATCTAAAACTGAAATTATTTCTACAGCCTTCACTTTTCTGAATTGTCCTTTATTCATTCAATGTGTATTTGCAATTATTATTTCAAAGATCGTAACATTTTCTAAAACTCCCTAGAAATAAATTATTGTAAAGAGATATACGAGGTGAAGTACAAGTTGTGATGAAGGAAACTCTAAGCTTCATGGAGCAAGAACTGTACTTCTTATTCACTCTGTTCCCGGGACCTCCCGATAATGTATAGAGAGTATTTAGTATAGTTGTTGTATTGAAGAATATTGAAGTAGGCTATTGAAGAATAGTAGTACTTTAATAAAGTACTAACAGAAAGAAAATTAGAAGAAGAGGTAGAATTGGTCTACATTTTCTTTAAATCCAGGATTGTTTCTGATCTGATTTCCTTTGCTTTGTAAAAGTGTGTGTGTATGTGGGTGTCTAATGCAACAGTTATAGAATTTCCCATGGGAAAGACTAAACAAAACACCCCCCCCCACACACACACATACACAATGATACTTAACTCAGTACCGTGTTATAATTCATACGTTTCCATGGCTAAAATGATTGTGTGTGTAGATTTTCTAAGCTGGTGCTTTTCGATCATTGCCAGCAAAATACCCTATTTTGGAACATGGGGTGTAAGATTTTACAAATCGATTTATATTTCCTAGGCCTTTTGAAAATAGGGATTTCTATTTTGGAATTGCCTCTTAAACAATGACTACTTTGAGAGAAAGCACACGCTATTTCTTTCTTCCGGCATTCCTCTTGTTCAGTTGGACACTAGAAAACCAATTACCATTGTGGTTATCCTAAGTGTATTCTCACATGTTTCTGTTCTCTGTGAAAATGTTTCCCATCTTTTTGATTATAAATGTTATAAGGTATGATGTGTGAATCAATCCTATCTGTTCAGACACAGCAGAATGAAAGGTATAATGATGTAGAAGTGAAGTGTCGATGAATAATTCATACCTGACAGCGTGTGGCGTTGAGTTCTATCAGGCAACATTCCATGGCAGAGAGGTCCTCAAAGGCTTCTTTAATCCATCTGCATCAGCTCGTTGTGTTTCTGCTTGGGTGGCAGAATCGATCAGTTAGAATGAGTGAAATGACATTCAGTGGCACTGCTTGCTAACAGAGATAGAAAAATATGTAGGTATTTGTCACCACCAAACCGTCATTCAACAAATGTTGATTGAATTCTACTTGGTTCCTGCAGGGTGTTCAATGTTGGAGGGCCAAAAAAAATACATAAATAAAAAGATAAGAGAGAGTATAATACAATATCTGACTCTATAAAGCTTACCACCATTTGTAGAAATATAAAAACAAGGTAATTACAGCTCACAATGATTCACATTACAAAGCTGACACGAGTCGGCTGACGTAATTTGCCTATTCTTCAGGAAGGAAAATAATACAGAGAGAATATAGCACCACATAATGGTCCAGAAGTAGGTTCTTTTAAAAATTAGTAACTAGAATGGCCAGGCTCATTACTTAGCACAGTATCGAGAGTCACTGAAACATGTGGTGAGATATTTACTGACTTATGCTTTTATTTTTATCTAGGAGACAACTTTCTATGAAACTTAAACACCGTTGTGGAGTTTACTTTAGATCCCTCCTCTTTCTTGTATTAAGCAACATAGAAATGAGTTAAATTTAGACCTAAAAAAAGAGAATCAATTAACCTCATGATAATGGACCCCTGGCAACCAGAATTCTTCAGAGTCTAAATTACAGCAGTAACAGTGGTTTAAAGGGTTTGCTCTAGAGTTAGACTGGTTAGGTTTGAATACTACCACCGTTGTGTGACCTGGGATAAAAATTTTTAACAATATCCTTAATATTTAACAATATCCTTAACAACTTTTTAACAATTTCCATCTATAAAATGGGGCTAATAACGAAAACTTATCTCACTAGGTCGTATAAGAACTAAAGAAATTATATAAAGCACTTTGCAACATCCCTGCTTTTTATAAAGTGTCAAATAGTGTCAGGAATTCTAGGAAAGTATCTACACATTGATAATATTACATTTAATTCAGCAATACTGAAATCCACTTGAAGCACAGGCTCACCTATAGCCAAATCACTTAGTAGGGTTTTCAGGCGTAAGTGGCTTTGGGCTTGTGGCAGTCTGTTAATTGGTGACTTCTGATGAACCACCCCTGCTGATAGCCACACCCCTGTGAAGTGACACTGAGTAGGCTCGCTGACTGCTGTGGTTTTTTATTTTACTGTAATACCGGGTCTTATATTACTTTTTGCTCCGAAAGACGCATTAGAGCTGATGGTCCAGCTAGGTCTTATTTTCGGGGAAACACGATAGTTTCAAATATACAACATAGTGATTAACATGCCTTACAAAGTACTCACCCTGATAAGTCTAGTACCCTTCTGACACCATTCAGTTATTATAATATTATTGACTATATTCCCTATGCTGTATTTATGTGACTATTTTTTATCACTGACAATTTGTACTTCTTAATCTTAAAGTGAAAAGGATTAAGAAGTACAGAGCTAAGCTTTAAGAAATCCTGGCAGCTTCTGCTTTGGATCTCTGGAAAACCCCAAGCCACCATGGAAGAAATCCTGTCATTTTGCTGGAGATCCAATGCAGAGAGAGAGAAAGATTCTGATACTATAGGGAAAGGGGTCAGTCATCTCAGGGTCCTAGCTGATTCAAGCTCCCAACTGACCCACCAGCTGAGCACACACACAACCACTGGCAAGAGCAGGAGAAGAGTTATCTAGCTAAACTCAACTCAAATTGGAAATAATGAGCAATTTTTTTTTTTTTTTGGTTTAAGACCCTAAGTTTTGGGGTGTTTATTTGAGCTTTTTCTCATCCCTTCGTTCCCTTCTTCCACCACACACACTTTTTATATTTCTTCCCACATGCTCTTCTTTCACTAATCTTCTGTTGGTCAATCCATAAAAGCCCTTGCAAGCTGATGTAAAATATCACTTGAGTCATTTACAGCATTTATGATACACAATAATTAAAAGGTAATAGGATTTATGGAAACCTGAGAGTCCAATCCACTTGACTGCAGTGGCTGAACATTATACCCAATACAAATGCATGGGAGTCTTTCGGTAAGAGTAGCTTCATGAACATTCAATCACCTAAAACTTCTCATGTTTTTTCCAACTTGCTGTAACTCGTTGTTGACTCGTCCTGATTTGGGCATCATAAAATATTATGATATATATCTGTGTTCATAAGATCCTCAATGTTAATTAATCTCTATTTCTGTTGGGTTCTAATATTCTTTTATTCCCCCTAAATTTTTATTTATTTTAAGTGGGTTTTTCCAGGACCCATCAGCTCCAAGTTAAGTAGTTGTTTCAATCTAGTTGTGGAGGATGCAGCTCACAGTGGTCCATGAGGGGATTGAACCAGAAATCTTGTTGTTAAGAGCACCGCGCTCTAACCAATTGAGCTAACTGGCCACCCCTCTAATATTCTTTAGAACTTCACCTAGAGCTTGAGTCCAAAGTACAATCTGCTTTAAATCGTGTGGTATTTTCAGAACCAAAATAACAATTTCAAGTCCTAAATGTAAGAATTTCAAATGTTAAATTTTAGTACATATCTTCTACTTGATTACCACTTCTTTATTATAATATTATGTTATAATGTTATATGTTATTATATATTATAATATAATATTATATGTTATAATATAATTATTGGGCTTTTCTGCTTATATTTAACCAGTTATATAACCCTAAAGTACTGCCAAATTTTTAATTGAAGATGAGTTTGAACAGTTCAAATCTTTATCAAAAGATTCTCTTACCCCCATGATCCAGATGACTATTTTAGCACAACAGCATAGTTTGAGGCAAAGACTACTTAATTTGCCCATTGCAATGAGGGCACAGGTTCCCATAAGAATATCTCTAATTTCAAATCTGTTAGTACCACGTAGAGGACTTCAGAAATTATTACTTAGGTTTATAACATAAGCTATTGAATCCTCTGTTGAAATTAGTATCTTTTGGGGTTTAAGAAATGATAATTATTTAAGTCCCTCTACCACACTGTATTGCTCAGGGTTCTCCAAAGAAACAAACCAAATAGGAGATGGATAGATATAGATATATAGATATATAGATATAGATAGATATATAGATGAGATTTGTACTTAGGGATTGACTCAGCAATTACAGAGGCTAGCAAGAGGCTTCAATATCTGCAGGGTAGATTGGTAGGCTGGTGCTACAATTCAGGTTCAAAAGTCATCAGGCTGGAGAGCTAGGGAGAGGTAATATTTCCATCAAATTATGAAAGACTTCTGCTACAGAATTCCCTCTTGCTTGGGAGAGGTGTCTTTCATTCTACTAAGCCCTGCAATTGATTGGATGAGGCCCACTCACATAAGGGAGGGCAATCTGCTTTACTCAAATTTAAATGTTTGATCTCATCCAAGAACACTCCCACAGACACATTAGTATAATGTCTGACCACATCTATATGCTCTGTGATGCAGCCACGTTGACACATAAAATTAGCCATCACACTCACCTTGAGATCTGAGCCAATGGAGATATATTCTCATGCATTGAATTGATGAAGGCAAATAGTGGCATTTGAATAGGTCATGGCTGAGACAAATGGCCAAATGGAGTGATTACTACTCAAATCTCTCCACCTTAATAACCAATGTACAGACATTCATCCAGGTGTCCTAATATGAGGAAAAGAGATGACTGTGTACAGAGTGTAGGAAGGAAAGCCAAGCCATGTGCTGCACTCCTTTCTCAGTCGTACTATCTGATGCCACTATCTTCCCATGGACAGAAATGATGGTGAAGGCAGAGAAAAGCCTGCAAGTTACTTGTTGAAATTATTCTGAAGGAGTGGAAATATCTATTAAATAAGGTCATGCAGGTTTGAGTGAAGGAAGGAAACCTTCCCTAATAAAGCGTTCAAATAAGATGTTTCAGAACACTTCTGGTTTCAAATCTAAATAATCGTGACCCAGAATATGACTGCATGTGTATTTCAGACTTAAAATTTATGTAAAGTTGCTAGTGGAGGTAATTTTGGAAACCCAAACACATTTCTTAAAGTTATTTTTCTTTAGGCCAACACTCCTTTTCTCTAAGAATAATGTGAGATTTTGGCCATTCTTACAGTGTTCATATTTTTCTTTTATGTGACATCTGAAAATTACTTATAGTAATTTAAAAGTCCCTCTAGCAAAATAGCTCATCGCAATTAAACCTATCTGCAATATCCTTTTTAACCAGAAAGTCAGTAAAACATCATTTGTTATCATTTCGCATAATAACATATCCATATGATATCCAAAGATGTACTGTATCATTTCAAAAAGCATGCAAATGTCCAGAAAATTTTTCTCTCCCAAATCACAGATATCAGAGATTTTGTAATTTTTTAAATTTATTTATTTATTTATTTAATTTTTTTATTATTTGTCTCTTGTTAATCTAAGCTTATGTTTTGGGTTGTATGAAGTGAAAACGCTCCTGCTTTTTAAACACCACTCACTACTTAATCACCCTAGAGACATTCTCAATATCATAATTTGCTGTTGTTTAAAGGCCTAGAAAAAAAACATAAAGTCTCCCTTCCTTGCTTTTTAAAGCCTTTGCTCTTTCAACTACAAGCTTGGGCATTTTTCAAAAGATTTGTAACATTTTAACACGGATTCAAGAAACACAGAACTTTTTTTTTTTTTTTTTTTTGCTTCTTTGATGACTCTTCATGTAGGAACTGAAACTGAATTTTCAGTTATCATGTAAATGGTAAGACTCTCTAGTTACACCCTTTAATAACTTATTCCACTAACTCATTCTTCCCACAAACATATATTATTTGTCCTATTAATGCAGATACTAATTTCCCGCTGACTTCAAAATATATCTAGGATCAAAGCACTTCTCACCATTTCCAACGTCACCACCAAAGCCATCTCACCTTTAGTTGAGCAGCTGCAACCCCCGCCCCTATGCTTCTGATCGTGCCCCCATTTGATCTATTCTCTGCAGACAAGCCAGTGGAATCCTGTGAAGCAGATTGCTTGTCACTTGCCTCCAGAGTCTTCCCATTCAACTAAAAATAAAGGTCATGACCTATGAGGACCGTCATAATCATGCCCCTCTTTTCTGAATTGATGTGCAATTACTTCTTTTCATGTTCCCTTTCCCACTGGTTTACGTGGAGTCTTTTCACAATGACCAGCAAGCTCTTGCTTCAGTGTCCTCAAGCACCCATAAAGCTCATCTCTTTCCTTATTGAGTTCTCTGTGCAAGTGACAAGTGACAGCTGATCAGAGATGCCTTTTCTGAATATTCTGGAAAGCACCTCCTTGCTCACTTCCCATGCACTAACCATGCTTATCACCACCTGATATTTTATATATTTAACTTTTTGAGCTTTTTTTTAATCTTCCCTGGTGAAATGCAAACTTCCTGAGGAAATGGTGGTTGTCTATTTGTACACGATAGTAACCCCTGAATGTAAATAGTGTCTGATGTATGGGTGACACTAAAAAAAAAACAAAAAACAAAAAACGTTTTGAGCGAATGAAGGATCAGTAGGTTTCTTAGAGATTCTCTTCTACTTTGGAATAAAAGTATATAAGTAAATAAGTACAGTTGACCCTTGAACGAGGGGGTTAGGAGCACTGACCTCCCCCCTGCTATATCGTTGACAATTCATGTATAAATATAGTCAGCTCTCCTCATTCATGGGTTCCCACCTACGGATACAAAATACTATAACTATAAAATGCTATTACAAACATGTTTATAGTGTATGAGAGAATTATAAGAAAAAATGTATTCTGCATGAAAGAGCTGGAAAAAGACATTGGAGCCTTCCCTAATTAGTAAGGGAATGGCATAGTTCAATGTACAGAGAGATAAAAGATCCCTAGCACATTCAGGAAATGTGGTCATTCAGTATGACTGGCATATACTCAAGTCAGCCTTGCTTAGAAGAATACCCGTTGGTCAAGTTCCTTAACATTTGCCTTCAACTTTCTTTCTTCCACTTGTGAATCAAATATATGTACATACGATCTACACAACTAATAGTTTGTGCAGTTTATCATATTCAGTTTTAATAAACATGGATCCCACATTTGTCTGGTATATTAGGCTATATTTATATTATATATTGTGTGTAGATAGATAGTTCTAGATATATATAGATTTCTAGATATATATCATACTATCCTTAATCTCACTGCGTTAAGATAACTAACGTCAATTATATGAGTGTTTGACATTGTTGTTCCACATATATATTTCCACACTGTTGTTCCACATATATATTTACACACACACACAGAGATTTATATACATATACATTCCACATATATTGGTTAAATATTAACCTGTCACTTTCATATATTTCTTTCATTTTAACCTCGCAACATATCATGCCTGTGAATTAATTGCAGCCAACTCTATTTTGCAAATGAGGAAACTGGCAGTGATGTGAAAGCAGCTTACCCAGAGTCACACAGGCACTGGCAGAGCCACGTTTCAGAACTTCAGTTTCAGTTGTCTTTTCTTATTTCCTTCCCATCATCCTGTTATTTCCCTAGTATCATGGAACAAGTGCATCTTCTTGATAGTTAAGAAAGTTGCAAGACCATTGCAACAGGTAGGAGTAGATTAGGCTGACTGTGTTTGAAAACCCAAACAGTTGCCAGCTAATCAAGATAGAGGCTTATTTCTCTTTCATATAAAAGGAGTCTGGATATAGGATGCCTTGGTGCCCCAAGGTTTGAAGGACTTAAGTTTCTTTTATCTTTCTGCTCCATCATGTATAGTTTCATTTTAAAGGTGAATTCTTAGTCCAAAAGAGCTGCTGAAACTGCAACTATTCCACCCAAATATCATCCCACAGGAAATAGGAGATTCTCTCATTTTGTACACATTTCCTGGAAGATGTGCACACCACACTTGCTTACTTCCCATTGGCCAGAACTTGTAACATGGTCACAGCTTGGGGATGGGTGACTTCTATTCTGGACAGCCATATGTCCAGCTAAAAAAATACACACTCTGTTTTCAAAAGATAAAATAAGAATGGGTATATTGGGATCAAGTGGCATTCTCTGCCATAGTCATGAAATAGCTATGGACTATTTTCATTACACAGAATATTCAAGGGTCAGGAAACTGTAGTCCATGGGCCAAATTCAGCCCACCATCAGTTTTTGTAAATAAAGTTTTATTGAAAGACAGCCATGCCAGTTTGTTTATGTATTGTCTATGGCTACCTTAGTGGAGTTGAGTAGTTATAACAGAGACTGTATAACCCACAAAGCCTACAATATTTACTGTATGGCTAGTTACAGAAAAAGTGTCCTTATCACTGCTCTAGATCAGTAGGCTCTAGATTTTAAAATAGACTCAATTTTTTGTTATGTAACCTGTTAAGTTACTATAAAAAGAGGACCACCCCCACAAAAAAGCCCCAATACATCTATTTAAAAGATTTTTAAGTATAAACATGTACAATAGTAATAAAATAGGATACACCTAAGTTTTCATCCAGTTGTACACTAATTAGCTATGAGAACTTGGACAAATTACTTATGCCTCAGTTTCCTCATTTGTAAAATGGGGAATGTAATAGTATTTATATACCTTATGGACTTATTATGAGGATGACATTAGCACATTTGAAGCTATTAGAAATGGGTCTGGTATGTTTCCAGTAGAGCACACTGTCTGTACAGCAAAGGAAGAATATTTTTGAACATTTTCATGGATCCCAACTTTACAGGATGTTTATCAGAGTGTCCCAGATTAATGGCCAGGTTGGTAGTTCCAAATGCTGCGGGTTTGGGGATGGTGATTATCACTCTGCCAGTGTTCAAATCCTGTCACATTCGCTTACTAGGTGAGTGACCTTGGTAAGGTTTTTGGCCTGTCTGTGCCTCAGTTTGTCGTCTGTAAAATTGGGATAAAAATCCTGTTGCCTAGAAATAAGTCAATTATTGCATGTAACTACATGAAATCATTGTTTGATACATATAAAAATTAATAATCTTACCTATTAGTCTCTCCTACTCAAAACCATTTATAGATTTCATTTAATTAGCCTTAGAAGGAGAACTACAGCTCAGAGAGTCCAGAATTTTCCAAGTGACTGGGATACACCAATATAAGAACAGTGCTCATCACTGTCTTGCAGTGAGTTTCCTGCAGCTCTAATTGGGCCACATGGCATTTCAGGCCCATGAATTCCATGTCATGTCTTCTTTCCTCCCAATTCCACCATCTACTTGTGCCAGCATATATTTTCTCTCTTCTTCAGAAAGAAAATTCTAACTAGAATTTCTCAGGACACTTCACTTCTCAGGCTCTCATTCCATTCTTCATTATCAGTACCAAAAAAAAAAAATAGTACATCAAATGCTGCTGATGGGTCAGAAAAGATAAATACTGAGAAACGACCTTTGGATTTACTATGACAGTCACTAAGTGTGCCCTTAATAAAAGCAGTTAGAGTGAAATGATGGGGGTGAGAATCTGACTGGATTGCAAGTGAGAATAGGAAGGAAAAATTGGAAATAGTGAATTTAGACAACTTTCTGAAGGATTAACTGAATAATAAATCTGCAGTGTCCTGCACACATATGCCATTAATTACTCTGAGCTAATGATCTTCACTGTATCTGGAACGGTATGTTTAAAGCCCCACTTACAGCATCTATTACATGGGGACTACTCTGTATGACGGCTTACAGTTGTTTCTAACCTTAAAATAAGTTCTAGAAAAAGATAACTTTCTTTGATCTCATCATATATCAAAGTGTAGTGTATGTAGTTTTTAACAAATGACTGGCCTCTGCTTCAGACTCATCCCAGCCTTGATGTGTAAGCTACTATTTGAACAAAGACCAACACTTGATTACTTGGTGGGGTGATGGTGCAGTGGGGTGGGAGGGTGTCGTTGGAGGGTGATCCTTGTCACTGATGTCAGGGTTTTATACAGAAACTTAATCCCTTGACCTTGCTTTCTTTTTTTGAAAGTTTTAATTCTTCTCTTAGCTTTTATTTCAAGTACTGTTGGCTGCTCCCTTCAAGGCTTTATCCTCAAATTACTGTCAGATTTTCTCTAGGGGAAGAGGAATTGTGTTGACTTTACAGACATTAGTTTTATATACACCATTTAAAACTAGAGGATTTGTGGTCCATAACCCACTGTGGTCCATGCTATCGACCTATACATTGTTCCAGACTTGAATGTAATTTGATTGGAAATAACCTCAGCAGTGAACTCCAAATATCATGCAATAAAAACAGAAAGAACGCGCGCGCGCGCGCGCACACACACACACACACACACACACACACACACACACACACACACACACCCCCCCCCCCCCCCGTGCTGGCAGCCCTAGAATGTTTTTTCTGATTTCTAATTTGACTTTTTTTGAAGTAAACAAGTACCTACCATAAATATTGTGAACGTTAGGGGAATATTTTTCTCCCCTGTAGTTCAAGCTACAAGTGTTTCTAAGTAGTCAGTCTTTATGCATAAACTATAATGTGTGAGAGCTTCAAGCTCATTTGAAATGGAAGTGGTGTTTGGTGAGATGGGAAGAAGGAATGCATTTTAATCTAATAAATAATCAGCATCCATGCCTGCTTGGAAAATATCTTTCTTGTTGAATAATATTTCAATATATAATATTTTGAAATGAGACTGCCATTACTAATTTAAGTGTAACTTGCCATATATATCCTGCAAGTATGTACATACATGAGGCCTAAATTACTCTCTGGGGACACCTTTTCCTGCTTAAGTTATCTGAAGAAGAAACCCATTTACATGATATTAAGGCCAGTTAAGGGGAGAGATAATGAAGGCTTTCCCCTTGGTGACTTCCCTCTTATGCCAGGCTAGTGAACAAACACTCCTGGTCCGATTCCACATTCGCACGTAAGTTTTCCAGGTGGCTGGTGAAGACCCAGAATTAAGATCAGGTCAGATTCATCCTAAGTGTGACCCACACCACATAAGAGGCTTCCAGACTCCTCTACTGTGCCACTGTGTCTGAATTTCAATCAGGAGGTACAAATCTCTCGGAATCCTTATGTATGCCAGTGGCATTATTTCTGACCTTTGAATTACAAATAGATACTGAGAAAAAAATCCCAGGAGCAGGCAATATCCATTAAATAACAATTATGAAAAGCTGTTTGTCTTTTGGAATGGCTTTTCCCATAATGAGGATATGGCCAAGCTGGGAGGCTGAGGAGTGGTGGAACTCATGTTGTAGAGTTTCTAATTCTGAATTATTCGTTTCTCAAATAAAGAGAAGCCCTTAAAGCTGGGTTAGGGAGAGAAAAGTCAAGGAGACTCAGGGTTGTTTCTCAAGGCCAGTGTTTATATAGGAAGGATTGTGGAAACTATGCTAAGAATCCAGAAGAATTAGACTAAAAATCCAACTTCTTTTTTCCATGAGAATTTCAGTTACTTGAGTACAATTCAGGACGGTTTGGGTTGTGTCTGAATCATCTAAGTAAATCCAGTTTCATAAAAGTTTTGATCCTAGAGGACTTTGATTGTTTCTCAGTATTTATCATTTACTTTTGGATCTGGTCAGAAAATATTATGTGCATTGTTTCTCATGATTTTACACACATATATATTAAGAATTCTTACATTGAACTGTATGGAATAGCTGGGATTTAGACATATTTTACCTTTAAAACTAACCGGAGGGCAGTCGGTGACCACAGGATGGCCACGGGGTTTGAAAATTAATCTGGGGAACGTAATTTGGTGGTTACCAGAGCGTAAGGGGGTTGGGGGGTGGGGGATGAGGGTGAGGGGGATCAAATGTACGGTGATGGAAGGGGAGCTGTCTCTGGGTGGTGAACACACAGTGTGATTTATGGATGATGTGATTCAGAATTGCACAACTGAAATCTATGTAATTCTACTAACAATTGTCACCCCAATAAATTAAAAAAATAAAAAAATATTAAAAAAAAAAAAAAAAAAACTAACCGTTTTATAGGTTTTTCCCTAATAGTTTTCATCCTTAAAATGCAGTATACTATATTGCCTAAGATTCCAGTCTTTGGAGTTAGACAGTCTTGAGATGAATCTCAACTTAGTTCCTAATACATTATATAGCAAATTATTCAACATTTTTTACTCTGTTCCTCATCTACTAAGTAGGAAAAATAATGCTTAGCTCCTAGGGATAGGGAGAGGATAAAATGGGAGAATATGTTTAATGCTTACCCAAGCACTGGGCACATAGCATATTCTCTCTAAAGGATTCTGCATTTATTATTCAGCTTTTGTGGCAGTAACAAACAACTCTTAAATGCCTGTGACTTACAACAGCAACTATTGAATTCATTGTGCACATTTCATGATGGCTGCTGGTCTGCTATGATTTTGGGTTTTGCGTGGCTCAATTAGACTCCATACAACTTCTCTGAATGAGCAGCCATGCTCTAGGGCATGCTGCTGCATAGTGGCAAGTGGAGGGCAGAAATGCAAGAGAGTATCAAGAGCCCAGGATGCTTCTAAATGTCTGTTCAGGACCAGTCCATTATCACTTCCATCTACCTTCTACTGATCAAAAAAGTCGTATAGCTAATCCCAAACTCGTGAAGACAGAAAAGCGTTCTCTGCCTCTTGGGAGGCAATGAATAGTAGGGAACAATAACAGAACATACACATGCTAATTTACTATTATTAAGTGATAATCATGGAGTCATAAAATTTTAATTTATTTTCAATTTGGGAGGTAATTAGGAGTTAAGAGACATTATACTTTAATATCTAATTTTCACTGGATAAATATTGGCCAGTGATAGTTGTTGGGTATTTTTAATTGTGCTCATAGCTATAATAATCATAATCATTTAACAATGCCTATGATAGAATGATAAGAACAATCTTTTTATAAATACACTCTTTTATAAGTACTTTTTAAATAATCATCTATAAAAAATGGAGAGGGAAAATCTGTGGATTATATTTCTTTAGTCAGTAAAAACTCTTATAACCCTGAATCATATCATACCAGTGTTATGGCTGGTACAAGTATCCCAACCCCTAGTCCCAGCACCCTGTCACCTTCCTTAAATGTAATAGCAACTCACGTCAATTAAGTAATTATAATGTGATAGGCACTGTTATTTTAAAGGGGGTTTCCCAATTATTCTAAAAGTATACTTTGATTTTGGGTCTACATTTAGGTCTTTAATCCATTTTGAGTTTATTCTTGTATGTGGTGTAAGAAAGTGGTTTAGTTCCACTTTTTTGCATGTATCTGTCCAGTTTTCCCAACACCATTTATTGAAATGACTGTCTTTACCTCCATTGTATATTCTTGTCTCCTTTGTCATAGATTAATTAACCATATAAGCATGGGTTTATTTATGAGCTCTCTATTTTGTTCCATTGATCTATGTGTCTGTTTTTATGCCAGTACCATGCTCTTTTGATTACTATGGCCTTATAGTATAGTTTGATATCAGGTAGCATGATACGTCCAGCTTTGTTCTTTCTCAAGATTGTTGTGGCTGTTTGGGGTCTTTTGTGGTTCCATATAAGTTTTAGGATTATTTATTCTAGTTCTGTGATAAATACCATTGGTATTTTGATAGAGATTACATCGAATCTATAGGTAGCTTTGGGTAGTATGGACATTTTAATGATGTTAATCCTTTCTATCCATAGAAAGAAAGGGACTCTCATGCACTGATGGTGGAATTGCAAATTGCTGTAGCCACTATGAGAAACAGTATGGCGTTTCCTCAAAATATTAAAAATAGAACTAGCTCATGACCCAGAAATTCCACTTCTGGGTATTTATCAAAGAAATCCAATGTTCATTGCAATACAATTTGCCATGACCAAGATTTAGAAGCAACCTAAGTGCCCATCAACAGATGACTGGATAAAGATGTGGTACATCTGTACAATGGAATATTACTCAGCCATAAAAAGAATGAAATCTTACCATCTGCGACAATATGGATGGACCTTGAGGGCATTGTGCTAAGTGAAATAACTCAGAGAAAGACAAATGAATATGATCCCACATGTGAAATCTAAAGAACAAAATAAATGAACAAACAAAACAGAAAGAGACTCATAGATACAAAGAACAAACTGAGGGTTGCCAGATGGGAGGTGGGTTGGGGTGCTGGCTAAAAAAAGTAAAGGGATCAAGAAATAGAAATTGGTAGATTCAAAATAGTCACAGATATGTAAAGTAAAGCATGAGGAATATAGTCAATAATATCGTAATAACTATGTGTAATGCCAGGTGGGTATAGACTAATTAGGGGGATCACTTCATAAATTACATAACCATGTAACCACTATGCTATACTCCTGAAACAAATATAAAGTAATATCGAACATCAATCGTAATTGAAAAATTTAAACAAAGAAAGAGAATGAAGTTCACAAATATAAATAAATAAAAGTACATTTTGAAATATTCACTACAAGTCTCTCTATTTTACAGATGAGAAATTTGAGGCTTGGAGAGGTTAAGGGATTTGCCCAAATGCTCACAGCTAGGAAGAGACTAAACAAAAACTGAAACCCAGGAAGTCAACTCTGGAAGCTTCGTGTTACCCACATACTACACTACCTCCTGTGAAACTATGGACGAATTATGACAGCCAAAATGCATTGATCGCTTATTATGAATAACACATTTTTTCCATGCACTATTTCATGTAATCCTCAAAACATGCTTATAAAATGGGTGTTGGGTCTTTATAAGTCCAGAGAATTAAAGTAACTAGACCAATATTGCTCAGCTGGTTCAGTAGCAAAGGCATTCTGGTAACAGAGTTTACATTCTTAGGCTCCCTGCACTATTGCCCTGATTTAAAAAAAAAAAAAAAAAAGAAGAAGAAAGAAAGGAAAACTTTTTTAACCGCAAAATGCCCACTCTCACCCTATAGGCCAACTATACCAATATAGCCAATATAGTCAATATTTCCAACCCATCTCACATGCAAAGGTTTTAAAGATGACTGCCTTTCCAATTTATTTTTCCCCTATGCTTCCCAGGATATTTCCCCTCCTGTCACCATCACAACCCTCAATACACAGTTGGAATCCTTATCAAGAGAGGCAGAAGGGAGAAGCTTTTGATGTATCTCTTCAGGGGTCCTCTCTGACATCTTTATCTCCTTCTTGTGAACTTTGGGCATCCTGTGATCTACGATACTGCCAATTAGGCTGTAAACGGTGCAGCTGCCTCTGTGCACTCCTGGCTTGTGGGAGCCCAGTGGGACATCGTACATCCATATGCATGCTCTTCCAAAGCATCCCAAAATCAGAATGGGAGGAGCATCTAAGTTACGTTAAAAATTATATAGAGTAAATAAAGATAAACCAAGAATGCATCTGCCTACCTCTCCTTTATTACAAAGGACCACAACTGTTGCAAGCAAATGGGCAAAACAGAATGCTTTCAGAACCCTTCTTATTTAACGAAAGGAGTAAACTAGAAATCAGCATGTTGTCAGTCCAGAGCAGAGGACAAAGAAGAGAAAAATAACACCTAGTAAATGCAACCTGGCCCTAGGAATTCTTGTCCCTTAATCAGAGGACCCAAAGTAGCTTTTCCCCTATTTGTATGGAGCACTCCATTTCACAGTACTATATGGGGCCAAAGAATTTTCCCCTTGACCAACAGATATCTGTTAACCATATACATACATATATGTATATATATATATTTTTTTTTCTGTTAGTAGGTCTGTTTATTTAAAAAGTACAGCATAAGCTCCAAGTAGAAACATGCCTGCATCATTTGCATAGTAGGTCTTACCCATTTGCATATCAGGTGTCAGGATCTAACCTGTGGTCTCAGTGAGCACTGCGTGATGGATAGGCAAGCCACTTTACTTCCCTGGGTCTCAGTTTTGTCATCTGGGATCAGGATTGCCCACGAATCTAATCTGCATTACAGTATTATGTGAGGAGATCAAAGCACCCATGTTTATCTCAGTGCCCATAATTCTTAGCAATACTAGATTTAGAAGTTCCCTGTTCTATACTGTTATAAGAATATATGCGAACTCTGGTTTCTCGACAAAACACAGGTGTCTTATCACCTTCTGTGATGACTGGATTTTCCCAACAATTTCTGTTGTGCTCTCAACTGAGAGGACCCATCTATTTGGGCAGTAATTAAACTTACATTTTGATGGTACAAAAATATGATTGAACCAACGTACTAGTTTAAGCAAAGTTGGGGCTCTGCTTCAAACTGTTTAGTAGCATCTCAGGTCAAATTATTCTTAGGTCCATACTGATCACACTTCAGATGGGTGATGTCAGCAATTCCACAATGCCGATTGTCACCAAATCTTGGCATCGTATCTTTTAATAGTGCAAACTTTTATATGCATGGGTCAGGCATGTGAGAAGAGAAAATCCTGCATTCTTCTGAAAGAGCTGCCTGGAGAAACTAAAGAATAGGCTGTCCCAGGTGGCCACAGTGTTATAGTCACTTTTCTGACACAAATATACAGAAAAGGCTGAGACATCTCCTCTACCCAGAATATTTTTCTATGTATAATTGTTTTCTCTTAGAATATAAAAACCTTATCCATTACATCCATGTACTCAGTCACAGAGAATGAAATGCTTACAGGAGATGTCAAATGAATCATCCAAAATACTGGTGCAGATCTCTCTCCTTTAGAAATGTTAGCACGCTGATCTGGGCAGACCCTTCAGTGACACACAGGGGAACTGAGTGACAGGAACCCTTCCGAGCTGGCCTGGCCGGGTCGGCGTGTTTCAGAATCAGAGCATATTCACTCATCTGTGGATTTCCTAGTGGCTTCACAAATGAGCTGGTGTCAGATGCTAGATGGTGGTTATTTTATTTGTCAGAAACCAAAGGTAATTAAAGTGTTCACAGAGGAAGAGAATACAAGTTTGTCACCCTGATCTAGTCACAATTGCATTCACACTACGGGGCCGTAAGATGGATGTTGGAACATGCTGTTATCACTATTGGAAGCAACTTCTTACCAGTGAAACTTAAAATTAAGTTTGAGATCAAGGAGTTTGTTTGTTGTTTTTGTTTTGTTTTGTTTTTTGGTTTGGTTTGGTTTTGTTTTTAATAAATTGCAAAGCATTCAAGAATATTCTTCTACTGTTATCACTTTTAATCATTTGTGTTCTGCTTTGCTTTCTTGTATGAGAAGGTGAAAGAGTTAGAAATATTCGGCTGGGAATTTAATCCGTATCATGTTACCACTCCCTTTGCAGCTCCATGTCTCTTTCCCTTACTCATTCCTTGACCTGCCAAATAAAGAACCTTACTATGTGCCGGGTGCTATTCCAGAGGCTGGGGTGATGGCAGTGAACAAGACAGGCAAAGTCCCATAGAGCTTATTGCTGTTGGGAGAGGTAGAAAATTTAAAAGTAACTAAAATTATGTACATATTGTTTCACATGGAGGTAATGGGATGTAGAAAATAGATCAGATGAGGCATAAAGCATGTCTTGAGGTTGACTTTAAATGAGACAGCTTGAGAAAGCATTTTTCGGGAGGTGACATTTCAAGAGAGACCTGATACAAGGAATAAGCCACCACACATATGGGAAAAGAGGTTTCCAGGGAGGAGGGACGGAAAAGGAAAAGCTCGAAGGTGGTAACACGCTCGAGGTGTAGGAAACCTCACTGAACGTGTTCCAAATAGAAAGGAGGACCTAGTAGATAATTTTTTATCTTCGTCCCCATTTACTCTTTGCAATGCTGTACTTCAGACCTACAGTTCAAGTAAAGAGAATAAAGCAATTCACTATGTAGCACTATATTTGTTTACCCACAATTGCACAATTTAATGGAAATGCGCTCTCTAAAAGTAAACAGACATGGCGTAGATATCAATATGCTCATTAAGTAGTTATTATGGACACAGTGAACACATAAGTGGAAATATAATTTAAATTTTACTTTTCTGACCTTGTCTAATGCCTTGAAAGCTAGGGGTAATTCAACCAATTCCACATTATTCTCCCCTTGTCCAGCTTCCCCTCCTTGAAACTAAGGCTTGATTTAGTTTCCAAAGAAACTAATTTTACCAAGATTGCTCTGGAATGCCTCTAATGACGCCCTTCACTTACACTTCCACTCGGCACCAGCAGCCGCATTTTTGCGAAGCTGAAGAAAATAGTCATTCATCGGAGCGAAGTAAAAATAAACAGTCGAAATTGCCTGTCAGTCTCAGGGGGAAAGTGAAGGGTTGGTTAAAGATATCTTCCCTTTTAATAAGAAATTTTATTACTTCGGGAGGATGTTGTGTTCCCATTCCCAGAGTAAGCCAGCTGCTGTATCACCTTGGTTGTTTTCTGAGCCTGTAACTCCAGCAATGCAGGGTGTCCTCCTGTGCAGGAATAATAATGACGCTTAATCAACACTTCAAGCTGAAGGGACAAAAAGCAAGCATCATGGCAGAATTTTGAGTCAACTCTTGCGACTTCTCTATCTCTTTCACTTGCTCTCTAAGCTCTCCTGCTATCACAGGGATACTATGTTAAATTCCTGAGATGACTAACTTGGTTTCTCTCTCCTGGATTCAGTAAGGGGAAGAGGAAAGCAAGATTTAAAAAGGACTGAAGTGCTTGTGGTTCTAAAGACTGGCATGCCTAGCAACACAAGATCATCTGACTTTAAAGAAGGAAAATGGGAACTATCTTATCCAATTATGTCTGATTACCCCGTCTTATCAGTAACAAAATTTTTGCTTGTAAATATTAGGTGAAATTACAATGCTTTACTTCATGTTTCTTTCGACTTTCTATTATGCTTCTGAAAAGTGCATTGAAAGAGAAATAATGAGAAAAAATACTTGTGACAAATTACAATAAGTAAGAAAAATGTGGGTTGAGGAAAAAAGATAATCTGAGAGGGAGAAAAAAGATTAATTATTTAAATGGGAACACAACTGAGAATGCAATTTTTAGCCAATCCTTTGAGATCAGAAGGGCATTATCAGGCTTCTTGAACTTAAAGGAGGCTTAGGATTGTGTGTTTCAAGTATATTGCTTTACCACACTTTTGTTCTAACTCACCCAACACATTGCAGGAGAATGCGGAGGCGGTTGTGAGGAAAATTATAATTATACCTTGAATGACAGGGAGCACTGGAGGGGCTGGCTAACTCTGAAAGCGGCAAAGCAGAAAGACACATTTTCAAAAGGAATTATGGATAAGTGGCATGTAGTACCAGCACACAATTCCCTTCAGCCCTTTAGTGCTTCTGGAAAGAGCCAACACATGAATGAGAAACACTGGCATTGAATGCTACTAGAACTTCAAAATGAAATTGGCCTTGCTTTATGTGACTTCTATTCTTCTGCTAATATTAAAAAAACCCATCTTCTGTTAACTGGCCCTATCTTTGAATGTCCTGGTAATTACTCAAATACATATAACATATCAGGTTGGTGGTAAAATAATCTCCCGCAAAGGCTGGCCCAGAGTGACAAGTTCCATTGTTGAAGGTGCCAGTAGGTATGAATTCAGAAACTGTATATTACACTTGTGAGCCGCTCACTGTTCAGCTGGTGCAGCATTTGATTCATTTCCAGCTACTCAGTATGTGAGCAGATCATCAGAACTCACCAAGTTTGGCTCTTGTGTCTGAGAACCTAAACAACAAAGGTTGGGGAATGGAATGAATTCATTTCTGGCTTTCTTCAGTGTCTCACAAATCTTGCCAATGCAGCTCTGACTTAAAAGAAAACGTTCTTCCTCTATTCTGGAAATTTCTGTTAAAATTGGAATTGAAGTTCTCCTGCCTTCCCTTTTTCATCTATCGTTAGCAACATCAAGTTCATTGGGGAAGAGGTCAGTTCTGAGTGCTCATTGACCCTTTCTTCTCCTCATCCTACGACATTAACATATTCCCTTTGTCAAATCACCTTCTGCCTCACCAAGCCTCTCAGGGAGGAGACCTCAGGTGTGCCCAGTGCTTGTCACCATGAAAACTGGCTGAGCCTTTAGACAGAGGAAACCCACATCCACAGATAAGTTGTCAGAAATTGTAACTAAACCTGGACACTCACTGCTGCGCTAATATTCCAGACTCATCTTAAGAAATTAACACAAAGGGCCATTAGTGCTCTCACCTATTCCAAATCCATGAGAGTAAAACAGAGGATGGATCTGGTCCTAGGAAGCATCCGAAGATCTTGGGTAATAAGAAACTACTTGCTTCGATATGTACAAATATGTACCAACAAATTGGTTCTGGAATTCCCTGCTTTATTGATATGTTTTATTGTAATTATAGATTTTGAAATCTATTTTTGAAAAGACAATTCTAAATGGAACATCTCTACTTGAAAGTCCATCTCCATTGCCTCAACTTTTATTCTTTATATTCTGATCATAATTACAGGAACTTTATCTGTTAAGGTTACCCTAGCTGTTGTGACAAACAAATCCCAAAATGTTTAATGGCCAAATGCAGTCTTTTCTTTCCTAGATCCCAGCGATTCAAAGCAGGTGATTTTAATGCTACCATGTTTTCCCGAAAATAAAACCTAGCCCGGCCATCAGCTCTAATGCGTCTTTTGGAGCAAAAATTAATATAAGACGCAGTCTTATATAAGACTGGGTATTATTATATTATATTATATTATATTATATTATATTATATTATATTACATTATGAAGACCTGGTCTTATATTATATTCAAATAAGACTGGATCTTATATTAATTCTGCTCCAAAAGACGCATTCGAGCTGATGGTCCTTCTAGGTCTTATTTTTGGGGAAACACAGTATCTATTTCTCCTCCAAATGGAGATTCCAAGACTCAGGTTCCTTCCATTGTGCATCTCCCAAAGTTGCCGTGCTTGTCTGTCTCAAGCTGGCAGACCATGAGTGGAAAATTTTAATAGCCAGGGATGGGAATGGTGTACATCTCTTCTGAACACACCACGTTTTTCTAGCACTCAATCATATGGTCACTCCTAACTAGAAAGAAAGCAAGGATATGTAGCCTAGCTATACGCCATGAGAGAAAAGAAAATAAAATTGGTGAAGAGCTAGCCAGTGTCTGACATACAATCCTATTAAGGAGCATATTTCTACTTTTACGTATATTATGCATTTTTCTTATTTCCTTAAACAAAAGTACAATATTAATCTTTTAAGTACAAAGCTCTGTATGAAACTGAATGTAATGGGCAGAAATGTGAGACTAATTAATTCATTAATTCAGTTAATAAATTCATTAATTCAGAGAGAGAGAGAGAGAGAGAGAAGGGAAGGAAGGTCAGATGGGTGGAAGGAAATTCCTGGCTACGTTTCTCACAGAGTGCTCAAATTTTGAGCTTAATGTAGTTCAAACAAAACTGAAGACAATGTCACCACAGATCAGGTCCCCTAGCTTAGAATAAGGACACCACCAAGATCAACGATACAGGCTACTTGGTTAGCTATCAAAGGAAGGGACTATTATTACCTGAGCAAGACAGACTAGCAAGACAAGCAACACGACACTACAGAAATATCTGCAAGAGGAAGACTGTAGAATCTTAGCTTCAGGATTCCCTCTGGGATGATCATCCTCTCTGGCCTCTCCAGTTCTGTCGCAGCCAAAGTCTTAGAAGGATGTGAGAATCAGATCAAAGCCGTGCTGCCACTGCAAAACTGTGCACATGGTGACATATCTCTGTCTCACACCCCACAGCTGCCACAGGGAAGTGACACTCTGTTGGCAGGCTATCAGGACATTTCATATTTCACTGGATCTCCATAAACACAGTTAATTACCAGGCCATGAGCAAGAGCTTCTAAAAGAAGCTTTAATTCATCTTTTGAAGAACTGTTGAGATAGGCGTAAGACTCCGCGTCGAGTGTGGACATGCTGTCGTTCCACTATGTGTTCAGACCCTGCTGAAATGTCCCCCAGAGCAGGATGGCTGTGAGGATTGGGCTGTGTGTCTGAATCAGGTAGCATGGAAAAGGGAATGAGAGGACTGCTCAATGAGAAAAGGTAGGACTACCTACAGCGTGGTCTGGGATGTTAAAATACCTTTGTTTTCATTGGTCAAGTCCAACAGTAACAGCAAGCTGTTTTTTGTAAAATCTTTAAAAACATTTAGACTATGGACAGCCATAATTATGAATGTTTGTTGTTGTTAACTTTTGTGCCACTGAACAAATACCAGGGTAAGCCCTATAGGGCGGGGAGCCTGTGTGGTTTTTTATTGTCACATGTCCCCAGTGCCTAAAATAGTGCCCAGGCCAGGGTAGAGACCCATATATGAATGAATGCTGGACTCCTATAATGCCTTAGGAAGGACTATGGAATGGTTCCCTAAACTGTTCAAAACACCCCTAAATAGTGATTTATAGACATGGATGACACCCCTTAGAATTGATATTTGAATGGCATGATATAGCTACATTTATAATTGACAGGAAAGGATCGAATGAAATTGCTTTAAAATTAACAGTGGTACCTTGGTTTTCGAACTTCTCCATTGACGAACATTTCGGTTAACGAACGCCGTAAATTTTATGGATCTATGGTAACATTAGATAGTAAAATTCATGCTAAATTTGCAGTTTTAAGGGTTAATTTTAAAGGCCTGGAACAGATTAATCCAGTTTGCATTACTTTCAGTGGGAAAAAATGCCACAACCATTAACATAACCTTTCTAATCTGAGTATTGCTGTAATATTAGAGGACTGATTCTAGATTTATCCACTTTCAATAGGGTGTTTTGATTGAGGAAAAATAAAAGTTCTCAAGTTAAATAATTTATTATTTGCTGACTGATTAGGTGTTTTTTGAGTGAACTGGGCCACCAAATCACACCAAAAGGCCTATCTAAATTAAAATATCAATGTCAATTAAAAATTCAATTAATATTTATATCATCTTATAGATTCATTTTATGTAAAACATGTGATAAAACAGAATTACAATTGTATAAGCTCTTATTCATAGTATATTGAGATGCTTTATAAAATAGCTGTATACACTAAATTTAGGTTTTCTTGCATATTTCAGAGGGAAATTTCATTATTTATTTTAATTATAAAGGCTTATAGCTGAATTGTGTTTTCATGTCACATGTTCCATTATTCTATGATTTATAAAATATTTGCTTCCTTAGATTACCAGGCAACTCCCAAATGTAATAGTGTTCCAATGGAGAAATGCTGATTTATAATGAAGTGCTTTTGCAAAACCGCCGAGTATATATTGTAGTAAAAATTAGTGATTACCTATATCAGTGATCACACATTTTGTTTGCAAACTCTGATCTCTGGATTGTGGTTCCCTCAAGCACAACGATGACAAGAAGGAATGCTGGCTCAACAGAAGCACTGTCATGGCTGATAAGCAATGTCTGCAATGGGTGTCAACATGGAGAAGGTCAGCGCCCTATGTATTTGACATCTCCTACCTACATTACCAAATATTTGAAAAGCAAAAATGTATGCCCTTGACTGTACTATTGACCTGAATTAATGTGGCTTTATAAAGTACCTAATTTTCACTTCACTTACACGAGAGGAATACTACTGATTTCTTCTAAGTCCTCAAAATGTAAAAGGCAGGTGAATTAGATTGCATTTGGTCTGCTCAAACTAGCTTTGACACCTAAAGTAGATTTAGTGGCTCACAATACTAGAGGTCAGACTTCAGGGTCAGTTTGATTGGCAGCTCAATGGTGTCATGAAGGACCTGGTGGCTTTTATCACTTTTCTCTGCCTTCCACACTGTCAACTTATGCTAGACCACTTCCCTCATGGTGGTTAAGTGGCTGCTGTAGTCCAGGCTTCGTAACCACACCCCGTTTGTGATTGGAAGAGTGAGAGTCTGCCCTAGCATTCTGACCATAACCACTTTGGAATTAATGCCTGGGCCGGGTGGAATGCTATGTACTCACTGGCTTTCGCCATCCAGGCTTCCCTCCTGTATTTTGAAGTAGGCTGAGCTTCCCATGAAGTTCATGGTTGCAGACCATCACAAAAATCTAGGAACTTGTGGAAAAAAAAGTGGGGCGTGGTGGTAGAACAGAGCCTGGGTAAGCCACCAACAGTGTCTACTCCATGACCTAAGAGTCTGCCTTTGTGAGGCGAAATCACATGGCTTGTAGGAGCACACACTCTGGAGCTGGAACCCGTGAATGTGAACAGTGCCTCTTCCTCTTACAAGCAGCATAATTAGGCCAAGTTACAGTCCCTCTACCCCAGTACCTCAGCTTTTAATTCCATAAAATGGGGATCAAAATTCATATGACTGTTATACAAATTAAATGAAATTATGTAAATGGAAAATTTAGAATAGTATCTGGCATATAGTAAATAATACTCAATTCTTAGCTATTATTATGTTTGATAGCCTTGATACATAATTCACTTCCCTCAGATGCCTTTATTTTTACACATACAAAATGGGATTTGCACGGTAGGATGATAACATAGGAAAGTCCCCAAACTGCTAGCAGTTTATATTTTTAAAAGTTATTAGTAGCAATTTATAATGTAGGATGTGTCATTTCTTTCTGTAGAGAAAGGCTCACAATAAAACTGGAAGTAATCTTCCTCACTACCATACGGTCTTCAATAGTTCAATACATTAACCTCAATATCTTGATATTATCATTTGGTGACTTTATAATTAGATTCAGATTCTATATTCATTCCATTCAAATAATATTGTACTTACTGAGAAAAGTTTTGTGTTTTTTTTTTCTCCAGAGTTGAAAATAAGCCATGCTCTACTGACTAATTGAAACTATCTCCTTTAAGCCCACAAGTTTTTTCATGAAACACTTTGTTGCAATAATTTCCAAGTGAGGTATGGAAACTAGGCATGCTGATGGGGAATGGATAAGTAGAAAATCTTCAGAATCTCCTTTTCTCAGATGAAAATTAGCTTAAAAATTTCTCAATGCCTTGGTTGACATTTTAGACAGCTTTCTTTAATTACGAGTGAGAGGTAAGTTCGAGGGACAAATGGATGTGTTGAGGATTTATTATCAAGATAAAGAGGTAGATCCCACATTCAAAAGAAGCGCTGCGCTGGCCGGCTTTGCAAAGACTGAAATGATGGGAGTCAGGGACTCTGATGCCATCATCTACTTCCATCCGTCTTTAAATCCCTTCCTTCACGGATCACCTTTGTTCTCCAAGACCAGCTTCATCCACGTGATGCCAGACGCATGGCTGTACTTATTTCCCCTTTCCTTTCATTCCAAAGGGGAAAGGAACTGTTCCTCACCAACTCCAAATAGGAAAAATTCCAGAGGATGATATGATAGGACCAGCCTCAGTCACTTTCACCACCTTATGGATGAAAGTGGGGTGTACTGCTTAGACGAAGGGGTGGGAAGGATGCTGAATACAGGAAAGTCATAGCCACCATAGCTGGGGAATTGTTAGTAGGAAGATGAACGAGATGTTTTCCTAGTTCACTGATTCTTCGAGGCAGTGAGACAGTGGTGGGTTTGCCCAGAGCTGAATGTCGTCATAGAGCTGGGAAAGTAGCTAACGCACCCTCCACAGCTCTGCTGGGGACACACACTCCTTGGCGCTGCCAGATACTTACTGAGGGGGCTCCTGCAGGGAAGAGCCCCCAGCATCCTCTCACCAGCCTCCATTCAGTATCGCTTTCAGGGCTCAGAGAGCAGCCCCGTCTCAGGAAAATCTGTTATCGCAACACAGAGCATTCTCCTACAGGTTGTTGACATGTCTCCAAATCCTGCCCAGAGGACAGGAGCAGGGAAATGGAAAGACTGCAGTTGTGAGATGTTCGTTCACTTATGAGGTGCACATAATTGCTGATTAGTTTGGCACTTAGATGTATGCCTTAACATTTAGCTTGTGAAAGATGAATATATTAGCTCCACAGGAACCATAACTGGTATTTTCTGACGTGTCAAAATGCCCTTTAGGCATTGCATAAAATCATTTTTAAAAATAAATAAAATTGGAGGCATGGGCCAAATCTCACCTAGAAGATCATGGAGGTGGAGGATGGAGCTGCAGTTTCTTTTTAAGGAGAGGTTCTAGATGCCTGCACTAATCTATCTCAATAAACCTCAACATTGTCTACGAAGGGGTGCTTACCGTTCATCCCGCCTAGATTGCAAGCATCCACATGTCACCTGGCCTTTATTTAGCCCTTAAGGTCTAAATAAAACTATAGGATGATGCAATGAAATTGTACTATTTGCCTGAGGTTTTTGATAATCAATTAACAAGCAATCTTCATATTTATAGGACTATGAACAGTATGAATGGTATAGTCCCCTTCAAGGAACATTCAACTTACTGTGAGTCATATAAAAACACTAAAGAAAGACTAGGGACTAAATTCTAAGTTGTAACTGAGAAAATAAGCCATTATACGCTTATGTTGGTTAGACTGGTCAAGATCCATTTTTTGAAAGACCGAGGGCTTGAAATGGGTCCCAGACGATGGATAGAGAAAGAGGGATTCTTTAGAGTCTCTATTTCTGTGGTTGGTATAGACATGGAGAGTTGAAATTTCATTTCAGGCAGTGTGAATAGCCTGAAACAAACCACAAAGGTGATCTTAGAAGCCTGTGCGGAGTATAGAAAGCATGATGCACAGTAAATCATCATGTTGGAGGGTGAGCTGAGGATGATGAAACCGGACAAAGATTTTTACTTGGTACAATAGTTTGCTGAGCAGGAAAGCAATGACAGCAATATCAATATATTTTTTTGAAGACTAAGTCATTTACTTTACTGTGTGTGTGCGTGTCTGTGTGTGTGTGTGTGTGTGTGTGTGAGAGAGAGAGAGAGAGAGAGAGAGAGAGAGAGAGAGAGAGAGAGAGAAACTGTCAAGAGGCAAAAGTAACAAGCCTCTTGGTACTTACTGAAGGCATGTAGTAATAAAGTGTGAAGTTTAGGTGATGACAGAGACATAATGAGTAAGGAAGGTCATAAAGATATTTAGTAAAAAAGAAACAGCAGGGCTTGATTAACACTGTGATATAAGAAAAAGGGGAGAGTACTAATGCCCTAATTTTTGCATTAGGAGATAGTTGAAAATTCAGATGTTGCTATTCATTGGGGTACCTCCTAGTTCTTTCCAAGTGTCCTGCAGTTACGGGAAGCTGTTTCTGATCATTATTAGTGTCACTGAAAAACAAACAAACAAAAACCCAGCTTCTAAAATGGCTCCATCAGAGAGAAATGAATGCCAAGATATACGTGAGGAATCCTTTGCACATTTGAATTTCTATGCCCAGCATTGCTTTATCACAGTTTGTGTTCTTTCACAGGAACAGATAAAGCAGACTTTGAAGGAATGTGCTTACCTTTATAAAAGGACAAGTGACAGATACTTTTTATGATAAAGCCTGGTAGAATATAGGTAGAATAAAGCTAGGTTATAATTACTGCTGGGCTGTAATTAATGAAAAAACATTTGTTTCCTTTAACTAATAATTGCTGAGTTCAGAATTGTTTCTGAAAAAATGTTTCTGTCCTTGTCTATACATTTGTGGTTATAAATATCTGTGGATAGTATATGAAAATCATTTGAAATCCTATCTAAACAGTCGCAAAACTTCACATCCCTATATCTTCATGAATTCTTATAAAAAGTGGTTAATCTCAATGTTACCGAAAATATGGCCAATTAATACACATCAGTAGTCAAGCAAAATGATGACCCAATCCATGTACCACTAACTACAAGTTCGTTCCATTTCAAGCTTCAGCAAATTAGTGAAGTCTGAATTCAATTTGGGGACTTGATCTAAGCCCCTGATCAATAGCCTGACTAAAAAGAATTGACTGTGATTTTTCCACTCTTTAGACCAGGTCAGCTAAATTTAAAGAGAGATAAGTACCATTTGGAAGAGTAAGTAAAAGAATAAGTGTTTGGATTGGGGTGCAGTGTGAAGGAAATGGAACACTTTAAAGCATAAAAGAGTCTCTATTCCTGAGCTGCTAAGTCCATTTTTGCCCTGAATCAGCTATGTGGTCTTGAATAAGGCACCGTAACGCCAGTTTGCCTCAGTTCCTCACCTGTAAAATGAGAGTTAAAAGTGATGATTGTCAGAGCTGGATCTCTTGTTATTTTCATTTATAGTGAGATCACGGCCCTCCTTTTGCACACCAGCTGTTGGCGTGAGAGTCGTGGTGTCCCCATTGCTGTCCTTTGCCTTGTCACATCAGCTGCTTGGCCCTTCAGCATGCATGTGGCAGAGGCCGCTATTCCTCTCTCCCTCCTCCCTGCATGAAGCCTGTTTTCCTCAGTGCTCCAGCCATTACTATGGCTCCTTCTCTGAACTCCACCAGACTCTATCCTCCTTTGTCTACATACAGTGTTTTCATTTTCTTCTTACTACTTTTTTTTTTGTTTACTACTTTTCCAATAGCCTTTTATCTCCCAATATCGTATTAGATCTTTGTGGTACAGCCCTGTCTTATATTTTCTTGCGTCTCCATTACTGTCTGACATAGTGTTAGGCATATTGCAAGTATTTAGCAAAAGCCAGGCGGGCAAGTGAGTTTGTTTAATGAATAGACCTTTTCTTTTCAGTCAGAGAACTTTTGGTCTAGTAGGTCAACAGAAATTCCAGCAAGAAGTCATCAAATGCAATATATGAACAATCAATGACCAAGAAATGAGAAGAACATATTCCCATTTGAAAGGTGCAAGAGCTTAATACATACACTTGAGACGGTCCATACTGTTATCTATGTGAGAATACAATAACACTGACCCGTAATGTTTGCATGATAAAGGTGTCTTCTTTTTTTGAAATCTTTTAAGCTGCGGTGGGGAAAACAGGCGAGTGGATTAGTGTGTATGCAAGCACATACGTGTTAGAGAAAGGTCATCTCTCTTCCTATTTGTAAAATCACTTTATGGTGTTCTCAGAAATAAACTGACACAGAAGAAAGAAAACAACTGCTAGTATTGAATTACTACACGTCCAGAGGGAGCAGCAAAAGCGTCGGAGCCTTCGGCTATAGAGGCTTCAAGAAAGCCATAGCACGTATTTCATTTTTGTGACCCAGATAGCTTATAAGGGATTTACTTTCACATACTCACATGAAAAGGAATTGTCTAAGTTCTCATGCCATGGCACCAGAGAACAATGCACTCTTCTAACCAGCCGGGACCCCTCAGATTGTCTAGTAGAACAATCTCATTTACAGAAGTTCTGACAGACTTCTTATGATTAAATAAATTGTATTCTTTTCCACTCAAATCTCTCTCATACTTTATTTTAGAGCAACTAGTTGTTTAACTTTAAAATGACCTGTTTATTAATTTCATTAAAGGAATTTCTATCCAAATATAAATATTAATGATGTTTTTAAAAAGATAGAACTCTGAATGAATCTTGAGCTCTGGAATCACATGCATCTGGGTTCAAATTCTAGCCAGGCCCTTACTAGCAGGATGACCCTACACAAGTCACCAATGTCTTTAAACTTGTGTCCAGTGTACCTGTTAAATGAGGTATAGTCTAGTCTCTACCTTAAATGAGACATTGCACATACGGCCACAAAATCATGCCCTGCATGTGATCAGTGCCCATTCTAGATTCAATATCTGATGGTGGCAGTTTATTTTCACATTCTACTTATTAATTATACAAAACAGATTCTTAAACCTAATAGTTTGACAGCACATTCCTGTCCAAGACAGGAGAACAAAAAATGTGACTAAGTAACATAACAGATGTGGGGAAAGGGTTAATAAATTTTATTGTAGATGAGGTTTACCCCAGGGTTGCTGGTGTTTTTAGAATATGGCAACCCCAGGCAATGCTCATAACATTCAGGTCTTCTCTGAGACAGTATTCTCTGGAGGTAATCATTGGTTGGTGGTCAGAAAAGGACAAATGAAAGTGACTAAATCCTTTTCAGCTCCTCTCCAACCCTCATTCTCATCTCAACCAAGTGCAGTGTCTAACTAAACCCACCATCAAATAAAGTAAACCAGTCATAGGATACCCTCAGACCAGCTGATGACACTTTTAAACTATAATCAATATTGTTCTAACACCAAAGATGCTTTGGAGATGCTTAGTTGTATTACAAAATTGGAATTCAGAGAAAAGTAGACATTAGAACATGTTTCTGTGGATTGCTCATTGAAGTCACTCTGAAGTTCATCCAGAAACACAAGTAGTGGATGAAGGATTTTTAAAATTGATTGTGATTATTGTCCTCTTTTCCCTTCTTCAGTGTAATGTGATACACAGTAAGACTGCCACTTGGAATTCTTTTATGTAAGTTAAAGAATTTTAGGGACGAAAAAGCCCAAACACCTAAATCACCTTATGGCTATAAGCTATACAGTTGTAAGAAAAAGAACTAGGGTATTTAAAATTACACTAAACTATTCAGTATCACTTACACTGAAAGAATGAATGATAACCTTGCTACGCTTAACAGAGTTAAATTTATCAGTGCTATTATTAACTTTTTCTCTGCAGTCACCAGGAAAACGTAAATCGAGTCTCTATTTAAGTCATTTCTTTCTGTTCTTCTAAGAACTTTTAGCAATAGTATTCCTGGATGTTCTTAGGAGAGACCTAATAAAGCTTATTATCAAGTTGGATCAATGCGAGAAAAGAGCCAATATAATATAAAAGACAGTAGGCAGGATATTTAATAAACGCAGTCAATTTCTTACACTCTATTTTCAAGACTCATCATGGTGAAATAGATGTTACCTACCCTATATAATTTGTTTCAAAAGTATTTGGGGGACTATTGAGTACAAAAGCAAAAGAAGACAATATTTTAGTCATTAGGACTAACAAAAAACAAACTAGAAAACAGACTGTATTTGAGTTACATTAAAGAAAGACCTAGATTTCATGGGCACTACAGGAGGCTGTATCTACTCAGAGGAGACAATATTTAAGGGATGGTTAGACAATGAAAGAGGAAACTATCCAATGGGAGAAAACTTTATGCTTTTATTTTGCTAAAAGAGAACTAGGCAAGACATTGTTAAAAAAAAAAAAAGACAAGTTCAGGCAGTGTTGCCTTTCATTTCGAATTCCACAGCTTTTAAATGGAACCGTCCTTTTCCAACTGATCAAAAATCGGTGATCAGTTTAGCCTACTAGTCTGGCAAATTCAACCATCTACTTTATTATGTTGACAAACATAACTAATTGCATAGATGTCATAGATAACTAAACAGAGATCTGAGACTATGAGAAGAAATACCTTTGCCCAGGCAGAAATGTATCAATGAGTGAAAAATGAAGGTGTGCATATACAATGCACAGCTTCCTTGTGTCTGGGGTTTCAATGTCACTCCATCTCTACATACTAAGAACAGATTTGTAATATAATCAATGGGAGACAGAAGCCAAATATCACCGCTCGTGGCAGTCTGTCAAGTCAGAAATTCATTTGTACGTGTGACAAGTCCTCCATCTCAGAGCTCTTGCTAAGAAAGGCTTGAATGCCAATAATTACACTATGGCCGCTGATGCTTTCTGAGTGGCTTCCCCAGGCCTTCCTCCCTTGGGCAAAGCTGACCAGAGATGTGTTTCACACAGGCTTGAGAAAATGATTGCTGCCTTTCCCCATATAGCACAAAGGGTCAGCATATTTCTGGGCTGCATTCCATCTTTTTCCTTCATCGGTAAGCACGCCGTCTTCATGGTAGGCTACATGACTTCCTGACTGGAAAACTTCATCTTCGACCCCACCTATTCCAAATGTTTACTTTTGTACTAGTACCTTAAGAACTAAGTAGTTTTAGTACTGGCTTAGATGTAGTTTTATTAACTGTATGCAATAAAACAAACCCCGAAAATAAATAAAAAAGAGGTAGGCTGCACTTATTATAGTAGAAATCAGGTCAATTGCAGAGCACATAAGATTATAAAATAGCTTCTATTTTATATGATACATAATAGCACATATTTTATGTGATATGTAATAGAACATATACATTTTCTATAGAGTATGATAGTTTAGTCTTCTTCAGGATAAATCAGTGAGAGTGGTCAGCAGAAAGATATTCGTTTAACACTGATAAGAGTTGGTAGTAAGAGAATGAGGAAAACAGAACTCACAGGGGATCGCTCAGGTTCATGGGGAACAAACCTTCAGGAAACTCAGGCGCTTGTTCAGTGACACACTGACTTGACCTCCTGTTTGTTCAGGACAGCCCCGATTTACATCTATTTTATCAGCACCCAAAAATTATCCTGTTTGGAAGATAAATTAGTTATATGGTCACCCTTCCAGGAGATTTAATGCAGAGGCAGCCTTTTTATTTTTTAATAATTTTATTGGGTAACAGTGTACTTTTTCCAGGTCCTATTAGCTCCAAGTCAAGTCATTGTCCTTCAATCTAGTTGTGGAGGGCACAGATCACATTGGCCCAGGTGGGGATCCAACCGGCAACCTTGCTGTTAAGAGCACCCGCTCTAACCAACTGAGCTAACCGGCCACCCCAGAGCCAGCTTTCTTTCACTAGTTTTCTCTGGACTTTGAAGAATATTTGAAGGGAAATATTAGCAATAACCATTTTAATCATTTATATTAGACATAAATTTCTTTTGGTTCAAGCTTTTTACTTGCCATGAAAAACATTCTGTAATAAAAAAGCCCAGTAAATCCACCTCATTTTCTTGTCTCTGGAAGTATCAGTACATCAAAAAGAATCAGTTTCTAATGTATAAGGCATTTTATCTGACTGCTCAGAGAGCAGGTCCCTCACGTTGGTTAATTCATGGATCCACAAAAAAACTAGGTGTATTTTGGTTCCACTTTTAACCGAGACAATGATGTTTCAGAGCTTAACAATTATGAAACAATAATAGTTGAGACTGAACCCAAAATGAATTTCTCAGATAGTATTTCAAATTTGTGGAAACATTTTCTGGCTTTAAAAATGTAGGTGATGATTAACATTGCAACGTCTGCAAATCTGAATTTTAATGTAATGTACTATTTAGGTTTTTCAAATCCATGTTTACAAATACTCGTACACAAATGTTGTTTCATTCATTAAATAATAACAATTATGATTCCCATGTATCAAATTGTCTTTGGGATTTACAGGCCATTTTAAAGAAATAATTTTCATATATATATATATATATATATATATATATATATATCATATATATTATTTTCATATATATTATTTTACATGATAAAATGGAATGTTAAAAAATAAAAGCAGATACAATTATATCAACTTACCAAAGTGTAATGCTTATAAAGATTAAATGATTAATTAGAGTCACTTTGGAAGTAAAAACAAGGTTTGTTGTTTTCCCACTACTAAACACTGCCCTTCTACTCTCATTAGGTCTTTTTTCAAAAGAAAATTTATTTACATAATTATTCTAATTGAGATTGGTGTTCACATTTCCATTGGGCTATTAGGTCTTTTTAATGTTTTTTTAAACTTTTTAAACTTGCATTCTCATAACTGTTATGCTAAAATGAACCTTTGTGTCTTTCATGAGCACAGAATTTGTAAAGAAGATTAATTAAGTGTATGAATGTTTTGATGTCCTGAAAATGTACCCATTTAACAAACAATTTAACAAACATGTGAATTACACATATGTCACGAAAGCAAGTCAGCTGAGTACAGCTATAGGCAACATTTTCTGAGCCTCCATTTGGTGTACTTATTTGAAAGCAATAGTTTTTGGTTTTTGTTTTTTTCTAATTAAGTAAATTAAAATTTTATTTTTCCCCTTAACCCTTTCTAATTAACCTGAATTATTTATCCACCCCATGAACGATTACATTGTTAGAATATTTCCCTTCCAGTAGGAGAAGGCTGCTTTTCTTTGTCAATTTGTCTTCCTCTGCCATTTTCTTTATCTAATAGAGAGGGGGAAACAAACAAAGAGGAAGAAAAAGCAAGAGGAGCAGGAGGAATATTGGAAGGATTAGAAAAGAGAGCGAGAAGATACACAATGAAGATACACAAGAGCGTGATTGTAGCAGGACTACCTTGTGCAGCTCCAGGCTGTGCACTGTAAACTCCAGGGGCCGCCATTCTATGAACAATATCTACTGTGAGTGGTTCCCCCCTGGGGTTTTCGAGGGCTATGGCCCTAACAGTAATATAATTGTAGCTCACGCTACACACACATATACACACACACATGCACGCACGCACGCACGTACCTACCAGTGATATCCCAAGCAATAGCCTTGCTCATGTCAGCTGTCTCAATTCATTGATCCCCTAAGTTGAATTGCATGCTAGGTCCAAGTTCAGTGATGTGATGTGTGTGCATTTAAGGGAGGATGGCCCTCTACCCTGCTTCTGTGTGTTGCTTTTCTGGACCATTGACATACATAGGCTTCCATTTGCAACCTTAGTGTGAGGAGGAGAGTCTGATGTGCAAACATACAACGGCAGTGCATCAATGGATACAGAATAATAAGAAACAGTGCCATTAAATAGGTTTCATTGCACTAAGTGCTACTGAGACAAAAGTGGAAGCTATTCCATCCATATATCCTGAGGAAACTTATTAAAAATATAAAAGCACATATTCTTTGTTTCCCCATAAAACAATTACTCCTTCTGCTACCAATTTAAATTTAGTCAATGCTGCTAATAAGGTTGTTTACATTGGTACTGTCACTTTCATACCAAGACACATCATGAATAGGAATAGATATGCTTTGCAATATGCAATACAACTTTAGCAGTGAGTCTGCCCGATGCTCTGGAAGTCCATGCATCACGCTGCATTGAGCAAAGGGAATATTTCAGAGCCGGCATATTTAAATAACCATAATGGACATCTGGGTTATAGTTACATCATAATTATCACCACCAGCTGTTCAAACCGAATCCATTCAGCATACATTTTTGGAGTGCCTACTCCATACTGTCCATGATGCTCTAGGATTTCACATCCTAGAGGGATGTGCCTTTTAGGAAATTACTGCATAATGATGGAGAATAACAAACAAGTGACCTTAAAGAGTAAATGGACTTTCAGGAACTTATTTTCTCACTTTGCCCACAAGAAATTTCAAATAATGGTGGCCATGAGCACTTACCTCACACAGACTTCATAATTCCACCATGTGTCGTATAATCATGGCAACCATAGAAATCCTTTCCATCTTTTACAAATGGAACAAAGAGAAAATGCGTCTTACTTCAATAAACTTAAAGGTTCTGTCTACCCAAGCAAAATATATCTAATATATCTAATATATATATATATATAATATATGGGAATTTATAAATGCATATATTATTACATAAATATAAGGTACAGAAGCCAGATTTCCAATTTACAAATTAGTCAAATTCCAAAATTAATATGTAAATTATTTTATTAAAACTTGAAACCTATTTTTTTCTACCAATTTTACAAGTAGCAGTTCAAACTTAGGAGGATTATATTCTTAAGTCAGAATATAAAGAGAATGGTATATAGTCAATTGAAAAAATTTCATAAATGACCCAGGAAGTCCTCAATATATTGTTTTGCAATATATAATCCAGTCCAGTAATATATATGTAAATATTATATGTATAGTGTGATGAATATACTTCCATGGACAGAGCTCATATTCGGAAATTAATTTATTTAAGGGTTTTCTGCTTAAAGCATTTCAACAAATATATTAAAATTTCAGCTTGTCATTTCTTCCTATTTGTGGTCATCTTCGTCCTCTCCTGTAGTGTTTTATCAGGCCTCTGACTCTTCATGAGTCAACATTTCTCTAAGGTTTTCAACTACTTTTACTACACTATTTCAAAGCCATCACTAATCAACTACCTATCCACCTAAATAACGAAGTTCCCTTTTTTGCCAAGGCTGAGATCCATTAAAATACTTGACGCATTTTCTTCATAAGGTTCAACAGTATGCATTGACTCTTTTAGGCTCATTGAACTACCTGAACTACGCCATCTCAATCATTCCCTCTCCCTTCCCTCCTTTTCTCTCCCTCTCTCCCCTCCCTAGTAGGTGTGCGACGCTGAATCTGATTGGTTATGCTGGAATTCAAGAGGAGTTATAGTACTATACCATAGCAAGTACAATGGTGTACTCCACGTCTACTCCATTACTCCACTAACTATGCCATTCTGTAAAACAGTGATGCTTTTCCAGGCGGGTACCAAGAAAAACTCCACACAATTTTGTTTTTCCTCTTTTTCTCTCAGCACCTGGGAGTAGACAGAGGCAGGGAAAATTCTAGTCGGGCAAGGGGTCCCCAGCATCAATATCCCACAGAGTTTTCTGGTTTTCCATTACACTTAGAATAAATTTCCAACTCCTCATGTCCAACAAGTTCCCACAAGCCTCTGGACCCAGCTTTTCTCTTTGATCAGAACTCACACCACACTTTCCTCCAAATCCAGCCATAATGACCTACAGTTCCTGGATTGTGCCTAATTCTTGGCTCTTCAAGACTTTCACACTAACTGTAGAGGCTGCTTCTCAACTCCAGTGACACTTCCTCAGAGAGGTCTTCCCAGACCATCTAATTTAAACTCAGTCATTGTCTGTTTACTTCCTTCTTTTAAACTAAGCAGTTATTTCGAACCCGTATCCCCCAACTAGAATGCACATCCCCCAAAGGCGTGGCTCTTCTATCACTGCTCTATGCTAGAACCTGGCATATTATCTATAAAAGAGGCGACTTCAAAACATGTGATTAAATAAATTGACGAATGAGATGAATCTCCAAAACTGGACGTACATTATGAGTTACATCTTAACTTACATCATCTCCCAGGCCCTCCCACTGTTAATGTCTATCTCAAATATGGCAAAACAAGACTTACGTGAGCATGTCACCCAGCTTGCCTGCTCCACCCAACAATCTTCATTTATCCATGAGCTTCAGAAATACTTGATTTTCGAGAACCAACCATAGCCCAGGGGCAGGACCAATTCTTACCAAACTATTTGGAGAGCTTACAAATAACTTTTCAAAGTTTCTTGGCACATAAATAAATACTAATCCCCCACTACCTCTTTTGTTCCTCTACACATTTCTTCATGCTTTTCTCCACTCAACACCCAGGTTGATCCCTTTCTTCAGAAACCTCCACTACATCCATCCACTGTTCAAAGTCTTTGTCAAATAAAAAAACAAATCTAGACTGAAGGAGAGATTTCTTTCAAAAAGACTATTGCAGTAAGGGAAGGATGCTACTGAAATAGGGAGAAAGCTCAGACCATGAGGTGTGCAAATAAATCAAAGGGTTTTCTTCCATGGAGAGGCATAATCCAGGCTCGAAAGAAACAGGTGTGGCCGAGTAGAATGAGCAGATGACTAGAACGAACAGTTGAGCCTAAGATGTCTTTCCCTGTGAGTGATTTTCAGGAGAAGTCAATCAGGAGGGGTTGTTCTGAATTCTGATGTTTGCTTAACCTTAGAGCTGAATTAAGTTTAGGATCTTGTGATGAAGAATAAAACGTAACTAAGATTTGGTCGAGTCACATTTGGTCAAGTCACACAGAACAGGTATTTTGTTCTGATTGGTCTGTGGGGACAAACAGTTCAACTAATCACTTATGAGGCAAAGCATGAGAATGTGGCAGGTCAGTATCTGGTCCTGCTGAGTAAACAAGGACCTCATCCCTGAGTCTTATCTAAGTCATGGGGGGAAGGGTAGTTCTTTGCAGTAAGCTATTTCCCAGAATACAAAGGGTGGGGATTTCTTTAAACATGGATGATTTCTAGGAGCACGAGACTCAGGTAAAGTTTGACATAGTCACTTCCAGTGGCTTTGTAGTTCAAAGTAAAATGCAATATTTTTCTGTGGTCTGGAAGGCTCTGCATGATCTGAATTCCACCAGCTCTCTGAGTTACCTCCATCCCTTCTCACCTGTACTCACTGGCCTCCTAGGTCTCCATGCCAGGCATATTTCTGCTGCAAGACTTCTGGCTTGTTTGCCCTTTGCCTAGAATGCTCTTCTCCAAGATATTTACATAGCTTCCTCCTTCCTTGCCTTCAGGTGTCTTCCCAAATGCAATCTTTTCACCTATTTTGACCACCTTACACAATAAACAACAACTCTTCTTCATAACAACTCATTCCTGAAGCTCCTCTTTCTGCTACATTTCACTCCATGGCATTTATCACAATTGTATAGGTTTTGGCTTGTTTGGTTGTCTGTCTCCCTTCACAAAAATGTAAACTCAGGATGCCAGGGGCATTGTCTCTTTTATTCACTGTTGTGTCATTATTACCTACAATTCTTTGTTAGATGACTGAATGAGCTACCAAAGACTGAATGAATAAATGACAAATGAATGAATAAAACTAATTATATTGTCTCAGCCTGGGAAACTGCTGAAAGAATAGTGTTTAAGAAATGATTTCTCTAGAAGTCTAGGGAAAATGAGGACCAAAATAAGGAGCCCTCAAATGAAGAAGGCTATAAAAATCCTGCTAGCACTTAATTGTTAGCACTAGAAACCACCAAAGAAGTGAGCAATTTATTAAAATGAGACCAGTAACAAAATTGATGCAAGTTCCTGATGCTCTCTAATACCGCATCAGAATGGGCCCGACCTAGAGAGCTATAATGCTCCTATAAGCTAAAGATGAAAGTGTTAAGGGAATCTCTAAGTATATTGAAAAGCAAAAGGGAGAATAGTAAGTAATTATGTTGTTAGAATAAATGCATGATTTGTGTTCCAATTCTAAACAGACTAGATTAATCAAATGTCACACTGACATTTCTAATAATGATTGTACCGTGCAAATTCCATTAGTGAACTATACCTGCCAAGAGAAAAGTTACAGAGGATCAATTAAACAAACAGGAAATTGTCTTCCCCCCAGATAGTCCATGGATCTTCCTGTTTGTGTGGTGCCTGGATCCTTTGAAAATTAGATAGGCATTTGCATAAGATTAATAACTCCTCCTGCTCTCCCTTGCACCCCCAATCACTCTATATTGCTTAACACCCTAGAGTTATCTAATATCTTTGAAAAAGAGAGGGCTTTCAATGATAAGAGCAAATTAAAAATGGTTTAATTTGTCAGAAAGGATCATGGTATTCTCACACAAAGTCCTCTGCATTAACAAATGCATCTGCAATATTCCCAAAATTGAGAAATACCTTGGCAAAATTCATCTGAGCTGTGAATGTACCTGGTTATACTTAAAAATCATCTTAAAACTGCCTGCTTGAGCACAGACAGGGATATCGTACACATGTGTTTGAAAATAAAATTTAAATTTTAGGGAAGCCATATCCATTCATTAAAGAGAAGGAAACAAATGCTTTACAATGAATTTCAGGTAAATGAAAAGGGCTGAATCTAGAACCATAAAATAGTCTCTTATACTTGTGAGTTTGAGGATATTATTATTCAAAGCAAGGCAATCCCTCAATTGACTCCTTCGGAGGCGCTTTGATCTGAGGTTTTAGTGGGAGTGGGTTCAATTTCTATACACTGAATCTTTCAGAACTGGGGAATCTCAGGTTAAAATTCCTGGATCCCATGTTGAATTTTGTTGTAGGATGTGCTGCATGGAAAGGCTAAGCTGGCAAGCTCTTCACGGAAGCTGCCAGATTTTACCAGCTATGGACAGTCATTATCATTCTTCTCAGGCCCTTCTGGTCTCACAGGCAAGTAAATTAACTGTAGAGATGCTCCAGAAGCCTTTTCTGATCAGATTTCTTGTTAAAAAAGCAAAACACTGAACAAATCTAGACAGGGAGGAGGACATAGGTATTATTCTATTTATATGGTGTGCAAGAACAGGCTATACTTAATTATGGTAATAGAATTCAGAATAGGGGTGTAGTAGGGTTGAAGGTGCCCCACCCCCAAAGTTGGAACGAGTTTTTACAGATGTAGTTAAGTTAAAGATCTTGAGATGAGCTTCATCCTGGATTATCCAAATCCGCTCTAAACCCAATGACAAGTGTCCATAAAGAGACACACAGAGGAGAGAAACACAGGAGGAGAAGGCCACATGAAGATGGAGGCACTGATTGGAGTGACGCAGCCAAAAGCCAAGGAATGACTAGAGCCACCAGACAACGGAAGCGGCAGGCAGGATTCTCCCCTAGAGCCTTGGGAGCGTGGGCAGTCCTGCCGATGCCTTAATGTTGGATTTCTGGACTCTAAAACTATAAGAGAATGAATTTGTTTTATTTGAACACACTGAGTTGGGGGTCATTTGTTACTTAAGCCACAGCAAAAGTCAAGAGTTACCTCTGGTATGGGGAGGTAAACTGGACAGGTGTGCAGGAGGGCACTAAGGAGTGTAGGGAATGTGCTAGTGTTGCCTGGGAGGATACATACAGTCACCTCTCAAGGAGTGCATTTCATGCACTTTGCTAGGTGTATCGATCCCTCAACACCAAAGTAAAACAGCATAAAATGAGGTAATCTTTTAAAAGTGAAAATAAATCCTCCAAGTTCATTCTAAGCTTTTTAATACACTAGTATCTCCAGATAGCAGTATTTAGGCAAGCTTCTCTTTCTAAAATGATTATGCTACCGATTTTTTGTTAGGAAAAAAAAAAATTTTTAATGCAATCGCACATCTAAAATGCACTTGAAAAACTGGGTATGAGAATCATTTCTGACTGGTTTGTGACTTGACTACCATCCCATGTTTGTTTTATTTTGTTGCAACTTTGATAATAATCATTGAAACTATAAACCAAATTATGATGTCTCCTCTGCAGGATTTATTTTAGCCCTTGTCTGTGTGTTTCTTTTTTCCTACATGAAGCTTCTCATTGGGCTTGTGAGCTACAAAGTATTCTTTGAGATAAAAATCAGAGAACTTGAGAAAATCTGTGATTTAAACCTTTTTTTCATTAGATTCTAATTTACTAAAACATATCTAAATGTGTATAGTCTTAGAGTTGAAACACAACTTCAAACATTTAAGGGATTACGGGAAGTAAGATACTAAATGTGTGATATAGTATTAATGAAGCAATGGACAGTCTATATTTAATTGAATCCTTATAAATCTTACCTTAAAAGCAGACAAAAAAAAACAACTACAGATACTAAAATGAGTGTATATTTAAATTGAAATAAAAACCTATGAGATTTTCTACATCTGGCAGATTTTATTAAATAGAAATGTCTCATAGTCCATAAATCTTTGAATTCAGAAAACCTGCCATCTAATTATTTAATGGGATTAAAAAACAGCCTAAGTAAAAATTCAATACTACGCAACCACACGGAATGTATGTGTATGGGGGGCATGGAGGATAAACATTCTCATCCATTATTAGTAGAAATAAAAATTAGTATAACCTTTATGGAGGACAATTTGTCAATATCTGTTAGAAATACAAATGTATTACCCTTTGACTTAGCAACAGCTCTTCTAGGAAATATTCTTCACACATGCAAAAATAAGTTTGTATAAGGTTAATGATTCCAGTATTTTCTGCAACAGCAAAAGTTTGTGAAAACCTAAACATCCATCAATACGAGATTGTTTGAACATGTTAATTCCACTCATGCAATGAAACAGTTAAAGAAGCTCCTTTTGTATCGACATAGTATAATTTACCGTTAAGCTTTACAAAATAGAAGATGCATAGTAAACTCTATAATATACTTAAAAAAAAAAAAAAAAAGGTCAGGAGCCCAGGTGTTTGCTTGTAGGTCTTGACTGGTAGGATAACAGGTAAGAGAAACATTTTCCTTTATACCCTTTGATATCTTCTACATTTGGAACCATGTGCCAGTATTATGTATTCAAAGTAAATAAAATTTAAGTTATAAGAAAGATCGTCTAAGTAGCAAATTAGTGAAAGTGAACAGAGAATTCGTAAATGAACCCAAGTATGCAAAGAGATTTCGTATGAGATAAATGTGGTATTATTATATGTAAGAGACAGACCAGTCAATAAAAGTGGTTGGCAAAATGTAAAACCAGACCCCTATCTCACTAAATCTCACCAAGTTCATTCCACATGTATCTGAAAAAAATAATGTTAAAAAGTAAAACCATAAAAGTACTACAATAAAATAGGTATCAAATATGCTTATACTCTTGGGAATAAAATGGACTAAGAATACATGACAGCTAAAAACCATCGGGAAAAAGACTGAAATTGATACATATGTATAGTTGTAGCAGAAAACAATGAAAATTATAAAGTAGGTGACAAAATATCAGTGTTTATTCAACAAGTGTTTATCGAGCATCTACTAATTGCTAGAAAATAAGAAACTGACTTCAGTGACACTGGTATAACCTTTGCCCTTTTGGAGATCATACAAATAATAAAAATATGCTAATAAAATATTTGCAAAGGCCACAAAAAATTTATAGAAAGGCCACTAAATATATTTAAAATATCCGTCTTACTCAAATCAAAGAATAAGTATAAAAACTAATGTCAGACGACTAGAGATTCATAAATTCAGCATTGTCAGAAATAGAGGAAATCGATACCTTCATACATTGTGTGGGAGGCTGTATAAAAATGTACAGCCTTTTTATAGGGAAATCTGACAATGCAAATCAGAAAGTAAAATAATATATCACTTTTACTGAAGCAATTTCACAGCTAGGATCTTACACTAAGGAGAAAAATGATCATATGCATAACAATTTTTATGAGTGAGGATATTCACTGCACTATTGTTTATTAGAGTAAAGAAACAAAAGTAATCCTTAATATGTAAAACTAAAGGGTTGATAAAATGGAGCAAAGTATCAGGAAACACAAGGGAATTCTCCGGCACCATTAAAAGGGAGACTAATTAGGTATGTTCATCAACTGAGAAAGATATCCACGCCGTCATCTATAACCTTACCCATGGGGAAGTCTTTGCCCATTTTGTGAGAAATAACTCATTCAAATCTTCAATACAAATGGGTTCAATGAGTAACCTAGGCTTCTGTCCCTCAGCCTAGGATAGGCACGCAGCAAGCCAGTTAGAATACCTTGGCCTGCAGTCACCAGGGAATCACAGAGGCTTAATGAACTATCTCAGGTAGCTGACCACCTCTTGCTGTGCTGAGAAATCAGGATTCTGTGTAGCAAGGACAACATCTCCATCAACATTAAAATCACGAATGTTGACTGAGAGAAATTTTGCAGATTTGGTCAAATTATGTGTAAATGCTCTCCATGACTCAATAATTCTGTTCCTGATATACAGCCACCCAAAGAAATTTGCTCACAAACCCGTAAGGAAGCATCTAAGAACATCTTTGTGGCAGCAGATTGTAAAGGGCAGCGAGGCCCCAGCAACCGAATGCCCATCACTGGGGAATGGGTAGAGGAGGCAACCCACGGCCTGGGAGGCAGCTGTTAGAAACAACAGATAAACTGCACACGTGAGAGCTCGGAAAGTGTTGAGCAAAAAAAGAAAGAGCAGGGTACCTGCAAAATAATAACATTCATGGAAATTAAAAACGCATGTAAACAACACAAGCATAGATTTTCCAGATACAAAGGAAAAGAGGTGCTTTGAACCAGTCTGAATGGTCACCAGCTTTGGGTGGGGAAGACAGCAATGGCGTGGGGGATGGGGATAAAATGGCGTATACATATAGCTTATAAAGGGATACGGCAGGGACTAGTAACAATAACATGCCATGGATGGACGTACATAATTAACTCCTTGTTCTTGAACAGGACAAAAAAAACAGAAAGAAGAGAGGAAGAAAGGTGGGCTGGAAGAGAGGACGGAATGCACAGAGAGTTGGAGGGAGGAAGACAGGCAAAGAGGAAGGAAGGAGGAAAGGGGCATGTTGCAAAGAAGCATATGTAGTATGATCCGATTTATACATAGATGTGCATATATACCTGTGTGCATGTGCGAGTATTTGTACAAAGAGGTGTCTGAAAGAATGCTCACCAAAAATGTTCATCCTGGGATGCCAACAACACTGGGAGTACGATTTTGGATGTTTTTGTTTTTTGTTTTTTCTTTAATACCTCTTTTTTGTATTGCTTGGCTACTTCAGATACGGATGTGTTACATCTCTCATCTGAAGTGAGGTAGTAGAGTAATTTCAGGCATGGGAGTAAATAATATATCCAGACAGAGCAGATCCCGTCCTGACGTTACTTTCATATAAACATTGCCTCTAACCATTTTCCCTTACCCTCCAACATGTCAAATGTAAGGCAGATGTGACAGAAGCAATAATAACTTTGTTAGAAAATATTGAAATGCACTAGTAAGATGGATAGAAAATCCATAAGATGCTTCTTCTGTAATTAAAAACAATATCTAACCATCAGAAACAAGTTTTCTGGACTGAACCCGAGCAACAGAATGATGCTGAGCCCACAAGGGATGCTTGTCTGGTTTCCTCTGAAACGGTTCTCCTGCCTGCTTTGATTGAGCTGCTTCTGTTTCTAATATTGCCGGCAGGGCACCCTCGCCAAGTCTCCACTATTTCAAGCAAGTGCCCTAGCCAAGTGAAATGAAGCCTTAGGCAACCTCTGGGGCATTTGACAGTAGGAACAATTCAGGTGGTAGCACCCACTTTCTTTTCAGAATGCATCTGGTCTCCTGAATTGTCTAATGCCCTGAAGTTTTCTATGTCACCACGTTTGGAAATATGCCAATGATGTTATGATGAAATAATGGATAAGCATGTGCAAGATGGGTATGGTTAGCTTAATTCCAAAATGTATAAATCTTGGAGATCTCTCAATCTCATGGATATGGCTGAAAAGTGTGATGTTGCTAAAAATGGTATTCCCCACAAGTAAGTTTCAGGAAATTCTAACGAACATTTACTAATTTCAAAGTAAACAAACACTAGCTAGCACCTAAAAGCTATTTATGTATTCTATCTCATTGAGTCCTCCTAATTAACGGTACTATCTTCTTATGAGATAGGTATGATTAGGCCAGTTTCACAGATAAGTAAATTTAAGGTCATAGAAGTTAGATAAATTGACTAAATCCACAAAGCTAATGAGTTCCAAGGCTGAAGTTCAGATTCAATTAGTTCACGGCATTTAGTGCTCCAAGGAGAAAATGCAGGCATTGACCTTTCTTTCTCTTTACACTTGCACTGGACAGCTCACAGCCATATAGGTAATAAACCTCCGCCAATTTGGAATACCTGTACTTTGTCAGCTAGATACCGCCAGCAAAAGTCATTCCATACGTATGTAGCTTTTTATGAGGTCACATCATTGAAAAGATATTATCATAGCAAATTAGTGTAACTTTCAGAGTCCAGTTAATTTGGCTCAGCCACGAGCCCCTAAGTTTTTTGAGAAAAACGGTATTGAGTAGAGAATTCGCATTTACTGCCATCAATTTGTCCCTCATATAGTTTCCTACATACCTCTTAAATCAGCCTAAAGTTCACTTTTGTGGGTGGTAAATACAATGATGTCACTTTAGTTGGGATCACACACACACGTACATAGCAGGAAAGGGCAAAATATAGAGCTATTGTCTAATTAAAATAGAAATAAACTCGGTGTCACTGAAAATCATAAGGCCAGTAACACGTGTAAGCCTATGACACCCTCACTCGCTCTCCCTCTCACTGGCCCCAACCTTATTTTTATTGTATTCATGGCAAAGGAGAAAATTGTTTTCTGTCTGATTTATCACATGCATTTTATACGGAGTCAAAGAAATTTGACATATTTTTCAGAGGATAAAATATAAAACTGGCTGTTGCTTTGGGGATTGAAAGCAAATATGTCACCTTTGTAGAAGTAATTCTCAATGAATTAGGAAAACGGACTATTTCTGCTTCTCTTCAGGGACTCCTCCTAAACCAGTCTTGCTCTACGCACAGTCAGATGGTGAGCTCAACGTGCTCACAGCAAACAAAGAAAGGCTCATTTGCTTGGGGGTATTAGCCTGTTAATTCAAAGAGGTATGTTTCAAAGAAAATAAAATATTTTAAAATAGTTTCCCAAATCATTCTGAATTACTATAATACTCTTTTTGTTTCCTGCTACTCCCTCTGGCTTAATGATACACGAAATACAGATGTTAGGGGAATGTTTCATGAAACACAGGGCCGACAATTACCCAGAAGTGGTCACGCCAACAAACGTGTCATTGCAGTTAAGACTCTGAGTCAAAGATTTCCACCTGCGAGGCCATAGCTGCTTCAAGAAAAAAAAAAAACCAACTCGCTCACCCACCAGCAATGAACCTGAAAAAACTGGAGTTCAATATATGTGGCACTTTTAGTGTGGAGAACAACAAAAAGCACAGCGATGGTCAACAGATTGCATTCTTGATAGGGCATGTAAAACCCTGCTAAAACACTGTTGATTATTAGATGGATTTGTTCTATCCTAGGTCAAATAATTTCCTCTGAAGCTTAAGTACACACTGAAAAGTCCTGATAAGAGTCGGTATATGAAGCAGACATTAGTCTTGTCCATCAAATATCTTTCATAAAGCAGTCCCACTATACACACAAAAAAAATAAACTGCTAGTATGAAACAATGAGTCACTTCAAGAAACTGGACTTGGACACTTCCTGAAACTTACTTTAAAAGTTTTCTTTTGCAAATATTGACAGAATGAGAAAATAAAGAATTGTCCTTACCCTGTCTTTTGATTCCAGTGTCGTTACAGTAGCACCTTGGTTTTCTGTCATCTTACTATAATTAAAAGCATACATATTTTGGAGTGGGAGAAGGGGAACTAACACTGTGGTAGACCATTAGTAAGAATACAAAACTATGTGCTTAGAGATCTATGCTTTTCTGCAGCTGAGACAAAGGATAGATGAGATGGCAGGGGGTGGGAGAACTTACATACTAGTTCCATGTTAAGTATTTTATCCATGGCCTGAAGTTCAAAGCAATTAGATCTACTGAAGTTCACATAGCTTGTATGACAGTGACCAAGTTTCTTTGTTCCACATCCTGGCAACGGCTCCATGCTCCACCTAGTTTTCTAAGCCCAAAGACTTGGCATCATCCTTGACTTCTCCCTTACTTTCACCAGCCACCACACAATTAATCTTCAAGTTCTATGGATTTATCCTGCAATCTGGGCCCTGCCATCAGCAGTGTTGCAACCACCTCTAGGCTGACTCCGTTACCTGCATTAACTTTCCAAAATGAAGATCAGATTGTGTCATCCCCCTACTTAAAATCTTTCAATGGATTATCATTGGCTATAGGAGGAGGTACAAAATCCTTAACATGGTTTACAATGTCATTCAAGATATGTTCCCTGTGCACCTCTTTCACTGTATCTCTAAACACTCTTAATTAACATCTCTGTGTTCCAAGCAGAAAAGACCTTTTTCTCAAGCATTCTTTCTTAACCCAGGCCTTTTCACAAGCCATTCTCCATCCCCCAAGTCCTGCCCAATTACCTGTTTTTGCTTGGTCCACACATGCTTCTGGCCCTGGGCAAAACATCACATCCTTGGGAAGTGGTCCTGGTATTTATATAACATTGGTTCTAAAAACACTGTCCCTTTAGAGACTGTTAGTCTCTGTGACACCTGGGAACTTGTTACAGGAGCTTGTACGTTCTAGGGCTGTAGTCAAGACCTACTGAATCAGGATCTCAGGGCGTGGGGCTTAACGAGAACTTCTGGTGATTGGAACGCTGACTGAAGTTTGAGACCACTGCCTTGTGGGTAAACCTGACTCACGAGAATCACCTGCAGAGCCTATGCAATTGCTAAGGCCTCAAGCTGACCTCCAGAGATTTTAGCTTACTTGGTCTAGAGTGGGGCTTGAGAATTGGTTCTTTTCTTGGCTTTTGTTTTGAAGTTTCCCAATGTGATATTAATGTACAGTCAGGGATGAGCTCTTCTTCCTTAGGCTAATTTAGGTACAGTTTTGTTATTCCCCATCTTGACACCTGACTCGTGTTTTCTCCTTTTATTGTCTGACATCCTTGGTAGACAATGATTACTGGGGTAGGGACTGGCTCTGACCAGTTTGAGCAGAATCCTAGCACAGCCACTCAGACTTAACAGCTATTCAATTCAAATTGATTGAAAATTAAATGTTGAATGGATGTTCACCTAAGATCCCTGGCCAATTATTATTGGCTAGTATTACCTCAACCTCCCCCACTAAAACGTCTGTTTCACTGAAAAAGCCGAATTTGCTTATTTAAACCATCTGTGACAACCTCTTCTAAACTTCAGGTTCATCTCCTTTTATCATCAAAATGTCAAAAGATTAAAAATAGCCTCCTCTTTGTCACTATTTATAAAACCACATCCATCTGTTCCACACTAGGAAATGAATGTGGTTTCTGTCCCTCCAGTTTTTTTTTCCCTTGTCTTAGTTGGGGTGATACAGAACTGTGTAGGTTTACATTTCAACCTTATACACAAAACTTGAGAAATACGCTCTTGTATGAAGACTCTTTTTCTAGCAATCTCTTCTTTGCTTTTCTCCACTTTATCGCAAGTCACATTATGTGCGAAGTACAAGCACATGAGCAGTGTTCTGTTGATGTGAACTATGTTAACATTCACCATATGCAATCCAAATATTTGACCGCACTATGTTAAAGTTTAAAGTACAGTTTCTTATGAAGGAACGTGACGGAGTAAAGAAAAACAGTTAAATTATGTGCAAATTCAGTGTAAAACCATTAAAAGGAGGCTGAGATCCTTTAAATCTAAAAAGGAAATCTTTTCATTCAGCAAAAGAAATGACGGTGATGTTAAGAAGAACTATCTTCAAGGAGAAGTTATAAAATACAAATTTCCTGTTGAAGAAAGGGAAAGGTAAAAAATTGGCTGTGCAGAGAGCAACTGATCACCATGGTAACAGGCTTAAACTTGGGACCTATTTGGGAGTAAAATACCGCACAGCTGAACAGGGCTCACTGCTGAGCAGAAATGCAGGAGAGGAGACCTGGCCTTTTTTGTTTCTTTTCTCTCTGTTCTGATTTGAAAAGAGGAAAGTTCAAGGGATGAAGGTGGGCGGAAAATGCCACCAAAAGGTGTGAGTCTTCCTAGACCTTGCCAGGAGTAACGGAAGGCAGTCCCCACTAAGCAGACTGCTGCTGTTCTTCACACCTCAGCTGACTGACTAATTGGTGGCTGGAGAGAGGGGGCCCGGAGAGGTGGCCCTCAGTGGGGTCCCAGCAAGTCTTCAGTGCTGTGCAGCACTAGTTTTCCAAACTCCTCACTTCCTCAATGTTCAACTGTCTATTGTCAAAACCACTACAGGTTTCAATGGACTGTTTAGCAGAAAGGCAAAGAATGAACGAATACCAGAGCAACACATCAGGGGCAGGACATGCTATGTAATTCACATTCCCAGTGCAAAGTGAAAAATATGGACCCCGTGTCCAAACATGAAGACATTCAAGATGGCAATGGCAGAACATGAAACCTAGCATAGAGTCCTTGGAAGCACAGGGACCTATATGACCGCACAGGTCTCACACCCATGAGGGCAGCCCTAATCAAAAGGTTCAGCTTTGAAAAATGGGGAGGTGGAGAAACAGTACTCACTTCTCTATGTTTACACTCAAAAGGTGTCTGGTTTCCTTAACTTCTGCTCCAATTGTGATATCTTGTCATGACAAATCTGTGTCAAGAGTTTACAAAGTTCAATTTTTCTAACAGAGTTTGAGTTGCTGAAGATGTTGGATAATATTTTAAAGTTATGTTAATATATTTAGGAAAAGAGAAGCAGGCTGCCTGTTTAGTAATCCAAGAGGACCAAAATGCTTTCTGTTGATAAACCACAAAACCAGTGATTATAAGGATATTATAATTCACTACAGAAGACAGATAGATTGGGGTTGGGGGCAAGAAGGGAAGCAGGGGAGAAAAATGGATGGCCTGTGGGTAGATCTTCTATTCAGAAATATGTAAATCCACTAAGTAGCAGAAAATGTGGTGTTCTTATTTTTGTATGCCTAAACTAACACAGAGGCATAGAGTTGGCTATATATAGCCTAACAATAAAAATTATACATACTGAGTGAAAGATTTTTCAGATGGAAAAAAGGATGGACAAGAGCTGTAAAGGTATGTTGCTTCGCTATTGTTACATGTTGAAGGAAGGCAGTGCCAAGTGCCTTAGTCAATGACAGAATTCTCACCAGGTACTTGCACGACCTCCTTGATATGTTACAAATGTGCTGAGGTACTGATCCTTCCTCTACCCTCTGTCCTTTGCCCTGTGTGTGCTGTACACACTTTTATCTTTTTTTTTTTAAGATGAACTGTGGTATGTAAGAGGTTGGAATGCACTGGCTATATGACTTGTAGAGATATATAGGAACCCAAGTGGGATTGTCTAGTTACTGCCTATGTTTGATGAAGTATCACACACCTCTTTGTAGGGTGTGATAAGGAATGCAGAAACATTTCATGCCTCTACCTTGGCAAAAGACTGGTAGCCATACATCAAAAAGAAATTTTTGCTCAGGTCTGGTAGACAAGGAAGAAAACTTGGGAATGCAAAAGGTGATACTAATTACCTAACATAGGTGAAGAAAGGCCAGCCCTGTCACAGGAACATTCGCCAGTACTCACTTTGAAATATTTCCAGGATATAGAGTCACAGGCCAAAATGAGTTGGAACCTAGGAGAAACAGGGTCCTCTGAGTCCTGTGCATTTATCTTTTGCCAGTTCTCTTGCGTGCAGAATGTTCAAAAGCAGAACTTGGACTGATGCAGAGCGGCCAAGAACCCTGCTCCTTACTGCTTTGTCTTAATGTAACTCATGCAAAAAAAGTATTTTTGTAACAGGTTTGAAGCCTTGGTTCCCCAGACTTTCTAATGAGGAATTTATTTAAATGCTGACATCCATCTATACTTTCAATGAACTATACTTTATCTTCATCAGCCTCTTCTCTTCGACATCATTGCATTGTCATCACGAACAATGTTTGCTAATTGCTCTTGTACTCCTAAATGGAGGAACACAGGTTTAAACAAAAGAGCAAGGAATAGAATCTTTGGCCTCTAGGAAATTTAAATCTAGGACCTAAAGTTTGACACAGAGAATATATGAAATACATACCGGCAAAACCTATATAAATGAAAAAAACACCCTCTGAAATATATTTATAATATGTGTAATTAGCAGTGCCATTGTAACTCTATAGTGGCAAAGCAAATGGGCCCACCTACTGTGCAAACTTCTTCTGCTTAATTTGTTTGTGGCTCTTTGCACACTTTTAGTACTTGAACCCTTTAAGGACCTCTTCCTTGGGTTTCAAATATGCAAATTTACAACTTAGTTTTAACCAGTGCCCTTTCTAATAGAGAAAATTTTATGCCTGTGATTAGTTTTTACTCAAAAAAACAAAAAAACAAAACAAAAACAAAAACTAAAAAGAAAAACGAGGAATGGTAATGACAAGCAATTAATTGTGTTCTTCTCCAAAAAGATATGAAAGATAAAGCTTTGCCCTTGGTTACATGGAAGACCATGTCCTTGTAGCTTGAAACATTTCATCATTGATTTTTGGCTCTGTTGAAATAGTATGTGAGAAATTATATATACCAGCTTATTGGTAAATTATAAATAAGTTCCAAGATGGCAGCAGGAAAGGTTCGTCCCTAAGAGTGTTACTGCTGTTAATCATATACTTTCAAAAACTAATTTTAATTAAAATCTTTTTTCCATAATTTAAATGCAAAAGGGCAGCGAACACTTTCAAATTATGACTTAAGGCCTTTTTCAGTAATGAACAAAATTGTACTAGATTGATTTCCTTACCTTATGGACCAAGACATACATTCCATTAAGAAATATCCAGAGTGTTTAAACATTTCCATTTAGAAAGATTCAATGGAGTGAAAGAAATATGCCTATGAAAAGAAACAAGTCTTCCAAAATGAATTAAATGTACTTTTTTTTTTTACCCAAAGACACATTGACCCTTTGAGAATAAGTGAGTTTTGACTAACTATCAGGATAACATTATGACTTCAGAAATTATATTCAGAATATTTCACATTTGGGAGGCTTGGCATCAATTAATAAGAATAGATCAGTCTGCACTGAGCTGAACCAGGAGGCTACATGCATGCCAAGTATTAATCTTTAACTTGCTAGAATTCAAGGAATAGAGATGGCTCCACCAGAGGGGAGGGTGGCTGGAGCAGTGATGGAGGTTCAGGGGGTAGGGGAGGGAGCCCCCAGGGGCTTAAGACAGCAGCTGTTTATCAACTATGTGGGAGTATTTTGATGTGTTAGCTACTGATATAGCCAACAGGTGCTTACTGGTTGATGACACCTGGTGTCATTCTCACCAAGGGGCTGTCATTTAGTCCTCAGTGAGGTCCAGCCCACACTGGCTTGGGTTTGTGTAGCTGAGCAGATCAGCAAGCACTCTTACATCAGTGTGACTTCAGGTTTATGAACACCTTTCCCAAGAATCAAGTACCAACCAGTACTAGAGTTCATTTGTTACAGAGGAAAAGAGGAAAAAAAAATATCAAAGCCCAGGAATGACACTTCACTGGCCAGAGTGCCCTCTGCTGCCACCAAGATCTCAGATGGTCCTAAAACGAGAGTATGGTGACCACTCACCCTACTAATCTTGCAATAAAAGTCAGTCACCATCAAATGTAAATAAAAGTAAATATAATTAGTTCTTTAATTGACTCTTTCTGCCCCGCAAAGTTTGTATATCATATATCTCACTCTGCTAGACCTTGGGGTTCTTATATCTATGAATTATAAGAAGTCCCTGCTGTATCGAATATATGTATGGAGCTCTCTGGTAGAAAAAGGAATGAGTAACTCTTTTGAGAAGTAACACAGTCTGAGCTTTTGGAGTCTTTACTTTTTAACAGTTTACAGGAGTTATAGTAAGTCAAAAGAAAATGTTGGCATTATTTTTAATTTAAACACTTTATAGAAGTAAACCTCAAATGACTAAAAAGTATTGGCATGGTGCATGCATATTTTGATAGTTACACATGGAAACGTTTTAATAAAATATCAGAACAAATTATAATATGAAATTGTATTTAATTAAATTTTCAAAATACATCCATATTCATTAAATCATTTTACCCTTTGGTGTCAGTAATTCCCTCCTGACCCATCCCACTTACTAATTTAGAAGGCTTATTAAAAAGAAAATAATTCTGTTTTCTGTTTCTTGCTGGAATACAGTGATATTAATTGTTCCGTTGTGCATCAATCACTACTTAGAACTTAGGCATATAAGTGTTTTGCCTTCATAAATTTCTCATGAAAGCATTTTCAGACGATTGTTCAAAGATGATGCATGAACAAATACTAAAATAAGTTATTTCTATTAGGTGTTCTTTCTTTTCTTTTCTTTTCTTTTCTTTACTTTTTTTTTTGTTTTTGTTATATCCCAAGCCTACCTAGCTTGACTAGGGAAAGGGGCAACAAAGAAAGCCTACACACGAAATCAGAGTCAACCACTTAGCAAACACTCATTAAAAAAATTTAAGCCCCGCAAGCCACAGAAAAATGATCATTAAAAAGTGTTAAGCTAAAGAATAAAAAGGCTGGAGAGTAACAAGTCAAAAGTCGTGGGTTCTATTAGTTGTTCTTAATGAGGCAAGTTGGGACAAGAGGTGGTGATGCAGATGCTAATCTGTTTGCACAACAGCAATCAACTAGTCATATGATTAAAAAAAAAAAACCTGTTGTAAGTTATGGGTGTGTGCATTTAACAGATGGGTATGTTTCCCTGCTGGCCGGATGCCCTGTGGTCAGTTGCCTACCTGGACTCGGTGATGGGTACATGTGCAGGTTTCGTGTAAGTACATATCTGTAAGAGTAGTTATTTGTCCCAATACCACAAGTGCTGACAAGAGTCATTGTTGGAGCCATCAACACCCCTGGGGCCCTCTCATTTCATGGCGCTGATGTTACACTGGCTCCACATGGGCGAGAACAGAGCCTTATCCACAGACATGGACACTAGTGGAGAAGCAGACTTGGGCATTAACATTCAGGGCATTTAGTAAGTATCCCGGATAAAGCTGATCACTGTGGTTGACGCAGCAGGTTTCCATTTCAGGACAAAGATTTACATATATACTTGAACCATAAATTTTACAAGACAAGTCATTTCCTTGTTCAAGAAAAGTCACAAAGCAGTGTTTGTACCAAGCAAAAGAAGGACTATATCTTTGCTGATAGGAAAATTCTCCCTGCAATCAAAAGGGACTTGTAGGAATTTATCTGGGTCTTAAAATCTATGTAGGAGGAACCATTATAAAAACATAATTTTACTCAGATCTCAGTCATTTACCTATCAAGTCAAATCAATTCAAATTTTCATTGAGTGCTGTATTTGTTTCCTAGGGCTGCTGTCCCACAAACTCCGTGTCTTAGAATAATAGAAATTTATTCTCACAGTTCTGGAGGCTAGAAGCCTGAAATCAACATATTCTCAGAGCCGGTTCTTTCTGAGGGTTGTGACAAAGAATCTGTTCCAGGACTCTCTCTTAGCTCCTGGTCACCTCCGTTGTTTGTTGCATATTGATGGCATCGTCCCTGTGCCTTCATGTGGTTTTTTTCTCTATGTGTGTCTAGGTCTCTTTCAAAATTTCCCCGTTTGATAAGTATACCAGTCATATTGGATTCAGGTCCACCCTAATGACCTCATTCGAACTGACTTACCTGTGTCAAGGCTCCATGTTCCCATAGGTCACATTTTCAGGTATTGGGCGTTAGGACTTCAACATGTCTTTTCATGAGTGATACAACTCAACCCACAGCTTAACAAACGCCTACCAGCTACCAGGTACTGTGCGAGGCATTTACAGATGGCCAAGACACAGTTTCTGCCCTCCTTGTGTTTAATAATCTAGCAAACATAATCATCACTGAGATTAAGATATAATTTTAAAAGAGCAACAATGATTGATTGATTGTTACCTCAATGCCTGAGAATTCTAAATACTTTCCACGCATTCTTTTTTTATTTAATCCTCACAGCAACACGATCAGGTAAGCATGGCTTTTACTTACCACATTTAGGAACGACTTTATAGAGAGCTCATATTTGACTTAGGCTTGAATAACAGTTAGGAATTCTTCAGTCAAAGGTGAAGACACGTCAGGAAAACTGCATGAGTGAATTCGCAGAAGTGAGGATAGAAAGAGTGTGTGTAGGGAACTGAGTTATCTAATTTTAGGGGACAGAGATGGGCAACCAGACAATTCTTCAGTTGGGCTGTGCCATATGCCTCTCACTTCCTGCCTGGGCTTTTGTGATCTTCATCGTGGATTTCAGGGGCATCCCCCAGGCAACCAGTAATGGAGGGACATCACTCCCACTGCCATTTTTAACTAATAGTGATAGAAACCAATAAAACATGCTTGCCCCTTTCAACCCCACTGCCATTTTTAACTAATAGTGATAGAAACCAATAAAACATGCTTGCCCCTTTCAACCCCTGGGTGGACAGTTCTGAGACACTGTTCATAAAGTTCTCAAAAGTCAATTAACCATAGTGGTGGCCAACTCAATAATGCATCCTATTGTCTTTCCTTCCTTCCCTATTTTACTCTCTCGTCCTATACTGTTGCTCCCGAAAATCACAATACCAACTAAACTACCTGTATGCACACCTTGACCTCAGGCCCTACATTCAAGGGAACCCAGTCTAAGAGAGTTGGTATCAGATTTTATTATCCCAGTTCAGAGGTGGACACAATTGATTTATCAATGACTTTTTCAAAGCCATGCACCTTTAAGCATACCCCAAATGAGCACCTGTCTCTTAGATTCATGAAGATTTTCCCCATAAAAGAGGTCATCCAATCTGAAACGTCTCATTTACCACTTTGCAGGTGTAGATAACTTAAAGTAGCTTTCACGCAGGAAAGCATTTCTGTACTGTCACCTTTGGCACAGAGGAATGGTCGCTGGTCCCAGCTGCCAGGACCCCAGAAGCTTAAGAATAATTTCATCCAAAGTAAAACTATAAAAGCTAGTCATAGAAGTAAAACACAAATGTTCTGTCTTCTTAGGGTCTTCCCATTATACAAAATAAAACAAAACAACAACGAAAAAAAAGAATGAGAATTTCAACTGAGGAGAAATTAACTAGAACCAAAAAGAAAGGGAAGAAGAGTAGAGACATCTGACTCAAAGGCAAATCTGTTTGAATTGCCTCGGCCACCGCCTAATTAAAAATTGCAGCATGAAAGCCTTTTGAGACCTTTAAAATTATTCTGATTATTGCCAGAGACTTTTCTACTTACAGAAATAAATATGTTAATGAGATGCTTCTTCCCACAATGTCCAGAGCTCTGTATTTTAAAATATTACCATTTGTAGATTTTTATTTTGGACTTTTTTCTGTTTTTGCACCTTTCTCCTGAACAAATTCTTCTTCTGTGAAGGTCACCCCAAGTTCCATGATATAGGGAGGGTGCACGCTCTTAAGGGCACTAAAAGCTCCATATGTACGAATAAATTGCCATCGAGATTAATTATAGTAGAAGATGTTCGAAGGGATTCCATTATCATTCTACATTCCATTAAGAGGCTGTAACGTACAGATAATAATCCTGTTTTACCACAATTGACATCTACATACATCTTGAAAATATATCTAAAACAAGACTTAAAATTATAGGATTCAGTGAAAAAAAAATACTCTCCCATTCTTTTATTTGACCATTTCCCTTGAGCTTATGATCCATTAATACTCAATGGATTTGTGGCTCTAATACACTTTATAATTCTCTAATTTTCTTCCCCCCTTTTCCTCGGGATGCATTCTATCCTTCCTTTGGATAAAGTATCTGAGGGTCATCCAACCTCACGACCTGGGAGGTTTCTATAATTAGGCAGACCCTCAGAAAGTGCTATGAGACGATCAACCCTGTAAACTGTGTTTCTATTTTGCTGTGAAACCAGTTAAGACCTCTGAATCCACAGTCTTTGGGAAACGATGCAGTAATACAGCCTTTCACATATTTGGGGGAACTTGTTTCACAAAAAAGGACAGATGGAAGCAACTTTGCAGAAAATACTCTGCTGTAGCCTCAAGAAGATTTAGACGGGAGAAAAAAAGCTATTTTCAAAGAGCCTGTTTTCAAAGCACAAGCTGCCCTTGGGGATAAAACAAACTTCATTTTACTCTCTTTTCTTACACAAGCTTTCAGAGGAGTCCCTGTGATGAAGCATATCGTACCATGCTCATGGACAGCTGTCTTTGTGTCTGAGAAAGAATATGCAAAAATGAGTAGCTATTTACTGCGACAATGCTTAGTGTGCTCTCAAGTCCTTGATAAAGTTTTAGGTTTGATTTTGTCAGTAAAATAACATCTAAAACTTGGTGTTTTCAAAAGCTTGGCATGCCTCTCAACCAGATCTTATGTCATTTCTGGCTGTATGACCTGTATGTCTTGGTTCCTCACTCTCAGGGCCATTGATATTTGGGGCCAGCTCGTCCCCTGTGGTAGTTGGAGACTGTCCTGTGCATTCCAGAATGTTGAACAGCATCCCTGGCTCTTACCACTATCTGCTAGGAGCACCCTCCCAATCAAAAATGTCCCCAGACTTTGTCAAATATCCCTGAGGGGACAAAATTGAGAGCCACTGTTTTTTGCTAATAACATCCTGCTTGGAGAGATTTTGTCTTGAGGCTTGTGTCTGTCTAGGTACAGGATATGCCGTGAGCATACTGAGTTATCCAGAGAACAATTTTCTTGGACAAAATTTAGAGCCAACAAGAACAGCAGTAAAGGGCGTTGGAGAAGCACTGCTCCTGGCTTGCACGTATATAAGCCTAAGTGTTTTTCACTCCTACAAGGTACGGTGGGGGGATTTCCCACACCGACCTTGTCATGCAAGGTGTCATGTGGGGTCTCTGGTCCCACTTCCCACATAAGAACGCAGAATATGGTGAGGCCAGGAACACCAATGGAGCCATGGATAGGGGAGTCATACCACTATATTCTCGCAGAAGGCTGGGTCGGGGACACAGGAAGCAGGAGCCACACTGTCCGCAACCTGCCATTCACTTCTCTGCCAACCAAACCAAACCCACTTGCTAGCTGCAATCTGCGCTTGCTAGCTCAGCCACCATCTTCTTGCTAGCCCCCATTTTTCTGCTAGCATACCCACGGCAGTTATATTAGTTGCCAATGGCTCACTGGTTACAGCTGACAGCCAACTAGCCACAGCTGATGGCCATCAATCACAGTTGATGGCCATTTACTACCTGAGCCAGCACCTTTCCACGTGAGGCCGAGAGCCTGGAAACTGCACTCAATTGTACTACTACAATCTATGTGACACGCGTCTTCTGCGAGGGGCCCTGTGTGAGAATCCTGCAGGTGAATGCAATATCTTGGACTCAGCCAGGCACTCTGGACACAACCAGGGTTTCCCAGGGCACGACCAGTACTTTTGGACACAGCCAGACTTCCTAGGCTTCTTAGGTTACCACCAGTTTCCCTGGACAGAGTCAGGGTTTTTCAGGGCACCACCAGTCCTTCTGGGCACAGCCAGACTTCCTGGGCTTCTTAGGGTACCAGCAGTCTCCCCGGGCACAGCCAGGGCTCTCAGGGCACTGCCACTCTCTCTGGGCACAGCCAGACTTCCTGGACTCAGCCAGGGCTCTCAGGGCACTGCCATTCTCTCAGGGCCTCTCAGGGTACCGTGCTGGAACAACAGCGACTCACAGTCAAGGTGCTTACATATTCTTGATGGCGGCCTGTCAAGACACAAAAGCAAACATCGGCCAGTTCCACCACATGGTGGTACGTTCCCAAGCAAACAGTCAAGCGGTCCATTAAATTAGGGATGGAGCCCATTCCCCATAGTCCACAGTCATTCGCCAGGGCTATGCGTTAGCCTCACATTGTGTGCCCTCCCCGCAGGGCGAGGGCTCCAAGTCCTCCCCAACCTGGGGGTGAGGGCCTCAGCAAGCACTTCCCAGCTCACACGGCCACAATAACCTTCGCTTTCTTCGACATATGCTGGTCAGAGAACTGTCCACATCTTTCCACCCCTCCACGGGGGTCCAGCTCTCTGGCAGCTGCTCCTGCTGGTCTTCCTGAGACACACAAACTGCTCCACCGCCCTTTGGAGAGCTTTGGCCGGCACCATACCCTGCTCGCTGCACCAATGTGTCATGCGGGATGTCATGCAGGATCTCTGGTCCCGCTCCCCACATAGGAACACAGGATATGGCAAGTCCAAAAAGGAACACCAACAGAGCCATGGGTGGGGTCTTCATACCACTATAGTCTCGCTGGCGGCTGGGTTGGAGACACAGGAAGTAGGCTCCATACGACGTGCAATCTGCTGTCTGCTTCTCTACCAACCAACCAACCCCACTTACTAGTTGCAATCCACAGTCTGCTTCTCTGCCTGCCAGCGAACCAATCAACCAACTCCCCAGTGTATCCACGACAGTTATATTAGTAGCTAATGGCTAACCGGTAACAGCTGATGGCCACCCAGCCACAGCGGATGGCCATCTGATTACAGCTGATGGCCATTTAATAACCGAGCTACACTATCTGCAACTCACCTTCTACTCCTCTCTGCCAACCAACCAACCCCACTTGCTAACTGCAATCCGGGCTTGCTAGCTCAGCCACCATCTTCTTGTTAGCCTTCATTTTTCTGCTAGCGTACCCACAGCAGTTATATTAGTGGCCAACGGCTCACTGGTTACAGCTGATGGCCAACTAGCCACAGCTGATGGCCATCCAGTCACAGTTGATGGCCATTTGCTACCTGAGCCAGCACCTTTCCACGTGAGGCCGGGAGCCTGGAAACTGCACTCCGGGCTCTGTCCCCACAGACCTATTCTCCAAGTCTCTGGATACAAACTGGGTGTCGTACAACTCAATTCTATTCTGACAGTAAGTACTTGGACTTAGCACAGCTTCCATAGGTTAAAGGCTCAGTTCCACAAGACTACCCCCACTCCAGACACTCATTACAAGTCTAAGACTCTCATACTGCTGTCCAATTGGCTATAAATTGGAGGTTCCCACCATCACTTCCTCATGTTTGATAATTTGCTAGAATGGCTCACGGAAGTAATGAAAGTGCTTTACTGACTATGACCAGTTTATTATGAAGGATACACTGCAGAAACTGCCAGGTGGAAGAAATGCATCGAGCCAGGTCTGTGGGAAGGGGCACAGAGCTTGCATGCCCTCTCCAGACCCACCCTTCTGCCAGCACCTTGATGTGTTCATCAACCCAGAAGTTCTCCAAATCCCTTCATTTAGTGTTTTTTAATGGGCTGTCCACTACATAGGATTAATGAAATCATTGGCCGTTGGTGATTAACTCAACTTCCAGTCCCTCTCCTCTTCCAGGTTCCAGGGTGAGGCTGAAAATTCCAACACTTGAATCACATGTTAGTTTTTCTGGCCACCATCCTGAAGATATATAGGGACCTCCAGGCACCAATCATCTCACTAGTATACAAAAAAGACATTTTTATCCCTCCAGAGATTCACTTAGAAACTTTTGTAACAGGATCCACTGACTGAGACCCCATATTATAACAGATATAACCCTGCCACCCCTATCACTCAGGAAATTGCAAGGGTTTTAGGAGGTCTGTGCTAGGAACTGGAGAAGAATACCAAATATATGTATTTCTTATTACATCACAATGTCACAAATATAACCTCAGTTGGCTGCATTTGCCTACAGGAGTCTTACCCTGCTGTCCCTCCCCTCCCTTAGTTCTCATTCAAGGCACAATTTATTGGCTCCAGGAAGATGTGGTCCAGGGTACAGCTGAAAAGCATCTTTTTTTCTCTGGAGGGCCTCTTCGTGACTATTGGGAAAAGTGATCTTAAATAGCCAATTTGGGGCTAGAAAGAGAGGAATTTTTAAAAAGAGTTTGAAGTTGAATAATAGAAGGAAGAAGAAATATGACAGCTTAAATCTGTGGCCATGTAGGTAGTACACTGAGTAATCTATTAGGGTATGAAATAGGAAGGAGGCCTCTCAAGGTGGGGAAATAAGAGAAGAAAGATTGAAAGGAAATTGCAGAGTGGAGAAGTGAGATTTCCCTATTACCTGAAAGTGTAATCTCTACTCCCAAAAGCAAGCAAAAAAGTACATACTAGACGGTATTATCAGATAAACGTAGGGAAAAAATGCTACAGACTCTAGTACAGTATATGCAAGGTGTTCAAATAACTTAAAAATAAATAGAGGTCTTTGACTCTTTGGCACTCCATCAACATATTCCCCTGGTCTTTTAAAAGTCTGTGCTTTTGCCAGAGGCACGGTCCATTATAAGGGAGACGGAAGTGCAAAGAGGTCATGGCCTTCTAAAAAGAATATAATTTCAGTATTTCTTTTCCTATTTGAAAATGTTTTATTTCAACCTATCAGTTTCATATTTTAAAGCCAGGAGTAAAGTAAAAAGTATCTATAAGGGCTTTGAACACAGTTTATAAATAGTCTGAAGACTGAAATCCTTATATTTTCTGAATCCACAAGTTCCATTATTTAATCCATTGAAAATGAAGTTTATTCAAGTATAGAAAGAATTTAATTTTTGTGTCCAAACTACCAAAAAGTGAGTTCGCAATATCTATCGTTCTGCTGTTTTCCTGATTTGAGGTACCATGTGAAAATCTGGAAACCAATAACCTATGACCTTTATGATAAGGAAGATATAGGGTATCGGCCTTGTTTTGGGGGCTTCATTGTTGATCTGCTTAGGAAATTTGGGCACCAAATTTTGAATGTAGAAACCATCTCTACAAAAGTTCATTTGCTTCTTTTGGTGGTGTTCTCTTTGAATGACATTCAGGGAAACAGGAGAGTCTGAGCTGTCACAAAATTTTAGATGACTTTGCAATAGGGAAATTACTATTCTATGGTGTGGGAACACCAATGCTGTTAAATAATATTAATTAACTCTGCCTAGAGCGAGTCCCAGAAGCTGTGTGAAATGAGTATGGTGCTATCCCACAAAGTCCCTGTACTCTTGCCATACTGGTTAGGAAAGGGAGGAAATGAAGCTTTCTGAACTTCAGTAGAAAAATAACACGTTCTCAGGTGCTATTAAACTAGAAAGTGGTACTTAATCTTAGACAACATTTTCAACATCCATGTTGTCTATTTTTTTCTTTATTCTGCCCATCTGTGAAAAGATAGGACGCTCCCGTGACTCATTCGCCCAGTTCCCGAACACCCAAATAATCGTCTGAACCTAGTCCTTACATCATTTTTAGTCCCCAGCTGAGGCCCCATTAGTTCCATATTTCCCTCCATTCTGTGTTTCTCCCAATGAATGCTCCTGAGTGTGTACATATCAGTTTACGAGAGCAGAAGAATCCAAAAGTAACTGTTGTCTTTCTTAACAAATTAACTCCTTTATTCATTTAACCAACATTTTGTTTGGCACCCACAATGTGTTCAGGAAATACATAAGTTCTGGAACATTCCTTTCTTCATTGGCAGCTTCCACAGTGAGGGACTATTCCAAACAAACCTAACAACTGCCAGAAATTAAATTTAAATCAAATTGTGCATACCTTAGTCATAAGCTGGTAAGTTCTATTTACTCAGTTGTATTAGCAACAGTCATTTTAAGGCAATGCTTTAACTGTCGTGGGCGACCCAAGCCCAGCATGGCCCCTGTTCTGGACTCCTCATCTTGCCTTAGGTTGGGGGCTTGGAATCCCAATCCTGTAAAGTTTATCCTTTACCGAAGCAGCAGGAATATATTTGGTTCTTGTTCCACCATCAGACTCCGTTTACTCTCCTGGCTTTAACACTTTTAGGACAGAAGAAAAGGCAGAACAAAACTATAAAGACAGGGCCATGAGTGAGCTCAAATACTAACCCCAAGCCCACCTTTTCACCTCCTCACAAATAGATGGACCATCAATGGACAGAGAGCTCCAAAACCCTGAGGCTTTATGTTCTCAGTTGCTATTCAAACCCCTTAGCAGATAAAAACCTGGCACTAATTTGGTGGAGGAAAATCCGCTTATCTTCTGAAGTTCAGGTTCAAATTAGGAACAGGGGCGGGTAGGGGAGGGGAATGGGAAAAGAATCTGCCTTGTTATCTTTTCCTTGTAAATCAGAATCTTAGAACTTCAGAAGATAATGTCAGCTATTCCTGTAAGGCATCAAGTGCTACACTGAACATATTGACAGGGATTTATTAACCTTTAAGTGAAATTAAATTGCGCTGAAAATTAGGGCTGGCTGGTTCTGTGAGAAAAGTATGGCTGTGCAGAGGCCCCAAATTTGGTGGCCCCATCCTCCTGCTGCCACTACTATAGAATTGTTACTGCACAAACAGAAGTTGTCAAAAGTAAGTAAAGGCAGATTCACATATTGTCTTCTTTTCTAATCAAGGAAACATGAGTGTGTGCCCCTGAAAAGTTAGTCATCTCTTTTCCAATCATAGTTGGAGTCCTCCTGGAATTAGAACACTAATTATGACTTAAATAGCTGTAATAATTGAAGACCAGGATGGAAACTTTCTAAGTGACCTACTTACTTTCAAAAGTATAATAATTCCCAGCAATTTGAAGAATGCAACAGTGGACCCCTTGTTTCTTGTATGAGAAATGAATAATTGAAAAATGAAAGAAATGCTGTGGTTTTTTAAATGAACTCTAGTACATGTCTGGTTTTTCCTGTAAGTTCGCCTTTCTGGTGATCTCTCAGAATGTTACACGCAGTGGCACTTTGCAATGCTGAGAGCCTCTTGGAAAGATATGATGATTGACATTTAGATAAGTCATTTCTGAAGACAAACTATTTGGTAACTGGAGAAACCATGTCCCCTTGCCTGGGATAGAGCATTACATGGAGGAAGCTATGAACACCTAAAAATAAATAAATAGATAAACAAAGAAACCTCCATATTTTAAAAATCTCCACGTGAAAAAAAAATGTTGAATTACATAGTTTTACTTTAGAGAATGACTCAATCTATACCACTAGTTTTTGAGAAGCCACCACAAGATGGTGTATAAACAAGATCTACTGGAATTACTCCCAGTGACTTTCAAATTCAGTAACTGTTTTATTGTGGGAAGCTCTTAGAGAGAATTAAAATGTCTGAAGCTCCTCATGCACCATGGGGCCACCTTATGGAGCAGTGACTGCTCTTAAAGGCTAATTTGATTATATGGTGAAATGGGAATTTCAAAACACTGTCAGACTCAGAATAACTTCCCTCTCTATCCCCAAGCTCATTTGTACTTACGTTGCAGAAAACACCCAGTGTCTCTTATTTAAATGTTTGGCCCTCCCATGGCACCCCCTATAGTTTAGGGAGACATGCCTGAGTCATGATTAAGCTTCTCAGGGAATCGCCACCTTTACTCACCTGCTACTTTGTCTGCGTCAGTGAGGGTTTTACAGGGCATGTAATCTGACAAGCAGGCCACGGACATGAGCATGTTGGAGGAGAAAAGAAAATGCACTAGAACAACGCCAGACCTTAGCAACACTGCGTACGCCTAGAACAGGCAGGAAACATGTTAGAGAGAGAATAAGGCAGGCTCTCAAGTCAGAAAACCTGTATTCCAATAGTAAGACCTTGTCCTTAGGCCAATCAGTTCATCTCAGATTCCACTCCTGTAAACAGAGGAATCCCTCTCCAGCAGACAGCTATAAGAACAGAAACTGAAGCATAATAAAGATTATTATGGACACCCAATAATACATGGTAGCACTCTTTATTACTATCATTATAAAATGGTTTAAACAATTGCTAAAAATTTTGGTTTGGGGCTGCTCAGAATTAAAAAAGGAAATATTTAGAGAAAATGTGCTTATTAAGATTGTCCAAAACAAACCAATCTTAGCAGTTGTCACTGCCTGTCTTCCAGCGGGATGAGAGGAAGGCAAAAAAAGGGAATAAGCTGGCATCACGTAGTGAAAAAAACAAAGACAAGCCAGGGGAAGCTAATGAAATTATTCTGTCTCAGGGTTTAAGAATGCATTCTACTTACAATTAGACCTAATATTCCATACCTCTCTACTATAGCGTCATTGAACTCTCTATATCTGTTTCTATTCACTTTGTTGTGGTCTCTGACTTCTGGCTGACCTGTTTCCTCTTCTTTCTATTCCCTTTCTGGTTGTGTCTGTGTGTCTGTTGGTCAGCTTACAGATAGCATAATCTATGATTCCAGTGAAGCAAGAAGTAAATAAAACAATGAGTACCAGTGTGCCAGGTACTATATTCACTAACCATTTTACATTAGTTCGACTAATCTTAACAACGATCTTCACAACATAGAATTCTCCTTTTACAAATAAGGAAACTGCACATTTTTTTTAAATTACGAGTATTGCTGAAAGCCCATAGAGAACTGCTTCTGAAGCCAGAATCTGAATCTAGGCCCATCTACCACCTTCCCAGTGCTGGTGTGGAAAGGTCATCCTAGCAGACATCCCTAAATTAGAGACACTGGTTTATTTTGTTCTGTTTCTTGATTGTTTTTCTGACCAATGTAAATCTAGAGATAGCAGATCTGAGGTACCACTCTTGGTATAACCCTGATAGATCTGAGATGGGCTTGAAAGATCTAAAGAGATTATTGGACTAGAAGAGCCTCCAGTATCCTACCAAATGCCCACTCATGACTTGGCTTTGGGCTCACCCATCCATTTCTTTTGTTTGTTTTTAACCCAGTGTTTGAGAGCCATATCAGCAAATATTGACATCTTGATTGGAAGTAAACTATTCTAATAAAGTTTTGTGAGAATCCCTTCCAAAGCCATCACATTAATCTGTTTGCTTATTTTAATCTGTTGGCTTTATTTTATTATAATCCACATGGCCAAGGCTTGCTAGTATTCACCTAAATGTCTTTCTTTCCTGCCTTAGCATGCAACTAGACTATATTTTCCCAGCCTTTGATGCATTTAGGTGAGACAACATGATTCAATTCTGGCCGGTGGAAAATGTCTCCAGCCACTGGAAGATAAAAGGCTCCTGGACATGGAGCATGCTTCTTCCCCTCCCCCATTTTGACCCTCACTGCACTCTGATTTGAGCAGAAAATAATTTTTTACTGTCTCAAGCCACCAAGATCTGGGGAACATTTGTCACAGATAGCCTACACTCTCTAATACTGTCTATTTCATGAATTTAAAGCAGTGTTTCTCAATTAGGAGTGATTTTGTCCCGTTGGGGATATATGTCAAAGACTGGAATTTTTTGATGGTCACAACTGGGGGAGAAGTGACAGTGGGCTTTAATTAGTAAAGGTCAGGAATGTTTCTAAACATGCAAAAACATAGGACCACTCCCACAGCAAAGAATTAGCCAGCCCAAAATATCACGAGAGCCGAGGCTGAAACACTATGGTTAAAATTAAGTCTTCCGAAAGAAAGATTATCTAGCAGACACTCAATACATTCTTATTGATTGACTGATTCCTCTGAGCAAGAACTTGAGGGGAAAAAAAAAGAAGAAAAAAAAAGAGGATGCTTTCCTAATGCCAACAATCTTTTAAAGAAGAATTGACTAGGAAACAAACTCAGTGTCATAGAGGTAGTTACTGTTTATGTTTCAAATTTGCTATATTTAAGGAATTGAGCTAGTTAATCAAACGGGCAGATTTAGAAAAACAAACAACATATTTTATTCATAGAAGTAGGGCAACTTGGTTAATTGATACATTTAAATCCTAAGTTTAACTCTCATAAAATTAGCACTGTATTAACTGGAACACTTAATACTAGTTACCTAAATAGTTAATCTGAGAAACTAAGGGAAGCTTCCACCTTGACTTCTGAATCACTGCTCTCTCTGCAGAGACTTAGAAATTAAAGCCATTCTATGGTGGGAATTAGACTGAGATGACCAACCCCTTTCAAAAGTGATATTAGAACTATAATTGGATGGTATACATTTGAGTCCCCAGGTTGGATTTCAAGTGACAAACCCAAGAGTACAAATGCAATCAAAATCATCTCATTTATTTCAAATATCTCATATATTTCCATAAGATTCTCCTTAAATATTTTTTGAGACATCTACTTAACTGAGACATGTTCTTTCAGATCTTTAAGAGGTTTTTACAAATCCGACGACCTTAGATAAACCATGGCATCAATCACACAGACAGTTGGAGAGGTTGTGCTTTGCATTTCTCTTCCATTCTTAATATCTAGGTCAGTTCTTGGTAAAACTTTCTATTCAATTCATGGCAGATATCTAGAGCATATACTACTACTTTCCAGGCACTGAGCTAAATTCTAGAGACCTGGAAATGACCGAGACATGGTCCCTACACTGACACATTGCCTAGCTCTCCTGTATTCAGGATCCTTCCCCCTTAGCTGTCCCTATTATCATGCGTTCTCCTCTCCAGTTTTCCTTCCACAGTCAAGGCCTGCTGTGGATGCTGTATGCTGCAGGGGTTTGTACTCTTGTGACAAGGAACCTACCTGTTCCCATCTCTCCAGATCAGGAGACATGAAAAGTGATGCTTCTGTTCTGTGGCCACGTTGCTTTGTGTAGCCGTGTTCTTGCCATGGCCACTGTGGCTTTACCGATTTCCAGGATAAGTGACTTAAACCCTATGCCACCAACCTCGCATCTAGAATGAATGAATGATAGTGGTACTTACATCTTATGAATATGAAATAAGTGAATGTCTGTAAGTTAACTATTAAGAATAGTGCCTGGCACATGGCAAATGGCCTTCCATGTTCACATACAAGCAGATGCTGACATTCTAAGCCTTAAATCCTACCTTACTTCCTTCTCAGCCAGGGAATCCCACCTTCCTTATGCCTAATCCCCTCCAAGTCAGGCTACCGCACTGTAGAAGTATGACCATTACCCTTTAAATCAATGAAGCCGTACTAATAACTGGATAAGCCTTGAGGGAAACAGGGGACCGTTCTATTCTCCTATAGTTTAATTTAGTGAGGTGAGACGAAAACAAATATTTTACTTTTCATCAACCACTACAGATTGATGAAAAATGTAGAATTTATGTTTTCAAATATATATCCTCATATCTGGATTATAAGAGAAATAACATATTGGGTTTCCTATTTGTATCAGTCATGGTTCTATGAAAGAAACATAACCAATTAGACAGAAAGATAGATAGATAGATAGATAGATAGATAGATAGATAGATAGATAGATAGATAGATAGACAGACAGATGGAAATTCTCAGGCAAGGGCTGTCACTGCAGTCCACAGGCAGAACTGATCCTTTCCTCAGGCCAACTGCAGTTCTGCTGTATAAGAGGTCTGACAATTAAGTTCGCAAACTTGTTGCACTGATGTTGCTAACCTTTTTTGATGTCAGGGGGATTATTCATTATGAATCTGTAGCAACTGGACAAACAGTTAACCAAGTTTACTATATAGAAGTGCTGTAAAGTTTGCGTGGATAAGATAAATGACCTGAACTTTTCTCCAACAATTCATGGCTCTTGCATCATGGCAATGTACCAGCTCACAGGGCACTGTCTGTGAGAGAGTTTTTAGCCAGTAAACAAATAACTGTATTGGAACACCCTCTGTACTCACCTTACCTGGCCCCCAATGACTTCTTTCTTTACCTGAAGATAAAGGAAATATTGAAAGGAAGACATTTTGATGACATTCAGGACATCCAGAGTAATATGAGGAAAGCTCTGATGGCCATTCCAGAAAAAGTGTTCCAAAATTGCTTTGAAGGGTGGACTAGGTGCTGGCATCAGTGCATAGCTTCCCAAGGGGAGTACTTCAAAAGTGACCATAGTGATATTTAGCAATGAGGTATGTAACACTTTTTCTAGGATGAGTTCGCAAACTTAATTGTCTGACCTCGCATCTTTTCACCTGTTGGATCAGGCCCCCTCAGATTATAGAGGACAATGTCCTTACTTAGAGTCAACTGATTGCAGATACTAATCATGTCTACAAAATACCTTCACAGCAACACCTACATTAGTACCTTATTGAATAACTGAGTACTGTAACATAGCCAAGTTGATATGTAAAACTGGCCATCACATGACCCTTTACATGTTTTTGTGTTATCTCCTCATTGAAATCCCACAGGGTAGAAATTATCCCCATTTCACGGGTGATAACACTGTGGTTCCATGATCTCAGATGTTGTATAACTAGACTAAATAGATTTGAACCCTTGCCTGCTGGATTTACAACCTACCTTACGTACATTTTCTGTAGGAAGTTTAGCTTTTCCTTCCACATACTTTGTCTCTTATCTGGGACTTCAGACTCTTTCAGTAGGCATGATGCCTATATCTATTCATCTCTTTCCAGATACAATACAGAGCCACACATAAGTTACTTTGGATTTTTCTATTGTTTTGTACTATCCACTTCTCTGTTTAAATTCATTAGCATGGAGTAATTCATGTGAACAAAGTCATTTGTTCAAGCTTTGAACTGTGTGTATCTGGTTGGTATGTTACTATGCAAGAGAGATGGTTAATTCAGAATATTTTACTATTCAGGCTAATTTACAATGGAGATGTCTCCATATCAGGGTCAGATTCTGAACACCTAAGACTTATCTGTATACTGCAGTTGTGGTAATAAGTCAGCTTATCCAAGAAAGTGTACTTGACTTTGAAGGATATTCCCCCTTGAGGAGAAGGATCCCAACACCTGTCTCTAGTTCATCTAAGTTTTTGTATATCTAGATCCAGGGGGGTTTTACTCAATGTACATGTGATACTATAAGTACCTCTGCACAAGCACACAGATTATCCAATCACACACAGCATTGCATCCTCTGAGGCACATAGAATATTCCTCCGGGTCTTCATGCTGTTCACCTAAAACACTCCATATATCTGCACGTGAAAACAAAGATTCTCTTTTGTTTAGCAAAACAAAGGAGTTATTTTTAAAGGTACTTGTTTACAAAACACCCTGCCAATACGTTTTTATACTCTAGAACAGCGTGAGCAATTTGTTTCCTATCTTTTATTCCCACTTCTCTTTCTTACCCTGAAGCTATTTGGGATTTGGTAAAATACTCTGTGGTTTCCTAGAGATAATTTTATGGTAATTGGCAGTCATAAGAAGCTTGTCTCTATCTTTGTTAAACTAGTTCACTGTCCGTGGAGGGTCCACCATTAATTTCAGTGTAGTATTCATGTCAGAGTGACTGTTTGCCTCTAAGACATTCCAGTGTATGGAGAGTTAAGATGTTTTCTTGACAGAAAGCCAAGCAAACCAAGTATATGATTGATTTTCCTACCAAGGAAACAAAATCTTCCCATCAATTACCTCTTATCTATTTGTGTAATGCAGATGAAGGATTTGTTGGTTTTAATCAAAGTACACTTTGTCATTAATGGAGAAAAGGGTATCCATTTCTTACATTGTGCTAGACAATTTATATTACGAAATTATTATTAGCTCATACACTGGGCCAATATTCTTTTCCACTAAGAATGGATGAAAGAAGATAGTATGCAAACTCATAAAACACACACACACACACATACACACACATACACGCACACACAGCAAAAAAAGAGCTCTTGCCTCTGGCACGATATCCTCTAACAAGAACATAGCGTCTTGTGTACCTTATTTTTCAACTTCTCCAAATAGGAAATAAAGCACCCCATTGCATAACATCTGAACTCCTCTGACTGTCTTGTGCAGACTCCTCTGATCCACTTTCTTCAATCATTTAAGTAACCTCTTTCCCTGTTACTGGTCAGCAACAAATGCGTTACACATGCACTTTTTCTTTGAGTTTCCTTTGCAGAATGTTTTTCAACCCCCCGTTTTTTCTGTGTATTTGATCTCCAAGAAATGGTAAGCATCTCAAACACAACAGACTTCCTCTTTTATAAATTGTTACACGTCCTTTGTACTCACAGCAGGTAGTCAAAGAATAAGTTTCTGATTATCCACCTCAACAAAATAAAGTTCTTTGTTCTTTCAAAGTGTTAAATGGGGGGGGGGGGGTGACTGAATGGGAGAAGCTAGTGGAAAGGATATGATTCTAGAGTCAAGTGCTCAGACACGTGCTAATGAAAGCAAAGTAACAGCCCCATGTTGCTCCAACCTCTGATGAAAGTCACCAGATCATTATTTACTGAAAAAATTAAAAGCTCAAGGAGATCAAGAGGAGAACAAAGCCAAATGTCCCTGTAAGAAAGTTCCTGTTACAATGAGTTTATCCAATTTATTAGACAAGAACTGAGCATTTCTGGGCCAGGATCCTTGGTAATTAAAATCCAATGGTGACATCAATGTATGAGAAGAAGTTTTAAAATATTCTTCCTGAAAATAAAGCCAGAAAAAATATCTAAGACACAATGAGAATCGGTGTTTGAAGAGAAAGCAATATCATATTGATAGAACTTAATTTGAGTTGGGGCAAATGAGGGCCATATAACAAGATGATGTGATTGACAGAAATTGACATCTTGTAAACCCTAAAGAGGCCTTAGAGATATCATGGATTTCTCAGAAGAGCCCTCACTCTAGTGGCTATTATCTTTGGCCAGTACTACTAAGATTAACCATTTCAATTCCAATTTTCTATAATGGAGAGAGCATATGCCTGCCATATTTGGAAGCAAATAAAATGACGACGTCTATCATCACATATGCATGAGCTCATCGACTTTATGAATGTGTTACTGGCAGGTAGGGAAGACAGTTAGCTCCTCTAGTGAAAATCCCCCTTGGTGGAATTGGAATGGAAAGTAATGAGAATAGTCACAAGGCAAACGCTCATTAAAAGATCATTAAATAAACTGGTCAGATTGCATACAACCTATGTGAAAATCAGGATGTACTTAAGTACCCGTCAGGTTATAGATAAAGATGTGTTCCCATTATAGTAAAAACCCTCTCGCATGTAATGGATAGATAGGGCATATTAGGCTGAAAGCATAAGCAGAACTGCTGTGTGACTGGAAGGAATGAAAAAAGGCTTCTGGAGCACACAGTTGAGAGTTCTCAGGGGGCCCGGGACTATCACTAAGAAATGGCTATATAATAACTTGCTCACTCCTGACTCTCGCCGACAGAGATTAAGTCATGCTAAACCTTCATCATCACCAGCAACCTCGAAGGGAAAAGGTGGCACTAAGTGGCAGCTTGAGTGAGAGGCGCTAGAAGAAAGGTCCAGTCCTACCATCTTTGTTCTGATTACTGGTCAGGACTGGTGATGTGCAAAAGGCTCAAGTTAGGAGGGATGGTGGGAGGAAGTGTTTTGCTAAAGGATCTTATTTGAAATCTGTATCACAAGCACAAGGTTTTTCCTTTTCCTTCTGAGACTCTATAAGAGAGCCCGACTATCCAACATTTTCCAATTTTTGCTTCTCTCATTCTACTCGCTCCTTGTTCCCTTACTACTGACTCTGGTTAGAAAACCAGGGAGAGTTTGGACCATATTGCCTGGGTTCCTATGTTTAGAAGAAAATTTGCCTCAGCAAGCAACAGCTCAGGACAAGCATGGTGACACATTTTGTCTATATACCCCTGCTTAGTCTTCAAATGGAAGCTATTATTTTGACCCTCAAGTCTTCAAAATTCCAGATGAAATAGCTACAGAGCTCTGGCGCAGGGTAATGTTTCTATCTTGTAGTCAGCCAGCCTTTTCTTTAGAGTGCATTAAGGGCTGGAGTTTGTTAATGCGGAGTGGATGCATAGTAAGAAGAAAGAAAAAGAAAGGAAAGAAGGAAGGAAGGAAGGAAGGAAGGAAGGAAGGAAGGAAGGAAGGGAGGGAGGGAGGGAGGGAGGGAGGGAGGGAGGGAGGGAGGGAGGGAGGGAGGGAGGGAGGGAGGGAGGGAGGGAAGGAGGAAGGAAGGAAGGGAGAAAAGAAAGGGAAAGGGAAAGGAAAGGAAAGGAAAGGAAAGGAAAGGAAAGGAAAGGAAAGGAAAGGAAAGGAAAAGAAAGTGGGAGGGAGAGAGGGAAGGAAGGAAGGAAAGAAGGAAAAAAAATACTCCAGATGACTAGCTTATATATTATAGTAAGAATGGTCATATTTTAATCGCACCAGAAAGATGCTATCTTCTCCCCAAATAATTCTTCTACCCTGATATGAAATGTCATCATTTAAAAATAATTTGGTAGCTATTATCACTACATCCATTCCTACTAATACTCTGCTACTACCAGTATTATTAAAATTCATGAAATATGTAAATAAATGTAAATGAATGGTAAAAATAATACTGACTTCACAATTTTAATTATGTACTTTATATAGTAAATAGGAATTTACACTTTTTATAAACACTTCACCTTTTAAACTTTATTTTAACCTTACAGAGTAGGTTTTATTATACAGAAAAGGAATTGAGAACTTAGATGAAATACATGAGCACGTTTTCCGACTGTAAAATATGCTTTCGTCCTACCACACATTAGGTTTCTCTGCCTTTCTTTCTTTCTTTCTTTCTTTCTTTCTTTCTTTCTTTCTTTCTTTCTTTCTTTCTTTCTTTCTTTCTCTCTTTCTCTCTTTCTCTCTTTCTCTCTTTCTCTCTTTCTCTCTTTCTCTCTTTCTCTTTCTTTCTTTCTTAAAAGTCAAATCCTCTCTGCCTTGTTAAAAAGACGAATCCTATTCTTCTTGATCAGGTGCTGCATACTAGTTCATAGTAAGATGCTTGCACCTGTCCTGCTGACAGACACAAAACCTGATGCAAAGTGCACATATAGAGAAGGAAAGAAAACCAAGGAGAAAGCTCATGACTTGGCCATCTTGCCAGGGGTCAGCCATGGCTCTAAGTGAGGGTGTATGAATTCAATCAAATAGGAACCTCTTTAAAGAGGACACCCCAAAGGAGTTACAGTGAGCAAGGAGCTCCAGTTCCTCACCCCATTTTACAGATAGGGACACTGAGGCCAAGGCTATTAGACATATCCATTATGCTATATCCAAACAATGACAAAGCTGAATCTCTTAATTCCTATCTGTCTCTATAAGATGAACTGCACAAATTCTGAGTAGAACCATTAAATATACCATTTAAAATCCACCATCACATGCAACTTACTAATCGGAGACCTAAGGCTAATTTTTTCCCCACATGTACAGCATGAAGGGCAGAAACGAATCATTTTTAGTAATGATCAAGTTCTCTCAGAAGTACCAGTCACCTTAAAATGTGCTTAGGAATTATTAATAGACTCTCAACATTCTGATTTTCCTGGCTTTCTGATGCTAAGACATTGTAGGACTGCCTTTGTGGCTTTGATCACAGGCAATCAAAGGAGACTTTGTGCAGCTTCCAAAGAGACGCTGTTACCGGAAAAGTCGGAGTGCTCTTCCATGCAGAAGAAACCATTACAGAACTTCCCTGCATTTGCAACTCCAGATCAAATTAGCATCAGAAATTGTCACTGGCCACCAGGGGCCTGGTTTTTAATTTTCTTATCTGCATTTTTGTTTCCTACCCATTCCATGTAGCTGTCACGAGAAATATGAATTGGGTATTCGTTTGTTGGTTGTTCTTTGCTGCTTCTCACTTTCATGTTCACAGCATGGAAAAGAACAATTGTTTCTACTGGTTGCTTCAGCGTTTTGCATTCTTACATGTGCAAGTGTCTTGGTAGGCCCAGAACATGCGATCTTACCTGATTGTTGAAATTTGGATTTCATACCAGGTGAATCTGTTGGTATTGATTACAAGAACTTATACCACTCTGTACTCTACACTAGTAGAATTTGAGTCATAACCATTACTAAGTGAATTAGGTTGGTGTAAAAATAATCGCAGTTTTTGCAATTATTTTTAACCCTTTAAACCACAAGTACTTTTGCACCAAACTAATAAAACAATGCACAGAGTTGCCCAAATTGCCATTTCTCTTGCCAAATTTATGAAAATAAAAGGAGTCATCCAGTTGGGTTGTTTCTACAGTTTAGGCATTTTGGACTTTATACTTTCTCAAGCTGTTCAGGAAGATACCATACTCTAAAATCTGTGCAGACTGACAAAGGTGCCCCAGAAAGGAGACTTCCTGATGACAAGGGTGGCAGGACCCTGCAGTGCCAACCCCACCCTTGTGGTTCTCTTTCCTCTGAGGTTTCACCAATGACTTGGGCCTCACCCTGGATGACCTCTGTGAAGGCAGAGCCTCCTTACACTGACGTGGACAAGCTTGGACAAACAACCCTTCTCTTGCTTCTGCATAGCACAACTGCAACACTACTGGGAAATTCAACAAGGTTGTTCTCAGTGTGAGGGAGAAATAATAGGTAAAGAAACCCACGTTAAATGAATAGAGTTAATAAACATACAGCTTGCTTCCGCAGTATTATCTGGGATTCAGGGAGAAAGTCTGGTGGGAAAAGTGGTGGCCGTGTGTTTATTTCATTTTGTTGTTCAAGATGAGAGTGAATGAACCATGTTTAAATTCTAATGAAGGAAAAGACCTGATCAAAAGTGCAAAGGTGAAAAGGCTGGCCATAAGTCAAAGATTATTTCCTCTGAGAGACACTGAAATTGTGTCTACAACCCCTGTTCATACTTTCCACTGTTTTCTCAACTGACTCACAATGCATTTCTTCCTTCACCTCTTCTGAGGGTCTACTTCACTCAACTTGACCCACACAGGAAGTCAGATAGCAACTGAAAATTTCTTACTGAACACGAAAACAGAACACAGCAAGAATTTGGGCTAATAATCCCATTTATATGAAAGCTGGATACATCCAACTCAAAAAGATAGCCTTGCTCATTGGCTAGCATAATGCTTAAATGCCATGGCCCATATTCTTGGGCGATACCTTATGATAGCCCACCTAGGCTGACAAAAAGTACCATTATAAAGTAGTTTATTGAGATGCAGCAATGCAAGTTCACTATTAATAAACCTGTAAAAAAAAAATAGAAAAGGATTTTTAACCTGAATGGAGTGTATATAAAGGCTAACGGCAAATGACACCACTTCTTCTTGTTTTGTTTGGCAGTATTTTGGTATAGAAAAGAAAGACTTTTGTGTGTGTGTAAAAACCACCAGAAGTTTCTTTGAACATCAAAAGAACAAGACTTTAAATTGCTTCTCCAGGTGTTCATCCTCAGTTGGCAATTCTCTGCCTTTTATTTGCGTGTCGTCTTCTCTAATATCAAGCCTCTCACCTCTGTTGCTCCATGATTCACTGAAATCAATAATGCCCTATTTCAGATCAGCCAAGTAGTTTCACTTGAACTTTTTCTCATAATCACTTTACAATTAAAGTAATTGAATAAAATTCTAACTCTCCTGAATGCACATTTTTGGTTTACTGGATTAGCAAAAACTACAATGTGCGTGAGCATGCATTGTGTAAACAGAAAGTGTAAAAGAGAGAAAGAAAAGAGAGACCACCAATGGAAGTTCATTTAATTTATCCTTTATTCCTACAGTTCTCTGTTTAAAAATCAATTAAATCACTTATCAGGTCATACAATAATATCACTATTTGCATTTGATATTGCCCTCTGCACTGTTCTGTCCAACTTTGTATTTCAAGGGCTTGGCTCCAAGGAAGAAATTCACAAACTGTTTAACAAATGTTCGATAAAGGAGTTAACCTCAAATTAGGGCCCATGTGTGCTCCCTAATCCATATTCCGGGGGAGAAAGATGTGAAAACTGATGGTGCTGACGTTACCATGAGCATAGAGAAGCGCATAATACTTTCAAGGCAGTATGTTATATGTATTTCTTCTCTTTACCCAATTTTAAGTAAGACAAAGTTGTAAAAAGTGGTGCTTGCACTGGCTCATTCATCACACAAGACTTCAATTTCATGAACCCACTTTTCACTCCCTAATTATTAAGGACACACAAAATACTAGACTCAGGGCTAAATGCTAGAAATAAAAGTCACACTATGTTTAAAGTAAGAAGAAACAGCTGGTAAAAAACCAGGCCACATGACATAAAACTTCATTAGAGAGAATCAAAACTGGTGGATTTTAACTGTGTATCATTCATACTTGTGAGATTTAAGTGTATTGTCTATTGATAACTATATATTGCCAGGTTATCTAATAGTCAATTATATATAGTTATCAATTTTTACCATCAAACATAGCAGTATAATGTAGTACAATTTACTATCTCACAGTTTCTGTGAGTCAGGAATCTGGACATAGCTTAGCTGTGCCCTCTGTGCCAGGGTTTTTCAAAGGCTGCAGTCTCTCCCATCACTATGTTCTCATTACAGTTTCGATTGTGGAGGGATCTGCTTCTGAGTTCACGCATGCAGTTGTGGACAAGATTCAATTTCTTGATGGTTATTGGACTGAGGACCTTGGTTGCAGTGAGCTGGAGGCCACTCTCAGTTCCTTGCCACGTGGACCTCTCCAACATGCTGGCTTGCTTCATCAATGGTACAAGCCAAGAAGGCAAAAACAGAATCTACTAGCAAAGTGGACATTGCAGTCTTTTATAACGAAATCATAGAAGTGATATCTCCCATCAATTTTTCTGTATTCTGTTTTTTCAGAATCACTTACGGTGCCAGGCCCATATTCCAGGGGAAGTAATTACACAGGAATGTGGATACCGGGAGATGGTATCCTGGGGGTTGTCTTAAAGTCTGCCTATTTTAGGAAATACTGAAATTTTTCTAAGCCTACTTCCCTCTTCTCTAAATTTGAGGTAAAAATATCACCTACCTCAGGGGATTTATGGGAAAATCAAATAGAATATTTAAGCCCTCATTATATAGTGAGCACTCCATAAATGTTAGTTATTACTAGGAAAATACAACACCATGAAATGTTCTTTGCTCAGGTTATTCAAAGGAGTATGGGGGCAAACGGGAGGAACACCTAACACCATCTTGAAAAGTACAGACAAACTTTTCAGAACAAGTGAAGTCTATATTGAGGCTTGGCTTAAGAACAGAAGTAGCCAGATGAAGGATGAGAAAACACGGATTCAATGGAGAAAGAAAGCCTTAGAGCCAAGAGAGAGCGGTGGTGCCAGCTAGATTGAGAACTGTGCAGGATTCATTGCCCCCCTCTCCTCTTTGGCATTCCTGCTTGAAAAATGGGACACAGAGAAGGAGAAAGTGATGCCAGAAGTATGCAAACATGTGCACTTGTGCCATCAAACTCCAATACAGTGACATCCTTGCACATGACCTTGAATAAATACAGAAACCTCTAGAAAGAGAGGAGGAGATAGGAAGAGAATTTCGAATTGCCATTTTTAGATCAAAAGACCCTAACTTTCTGGGGATGCCTCCTCTGGAAGTGAGAGGCCATCTGCTCCTGGACCCTTTCAAGCAGTGGTCCCATCTACCAGGGGCATCCAGACCACCAGGAGGAGCTTCCTTACCTGGGCCAGTCTCAAGAATTTTACGATACTGCACACATTTCCCAATGCTAAACTTAGATGAAGTTTGAAATCCAATTCACAGCTCCCATATGTAGAGGGAATTATTTTTGATTTGGATTTTATTTGCTTTATTTTGAATAGTTAATATATTTAGATGGTTCAAAATAAACTATATTTTTTCAAATACACACTGGAGAGCCTTTCTCCCATTCCAGTGTCCATCCATCCTCCTACAAAATGTTAACAGTAACCATTTTGATTTCCCCCCAACTTATTTCTTTGATTTTCTCCCAGTGCTGTATTTTGAAAATTTACAGACCACCAGAAATGGTGCAATAATCCTACAAAGAACTCCCAGGTACCCTTCATCAAGATTCGCTGCTCAATAACGTTTAACTACATTCACTTTATCTCTTGCCCTCTTTACGTATACATGTGCATATATTCATTTGAGAGTTAGTTACAGATATTAAAACATTTTACCCCTATCTCCTCCTAAAGAAACATGCATAAATAGCTAAGGAACACCTTGGAAAAGGAGAGCAGTGAGGAGAGATCTAGCCCTACCCAGTATTAAACCATGCAATAAAGGTTCTATAATTAAAACCTTGTGGTACTATAACATGATTAGGCAGACATGAAACAGAATAGAACACCCTGAAACTCAACTACATATGGAAATTTAGAAGCAAGAAAGGTGGCATCTCAAAACAATGGGGAAAAGATATGTTCTGTCAGGAAAATTGGAGAGTTATTTGGAAAAGTGTACACTTGGATTCATTCCATACATAAAAATAAACCTCAAATGGATTAGACAGGTATATGCAACAAATGAAACTATATAAACATACATGAATTTCTTTATAACCTAAGTGTAAGAAAATCAAGGTACAATTTCAAAAACTGTTCAATTTGACTAGATCAAAAATGTTAAGAAACCACATGGCAAAAAGTGAAATTTTGTTTAAGAAATGTATCCACAAACCTACTTCCTCCAATGTATTTACTGCATCAAGCAGTGGGGGTTACTACGCAAGGGTGACTAAAGTTCCATGTGTTCAGACAGAGCAAGGCTCTTTTCTATGAGATTGTCACTGAACATGTGTTGGACGACTCACTAACATGTAGCATTGTACTGGTCCCAGGAAATACATGTTGTATAGAGTGTCTGCTCACTGTATTGCCAATCCCAGTATCTGACATCCTTCTAAGTATGTCTGTCAGGTCCTTGCTCGTTCTTCTTCTCTCTTCATACTTAATTTCCATTTAATGCAAGTCTAATAAAACCATGGGACTGTATACTAAAGACAGTCAGTGTGAATTTGGAAGCATAAAAAGATGGAAGCCCTTTTTTTTTATTCCCCTTTAAAAACAGAAATGAATTAAACTCAATCATGTTTGCATGAATGATTCTATTTTCATTTAAGGGACTCTTGCATCCAGAAATGTTGCAGAATTAGGTAAACTCCTTGTCAGAGTTTTCCTAACTCATTATTTTTATTTGAGGGCATATGGTAAGATCCTTTCCTTGACAGAACACCATGAAATTCATTTTGACCGATTGCTGTAAATGAGGCCATTGTACCACCTCAGGATTAAATAAATGCACATAGACATCACCCAGAGCTTCCAAAAGGACTCTGTTTACTTCCTACAGCAAAGGCTTGCAAAAGTGATAACAGTCCATTTCCTGGGGATGGGCAAATGCAAGAAAATGTATAAGGATCCAAGAATTTGTCAAATGAAACAACAGCAATCAATTTTCCACCACTCTACCTGTGGAAACATGTAAAATCTCTAATGAGATTTTGCACTAAAAAAGTAATGTTGGATAAGTTAAGACATGACAGTTTAATAAAAATGGTCATGTTCCAACAGATCGTTCAACCAGTAAGCTCTGAAAAGTTCTGGTATAAAATTAATATATCAGAAAGGCTTCTGTATCCTTCAAGAAATATGTGTCTGTTAGGAGGACTATAGCCTATTTAAATTTAAATAACCTATTTTTTACATCAGTATGACTTTAAAATGGTTCTAGAATTCCAAGGATAGAAATAGGCAAGGCTTTTTCCCTTACGGTAATTTTTAAAAATATATTTCTTGGGTGAAATGATATTTAGCAGTAGCTGCACCCCCCATCTTTCATACTGCTCCCCACCATCATCCACATTTGCTAACCGTCTGCAGCATTTTAAAATTGTTACTTTACTGTTTAACAGGGACCAAAAATGGATCAATACTCCAATAAACCATGGATTAACCTGCCAAGCACTGAATATCATAAAGGGATCTGATCAACATACTACAAATCCGGTCTGTAATTTCACACCATGGCCAGAGATAGTCATTTAATACTTTGCGGATGCAATTTCCTAAATCATGTAAAGCAACTTTGAAAGGGACAACAAGAAGTTTCTTAAGGACAAGAAAAGCAACAAAAAGAAGAGTGTGGAGGAGTATTGAGTATGCCCCCCAAGGGCACCTTGCCAAAGTGGCAGGAGGAGGAATCAGTACTGACCAGCAGCCTGGGCGTTAGAGTGGATGAGGTCCTGATCGTACAGAGTGGCCCTCCCTGGGAAACAAGAGCAGTGAGATTTTTAAAGAGTTGGCTTCTAGAGCTGTAATCTCCGTACTAGTAATTTTTCCGAAATCAATCTGATCAGCACAGTTTAAAAATCCCTTCAAATACTGCCCTCAGATCCCTTTCCTGCCTCCTATCCTGCAATTCCTTCATGCATTGCCCAAACATCACCACTGGCCAGGGGAACGACGCTCAACACAACCTCTTCTCTTACTGTGGCACAATGTTGGCATTAGGGTCCCTCTCCCTAGAATGCCTTCCTGCCCATTTTCATCCCATTCAAGTCCTTGTTTAAATGTCACCTGGTCAGAGGGGTCTACCTAGAGCATCCTATCTAAAAAAGCACCCTCGTCTTGTCACCTTTATCCTTTACCCTTTATCCTTTGCTTTATTTTTAATCACAGTGTTTTACACTGCCTGTCATTGTATTCAACATCTCTTTTTTTAATGTCTTTTTTCCCCTTCACTAGGCTACAATTCTCAGGAAGGCAGTAGCAACTTGGTCTTACTTTTTCCACTCATCCATCCATCGCCTCCAAGCAGTCCTGACCTATTGTAGACATCCAATTAATGTTTTAAATGAATGCATACAGGATCAAGAAAGTGTCATATTTGATTCTATATCCTCAACACAGTTTAATTTGGCGATGAATATATATATTGATTTGAATATATTTTAAAAGGCTGTGTTGTTTTTTATAAGAACGATGTTTAGCAACATCTAAAAGGTTTTGTTCCTAAAGAGCCAAAGTTATGAGTAAGAACTTTACTAGATGACCAAGTTTCCTTTAAATTATTTGACTTTGTGATAATTTAAGACAGACACATGGATTAAAAATAGTTACCTTGTACAATCCATGAATTCTTATTCTCTCTAAGACAGCTTCTCCACAGAATCCACTTGCAGATGTCAAATCTAAAAGAAAAAGAAAAAGTCATTCCATTTTTTTTTTCAAATTCATCATTAATTATTTCCACACCAGTTATTTTTAGCAGTCTCTTAGGCACGAAGCATCATTTTTTTTGCTTTTTACCAGCTCTGGTTTCAATTCTGTGGATCATTTAGCAATGCAAGAGACTTGCAAAATATGTTAACTGTCTCCAAGTGGCTGTAGGAAGATTTGACTGCTGTCCTCTCAGGTATGATGGAGCTAACACCTAGAAACCTGTTTGTGGTTTCTGAAGGTACAATTTAGAATTTTCTCAAAGGTGGAAAGGTAATATATGTTATAATTTGTAAAAGTGACTTTATAAAAGAAATATGTATACACATACATGCACATGCAGGCACACACACGCACATGCGCGCACACACACACACACACACACACAGTGAGGGATTAGCAACACAAGGGAGGCACCCTTGACAAGATTACCAATGCGGGAAGTTTACTGCAATCAGGTCATCCAGGCCTGTGTTTCTGCCCAGCACAACCAACTTCTGCTCAGTTCTGCCCTGTGTTCTGATTTGTCCTTTCAGACTGGCTTCCTGGGTTGTCTTTACGATAGCCCTCACCCATTTCTAAATCCACTCAGGCAGTTTGGGTGGGATTGGCTTCTCAAGATGAAATAAACTGAGGTTTTCAAGGAGCAGAAGAGTTTACAGCGAAATCAATGTACTGTAAAGTTATCCTAGTAAGAGATAAACAAGTAGATATGTTTACCCTCAGAGTCATGTTTTAGAGCTTAAAATACTTCGCAGACCTGTTTCAGATGATGGTTGCTTCTGACAGAAATATTTGTTCAAAACACCTATTTTGTTCATTGCATGAATGCTAAGGTCATTTTATTTCCAGAGTTGGGGTAGAAAACTTCCCTGACCTCCGTCTGTGGCACCTGCCATTAAAAGAGAAAACACTAATTCGTATTAGATGCTTGTATTTCCCAGAAGAGCTACTGAAGTCTTCTTGAATGAAATATCATCGGATTTTAAATGAGTATAAGAGAGGAAAAACTAAAAAAAAAAAAAAAAAAAAAAAAAACCAACTAAAGAATTGGTTATTTCCCAGATTTGGGTATGGCTGTGGGACAAGGAAACTGTAGCCCATCTGCTAAAAACAGTTTCCTCTTTCACTTCTCCTTCTGGAATGTGCCCCTTTTATTTTGCTGTTCTTGGCTTGGCTTCCCACTTCTCAGGCGTCCTCTGTCGTTTCATTCTGCCTGACTATTTCCTTTCCAATATTTTGGCTAAACGTTCAGCTTTGTTAGCAGAAATGCAAAGTGGGTGCTTTGAAGCATTACCTAGGAAAATCCAATTTTAAACAGTTAGAGCTACAACTTGCCCCAACCTCTGGGAAATGAGCCTTCCGTTTCTTCATGCTTCAGGCAGAAATGTTACAGCCAGCATTAACACCAAGGCCAGAATCTTGCCAAAACCCTCAGATAAGCCAGCTGGGTGAGGTCTGGCAGGCCGCATTTAAAAGGGGACTTCTTGGCAAGATGCAACAGCCTTTTGAAATTGTCAAGCATCAGTGACCTTTATGTAGTATTGGATAAATCATAAATGGAGAATACATCTGAAAATCTGAACATACTTATGGAAAGCACTCACGTTTCCTTAATTGGATGACACATATTTTGTGGCCAACGTGAGCAGTATTCAAGTCCTAAGAAAACTTTTCCTTTCATAAGAATGCCAATTTAATAACTACCTAAACTAACTTATAAGACACATCATTTAGGATAATAATACCAGTTTTCAGATATTATCTGATTTTATGACTTTGTCTGAGGAGATGAATACGCTATGCCCATTTTACATAAAAATGTACCGAGATCTAAAGGAAATACCTACATCAGCAATTTAAACTCAGGATAAAACTACCCTTTGACATTGTGGTTGAATTTGTGGTGGGGAGGCTCTTGTTTTGCTCTCTTCAATACTCCTATTTGATTTCCTGGCCAAAGATAAAGTCAGTCCATGTTTTAAAAAAAATGAGACCATGTTGACAATAATTTGGCTTCGATAAAACTCAGAGCATGAACTGTAAATATCTGAAAAGGCTGTTTACAAATATTCTGGGAGCACCATCACAATGACTTTTCATTTCTTTCTGGGTCCTGAGACTTAATTTCATTGCTGGGGCATAGTAAGGAAAAAAAAAATTGGCTTGATTTCTTTTCATATTTAACTTAACATTCCTAAAATATTGTAAGCAATTATGATCCTTCCTTAAGTCCTTTCCTCATCCCATTTTCTGTGGAGCTGGCCATGTATTGGTCGCGTCAAAGATGTTTCCAATTTTTAATTATTCGCAGGGCCACCCTAAAAGTGTGATATTCTGGCTGCATTATCATATCCGTATAGCACCTTCTCTCCCACAAAGCCAGAATAGCAAATCTAAAGGGCCCTAAGTCATTAGAACATTGAGGAAATGAGTATATTAGTACAAGGAGGAAATAAAACAATTTTAGTTATGAAATAATTTTTAAGTGTATTGAAGAAAAAAACATAATTTTCAATGGGATGCCATCAGCCATGATAATATTTTGCACATGACCTGTTCACCAAGAAAATTGGCTACAAATATTGCCTATTAAAACATCATTTTGAGCTTTGACCTGCAGTCATACAGAATTAGAACCTATTTAAAGGAACAAATGAATCACGTGGTAAATCAGATCACATTTAGTGTTGATCCCATACTAGGTGAGGCAAATGTACTAGCTCACCTTTCCACTTGCCCTATTCTCTACTAGCACATCCACAGAGAATTTTCCAATGGACAGAAGCAGTCCTCTCCCAATCCACTGAGAACTTTTTCTTATTTAAATATATTCCTGATATTTATGGGATAAAGTCAAAGGTATATTCCTCTAACGGTGATTTAGAAATTTGACATTTAACAAATTGAAGCTTCTCTATCTTGATACAAAATGCTGCAGTTCCTCCACTGACAAAATTAAGGGCCGATTATTAAAACTCATGATTGCAATCCACTTAAGTCATCCATTTAAGACACGTCACTTGAACAGGAGCAACAATTAATGAGACATTATTGTAAACTACAAATCATGGTTGCCAACTTCAGTGACTGAGGAAAAAAGCAGTGACAGCAGTAACAGAAAGCACATAATCTTTGCTGTATCCATTTGATACTAAAAATAATGTTGCTTTCCTATTTTTGACAGTTTTGTACCTTTCTCTGAACATCCCCCAAAACCTGAACACTTCTCATCAGGGGGAGGCACTTTTCCAGGATCCCAGACTTTCAGTATTAAAACCGGGATAGTCCCTATTAAACAATTCTAGTATGCTGGGATCACTGGTTACCCTAATCTAGGTAGAGATCTAAAATGAAATACGGATCATATAGGAGAAAGGGGGAGACTAGAATACAGTAGCTGTAAAGTTGTGACAATAAGTGAGATCACCCAAAATTTATGAACAAAAAAGAGAATTGTCTAAAAAAAAAAAAAAAAAAGAGAGAGAGGAGAAAAGAAAAAGAATGTTATGGAGCAGGCTGAGGAAGAGAAGCTAATATAATAATCCTAAAGAAGTTAAAGAAATAAAAAGAGAGCCAAGGAACAGGTATGCAAATTTTAGCTAAGTTCTACCTTGCAAATGGCAAACTGTATCTCAGCTTTCAATAGCCAATTACACCAACCAAATTTGGTATAATTAGCTATTTGAAATCTTAGATGTAGTTTCTAAGAAATGTTCACTTTGAATGCTCATTTACATTGAAAAATTCTTTAGGACACTGATAAGAATACTTTTATTTAAAGAAATCATATATCATTCCTGAGATATTTTGGGGTAGTATTGAGAGTATGTTCCCTCTGCTTGCCCTGTTTTACATGTATATTGTAAAATATCTACCTCTCTGAAAAGAACTTCACATAATAAAAGTACCTGACCAAGATGCCAGACTTTCCAAGTGGTGGTAGAAAAATACAATAATTATCATAAGTGCTTCATTTGGGCTGAAGAAAGTGGGAAAATAAATTTAAACATTAATTACGTATTTTGTGAAATTGAATATGTCCTTCACGTATAGACTAGTTAACCAGGGATTTAGGCAATGTTTACGAATTACTGGTTGTCCTACCACAACTCATAAATTCTGCTTCCCTAGAAATGAAGGCCATAACTTAAAGTAATGTAATAAAACCTTTGGGGAAATGTAGTGATGATCGTACATGCCTGGCATGATAACCTGAAAACCATGCACTTTGTCATTTACCTTTTCCTTTAATGTCAAGGGTTGACTAAAGATTGAAAACGGGTCATTAAAACAATGTAATTTTTTTTCATAGACATCCACAAGTATTTAAAAACAGCCAACCAAGACTACTCTCCAGAATTCTTAGGCACGCAAAGTATTTTTTAAGCTTGTAAAGAAAACTCAATCTAAAGAAACACTTCCAGAAACCTCATCTTTCTCTACTATAATTATAGATGTGAAAAATACCTCCAAGCGATGAAAACTGAAGAAGCTCAGGTATTTCATTTCATAGATGAGATTCTCAGATCTTTGCTGTCTTATGATTACCTACCCCACAGTTCTCACGTGGTCCACATAACTTACATTAATTGTCTGTTGCCCTATCTAGCCTGCTAGAATGTAAGGTCACATGACAGGAATCTGGTGTGTTGTTCACTGATTATCCCAAAAGGTGCTTGTAGGGGCTCATTAATTATTGTTGCATAAATGATACTGGATATAACACATAAATAGTACAGCTTGATCAGTGGGCTGGCTTATAAAAGGTTGGACAATTAAGTTCATGTACTTTCCACCATGTACGTGCACGATGGAAAGTTCGTGAACTTAATTATCTGCTGTCGTATGTCCCTCCTACATAAAAGTCCTGAGCAGTGGACTTCAGAGGCAACCAACAAGGGCAGGCTTCAAGGGGAGCCACTGCTATCAAGGTCCTTGCTGGTGTCCCTCCTGTGCCTTGTAGCTCTTTACAAGGTGCCCTCATAGAGTTGTTGCTGGAACCTATGAGCTTGCCTCTATCCTTTATTAACACCCACACAACAACTCAACCAGAGCTCCACGCACTGGAGGCACCTCCTACCTTTGTTCTTCTGACTTCTCTGTTTCCCCCAGAGGTAATGAGAAATTACCAGCCTCCATCTCTCACCAGAACTCCCTTCTTTGTTAGCACTCAAAATAACATCTAGACTTAGGTGCTAGAGAATCTTGACAGTACTTGAAACTCAGGGCTACAATGGGTGGTATTTCCAACATATTATGAGTCAAAGAAAGTTTAGGGGGAAGAGAGGGATCAGGATTTCCTAGGTGCCGAATCACGATCAATCATCTCATTTCTTTGGAAAAAGTAACTGAGTCCCAACTAATCAAAATACAGATAACAATTTGGAGGCTACATATTCAACCCACTTATAAATTGGATTCTGCTCTTTGGCACTGTCTCTTCTTTTGCATTATTCTAATTACATTTCCCTATACCATGCCACTTAAAATTGTCCATGCTACTTAAAATTGTAAACCACCTCCTATCTCAATGCTTTCTATTCTCCTCTCCTGCTCCGCAACACCACCTGAGATATTTTACATGAGATGCGTATTTTATGCATTTATTCTGTTTATTGTTTATCTCCTCTATTTCCCCAGAATATTAGCTCCATGAAGCTAACAGTCTATCTGTTTTGTTACCCAGGATCTAGAACGGTGCCTGACACATGGTGAATGTTCAAAAATTATTTGTTGACTGAAGGACTGAACAATCCAAATGACCCCTTGCATTCTTCATTTTTGAGCTATTCTGATACACCCCTTCATTGTCACTCTGATGTAATAACTCGCAGCATTGAAGTATGACTGACAAGGCTAGCTCTCATTTTCTCACTCGCACAGCACTTGTTCCTGAGTCTTGTCCAGTCCTCCACATCCTTGGCCCTTTTCTCATCTCCAAGCTAACTGTCCATTACACTCTTACTGTATTCTTTATTCTACCGAGGCCCCATCCTCCTTCATGTCAAATTTCTGCTCCCCCGTTCACTAAAACTTGCTAATCTTGACCTCTATCACACATGTCCTGCAGTTTCCCAAACCTGCATTATTGAATCTATCCTATATTCCTGAAGGGCCAATCACCAAGGGAGAAAATATGACTGTGTGGATGCTATTACAATAGAATGGCTTTGAACTTCAGCTGAGACCTCAGTGCTGCTTGGCAGGGTCGGTCACTGATAGGTTCTCTGTCCTATCCGCTACTCTTTTACGTTTGCACTTCAAACCTCCCGCTTTTCCCTGACCCCTTCACGTTTCCTTAAGGAAAGGCCTAATCACAAATTTCAAAGAGAAAATGGGAACTAGCAGGTGGGAATTCCCTTAACGTTCACCTGCTCTCGTTTACAAGTTTATCTCTCCACACAGTAAGATCTCGAGGCTCCCACACCAGGTGGCCTGGTTCTCTCCTCAGATACTGGCCAAATGACCCATCACAGGTGTTGGGTCTGAAAGCACTAGAGCAGCCATAGTAATTTCTACTCCAGATGGCACCGAGGAGAGAGGATTCCAAAGTCATTGCCAACATACAGCACCATTATAGTGTGTTTTATAATTGTAGAAGATTCTAATCTTCCCTATGACTAAACATCATCTTCAAAAAACCAATGTGATAACTGATAACCTCCAAAATTATCATTTTAATTTAGCAAATTATACTATACAGACCTAAAAATATGTTCTTATCTTTTGCTCCATTTCTAAAAATTAATCCAAAAACAATAGTTACAGAAGTAGACAGATTCAGGTAATATATACACACATAGAAATAATAGAAAACTGTAAACAACCTAGATATTTGTCCATAAGAAGGATTAAATAAACTATAACAAATTGATATAAGGTTTTTTTACACAATGGTATGAAAATGATCACAATGTGATGTCTCTTCAAAAATAATTATATAAAATTATACATGGAATTTAATAATGTTTTGAAAACATACATTCAAAAGAAATACTCCAAAATATTAAGCAAGGTTATCCCTTGGGGATGGGCTATTAGGGGATTTCAATTTTATTGTTTATGTACAATATTATTTCACCAATAATAATAATGAATGCCGTTTTAAAAATGCATTTTGAAGCATAGATATTTTGACTTTCCATTTCAGAAGATATATATGTGTGTATGTAACATATATGATTTTATATATCATCTATATGAGAAAAAAACAGGATGCTTTAAAGAAACTCTAAAAATGGATCAAGAAAGCTGACAAGGAGTTAAATTTCTGGCATTGAGACTATGATTATTTTCATAAAAATGCAGTTCTTAAATGCTCACTTTCCTCTGTTCACATAAAGACTGATACATCCCATTCAGTCCTAACTGCTTTGGTTTGATCATCAAAATAGGCTTCCTCATGAAAGCCAAAAAGCCTTTCCCCTTAATATCCTTATTTTGACATGAGTAAATAATAACCGTCCTTCCACCCCATACCAGATCTCCTTCCAATGGGCATTAAATTCTCTTTTGGAAATGCATTAATACACCAGTTCTAAGACATCTTAGGGAAAGTGCTATAGTATAAAATCTGAAAAATCAGAAATCCACCCTTGTTTTGCATGTGGGAGGCAGACGAGACAATCACCTATTGTGGAGACAAAAAGATATGCTCTATTGGGCTGTTACAAAAGCTGTAATTTTATTCTGAAGTTCTCAAATTTTGTTCTCTTAGTTTATGGTTTTTATGCTAAAATTATGGCTTTGTAATGGGTTGTGAGGCATACTTTATGCACTATCATAATTATAAGCTATTACAGTTCATTCTTTGTATCGGGATGGTTTTATGGACATTCAAATGAAGTTTCTGACAATGAAACCAGGGCTCTAATAGTACCACATTACGCTACACCTGGTGGTGTGCAGTCTCTCTGTGTTTCTGTTATAAGCCATTGTGGGGAGGAGGGTGGGATTTCAAACCTCAGCTGCTTGCCTCACACTGTGCTCCAGCAGAACTTGTAGATTTATCAATCCATTCGTATTTAAGGAACTCATATGCTTTTTGCCTCAGCACGCCACAAAACCATCAAAGAGAAAAATCACCCTGGTGATTTCACGTTTTGTTTTGGCCAAGGAAGACACCTGAAAGTTTGAACACACAGAAGACAGTGAGTCACTCATCTTCTTCCGTGGACTTGGGAAAGCAGTATGGATATGTTGTTGCTTACTCCCTAGTGTTTACGTATTAGAAATGATCTGTTAGCATGTGCCAGGGCCATTTTTCAAAGGATTCATATTTACTATGCTTTTGGTTTCTTACTTCTTATTCAAAGGCAATTGGAGATAGTCACCTTATTTGCAATCTCCTGCAGTTGATTATTCCATGAAAACACTTTCTTTTTTTTTTTCCAGCTGGGGTGTTGGCTGAGGATATTCTTGGATAAAGTGTAATTAATAAGATCCCATGTGATAGTAGAGTTTTACTATAGGAGACAAAGCGATGAAGGTTTCAGTAGCTTTGTAAGGAATTGCATTGATTTCAATAAAGAATCATGTAACAGTATGAAAATGAAATACTAAATGCCAAATCTCCACTTTCAGTGAACTTCAAGCAAAAAAATGAAGAAAATCCAATTGAGAAAAAGTAAATAAAAAGACCGATGTGCTCCCACAACGCAAGAACGTGAGAAGAAGCACTTGCTATAGGGCCCCTGTCCCCTTAATTCAAGCCCTGTGCATAAGAATTAAAGGCCATATGGTCTATCAAATTGCTCCACACCACTGGGAAAGTATTTATTTCATCAATGTAAGCTAAGTATTTTTAAATCATTACAAAAATGTAGCCTCCTGAAAAAATATAATGTATTCTTTACAAAGAAGTCAATGGCATCATTAAAACATCCCAGCCATATTTTGCTGTAGAATCTGTTTGGCTTCCTTCTAAAGGACTCCCAGTTCTTGCATAATTTAACATATCCACAAAACTGTAAATAGGGGCATTGCAGTCTGTTTTCATTAGGTGCTTTAGAATTCACTAAAGCCTAGAATGAGGAATTCCAGATATACAAGCAGCCCTCAGTGGATGAAGAAATGGATCCTGCCAGATTGATAATTATCCAGCACGACTCAAATCTCAGACACCTGACCTACCTCTCCTACAACACAGGAAGTACCAGCAATGTAGGCTTTTTTCCTCAGGGAATTATTGCATTATAATTTTCCACATCATAAAAAGGAACCAGTTGCAACATTTTGGACATTGAAACAACCATTTTGACAGAGTTTATGCTAGAGGAATTATCTGATTAATTGCTTGGCCGTCAGCATTGATTTGGTGGTTGAGGTTATAATTCATATAGAGCTATCTTCTGCTGTACATATAGAGAGCCCAAATGAATCTCCGGAAAAATTACTTATGTACATTCCTAAAAGAGGACACAGAACTTCAAACCAATAAGGCATAATATTTCTCAGCAGTTATTCTTATTCATTATGTTGATTCATGTGTGGAAAGTGAAGGATAAAACCCGTGAATCAAACTGTTATTCTAACATGTACTTGGATTTATATACCAATAAAACTACGAGGCTAATGCTAAGAAAGAAAAGGCAGTTTCCCTGCTTAGAGTGGTTTGAATAAGCTTTAGAAAGTATAAACAGAGTAAAAACAATATTATAGTTAGAAAAAAGAACAGGGTAAAACGATCAGAGTGTAATCATCCACTATCCATCACCAGAAATATTTGTAAAGACTAGTCAGTTGTTCCATATGCATTAATTGTGAATATGCTTATAGAATTATATAGCATTAGAAAACTTGCATTCTAAAATAGTGTTTCCCAATTTCTGTGATAAGAATCAACTGGGGAGGTTATTAAAACAAATAGCAAACTTCTGTGTTGCTCACATGGAGATTCTGGAAATTTGTTTACCTGGTTTTGTGTTTTAATAAGCTTGCCTTTCCCCATGCCCCATGATTTTTATCGTCTCAGAAATTTGAGAAAAAATATTTTAAAACTACTCATTAGGAAAATGAAGACCCATAGCTTACCAAATCTGAAAAACACAATGAAAAATTAAATGATAATTTTTTTTCTTAAAAAGTAAATATTTGTAATCAATGTAATGGTTAAGATTCTATACTAGACACCTCTATAATGAGGATAAAATTCCATTAGCTAAGATTCAATGTGTTTGTTGAAGAATACCTTAGCATTTTCAAATTTTCAAATTAGTTAAATGAATGAATAGAATTTATTTTTTCATTTAAAGTGGAAAATATCCAAATTATGCATTTTAGCAAGTAAATATTTTAAAATATTTTATTACCAAGTAATTGGTGTTACTTGAAAAAATTTAAAATTAAAATAGATATAAGGAATACATTAAAAATCCTCTATAATCCAATTTCCTAAAATTAACTGCTATTAATATTTCATTGAATATATAGCTAGACATTGTTTTTAGTCATAGAATCTTGATTACAATTCAATAGTTGATGTCCTTGTAATATCCTAGAGATGTGAATTCTAATAATGGTGTGGGGAGGCTTGTGTTTAATTTAGGGGGCAATAATCTCTCCTGGAGATGCCCCTGAGCGAAGTAAGAATGTTCCAGCAGGCGGAGTAGATAGGGCAAGTGTCTAGAAATCCATCTTGCTGATGGGTACTAAATTCTCATCCTTCAGAGGCATCCCTGAAGCTCCATGAGCCCACCAGCTGCTCCAGAAGCTCCTTGGGAGTTCTAGTTTATTCTAGTGGGATGAGCTCTATTCGCCATTGCTGCTTACATGTCCCCAGTGCTCTATCAATTTCAAATGAGCAAGCCAAATTCAATGCCTGAGGGAAGGAACTGTACCCCCAAACCATGCAAACATCACAGGCACTAAGGATAGAAGAATTTTTCTGCATCAGAGATAGGCTGCTATGTCGTAACTGACACTATTCGGTAAATAGGAAATATGTCCATTGACTCTCAATGGCAGAAAGTTAAAGAAGCTGTATTTTATACAGGAAGTAAAACAATAAAGTCAAATAAACATCTGAGAAATATGTACACAATGTTTCAAAACACACAAACTATACTTGCATTTAATAATTATAACTGTTATTGATGGAGCTTGGGGGATAGAGAGGCCCTAGTAGGGGTTCTATTTATCATCTGGATAAATAATTTTCTTGTCTACTTCTCTTAAAATGTAGAAACATGATCAGAATAAATCTAATTAGAAATCAAAGTGTCCAGATTTTAATGAAGGCTTAAGCAGCTCAGGTTTCTTTACTACTTAAAAACATGTTTTTTTAATGGAAGAGAAGAAAATTCGGAGATGACTTCTTAATATAAGTAGCTTTCAACCAGTATTTCTGAAATCGGCTATCACCTAACATAGCATGTAAGCAAATAAAAATGAATAATATTTTTTTCTTTAAAAAAGGAGAGAGGGACAAATTGCTTAGAAGTCGAAATCTGAATGATGCCAATTGCTCCTTAGGGAAATATCTCTCTTAGTTCAAACGGATCCCCTTGGGAAACAGTGAATCTCACTGTTTAATAACCATAATGGGATTTTTATATTTTACAGTAGCTATTGTCAGAGGATATGGACATGGTGCAGAGTTTTTAAAGCAAAGATTTCTGACAGGGAATGAAGAACGTACTGACTGGAGGAAAAAAAAAAGGTTCCTGTGAACTACGTTCTTATCTTCTTTGAGACTTAGTTGAATATTTGAAACCTGTCTATTTTAAGTTCTTCTGAAAGAATACAATCCTGATTTTACAGAAACTGTACTCTGACAAAGAAATGTAAAAACTGATGAATATGAAGGTACAAACTCTGCTCTGTTAGGCTCAAAACTGTGACTTTACTGATGGAAAATCCCAGAAGTTTCAGGATTTTGCCTTGTCAATTGACTCTTAATTTTTAGAACATGGATATGAAGTGTTTATTTTTATAAATTTTGAAAATTCTATATACTCTTCTATCTACTGCTTGATATCAAATATTTCTATCATATTAGAAAGTTCTCTCATTATTTGTTCATTTGATTGATTGATTATTGATGTGTGATTAACATACAATATCTATTAGTTTTAGGTGTACATCATAGAGATTCAATATCTATATACATTTTGAAATGTTCCTCATGATAAGGCTAGTTACCATCTGTCACCACACAGAGTTATTACAATATTATTAGCTATATTACTTATAACTGTCCACTACACTTCCATGACATTTGTTTTATAACAGGAAGTTTGGGTCCCTTAATTTCATTCACCTATTTAACCCACCTTCTACCTCTCCCCCTCTGGTAACGACCAGTTTGTTTCCTGTATCTATGAGTCTGTTTCTGTTTTGATTGTTCATATCTTTTGTTTTTTTAGATTTCAAATGTAAGTGAAATCATATGGTACTTGTCATTCTGTGTCTGACTTAGTTCACTCTCGATGTCCATCCATGTTGTCACATAAGGCAAGATTTCATTGTTTTTTATGGTGAAGTAATATTTCATTGTATACATAAAGCACATCTTTTTTTAATTAAAGTTTATTGGGGTGACAATTGCTGTCTATTCATCTATCCACGGAAAGTTAGGTTGTTTCCATATCTTGGCTGTTGGAAATAACATTGCAATGAAGACAGGGGTGCATATATCTCTTCGAATTAATGCTTTAGTTTTCTTGGGATAAATACCCAGAAGTGGAATTGCTGGGTCATAAGGTAGTCCTATATTAACTGCTTTCAGTAACCTCCATATTGTTTTCCATTGTAGCTGCATCATTTTACATCCCCACCAACAGTGAATGTGCGTTCCCTTTTCCCACATCTTCTTAACACATGTAGTTTGCTGTCTTTTGATAATAAGCATTCTAACTACAATGAGATATCACCTAACACCTGTTAGAAACAGGCTTTACAATTTCTTTTTCCCAACTTCTCCTTGCAGAAATTGAAAGGGTGTCATTGTGACAAGAGCTGAGACAATCATTACTAGAGCCTCAGAGCACTAGGATGCCTAGGAAGAGGCATTTTTGATCGTGCACATGGACTACATTAGTCATTCTCAGACTAACAGCTCACCTACTTCAGGCTTTGGTAGTCAGTAATCAACACATGATCATGCTTTGACATTGTCAAATGCTACTGACACCTGCCACTTACAAAGCTCTCTCTTATGCGTAATAAAGATATCATTTAAGTAAATTTTTTGCAAGATACAAGGTCTGTGACATCCCTTTGAGTCACTGTTGAGTCAGAAATCTGGAGATAAATCTGAGATCCCGAGTTATCCTTTCTCTTCCCATTACTTTATTAACAATCCTGCCTCTTGCTATCACTTTCTTAACAAGGACACTAACAGCAATTTCGGTTCTTGCCTTTCAATAAATTCTAAGAATGCATTTCCTAGGAAATGATGTTTGTCTGTTACTTTTCTTATTCGGGTATTCATGTTTTAGATACGCATGGACACTCACTTGTAGACTTTTAGTTACTCCACTTAATTCTGTGCTTTTGGGGCGTTAGCAGATGAGTAATAAATTAAAGAAAGGGTTTCATAACCATACTGGTTCATTTCCAATGCAAACTCTAATATTTACCAGCTACGTGACCGTGGGAAAGCTGCTTAATATCTATAAGCCTCAGTTTGCTCTTCTAGAAAAGAGGGGTGATAGCATCAATTTCACAAGGTAATTACTAGAGGGATTATAGGTAATAAGGTAATAAAATGCATAGGATAGTGCTTAACACTTGGAGAGTCCTCAGATTATATTAAAAATCTTTTTTCAGTGCCTAAGTTACTCCTTAAGAAGAAAGGAGAAGCATTGGTGTTAACTTTATTATTTCACCACTGAATTAGACACACTACACTTCAGATGGTTGCCTCTACAACCGTCAACACATTGGTGAGAAAGCTATTTGCCCTATGATGTAACTGTGGCCGAGAACTTCCTCAGTATACACCTTGGTAGGGTCAGAATTAGGAGGCAAGGTGAGCTCCGTCACGCCAGTTCAGGATCCATAATTTAAATATTTTGTTTATCATAGAATTTTTTGCATTAATTCTAGATTTTAAAAATATTGAATTAAAATATTATTTATCTTGATTACTGATTTTTTTTTTTTGGTGCCTCTTTAAATTGTTGATCTTAGGCAAACGCTTCAATGGCCTCGCCCTAGTCCCAATCCTAGCGTCTGAGTCTTACGAGCCCCTCTCCTCACCCTAGCACATTTAGAATGGTGTGGTCCCTTTTTCCCTCAAGCTGACTTCTATCAGTTGGTTATGCCAACCACCTGAGGTCACTGCTGGCTCCTCAGACACCTCCCATCAGCAGACACTAGCGAATTCTTCTGTGCTATGAAACCGAGTGCAATTTTAGCTCAAATTACGGTTCTCAGTATGAACCAGTACCTCTCCCTGGGCACACATTCCTGAACTCTACTGAGTTACGTGGCAATGAGAAGGGACTCTATCCAACTCTACAGAACATTTATGAGAGATAAGGTGGTTAGTGATCTTCAAATCTCCAGAACAGTTAAGAATTCATCCAATAGCAAATTACCATTCACTGTCCCCTGTTGGATGATAAGCTGGACTCTGAATTCTAATGAAAATAACAAACTAACTAAATTCCATCCTCAGAGAAGATTAGTCATTGGGAGAAAACTGGAACAATGCTTACAGGATGCTTTCAATCATTCAGCATTATCATAATTCTGGCTGTCATTACTTTGTGTTATCAGCCCCATCTGATAAGTTTAAAAAATGGGAGACAGAGAAATTTATTTATAAACAATTACTGTGGAAATTAGAATCAAAGCTACGAAAAGCATTTACAGCTAGAGGTAACTTTTACATCTGAGTTTTTTTAGTCCTTTCCCCATGCCCTTGCAATTCCATTGCCTGAGGTGCTCTCCAATTCCCACCTTAGGAAGAATAAAATGCATCAGAATGCCTTCACATGGCACGGGTTAACACTGTGCAGTCCTGCCCATGGACTTTCACCTACTCTCAATAATGTCAAAGATGTTCATATTGGTTAGGTTATAGGGTGACCTAATGTCCTGGTTTTAGCACTGAAAGTTCTGCTACCCAGGCAAACCAGGATGGCTGGTGACCCTAGTTGCTAACCAGAAATGCCCCACATGTTGCAAATGTACACTGATGTTCTTTTCTTATTATTATTCCTGATTAATTTATTGTTTTAATGATTCACACAAAATACAGTTGTTTAATTACAGCATTTGATAATAAGAAATTAGCTAAGAGTAACGACTCTTAGCTAATACTTTGAACTTACGATAAGAGATGGGCCTTTGAAATACTAAAGACAACCACAGAAAGGTGTAAAAAGCAAATTGTACCTCACTTGTCTGAAAACAACCACAAAAAATAATGGAGCGCAAAGTTAGATACTCTAAATATACATAGTGGAAATATATTTATTTACATATAATTTATATATAATACACATTATATATGTGCTATAAACTGTAAAACAACCTGCTTAAAACACAGGTTAGAACATGTTAATATTCTAGGCAAATCTCTGGGTTATCTCCCCATTGCCTCTCTTACCAGTTAAAATTCACATTCATTTATTCATCCACTTCACAAACATTCATTGACCATCTCTTCTGTGTAATGCACTGTACAGTTATTGAGATTGTAACACAAATAAGGCAGTTTAAGCTAATAGCTCAGAAAGGGGGACTAATATAAATTAATTGATGCAATACAGATTAACAGGTGCCACAGCTGAACTCTGGACAGATGGAGAAAATAAAAGGGCAGGGGAAAGGTTTAACTTATTTCCAGGAACATCTGTTGCAAATTGGCCAACATTTTCCAAACTTCAATGTCTTTTCTAATGTTGTGCCTCTAATATATTCCCTCTGTTTTTGTACATCTCAAAATTCCACACATCCCCCATAACCAAACTCAAAAGTTTAGGAAGCATATCTTAACCCCTAATAAAGATTTATTATTAATTTGTCTAAAATTTCACAACATTTACAACTGATTTTAGTATATAGCATATTTATTAGTATACTTATGGTTGGTTATATATATATTTTAAAAAGATGGTCACCTCATAACATACACAAAATAAATATTCAAATGTTAAAGCACTAAATACTTAAAAATTAACAGAAGAAAATACTAGGCAGCATTTCCCTGATCTTACAATGAAGAGAATTTTCTAAGTGTTACAGAAATGGAACAAACATCATTACATAAAATAGCGGTTAAAACTCTGGTTGCATCTAACAAAACCCGTATGAAAATAGTTTAAGCTGAAAAGAGGAATTTATTGTATGTAAATTGAGATGCAAGAGCAAGAAAGTATCTGGACCCCAGAAATAACTAGAAGCATTAAGACTTCTTATCTCTGCTCTCCTCTCTACACCTTCTTCATTTCATCACTGCCCACGGCCCCTTCCATTTTTCTAATCAATATGGTGAAAGGCAGTGTGGCAACAGCTGCTGAGCTTTCAATCTTATAGCTTGAGTACCCGCAGAAAGATGAACTCACTTTCTCTTGGTCCTGGTACAAAAGTTCAGCAAGAGGGACATGGGCATGTGTGAAAACACTTAGCTGTCACTGTAGCCTAATACGACCGACCACGCCTGCCTCATCACAAAGATGGTACAGAAGTTTGAATGGGAAGCAGTTTCCAAAAAGAAGAGGAGTAAATATTTTCACTATAAAAAGATAGATTGAATCACATAAAAAATATAAAACTTTCATAATCAGAAGAAAAGTTAAAATTAGAAGGCATAGTAAACTAGAAAAAGTATTTGAAATGATTATGGGAAGATAATTTCTTCCTTCAAGGCATAAATGCCTAAGAGATAGATGGATACCCCATTCAAAATGGGCACGGATGGAACTTAAGAATGGCCAAAAGAACAAATACAATGAAATACAACAGAACACTGTGGGGAAATGGTCAGCTTCATTAATAGTCAACAAAATGTGCATTTAAATAACTATCAGTTGCAAAGTTTGTGCCTAGAAAGTGGATTTCTTTTTATTTACGGTGCCTAGTAGTTCAAAGAAATGTGCACTTTCATATACTCATGGTAGGCATGTAAATGGATGTAATCTTTCTGGAGGATGATTAGGTAATACGCATCAAGATCTTTAAAAATGAACATATTATTAAACCCTGAATTCTATATAAAAGAGTTGGGGAAACAGAGTAATGGGCAAATATTAATTTTTTTCTCAAGGATATATTTACTGAAGCATTGTTTTTGATAGCAAAAAATTGGAAACGAAGATTTGTGTAACAATAGAATTATCTAAACAACCTTATTGTTTGAGATGGAATGTTACACATCACTAAAATTATATTTTAGTGAATACTAATTAACATAGAAAATGCCATTAAGAAAAAAAAGCACAAAATTACATTTTATATGCAATATGATTCTAGTATAGATCTATATATTGCAAACAAAAAATATTGAAAGAAAATAAACATAAATCTTGATATTATTAACTCTCTGAGTGGTAGAATTTTAAATTGTTATTTTTTGTTCCTCCATTTTCCACATAGTCCAAATTTTCAATATTGTACTGGAGCTGTTTCCCTTTAAAGAAATTTCAAACTTTGAAATTTAAAAATAACTATGACAACTTTGGAATCAATGAGGAAATAACATATGTATTTGTAAAATATCTATAAAATAATAAAAATGCAAAAACACATGTTAAAAGGTGTGAAATATAACCAAAGCTACATGGAGAAGTAAATATGTAAACCCAAATGCTTCAATAAATAAAAAGAAGTTTAGATACATTTATAAACTTCTTAACAGCTAAAATGACAGAAAGTACAGTTTAGACATAAGGGGAGATCACAGTCTCACTGGTGCTATTTTTTAATCTCTCAAAAAAGGCAAATAAACTGATTCCTTAGCATTTGTCCTGAGGGGAGGAGTTACTGCTTCATTACACTAGACATTTATCAAGTTTTTGCCTGACAAAAAATAATATGACTATTAATGTACTTGATCTTCAACCTCATATTTTAAGAACTTTTGAGCTCAAAAGGCCACTGACATAATTATCCAAGAGCTTAAGTAAGCATTCAATTCAAGTACAGTCAATGCAATAAACAAAACAGAAATGATGGATGTTTGGAGATGATTGCATTATGAGAAAACTCAACATAGTAAAGTGAAAAATTAAAGTATTTAATAATAGTGCAAGAAGGCAATTAGATGGAGATACATAAACACAAAATAAAATTAAATAGACATATTTGTCAATTATTCCTCAATATATTAGGGAAATAAAATAAAATCAATAATAACAAAAAGCAAAATATTATAAAAGATCAAACTCAACTGTCAAAAATACCCTAAAATATCTAAGAAAAGATATTCATGTGTGACTTATTTGAAAATTATGAAATAAAACTAATAAATATACTTATCTTGATATAAATGGTCATGTTCCTACATAGGAGGACAGATTTTTTTTAATATTTCCAAAAAAATCATTTATACATTTACTGATATTCTCAAAAGAATTCCAATGAATAAATAGGCAAAAATTTTTATGAAAATATAAAGAGCAATTCTGGAGGAAAGATCATTTATTAAAACTAATATTAACATAATACAATGCTAGCATATGCATAAGCAGAAAGGTCAACACAACAGAATAGTCAAGAAGTTAAATTATATAATGATTCAATATATGACAAAGTGGTATAACACCTCAGTAGGTAATTATACATAATTATATGTACCTTACATAATTATATTAGCTTTCCTCCTAATACCGTACACCAGGATAAACTTCAAATGCATTAAATAACTAAATTATAAAACAAATTTTTTTTTCACTTTTCCTTTTTTTTTAAATTAAAGTTTATTGGGGTGATAATGGTTAGTAAAGTTACATAGGTTTCAAGTGTACAATTCTATACTACATCATCTATATATCGCACTGTGTTTTCACCACCCAGAGTCAGTTCTTCTTCCATAATCCTAATATTGTACTGTAATTATGTGTGTGAACATTTATCAATTTGGTGGACAGAAAAGAAATTTTTAATCGTAAATATCCCAACCCTCTCACAAGGCTAGACTCAGTTACCTAACAAATGACCGCTCCCCAAAATAGAGGCTTTAAATAACCAAAGATACTGCCTTGCTGACGTGGCCATAGTAAGCTTGTTTCGTACTCCATGTGCCATCCCTCTGGATCCCAGGATGATGGAACAACGGTCACCTGTATTATCCCGTCACCAGGACAAAGGGAACAAAAGAGAGCTCTAGAGGTTCTCTCTCTGGCAGGTGAGTCTCTGTCCAGGAAGTGACCCATGTAACTTTTGCTCAAGGGTAATTTACATCCATAAGAAAAACAATCCTATCTCAAGATATAAAAAGGTAAAGGAACAAGTGATTTAAGTTGCAGACATACAAATAGGTAGTAAATAAGTATTAAACATCACACTCATCCATATTCAAAGGGATGCAAATTAGAGCAATAATAAATTCTGTCTGTCAGAAACTAATTTAAAAACATTACAGATTCTCAACAAGGTTGGAATTCAATTGGGCATTTCTACACAGTGGATACAAGTTCAAAATGGTCAGCCTTCATTTCTGCATGGCTCTTTTGCGTATCACAAAAGCTTAAACTCATGAACTAATAACTACGTTTCAAGGCATTTGTCTTTCTCCCAGCAAAATCGTGAAAAGCACCAAATGTCAATCATTATAGGATTTATAATTGAAGAATTAGCAACAACTTACCAAAAAAGTGAGGTTGATTAAACCGTGATATATCCAAACAATGAAATATTAGACAACTATTATAAAGCAGGGCTATTTTGGGGAGGAGAGGACATAACTATGAGACAGTGCTATGTAAAAATGGCAGGAGAAATAGGATAATGTCGCCTTCATTATTTCAAAGAAAATTCAGATATGGATAGGAGAGAATGGAAGAAAATTCACCAACATGTTAATAATTGTTTCACAGTGGTGAACTGTATTTTGTTGTTTTTTCCCTTTCTTTCAACTTTTACCCAATTTATATGAGTCTGTTTTGTTGTTGTTGTTGTTGTTTTAATTATTTAGAATGTTTATACACACCAGACTGTTGCATCCCTTGTGAGAGTTCAGAGTGCAATATATCTTAAAATATATGTAAATGAGCAGCAAAGAGAATTTCCAGATTTTAGTCCTTCTAGAGTAAGTAGTGTGTGTTCCCAAAAGTTCCATTAGAGACATTCTGAATGCAGAAGCTTCTGTGACATGACAGTTAACGGCCTTTTTTTTTTTTTTTAAACCAACTTGTAGCTTTCCTAGATACTTGTATTAGTCAAGTTTATCTCTCTTCATCTGGGACCTAAATGCTTTACAAAACACATTTTCTCTGAGAAATAAATTCCATAGACTATCATTCATGTCAACGGGAACTCTGTCCATATTATAGTGTTGTATCTTAGACTGTGACTATGAGCTCCACTGAAATACCTTCTGGATTCTGGGACACTTGAACAATAAGAAACACAGAATTTCAATTTGAGACTTTTTAAAGGAAGAGGGTTGTAGTAGTTGAGTGTTTAAATCTGAGACAATGTAACCTTCTTAGATGTTCCTAAACACTGTTGCTTTGTATAACATTTTGTACAATTTTTAAATCAATAAATGAAAAATTTATTAAATGTGTTTTTTAATTTTCAAATAAAGATGTAGAGGTGTGAAAAAAACTAATGAAAAATAATAAAGAAAAATAAGAAGAAAGTGTAGCAAAGTATTTTGCATTTTTAAATATTTACATTCAATATCAAGGACTCGTATCCTTCCCACAACGTATCTTTGAGATGATTGATTAAAGATAAGCCTTTTCATAGAAATACAGACCATCTTAATGTTTAGGTTATTTTTTGCAAATAAAAATGGAGGTAAAAATTGATGGTATAAATCTAATATTAATTTTCAAAAAAATTGTCATCATTAGAGGGATTATAGTTCTGATCAAGAACCTAATATCTAAGATTTCATTGAAATGAGCACAAAACCAATATTTAAGACTATAAATTATTTTAGTCAGTCCCAAAGAAAGCAGTTCACTGGATCAAAATTTTCAAAAGGTGTTTCTCAGGATAGCAATGCCGCTGCATGCCCCAGTTACAAGGAAAACTGTCCTGATGAAATGAATTGAGAAACAGTGGATTAAACAGAGGCAAATTGCTTTTTTACTATAGGACTTCTGAGAGACTTGTATGTGTTATTGTGCATCTGAAGTTCTCAAAAGAGAAGATACTAAGCAATGCTTCCCAAACATACCGGGGGTGCCCCAAAAATGTATACACATGACTTGTATTCATCTTTTATTATCGGTATCTATTGAGTATTACAATTTTAATACAGTTTTTTCCTTTCTTAAAATGTGTATACATTTCATTGGCACCTTCTGTATTTGACCACTGAACTCCCTTTGCGTGGGGCATCTCCTGGGCGACTTCCGTGCACACACATTGGTAAATACTGCTCTGTTGGAGTTATGAGCTTCCCTGCGTTCCGGTGTTAGACAACAGTTCTCATCTTTAACAGCAATATCTCCTTCTCAGCAAGAAGACATTTCATCTTGAGAAGCAGCAGAAATAAAAGGGAAGAAAACAAGAAAGTTGTGGTGAAATGCGTGACAAAACTTCCCTGGACTGCATGCAGGCTATGAACTTGACACATTCCATTCACTTAATTAGTAAGGAAATAGAAGGGATTTGAGCCCTGTAGTATGAATATGTGTCATTTAAATGAGATGTTAAAAGCTAAAACTGTAACTGATCTCAAGAGATAGTAGAGCGATCACAGATTTTCATAAGAATAAAAGTTTGGCGTGAATCCTTTGGCAACATTCCCGGGTCCCGCCTGAAATCTGCAGTTGACTAGGCGATGAGCCATTTCTCCATGTTGTGAAGGTGCCAGCAGTCTGATGAGAAGTGAGCATTTAGAGAGGATCAGAGCTTTTCTAAGTTCTGGGGACAACGGGCCATAATGGTGGGGACGGAGCTATAATCATTTCTATAAAGGCAGTAACGGGAAAGCTGGGCAGTCTCACTCTACTCTTATACCTCAACAACCGCCCTCCTTCTTTCACACCTCTCTCAGAAGCCTCTTTGACCTGGGAGAACATACTACTTTATCAGGCACCATGTTAAGGCAGAGAGAGAGAGAGAGACAGAGAGATTCACGTCAACTGACTGATCGTTTGTTGGAGACAATGTACTGTGCTGAAATTGTTGTATGGAGTCCTGGCAGACACAAGTATCACTAAACACTGTCCCTCCCCTCCAGGAAAGGTTAGCTTCCCAGCTTAGGAGTTTACAACAAAACTAACTCTGCAGCTATGAGCTAGATTTCATTATCAAAAGACAAGGAGAGTTCACCTCTGGCTGGAAGAATCAGGAGAGACTCCACATTGGAGGGACATAGAGTGGCTTTCTTGTTTTGTTGATGGAATAATTAATTGACTGTCGTACGTGGTTTCCTTTTCCGTCGTCTACCACCAATAGTTCAACCTGTCCCAATAGAATGGAAGCTCTGTTGGGGGCAAGAGTCAACTGGTTTTCATCTTTGTAACCTCCACTGCTGGCCGCCTTGTCCTAGATAATAACAGATGGCCAATAATGTTGGATGAATTGAATATTGAATATCACTGGGACAAGAATCACTTGGCTTTGGATAATTTTTTTTTCATTTTTAATGTGCAATTCAAATTTATTTTTAAAAAAATTATGGGCAGCATCTGCTAAACAGCCTATAAACCACAACTTTTCCCTTATTTGGCCTTTCCCGTAACTGCTACCTCTGAGGCACATCAGGAATCCCTTACTCCATAGATATTTTTTCTTCCTCCTCCAAGGCCCTTCCTGCTCAATTTGTGCAGCTCTCTTTAAGACGTCAAGGAGAGAGTGGTTATTTTTTCAGGAGTAACATCAAATCCCACTCTCCCTCCTCCAAGGACACCAGGACATGAAGACACTTGTAGAAAGTCTGAGCAACAGCCAGACCATTGATTCTGTCTTCTTCCTTACCCACAGTTCTGTCCTTACCCAGGACTTCTTGAAAAGTTAAAATCCAGGTAACCCTGTCCTTTGATGCCCCATTGTGTCATCAAGGAAGGCCTGCTTCCCATGCAAAGTCATACAGCATGAAATCTTTACCAAGATGGTGTTAGTAAAACACGAAGAGCTAAGCTGAGTGGGGAAGAGAGTATTTAACTATGGGAATCTTAGAAGTTAAATTGGTAGCCTTGCAATTAAAGGTGTAGTAAATATAGGTCTATAGTAATATATAGTAATGATGTAATAAACTAGAATTACGGTTGTGGGAAGAAAGAGAGACAATATAGTATTGTATATTTAAGGATCAACTATTAGCAAAGGAATTGATCAAATTGCCATCTTGTTTGCTGTTGATAGCTTCTGGAATAGTTAGGATTCCACAAAAATGCAAAACAGGACTCAACACTACTGAAGCTTCCCATTTCTTGATTGACAGCTAATATTTTTAGTCTCCCTTCTTGGGTGATCTCACAATTTGCCACAATGGGCACACTACAGCTAGTGAAGAGAATAAGCGAGGTTTATTTGAATGTGTACAATAACATCTTGGCCCTGTCACATTCAAAATAATATAGGAAAGTGTAATAAACAAAGAAACTCAGTGCATTGTTCGGTAGAGCTACCTGCTTTATTTACAAAATCAAATTAGAGAGCCAGAGGTAGTTATTTGAAGTACTGAATAAGGTAACATTTTACAAAGAGGAAAAAAACAGAGTAATTAAAAGCAACCACTATTGACATTTTCTTAAGATTATTAGGATACTGTATTAGTTTCCTATGGCTGCTATAATGAATTACCACATACTGGGTGGCTTAAAGCAAGGAAAATTTGTTCTCTCACATTTCTGGAGGCCAGATGTTGGCGAAATCAAGGTGTCAGCAAGGTTCTGCTTCCTCCAAAAGCTCTAGAGGAGATTCAATTCCTTGCTTCCTCCAGCTTCTGCCAGCTCTCGTCATCCCTTGGTTTGTGACTCCCGTCTCTGCCTCTCTCTGTCTACACTTGCTCCTGGGTGATGTTAACCAGTCTTATGGCTTTAAATACGACCTTATGGTGATGACTTCCAAATTTCTATCTCCAAGCCAGACCTCTCCCATGAAATCCAGATCACTTCTTATCTAACTTCCTAGTTGACATCTCCACTTGGATTTGTAATAGGCACCGTGAAATGAATGATGCTCCAAATCAAACACCTGCACTTTTCTTCATCTTAGCAATTTCAGGCCGAAAACTTGACATCGTCCTTGATACTCTCTTCCCACTTTTGGTTAGTTCATCAGTACCTACCTTCAATTTTTAGCTAGAATTGAATCACTTTTCGCCATACTCTAATGTCACTAATCTGCACCATGCCACCATCCTTTCTTACCTGGATTATCTCAGTAGCCTCTTATCACAACAGCCTGTTATTGCAAAGGTTTCTGTAGCAGATCTCTATTTCCATTTGTGACACTCTCCTCCCTTCAGTCCATTCTTCATACAGAAACCAGGGTGAGCTGGAAAAAGCCACTGCCCCTATGTTTCTCCTTTACTCTCACACAACCATCACACTCACAACACTTCTGGTCATCAAATGTGTGGAGGTTTTCCACACCAAGCGTTTCTCCATGACACCAGCTGGGTGTCCTACAATTCAACTTAATTCTGATACTATCTACTTTGAGATGGTGTCAGAGGGGTCACAGGTCAAGGGGTCAGTCTCATAAGACTGCCCCCAAGTTTAGATATCAGACACAAGTAGTAGGTCCCCGGGTTACCCACAATTCTGTATGACTTGAATATAAACTGGAGGTTCCCATGACCTCCTCATCCCTTGCATTTGATTATTTGCTTGAGTGGCTCAGAGAACTCAGGGAAACACTCACTTATGTTTACAAGTTTTTTAAAGGATATGATTAAAGGCATATAGATGGACAGCCAGAGGAAGAGATACATAAGGTGAGGTCTGGGAGGGTCCCGAGTGCAGAGGCTTCTGTTTCCCTAGAATTGGAGTTCATCATCCCCCAAGTACAAGGATGGATTCACCAGCCTGAAAGTTCTCAGAACCCCGTCCTTTCAGGTTTCTATGGAGCCATGATTGATTAGATCATTGGCCACGGGTTATTGACTCAACCTCCAGCCTCTCTCCCTCCCCCTCCCTAGAGGTCAAAGGGGTAGGAGAATGAAAATTCCGACACTCTAATCAAGTTTGGTTTTCCAGCCCCCGCCCTCCATAGGTGGTTTCAGAAAGTCACCTCATTAACATAACAAAATACACATTTATTGATGTTATCACATAGGAAATTCCAAGGGTTTTAAGAGCTCTTTGTCAGAAATGGGGTCAAAGAGCTCTTATAAACATTTTTCTTGTTATAAATCACAGTATCACATATACCCAGTCTATAAGGACTGGTGTGTGAGCTGTACTCCTATTAATAACTTTCCCTTGTTTCCAACAGACTTCACTTTTCTGGTGGTTCCCCACCCCTCTCCACACTCAACTGCAGATTTTGGTATTATCAGCAGCCATTTCTAAGGGAAAAAAGGACAGTGTGGTGGGGTGTTGAGCTAATGGCATCATTTATAATGCCTGCTTGGTGAAGGAATGAAAGAAAATTGTCCCCCAAATAAAAAAAAAAAAAAAAAGAGATCACCTACGCATCACCTAAACACATAATAAAAACACTTAAAATTCTCTTAAACTCAGGTACATTCTGCTTTATGTAAAAGACAACTATATATCAAAGGAATAATATTGACATGAACAGGCAGTTCTACAAGTGCTATTTCTTCTTTTTATCCTCGTTATTTATGTGTGATAATAATTTATTATGATTGAGTTTTCAGGGCACTTTCGCTGCATCACATCATTTTTTACAGAGAACTCCTCCAAAGGAAGCAAGGCAACACATTTAGAGGAGAAGGATATCAGAAATACTTTGAAGTCACATAGGTAGTAGGTAGGTAGGTAGATAGATAGATAGTCAGATATGTCTACATATCTACATATCTATCTATTGCCAAAAAAATGGCACACATTTAGAGGAGAAGGATATCAGAAATACTTTGAAGTCACATAGGTAGTAGGTAGGTAGGTAGATAGATAGTCAGATATGTCTACATATCTACATATCTATCTATTGCCAAAAAAATGTATACGCCTTGTAAGAAAGGAAAGAACTGAATTAAAATTGTAATACTCAATATATACCAATAAAAAAGATGAATACAAGTCATGTTTATGTATTTTTTTCGCACCTCGGTATACACACACACACACACACACACACACACACACACTCACACACACACACACACACACACACTAGAATCAAACATATGAGTTACCAGCCAAGGTTTTGTGATTTTGAATAAGCTGGGCAAAATGTCTGATTTCTCTGTTCATTTTTTGCATTCATAAAAACAGGAATACTATCTCCTACCTGAAATGTTACGAGGCTTAAACGAAATATTGACAGTAAAAGAGATAGTTCTTCTTCTTCTCCTTCTCCTTCTCCTTCTTATAATTTATTGAGGTGACAATGGTTAGCAAGGTTACCTAGGTTTCAGGTGTACAATTCCGTAATAATAGATCACTTCTCCTTCCATCACCATTTATTTGATCCCCTTGACCCTCATCTACTACCCCTCCCCCCTTACTCTCCAGTAACCACTAAACTATTGTCTGTGTTTATGAGCTTTTGTTTCTTTATTTGTTTGTCTTGTTCCTTTGTTGCTTTCAGTTTTATATCCCACATATCAGTGAAATCATATGGTTCTCGACTTTCTGTCTGACTTAATTTGCTTATCCTAATAATTTCAAGATCCGTCCATGTTGTCGCAAATGGCACTATTTCATCTTGTCTTATGGCAGAATAGTACTCCAAAGAGCTATTTCATAGTAACTTTCTTACTGATACTTAAAAATCCTTCTCAAAGACGCAGTAGGCAGGCCAAGGTCCAAAATTCAGAAGCTCTGATTTCTATTCAGGTGTTTGTTCCCTCCTGCTAGCATGCCTCATACAGTTTAATGGTGCTCACATCTGAGCCAATAATTGACTGTTTCCCTAAACAATTCAGGCTGAAGGTCTCAAGATACTTTGGTCTCCATAAGAATGGTGATTCTGAATAAGAACAGGCTCTCTTCATGAGAGTTCTCACCATGTGCTCGGGAGAGAAATAAACAAGTAATTGCAGGTAATTACTGTGGAAGCCCGAACACCAGGTTCTGATCCTAAGTCTGGGATATTCCAATTGTGAGTCACCTTGATTGTAGCAGTAGACCCACCATACCTCCACCTTCTTCTGGGACTAAATGTCTGTGATATGAGCTTACCACCTCTCTGTTGAGCAACCACTAGGAGTTCTGAGAGAAATGGAAGACCCCCCCAAGGACCTGCTTACCATTGTATGACAAAGGAAAAGACAAAGTCACTTAAAAGCAAAAATCTTCCTAATGTTGATTTCACAATAAATGTCCAACATGAATCCATAGGTAAAGGTTAACCATGGTCATAGAGTGTTCAACTTAGTTTCTCAGAGAACATGAAATGATCTCCATATGAACATCCATCATCAGTATGAAAGCCAGAGATACTTCCTAAAGGAGCCAAAGTAGTTCAACACAAACCTCCTTAGCTTCCCCAACCTGACAACTATAATTGGTTATTTAATAGAGAAAGTCAGTTGAGCAGGAGATTGTAAAAACTAATAATAATAAAATAATTTTAACTTAAAAGTTATAAATATGCATTTGTTTACTATTCTTTTAAAGTAGGATCAACATAATTTCTTTGAACTAGACTCTGCCAATTGGAGTTCTCTTTCTAAGAAAGAATATACCTAAATCATACTTGTGTCTATAGATGTTTATTTTGATTTTCAGTTTTGGATGTATATATATATATATATATATTGAATGCAGAGAAAACTTAAAGCACATGCAAATCAATCTAGCCAAGATAAGTTTGCTACAACTAGCCTTTGGTGAGGCATCACTCAATGGTGAGAGTATATCAGTAGCCATCTGCTTATTACAATGATGCCACTGGCACCAATTAATGTTTTTCCAAAGGAAAGCGGGAATATTAGGCCATCAAGGAGTAAGTGAAATGGAGGCCAGTTAAAAGCCTCTAATATATGCCCTGTGTCTATTGAAAATCCCAGGACAGCTCTTAAAAACATTAAGAATGTGCAGTTAATATATATCAATTGCCCCTATCAAGCTCATTGTGTCAAGTTCAGAGCTGAATTCTCTGATGAGGCTTTAAGCACTGGTATTTTATATTTTGCTTTTGATGAGATCCACATGTCTAAGATATCAGAAGCTTAGTGCATGTGTTTTTGGACAGTGGAGGAACATGTTTCTCCAGAGATAGGAGGCAGGTTTGCTTCTGAGCAGGGCCAAACAGTTTTTCAAAACAAAAACCATCACCACCACCAACATCAACAAAAACAAAGAAACAAAAAAGACAGTTCTTTAAATCGGCCCATGAACTTTGGAAAGTATTAGAATATGACCCCAGAATTCTGAGCCACCAAGAAAAGATATTTTCATTCTGAAAACTCTATAAATGTATATCTCATTTGGATCCCAACTCTCTGCATGATGCCTCTAGAGTCCAGAATGTCTGCTTCTGAATAGAAAGAGCTTCATTTGCAGGAAGGATGGTTGTACCAGGATACAGTTCAAATTATGTTTAGGTCAACCACAGCGTGATTTATGTCCAGACTGTAGGAAATCACTCCCCACCTTATTATCAGTTATACTTTCCATGGTACTAAATATTTGGAATACATTTGCCATCTGGGAAGGATTATACTTTCCAACATTGGGTTTGAAATTAGGAGCATACATATGAAATTAGAACTGTTTATCTACATGTCATACATGCTGATAAACTTCACTTTTAACACAGGGTTTGGGGTTTGTTCTGCCCACGCCTACATTTATTGTTTTGGGCCTTTTGTTGGAATCATTTATATTTTATTCTTTGTAAAAAGCTAAAACGTGTGACTAATGTGACTAACGTTTCTCATGTGTGTCTTTTGCTTCTGCAGGAGGGATTTTTGAAACTGTGGAAAATGAACCGGTTAATGTTGAAGAATTAGCATTCAAGTTCGCAGTCACCAGCATTAACAGAAATCGAACCCTGATGCCGAACACCACACTAACCTATGACATCCAGAGAATTAACCTTTTTGACAGTTTTGAAGCCTCACGGAGAGGTAAGTATTCTCACAACGTTTTAAAGCTTCTTTGGGGGACATGTCTGCGCTACACGTCACCTCCTTGTGGCCACCTGCCCTTTTCTAAAGTGGACATCTTTGTGCAAATGGGTTGCAGGTACTCTCGCTCAGTCCCCGATGTCATCGTCCAGTGCAAGCTGAACTGTTCTGGTGGATGTCGCCCAGGTCTGTTTTGTGGGTCTTTCTGATTAGGTTCCCCTTCAGTGCCCTCCACTCTATGATTAACTGGTTCAGCTGTGAATGGAAAATGTCAAGCTTGATCTGTTTTTTCCTTCCCGAGGCCGAGACACCACCATGAAATTGTGCAGTGCAGTCAAATAAAACTTTGCGGAAGGTCACATCCACCGTGCATGTGGAAATGCCCACAGCACATATAACTCACACCCTGAATTTTAACAGGTTATGAGCCAGTGGGTTTACCTGGTAGCTTCTCAATTTTTTTAACCCTTTTTCCACTGGATCATAAAATCATGATGACAAATTTTGAATCATTATGTCGTATACCTGAAACTGATATAACGTTACAGGTCAATGAAACCTCAATAAAAAGAAAAAAGAACATAAATGGAATCATACAATAAAAAACAAACAAAAAAATAAAGCAGGCGACTTGGGGTTAAAGGAGTTCATTGTGCTCTCTGCATGCTTCAAGTGTGGAAAAGATATCCACTGTAAAAAAATAATAATAATTAAAATTGAAAAAGAAGATTCAACTGGTGAGAACAATCTCTACACTTGATCACGTGACTCTCTTTTGCTTCTGAATAGAAAACGCCCTAAAAAAGTCATCTAATTATATGTAGACTGCAAGGTTTGTCTCATGGAAAGCGTCATGTGAATTGTGGGACCTGTTTAGCATCCCCCAGACACTTCCAAGAGGACGCTGTGAAGCGTGGTAACATGTGACGGACTTGAAGCTTGGCCTCAGAGTTGTCAATGAACAAGGGAGTTGAGACTCCCTTCATACAGACGTTTGTATGAAAACCAAGGCTGCTCCTCACCCCCAGAACAGGCGGGGCTCTTTCACTCTTAGAAGAACACTTTGCCCAACAAAAACACCCAAATAAACAGAACACAATGAGCACCATGTTTATGCTGGTTTAGTTACAACCAGTAACTACCGTAAATACTGGTTGTTTCCACATAGAATTAACCCAGTTAGGATCATAGGATACATTCACCTAATACACTCTTCTAAGATTTTCTGTGTTCTTTACAAAAGAAGTGTCGAAACTTGTTTTCCTGGGAGCACAGATGAAACGTAAATAGTATAATGATTTTTTTTTTCTACCTATGACAGGATCTTAGTAACAAGAATATTTTCTTTTAAAAGTGGATGGAGTTATAGATACTATATAGGTCAGAGTTGTCTATGAACAAACACCGGGGGTGCCAAAACAATATATACACATGATATGACTTGTATCCATCTTTTGTTATCGATATATATTGAGTGTTACAATTTTAATACAGTTTTTTCCTGTCTTAAAATGTGTATACATTTTTTTGGCACCCTCTGGATAAAACTTTATACAGCACTTTAAAGTTTACAAGGCTTATTCACATAAATTATCTCTATGGGCTAGATCTCTAACTCCCTTTCTCTGTCTCTCTCTATTTCTCTCTCTGTCTCTCTCTCCCTCACACCCTCCCCCCACACAAAAAAGCATTGTTGAGTAAATACCTCAGAAAGCCAACCACATTTAACAATTATACTTCAATCCACATAAAATTGAAAGCTTTTTTGTGATCTGAAGTACCTGCCAGTACTTGTAAATTAAACACCCAAAAGCTTCTTAAAACTAGTAATTTGCTGGCAAAGAGAATTCAAAAGGATTGATTTTTTTGTCAAGTAACATTAGCATCCCAGAGCTAAATATTAGGAAGAATTTCAATCCATGGCCCATGTTAGACAAAACAACAGTTCATATATTTGCTTATGCTCTCATTTTAACTTGCTAACAACAAAAACATAGCCAGAAAATGAACTTCTTGGGACAATGGCAATTACAATTACAGTACTTAATGCAGAAAAGCATATGTCTTCATATCTCATGTGGCAGGTCAGTGCCAAAGATCAGAAAATTTTCCTTGTGAATAACTCAACACTTGCTGTCCCATAGATATTTGGAATATGACCCTCAAAATTTTATTTATTTTTTTCTCTCTAAATTAAGTTAGATGATTTTGACTAAACCATATGGCTTTTCTACTTACTTTTATTTGTAGAATGACATTATCATAAATATTAACATAATTTCATTTATAAAGTTTGTTATAATTTAATTCAAATATTCAATTATCTCTCAGCAGTTTCAAATTCCTTTAAACTAGCTTTAAAGTATGCATTTGAAATGCTTTTAAATTTATATTTAATGCCAGCATAAATTTATGTTAGCATAAAATGAGTAGGCACTATTTTTGCATGGTGGTAGGAGATAATGTATCCCAGCCTTTCTGGAAGGGAATTTGACTAATTTGTACCAATTACCTTAAAAAATATCAATACCTTGAATTATAGCTGAACATCTACTCTAAGAATACAATGTAAAATTCAGGGAAAAATATAAGAACTAAGATAACTACCTATAATAGCAAAAGTTAGAAGCAGCTTAAATATTCAGTATTATTCAAGAATTCAGAAATCGTTAAATAAATGACGATATACTCACGGAATGGGCTATTCTACAAACACTGAAAATATACTGTTGAAGAATTTGTAGTGACTTGGGGTAAAAGGCATGCTTTAGTGTTACATTTAGTCTGAAATAAAGCAAACAATGCATCAAACTCTATCTATATAATTCATTTTTTAAATAAATCAGAACACAAAAATATCAATAGATATTATCTCAAGATGATGGAATTACACAGCCTTTTTTTCTTCCTTACAATTTTAAATATTCTAATTTCTCTCAATAAGTGTATATAATCTTACAATGAGAAAAACAAATAAATGTCCTAAGTTAATTTTTAAATACATGTTGACTTGATTGTGTAAGGCTACACGTTGACTGATACTGAGTTAGAGAGTGAACTGACCTTGAGCAAGGTCCCCGGGTTCTGGTACAACTCTGCCATTATCCAGTGGCCCTGACATACTCCACTGTCTATGATATTAGTAGGTTAGACAAAATGTCTTCTAGGATCCCGTTAAGCTATGCTATTCTATTATTCTGTAATTAATTAGGTATCAGAATCACTTAACATTCTTTAGCAGTTTTTCAATAGCCTGGAACTTCTTTCGAAGTTTTGGGAAGACAGGATCTAAAGCATTTTGCAGTCACACAGGAGTCTTCTGAATTCTGTGACCACATTAATATCTGCACTGCTAGCCTGCCATATAACAAAACTTCATTCACATGGCGCTCACTTGCCAACTGGCTGGTAGAGTAGCTCTGAGCGCCCCTGGGTTAACACCATACCAAGCAAGGGATTTAGATTCCATCTGATTAAAGGTAATGAAGTGAGACATGCAACTCATTTTTATTTGCAGGGAGTTGGCCCTGTGGTGTGTTGCGAATCAGTTTCACATTGACATCTCTCAGTATATTAGTATCTGAGGAATTCTGGGAGTTGGGTTATGCATGCAGGGGGATAGTGGAGGACAGTTTGCAATAGTGAAAATGAAAACAAGAATCATGGAAGAAAGGATTACATTCACAGAACTCTCTTTCTCTTTCCCCTTCCTGCCCTCTCTTTCCACTCCCTCCTTGTCGTTGGGCATCAGCGTGTGACCAGCTGGCTCTTGGTGTGGCTGCTGTCTTTGGCCCTTCCCATAGTTCTTCTGTCAGTGCTGTGCAGTCTATTTGCAACGCTCTTGAAGTTCCGCACATACAGACCCGCTGGAAACACCCCTCGGTGGACAACAAAGACTTATTTTACATCAACCTCTATCCAGATTACGCGGCTATCAGCAGGGCAGTCCTAGATCTGGTCCTCTACTACAACTGGAAAACAGTGACTGTGGTATATGAAGACAGCACAGGTATGGGACTCATGCAAGGCCTCACCTGGCCACGTGTGGGCTGAACAAAAGGAACCGAAGTGTTCCATAGTCATGAACTCATCAGGTGGAGTGCATGAAAATGAAGCTGATGGAGTAGTCTAACTTAGAAATGCATGTCTAGCTAATTCCAGTTCCTTTTGGTGAGTTGATCCTTTCATTACCAAACTTAGGAGGATTTTTTTAAAGAAATATTACCTTTTTGATATATGTTGTAATCCAATCAGAATATTAAAGATGTCATTTCATCTACCCAATTCTATTAAGACTGGGCCCTGGACTCCATTTCTTAAATAATACAGAGAAAGTTTGAACATGACCACAAAGTATGATTCTAGCTTGGTAAGTAGCAGGATAAATGTCTAGAAACGTTGCTAAAGAAGGTTAACTAAGGGGGATCCAGTTAGAGGTTGGATCAATAAAGCTGACCATTTCTTGCAAGAGGGATGATGACCCTCCAGCCGTGAGCCCTGACTTAATAAAATTGTCCACCTGTTTATTTCAGGGCGAAGGACAGAAATGGGGTTCTCAGTGCCTTGCTCTCCCTAGACATTTCCCCCAATGAAGGTCCTTTTAATGGCAACTTCCCCCTTTGCCTCTGGTTACATTGTGAGGTTTGTCAGAGTTCAGACCTCCTTTTATTCAGTTGAAATTCTGCTGGTGACTCTTCATTGTCCACATAATACAGTGCAAGTTCTCCTAATTTAAAATTGTTCACCATCTAGCCCTTTCGTCTTCATTAACCCAGGTACTAGTTTCTCTATGTTCTTTATGGTCTCACATCAGTTATTATGAAGACTCTGCCATTTTTTAGATGCCCCCAAGTTCATCCCAATGATTCTTTTAGGAGGATGGCCCCTCCCTTGGGATGATCCTCCACAGCCCCCAAGGTGGTGAGTTCCTTCATTTTTCATGATTACACTCAAATCTCATTTCTTCCTTAAAGCTCTCTGAGACCACCGTAGGGTTCAAAATCACTTTGTAAATATAACCATTATATCAAAATTTTCAATTATCTGTTTACATGTCTATGAGCCTAGAAATTCCTCAAAAAATGGAATTTTATCTTATTTACTTTTATAACCTGCTACCTAACACAATCCTGGCATATAGGAAGGAATGGGCTTAATAATTACATGTGGAAAAAATAATATTACAATTGGCCGTTGAACAACACAGGTTGGAACTGCCTGGATCCATTTACATGCGGAATTTTTTCAATAAATACACAGTTGGCCCTCCATATTCTGGGTTTTGCATCCGCGGATTCAACCAACCGTGGACCCAAAAGAGTATTTTTGACCTGCTATTGGGAATCCATGGGTGTGCAGGGCCAACTGTATGGATTGTTCTACACCACTTTACGTAAAGGACTTGAGCATCTGTGGGTTTTGGTGTCCGTGGGGGTCCTGGACCATCTCTACATGGCTACAGAGGGATGACTGTATTTACTTTCTGAATATTTTTTCTCCAAGAATTGAAATTATTTCCTTACTTTGGTATACACATTTGGTAGTAAGACTAATAAAAATAGTGAAAATTAATAAAATAAAGTACATTTAAACTCTTAAACAGTATTTGATTTTTCACAGTCCTTTTCACCAAACACTAGCACTCACTGCTCCCCAGAGAGTGAATACTGAACCTTTTCTACTTGGCACTGAATTCTGGTTCCATTCTAAACTGTCAGATAAAAGTGACTATTCTGGCTGGAAATATGCATTTACGTATTTTCTTACACTTCATCCCATTTTAGGAAGAAGTAAAGGTAGGTGATTGGACATATAATTTATAAATATTATATTCAAAACAGCCCTACTGGGAAGGATAAGCCACAGGCAGTCATAGCTTTAGAGCTCCACTCGCTTACTGTGAAGAAAGAGCATATTATCAAATGAACTCCACAAGCATCTATAAAGACCCTTGAGATAGAGTATTATATTGTAAATGTTAGTGCAGTTAGATCATCCACGTTATCTACCTTTGTAAATAGAGAATCCCTTGAGCTGATAAAACCATACTATTCCTCATTATGTAGTACACACTATAATATAGTTTTCTGACGCTATTTCTATCATCACCAGCAAAGCAGGACTATCTAAAAGGAAGACAAATCAATAAATTATACTGAAACTTCTGGATTTCATTTAAGAAAGAACACAACTAGAGGTGTGAGCATAACTGCAGTAAATTTCAAATTGTATTTGGACAAAATATAATTTGTAAAAACATGACTCAAAAATCGATGTCCTAATTACCGTTCTGATTTCAGGCGAGCACCCATGAGTGTTGGCCATCTTACACAGGAGGAATATCAAACTATCATTACTATCATCTTTTGCAAGAAACTGAACTGTCCTTTCCATCCCTGTTAAGTTCATGTGAGCTCAGTTGCTCAATAAATACTTGTTGAAATGGAAAATCCAAAATGAGATTGTATGTTGCCCATTAAGTTAAAGATGATTCATGTTAAAATGAATTTTCCCACAAAGACATTAAAAATGTAAATGAATAATCAATTGAGGCATTAAATCGGAGACCAGAGAGTAAACAGGTCAACTGAGATCAATAAAAGGGACACCTTTGACTTTGAGTGGGTTTAGTACTGCTTGCCTCAGGGTTTTGGTTGCAGTAATTATTAAGCAATAAAAAGGAGAAAACTTAGTAAACCTGAAGGAAAGGAAAAGACTTAGGTGTGCTCCCGACCCACCCTCACACCAGGATTAAGTACCCGTTAAACAGCACTTTACCGAGATTTGTTTACGAGTTTGTGAAATAGCCTGAATCCAGCACAGATGCCTGTGGGACCAAATGGCCCAAGACTCCCATTGAAGTCAATGGGAGCCTTGTGCCTATCTCTAAGGACGTCGAAATTCAATTCATTAAATACTAGCTGGCAGGATTCTGTCCTCTGGAAGTGAAAATGTAGAAAGATCCTTGAGAACTGTTGGGGGGAGTAAAGTTTTGTCTCGCTTCATCTCTCTCTCTCTCTCTCTCCTCTCTCTCTGTTGCTTGAATGTTCTTTCCAACAGTCACCTACTTTTGTCTGATTCCTACATTAGAAGTGAAATGAGAAATTGCTACTCATTGGTCACCACCTCTGCTTCATTCGAAGCCGGTGGAAGCCTGCCTTTTATTCCTTTACAGGCATCAAGAGAGCTGAGAAGCTGAGCACTGAATGCAGTGTGGCTTGCTCAAGGCCAAACTTAGTGAAATGCAGCCACAGCCATTTCTGTAGAACAGGGCCCAGCACACTCCTTTTCTCTAAAGGCCAGATGGTATACAGCTTAAGCTTTCTGAGCCCTAGGGTCTCCATCACAACTACTCTACTCTGCTGAGGTAGCAAAAAGGCAGCCACAGGCAACAGGCAAGTGAATAAGTTTGATGTGTTTCAATAAACCTTTACTTACAACAAACAAAAAGGCCAGTGTAGTTGGATCAGAGTGAGGGGAAGGGTGGTGGGAGAGTAGGTCAGAGAGGAGAGACTTGTAGATCAGCAAGGGCTTTGTAGGTCACCCGAAGAGCTGCGGCTCCTCGAGAAATGGGAATCCCTTGGAGTTTTCAGCAGAGAAGTGAGGTGATCAGATGACATCATAAAAAGACCACTCTGGCTGTTGTATTGATTATACAAGAAGGCAAGGAAAAAATCAGGTGGCTTCTGGAGAAATCAAAGCAAGAGATGAAGGTGATAGCAGTAGAGAAGTAAAAAAGGGTCCGATTCAGGAAGTATTTTGACTGTTGAGTTGGCATAATGCCCTGAAGGAGTGGAAGGAGAGAGAGAGAGAGAGAGAGAGAGAGAGAGAGAGAGAGAGAGAGAGAGAGGAGTTAAAGATGACTCGACACTTTTTGGCCTGACCCAAAGGATGGAGCTAGTTTGGAGGACTAAGGATGGTATGAAGAGTTCGGTCACGAACATGTTAAGTTTGAGTTTGCGATGTCTGCTCGATCTCCAAATGGAGGTGACAAGCAGGCCGTCGGTACGTAAGTCTGTAATAGTCCAAGAATGTGATATGGGCTGGAGACACAAATTTGAGAGTCCTCAGCATATTAATGGGACTAGATGAAGCCACCAAGGAAATGAGGTCCAGCCGGATGCCTCTCGCCCTGAGTTCATAACAGATAGCTCGTAAGTCTTTTTGTTTTGTTTTGTTTTGTTTCCATCCAGGGTTGCCTTAAGTCATTTTTCTCAACACATTGGAGCTCCTGGATTTCTGACATACAGGTTACAATAAAGAGCTATTAGCTCTCACTTGAAAAATAGTCTCTCAAAGCTTTACAGTAAGGACTAATTTGAAATGAGATCAACATCCATAAAAATGCAGTGATTGAAAGAAACAATAAATCCAGGGAGAAAACACAAGGGAAATAACCACAAACATCACGATAACTAAATTCTTGAGCACCGTGTGCCTTGCACTGTTCTAACTACTTTGTGTAATTAAACCATTTAATATGCTTGACCATTCTGTGAATAAGTGAAATAGCTGCTCTTATGGCTGTATTTAAATAGAGACTTAAATTTGTTATGTTTATTATATTTCCCTCCATTTTCCCATAGAAAACAGATAAAATATATTGTTCAGAAACAGGACTCTTGACAGAGGCCTACAATTGGGACTAGAAGAAAATTAACATTCTGATGTAGACGACCAAGCCCCAAATGAAAGATATTCTGTATATGATCAGTGCTGAATGAAAAGTAGTGGAATCTTTTCACTGTCAGCAACTCACCACACTGTGTAGTTATAACCACTCATGCTACACAACACTCCTACCACATACCTTCCCACAATTCCACCTGAAAGAGCTGAGGAATAGAAAATCCTTGGCACTTAGTACCAACAAGATATAAATTATAATTTTTCTTTGTCTCTGCTCTCACTCTTTGTCCCTTCATATTTACCCACTCCAGTCTCCTGACCCGAACCCTATTCAAATTTTCAGAATCCTGTTAAGGAAACTACTTCAGATATTGCATGCCAGGTAATTAGTTTTAACTACCATTGATATTAGTCAGAATTCAGGATTAAAATATACTACTGATGGAGCTCACTACAACACAGGTAATCTCAAATATTTTGACTAGATTCTTTTTTTGCAAAACAAGGGACACAATTTTTCTTTTGGGAAGTATAGGCTTTCCTTGAAGGATTTTTTCTTTTTAAGCGCATGTATGAAGATCTGCACTTAAAAGTACTGTATTTCCCCAGGTAAATCACTCAGACATTTCCATGTTTCAGTTCTGATTCTTCCTCCCATCTGGAGGGTGCAGAGATCCCCCTAAGAATCTTATTAGATTTGAGTATATTAATATACCAACACGTGTGTGAAATACCATTTTGCATGTTTCTAAGTTCAAATGAAGACGGAATTAACATTTAAAATGTGTGATCTTATCTTTGGGTCCCAACGGCTTATTACATTCATTTTTATGGCATCAAACCAATTGGTGCGGTTTAATGAACAGGGATTAGATTAAGAGTCAAGAAAACCTAGGCACTTTTCTTTTGAACTGATGCTCAGTAAATATAACTAAAGCCATCCAGAAATGGATTGGGCTGCAACATGAGGAAGATAATTTCTCAAACGGAGAGGTGTTCAGCAGCAACTGTCTAGCGGGGATTCATGCATCAAGCAGGGGTTTGACCCTTAAGGTCCCTTCCAATTCCTGGAATATGTGACACATTTTCAGGGCCAATCCAAACAATTAACCTCACTCTGCCTCACTTTCTTTACTGTAAAACAGCACTGACACCTATCTGCCTCAGAGTTACATTCTGAGGTTTAGCGAGCTATTTATAAGGCACACAGCATGCTTCATAAAAAGGGGCAATGTAAACAGCAAAGTGTATTATTATTTAAGGAGAAGTCACAGGAAATGTTAAACGCCCACTGAAAGTAGCAGATTCTTTTTTTTTTCCTCCTCCATATGCTTCCCCTGTTCCCAGAGTCACTCGATGTGCATGCAAATCAGCATTTTTTCCTTTGTCATATGTGAGTGCAGAGTAGATACGTGGCCAAAGCAAGTGTTTAGCATTGGCCATTTGGACATTTTTAAAAGTTATCTCTATATGCAGAGCCCAGCTCAAACACATGTGAATTTAGCAGGCCCCAACGGTGTGGTTTCCAATTGCATTCCTGGAGGTGGGAGTGGAGGAAAGAGGTTCTTATATTATTTCATAGCTATATGTTTGTATCTTTTCATTTAGAATGATTTGAGCTTAGAGGAAAGTTGCAAGAAATGTACAATGAACTCCTATATACCCTTCATCTAAGTTCAGCAGTAATCATTTGGCCACATTTGCTTTAATGCCCTATGAGTCTCTTAATATAAAAACAACTACAACAACCATAATAATAAGTAAGTAGCAGTATTGTTGAACCATTTGAAAATAAGTGGCAGACATTATGACCTTTTTACCCCTAAATAAATTAGAGTGTCTCCTAAGAACAAGGACTTTCCTTGTTATAACCATAGTACAATCATCAAACACAGGAAAGTTAACACTGATACAATACTGCTATCACATATAAATGTGAAGCTGGTGCTGGCTGGCCTGAGTGCCTCATGGCAAGTTGTGCTTAAGCATATGGAGGCTTTCTAGTGACCAGAGGGCACTGGTTTCCCCTCCAGAACGTGGCTTTGTTCTAGGCACAGATGGAGCCCACTTGGAGTGCTCGCGGCCAAGGGTATTATAAAAATTATAAGTCCTCCAGCCTTTTTCACCTGCTCAGAGGGACCCAGAGACAACTTACCCCACCCCCACCCTTATGGAAGAGTGACCTGTACCCACGCTGTCTTCACACTCTCTCCTCACAGGGAAAGGCTGATTGAGATTGCTGGGTCAGCTTGATAACACACACAGACAAAACTTGTGCTGGATCTGGTCCTGTCAATATGCTTCTAAAATAAACAGAACTTGATCACATATATACACACTTTCTCGATAGATAGATAGATAGATAGATAGATAGATAGATAGATAGATAGATAGATAATTTCTACTTTCTCTCATTATCCCAATAACTGTCCTTACAGCGTTGTTTGGAACACAGGATCACTCATTGCATTTCGTTGTCATGTCCTTTTAGTCTCCCCTTTGGTCTAAAACAGTTCAGCATTCCTTGGTCTTTCAAGACCTTGATATTTTTAAAGAGCACAGGTGGGTTTTACTGCAGAATGTCCCTCAGTTCGGTTTGTTGGTTGTCTTCCTATTATGCATTTTATTTTTAAAGTCCCACTGTGGGCTAGGAAAACCATCACCATTATCAGCTTTGTGTGCACCTTTGCTCTCTGTAACTGGAGTCCATGCTGGGAGCACTGGCACGCTCAGTCAGGGCTGGCTTCCAAACACTGGAAGACCCTGAGCCAAGTCAGGAGTGTGCCCACATCGATTTCCTTTCCCTGAAGAAATTATTTGTGTAGCAAAGAATTTTTAACTGTCCTTTACAATGAGGTGTAAATGCTGAATAGATTGCTGCAGAATACAAACAAAGGGAAAGCTTTCTGTCAATTCTGTGGGGAAAAAAAGGGGGGGAGGGGAGAGACAAAAGAAAAAAAAGCCTTTGAATTATGGATTCTACAACGTTTGCTAATGAAGGCAGAAAGGTTTTGAAGGAAACAATTGCTTGGAAAAGAGAAATGTAAACCTCACTGTTCCTTGCTCATTGTTCTTACCACAATGTGGGTCAGTAACCTTTAAATCTGCTGCTCCCCTCCCTGCCTGAGGGCCATTCATCTGTATGCAGACAAAACGAGGACATTAGGGCTTACTAGTTAGTGAGTTTTCCCAAAGATAAATTTAGATAAATTGAGTCCAACTAGAAACTGGTCTTTGTAGTGAGTCTTTGTCCTTTCTCCTCTAGTGGTATTAAAATAACTTTCTTTTATAAAACAATTGTGAAAATGCACGGTCTTTTTTTTTTTTTTTTTTTTTTTTGAGAAAGAGTGGTGTTTATTAATGGACGCAATTTGCCAAATAAAGGTTGAAGGGTTTATGTTGATCCAAACTTTTTTCTCTCTGCTTATTTCCTCAGTTGTTTTTTTAAATAAAGTTAATTAGTTAGTGATTCAGTCAGTTGTTTAGTTGATCTGAAATCTAAAAGTCAGAAGAAGCCACTGATTTGGTGGAAAGAGCCCTAGATTGGGAGTCAAAAGGTTGACCTGGCCTTAAACCCTCAATCTGCCATTTAACGGCCTCACCATGACCTTCAGCAAGTTGTTCCAACCTCCGTCAGCCTCAGCTCATAATTTATAAAATTAATAGTAACTTATGCTACACCCACATCATGAGAGTTTAATGGGATAAAATCCTTCTATGGAGCTGTGAGGACCTCAAAGCAAGATGTGTTTATGTCACACCCTCAGTGGTTGTCATAAAATGAACATCCAGGAAATGTGATTCTATAAAAATGAATGAATGAAGTGAGAAAATGTTTTCAACTGCAAGCGCCATAAACATATGTGTAAGTCATCATGATAAGGAAGACACACTTTAAGATTCACACTCCATTCCTCAAAGAACAAAAGAGCTGTTCATTGCAGCATATGAAGTGCACTTCTCACATTTTTTCCCCATTTTATTTAAAGACCATATTGAGCTCTCTTGTGGTCATGCTCAAGTTAAAAAAAAAAAAATGTATGCGACTACAAAGCAGGAGGGTGATAGGAAAAAAGCAGGAGAGAGACACAAGCAGCCTGAAGTAAACAACAAAGGAGAATGTGTCCCTGTTTTAAATTTTCCCCCATCTCAGCAAATAATCCAAAACCATACTTATTCCCTCAGCACCAACAATTTTCATTTGTAAAGCAGGATGGTGAAGGGGAAAGATGGAGGGCTGGACTCAAAGACAACAATTTGAATCCATGGCTCCTCCTATCTTCACAACCCTCAGTAAGTTACGTACTAAATTGCTCTGAGCCTTGGTTTTCTTGTTTGAGATAATGAACATAACTATGCTGGTTTCCTAGGATTATTGTGAGAATTAACAAATATGCAAGTCCCTGTGCTCGGTTTTCTTCCATTTTTCATACTTATCAATGGCTCAGGACAAGTAATGCTAGAAGAGGGCAAGTGAGCTCTTTATTAATAATTTAGAGTCTTCAATCATGTTGACTGAGTTGAAAGGAAGCGAGAGTCCAGGAAGGCTGTCATTCTAACATTTTCTACTTTCATGTTAAAACATTAAAAATAATAATGAGTGCTACATTTTGATATAGTTCTCCAACTTCTCCCTTCCTTGCTCCCTGCCATTGGACTCTGAAGAGCAGCTTAACTGCAAATTTACTGTATATCAGAACCAAACCTATGCATAGCATTAGAGGAATCTTTTAACATGTGAGCCACCCAAATGGGGCCTCTGCGGGGGGGGGGGGGGGGAGAGGGGGCGGAGACTAAATAAAACAAGAAAATGAAAGAAACGCATTAAGTCCAGAGGTAGCTGGTATCCGTGCTGTATCTTGTACGGTGCCTACTATAATTTCCATCCGGATATTAATAAAGCTTAATATTTCCTATTGATTACTTAGAGCTGACAAATCCTGAAGTCACAGAACTGTGTAATAAAAAGAAAAATAAGTCAATTTTCCAGTGTGATGGGAGTTGTTGACTGAGAGCCAACATCATGCAGGGTAGCAAGTGCCACTAACGTCAGGGGAAATGAGACGGAGGCTTTATGGAGCTGTTTGTCTTGCCCTCGCAAAGCACTTCTGTTAAAAAACGGCGCAGCTCAGGAGATTCATACTTGTGGCAAATCAAACATTCTCCGTCAAGTTAGTTGGCTCTATACACTTTCCTACAATTCCCAAGGCTAGATTTTGAAAGAATTTGGTTTCTGCTTTTATCATCATAATCTCTAAAAATTCTATGGTCTGTCTCTCTTTTTTTTTAAATCAAGACAGAATTACCCAACTCAACGTGCCATCATATTAGAAAGAGAATGAGCCATTTATAAATAGTTTATATGGAAGGAACTGGAAGATTATATAGAGCAGCACAACTAATTAGCTGGTAAACAGTATGCTAAATATATACAAATACTTGATGAAAGACATACAGGGGTTTAGGGCCCCAAGAGATTCTAGTATTCTATTGTTTTGGGTAGATAGATATAGATATAGATATAAATATGGTTCATTGAGCACCTTTGGAAACTTAAAGCAACTTTTTATTCACAAAAGTCTTACAGATACAGACTTAATTTGTTAAACATTTGAGGTGTTGGTTGCAAGCTGGAGAGGACAACTGCATTCCAAATAAATTCAAAACGCACTTGGGAAAATTGTACTTCCCAGCCACACATTACCCACAAAAGGCAAATACAGTATAATTTGCCACAGAAAGAGGAATGACAAATGAGAAGTCAATAGCGTAACCTTTAGGTAGGAGGCCTCTTGATACATTTTGGGAATGATATGGGTTTGATTGTAAATGGCAATAAACAAATATTCTTTCCACAGAGCAATCTGTTGCATGATTGGATGTCATTTTCTAGGTCTAATTCGCCTGCAAGAGCTCATCAAAGCTCCCTCCAGATATAACATCAAAATCAAAATCCGCCAGCTGCCTTCTGGGAATAAAGACGCCAAGCCTTTACTCAAGGAGATGAAGAAGGGCAAGGAGTTTTACGTGATATTTGATTGTTCACATGAAACAGCCGCTGAAATTCTTAAGCAGGTAAGCTGGGGTACGAGGAAATGGAAGTGTGGGGAAAATGTTCGTTTCTCTTTCTCGAAAATGCCATCTGGTTTCAGTTAGTGCAGCATGATTAAACTGCAGCAGTCCAGTACAGGCTGAAGATTGCCATTTTCAGAACTTCTTTAAAGAGTCAAAGGGCTCAGGGAGTTTGGGTGGCTGTGTTGAAGCCACCTGTCCATACACAGTGTACACGTGTGGCCCTGTGTACACACTGGGAGGTGTGTAGATCCTGCCAGCAGACGTGGAGAGGAGAAGATATCATTTCAAGGTGATTAAGCATCTAAGCATCTCTCTCTCTCTCTCTCTCTTTCTTGCTCGCTTGCTCTAAAACTCAGCCAGATTTCATTTACACAATGCCTGACTTGTCCTAAATACATCTTCCTCACGGCAAGACCTCTTTTGTCAAGCATGCAGGATCCCAAGCAGAGTGAAACAGGATATAGGGACCGTCCCAGAAAAGATGTTTCTCTTTTCTAATCTGTTCTAGACAATGAGATGCCAGGCATTACTCTCCAAAGATAATGTGGGCAAAAACACTTGACAAATTGTGAAATCTCATGTAAATGTTAAGAATAATAACAACAGGGTAGTAATTTCTGAGCACTTCAGGATTTAGCATTGGTCTTATACTCAAGAAATAAAATTCAGAATTCCAAACAAGATGAAGTATAGACTAGTGGGTTCTGAACCCAGAGTGATTTTGTCCCCTCAGGGACTTTTGGCCATGTCTGGAGACATCTTTGATTGTCATATTGAGGACAGTGGTACACTATTGGATGCTAGTAACTAGAGACCAGGGGTGCTGCTAACCATCATATAATGCACAGGTCAGTACCCACAACAAAGAACTATGTAGCCTAAAATGTCAACAGCACTGAGGTTGGGAAGCTCAGGCATAGCTAAAGACAGTGGGAAAGGCTAGCCAGATGTTTAAAACAGAAAAATTAATAAAAGATCAGAGGATTGAATTGGGGGAAGGTAGAGGAAAAAAAATGGCCAGGTTCTACATAGGAGGCCTAGTGGGTGTCCCTTGGTATTTATGAATAGTTACTATGGCATAAGACAATGTCCTTACCTAAAATGACACAAGCTATTTTTGCACTCCCCTGTTTAAAACATCTGGGGGGGTGCTTTGTGGTTGACTGGTAATGGACTCCTTTCGTGGGAAGACCGACCCAGCCAAACAAATGCAGGACCCTGGATTTCTAGATCACTTGCTCTGGATCAGGAGCTCTTTTAGACCAGTCATCTGGCTTGACTCTCCAGTGCTGTATCTTATACTTGAAGAGCATCTCTCTTGAGTTAAGACTTAAGTTTTTAATTGCACTGAAAGTAGACAATCAGGTCAGTCAACTACATGTCTCTATTACCTCCTGGGTGGTTACACTAAAAAACTTCTTTAGAGTCATAAAAATATTTAAAGTTGCCATTGAAAACAATTATGGATATCATCAAAGCTAATTCTTTCACTATGGAGGAGGTAAAATAATTTTCCCAGAGTCACACAGCCAGACACTCACTGGCACTCAGCCCCTTTATCCCATCAGGTCCTTTTTCTCCAGTGAGGTGGAAAGTCGCTGTTAACTTCTAGACAACAGTTGCATTAACAGATCTTTCGATATTATATAAGGATCTCTCGGTAAACAAAGCAAGCATGTTGCAGTGATGTCAACAGCTAAAGAACTTTAAAGGTAAATAAACACACTCAGCAGCTTTTTTATCTTAAGTCTTCTTCTGAGAATTTTAATACAGCTCATTAAAGTGTGTAATGGAGTGTGGACCAGAACTGAGAAACCCAGATTTTCTGTGTAACACAAAGAACCATGTCTCCCCAAGAGCCTGTTACCACAGAGGCTGAAGGCTTCTGTCCCATTTAAGAGAATGATTTGCTGATGAGGCTTTTCTTGGTTAGATACTGATTTGGCTCACATAACGGGCCATATGTCTCCCACAGGACAGGCTTGGAATAGGCAAGAGAAGTACATGGTGGCTATGGCAGAGCTTTTTCCTCTATTTCTATAAATGTAGACATATTGTTCCTTTGATTTAAGTGGCGCTTTCCTGGTAGCATAGAGTTGACATCATTCCAATGACTTTTCTTTCTTTTTTTTTATTTTTTATTTCTCAGAAAAAATCCCTCTAAGAGAAGCTCTCCCCAGAAATGCGTGCAGGGTAAGGGCGCCGTGGAATTAGCTCAGCTTTGCACTAGCCGTTGACATGAACCCTTTTTCCTCCATTCTCTGTCTGATCATAGTTTGTCTTGTGTTTGCTTTTCCTAATTATGTGAGTGGTAAGATTGGCTGTGAGACTTGGGGGAAGTGACTAGAGACTGTTCATCCACTTTTTGTTCTAGACGAATGACTGGCATATATTGGGGAGGTGGAAACTTTTAAAAGGTTCCAGCATGAAAGCCCTACCTTACTGCATGTCAGAGGACAACTGCTGGTTTTTTTTAAATGACAGCAGAGGACCGAGGTTGGCTTAATGCGGCTTTCTGTGGCCCTCCAAGAAGCTGTTATGATGTGAAAAGTGATATGAAAGACCCCAGGACTTTCTATTCTGGTTCAAGTGAGGCACGAGCACTCTGTGTGATCAGTTTAACTTGCTCCATTAGCCCTGGCCAGCAACACAGAGAAGCAGATACGGAGACCTTGCCTGCAGCTGTCTGCTGAGTGCCTCTGTAGGCAGGCCGAGGAGTCAGGAGTTGAGGGTCCTGAACCCTGCCACCACTCAACCAAGCTCTCTTTACCTGAGGAAAGGAAAGGAAGGAAGGAGACCTGTCTCTTTCACTGAGGGTCCCTACCAGGTGCCAATCACGTGACAGTGCCTGCTATCCTACATATCATCTCACGCACAATTTTACCTGAGGTAAATGTAATAGTCTCACATCAGAGCTGAGGAAACTGAAGCTCAGGTAGGTGACGTGCCCCATACAAGGTCACTCTCTGCATAGCCAGGCCTGTCTCCAGACCACCTGAGGTCAGAGCCTGGGTGCCCATTTAACCGTGAAGGACCCCCATTCAGAATGGATAACCATTTCATTCCAGAAATTTCTGGGAGAAACACCACCACTTGCCACTGGTCTCCTTGAGATGAAATTAGTATTAATCACTTTTATTTCTTTGGTGACTGTATCACTGCTGAGAAAATTTTCTCTGTCAGGTTAACTTGGCTTTCGTTTTGTGCCATTTTTCATTATTTCCCTGCAACTTCATCATATTTTACCACTTTTTAATGACTTTTAAGAAAAAAAAAAAGAAATTAAATGCGCCTTAAGGAAGATATTTGACATTTATCTAAAAGTAAAAATAGGGGAAAAATCTGTAGTTATTCTTGGGCATGCTAATCATTCTAGCAAAATAATTATTTCTATTCATATTGAACGAGTCCTATATTATGAGATTCTGAAAAGTTATTTCCCAAACATTAGTTAGAAATTCAAATGTCAGGACTTGATTAAACTACAGAGGCACAGGGCTTTCATATGAGCAAACCGCCGTGGTGAATTTCTTCCATCCGAGCATGGTCCCAACAAACAGCAATGTGCACATGAGACCCATGAGATCCCTTGGTGTTCTCTTCTCTCCCTGTCCACCTCCTGCCTCCCCGCAGGCATCCTGCAGCTTTGGGAGGATGCTGCTCTCTCTTCTTAACCTGCCTTCACTGTGGAAACCCCAGCTCCCCAGGGGCTATTGGGAGGGGTTGTTGGGAGATGAATTTAAAGATGGGGCACAGGATAGGAAAACTCTACATATGGAATGTCTCATGCCACGCTGGGTCATAAGCAACCATCTCCTTTAATCGACACAATAACCCTTGATAGGATGGGTATTATCCTTCTTTTGCAAGTGGAAATTGAAGCTCAGAGATAGTAATAGTGTCATCTACCATGTACTGAGCATGCTTTTAATGCACAATATGTGATCTGCATGACCAGACCCAGCCTCTCTCTCTCACCTTTTGCCAGCCTCCCTCCATTACAATATTTCAAAGGCACTCCACTCCACCTGCCATGTCACATGGCCTTCTTTCCCACTTCACCACCTTTTCATTTGCAGTTGCTAACACCTGAAACATTCTTACCCAAAGTCGGCCTCACCTAAGTCTTCATGGTTATCTTTTGAGAGATAAGGGAGCAGGAGCTCCTTTCTTATTTCGTATGATCTTGCAATCTACTTAGTTGCTCTATAAGCCCAATAAAAATCTTTAACTAATTCAGAATGTTGATTCCTTTGTTATCCATAGTCCCTACTCTACTGCAAGCTCAAGAGGACAGAAGCCTTCTTTGTCTTATTCTCCCAAATCCCCAGCACTTCCTACATTATTTGACAACAGAGTGCATGTTCTGTTGAATAAATAAATGAAATGGATGAATGAATGATCCAAGAACTATGCTAGGAGGTCTCACTCAGTAATCTCCAAAATTACTTTCCTTCCACCCCCCTCAGTATGCTGTGCTCTCAACTCTGCCAAGCGCATTTGAGCAAGTTGCTCCTCTGTGCCTCAGTTTCCTCAAAATGAAGGTTTTATTCAACCCCTGAAGTTGTGTACTACTAAGAACTGTAATGTGTGCGAGCCTATGATTCCACTTTCTGAAAATAAACTTGCATCTTTGGAGAAATGCACAGTGGCTTTCAAATCCTGTACTAGGAATGAGAAAGCAAGTCACTATTTCAGGCACAGTAGATAGACTCCTAATGGTTCTCTGATGTGGAGGGACGGGAAGCTGTGGTGTCCATCCAAGAGGGAAGCTGAATCTGGCCTGGGCCAGTTCCCTGACTTGGAGAGGGGCCAGCAGGCAAGCATGAACATACTATTTCTGACTCAGAAAACCTGCTATCTTATTTATGTGAACAAGTACATCACAGGAGGAATCCCCAACCTACACACATACACACACACAAAGCACTTGTGACAATGAGTATTAAGCTATAATTGAATCATTAGTCTCCATAAAATATTCAGTATCAAAATATTTTATGGAATTCGATTGCATTTTCTCCTGTCAATATTTGTACACTCTTTTTTCTTTTCTTTCTTTCTTTCTTTCAATGAACATAAAAACAGGTCGGGGAGAAACTGCATTTTTTAATGCCTTCCTTTCTTCTGCTTGGAAGTATAAAGGCAATATTGGTTAATCAAATAATTTTGTGCATTGATTCTTTCCTCACATAAGTGAGGCTAAATGACTGTGACTGGGGCAAGCAGAGGGGTTTCCATTCATGTTACCACAGGAGAGAAACACCATTAGTCTTCATCTCTCAGAACAGAAAACATCAAGTCAAACATTACAGCTGTGATATGCTGAGGTTTGGAACCTGCACCCACTAAGTCAGATCTTCAAGTCCATCATTTCTAATCACAAGCACGTATAATAGGCCACAGACCATAGGAGCCACCTTGTCATTTAATGAACACTTGCTGCATGCCAGGCACTGTGCTACGCAGGGGAAATGCATCAGTCATTTAACTTTTATGAGAAAAATTCTGTACACAAGGAACTGAGCTCAGAAAGATTCTATAAATTCCCCAAGGTCACAGAGCCAACAAATAGCTGGGCTGGGATTTGAAACTTATCTAAGGATTTAAGAGTAAAAGAAAGCATCCTATTCTGTTACTGTTATGGACACCAACATGTCAACTGAGTCTCATAGTATTGGAACCTGGAACACATTTTAGTTAACCTTTGCACTTCTTGAATGCAGATGTTTCATTTTATTTTCAAACATCCCATCATTTCTAGTTGAATAAGTCCTGAAGAAATGCTGATTATATTGAAAGTCTCATGGTCAAACAGAGAGTATGGTGTGGACACAGTAGAGAATTTCATTCTTTTGTTCAACACAAAAATATTTGCTGAGCACTGATTGAAGGTGATAAAGGTATAACAAGTGAAAACAACCACAAAAACCTCTAATCCCTGCTTCCTTAAGGCAAAAGGAGACCTTAAAAATGAATGTTATTAGAGTTATGCTATCCAGTGCTACAAATTGTTTGAAGACCAGGAAGCTAATTTCTAAAGCAATAAGAGATTATGACTAGAATCTTGGAAAGTTGGGAGACGCAGTGCAAATTCTGCTCTTTTCCCAGCAGAATAAAATAATTATCATTGATTGGATACTCACTATGTGCCAGAATATGCTATGCATTTGATTAAAATGATACACTTTTATCCTTTCAAAATATCCTTTGTTACAGATGAGAAAAATGAGTTTCCAGGTCAGGCACTCAATTGTAGAGCTTGAATTTCAACCCAGATTCTAATGTGCCTATGACCTGAGTTTGTTAGACCCTCTAAATATGCTATTTTGAGCAAGTCTGTTGATTCCTCTTCAACCCAGTCACCTCATCTTTAAAATATGACTTTTGGATTCTAATCTTGCTAAGGTTTCCTTCAGCTCTGAGCTTCCATGCATACAAATGACCAAGAATCCCCTTACTACTCTAGACATAAAGAATTGACACATCGCCTTATACTTAGCAGGCTCTCAAATAAATAGGGAAATAATTACAGTTCATTATTTTTAAAGTTCCTAGAGTCCTTTGGTAGTCTTTTAAACAGTTAACTGATGAAGAGTTCATTAACTTTAGATAAATCCTGACATTGTAACAATGATGAATTTCTACTTCTACTAACTGAATGATAATTTGTAGTATATTATATAATAATTTTGGTGGCACAGTCTCATCCTAATTAGATTTCTCTCAGGCTGATAGTAAAATTGATTTACATTTCCTGAGCATATAGTTTGGTTGTTAGAAGTGGTTCGTAGATATGCTATGAAATAAACACAAAAATGTATTGATGTTTATGGATAATCAACAATTTACTGAAGGAGTTCACAATTTGTCCATATTTGTAATGTATAGGATGTGCCCATTTGAAGATTTTATAAAAACTCCAAAGAGGAGATTTGAAAAGGGCTTAGATTTGTTTCTATCTGAATTGCTATTAAAAATCACATATATGCCTCAGAAATGCTCCAATGCTTAATTCCAGCTACATCAAAATTTGTCTGTAATAGGTGATAAGAGAAATTATTCTTGCAATAGAAGTGAGGGAAATTTAGAAGGAATCGTGTAAAGAATTTGAAAAAGTGTATATCAAAGCATGTCTTAAGCCTGTGGCAGGATCAGTGAACCTCAGCTTTATTCCACATGTTGGGGGCTGGTCATGCCCCTAAATGTGCCTTTTGCAGGGAAAGGATTCATAGCGTCCATCAGATTTCCTAAAGAAGCCTGAAAGTAGGTTAAAAATCACTTTGCTATGCTAACCACATCTGTTTCTTCAACCCTTTAAAAATGCAACATTTTACCAAAAGGATCCCTCCGCCCTACTTTCCCCGTGACTGTTAGCCAAATCATTTGTGATGAGGGTGATCCTGTAAGATGGAGATTTCACCATTTATTCCACTAACATGCATTAGGTGTTTTCTATGTGCTAAAGACTGTTCTAGGGTAAAGAGGAAATAAAATACCATGAAAACTCCACTGTATTAAATGTAGTTGTTTCATAGAGGACCCAGGGGTCTGTTATTTGCTAAATCAGTAACATGGGACTATCAGATTATATAACTCACATTGATTTAAGAAAAGTTGAATGTAACAATGCCTATGAGGTCTTGTGCCAACCACTAATGTATGAAATGCTCCAGGTTGAAGATTCTCATCATTATTGTTAGTGGCATTGTGTCTCGGCAAAACCACAGGAGTGATACAGTGCTCTCCAATCCTCACTCTGCTACGGCATCACCTCCCACACTCTGTCACAACAGTGGTTCCTAAACCTCCTCTCGGCCCAACTTACCAAGTCTCCCTATCTTATGAAGATCTCACCCAATGTCATGAAATCTCCATGCCAAACTTGACACATTGCACCTTCCTCCTCCTCCTTCCTCCAACCAACCAGCTTCTCCTCCTGCCTGTCTTGGTCACACCATTCAGTTACTCAAGCCAGAAACCTAGGAACCCACTTGACTCTCCCTCATCTTTCCTATTAGTTACAAATGCTTTATTCTGCCTTCTGAATATGTTTCAGATTCAATCTCTTTTTTCCCATCTCTCTCATCATCGTCTTTTACTAGAAAAATTGATCTCTCTGCTACAAGTCCCCTCCCCACCCCTTTCCCCATCCAGCCTCCATGTAGCCTCAAAAACAGTTCATTCTAAATAAAATATCAGACCTATCCCTCTCGTGTTTGAATTTTCTGAGTGTCCTCCCCCGAGCCCTTCATTGATTAAGTATTAAGGAGATATTGGTTATCATGCCTTGAAAAGCACTTCACATCTTATGCCCACTGCCAATATAACGTTAGTACACAAAATACTCTTATGTCTATTACATAACTTTAACAAAAAATGTTACAATTTTTATTTTTGAAAACTGCCCTTTCATGGTGAAACGTGACTCCATTAAGGAGGTTAACGTTCTTCCCAAACATCATCACCAAAGGGATTTAAAATTAGAGTCTAATTCATTTTGGCATCTAAAGAGATGTTGGAATGAAAGAGCAACGTGGGTCTGAATTTCGGACAGAAGGAGGAAGAATAAGTGAGTCTCCCCATATACCTGCAACGTCCTCCAAGGCACAACCTCTGGGCAGGAAACTCCCTCGAAAACAGGATGGGCAACTTATCGAACTCTCTGGGTTTGGTAGATTCATCCCTTAAGATAAAGCACCAACTCCTGTGGTTCTAACTTTGCTCTCTCCAAACAACCATGTGCTTTTATTTCGGTTCTTAGAGTCCAGAAGGACTTTGTGCAAATTATTGACTTTCCTGCTGTATAAACTTCTTATTATCAATTAATAAATTAGTATAGCACAAAGAGCCCAGGACTGAAATCAAACCTGGGTTTAAATGTAATAACTATGCTCTATTTTTCAAATCTATAAATTGAGGCTAATACTCCCTTCCCAATAGTATGTAAAGAGCCTATCCTAGCAGGGGGCATGTTGCAGCACTCAGCAAAAGGTAGCTATGGTCATTGCTATTATGGCTAAAAACATGAATTTGGTTAATATAAATCAGTGGTTCTCAGCCCTGGATGCACGTAAGTAAGTATCAGCTGGAGTGGTTTTAACAGACACTGATATCTAGCACATACCCAAGACCAAATAAATCAGGATATTTGGGGGTGGGGTAGAGGCACTGGTATTTTTAAAAAGTTCTTTGGAGATTCTAAGGCACTGAGAAACCATGCCATAAAGAATTATTAGCTAAACCTAATAGTTGTCAGATAAATTGGCATCATACTGTCATCCAAAAAGCCAAAAAAGCTGAGGAATAGGACCTAGTGTCAGGATGAATTTACTGGGCTATAGAAATCTCATGAGACCAGCAATACCACTATTTAATGGCGGTTTGACTGTCTCTCCCTCAAAAGGTTACCTTCAGGCAAATTTGAGGTATAATTTTTATTATGACCATTATAAAATCTCTCGCACTGTATGTATTCTTTCTTACACATCATCTTTAAACTAGTTTTCCCTGGATGTTGCAGCGAGTTTATTCTTTAGGTTCATGTAATCCTCCCAAAGCTCCAGTCTCTCCTATTTCCCAGGTTGCCTATTTCATTCGGCCAGGAGAAATCATTTTCACCCTGCTCTGTTGTCTGCAGTCGGTACTCCTGAAGTAGCATTATCTCTTCTGTTGTGCCCCTGGGTGATGCAAGCTGGCTCATCTTCTGAAGCTAAACTAACCCTACCAGTTTCTACTCCACTAATTAATATCTATTAGTTTCAGCTTCCTTTCTCCTGATCATACCTCTGGAGAGAGAGCTTATAAAGGAATTAAGACTGAAAGACACTCCCAAACAATACAGCTATTCCATTCACCAACACTTGGTGGAATATCCTTTGCTTTTCTTTGATTTTTCTTGGAGGCAGGAGGAAAAGTGGCCTGGGTTTGTAAATGGTACAGCACGATCTTTCCATGGAAGGGCAAACTCTGGACTCCCTTTGTGGGTGGCTTGTATCTGTGGACATGCACGTGGTTCGTATGTGTACGAATATGTGAATAGAGGTGCACAGGGATATTTAGAAAGTTTTCAACTTCAAACAAATCATTTTTCCTCTTGATACACGCACTTGATATTAACATGCCAAAGTTATGCAATCTCATGTGCTATAATCACAAGAAGATGACCAAATGAGGCATATTGGATTCCTATTGATACTGTCACAAATTAACACACATGCGATGTCTTAAAACCATACGTATTTATTCTCTTACAGCTCTGGGGATCAAAAGTCTAAAATCAAGGTGTTTACAGGGCTGCATGCCTTCTGAAGGTTTCGGGGAGAATCCAGTTCCTTATCTTTCCAGCTTCTGCAGGCTCTTCTCATTCCTTGGCTGTGGCCCACATCACATTGCCTTTTTTCCCTCTGCTTCCATTTTCACATCCTTTCTCTGCCTTCTGACCCTTCTGCTTCCATCTTACAAGGACCCTTGTGATTCTATTGGGCCCATCTGGATAATCTAGAATAGTCTCCCTACATCAATATCCTGAACTTAATCATATCTGAAAAGATCCTTTTTCTCTGTAAAGTAACCTATTAATAGGTTCTGGAAGTTATGGTGTGGACTTTTTTAGGGGGCCATTATTCAGCCTACTTTGTAAGGAGATAGGTATTTTTGTATATGTCAGTGTTTTCTGGGATCCAATGCTATTTTTTATACATTCCACTGTTTCTTTGCAGATCTGATTTGTAATCAGTCAATAGAGCATGAGTATCTTTTTTTTTTTTCATCAGTGAAGGCTGATGTAAAGGCCTACTTATACCTAGCTAGTTTTACTGATAACTGACATGAAAACTTGTATGGTCAGAGGAACATCTTGCTCAGAGGATGGTGTAGATGTTGCCTAAAATACCCCAACTGGCAGGTGAGACAGAGCTACACCTCAGAGCACGAACCTTCTTCTTAAAACTGCTGCTCTGAGGCTTGATATTTTTCAACTGAGTTCAGATTATTCCTATGCTGAAATAACTTATTCCTGTCTTGAGGCACAACTATTATTTTAGCCTCAATGAAAGTTACACATTTGGAAGTTGTTCACTTGAAATGATTGACTAGAAACTAGGTCTGATGGTTTAGAATTTACCCTGATATTGAGAAGGCTATAAAAGAAGCAATACACTTCAAGTTAGTCAATATAAACTTCTAAGGTACCTACTTTTCAATGGAAATAAACTATAATAAAAACCCTTATAAATATTACAATACCTCAAAATTGCTTAGAAGCACACCAGGTTCCATTTTATTATTATTATTATTAGTTGCAAGTGCACAAAACAATGTAATAGACATTTATATCCCTCCAAAGTGATAACCCCCTCCCCCAATCTACTACCCCTCTGACATCGTATATGGCTGTTGCAGTTCCACTGACTCTATTCCTTATGCTGTACTCCACATCCTGTGAATATGAATATATATGTGTGTGTGTGTGTGTGTGTGTGTGTGTGTATATACATATATATATATATATATATATATATATATATATATATATATATATATAATTATAGTTGACATTCATTATTATTCAGCTTCAGCTTCAGGTGTACAGTGCAGTGGTCAGGTACCTACACCATCCATGAAGTGGTTTTCCTAATGAAAGTTTCTACCACCACGATAGCAGCATTATACCAATTATTTTTGACATATGGATTTCCCTTAGCAATAGATGCTGAGAATTTGTGGAGAATTTTTTGTTGCCGTCTCCATAGTACTGCACTGCCTTCTGGGAAACAATCAGGTTGAAATACGATGCAAGCTTTTTAAGATATCAGGAAGCGTTGGAAGACTTTTACCCCGAGACTTTACAGGTATCTTATAGGCCAGCTCTCTCATCAACTACAGGCATTAGACCTCAACAACTGTCTTGGTCATCTTCATTTAGAGTTGAATGAGGATTCTCAAGACAAACTGAAACATAGTCTGGGCATGGATGGCTAGGCTGTATGTGATAAATTCACCCATCTAATACCAAGGGATGGTCTTTGCCAAGAACAGTAGGGCTAGACAGAGGACCGTCAATGCTACTGTGAACAAGGTCATGAGAGTTCTGTTGCAAAAACTTGAGAAAGTAGGTGGGCCAGGGCAGGGCCACTATTGCTAATGACTAATAACTGTGTCCCAGTGTATGTTTATAACAATGGGACAATTATAACTGTCCTTTCAAGAGCCAACTGGCGTTGAGTTTAATTCTAACTTCTAACAATTAATTTCACTACAAATGAAAGAAAACAGTACTTATTTTTTAGCCACTGAAACAACAGAATAATCACATGGCATTTCCATAATAACATTATACAGAGAAAGCCTTCAAATGCATATCAGCCATCCTTCACCTTGCTAGTTTAAAGATTATGCTATCTAGACAGAATAAAATGTCATACGTATGCAGGACTTCAAATTTTCTGGTATGTTCTCTGTATTAGTCAGGGTTCTTCAAAGAAACAGTACCAGTAGAATTATTGGTTATTGATATATATTATTGATATATATATATATATATATATATATATATACATATATATATATATATATATATATATATATAGAGAGAGAGAGAGAGAGAGAGAGAGAGAGAGGGGAGAGGGAGAGAGAGAGTTTATGAAGAAATGGCTTATGTAAGTATGAAAGCTGCGAAGGCCCACAATCTGCCATCTGCAAACTGGAGACCAGGGAAAGCTGGTGATGTAATTTTAGCCCAAGTCTGAAGGCCTGGGAACTGAAAGAGCCAATAGTGAAAATCTCAGTCCAAGGGTGGAAAAACCAGATGCCCCAGCACAGTCAGCCAGGCAGGAAGCAAAAGGGGTGAATTCCTCCTCTGCCATTTGGTTCTATTCACATACACCACACTGGCCAGAGTCACCAGTTTTACTCACTGGCCAGTTCAAAAGCTTATCTCATCCTGAAACACCCCCACAGACACACTCAGAAATAATGTTTAATCTGAGCATCCAATGGCTCAAATTGACATATGAAATTCACCCTCCCAGTCTCTTCTGAGTTCTTATAACTGATTCTTCAGGGACATAGAGTATGATTAACTATGAATGGTATTTTGTTGAAAACCAACCTAGCTAAATCAGCTCTGAATAGTTCCTCTTTCATAGTGGGGAAAAAATTGTTCAGGTTTTCCCAACCATGATTATTTATTGATTTGTTATATCTTTATTAGACAAAGAATTGAAGCAGCCTCAAAAAATACATTTTGAAACAAAGTGATAAATATTTGTTAAAAAGGGAAAGAGAGGAGGTGGTACAAAGAGGGAGATTGGGTTAGAAAAATATAAAGCTGAATGACATTAGCACACATAGAATATATACCCTACATTCCTGATTAGTTGCTATTGAAGGACCTGCAATTTTGACCCTCAATTCCTTAGCAATCAAAACAAAGTCATGAACAAGAGCATTTATATAACTTGCAGTATGCATGAAACAGAAAATTATGTTTATTAAGAAGAAAACCTGCTGGTTTTGGCTCTCAGAACTATGCTAGTTACCTGTCAGGGAGAGTGAGATCTCTGGAGTGCCTTTACCACCTCCTTGGCCAAAACAAGGACACGGCCCCTCCCAAGTTCAAAGAGCTGGGAAATGCAATCCGATTATGTGCTCTTCAGGTTGGGAAAGTGGCAGTGGTACTAACGATGTCCATATTAAGGGTCTTCCAAAATCAGGAGCAGTAGATACTCAGTGCTATCCTATTATAAATATATAGTATTATTGAAAGGGCTGGGTTTTTTACATCTATCAACCTAAGTCAATGAAATGGCTTCAAAGGATTATTTAATAAGAATAATTCTGTTAGGAATAGTAACAGTATTAAAAGAACGCATTAATGGAAAACATTAAGGGGAATAGGCCATCATCCAAACCATATTGACAGCCATGTTATTATATTACATTAGTGTGTGTGAGATGTGATATTTTTTATGCCATTAAAAATGATTTAAATAGAGCCAGAACTTGTTCATAGCCATACTGCTTTGGAAAAGTTTATACTACCTAGGTCAGGATCACCCGACCAGTCCAACAGACAAGTACAGTATCAAAATTCCAAGAAGGTAGTGTTTCTTAGGAAAAAGTCAGGTTTGCACAACTGTTAGAAAACTCCCCATATATTGATTTTTCCTTTTATCTGAAAAACTGACATTTACCTTGATGTCACATTTTCTTAATCCCTTAATAATTTTTAGTTGAAATACCAACATATAGAGAAAAAAGCATTGTGTGAATGCAATGCTTTCATTTATAAAGTATACTACTATTCGACAACAGAGCTCCAGTCCCAACCAGTCTACAGACCATTATAAAGGCAATTGTTTCAAAAGCACCACTTTTGCTGCTCTTGGCTTTATTCTTATCTGGAACTTTCTTATGCACGTGGGTCCTAGACAGTCATCAAAGTTGACAGGCTAATGATCCATGACTATACTTGTTTCTTAATTTCCATGTCCAAGAAATTCAAGGGAAAAATCAGAAGGCACTGACCCAGGCACTAGGTAGGAAAAGCAACAATCAATAACATTTTTCTGGTACACCAAATAAAAGTGTATCTGGAAGACCCAAGAGAGTTTTATTTTGCATTAAAAGTAGACTTATTAACTGTTTACTCACTGCATCTTCATAACTGTTTTCTGACATTAAATAAGAGGCACACCAAATGAATATTTGCCTCCAGGTATTACGACAAAATGATTAAAATAATTAGTTAAATGGTTGCTTAAAAAAAAAAACGATTACACACTTTATTCACTTATGATGCCATCTGGTCCTAGAGTTTTGTTTGTTAGGAGTTTTTTGATTACTGCTTCAATTTTGTTGCTAGTCCTCGGTCTGTTTAGATTTTCTATTTTTTCCTCAGTCTTAGAAGGTTATATGCTTCTAGAATTTATTTCTTCTAGATTGTCCAATTTGTTGACATATATATAATTGTTTGTAGTATTCGTTACGGATCCTTTGTGTTTCCGTGGTGTGGGTTGTCACTTCTCTTTCATTTATGATTTTATTTATTTGGGCTCTCTTTCTTTCTTGATGAGTTTGGCTAAAGTTATATCAATTTTATCTTTTCACAAAGCAGCTTTTAGTTTCATTGGTCTTTTTAACTGTTTTTTTAAATCTCTATTTCATTTATTTCCACTCTGATTTTTATTATTTCCCTTTTTCTATTTACTTTGGGTTCTGTTTGTTCTTTTCTACTTCCTTTAGGTGTAAAGTCTATTTTGTCTCATATGAGTATTGCTACCCCAGCTTTATTTTCACTTCTATTTGCATGAAATATTTTTTCTATCCCTTCTCTTTCAGTCTGTATTTATCTTTTGATTTGAAGTGAATCTCTTATAAGCAGCATATAGATAGGTCATGATAAACTTATTCAGCCAGCCTATGTCTTTTTATGGGAACATAAAGTAATTATTGATAAGTATGTACTTATCATCATTTTGTTAATTTTTTTTTGGTTGTTTTTGCAATTCTTCTCTGTTCTTTTCTTCTATTGACCTTCTTCCTTGTAGTTTGCTTGTTTTCCTTACTGTTTTGTTTGAATCCCTTTCTTTTTATTTTTTGTGTGTCTTTTGTAGGTTTTTGGTTTGTATTTACTATATATCATTCCATATCTATAGCAATCCTTTTTAAGCTGACAGGCATTTAAGTTCAAATATATTCTGAAAGGAGTACATTTTTACTCCCCCTCCACACGTTATGTTTTTGATGTCATATTTTAGATCTTTTTGTTTTGTGCATCCCTTTAACAGTACCAAAAACAAAAAACAAAACAAAACAACAACAAAAACAATAACAAAAATCCCAATGTCCTCAACCGGTGATCAAACACCTCCATAATGAAGTTTAAAAAGAAATATTAGCTCAAGTGAAAAGCTGAAAACTCAGGTGTCTTTATGTTTCTTCTTTACTTCCAGAAACAGTATTTTAAAGATCAGTGTCCAGGTATATATCTTGACATAAAACTTGTCCAGTTCCCTTTCAAGAGGTAATCCTGGCTGCAGTGACACTATCTAATGACTAAAGTGAAAAATTGGATTCCTGACTGACCCCTGCAGGTTAGCTCTTTATGCTCCAATGATGTAAGAAACTAGCTAACAAGACCTCACCATGCATGGCTTTAAATGTTATTGATAGCCCGAAAGCAATTCTACCCTTTTAAAAATCCTTTTGTGTGTCTAGTCTTGTTATCACCACAGGAGTGACATACATGCTGTGGCCTCATGATTCACAGGGAGAGTTTCCTGTCATTTGTTTTATCTTCATGATATGACAATTTTAGTAAATATTCCTCTGGCTTCCAAGTTAGCAAAGAGGGTATAAACAGTGTCGTATCGGTATGTTATGTGCTACTAGCAAATACCTTCTTGATCCTTTATCGCCTTTCATGTGAAATCATTTTAGTTTACATATGTTAGCTACCTTCCAGTACCCCTTATTACTAGTGTTGCCTCTTCCCATACCTTTTCAATCCATCTTTTCACTTGAAGTAATGAAACTCTTTGTTCTGTAATGCAAATAGACATGTTATCATAAAGCAGTGATTCTCAACTATTGCTTTGAAGTACAAAAATCCAGGCTTCACTCTCAGAAATTCTAATTCAAGCTGTCTCTGTGATGGAGTCTAAGAATATCTGATTGTAAAGCTTCCAGAGGGGATTGTCATTTGCATCCAGAATTTTTCAGAGTTGTGGGGAAAACTGCCTTGGAAGTTTGGTTTCTGAGTATTTTTCCATTCATTTCTATATAAAGACCAAAAGACAGTACCCAAATAGACCCTTTGGTGACTTGCCCTGAAGAAAGTGATGGTCTTGATTTAGAAGATTTAGAAAGATTTAGAAGATTTAGCTCCAGGCCATTTGTAACTTTTTCTTCTCAGTAGACACCATTTCCAGAAATCCCAAACTAAGATAACAGTTTAATAAACTACCTCTACTGAGAACCCTTGTCCTTTCTGCCCACCTCCTTTTTCTCCCATCCCTCACCAAATAAAAGCAACACACAAAAAATGTCTAAAACTAACAAGATCCCAAGTAGGCAATTGAGAATCAGAATGAAGGGGTGGTGTGAAATTTGTATAAGAATTATCCCCATCTTTCCATCTACAGACAAATCTTCTTTTCCCCTACTTATCTGTAAGATAAGATGGGAAATGGGTAGGGAGAAAGGTTTCAGATACACTTACTTATAAATCTTCATTTAAGAACATCTACATACTAGCATTTCCAAGTCAATATTTAATGAGTTCTACTCTGAGGCATTATGATAAATACGAATGCTAAGGCGATCAATAAAATATATATCTAAGCATGGGACTACTCAGAAAGCTAGGCTGTGGGGAAGGCAAAAGCCGGTGCTGTTATGGACAATTCCAAATATAAAATTTGTTAAGCACAAACAATTTTTCAATTTGATCATCAGTCTGATTACTTGCTTTACGCTAAACACAGTGCAATGAAAGGATCGGCGTGGACGTCGATGGCTGGGGTCACAGTCCCACATCAGCCACTGATTCATCCCAGGTTTCTGATCTACGGAGTCTGTGGATTTCCAAAGCCCCTCGCCATTCTATGTCCCCAAGCTATTGCAGTCACCCTTCTAATGATCTATTTCTCCTAATCCTGTTTCTGATTCTTTCCCCTTATTTGTCTTTTGCAGATTCTGTTCATGGGCATGATGACTGAGTACTATCACTACTTTTTCACCACCCTGGTAAGCACATCCAGTAAAAAGGCATCCCACGTGATAGGAAACAACTCCACTTATTTTAAGGTCATCTCCACCAATGTCAAAGGCAGGATATTCTCATAGAGATTTGCCTTACTTTTCTAAGAATCCTCCAAATCCAGGAATGCTCAAAAGCAGATTTCTCTCTCTCTCTCTCATGCTCAAAAGCAGGTTTCTCTCTCTCTCTCTCTCTCTCTCTCTCTCTCTCTCTCTCAATCTCTCTCTCTCTCTCTCTCATTAATGCATGTACATCCAGAAAGGGACTAAAATGAAACTTATGAAGCTTCCATTGAATAGAAACTGTCAAAGTACAAACTATTCATAAAGAAGCGTCATACACATTTTTTTAATACACATTAAAATTCTAATGTATACATCAGGAGTATACGTTAGAAGGTGCACCGAAGTGTATCACGGCATTCTGTGGTCTCGCGTGATTTACCTGCCTGTGTCCAATAGATAGCTGGGTTAGGCAGGGGTCACCTGTCAGGTGTGTTGAAGACCATCAAGATGAGCAGCTTGGAAGATGCTTTGGACATCGAACATTTTGCACCAGAAGTAAAAGCATGGCAATAAGCTTGAGAAATTCAAAAGAAACTATAACACCTTAAATTCTGAGAGATTATCAGATCATGGGAGAATGATTTAGTTAACACATCAAAATGCTGTGATAGCTCTCAATCAATTTCAAAATTCAGACACACACAGCCACTCCCCATACATAAACCACACTCCTTCACATACACACTCTACTTTCTTACGGCGAAGAAAATACAGAACCACAGAACCAACCTCCTTTTCTAATCTGTAAAGATGTGCTGACTAAATTCTACCCAGATTCTGGGAGATTCAATAAGAGTTACCAAATAAAACTGGCAAGGTAGGCTGGTGAGTAAGGGCAATCAAAGAATTTGGAACAAGGACCAGGCAGATGTCATACATGTACTACTGACAGAAGTAGTAAATTCCACTCTTGACTCAACTATGTCTGAGAGTATAAGGGCTGCAGAGGACCTCATAAGACAAATGCTTTGGGGCAGTTGTCAAAATCATTACTGCTCCTGAGCGTGGGGCTGTGGGGTCCACGGCAGAAGTTCCTGAAATAACATTGCTCTTTCCATGGTCTTCCCTCCATCGTTGACATCCTAATCAGGTCCTCTGTCAGAACAGTCAAGTGGAACCTGGAAAATGTCTTACCTTCCTCACAAATACATCCCTTCCCCTGTATCATAAATACCTGGGTTTTACTCAAGGTGAAATGACCATGTGCCTCAGAATTTTCTATCACCCCCAACTGTACACACCCCTAAGAGCCAGTTTTGTTTAAATCTGAGAAAGAATATGAACAATGAAGCCAAAGAAAGCTGGTCTTCAATGGAGACCCTGGATGAATGAACAAGTTATCCTCATACTTTCGGTTTCCTCATCCTTCATCACAAGGGGATGGTGAAAATCAGACTTTAGACTTTCTACATTCTTTATTGTATAAAGAATATATACAATACATTCAGGAACAAATGTATATACAAAACAGGAACAAGCTGCCTAAAACTCAATTTGTAGGCCAACCTAATTTTGCACGTGTTTAGTGTATTCATTTTAGCATATTACATTTATGTACTGTTTAATCCACGAGAGATTCAATAGACATTCTGGAAGTTTCTGTCAGACCTCCTGTGGCTTGAGTAACTTTCCTTCTTTTCACTGAGTGTGCTAAAGGTATCATTCATTTCTGTGTTTTATTCTTTAAATTTGCTTCTTTAAGCAATTTTTTTGTTTTGTTTCATCTGAATTCTGTCCTGCTTTGCTTTTATATTCTTACCATTCTTACCCGTGAGTATTAACAAAACTTAAAGAAAAAGGAAAATTACTTAATGCAAGGAAAAAATATGTAACATTTTAAGTACAGATCTGATCTCTTGTAGTTCTATCACCTAATCCAAAGTTATCTGGGGAAAGGGTGATGGTGTAGAAAAGAGTTCTTGTAGTTCTACCATCTAATCCAAAGTTCTCTGGGGAAAGAGTGGTGGTATAGAAAAGAGTTATTCAAAAGAATACATTTGTATGCATCTTCTGCAAATCCTGGAATGCTTCTGAAGCTACTTCTCTTTTATAACCACTATCCTCACGGATAATGTCCTTCCTTTCTTGTCATGTACTTTCATAAGCCAGTCACGTACATTGTTAGAAAAGTTTTATGGAAGGTTTGTTTTCCTGTTAAATGTTATTTTGAAAGTTTGGTTCATACTTATATGTGTTATATATTTTTAATCATATATTTTAGAGTCTAACCTTTTCATATAAGAAAAGCTGAAGTGGTCACATTAAGTCTGTTTTAAATGTGATTCAATTTAGAAACTTCTGGTTTACACTCAGCCTCATCTGTAACGGAAAACACTGGCATGGGTTAAACTCTTTTTCCGGAAACGTTGCCAGAAAAGGAACAAGTTCTACTGTTAAGATACATCCACACAATCATATGCTCCAGTTTCTTCCCTGAAGAGAACCTTTTGGTTTTTATTCTGAGCTTATATCCAGGGAGCATTGTTCATGCCTCATTGTATGGGATATGGGTTATTTTCAGCGAGTCCGGGGATGGTATTATTTCCTGCTAGACATGACCTTTCTGTCAAATGCATATGTGATTTCCAAATTTCCCCTCCTTTGAAAGACCTGAGGCAGCAAGTTGTGATGAAGAACGGTGGTACTACCACTGACAAGTGGATCGTTTGGGGGTCATTCACATCACCATTCACAATCTCAGTTTCCGTATTTATAAAATCATTGAACCAAATGGACACAAAGATCCCTTCCAATTCCCCAGTGACTATATCCTAGAAACAGAATTCTCTAGCTTCTCACAATGTCATATCCTGTGCCCAAGGGCATGCTAATTACTGGCTCCCGAATTCCTCTTCTTGGTTTATCCAAATTCTGGCAGGATTGCCAAAAATGGATGACAATAAAAACTGCTTACTACCTCAGAGTTTCTCAGGCTCCATGCAAATGAAAATTAATGGGAAATGTACTCTTACAGAAACAATGTGATAATGACTGCCATTTTTGCTTTAATCTATTTGTTGTTTCTGCAACCATTAATTCCTTTTTTCATACAAATCACTGAAAACATTAACTCTTTCTACTTTTATCATTTTGACTCCTGCACAGGACTTATTTGCTTTAGATCTGGAACTCTATAGGTACAGTGGCGTAAACATGACTGGGTTTCGGCTGCTGAAAATTGATCACCCTCATGTGTCATCCATCATTGAGAAGTGGTCCATGGAGAGATTGCAGGCCCCACCCAGGCCTGAGACTGGCCTTTTGGATGGCATGATGACAGTAAGTAGTTTTAAAATAAAATTTGAGAGAACGTTTGAATTCTGTAGGAGTTAGGTTAAGAATCTCCTATGCCTTCTACAGTGTGAGAAAAAGTATTATAACCTGTGCCCTAACTTGGATGAGGGAGAAAAAGGAGTAAGCTTTTTAGGTATTTTGAAAGACTATGCACGCTACATCAAAAACTGCTATTTTCAGCTTTCTGACTGTACTCATCTCAGATGGAAAAACCTTAAGAGTAGCCACCACTGTCAACTACACGGAAACAAAGCAAGGGCAAGTGAAGAGAGTTTTACCTCTGGGAATGTGGCCTTAACAAGGAGGGTGGGGAAGAGGAGGAACAAGCTGCCTATAAACGTCGTGCAGAACTGGTTTGCTTTCCCTGCCTCTGCCACATTTCAGCAAGAGGAAGCACACGCAGATCAATGCCAGATTTACGTACAGGTGCTGCATTCACACTCTTCTGTCCTGAATATGCAGAGGCACACCTTTGCAGATATTGACAGGGCTTCACACCAGCCATACGTCGTTCTTGAAACAGATGCCAAGCCCGCCTCCTGACAAGGCAGAGGTTCTCTGCTGAACTAAATTGCAGACTACCTCATCGAGAGTTTCTCACTAACATCATTTGTCTTTTGTTGTCAAATGCACCTACCCTCGGTGTATTTCTCTAATGAAACTCCCTGTGTGATGAAGAAAATAGCAGGACATTTTTTTGTAGAAAGCTTTCTATGTAGGAACCGTGTCATCTAAGGGAAAAGATATTGGGACTGCAGGCAGGTAATAGCATTTTAAATTGGCATAGTATTTCATTCTCTGTTCACATCATCGGAAGAAGTACTCTTGCTTTTAAGACGCAATTTACTGATAACCCAAAGGTTTCACCTCACAGAGACATGAACTTGTTTTTTTTCTTTCCTTTTTCCACTTTCTTATGAGGAATAAATTAAAAGAAGAAATAAATGAATGAATGAAGTCGTTCTGAATCTCACCATGTTCATGGTCCCTGACTGTTTTTCAAATCTGAAATAACTCTTAAAATATACAGTTATATAAAAAAATAACAATGGAAGGCACTTTGCTACAAACGATTCTTGGGGTGAATTGAAACATTGCTTTGAATAAGAAAAAGTAGAGGATATCCAGGGAAATGCTAGACTTCTGAAAAGGAGGGAGAAGAAAGAAAAAGAGAGCAGGGGTTGGGGGGAGATGAAAAAGAGAGAGGTGGTAATAGTATGCTATTTTTTTCTCTTCTTGGTTGTAAGTTTTCTCTTCTCTTGGATTTGTAATTCCAATGAATTTCAAAATCCTCTGCCTACCCCCAACTCCCTGCAAGATTTCTATCACAGGATGACACTTAAAATAATTACTATCTGCACTTAGTAAGTACCACTAAAAGAGTTACTTTGGAGCTGTTAAAGCAGGTGTGGATTTATGCCAAAGATTAAATATCCATCACAAGTATGGCTTAATTTACCAAGTATGGTAAATTACATACACAAGTGTGGCTTAAAATAAAGCATATGTTGTGTCCAGTTACACTGAGCTGACAGAAGAGTTTGTATATATTGACTGAGATGAGGAAAACTGTTGAATGAGAGAGACTGAGCCATACAACTCACACTGGAACCAAATTGAGCCTGAGGTGCTGCTGCTTCTCAAGACTGATGACAGTGTCCTGGGCAAATGGCAGTCCTGTGGGCGGGAAGCATGGCAGAGCCCAGTCCCAGTAGATGGAAGAGGTCCCATTCTGCCTAGAGTTCATTACTATCATCTCACCTAAGAAAGGGGTTTTTAGGCTCTGTTATTCTTGTTATTATTATAAACTATAAAAAGGAAAATGGGGGTTTATCAGAACAGAAGATGGTGGCTTACCAGGGTGCTATAAAAGTGGGTACAGTAGCTGTGTAGGTCATGTCAATACTACTCCAGAGAAGTGGTAAACACGCTAGAAGGTCCTTCAGATATAGCTTAGAAATTGATTTCTGTGAAGCATAACATTGGTCCTTATTTATCCAAAGTTGCCCTTTTATAGTTCAGTGTTTCCTTTCTGTTCCTAGTAGAGGTGGCTAAGGGGATGTACAAATAGATTCACAGAAAATTTAATGGGCAAGTATAAGGGCATCTGATGGACTAATTGGTGAGTCAAGAGAGCACATCCCGACATTCTACTCCAGAACAGTGGAATACACGTTCTTTTCAAGTGCACATAGAACATTTACATATGACAAACACACACCTAACATCATACTCAATAGTGAAAAGAAGAAATATTTTTCTCTGAGATCAGGGACAAAACAAGAACTCCAACTCACGCCACTCTTATTTGACATAGTATTGGAAGTCCTAGCCACTGCAATCAGACAAGAAAAGGAAATACAAGACATCCAAATTGGAAAGGAAGAAGTAAAACTGGCATTATTTGCTTATGGCATGATACTATATCTATAAAGTCCTAAAAAAGTTCATCAAGAAAACTACTAGAGCAAATAAATAAATTCAGTAAAGTTGTAGGATAAAAAATTATAATCAGAAATCTATTGCATTTTCATAAACTAATAGCAAACTATCTGAAAAAGAAATGAAAAAAAACAATTCCGTTTACAACTGCATCAGAAAGAATAAAATACCTACGAATAAATTTAACTGAGGAGAGATTTCTGGTCAAGATGGTGGAGTAGGTAAATGCTGTAGTCCTCTCAGGACTACATCGTAATTACAACTAAACCACAGAACAACTATCATTGAGCATCACCTAAAAGTCTAGCTGAACTAAAGCCCTACAACCACAGACATACAGAAGAAGCCAACTTGAGACTCCTAGGCAGGGCAGAGATATGGAATGAGCTGATTCCACACCCATGTATGACCATTAAAAATTGGGAGATATATCTCAGCTGCGGAGGTACCCCCACCACCCCCACACCGAGGAGTGAGAGGTCCCAGCCCCTCCCCAGCCCAGGGTTTCAGTGCTGAAAACATAAATCCCCATAACTTCTGGCTGTGAAAACCAGCAGAGATTGTAGCTGAGTGAGATAGAGGGTGGCTGCACTTGCAGGCATCCCTCTTAAAGGGACCACACATGGACATACTTACTGACAGACTTGTTCTGAGCTCCAACACTGGGACAGCAGCTCAAAAGCCTTCAGGGAGAAAGAGGAGGAACTGAATTGTATAGATAAAGGATGAGGGCTGGAGGGGCAGCTTTCTACCAGCCAGAGGAGCTGGTGAAAACCATTGTTTCTTTGTTGAGCCCTCCCAATCCCTGTGTGCAGACACTGGCAGATGCCATATCTGAGTCTCCGTTAAACTGGCTATCACTTTTCATCTGTCCAGCCTTAGTGATTCCCTGAGACCTTGCCCCACCTAATTTTCCACCACACCCAATCGTCTTCGAGTGGCTTTTCTGTATAAACAACCTGCATTGGATCATGCTGCAGATTTTTTAAAATCTCTCAAAGGTTCACAAAACCCAGACAAATATCATCTGGCTTTGGCATGTCCTGTACCTCTAGCTGAGCAGCCCTAAGCCTGGCACTAGTGACGGCCAGCCTTAGTTTTCAGCTTGGCCTCTCAAGGCACCCCCAAGTACAGTGTGAGCAGTGGCCATCTCTGGATTGCTTTGTGGCTCATGCCAGGTGGCCCTGGCCAAGATACAGACTGCTGCTGAACTTGGCCTGCAGTGGGTCCTCTTGCAAGGTGTTCCAGGGCTGACGGGCCCAGTGGCCAGCTTTGAACTGAGCCAGAGCATCAGCTGGCCACCTCCAAGGATGACACACCCAAAGGGTAGACTGGGTGGCACCAGAGCCCTACTAAAGCAAACTTTGCTCTGCATGGGCTGCCCTTGCACGACAGTGTAGTCACAGCCAGTCCTCACAACCAATCAGCTTGAGGGTCAATCCCTCCCAGTGATGTACAAACAGCAATCAAGTCTCAACTATAACAGGAGGGCACACACAACCCACACAAGTGACATACCTGGAGTACCTGGCTCTGATGAGCAGGGAGACTATACCACTGGGTCTACAGAACACCTACTACATAAAGTCACTCTACTAAGACTGGGAGGCATAGCAGCCCTACAAAGAAACAAAAACTAGAGGCAGCCAAAATGGAGAGACAAAGAAACATTTCCCAAATAAAAGAACAGAACAAACCTCCAGAAAATGAAATAAACAAAATGGATACAAGTACTCTACCAGATGCAGAGTCCAATACACTGGTTATAAGAATGCTTAATGATGTCAGGAAGACCGTCAACAAACAGATAGAAAACATAAAACAAACAAGTCAGAAATGATGAATACAGTAACCAAAATGAAGAATACATTAGAGAAAATCAACAGTAGCTTAGATGAAGCAGAGGATCAAATCAGCAATTTAGAAGATAAGGTAGTAGGAAACACCCAATTCGAACAGCAAAAAGAAGAAAGAATACAAAAAAATGAGAATAGTTTAAGGGGCCTTTGGGACAACATCAAGCATACCAACATTCACATCATAAGGGTACCAGAAGGAAAAGAGAGAGTGCAATGAATTGAAAATCTATTTAAAGAAATAATGACTGAAAACTTCCCTAACATGATGATGGAAATAGATATACAAGTCCAGAAAGCACAGAGAGTCCCAAACAAGATGAACCCAAGGAGGCCCACACCAAGACAAACCATAATTAAAATGCCAAAGGTTAAAGACAAAGAGAGAATCTCAAAAGCAGCAAGAGAAAAACAGTTAGTTACCTACCAGGGAGCTCCCATAAGACTATCCCATAAAGTTTCTCAACAGAAACTTTACAGGCCAGAAGGAATTGGCAGGACATATTCAAAGTGATGAAATAAGTTGAAGAAGACACAAATAAATGGAAGGATATATCATGTTCATGGATTTGAAGAATTAATATCATTAAAATGTTCATACTACCCAACGCATTCTTTAGATTGAATGCAATTCCTATCAAAATACCAATGGCATTTTTCATAGAACTATAACAAATAATCCTAAATTTTATATTGAACCACAAAAGACCCTGAATAGACAATGCAACCTTGAGAAAGAAGAACGAAGTTGGAGGTATCATGCCCCCTGATTTCCAACTATCCTACAAAGATGCAGTAATCAAAATAGCATGACACTGGCGTAAAAATAGACACATAGGTCAATGGAACAGAATAGGGAGCCCAGAAATAAACCCATGGGTACATAGTCAATTAATCTATGATAAAGGAACTGAGAATACACAATGAAAGAAAAAAAAACAGTCTCTTCAATAAATGGTGTTGGGAAAGCTGGACAAATACATGCAAAAAAAATGAAATTAGAGCACTCTTTTATATCATCTACAGAAATAAACTGAAAGTGGATTAAAGACTTAAATGTAGAACCGGAAACTGTAAAATTCCTTGAAGAATATAGTCAGTAAACACTTTGATATCATTCTTAGCAATATTTTATTTTTCATTTATCTCCTTGGGTACAGGCAACAAAAGTAGAAAAATAAACAAATGGGACTTCATCAAACCTCAAATATTTTGCACAGCAAATGTATCCATCAACAAAACATAAAGGCTACCTACTGAATGGGAGAAGATATTTGCTAATGTTATACCCAATAAGGGGTTAATATCCAAAATATATAAAGAATTCATATAACTCAACAGTAAAAAAAAAAAAAAATCCAATTAAAAAATGGGCAGAGATCCTCAATAGACATTTCTCTAAAGAAGACATACAGATGGCCAATAGACACATTAAGAGATGCTCAATATCACTAATTATCAAGGAAATGCAAATCAAAATCATAATGAGATAGTACCTTATACCCGTCAGGATAACTATTACCAATAAATCAACAAATAAATGCTGGCAAGAATGTGGAGAAAAGGGAAATCTCATGCCACTGTTAGTAAGGTTGTAAACTAGTGCAGCACTGCAGAAAACAGTATGGAGGTTCCTTAAAAAATTAAAAAATAGAACTACCATATGACCCAGAAATTCCACTTCTGGATATTTATCTAAAGAGAACAAAACACTATTTACAAAAGATGTATGCACTCCTATGTTCATTACAGCATTGTTTACAATAGCCAAGATATGGATGCAACATAGATGTCCATCAATAGATGAATGGATAAAGAAGATGTGGCATATATATACATATATACACATTTCACTTAGCATAATACTCTCTAGGTCCATTCATGTTGTTGCAAATGGCAAGATTTCATATATATATATGTATATGTGTATATATAATATATATACATATATATGTATATATATATACACATTGATATGTATATATAACATACATATACATATTTATATATGAAATCTTATATATATATATGAAATCTTATATACATATATATATATGAAATCTTGCCATTTGCAACAACATGAATGGACCTAGAGAGTATTATGCTAAGTGAAATGAGTCAGGCAGGGAAAGAAAAATACTGTATGAATTTACTTACATGTAGAATCTGAAAAAAAAACACAACAAATGAACAAACAAAATGAAACAGAAACAAACTCATAGATTCAGAGAACAAACTGATGGTTGCCAGAGAGGCGGTAAGTGGGGGGGAATGGGTCTAAAAGGGGTAAGGGATTAAGAAGCACATATTTCTAGTTATAAAACAAGTCACAGAGATGTAATGTACAGCATAGGGAACATAGTCAATAATATTGTAAAACTATGCACAGTGGCAGATAATTACTAGATTTACTCATATTGTGATTAGTTCATAAGGTATATAAATGTTGAATCACTAAGTTTTACACCTGAAACTAATATAATATGTCAACTATAATTTAAAATTTTTTAAATAAAAAAGAAGTAGTTCATGGGGAACAAAAATTTCTTTGGACTATGTACTGTTGACATCAACATTATTTTACACATTAACTTATTCATTTTACAAATCTGTATTATATACTTACAGTTAGAACTTAAAAAACTTATAAATCTATGATAGCTAATAAATTATGTAGGTAAACAAAAAAATAATGCCCACAAAAAAATTATGTAGGTAAACAGAAAAATAATGCCCACCAAAATAAATAAATAAATAAAAAATACAAAACAAGAGCACAACTCACCCTATGGGTGCCTGGGCCCAGTGTTAACAAATTTTTGTTCTCAAGTTGCCTCTGTATTCAAATCTTTCTTCTCTACCTTAAAAGTAAACCACCCTGCAGTTTCAATTCCGCTAGGTCTATATATCTCAGGTACTGCATCTCATTCATTCTTGTGTCTCCAGCATTTGTTGCCCCCTATTGCCTAGAAACTTCCTCTATTCAAATTTGCTCAAATGCTACTTCACCAGAGAGGCCTTCCCTCTGGAACCCACTACATCATAAATAGTACTCCCCTCCCGTTTACTCTCTCTCCCTAACCCGTTTTCCTTTCTTCCTATCCCTTCCTAGACCCAAAGTGTTATGCTTTAATTTGTTTGTTCAGCATCTCTTCCACCCCACAAGAATATACACTCCATGAAGATAGAGACTGTCCTTTTTGTGCTCTGCTCTATCCCCAGGACTAGAAAAGGCCTGGTACAAAGCAAGCCTTCAATAAATATGTATTTAACAAAGGAATTACTGTACCAAGTGAATACAAATTGAGCTTCTCCTGAGACTCGGGATGTTAAATGAGAAATATTCAGATAGCCCTGAAATAGTTTCATAAAAGTTTAAAGAGAGTTCCTATAAATAAGAGGCATGATTAGTGAAGACAGAGATCATTCTAAAGTAATAATATTATTTTAAAAAATTTCCACAGACTAATCACTGTTAAAATTTAGTGTCATTACTGTAATACAATTGCATTCTCTAAAATTTACTGTATGATCCTACTATTGTCCCAGGTGAATTTCCCTGCAGCCCTTTATAGTCATATTTTTGTGTATGCCACATTCATAGACAGATACCCATATGAATATATAATTAATATAGGATTTTTTAAAAATTGAAAACCCATGTGTTTTTTATTTCCCATCTACTTATCTATTTTCCTCTTTAATATTTGTAACTATTAAGCATTTAATAAAACTTCATGCACTAAAAATATCTTCAAATAATAGGATGTATGTCGTAATACATCCAAATCTGAAAGTAAGAAGTCATGTCCAAGTTCAAAAATTTTGTCTCTAGACTTAAAAAGAACCACAGATTTAAAGAAAAAATACTGACTTTAAAATTAGTGTGAAAAATGAGTTAATTAAGAAAACGGTTACTGAGTCAATAGAGTACAAAAATAGTGAAACTCATTATTTAAAAACATCTTGAGATTAGAAAGAGTGTTTTATCAACCGAACTGTTAATTAATTTAGTAGAAGTTTAGAGTGACTTTATAAAATCTCCTTCATTCCTTTTCACTAGATTTAAATTTTTCTCACCCCTTGGCTTTTGGACACACTGGGATAATGAAGTGGCCCGTTCTCAGATGGCTTTTTCTCTGATTGTGAACCCAAATTGTGTATGATTCAATACTGCGTAAGAGTCATGGAAACAACACAAAATTCATCTGTCATCTGTCTTCCCAGTTCTTCCAATGCATTCAAATATAAAGTTGTCAGTAGCCTTATCTGACACGTGAGCACTTCCTATAATCCTGACACATAGAGAAAACATCTTTGAGTGTTCACCTTGAGAGTTCACTCCTACTCCTCTGATGAAAGACACTAGGCAATGGGATTCAGGGGACCTTTCAGGATAAGGAAAACCTCGTTTTAAGTCCTGTCTATGTCCCCTGAATAACTAAATGACCAAGTATGTTATTTAGCCTCTCTGATCCTGCTTGCACATTTGCAAATCTGTATAATAATACTTTACATTTACAGTGTTACTCTGCAGATTAAATTAGATAAGACTCTAGGACATAGAATGGAATTTTCTTGACGGTACCTGCTGTTTTGCCAATGTGTAGTCAATAAAAAAGAAGAAAATAAAAAGACATTTTGAAATACCGAGACAGATTTCATTTGTTTACAAGAGACACATTCCTTGGCTTGTGCTTGTAGATGAAGATGGCCCCTTACCAAGGACCCTGTATGACCAGCGGGATCACACAGGAGTGTTTTCCAACTCCGTATATAGTTTTCCAACTCTTTTCCCAATTCCTTGTTCTCTCTCAAAAGCTCTGTGACAGGTCTCACTAAACCTGGAGGAGCTGCTGCCCTAATTGTTGAATTTCTAGATTGTGAGTACGTGGTGCTATCTTTGCTACTTTCCCAACCTGTTTCCAAATCCCAATTTGCTTGTGGGTTGCTGTTCCCTACTTCCAGGTACTCGGGAAATTCACTGTCTCTCCCACCACTTTGGCACCCTCAGCAGTATCCGAGCCCACAAGCTTGCACTTCCTGGTAGGGTTGCTAAAGGCAACACACTAGCTCTCCCACCCTTACCAGAATCCTCATCACTTCTATGGGGCACATATAAGGAGAGAAACTAGCTAATTCGTACTAAGAAGCAAATTACTGTTAGTTCTGTGCTATAGGTGGGACCTTTGGATTTTAATAAAGGAAACTGCTAATACCAAGCGAGAGAGGAAGTTCAGGAAATGAGGGGAGAGGTGTTATCTGGGAGCAGATCCCTCCTAGAAAACTAGCTTTCTATCCACATCAGGTTAGGGAATGTTTCCAAATCTGGAGAAAAGATGAGAAATCTATATTTTTTTGTCTATTTGCTCTCCAAAGACTAGGTCTTCCTTCAGCACCCTGATCTCCTCTAGTTTTTTCTGACAGTTACAGCAAAATGTGGGGACTCTACAGAGCCTTATTATGTTGTTAATCGTCATCCCTAAGGTGACGTAGCGTCTCATTGGTTCATACTGGGAGAATCCAAGATCACATTCAGGTCTGATGATTGGCTAGAAGGATTCACAGAAGTCAGCAAAGCTGTTATACTCAGTTATAGGTTATTACAGCAAAAGGATATAGATTAAATTCAGCACAGGAAAAAGTCACAAAGGACAAAGTCCAGGAGAAATCATGCATGAGCTTGTAGTGGTTCATTCCTAGGATAGTTGCCCTGGCAATGCTTCCTTCTCTCAGCAATATGTATGAAGTGTTGCCAACCAGGGAAGCTCACCCAAGCCTTGGTGCCCAGGGAATTTATTGGGGGTCAGTCACGTAGGCATAGAGCACCCACATAGCTGACCTTAGTTACTCAGTCTCCAGTCATTCTATGGACCAAGCTGGTACAGCATAGCCTGGGCCCCAGGTGAAAAAAAATAGGCATTCACCATAAATCACACTGTTAGCATATAAATTAGCTGGCATTACCCAAGACCCCAGGGGTACAAAGACACTAGGATCAGGGGGAATATTCGCACGGTTTAGAGGTCATCTCCCAGAAGCCAAAGGCCAGTCCTTTCTTTGGCATGTGCAGGGTTTAACCATCTCAAACCCTCTGAGTTAACCTTGTTTGCACATTCGTAATAACCAAAATACTGTGCATGGAAGATAAGCCCACTTTTAATATGCTTATTTCATGATCCATGTTGAGGTAAAAAAGATTCCCTTAGGGGCACTGAGCAATGTGGTTTCACCCAGGCTTTCAGTGTAAATAAAATGTGAATGTAAACACATTGGGAAAAATAAAATTTGAAACACAGGCCAATTTCTTTTACATTTACCTAAAATGACTTCAGCATTGCTGTGCGGTAAGCAGGCCTCCAGCACAAAACGGAAAAGGGGACGGATATTCAGCAGTAGTTTATAGTGCTATAAAACAGTAAACATCTCCTCCATCTAAGAAAACACTGTATGACGAGGGGAAGCATCATTTCAGAATAAATGGGTTTCTTCTTTCTGTTTGAAAAGCACAGCTCAGGCCTCTAGTTTTGAACCATGTTATTACCCAGTCTAGTGCAGAGGCAGCCTTAACAAAGAAAGTCAAAATACTTTCTTAGTTAAGCTTATGGAAAAGTTAGATCGTTGGAATTCCTCCCCTCACATTTCGCTATCAAATCAATCACTCAGCCACATAGTGAATACACTTACAAATTTATTTAGAAAGTATATTCCACCACTAAAAAGGTCCGGGTCCCCATAGCTTGGTGGCTAAGTGCATGAGCTCCGAAATCTATGTTTCCATCCTGAGATGGAATCCTCACTCCTTTAGTTATGTCCTACATCTTCACGCCCCAATTTTCCTCCCTGTAAAATGGGGACAATACCTATTTCAAAGGTTTAACTTTAGTACTGAAAGTGATAATGCATGTAAAACGTTTATAGTGCCTGGTGTGTAGTAAACTATCAATGACTATTGACTGTCATTGAGTTACTATTATAATTTGAAAATTATCAGACCAATAGCTTAGAGACAGCTCAGCTGTGCAGCTGAGAACACGAACACTAACACTAATTCCCTAGGTTTGAATCTTGGCTTTCCCACCACCAGTTGGAGGACATCATTTAACCTTGCTGATTTTCCATCCACAAAGGAATGAAGGTGATGGTGAAGATGCAATGTTCGCAAAGTATTTAGAATAGCACCTGACATATAACAAGTGCTCGATAAATGTCAGCTATTATAATTGATTGCATTTTAAAAACTCATTCTGCCAGTAGACTACTCTCCCTCAATTAAGTCAAATGAGTATAGCAGAGTAGAGTGATGAAGAATATGGGTGTTAGAAGCAGACAGCCGTGGGTTCAAGCCTTGGCCGTACAGCTAATTAGCTGAATGGTCTTGGACTGGTCACTTATTTTCCCTAAGCCTCAATTTTCTCATCTACCAAATAGATTATATCAGCCTTGAATTGAAATGATCAAAATGTTTTTTGTGTTATTTTGGGTTTTTTTTTTCAATTTATTGGGGTGACAATTGTTAGTAAAATCACATAGATTTCAGGTGTACAATTCTGTATTACATCATCTATAAATCCCATGGTGTGTTCACCACCTGGAGTCAGTTCTCCTTCCATCACCATATATTTGATCCCCCTTACCCTCATCTCCCACCCCCCAACCCCCTTACCCTCTGGTAACCACTAAACTATTGTCTGTGTCTATGAGTTCTTGTTTCTCATTTGTTTGTCTTGTTCTTTTGTTGTTTTTAGTTTATATACCACATATCAGTGAATGATCAAAATGTTTTTAAGCTTTAACAATCACCACCATCAATCTAATTTCTATATGTCAATCATATAAGGATGAGGAAAACGATGTATCATAGAAATGCATCTTAAAATCTTGGGATTATACAGTTCTCACAAAAGTATATTTTAAGGCATAAAATAACATTAATTCTTTCAGCAAAAATTTTATTAAAATCTTTTCTATGCCAGGAACTATACTAGCCATTAAAGGATGGAGTCGAACAGTTTCTACCAAGAAACTTACATTCTTAGTGTGAAACAGATATAAAAACAAATGACTCTAAATAGTATATACAAAATAGGCAATGACAACGACTGTACAGGACAATAATGATTTAAAGTAGAGATATTCTCTAGACTCAAAGACTGATAGCATGCAAGGTATAGTAATCCTTAACCTTTCCAGCTCTATCGAGACATGCTCAATACCTGCGTAGTAAATATTGAATGAATCACCTGATTTGGGAAAATCATGTAATTATCTTCATTCTACAACCTGGATTCTTGGTTGAACTCTACCAGTTATTGACTATATATATGACCCTACCCAAATCAATATACTGTCTGGAGGTCAGTTTTCCTACATAGCGAACAGTTTTTTATCTATCTGTTCTGCTTATTTTGTGCGAGTGTTGAGAATTTCAAATGAGCTAATATATTTGAAGTTGCTAAAAAAGCACTCAAGTAAAATGTGAAGGCATTATAAGATTGTATCCTTAAAGAAACCACAGGGCAGTATATTTTATAAAATGCTAGAAGTAGTTGTGAAATTGTATACATAAGAGAAATGTCATGAAGAAGGGAAGACAGATGCCCAGCCCCCAAAAGGAATGACTATTTACAATCTCTATCAGGAAAGCAAATGCTGAAAAACGCACAGATATTCTGAGGAAGTTACACATGTCTGCTCTTCAGAGGGTTTCCCCAAATCTCCTGTTCAATTTAATTTCACGACTACAATCGTCTTGACTCTGATAAATGGAAGTGACCAACACAACTATACTTGTCTGGAAACTACCTGTTAGTTTTACTTCTAGCAGTTTCTTTCCATCAAATATAAACAAGCAAAGAGACTGATAATAGGTATAAATACCAGAAATAAAATCTGATATTGAACATCAGTAGCTTTTAACTCAATATAGTCGATCTTAACACCATGCTTTAACATAGAAGACACTCCAAAATTATTTGTTCTCTGAATCAAGTCTTTTGTGGCTGACCTGAGTTGCATTTTTTTTTTTTTTTAAGAACTAAAACAAAGCAGAGCCATGACTCCAATTTACTCTGGAGTATGAGGTATTATTTTAGAGAGAAACAGTTATTGGAGAATGAAAACTGTTCAGCTGGAGAATAAAATGGCTGTTGAGATCAGACAAATGGGGGATAAGGAAGCAGGCAGAGTGATTCCACAAGTAAAGGAAGGTACGTAAAGGTGGAATTGAAAATGTGGTGTGTGTTTGTCTCGACAGACTGAAGCAGCTCTGATGTATGATGCTGTGTACATGGTGGCCATTGCCTCCCACCGGGCTTCCCAGCTGACCGTCAGCTCCCTACAGTGCCATCGACACAAACCATGGCGCCTTGGACCCAGATTTATGAACCTGATTAAAGAGGCAAGTGCTGCTCACTTACAGCTCCATTGTTTCTTTCCCTTAGCACTGTTTGACTTCTCCTTTACGTGTGGTCCTCTCCATATGGCTCTGTTGGCATGATGTCTACAAGGGAGGAGGAGCCATCTTCAACCAGATTAGGATTTTATCAGTAAAACCTTGTCTAGAACTACCAGAAATTTTCCAGTGTGCTGCTGAGAAGTTGAAAGAAGCTACGAGATCATAACATTCATCCTCCTTCATTTCAACTATGGCCTCACCTACTGCTGGACCTCCCTCCACACATGTTTCTAGAGTTCATAGGTGCTGACTCCATGGCCTGTTGCATCAAGGAGTGGGCGGTGCATCACTGAAGGGGACCAGAGACAGTTCCTACTTTGTCAGCTCATAATCCAGTGGTCTACTAAGTATTGGGTTGTACAGAATTGAACAGAAGGAACTCTTTGTCCTAATGAGATTCTGATTATTGTGCTATTTATCAGCTAACTGGAAAAGTTCAGTTCCATTGAAAACCTACCCAGGGCAGGAAGTATTTAGCAAGAGGACAGGGTATTTGGGGGAGGAGAACTCTTCACTATTGCCTGAGATCCTGGACTATTCCTGACCCTTTCCTTTTCTTAAAGAGGATTTGACTTCCCTTCACAAGACCCTGTTTTAAGATCTCAAAACTTTTTAAGGATATATAGCCTTGGATTATCTTTGACCCCAACACACATCTCAGAGTGTATCTGGACTTGACAGGGTGAAATAAGCCACTTGGGAGCGGTCAGGCCTGATTGAGTATACACTGCACTCTGTGAGGCTGCTCTAATGCTTTCTCTATGGGATACAGGGATTTACATCTCATGTGAACAGTATCTTTATTCCTCTCTGTACTGCAGAAGGTTGGGGTGAGACAAAGCCATAAAAGAGAAGAATGGGAGGAAACAAAGAACAAGAGAAAAATGCCCAGCAAGAGCAAGGGAGAAATCCTAAAGAAAGATACCAGCTTTGGCCTCTATCTCTGCTGGTCTCTTCACCACCTACAGACTGTTTCTCAGGCTGTTCAATCTACTTCCCCATTAAACATGACTCTGATCCATGAGGATGAGGACCAGAGAGGCAGGATGGATACGGGTTAACAGTACCCAGGCTCCAAAGCAAGGTTATTTGTAAAGCTGGGACTAAGACATAGAAAGCAGCAAAGAAGTGTCCTTAACACATGGTGTAAGGAAGCGTTTACTCTGAGGTTTGAGCTTTGCACTCACAGGAGACTAAAAGGGAGTATATTCTTAAAGTTTGTGTTTTGAGCCCCTCTCCTACCTCACCTAGTCCTGGCCTGGTTGCTTGGTTTTAAATCCCAGCTCCACTAACGTTTATGAGCAATGTCACCAGGACAAGTTACTTAAACTCCTTGTGTCTTAGTTTTCTCATTTGTAAAATGTGGTTAACATCTTCTAGCTCACAGCATTATTATGGGAATAAAGAGTGAGGTAATATTTGTGAAAACCATGCAGGAAGCTATTAAGAATCTGATATATTAGCTATTCTCTTACCAGTGGAATGGACCACTAAGAAGAGCCTCCTGCAGTTTACTGAGGATGACGCCAGGAACTCAAAACTGGCAACAACAAAACAACAATAAAGAAAGCATCGATAGGCATAAAATAAAATACCTTTCTGTCAGATACGTAAATCTGACACCTATGTCTAATGGAAACATATCACGCAGCCACTCCTCTCCCTGCAGTGATCATGTTTATGTTCTGAATCACCATCGTGATCACCTTGATCTTAAACAAGAAAGCAGTTTGTTTCCTTTTATCTCATCCCGGTGCAAGGAGAGGCATGTAGTCACATGAAAGCTTGGGATCAGACACTCGGAACACCCCATGCCCCTTTTCGCTTGTATTTAAGTTGCATAAGAAGGTGAAATTACTAAACCACATGTAGACATATTTAAAGAAATAATGAGCTCCAAGATGAGGGACTGCATTGAAAGCAAGAAAGCAATTTTCATGCATTTACTCCAAGGAGTAACGCCCCCCTTCTCAGATTCCACGGTTGGAGGTGGAAGGGAGACAGGGAGGGATGCTGTAGAAACCTTTAGCGCCCTTGTGCCCATCCTTTCTTTTGTCTCCTGAGTCAGGATGCCATATGCTACCTTCGGCAGAGAAGATGGGATTGGGGGGTAACCAGGAGCAATGCCCCAGCCTGTTGGAGGACTGGCACGGAGGGAATTCTGAGGCAAACTAAAACATACAAAAGTGATAAAATGCACAGGTTTCTGTCAAGACATATATAATTCAACAATACTTTGCAGGTATCAGATTTTATTGGGAAACATGTAATAATGTACTTGGTCCCAAAACTTCCCCTTTATTTTAGTAACTATCACTTTCTAAACAATTCCCAAAACTATAATTAGCAATAATATAAAGGAGCAAGTCAGCAGATTGAATTTATGGGGTGGAGATTGAATTTGTCACAGGAGGTAAACTTCCCGAGCAGACATGTAGTTGTATGTGTACTGAGTCCTAACTCCACATGTCATTTAGGATCAGTAAGCCTTTCTGCAGGTCTCTCAGGCTACATGTCAGTGTTTTAGGCTGACTAGAAAGAGGGGAAGAATTAAAGAACATTTTAAGCATGACCGAGTGTGTTATAGTACCATCTCTCTAGACATTTGCTAAACAAACATATTTTAGGAGATTATAAATTCCCACTCAACAAGCATTACTGGGATTCCCTTATATAAGTAACATTAACTTGGCTCCCTAGGGAAATATCTGCCCCCAAATGAGAAGATGTGTCTACTACCTACTAAGTGGAAGAATGGCGGGCTTCATATAAAGCTCTCCTATTCCTCAGGATAAAACCTCCATTAGTCAGCAGGATGTGCATGATCTCTAGTGACCTGATTCCTGATCCCCTAAGCCATCTTTCTCATCTCCAGCCCCATCCCCAGCATTTGCTGAACTATTGGAGCTCCTCGAACTCACTATATGTGCCTACCAAATTCTCTTGCTTCTGATCGGAAAGCCTCCTAGGTCATCCTTTCTGTCTCAGCTGAAGCACTAGCTCCTATCTGCTGGCCCTGACTCACCAATGTTAGCTCCTTACTAGGTTGTTGTTAGGCCATGATATTTATTAGCATGTCTGTCTCCAAGCTGTGCTTTTCCAGTCTCGAGTCCTTACTTCTTGCCCAACGCTGGGCATTGAATGAGCACCCAGTAAATAGATACCAAACAAGTGAATGAATGAATAAATGAATGAATGAACAAGCAAAGGAATTGAAGAACACATACAACCTATATGCAAGTGCCTAAGACACACTCAGTACATGAATGTCATATGTAGAAATAATTTAAGAAGGTACAGCCAGGGCCTGGACTGGATTTGTTCTCTCAGGATCCTAGTTCTGATGGAAGCATGGGCAGGCATCTCAGGGATAGGCCAGCCTTCATAACGCTAGATGTAATCACAGATTGCTATCTGTATAAACTTAGTCATCTAGTGTCTTTGTTTCTCAGTGCCCTCTTTTATAAAATAGGTATAAAAATTCCCACTCCATATGTTTGTGGGAGTTCCATATATTATAGTACAGCCTAGCAAATGTCTGGCATGCAGTGGTTGCTCAATAAAGCATAGCTCCCATTAAATGGAAGGTTCTGCTAAAAATGTTTATCATGTAAAGTGGTTGTCAGGAAGAAATGAGGCAAAACGCATAGAACATTCCGTACATTGCCTGGCATATGTCAGCACGGTGAGCTTGCTATTGTTGTTACTGGCATACTGCCACCATCATCATCATCCTCATCATATTATTAGTGGAGCCCAAGATGAAGTAGCCGTGTTTGCAAAAAGGAGGACAGGACCTGGTAGTGAAACATCAGGAGTTCGCAGAGACAGGCGTGCAGCATACGGCAGGCCAACGGCAAAGATGTCAGGGAAAGAGGGAACTTTCATTCCCTGAGCACCCACATGATTGTTCGGGAGGGGCCCAAAGACATTAGGCAACCATCAGCCCAGCTGAGCCACCAGAAAACCCTGGCAAATCCCAACACAAGTCAGGCTGGGAAGTGACGTGGGGGCTGAGGAAGCGGCAGTACTTCCTGCCTGAAATCAGAGTCACTCTGGATCCAGAGGAAGTTCTAGCTGGCCGTGAGGAAATCAGGGGGTGCGGCCATAGAAGGAACAAGCACACTGAGGCATCTGGGAAGAAGAGAGTCTATAATTGCAGCTTCTGGGAAGGGCAGTGACTGTGATATAGTGAAGGGAATCATAGATTTTAGGTTATGTCTGTGATTCTTAACTATTTTCTGGCTTGCAGACAACTGATTGAAACCATGGATTCATTGTCCCCACAAAAGGCGTACAAATTTGTCTGCAATTTCAGAGACCTTGAGAAACACCCTGGGTTCCCTGAAACTCATTTTAAGAATGTCTGAGTTGGGTGATGAAAGTAGAATTTGGTTAAAAGGGCTTTCTAGTATGGTGAACAGCAAAAATATAAATGAAACGCAAGGAGTCCTGTTGGGCTCAAATATAGTAGTCCCATGCGGAAGTGGTGAGAAATAAGTTTAAGTAAATATGGAAAGATAATTGGTGGAAATTGCCTGGTAAGCTGAGAGATTCAAATTTTATTGATAATTAATATGAAGTCACTGTTTTTCAGGCAGAGACAAAAGGATATTTCAAATAGTTTATCTTGGTATTTATGTATAAGTTTGATTAAATCAGATAAACCTACAGACTATTGAGGAATTGTAAACATCTTGGTTTGGAAGGAATCATCACTCATAAAGAGCTAAAAGGGAAAGGAATTGGTTCAAGAGAACTATACAAGTGCTTGCGTACAACTTGACCTTCTCCCTTAGGTCTAAATCCATCCAGTTATTTCCCTATTAGAAAAAGCCACTTAGATGTCCAGCTGCTACCCCCATATCAACAAATTCCTAAATAGAATCCATCACTTTATCTATTTAATCTATTATTGCTACCATAGGTTCATGTCAATTAATGACAGTGTAACTGGTATGTCAAATAAATACAACTGAGATAGAAAAACCAATGTATTTTTGCTCCAACAACCCATTTAAAATTATTCAGTGAAAATCTAGGTAAAGTCCATGACTTTTTTTGTTTATTTAAAGTAATGGCAGTCCTAGAGTCCCTTTCAGTTGAACCTCAACTTAGTAATTAGGATATCTATTTTAAGATATTAAACAGAAGTCCAACTTGATTTAACATCAAATTTCTCTTCTTCTTGCGTCTGCTGGAAGACTCTAGGAAAATGGAGGGCCACGGTTGGTTTCTCTTTTCATTGCTTCCTTCCTCAACACACCCTCAGCTGTTACACCTCCTACCAGCCTCAAAATGAGTTAGAACACTTCTTATTGGGGGGTGGGGTGGCGGGAAGGAGGATGCTCTGTGCTCTTTGGGACTGGCTGGTAGTTTAAGTTGGTGTCCCCAGTGGGCTTGGGAGATTTTTAAAACTAAGTTTTTCTTGAAGCACTTTCTTTGACTCTTTATGGGTTCCTCTTGGGCATAAATACAAATGTTATTTAGAATCATAGGAACTAAGAAGAATTTGGCAGAACGTATGCCACACCCCCTTTCAACATTTCTGACATGTGATTGGTCACCTAGCATGTACATCAGTCTCTCCTGATGTTTCTTTGATCTAACTAATAGATCTCTGTGTCAGATAGAAACATACATTTTTTTTTCTCAGCCCAGTGACATCCAGTAGTTCACTTCTTGCCCTTTCTACTGAAGTCTCCTCGCCCCACTAGACAGTCCTATTGACTATAAAACTGGACGATCCCATCAACATATTCTAGATCAAAACCTGTACCACAGGAAATATCCACTCATCTCTTCCTTGAAAATTCTGAGAATGCCTCTCATTGCAATGCAGCAGACTTCTCCTGGTTGGCCCACCGCCTCCACTTGTCAGCTCTTGTGTAGCCCTCTTTCGTCACTTGGGAGTCGCACCATAATCCATAGTCCAACTTAACTTTCTCCTGTTTGAGTCAGCCATTGGTCTTCAGCCTCTCTAACAGCAGCCAACCTAGTCAGATTTCTCTGAATGGCCCCTGGGATCTCTGCTCACTTAGAATGGGATGAGAAAATGGCACCTGGAAGGCAAAGGAGTGTGAACTCAGAGAGAGGCAACAGCTCTCTCCAGAGAAATCTCTCCAGCAATCACCTGTACCACACATGTGACCCCTTTTATAAAGTCTTATCTAAAACAATCTCTGGGGGGGGCACTTCCTTTGTACATATGCATAGGGAAGTTGGGGGTGCCTGTCTACCCACTCTAGTATTCTGATATTTATCATATTGGTACCTGGGTTGAAGTATTACAGTAAGATACAATTTGTCATTCATATCAGACCTCTACAGGTTGTCTAAACTTCTCCATCTGCCTCAGCACTCTCACCTAATTAATTAAATCCTGCCAACATTCTACCCGAAATATTCTTTAACAACCTTCTTTGCCCACTGCCTTCATCATTTCTCACCTGGACTATTAAAATAGCCTCTAGCTAGGACCTGCGTCTTGAGTCTCAGCCCCTTTATAACTATTGTCCACATATAATAAGCAAAGTGTACATAAATGCATAGTAAGTATGCTACCCTGTAGAAACACAAATTTGCTTGTAGCTTCCTGTGTCCACCATGTTGTTCTCATACAGTGGAGAACGGATAGGTTTCTCTTTTCCTGATTAAAGTCTGCATTATAACGCTCCTTTGTCATGTTTCTTGCAGCCTGGAAAGCACTGCCTCCCATTTTTCACTTGAGCTCTCTTACTCAGAATTCACTTTCTCTAGTGAGCCTTTCCTGACCCTCTATTTGGAGATGGGTCCTCTAATGGACTACATAGCTCCTGTATATCTCTATGTTAGCACTTAACATGCCTCATTCAGATACCGTAAGAAAGATCGTTGCCCTGGACAAGGACAAAGTCAGAGTATCTTTGTGTCCTCAGAGTACTGTGTCTGTACAGGGCAGGCATTTAGAAGATGTTTGTTGAACTGAACCCAGGAAACTGAAATCTAGAAAGCTCTTAATACATTTTGCGGAACTAATACTTAATTTTAAACTATATAACCAGTTCCTAATTGATCTGGTCCAAAACAAATTTACTGTATATGAGTGAAAAATTATTTCCAAAGGCCAAAATGTATGAGCTTTCACTGAGAGCTATATAAAATATGGGCAGCTTTCTGCCACTGTTCTGCTATGAAAATGTAATCTACTGGTTCAGTTTGACGGAATGAAGATTATAAATTTGAGCATACAACCACGATATTTAAATTCAAGCTTGCAAAAATCAGAGTAAAGAATAAAATTCTCCACTGAAGCACTTATATTTGACTTAATATTTATTTGGACTTTTACCTAGTAGGGCAGTATTCATTTTGTTTGTTTGTTTTAATATATGGGATCCAGGTGAAAAACTACAGAGTGGAAAAAAAAATTGAAATCCCTAGAGAAACATAAGCTCTGACCTGCTTTTATCCTACTGCGTCTCCACTGAGTAACACTTATTACATGCCGTTTGATTTTGATTTCCAGGACAAGCTGTCCCTTGGATTAATTAGGTGACATTGGATCTGGCAGGATACTCAGTCCAATTTCTACTGTTTGGAAAAGCTTTCATTTTCTTTCTCATTCTGCACCTACGGAAAAGTACCTGCATTCTAAATGCTCATGGCAGCACAACCGAGTTTGCACTGTGTAAATGAAAACCGTTCATCTCAGCACCCCTCACATTTAGAATAGTTAGACCTAAAGACAGAGTGGATTTTCCAGGTACTTCTCTCAATTCCCTGTACAATTCTGGATAGAGAAATGAGATCAGTTCCTAAACGTTCATAGTTTACCATTTTGACCAAGTACATGTATTGTCTTACATATACTAAGGAACTTTTCCCTGAAGTCCTCAGTCAGTGGCTAGGTGACCAACCACATGTCAGAAATGTTGAATGGGGGTGTCGGCATAAGTTCTGCCAAATTCTTCTTAGTTTCTATGATTCTAAATAACATTTGTATTAATGAGACAGCACTCAGAGATGCCTATCAGTTATCCTCCTTCTCCCATTCAGCTACTAACATCCTGATTCTGTACCACACTGATTGAAGAACTTCCTTTCTATACCACAGTCGGCTATGTACTCATATGTATGTACATGTGTACGTGTGCACATAAACTGATGTGTTTCATTTACTAAAATGAATGTCATCACACACACACACATATATGCATGTACATACAAATATAATTCATATATATTGTATTTATGGGGTGCCAAAAATGTATACAAGTGGACACTTTGGTCCACGTTGCTCAAGCAGTAGTTCACTGTAATCAGAGGTGTCTGCACACTGATGGTAACCACTTTGAGCAACTCTTGTAATTGCAGAAGTCAAATGTGACTTGATTTCCAGATTTTATTGATCACATCATCTACGTAATTATACAAGTACCCTGTTCACATCCACTTCACACCCACTGTTTCTCACATTTGTGTTCTTACCCATTTAGTTGACTTGCAAGTAGAGAAGCCAATTTATTACATTTCAACAAACACGTCACCACATGAACCAGCACGAAAGGACACTAGTTTATCAAAAAAAAATAAAATAGGTGCATATCCTAACATAAATCCTTAGGAAATAACAATAAGTTTCCCCAGAGTGCATGGCACAGATATAGTTAAAGTCAGCGGATTTAGAGTTGGAAATCAAATATTGGCAAGAAAAGCTATTATATTTTTAAATTATGCAGTGATCCATGCAAGCTGTTATTGCAAGATAATGGGTTATAAACAACACACATAATAGTTAAAATAATTATATATTGAACAGATGAGAATATGATAAATGCATCATTTCAGTGCCTGAAATAGCTGACATCCAAGGAAGTAATGTGGTCTAAAGGTTATGTTTATCATTTCTTCCTTTGCTTAATGTTTATTTTCATCACCATTATTATGTATACTTTACATTTGTTTTTAAACAGTTTTTTCTGAGAATTGGCTTAAAATTAAGGGTGACTGGACAGAGATCACATTGCTTAGATGAAGGGTGGACCTCAGACATTTGTCATTGTATCATACTCTGAGGACCTGAGTAAGACAGTAGCTGTACATTTGGCCCATCAGGGCTGTATTTATATAATATGTTAGAGAATGAGCCTCATTTAATTAATAACAAATGAAATAACACCACAGTGAATTACACTTGTTAACTCTTCTATTCAGGATACAGAGCAAAGAGCAGAGAAATTTTTAAAATCCATAAAATTCTTTCTCTGTTTTCTTTTCTCTTCACCATCTCTCCCAAGGTACCTTCATCTCTTAATCTTACTGCTAGTAATTCCGTGATAAAGTGTTAGCAAAAACAAAATTTGTCTAACTGAATGAATATTAATTAGGGAGTCAATTAATGCTTAAAGGTGTCTGTCATTCACTTCATGCACATTCACAGCCCAATAAAGAATTAATAAACTTGGAAAGCCTGCAAAATTCAAAGAAAAATTTCCTTTTAGAGTGAGGAGTATGAGTTAATGTGGAGGTGCAAATGAATTAAATGTGACTGTCCCTCCAATTCCACCACCATAGGCACCATAGCCTTGAGGAGGTCAAATGATTTCACCTCTTTGGTCTGCAGGTTGTACAGTCTGCTTTTCTAGATCTTTCGAGGAGAAGAGAAAAGGGAACAGGACAACAGGGTGGGGCACAGATATCTGTTTCTCATCATTATAATTCTGTAGCTTTTCCTAGGTATCCTGGCCAGTAGGAAGAAGATCCAGATCCCCAGGTCTTGCTACTTTCCCTCTACCATTCTTTCACTACCTAAAAGTGTGTAACTTTTGGAAGTGCTACTTTATTCAGTCATATCATCTACAAACATTTTAGATATCTATCAAATGAAGATGGTAGAATTCAAAGATAATAAAACATTTCCTGCCATTAAGAAACTAATAATCAATTTGAGAAGAGATAGCTAACACAAATAAGTTAACATAACAATTATTATATATATGTACATAATAAATATATAGTTGACATAATACAAATAGGTAAGATAACAGTTTACTTAGTTAACATAATACAAGATCTAATGAAGTATGCCAAGGAGTTAACAAGTAGCCCCTACAAGAACACAAGACAATCACCATATTGTCCTCTCTTAAAATATTTGCTTCCATAATTGCAACTTTTCCCTTCAATTGAGTAGTCAGTCACTTTTGCAATAAGCCCTCTAATGGCTTTAAAACTTTTGAAATGTGACTCGGTAGCCATTTTAATATGCAGCATTTGTTTTTCAAATACTGCATTGCTAATGAAACCTATTCTTTATGCACTTGGGACAAAAAAGGAGATTCCTTGCTACAGGTTCAGGTTGAAAATGTGTTCGGTGATTCGTTTAGTATAATTAATTGTGCTTCATAATTCCCAGACTAGAAATAGTGTGCTCAATTGCATAAAAATATGATGGTGCTAAACATTGATATTAATCAGTAAAATTATTACCAGAGTATATGAATCAATTAACGCAAACTAGAGAAAGAATTGCCAAGCACTGACATACTAATAAAAATCCTATCTGAAATACAAATGAAAGGAGAGGTGATGCTTTCCAGTTTTGCTCTGGCTTGCAGTGCACTGACACCAACTCCACTGCAATCAGTCTAAGTCTAGTTTAAAGCTAGAAGTTTCTGACAATGAAATTTAAATTCAGATTTTTAAAAAATAAAAAAAAGATAATGAGGAGTCAGAGTACAATTTTCCTTTGTTAGATTTGTGTGTTGGGCTCAGCAAGTCAAGTGTTCTCCATGACTTGGGGGCAGAACAATCCATTAAAGAAGGAAAGCTTAATAGTATGCATTAGGTGTGACAATTAAGTTCAAGAACTTGTTGCAACGATGTTGTTAACCTTTTTTGATGTTGGCGAGATTATTCATTATGAATTTGTACCAATTGGACAAACAGTTAACCAAGTTTCCTATTTAGAAGTGCTGAACATGCTGTGTGAAAAAGTTAGACGACCTGAACTTTTCGCCAACAATTCATGGCTCTTGCATCACAATAATGGACCAGCTCACAAGGCACTGTCTGTGAGGGAGTTTTCAGTTCCCTCTGTTCCCATAACTGTACTGGAACACCCTCCCTATTTACCTGATCTGGCCCCCAATGACTTTTTCTTTACCCGAAGATAAAGAAAATATTGAAAGAAAGATATTTTGATGACATTCAGGACCTCAAGGATAATATGACGAGGGCTCTGATGGCTATTCCAAAAAAAGAGTTCCAAAATTGCTTTGAAGTGTGGACTAGGCACTGGTGTGGGTGCATAACTTCCTAAGGGAGTACTTCAAAGGTGACTGCAGTAACATTCAGCAATGAGGTATGTAGCACTTTTTCTAGGATGAGTTCGCAAACTTAATTGTCACACCCCATATATATCTAACAACTTTCTATTAATTATTTCTCATAATGTGTTAAGGTGCTGTGCTTCTAATGCAGCTATGTGCACATGTACACACACACACACACACACACACACACACACACACACATTCACTCATATAAACTTGAGTATTGGAATTCAAGAAAATGTTCAGTTTCATCATGATCCTATTACATATGAGCTATGTGACTTTGGGCAAGCCACATTGTCTCAGTGACCTCAAAATTCTGAGTCTTTGTTCTTCAGTAAATGTTCTAAAAAGTGGACGGGAGTTCAGTTCAACTAGTTTTCCACCCTAATAATCTTACCCTGGGTTCCTGGGTTCCTTCTCTGTTATGTCAGACAACCGAGGAACATCATATAAAGAGATAAGCTACCACCCTGTGGGCAGCCCACTGGAATAAAGTCTATATAAGCTTGGTGGTCAGATTTACCCCAGTGTAACTACCAGGACCATTAAAAGAATTATCCTATTTGCTCGGTCCACAGTTTGTAGTACTAGAATATAAAGTTTCTCCTCTCCATTAACTGAGTGGTTTCACCTGTGTGTCTTTGGGGGCATGGAAAGATTACTGTGACTCCTTCCAGGGAGAGGTATATAGCTAGGAACACCACCTTGAGTGTTTCAGGAGGTGCCTAGGACAGAGGTAAGCTGAGGACATCTTTGAGGATTGAAAGCCAATTACATTGGGAGCTTGTTGGCCACCCAAACTGTGTTACATTGACGTTACCAGTAGCAACACAAATCACAGGAATGCATTTGGAAGGAAATATGAAGAAGGAAGAAGGGCCCTTGCCTCAGTGGTGACTGGTGGATGGACCCTGACATGAGCCAGGGGTCTTGTTAGTGCCCACTGTAAAGACTCTTCCTCACTTAACTACCCACCTAAAGGGCAGGTGGGCTGTGGGGTTAATCCTTCCCAGTGCCCAAGGCTGACTTCTAAGAGATCTCATGCACTCCGCAGAAAAAAGAAACTGATGCCAAAGCTTAGTGCTGGGTTAAGGTGGTACCACTTTCAGTTATTTTGAAGACAAGTTGTTAGAGAACATTCAGAGGTTTTACAGGGAAATAATAATTTAGAGGCAACAATAACCAGGAACATACGATGTTTTAAATGCTTTAAATCTATTTGTTCGCTTGATCCTTACAACAGACCAATGAGTCTGATCTCCATTTGACATGAGGAAACTGAGGTTTAGCAAGGTTGGATGATTGGCCCAAGGTTACAAGGCAAAACGTGATCCAGAGGCAGCCGTGACACCGCAAAGCCAACGGTCTCAATCTGTGTGCTAGCTCCACTTCCTCTCGAATCTCAGGTTCCAAAATTGGAAGACACAGCTTTAATCTCACTCAGTGGTATCTAACTAGCACACTTCTTGACAATACACTTGACAAAACACTTGACAATGCTTCTTTATCTATGTATGGGCTTTTATTTATTTAAAAAAATATATTTCTAATAATCTTGGGAAATTCAGAACACTCAGCCAAATTCCTCAGAGTCTGTGGCATAGCTGTGCTTCCTACCCCCTGAGAGTCCGAAAAGGCACAGAGGCCAGTGGCCCAGAATTTTGCTCTGCCATGAAGGATGCAATGATCAGGAATTTTACTACGTCTGGCTCTCTTTGGCCAATGAGTATTCAAATTTCTTTGACACATTCTATGACTATGTCCAATATACTTCCTGTTACTGTCATTTGCACTTACAGAATATTAAAAGAATTGAAAAGCTTTAGACTGAAAACACAGTAGCCCATACCTTCTCTAATGTTCAGTTATTCAGCAACTTCACCTATCTGGCAGAATTACATTCTACTCCCTAAATGGCATCAGAGAATGGCAGACTGTTGAAGTTTAATGGGGATATGGCAAATTCCCCAATTCCCTCATATTGCTGTTGGGGAAACTGTGATAGAGGAATAAGCATAACAGACTCTGAGCATCAAAAATAGATCAGAGAGAAACTTTTGGACACTCATGCACCAGTATGTGTGGTTTTTGGCTTCTATTCTAATACACTGTCATCTTCTCAGCTGAGCACTGTCTTTGGAGATAGAAAATATGGGTCTGAATCCATGCCTTGTTTCTTATTAGCTCTGTGTACCTCATACTCTCATCTCATCAGACAAGGCTAGTGCTTCCTACTTCACACAGTTGCAAGAATGAAAGGAAACAGCTTTTGTGAGAATGTACAGTATATTTGACATGGGACTGAGAGAGTTTCCCAAAGGTGAAATATTTTATAGCAATATCTGTATGCTGATTGGAATGATCCAGTCAGGGAGGGGCACGTTGAGAAAGAGAGAGAGAGAGAGAGAGAGAGAGAGAGAGAGAGAGATTGAAACTGTTGGAGCAATATCGTTGTATACGTGGGGGTTGGTGCACAAGTGAACATAAGCGCGGACAGTTCATTTGTAGTGACAGGAGGGAAACTAGAGAATAGGAGCATAGTTGCTGGTAATTAGATCAGTGGGCATGGTGGTAGTAACTCATTGCCTCTGCTTTCTCAGTGAAATAGAAAGCAACATCATCAGCTGAGAGTTAGAAGGAACAGTCAGGATTCCTTATAGCAAGGAAACAAGTGGGTGTCAGCCACATCACCTATATTTGGAAATTCTTCCAGAGTAGAACCATTTGATGAAGGAAGAAATAGTCATACATACCATTTACCAGGATTACTCTGAAACATTTATTCTACAATCAATACTGAGCAAGATATACTATGTGCTGGAAATTGTGACAAGATTTATACTCGTGAGAACGGTGGTAGATGACGGTAAATGGGATCAAATATATGGTGATGGAGGAGAACTGACTCTGGGTGGTGAACACACAATGTGATATATAGATGATGTATTACAGAATTGTAAACTTGAAATTTTACTAACCATTGGTCACGCAATAAACTTTAATTTTAAAAAAATACATAAAGGAGAGAAGTAATCAAGTAAATACAATTTTAAAACTGTCTTCCAAAGTACATGTTATATAAAATTTTAACAATGAAAATTAAAAGTAAAGGGGAATTTTCATTAAAAAAACAGAAAAAGGAATGGTGAGACATGGCCCCTGACTTCAGAGAAAGCAGGCTCAATTATGAAGATAGATATGAAAGCAAATATGGGCCTCACTTTTGACTGACTTATAGGGTAAAGGAGCAACAGTGTTCTTCCATCTGATTTTCTCTGAAAGCCTTCCCAGAGGAAATGAGGGTTAGGCTCAGCTTTCTAGTATGAGTTGGAATGTAGCACACAGCACGGTGGGGAAGGGTACTCCATACTTAGAGACTGATTGGGGACTGAAATTGAATTATGGTAGAAGGCAAAATAGTATATAATGAGCAAAGGCCCATTCATAAAGGACCTTCCATGATGTGCTAATGATTTGGAGCAATTCTTTCGACCAGAGTCTCAAAATGTAATGTGTACCTGAAAAAATTGCTAGAAAAATTATTTCCCATATTCAGCCTTCAGAGACTAAGATAATGCCTTATGCCCATTTGAGAATGATTGCATTTTAGGTATCAAGATGAAATTAAATTATGTTGCCCACCCTCTGTCCCCTGTGTATTGTATAACTCATCACTCACCAATGATGTGAAGTATAGCGATGCTTTGTTTTGTGCCATTATTCATAAGTAAACTTTCATTACTATTCACAATAGCGAAGATACTAAAATAGACATCAATAGACCTAAGCCAAAATAAGCATGGCCTCTTTGCCCTCGCGATGTTAGATCTAAGTGAAGATCTAAGAAAGCAACACAGAGCAACAATGAACTCACGCTGGGGAATGGGAAGCAGGAGGAAGAAAAGAGGCCTAGATCAACCTTCCTTTTCCCCTAATTTTCAAAACAGCAGGAGAGTTGGGAATATGAGGAAAGGAATAGGCGTGTCAGAGAAGGAGGACAAGTCTCTCCACCTTCCCTTCTTGGTCCTACATGGGACAAATGACAAATTCAGTCCATGCCAGGGCTTTAGTTGTCTACATTACTGAAATTACAAACCAGTGATTTAAACATCAAGCAAATTAGCACTTGAAAATTATATTTGAATACTGACTCCCTTTGTGTACTGCCTAAGAGAAAAGGATGAAAACGTTCATTATTGGCTTTTATGTAAATCAATGGTTTGCCTTGCCAAGTCAGGTTTTGACACTAATAACTTGTGCTGACTTTTCGGGGATAAATGTTAGAAGTTTTTTTTACTCATTCTTTCCTTTAATTGATCCCATGGTAAATAGAGTTTTAAAGTTTATGTGGCATGATAAATCAGCGTAAAAACAATGTCTTTTAAGGAAGCCTCTTTTTTTATCCATTCTAGATATTCTACACCCTTTTAAAACACATATTCTGAACTGATGTCAAACAGGCTGTTAACAACATTACCTGACCAAAAAAAGAAATGGGGTGGGAGGAGGGAATTAATTAGGGTGTGACAGTATTTGTGATTAAAATTCTTCTTAACAAGGAATTGAAAAATAAACATTTTTTTCTGAATCGATATAGGCGATGAGTATGGTCCCGTCAAATATTTTAAAAGGCAATTCCAACAATTGCAAGAGATTTGGTTTTAAAGAAATAGTGAAGATTTGTAACTATGACAAATTGTTGACCTAATTTTGAACCTGGATTAAGTTTGCTGCATTCAGTGAGTTACACGTTTTCTTTTCATCTTGCTATTATTAGAAATGGAAACAGAGCATCTTTACACAAAGCACATGTCTGGCCATGGATTGCAATTACCTTCACAGTCCTCACGTTTATCAACAAGATTTTCCAAAAAAAATTTTGAAAATAAAGACAATAAGTGAGATTCTCTCCGTAAAAGGTTAGCTGAGCTTTAGGCAATTATTCTGCATTTGTTTAGCTTGATAAAATTCACATTTCAGACTTTAGTGCACAGTATGTCAATTCTTATATAGGGTCAAAATTACCAACTAAATTATATAAGTGCTTCTTATTCATTCTATTTTCATTATTTCAGATATAAATTTTTTAAATTAATTATAGCTTATGAAAAATTCAAGCCCAATAATTTTTACTTTGACTATTTATGTGATTATTCATTATTGGTGAAATAAAGGTATTTTCATTATTTCTAAGCTAGAATTATAAATTGAGGCATTGAATATAAAAGGAGGGAGAAGCAAAGGAGGACAGAAGAATAAAATAATAAAAACCAAACAAGAATAACAAAGTCTTTGGAATGAGACAACCTAATTTAAGCTTGAATTCCCCATTAACTAATAATTCTATCTTCACCTACCTGAGACTCAGTTTCCTATGGATTAAAGGAGATAAAAATGCCTAGCATGCAAGCTCTTGATCATGATTAAATGATATTATATATAACCTCATAGGCAGGCAATTTTCTAATTCCTGTCTTCTTACCCCTCTATGACCTTACGGAAAGTTTCCATGTTGTCTTGAAGATATTATCATTATTAACATGAATGGCCAAATTAGTAGTAGCAAACATGCCAGTTTTGAATAAAATTTTAGTACATATGATACATGAATTACATATTCATATATCATAAGCTATAATATAGGTCAGGTTCCATAGAAGCACAGCCAAAGATGGGGACTCTTATACAAGAGTGGGTGAAAAATGGGAAGGATTAAGAAGTATAAATTGGCTGTTACACAGTAGTCATGAGGATGTAGAGTATAGCATAGGGTTATAGTCAATAATACTGTAATAATTATGTATTGTATCAGCTGGATACTAGATTTATCAAGGTTATAGATGGGAGGGGAGTTGGGGGCAGAGTGAAAAGGGTAAAGGGTTTAAGAAATACAAATTGGAAGTTACAAAATAGTCAATGGGATGTAAAGTACAGCATGGGGAATATAATCAATAATATGGTAATAATCATAATATAATGCCAGGTGGGTAGTAGACTAGTTTAGGGGATCACTTCTTAAATTATATAAATTACAAACTACTATGCTGTACACTTGATATAATGTACAGCATAGGGAATACAGTCAATAATATTGACTATATATTGGTACAGTGTCAGGTGGTTTCAAGATGTATCATGGTGATCACTTCTTTAGGTATATAAATGTTGAATAACTATGGTATACACCTGAAACTAATATAATATTATATGTTAGCTATATTTTAATAGAAATATTTTTAAAAGATTAGAGTAGAAACAAACAAAATAGAGTCTAAAAAATATATAAAATATCAATGAAACAAATTGCTGGTTCTTTGAAAAGAAACATAATTGACAAACTTGTAACCAGACTGATCAATAAAAAAAAGAGACAGAGCCCAAATAAAGAATATCAGAAATAAAAGAGAAGTAACAACTGACATCACCGAAATACAAAGGATTATAAGGAAATATGTCAACAAATTAGACAATCTGGAAGAAATGGTTAAATATCTAGAAACATACAATTTTCCAAGACTGAATCAAGAAGAAACACAAAATTTGAACAGATCAATTACTATTAATAGAAAAATCGAATCAGTAATCAAAAAACTCCCAGCAAACAAAAGTCCTGGACCAGATGCTTTGACAGGTGAATTTTACCAAATATTCAAAGAAAAATTAACATCTATCCTTCTCAAACTATTCCAAAAAATTCAAGAGGAGGGAAAGCTCCTAAGCTCACTTCATAAAGCCACCATTACCTTTATTCCAAAACTACACAAAAACATTACAAAAAAAGAAAATTATTGATCAATATCCCTGATGAAAATAGATGCAAAAACCCTCAACAAAATATTAGCAAACCAAATTCAGCAACATATTAGAAAGATCATAAACCATGATTAAGTAGGATTTATTGTGAGTATGCAAGCTTGGTTCAATATGAGCAAATCAATTAATGTGATACATCACATTAACAAAATGAAAAATAAAAATCATATGGTCATATAATTTTACTGATTCACTGATTTTACTGATTCCTATCTTCTTAAATAGATGCAGAAAAAGTTTGACAAAATCCAGTATCCATTTATGATAAAATCTTTCAGCAAAGTATCTCAACATAATAAAGGCCATATATGACAACTCTACAGCAAATATCATACTCAATGGGGAAAAGCTAAAGGCATTCTCCTTAAATCAGGAACAAGACAAGGATGTCCACTTTCACCACTTTTATTCAACATAATATTGGAAGTCCTAGCCAGAGCAATCAGACAAGGAAAAGAAGTAAAAGTCATCCAAAATGGAAAGTAAAAAGTAAAACTGTTATTATTTGTAGATGACATGATACTATATAGAGAGAACCCTAAAGATTCCGCAAAAAAAAAAAAAAAAAAAAAAAAACCCTGTTATAACTGATAAATGAATTCAATAAAGTAGCAGGATACCAAATTAATATTCAGAAATCAGTTGCACTTTTATACACCAATAATGAATTATCAGAAAGAGAAATTAAGAAAACAATCCCATTTACAATTGCATTAAAAAAATAAAACTAGGAATAAATTTAACCAAGGAGATAAAAAACCTGTACTCAGAAAACTATGACACTGAAAGAAACTGAAGAAGATACAAATAAATGGAAATATATACCGTGCTCATGGATGGGGAGAATTAACATCGTTCAAATGTCAATACCACCCAAAGCAACCTATAGATTCAATGCAATCGCTATCAAAATACCAATGTCATTTTTCACAGAACTAGAACAAATAATCTTAAAATTATACAGAACCAAAAAATAATCACAGCAATCTGGAGAAAGAAGAACACAATTGGAGGAATCACACTACATGATATCAAATCATACTGCAAGGCTATAGTAATCAAAACAGCATGGTATTTGCATAAAAACAGACACAGATCAATGGAAGAGAATAGAAAGCGTAGAAATAAACCCATGCCTATATGGTCAATTAATCTATGACAAAGGAGGCAAGAATGTACAATGGGGTAAAGACATTCTATTCAATAAATGGTGTTGGGAAAACTGGACAGATACATGCAAAAAAAATGAAACTGAACAACCTTCTTATACCTCACGCAAGAATAAACACAAAATGCATTAAAGACTTAAATATAAGACCCAAAACCATAAAACTCTTAGAAAGAAATATCGGCAGTAAACTCTCAGATGTTGCTCTTAGTTATATTTTTTCTGGTATATCTCCTCAGGCAAGGGAAACAAACAAAAATAAACAAATGGGACTACATCAAACTAAAACGTTTTTGCACAGCAAAGGAAATCATCAACAAAACAAAAAGACAGCCTACTAAATGAGAGAAGATATGTGTCAACAATACATCTGATAAGGGGTTAATATCCAAAATTTACAAATATCCAAAATTTATAAATAACTGAAAAAAACCCAAACAATTCAATTGAAAAATGGGCAGAAGACCTGAATAAACATTTCTCCAAAATGGACATACAGATGGCTAACATGTGAAAAGATGTTCAATGTCACTAATCCTCAGAGTAATGCGAAGGAAAACCACAATGAGATATTACTTCACACCTATTAGAATGGCCATCACCAATAAATCAATAAACAAAAAAGTATTGGTGAGGATGTGGAGAAAAGGAAATTCTTTTGCACTGTTGATGGAATTGCAAATTCATGAAGCCACTATGGAAAACAGTTTGGAATTCCTCAAAAAATTAAAAACAGAACTACCATATGACGTACTGCGTTTCCCCAAAAATAAGACCTAGCCAGACCATCACCTCTAATGCATCTTTTGGAGCAAAAATTAATAATATAAGACCCGGTCTTATTTTAATATAAGACCGGATATATAATATAATGCAATGTAATATAATATAATATAACATAATATAATATACCAGGTCTTATGTAATATAAAATATAATGTAATATAATACCGGTCTTATATTAATTTTTGCTCCAAAAGCTGCATTAGAGCTGATGGTCCGGCTAGGTCTTATTTTTGGGGAAACACAGTAGAAATTCCACTCTGGGTATTTATCCGAAGAAATACAACACACTAATTCTAAAAGATATACGCACCCCTATGTTCGTTGAGGCATTGTTTACAATAGCGAAATTATGAAAACAACCTAAATACCCATCAATAGACAATTGGATAAAAGAGATGTGGTACAGATATACAATGGAACATTACTCAACCAAAAAAATAAAAACAAAAAAATGAAATCTTACCATTTGTGACAACATGGATGAACCTAGAGGGTATTGACACTAAGTGAAGTAAGTCAGAGTGAGACAAATACTATATGATCTCACTTATATGTGGAATCTAAAGAACAAAATAGAGGAACAAACAAAACAGAAACAAACTCATAGATACCAAGAACAAACGAATGTTTGTCAGATTGAAGTGGGGTTAGGGACTGGGTGAAAAACGTGAAGAGGTTAAGAAGTACAAAAATATCTGTCTTGGGAGTTACAGGATAGTCATGAGGATGTAAAGTACAGCATATGGAAGATAGTCAATAACACTGAAATAACTATGTGTAGTGCCGTAGATTAATCAGGAGGATACTTGGTAAATTATATAAACATCTAACCACTATGAACCTGAAACTAATATAAAATAATATTGAATGGTAACTGCAATTGGAAAAAAACAAAAAACAGAAGAAAAAAAAAACAGACAATCCTGAGCAAATCAAGACTGAATGGCCACTCTACCTGGAATTTATAGCAAAAAGTTTCCTTGTACGTATGAATTAAGAAATTAGTTTATTTGGCTTTTTAGTTTTGGATTATATAGATATATAATTTGCATCCTCTACATTTTAAAGTAAGGATGAAACAAATAGATTTTAGATCCTCTTCACGGCTTCTGCACCCCACCCCATGCCAAATCCTTGAAAAGTTGATTTTACATAAAGTTTTCTAATTCCATGACAGGATTTCTGTCAGGTGTCATACCCGATTGCTCTTCAGAAGAAACCAAAATTTCCAACCAGATTTCGGAGGTCATCCCTGGTTTCTCTCAGCAGGTATCTGAGCAAAGCTTTATCTTGATTCAAAAGCAGTTTATTTATTCTTGTTTCTATTTCTAACCATTGTGAGACTAGAATTTTGTCATCTCTCAATTTGAAAGCAGATTTTCTACTTTTCTAATTTAGGAAAGCACATTGTTGGCTAAATCAATTTACAGCTGGATTAGTCAGTGTACCCAAAATTGTAATCATGTGGTGCCAAGACAAAATACTTAGGATTTTAAGTGATTTGCTAACTTTCATACCATTCAAGTAACTTATGCTTAGAAGAAGAAGGAGGCAAACACATCCTGGCTCTGTCTTGACTTCAGTGTCTTTCCCCAGAACATTCCAATTTCTGGGCCCAGCCTGTGGCCTGGATTGGGCCATGAGGTGCCTGTTACATCGCTTTTTCTAACCCAAGTCACACCACTGACAACCCTCTGAGTTCAGAGTAAAGCACAAGTAAGATTTCAGTTCAGAAAAGGCCAGACTATCCCCAAGAGAATGAAAACAGGTGATGATCTTTCTGGAGCAAGTCTGACAAAGTGGTTGCCCTCAAATGGAGAGTATGTCCTCTATTTCAAGAGAATTTAAGAAGGGTCATTGTGGAAGCAAGCCATCTCTTTTAACAAATTGCTGGAGTTCCAACTTCATTTTATTCTTGCCTTGCAATACTTTCACTTGTGATGCCCTTGTCCCATTAAAACTGCTGTAAACCTTGCGTGAGATCACAAAGTGACTTACTGCAAGGAAAAGTCCATTCAGAACAGAAATACCTGCTGTGTCTCAGTTAATATCCAACATTTGGTGCATGCTTTTATCTGCTGGCCTGCTCAGTATTGCTAGCATATTTGAATTAATTGGCAAATAACTTCTTCAGATGACATAGTTTACACATGCTTCATACATACATCTTTATAAGGAAATTTACAGGTAACACAGCATCTCTAAGGATAGACATTGAATCCAATCCCTACAGAAAATGGAAATTTCTGAGGAGTCAAGAGAACCATGACCATCTCTGTTCATCTTTTGATGCTTAGATATGAAGAATGTTTTAGCTCTCATCCACACAACATTCCTGCAACGTAGATGTTTGTATTCCCATCTAACAAAAGAGGAAAATGGAATCCAGTCGGGTTGATCAACCTGTCCAAATGGGAAAGTAGAGACGATTTCACTCTGGGGCTATGTAATGCCAAAATCCTTGCTGTTCCTTCTACACCCAAACTGCCTCCATTAAAGGAATTTATATTCAGTATGTTTAACTGACAGACTCACAAGTGACACAGTAAGAACATATAATACAAGTTTTATGAAGCACTAATAGCCTGCCATCAATGAATCAAGAGTTAAATAGGAGAGGCAGACACGTCAGCAATCAGTCCAATAACAGAATAACGTATACTTTCATGGGGGAAATTCCAGAACACTGTGGAAACCTTAGGAAGAAAAGCTGACCCAGCCTTTGAGCTTTGGGCTTCTTGGAGGAAGGAACATCCAAGATGAAGCCTGAAGGTACAGTTAGAGATTATAAAGATGACATTAGGATACTAGGTTATCCCACTCCTTTCAGACAGGGTAAGGATGATAAACTGGACTTGAAGGTTAATGAATACATGGGGATTCTAGCCAAATGCCATAGTACAATGAAAAGGAAATTCAAGTGCAAATTAGCATGAAGCAATAAAGAAAAAACAGATTTTGAATAAACATGTTATGCAACAAATAAGCTGCTGCAGTTCTCAAACACTGTACTAACACAGCGTCAGCCCGAAAGGCTCTGCTGAAAGCACTTTGGCCTAAAGCGCATGAAAGATACTGGGGAAATATGTGAACATGATGCCATTCTCCAAACCTTTGCCAATGTGTAGTTTTTAAAAGACTAAGCAAAAGATTGATGGCAGATGAGCTTTTATTCCCTATGCTCACTGAATTTACATTAAATGGAAATAAGCAGCCTGTCTTTGCAATTGGAGTCTGACCCCTTTGCAAGTGGCTTCTGGCAACATGCCTGTTTAGGAGCTGGAAAGACCATTGCCCCAGGTAGCTGTGCAGTGGGTGGGGATTGGGTGGAAGCTGTGGAGAGCTGAGAGCCTCAGTACCTGGCACACATCTTTTAAGAACATCTTCTTATTAACTCTTTGATTGTGGAGCTCCTTTCATGTCTCGTCTAAAATCAGTCAGATTCAGTGTCAGCTGCTCAAACTTGCTTTAAGGTATCTAATCCAGCAAGAATTTCAGGACACTGGAATTGGTGTCATAAACATCTGACAAGACAAAGAAACTGACTTTTCGGCAAGTGGTATTGAAGGATGAGGCTTAACACCGTAAAAGAACCAAGTTCACGGGCTTCATGATCAGTGCTAAGCAGTGGTGACAGTTTCATCGCTCCCATGTTGCTGAGTTCCCCTTCCATATTAAGGGGATTAATATGTAACAATATTAAAAATTAAAACTGGAGGTGTACTTTTATTACTATGCTTTCTAAGCCATTTGCTAATTAGGGGTCTGGAAAGCCCATCTTCTATAATTGTGTTTTCTTATTTTAAAAGGTTTTGTTCAGGGATGAATGATAGTAAATTTTGCTCCGGACCAAGACAGAGAGAATGAAACTAAGCTGATATAAATAAGAACAAGCCCAAACCCAACCTATCCTCATCAACGTGATTCAACTCAACCCTAATGATATCAAAGCAATTGACTTTTTACCATTTCAACTTAATTGTTCTCCAATAGGCAGAGTAATGCATGATGCTTCCTGCTTAAAGCGACACCTTTAAAGTATGGCACCAAGTGATCTTTGCCTCACCCGTAATTTGTGAATATTGTTTTAAAACACCATTAAGTCGAATAACCATAGCCTAATTAAGTCTTTTGTCGTTTAGGCAGTTTTATGAAATGCCATGGGATTTATCTGGCTTTTCTTCACTTGACTGAAAGTTCATAAGAGGCTGAGTGAATCTAAACCTCAGAATCCTTGCCGTGAGGAAATAAATGCTGAAAAGTATTGGGGTTGAAATAACATTGCTTAATGTGATATTAGAAAAACAAAACTAAAGGGCTGACTCACTGTTTCTGCCCAAATATCATGATATTACTTTAAGCATGTCCCATTCCCTTCTTTGTTCTCTGCTGGGCACAGCTGCAAAAGGGTCAGTGAAGGAGTTGTAGGTAGATGAGCACTTGAGAAATAAAGCACACGAACCTGCCAAAAAATAATTAAAGACCTCTAGAACTCAAATTAAAAAAAAAGTCTTTAAAAAAGCTAAGTTTATTTGCCTGATGGACAAGAGTAGTTATGTGTCTCAAGAAATGAGTTCAGCAAGCTTCCTGGAGCTGAATGCAGTAGGGCGAGGAGAGAGCAAAAGAGAGGACTTGGTTCCATGTTAGAAGGATTTCTAAGCATCACATCTGATGGATTCATTAAGTTGAATGTTTCTCCTTAGACTGGTCATTTTTCTGGTTTAACTTTCAAAAGTGCAATGTGAGTTTTCAAATAGGTCCAGGATGGGCTGTGCGCTGAGGCAACAGATGCTTGTATAAGCACATGCTGGGAATTGGGGCAAATTTCCAAACCAGAGGGAGGAAGAAACAGAATGGTGGACTCTCAGAGAGGCTTCCTTTCAACATCTTCCTATATAGAAGAAGACATGGAAGCCCTGTGAGATGAAGTGATATTCCCAGAATCAGAGGTCTTGCTATTTGCAGGGAATCCAAAGTTATAGGGGACTGGGGCTGGGCCAAATAAGGCTGCCATATTGTGATTCAGGTAGAACTATAAAAGTCTCTGACATTGGAAGGTTTAACAGAGAAGGGCTCATGTCATTTCAAAATAATTTCTCATTAAATTATGTCTGTTTTGCATCTTTTAAAGTTGCAGCATCGAATATAAGACTTTTAGCAACCAAGATCTTTGGGAGGAAATCTATTTTTTCAGGGCAAACAAAGCTTTTGAAAAGACTCAGTGGATCCCCTTTGCCTACAATAAACCAAAAAGCATTCTCCCATAGGGGTCTGTATTTTATCTAGAGATTTCCTACCATCTAGGTGTATGAGATCCAATCAGTGTATGGCTAATCACATGACGACAGTGTTTTACTAGCTCAATACTATACTGAGTGAATTAAGTTTGCAGTTTTTCCAGTCCTGTTTCTCTTCGGTGACTAGTTCAATCTCCATTTTCTCCTAAAAACTGTACTATCCATACCAGCCACAGCTTGTTTGTCCCAGTTCTATAAAAATTTTATCAGTGCCACGCATTTACTTTTTAATTATATATTCCAGATAGATAGATGATAGATAGACACCTTAATCATCAGAGTGTAAACTCCTTCAGAACTGGAATCAGTGTCCATACTTAAGAGCTGCTAACAATCATTGGATTGTTCAGCAAACATGGGGATTTTAGGGTCGATGGCCTTGATAAGCTTTGAACCCTAATTCATGAGCCTAAAAGTATAGGGTGAGGACCATTTTCATCCAACCAAATGGAGTACTTGGAGATAAAAGCATATCCCTTGCTCCTACCTCAAACAAGTTTCCCAGTGATTTTTGTGCTCAAGAAAATTTGAGAGCCACTGCATTAATATAATTCATAAGGTAGGAAGAAAGTTGTTTTTTCTCTGACAAGCTGCACAAAGGAAGGCTCTGAGATGGAGCAAAGTTCATTGCACAATGGTCTATGAGTAGTCATGGGTCTGTGAGGAGAGGTAAGCAATTCTTAACTAGGTCAAGATAATAAAGGAGCTGCATTTTCATTGAGCTTCCCTCTGATGGTACTCTGTTGGATGCTTTGAAGCATTGTCTTTTTTAAGTCTTTACAACTAGGTGAAGCTAGTATGAATTTTTGCAAAGGGAACTTGGAGAAGTTAAGTAACTTGCCCCGAGTTCCCCAGCTAATCAAAGACAGAGCCAAGATTCAAATCCATATCATCTGATTCTAAAATCAAATTCTTCCTAATACACCATGCTCGCATGTTAAAACTGGGTAACAATTAAAATTTAACTGTGTTGTCGAAAGGCATCTTGTTTACAATGCAAGGTTTATGACTAAAATTTGTTTGTGAAAACTAATGAAGTGCCTATTAGCAATAGTTTTTTTTTAATTTTTAAGTGCAATATGTGATTTTTTTTGATTAGGCCCATAAAAGCACATTGACTTATGATTTTATTAAATCCTCCAGTTTTATTTGAAAACTTCATATTTTCCATACAGCTTTCTGAACCACAAATTGGTTCTGTCACATGTTGCCATGTGATATGCCTTGTAAAAGTCAAGGCATCATTGATATCTGAGAATAACAGAAAAAGAAGTATTTTTAGCTTGATGAAAAATGAGAAAAATAGTGTACTGAAGAGAAGGACATCCAGGAAGAAGGTTTCAAGGGAGAAGACTCGTTGTGACTGGAGACAAAGGACTTTAAAACATGCCCCACCATCTAACAGTTAAGTTTAATATCAGTAAAAGTCACCAACGTTTATGGTAAAAAGTCAACGAACAGTCACACACAAGTAAATCCAAAATGGAAATCTGAGAACATAGGGCCATCCTGGGACCCATTAATCCACTGGTCAACGAGTAGAATGGGTTTCTGAAGGGCTGTGAAGTTCAGTGAAAGCAAGAAAATTAGAAGCATTTAACCAAACTAGCAAAATGAGAAGACTTCACACACTTTCTAGACATTCCCGTTGCTCTGAACCCTGATGGCCATTAGAATAGGACCCCAAATGGTAGAAACTGCACAGAAAAGCTGGTGGTTTCTTTTGTTTTTACTCATGATGACAGCACTTCCCAGCCATGTGATTTTGACTTTCCGGAGAGACTGCTCTGTGCTAGATGACGCACAGAAACTGGGAAATAGGATACTGGAAGCTAGGACAGAGGTTTTTATCTTTCTAACTGAACCCAGCAGCAGATACAAGTTGGGTCAATTTGGGCAACTCAGGCTTCAAACATGTCACTGAGTTAGTGAGAAGTCAGGATTTTAATGCTGATTAATATTTTTCTTTATCTTTTTTTTTTTTAATTTCTTAGCTTGAGATGTCCTCTCCTCATGACCCATGCAAAGTCCAGTATGAGGATTTAAAATGGGAGCAATTAGCCCACACCACTTCATTGTCTTTCTCATGACCTTATCCATGAGAATGCCGTTGTGGTCAAGGGCAAAGAATATGAGGCAGACCTGGCTCTGAATTCCTCCAGTGCATCTTACTGGCTGCGGGATACTACTTCCCTTCATTAAAATAGGGACAACCCTACTTATCTTATGCGCCTGCTGTAGGCATCAAGTGAGATGCATACCACTGACATTTGTCAATATAGCTCATGTAATTTTGTAAAGTTAGCAACAGGACTCTCATGCAAATGTAAAGTAAGTATGTGCCAAAAACACACTTAACTTCCTAACGATGGAACCAGCAAAACAGTAAAACTTGTTCAAAGAAGGATTAGAGGAACCGTGATTATATAGTCCACCAAGAAAGGCTAAACTGAAATAAATATACTGAGTTAGAGACAAAACTGATTATCACCCCTCAGAGCAATAAAACCATAACCTTTGAGGTTATCTTTTGTACCAGACATGAATTATTTGCATCTCTATCAGACAAAAATTTACAAGTTAACATAGAATTTCATAATCTTGACTCTAAACAATAGAAAATAATAAAACATAATAGAGTAATCCCCTGGAGAATTAAATCATCATTGGGTGGGCCTGTAAGACAATGATCCCATATATCCTTGAAAGGATATGCAGTCATGTTTTTTATTTCCAAATTTTAGATAATTTGCTCATAAGTGCTCTCTTATATCATAAATAATCTCCAAATGTTATTTATATTACAAAAAGTCTGGTGTCATTGTGTTTGGACCTAATTAATTTACGTGGGTGCAGTAAGAGGGGCTAATTAACCCCATAAGCCTTTTCTGAGGGGTCCTGCAAATTCAGAGCTACTGTTTTAAGCAGCTACCAAGGCCAGAAAATTAACTTCTATATAGAAATTCCAAAATGAATCTCTGATTGAATTTTCAAAAGCCTTTCTTGTTCCAGAAATATTCGTGTGGCTCTTATTGGTGTATTAGTTTCTTTTGCTGCTTAAATGATTTACCACAAACTTAGTGGTTTAAAACAACACAAATGTATCCTCTTATGATTCTGAGTTCAGAAGTCCTACCGTGTTTCCACCAAAATAAGACCGGGTCTTATATTAATTTTTGCTCCAAATGACACGTTAGGGCTTATGTTCAGGGGATGTCATCCTGAAAAAGCATGCTAGGGCTTGTTTTCCGGTTAGGTCTTGTTTTCGGGGAAACACGGTACACAGGTCTCAATGGGCTAAAATCAGGGTAGGGCAGGGTTGGTTCCTTCTGGAGATTCTAGGGGAAAATCAGTTTCCTTGCCTTTTCTAGCTTCTAGAGGCCTCCTGTTATCCTTGCCTTGTGGACCCTTTCTTACATCTTCAAAGCCATCAATGCAGCATCTTTCAATCTCTTTCTCTCTGGCCCTCTGCTTTTGTTTGCCTGACTTCTCCTGGGTCCCTCTTATAAAGCTCCTTATGATTATATTGGGCGTACCCTGATCATTGGGTATGAGCTCCCCATTTTAAGATCCTTGACTTGATCGTTTCTACAAAGTCCCTTTTGCCACATTCAAGGTTCTGGGGATTAGGACAAGGACATTTAGGGGTAGCAGGGCATTATTCACCCTATCACACGTGGGTAAGAAGCTAGAGCCAAGAAACTCATCTGCACAGTAGTCTTTTAGTACCTATACATTTTGGTGAATTTCTATTTGAGGTGACCCACATCCTGACCTACCAGGAAATGACATTCCTTGCCACTTATAAGTCTAGGATTCTGAAAACAATAGAACAAATAACAGACCAGTGCCCTGAGAGGGCTTTCTGAACCTTGGTTCTACACATGAAGGACAATTGTTTTTTGCAGTGGATTTAATACACCTGATTAAATGAGATTTGTTCTCAGATACGGCGATCTTGGTATGACTTTATTTACAAAACCAGTTTATCCAACCACATCCTGATAAAATCAGAAGACAATTTTTTGTTATCTTATGCAAATAGCCACTTTGCTATAAAAACCTGTGAGTTGTTACTGGATTCTAAAGGGTCAGGGCGAATAAGTTGCTATATAAGAATGTGTCATTGATAGGCTACTACATTGATGATTAAAGATACAGAAAGTATATTTTCACTCCCTTAATAGAACAGTTAAAACCACGGCAGCAATGCTCAAATCCACATAACCACAATTATATTTCCCTCTACCATTTGTTTAATCCTACTTAAGTCTTACCCATCTGGATGTTGGGTCAACACTCTGCTTTCACAAGGTCTTCTATCTACTAGAAAGAGTCCTGGAAGTCCTGATTATTGCTCTCGTGTAATCACAGTTGTCGAAGTGATGTCGCTTTTAGCTCCATAGCCTGTACCAATGACTCTACCTCTTAAAGTGCCGGTAGGTAAGACTAAAGCCCCATGAGGCTTTGAGACTGCCATTCTTAGACAAAGGCCCAGTTGACTGCCTATGGGTTACAGCAAAACCTTCAGACAAACATGAGAATAAAGCTGAAACCACATATTGATGCTGAGAAGGGAAGTGTATCTGATCTGATTATATAGAAGGTAAATTATAAACCTTTATGTCTTCTTGTTAAGAGCAGACTAAATACTCCAAGAACAATTGTCATTTTAAAAGAGAGAAAATAAAACTTTAACATTCATATAGAATTTGACATAAAAGGATTCACAAAACTTAACATACATCTCTTATTAATAAACCCATCAAAACTGAGCAAACTTTGGCAAATTTCTGACACATTTCTTTGCTTTTATTCAGACTCATCATGTGCAGATGTTATACTCCAAAGTACACAAAATTCATTCCCTCAAACCTTCTAAACAATGCATACTCATGTTTTTTTCATCCTGTATACTTTTTTTTATAATTTGGTATGTATTCTGTCATTACCTTATAAACAATAATATAGCCCATTACGTTGTACACATGAGAATGAATAACACAGCCCCCCAGAACGACATATATGCTTTGAACAAAATAAAAGTAGCAAAAATAAACATGTTAATTAGCATGAACAAAAGTTAGAGCTTCTCTACAATATATAAAAATAATAAGATACATAGACACACACACATACTTTTACTTATACGGTCACCAGTGAGTCAACATTATCTCTTATTGAGAAACTATCCAAATATCCCAAAATTATTCATCAAATAACTTGATTTAACATTAGTTCAAGGTCTTAAACTTCATAAGGAAATTGGGAATTATGTTCAAACTGATACATCAAAAAGCATAATTATCATTGATATAAAATTTGGTCAGAATTCTAATTCAATATAATTATATACATAATTTTACATCTTCTTTATTTTAATCATTATGTGTCAATGCTAGCTTATCTCTTAAGTCAACCAGCATAAAAAGTTTAGAAAATTCAAATTACTGAGCCTCTTTGTTAGGATACAAAAAGCAAATCTGTAAAAAGCCTGTGCACTTGAACTATAATTCATACTGATAAAAGTAGAGAAAGGACAATGTAATGGTCTTTTAGCTAATTTTAAGAAATCAATTAAATGTGGTTAAATATGCACTTTGGTTAGATGAACTTGGGTTTTTACTTAAAAATGCTTCTAAACTAACAATTTCTATGAGTTTTGTTTTTGTTTTTTTTTTTTAAGGTAGCACATAAAATATATTAAAGTGTCTGTTTATATAATGAGAATCCTGGGAATATTAATATAAGCAATCAAATATGTAAACCAATAAAAACAAAGGTTCTTTCATTTGTAAGGTTTTATCATCTAATCTATAATATTTTCGGGAGGGAGGAATAAAATCTCACACTCACAAAATGAGGTGGAGAGGCTTTTCTCGTTTCCAGGCATTAGGAGGACACCATCACTGAGGATTGCAGCCGCAGTTCCATTACCTTAGCCATGGGCTGAAAGTAAACATGGAATACAAAAGCTATGAGGACTGAATTCAAAGGGTACTTCCCCTTACCCGTGGACCTGAGACACAAAGGAAAAGTCTAGCAAACCAGATTTTCAGTTATCTCTCACTCTACAGACAGAGAATTACGTTATCTTCATCTACCTGACAGATCACAACATAATCAGAGCAAAATGTCAGATTGCTAATCATTGATGCCATCAGGAGCAACGTGTGCGATTCAGATTCACATAAACACAGCGTACTTGCCTGACAATGTTTTGGAGACTAGACTAGCATTCAAATGCCAACCAGTCCCTAGAGCTGGTCATGGCCCAAACCAGGAGCAGCTGAGACACAAAGTGCTCACCTGACTGTGCCGTAGAGATGGAAAAATGGGCTGAACTCAGACATGAATCTACCGGTCTCTGCACCCAGTTTGGGGAAAGAAATAGTTCAAACTATGAGGTAGGCAAGGTATTTTCAGATTGCCTGACTTGAGTGAAAATCAGAATCAAAACACAGCATTAGAAGAAAAGAAATGGAAAGAAAAAAACAACAGAAACAGAGAGTCAGCAAAGGTGAATTCTATTACTGCTTGGGATTTGCTCCAGGATTGGCAAAAAACATTTTAAAAGATGTTTCTGAGCTTGAATGACCCATAAAGTTGGCTCTGGCAGGTGAATCTACTTAGGAATCTTGGTAGGACCATCGCCCAGTCAGAGTACAATTTTAAAATAGTTATAAATGTGACTTTAACATGGACAAAAAGTAAGCAAGTATCGAAAATGTATGTAACTCTGAGGGAACAGGCAAGATGGCATTGTCCCAAGGAGATCTGGAGAAACAATGGTTCTAGAGGCCACCAGAAAAATCCAAACTTATTAATGAATGACAGGGCAATACAATTATAATTTGGGGGTTATCTTTTCTATTAGATAGAGATCATTTATATCTTACAGATTTACATTTTATAGAGCAATAAATTAAATTATTAGATACATTTCCCTAGAGGATCAAATCATCCTTACATGAGCCTGCTAGACAACGGCCACAATGACAAAGAAAGGCCATGCAGTCTTTTAAATATGTTTCCTTTATTTTCAAGTTTTGATAAGTTTGCATAACACATAGAACAATCATTTAAACACGATGCCCCCTCTCCCCTTGTTCTAATACCCAAGGAAGCTAACCTTTGGGTTTGCCATGAAACTTCTATTTATAAAATTCTTACAAGAAAGCATAGATATGAATACATAAATGAAGAAACGCTAGAAACTCAGAAAAGCACATTCTTTCTTACTCTCAAAAAAAAATTCTGTCCTTCAATAGGAAAAAATGTATAGCCTATGGCAAATGAGAATGCCCGTGTCAGGTGAATTCTAGGAATGAGCTATATGTTCTTTTAAATATTTAAGTCCCCTTTAGGAAAAAATATAAATACAAGCAATCATTTTAACTAAATGAAGGTAAAAGTTGACTATTATTAGAGGCTAGGGTTAAGTGCTAGGTACTTACTTCCTCAACATATAATATATATACAATATACGTACAATATATTGTATAGTATATATACATATATAATATATATATATGTAAATACCGGGGGTGCCAAAAAAATGTATGCAAGTGGACACATTGGTCAACGTTGCTCAAGCAGTAGTTCACCATAATCAGAAGTGTCTGGACGCTGATGGTAACCACTTTGAGTACCTCTTGTAATTGCAGGAGTCAAATGTGACTTATATTCATCTTTTGTTATCAGTATATATGGAGTACTGCAAGTTTAATAGTTTTTTCCTTAAAATGTGTATACATTTTTTGACACCCTCTGTATATATATATGTTTTATTTGGACAAAAAATATCATCTTGAAAAAGAGGACATAAACAAGATATTAATAAAAACTTTTGTTTTTCTTCTTTTATCTCTTGATTTCTGTCTCTTGGCCATCAGATAATGTGTCTGCTAAGAGAAAAGGAAAAGTCACACCATTTGACTCATTGTTATTAAGCAGTTGCTGTCAAGAGGTCTAATGCAGGGTAGAAATTAAAGCTATTTCCTAAAATAAAGACAATAGTTTAAGTATTGTTTTTAGTTAAGTATACTATAATTGTCTCCTGTGCCAATACTTCTACATAAGGCAAGCAAATTATAATTATGACTAATATAATTATATATAATTATCTAAATTACATATGGTTCAGCCTTGTACCAGCAAGTGGATTCCTTATGGATCTTATTCACCATATCCAGGAATTAGTCATTGTCTATTCACCCTAATCAATAATTCATTTGTGATTAATAAATGTTTATCAACAATTAGTTTGCAAAAAAAGAAAAAGAACACATGCAGAAATGTTCACCTGGGGACAGGAAGCAGGAAGACACAGATAATTGTGGCAGTAAGGGAAACTTGACTTTGAAGGTCAAAAGATATTTCAATTCAATAAAGAACCAGTCAGGGAGTCTTTGTAGATATTTGAGGCAGGGAAGGAAGCATTGTTAGAGAATGAAAAAAAGAACGTTTTTGCCACTTGGATGAGCAGGGAGGAGAAGTGAGAAAAAGTGGGAATTACTCTGCACCAGTGATTGGAACACTAAATTAAAGAATAAAACCAATGCAACAGAATCCAAACAAAAGGACACAATAGACACACTTAGTGGAAATGAAATTGAATTTCTGAACTGGGTTTTAAGACCCTGCTATGAGCTATGTGCTACATCAAGAGATAAATGCTACCAATTCTGTATATTTTCAGAGCGCTCCATAAACTCCGGACAAGGTATCGAATTGACTCACAGCATGACCTCCATGAAGAAAAAGTTTCCTTTAGCCAAAAGCTTTCTGAAAATCCTATGGAACTTAACGAAGATAACTACTTCCTTCCAAACAGTTCAGGAGGAGGGTTAGAATGGCACATTTTTAGAAGCACAAAGAAGGAGCCTGAAAACTGGCTTAGTCCAAACCCCTAACACAACAAGAGATTTCCACTGAATCAAAGTCTTAGACAAATTGTTTCCACACTCAGCAGATGCTATAACCCTAATAGAATAGCTTATTTGACAACTCTCATTTAACCCATCAATCCATGAAGCTATCCTTGACTTGCAAAATAAATGACCAGAGTACAGAAAGGAGGACTAGCTTGTGCATATGATGGGAGGAAAGGATACTGAAGTGCCAAGGAGGTGTATGTACATATACACAAGACGATGTTCCCTACTTGCATTAGCTATTGATTTTTGTTTTTGGTCCTGGTCCAGAGAATGTGATTAGCTGTATCTCAGCAAGTGTAACAACGGGTGTTACTACGGACCTTAAAAATATGCCACCTCTTTTTGAAAGCTGGTGCTAGTGTTTGGCATTCTAATCTCCCTTGGCAGTGAACTGGAAGCCAAGCCCTGGGATCTGAAGAAGCATTTCTTCTTATATCACAGCACTTGAGCAACTCACATCTCACTTGGCCATATAGAAGGCTTAGATAAGAGTTGTAGGCTCTTCCTGTGTGGACATCATTTCCTGACATTAATTTGACTTAACTTCCAGCATTATGTACCACTGTCAGGACATCCATTCCACCTGAATGGTAGCCAGAAAATAAGTTTGGGTTAATTGTGTTGGTTCCTGACAATTAAGTCGATATCATAACCTATTGTTTATTTAAGAATTTCAGTGGCAATGCTTTCTTCAAGAAGCTCTGTCCATCCTGCCATGGAACTATTTTCATTAATATTGAATGGTGTGAAAATTTGTTAGAACAGGAAGGGACCATGCTGTCCCTCTGTTCACACGTGGGCATGGAAATACGTTTGCATAAATTTTGTTCTATGGGAGCTACCTACTACCCCACCCCCTGCTTACAATCTTTACCTTCTCTAAGTCATCTTCCCCAATTCTGCTGAAATCATTTCCTAACGCATATTTTCCGTGACACCCATAATCTTAAAATACTCCAGTGTTTCCCAAATGTCTATAGAGCAAAGTCCAAGCAAACTAGCATGATTTCCAAACATCTACAGAGCAAAATCAAGCAAACTAGCATGATTCATAACGCCACTACTTGCCTTCCCAGGCTCATTTCTCATCATTCCTTATATTGCATTGTGGATCCATGACAAACATAATTTATTCTGTATTTCATGCTCTTTCTCAGGCTGTGGATCTTTGCTTGGCCAACTTCTCATCCTTTGAGAGCTCAGGCTTTCTATTCTCCAGGAATCTATTGCTGACTCTTTCTTTCCCTGCAGTTGGGATAAGTACTTCTTCTCCATACTACTTTCTTCAATTACTGTGTGCAAATATTTATCCTCACATTTATGGGACTCCATTGAAATACATTAATGTGCTTGTTCTTACTATACTGTAAATTGCTAAGGGGTTATTTTCCCAGATATTTTCTGTCACAGAGAAGATGAGAACTAGGAGTGTCAATGGTGTATGTCCCAGTCTAAGGACAGAAGACCGATGTCTCAGCTCAAACAGGCAGAGAGCAAAATTTCCCTTTCTCTGCCTTTCTGTTCTATATATGCCCGCAATTGATTAGATGATGTACACTTTTACTGGGGAGGGAAATTTGCTGATTCAGACAGACATACACAAAGGAGATATTTAACCAGATATCTGAGCATCCTGTGACCCAGTCAAATTGACACAAAAAAATTAACCATCAAAACCTCAAATGTAAAGTCAAGGTTTAGACTAATCTCTAGATAGCACGGATCCATTATGTACTTTATGTGGTGGGGAAAATTGTATGAATGTGAAAATTGCATTTTGAGACAGTGAATCTGATGTTGATTTGCAGAGTCCTGACATGTGAGGTAATAAAAGCCAAACTCCAGAGCTAAGAATGTGGGGAAAGAAAATAAGAGGTAGTAGTAAAAATAATCATTGCTAAAATTTTAAAGGCTTTTAGTGTGTTAAGAATTATGTTAGGTGCCACAGAAATCTCCCCAAAATCCTGCATGAATCAAACACTGAAATCTGAGATAATCCAGGTTCAGGTTAAATAATTTGCCTGAAGTCACACTTCAGAGATTCAAAGCTAACTCTGTGATAAACTCAGACTCTTTCTGTTGCATTGCTGTATCTCTTGGCCAAATGGGTAAATAGTGCGATAAAACATAACTCTTCAGATCTTTTTCAGATCATACCCATGTCTGATGAATTTGGTAAAGTCAGGAGGGGAAAAAACAAACAAACAAAAACAGCTAAGTGTATACAAAGGGCCGAGTTCTCATGTATCTTCATTTGTAACTCAACTCAAAACAGACAAGGTTTCCAAAAATCACTTAAAGATTGAAGCTCAAGAGGCTCCAGGGCCATTAATTTTTATTTATTGAAACCCCCAAAGATGTCCAATGTGCGTTCTGCGAAAGCAGACTACCGTGATTTTTAGTTCCCAAAATGATGTTGATACATGTGGTAGTCTGAATAGTGGCTCCCTCAAAAGATATCCATGCCCTAATCCCTGAAACCTGTAAATGTTACCTTATATGGTAAAAAAGGACTTCGCACATATGATTAAATGAAGGATTTTTGAGATGGGGAGATTATGCTGGATTATCTCTGTGGGCCCTAAACGCCATCCCAAGTGTCCTCATAAGAGCAAGGTAGAGGGAGTTTACAAAGAAGAGGAGAAGGCCACGTGACCACAGAGGCAGAGACTAGAGTGATGCAGCCACAACACAAGATTGCTGGCAGCCACCAGAAGCAGGAAGAGACAAAAAATGGAACAGAGTCTCCCTGGAGCCTCCAGAGAGAGACGGCCCAGCTGACACTGATTTTGCCCAAGGATGCTGATTTTGGACTTTTGCTTCTGGCCTCCAAAACTGTGAGAGAACAAATTTCTGTTGTTTTAAACCACCAAGTTTATGATCATTTGTTACAGCAGCCACAGGAAACTAATATAATGGTCAGATGACATTGGAAGGCCTGAATGACCCTAAAAAGACACCCTAAAAATTCAATAATACATCACTGAATGATAGCCTTTTCACAGAGAAAAAAAAAATGAGGGCAGCGGGTACTTCCCCTGGGCAGTACTTCGAAAAGGTTTTGGATTGACCTTGGCAAACAGAATATGGGATGACGTCCCAGGCTTTGTTTACTCCCTGTGCAGGCTATTTTACAGTCACTTTCTTCCATCCTGCCCATTTTACTTGGTACTATTACAGATTTGACTGATGTTAAGATGTTGTAACTGACAAAATAAATGAGCACTAATAAAACAGTGAAGTGCTCTGCTATCGAGTTAGTGAACCACGGCGATGGTTTATAACCCCATGATGAAACCGAATAATTGGATACTGTGATGAATTTGAGGAATTACAATTTGGGTGGTGTTAGGATTATGATCAGCATTAAACAGTAATGCCGCGTTCCTTTTGTCCATAGGCTCGGTGGGATGGCTTGACTGGGCGTATCACCTTCAATAAAACCGATGGCTTGAGGAAGGATTTTGATCTGGACATTATTAGTCTCAAAGAGGAAGGAACTGAAAAGGTAACCTCCTCGATAATAAATTTAAAAGTAAAATAAAGAGCCCTGCTCAAGCATTTTAATTGCAAGTACAAGTAGAGGGATAAGAAAATGACTTGCTCAACGTGTTTATTTATGCCTGGTTTTCTAGAGCTCTCTCCCAGATCTGCAGATAGATGTTGACATGCTACATTCTGAAATTATACGTGTTTATTAATAGCAATGCTGATGGACAATTATAGTGCTTGGTTTATATAGCAAGCATGATTATATCGGTACATATATAAAACCCTATGGGTGGGTGTCATTAACCCCATTTCTCAAAGGTTTTAAGAAATTGAGTTTAAACTTAAAAAAATCAGAGGATGTCAATGATTTATCTTTGGAATGGTATCCAAGGGTTATTCAGAAATTAATTTTAATTGCACTCTATTTTGAGATTCGTGATAGAAAGACAAAATAAAAGTAGGACAGAAAAAGCTTACTGGAGCAGTCTAATTTTGCATCCTTAATTTTAGGAGGAAATGTGCCAAAAAATGTATTTTAATGTTGGGTTCTGAATTTAGGATTTATTTTAGGTGTAATTCTCACTCTCTCAAAGTTTAAAGTTCCACTTTAGTTGCTATTTAGAGCAATTAAACTGTAAAATATTTAGTTATGTAAAAATAGTAGAATTTGGCTTCTCCATATATTTTATTATACCAATTTTAGTATTCACAACTGTAATTTGGAATTAATTAACACTAGTGTGAAGATTTTGGCCTTAAGAATCTTAAAAAAAATAAAGATTTGAAACCCCCAAAATATTCATCTGAACATCAAAACTCTTTAATCTTTTTTTTTTTTTTTTTTTTTTTTGGTGTAGTGGACAAGAAGGTATGCTTAATATAAGAATGGCTTTGAGAACAGTTACTTATTTAGCTGAAGTATTTGGGTTGATTTTTAAAATGAGATAAAATTTCCATTTCTGTTTTGTTGCTTTTAACTGGGACACGTTTGTTTTTAGGTCCCAGCTATGCCTCATCCCCAAATAGCTTAATTAAACCAAACAAAGACTAATTAGGCTGAATGTAATAGAAGGTGACCGACCACTGGTGTTGAAATGTTTGGGAAACATAATTAGTTTACAGCATTGAGATACACATTATACATGCAGGTTTCCCATTTCAAAAATTTCTCTCCCCCCTCCCAGTACTTCTCCACTCTGATTTGCTTATTTTTTTTAAGAAAATGTCTGTTTCTCTGTGCCTGTCTCTTTCTCTCCCTCTCTACTTCTCATAATGTACAGAATGGGCGGGGGGAGGAAAGCTGTTAAGGAAACATCTTTTGGGCTCAGATGGGTGATGAAATAGACGAAGCTTTTGTTATGCTTTATGTTTCACCGCTAGTTATACATTGCAATATTATGCACACTCTATTGGTGTTTTTCCATCAAAGGCAAAATCAAATTAGATGAAAGTGTTTTCTCAATTTGTTTCTTATCTCTTCATCGTTTGCAATAACTTTTCTTTCTTCAGGTGACTTGGGCTCAATTCCTGAGAAGGCTGACTGGGCCTTAAGGCAATGGGGGAAGCCAACTCAGCTCCCTTAAGAGCCAAGGGAGGAAATGTCCAACCTTTTCATGTCAGCTTCTCCAGGGTCCACAAGGAAAATTTTTAGAAACAGCCCATTTTCTCCCTTTCACTCAAGTTTCTACTTCTTCGAAGTCCATACTCAAATAATAAGTCATCAAGCATGCTTTCTTCTCACTTAAGAATAATGTATGTGTGTGTGAGAGAGAAAGAGACAGAGAGAGAGAGAGAGAGAGAGAGAGAGAGAGAGAGAGAAGGAGTCTGTGTGTGCACTGACTGATTGGTTGGTTGATTGATTGATTTGCGTTATAAATGCCTTGAGCAGGTCTTCTTAAGGAATAATGAAGTGCCTTGAACTCTGCAGCATGGCCGTGCATAGTCAAAAGAACTTTAAATCATTTTTTTGGTGTGTGAAAGAAGTGAAAATCAAGTTCTGTGGGACCCAAGTACTTGGCTCGTCTGTTTACTGCACCTGTTCTCAGGCTTTATATGATTTATGATGCAAGATTCCAAGCAGTGGGTGGGGAGTGTAATACCGAGCACTCAAACATCATGTTACCTTTTGGGTTCCATGTTCCATTTTAATTAAGTGCTCTTTTTATTTTTCCCTCTGAAAACCAAGGCTGCTGGAGAAGTGTCTATACACTTATATAAAGTGTGGAAGAAGGTTTGTACTCGAACAAAAACTGCAGGAAATCTGGGGGTGGGGTGGGGAATGCCAAAGAAAAAGCCTGCCTCCTTCCAGTTTTTTCAGACCAGTAGCCCTCCAATTGCAGTTTAGAGGCGATATTCTATGTAAAGGGAGAGCCAGGGTGATTGAATGCTGTCTCTCCACAACATTACCTAAGCGTGAATTGAAAACAGGCTAGCTATGAATGAAATAATGATGGATTAAATATTTTCCCTGAGATTATTTTTGTTTCTCCCGGGCAGGATCAGTCTTTGTTAAAACTGAAGGCAGGTAACTGCAACAGAAGCAGACACTGGTATACTTATATTCCTTCCCAAATCACTAAATATTTTCCCTAAGGGGCATGAAAGCAACCATAGATTGGATCCATCAGACTAGTCAGAGAGTCTAAGACTCAGAAGGCTAGGACATCACCTTCAGAGTCATCACCACAAAATACGAGCCCTTTTCAGAAATTCCCTTTTCGTGTAAGCTATCTTTGTTTTGTGTGATATCTTTGTCGTATTTTCTTACAAATTGTTTTAGAACAACAGTTTCCAGAGGACAAATACATTAGAGACATTGGAAGGGAAATTAGATTAGCTTATAAATTATAACACCCACTATTTCATATTTTACAGTATCATGTTGCCAATGAATGTGCAAATTATATAAGCAAATGTTAGACATTAAAAACGTTTGGATGGGATAAATGTCCCAATGATATGCAAACATTGTCTCATTCTCTCGCTTCAAAGCTACTTGCTAAAATATCTACTGATTGACAGATGGACCTTAAATTACTTCAGGTTGTTCAATTTGAACAGTTTTGTCAGGTTTGCATTCATCTTTTGAATTATCAGTTAGATCACAGAAAGTATAAGTTTCTCCTGTAGTCAAAAAGTTAGTCTCTCTCTCTTGCTAACTACGACTCAGTAGAGGAGCTCAAAAAATGTCCTCCTTTTAAGTTTAACAAAACCCCCCAGATTTAATCACCTTGTTTTAATCTTCAATGAATCAGGCTATCAATGGCATGTAGAAGCCTATACTATTTCCTTGCTGCTAATAAAAAGATGAACCCCCCTGGCACCCATAAAGAATCTCGTTACCCTAATCCAGCTTGAGACTCCAGGCACTTTATGCGATGTCGAATTAATTCAAACCCGATATCCTAAGGGATGGATTCCAAGCTCTGAAATTATATGCAGGGGTGGGGAGTGTCCTTTATTTGTCACTAAACTGCAATGATCACCCCCACTTCCCAGAGATACAACTTCTTGGCTGTGCTTTTCCTCTATGCCTTTGTGTCCCTTCCTTCCTGCTGATCCACCATCACCCACGTTGTAAATTGTATATACTGTGGTGTGCTATTTGTGTTATGACTGCTCATCAACATTGTACAGTAGCCCAAGTGCTAGCACATGAGACCTATTCAGACCCAACAAACACATGTCCTTTCCCAACAAGACTCCATCTTAAAAGAAGATTCACCCACATCGCAGTCCAGTTCGAGAAGCTCTTCTCTGCACTCTGACTTTTTTTAGTATAGAATAGTCCTCCCTGAAGTTCTTTCCAAAAGAGTGGTGTAGCAATCTTCACAAAGTCCACTGCTAAAATAGGTGTTCATATGGCTCATCATACAGGAAAGAGATAAACCTTCCATTTTTTCTAGATATTTTATTTCCCTCGGCAATTTTTAGATTTTGAGTCTGTGTGAATCACTCTCTCAATTTGGAAGATAAATACTAGTCACTCTCTGAGTGTACTTTTGTTGCATCACCTTTTTTAAAAAGAATGTTTGCTTAATGTCACTTGGGCACTCACTGGAAACGCTTCCCCACGCTTGTCCTAGGTAACAAATGGCTGCTCCCTCATGCTCGTTTACAAAGTGCAAGTAGGCAGGACCAGACAATTTAGCTTTTGAGTGTTTCTCCCCACAAATAATTGATCCACCCTCCACCACTTCTCACTGGTAAATTACTGTTATGTGTTTTTACTATACATTTTGAAAATTGAGGTTCTACTTCCTGGAGGCGGTCCAGGACCAAAATGTTAAATGTCTTGGCATCCGGTTAAATCCATCCCTCCTCCTAATACATGGCTCATGAGACCTTGCTTCTTCAGAAATGCATTCAATTGCTGATGTTCATTTACTTCAATTAACAGGTAATAGTAGTTGACTACTTAGGTTTAAAACACACACACACACACACACACACACTTTTGTTTTGCTGATTAAAAGATCACTTTCCAGAAATAGCCTGACCTTGACCATATTTTGATACTCTTTTAGTCTAGATTTGAAGGAACTTTTGCTAAACAGATAGTAGGAATAAAACATTCTCCTTTTTCTGATCTTATGGAGGAAAATTCATAATGAATGGGACTCTGGGACTCAGTTGATTGGAAATGCAACAGCAATGATATCTAACCTCTGCATTTTTACTAGGGCTGGTAAAAGAAATAAAAGCCAGACATTAAGCTGCAGTATATTTGTGTATAATTTCAAGTTTGTATTTTTAAAAAGAATGATATTGTGAGGCTGTTTAACATTGTCATTTTCAAATAGTATAGTTTCTTTAAACACACACTTGGCATGTATAGAACGAAGAGTTAAAAGAACCCATTCGATTACTTAATGAATTGACCACAAACAGAGTAGCCAATTTCTCCACTTTTCAATACTTAATTAAAAATTGGGTTCCATTCTCCCCAGTGCCTAAGTCAAAGTTTAATTATAAGTACAGCCAAGCCCAATTTACACAGTTTTTATAAAGTTAGATGACAACCAATAGACTCCAGGTGTTTTAGTGTGAGTTATGTTTCCTAGAAGCAAGAGTCTCCACCTCAAAAAAGTGAGAGAAGGGGTGGACGTTGAGAAGAGAGACAAGAAAAAGTTATCCCTCTTTTGGGGGTTTAAAGCCAGCCAAAGAAAACTGAAGATTCTTTAACTAACAGACATTTTGTGCATTGTGTGGGTTCTAAGTGACAGACATCGCACTTGACCCTGGAAAGACTGAATGGTTATTGAAGGTGCTTTCTTACATCCCAATTCTACTTCTAGTAACCTCTTCACATACAGGATCAAAATACTTTCAAATGCAAAAACTACCTCCTTATTTCACCAACCAACTAACCCTTATTAAGTATAGAAAGAAAACAGTGAAATTGAAATAGTTTACACTGCTGTGTGAATGTGTGTGTCATGTGGGGGTCTCTGGTCCCGCTCCCTGCACAAGAACACGGTGAGGCCAAAAAGGAACAACAATGGAGCAATAGATAGGGGAATCATACCACTATATTCTCTCTGTCGGCTGGGTTGGAGACACAGGAAGCAGGAGCCACACGATCCACAACCCCTCCGCTTCTCTGCCAACTAACCAACCCCCTAGCGTAGCCACGGTAGTTATATTAGTGGTTAATGGCTAACTGGTAACAGCTGATGGCCACCCAGCCACAGCGGATGGCCATCTTATTACAGCTGATGGCCATCTAATAACCAAGCCAGCACCTTTCTACATGAGGCCGAGAGCCTGGAGACTGCTCTCTGGGACTCTGTCCCCGCAGTGTGATAGTCCTTGAAACTTCTTCAAAAAACTTCCATTTTTCAAAAAAGGATATTTGTCAAGTTAACTAAATTTCCAGCTGCTGTATTTAGATGGTAAATCAAAGTAAAGAAATAGGAGAGTCCTAACATTCCCGTAAGTGATATTTTCTTTAATCATTAGAAAAGCCTCTATCTCCGTTTTGCTGGTGAGGAAATTGAGGCACAGCGGCGTTAATTAATTTGCCCAGGGTCACACTCCTGGTAAATTGCAAAGCTAGGATCTGGACAAAAGTCTGTCTGGAAAGCTCATACTCTATCCCACTACCCTATGGTAATGTCCTCCCAGTGGGGGAATATATTTAGGGATCAAGCATAGGTCTATACCAGAGTTTGCCCACATGCTACGTTCCTAAACTGCCCCTGTTTTTCATACCTCCATTACTTTATCTGCTTCTAAATTTATATATATATATAAACAATTCCAAGTTCTTTCATAACAGGGCAAGCATGACGAAATGACTGGGGTGGTCATTTAGATGTCCTTTATTACTAACGCTTGTGTAGCTCTTAATATATACCAACACTTTCACATGCATGTTCTCATTTGATACTTTCAACATCCCTATGACGTCCTTTACAGAGAACCAAAGCTCAGAAGGTGAGCATCTTGTTCAAGGTCACAGAGCAATTAGGGTCTCCTGGCTCTAAAGCACATCTGTATTTTGTGTCACCAAGCTGGCAATAAATGCCTATGGAAAGCTTTAGACAAAGAGCTCCATTCCCTGAAGCTCTTCTCCTGGGTTCCTCCACACGCCAAACACATCAATATACTTCTATAGGACTTAACAACCCACAATTGACTTGGCCACTGGAGAAAATTGTAGGTCGTTTTTTTAAAAGAGCAATGGATTTTACTGACTGCCAATCAACAGGGGTACTTAGGTGATGTAAAGATCAATCAGCAATGAAAATGAATACCCTCACTGAAGGAGTTCATAGTCAAGTGGACAGATAAGACAGGGAAACAGATGGGTAGAGAAGAGAGGCCTAGAACAGAGGTACAGAGTCCTACTAGAGCCCAGGTACCACACCCCTCCTAGCACTAGCTTCTCAATGAAGACAGGCCCAGAACTTAGTCTGCTGTCCCTCCACACTTTTTCTTCCACTTACCTTTCTTTTTTAAATACCCAGTCTCTCCATCATCCACTCCCTTCATCCCATTCCTTATACATTTTCAAGACACTGACAGTAGCATTTTGGCAATGTGAGGTTTGTATCAATACACTGAAAGCTCCACAAGGGCAGAAATGTTTGTCTGTTTTGTCCATTGCTGTGTCTTACAATGCCTAGAACAGTGCTCATATAAGTAGGTGCTCAACATATTGGAAGAAAAAAATTGATACTCATTTAAGAATTCTTAATTTAAAAATGAAAAACGAGCTTAATAAATCAAAAACAAAAAGACCCTTTTCCCCTCCATCCCAAATAGCACAAATTTCTCCCGTGCCATCTACAGACTCATTCCTCCATTGTTTCATTTTCCCACAATCAGTAGCTTCCACTGTGATGCTCTGGTGTCCTCTTCCCAGACTATGAGCTTGTGTGTCCATTCCTGGTGTAGGAGGGGCCTCTCTTTAGTGTGAATGCCATCGCTGACCACCAGCAACCTCTGATGTACTGTGTTCTATGTAGATTGGGATTTGGAATTCCAACAGTGGGCTTAACATGACCGATGGTTACAAAGACAGGTCCAGCAATATCACCGATTCGCTGGCTAACCGAACACTCATCGTCACCACCATTCTGGTAAGTTAACTATGTGAAATTTAGGGTATCTTATCCAGATTCCTAGACCTCGAAAGATTCTTCAACTATCATTTTATGCCGACAACTCTGCTTGCAAATGTCTATTATTAATTGGGACACTACAAACCTATGTTTGTATTAATATACAGGATTGAATTATATAATATATTGAATTATTGAATATAATTATATTCAATCCTATAACAGTATTGAATTATAAGCTTCCAACAATATTCTAAAGATCTCCCACCTCCAATCCATTCTCAACTCTGCTCTGCCCCAGTCTCCAGCCCCACCAAGTTGGTGTCCCTTGCTTTCTGGCTGGTGGTTGGCTTCAACCAAAGGGAGACTCTGGCAAGAGACCAGAAAAGTAGGGGAAGAGACATAAGAAAATTTCTTTCCCTGCCTCCCAATGGCTTTGTCAGAAGCTCTGTCTTTCCCAGCCACAGATCCTGTGCTACCAACAACCCTACTTCCTGACTCCAGCTGTTCTGGACTCCAGGAACACTCTTTCCTGCTGCCTGCCTCAGCCCTAAGGGGCACGGGCTTCCTGGGTATCTACATCCTACTCCCTCTCTTACCTCCATCCTTGTTGTCTCCCTTTGCCTTTCTCACTTCTATGTAATAGACCCTTTATTAACTGCTCTTCAAAAGCCCAGGTGAGGATACTTCCTGCTTCCGGTTGGAATCCTGGTCATACACTCATCCACCCACAGCTTGTTAATTCTCCTTCTTTCCCAAATCTAACCCCAGGGGTAAAGGGCAGGAGTAGTCATGTCTAAAATCTTCAGACATTCCTGCTTTATTTGATTCGGTCCACAATGTCAAACCAATGTATGTCTAAAATTGTTAACTTCCTAGAACTGTTCATCCATAGTAAAAAACGTTTTGTTTTTCTGGTGACTACTTCCTCTGCAACTATCAAATATAGTTTCCTATTTCTATCAGTTTACTTGAGGATAAGCCTAAGTGGGTCTTAAACGTCTGGAAAAAATAGAAGGTCCTATCAATAATCTAGTATTTTATAAAATAAAATAAATTTTCAATTAGTCAAATGACAATTAACATTATAGATACATGGTGATAAGGAAATGTCCATTCATAGAATAAGGGATTTATTATGTAAGTGCATAAGCAAAAAATTACCAGATATAAGATTTGAGGTGAGTTCAAATAAGAAAATGGTGCTGCTGATAAAAGAAGACATAGAAATAGCCTTTGAATTAGACACCATGAAAGAAACCAACCAAAAATATGCAGATAATCAGTGAAGAGTGAAATTGAGATAAAAATTTAGCTGAGAGATAAGGAAATAAGAATATTCAGTAGATAGGAAGTTTGAAGAACAAGATGGAATATTTACTGATTTAGATTTCCTTTTTGTTAGTAGATGAAGATCGTATATAAAAGCCAGAAAGGAGGGCAGGTCATGCAAAGGAGGTTTGGGTGTGGGTATCGTTGAAGAACAGACTTCTAGACATCTTGTCCCCCATTGCCTGCTGTTCCAGACCTAAAGTTTCAACGTGACTGAGTCTCTATCACGTCATTTACTCTCAGCCCTGTCTTCAGCAGTAGAGGAAAAACTTCTCATTCAAAGAGAGAGGAGGGAGAGAAAGTAATACGTGGAGTTTTCTGTATTTGCAGAGGGTAGAGGGAGGATGAGTTTAGCAAAGGCTGGGAGGTAAGGGATTGGCTTCAGCACTCTCAAATCTTAAAAATTATTTTCAAATATTTTATAACTTATGGCTCCTGATGGAGTTTGTGGAAGGAAATTCTGCCTTCCCTAATAACAGGGTTCTCATATTTGGTTTGTTTCATATAGGAAGAACCCTACGTGATGTACAGGAAATCTGATAAGCCCCTATATGGAAATGACAGATTTGAAGGATATTGCCTGGATCTTTTGAAGGAATTATCAAACATCTTGGGTTTTATTTATGATGTGAAACTTGTCCCTGATGGAAAATATGGAGCCCAGAATGACAAAGGAGAGTGGAATGGAATGGTCAAAGAACTTATAGATCACGTAAGCAAAAATACATCTCCAATAAGTGGGTTTTAAAGGTCTGAAAAAAGTGCATAATGAGAAGGAGTAAAAGAAAAGAGGAAAAATTTGTTGAGTCAGAAGAAATGTTTCACTTTTTTTGAATCATAAAAATGATTTTAAAAGTAGGAAAAAACAACCTAGAAATGGAGTTTACTTACTTGGAAGGGCAAGTAAGGATAAAAATTGAAGATAAAAATGTATGGGGACCATCCTCCATGCTGAAGAATAAACTTGGGTGATTCTGCAATTAGATAAAGAATTCTAAAATTTGCAGCTTAGAGCAAAATCTCATCTGTCAACTAATTATATGACCAAGTTACTCATTCCTTGCTTTTCCACACGCTCTTTTAAAAGACATCGTTCCGCAGATTTTTTCTCCATTTAGTTTCAGAATGTCTGTCTGTCTGTCTGTCTGTCTATCTGTGTGCATGTATTTCACAACTTTCTGGTTTCTGTTTCCTAATAAATACACTTTCATAAACATAACTGTATTAATCAACCATTGTTATATGAAAGTCAGTCATCACAGGAACTTGTGTGAGAAACATTTGGTGTTGAGAACAAAGATGAGGAGTACCCAGCAAAAGTCCAGACATTTGCCAGGAAGTTCGACAACTGAGACAATGATTTTGAACTTGCTTTCGCAGAGGGCTGATCTGGCGGTGGCTCCTCTCACCATCACCTATGTGCGGGAGAAAGTCATCGACTTCTCCAAGCCCTTTATGACCCTGGGCATCAGCATTCTCTACCGGAAGCCCAATGGTACCAATCCAGGAGTCTTCTCCTTCCTCAACCCTCTGTCTCCTGACATTTGGATGTATGTGCTCTTAGCCTGCTTGGGAGTCAGTTGTGTACTCTTCGTGATTGCAAGGTAAGTCCAAGGACTACTGAATTTACAACAACAGATCTAGGTTGACCTGTCTGCTCTAGAGGTAAACATAGCTTAACAACTTTAAAGTGTTATAGTCGTTTTGCCTAGTGTTCTATTCTGTCAAGTTCCCCCTCATAAAAGCCAACTCTGTAAATAAATATCTTCCAATTATTTAGAAAGATACTTTTAAAAGACAATAAGAAAATAATTTTTATATTAATCTTGTTTTATCAGTATTTCAAGCAAGATAAAAACGGTTATTTACCCGTATCTGCAGAATTATGCTACAACAAAAGCAATAGCTCGGCTAATAAATTGAAAATGTTTCACTGGAAAGAGTAAAATGGTGTCCAGATATTTGACCTCTGGAATATTCGCTTAAGCAAAACAGAAAAAAAGTTAGCTAGGAAGTATTGTAGCAAATAAGAAAAACCGGAATAAAGGAACATTGTGAAATCCTCAGGAATAAAAAAATACTTAAAAATGTTTATAAAATTTGTTTTATAAAACATTAGAGAGTTGTCAAGAGAATTCTAGAAATGACTATGAAAAGAAAGATTACTTACATATAGAGTCTGGAGGCATGCAATCTTTATGCTACTACTGACGATTCAGTTTAGGTTTTATTTTCTGAGATAACTCTATATTTAACCATTCTACTCTACATAATTCTTCAAAGAATTTTTATACCTTTCAGTATATCATATTTTCTAAATGTCTTTGATGCTGAATTTGAAACATGCCTATTTTATCTTTCTGTTGGTTTAAACATTTGATATCCCTAGATAAACCATGTAAAAAAATAATAATTGCTTTTAAATGTCTCCTACTCATTTTCAATCTTTTTCATCTTTCAACAGAACTCAGTGAACTTTTTCCCTAATCGATTTTTGTTTTCCCTCCAGGAATTTCTAAGAGAAATACTTCTTCATGCTAGCTCTTTGTCATTGTCCATTGTCTGGTTGTGATTAATGCCAGGTAACTCTTTCCCTGGCATAATTATAAAGAAAGCTTGGAAAAAATAACCCAGGTTGGAAAGGTCTTAAAGATGCACAAGGCAGACATATTCAAACTGAACAAAATTGTACTCTCACATGTGGGTATTTATACATTCAATATGAAATGAATTTTTTTTCTCCATGCCTATTAAAGTGTACCACTACCAAATCCCAGACTGATTTCCAAAATTTGACTAAATATTAAACTACTTTTAAATAATGACCAGAACTCTCTTACCATATGTCTTACCTCAGAAAATAACATACTGACAGTATGTATAGTGACATTATCCTTTGATGCTTTAATACCCTAGATCAGTGGTTCTCAACTCAGAGCGATTTTTGTGCCCTGGGGAACATTTGGCAATGTTCTGGAAAGATATTTGGGTTATCATAACTGGGGGTGGAGGATGCTACTGGTACCAAGTGGGTAGAGTCCAGGGATGCAGCTGAGGATCTTACAATATGAAGGACAGTGCCCTACAACCAAGACGTACCACAAAATATCAATAGCACCAAGATTGAGAGACCAAGCTCTAAATAATTAAAGAAAATATTGTTTTGGATATCAAATTTTAGAAGGTAAGTTGCTCACCTTTGGAGGTACATTTCTCATTATTGGCTCCTAAGTGAAATTAAGACCTCACTTGTATGGCCATTTGATAAATGACTCCCCTAAAGTGATGTACCCTCTAACAATGAATAAGAAATCCTATGTTGGCTCACTGGAGGAATGTAACACCATTCCTCTGCTCTGGGACCCACACTTGTCGGGTGACATTAGGGAGAGTGGAGAGATCCAAGCCTCATTGGGCAACAGAGAAGTGAGTTTCCACACACCCTGGTCTGCTGCTCTGTCTAGGCAGTGATGCTAAAGAATAGAGGAGGCAAGACAATGTTGATGAGCGATTACATCTTTTATCACACAGACTTGATCAAAGCCAGTGGGAGAAAACACATCAGCAGCATCCAGAAGTTCTCACAACTGCACGGGTTGAAAGTACCCTTTTACACGTGACCCCAACCATGCCTTTACATTGCTTTATTTTTGGCAATAGAATGTCAGGAAAGCGTAGCATTCCATAGCTTGCCCCTTCTTCTTTTGTCTATTTCTCTATACACTCTCGGTGACCCAGAGCCCTACATTTTCTGGCTTCATTCTATTTTCATGAAGAAAACAGCCCCCTCCCTCCAATTAGTACTATCTATTCAATATTCCTACTCAGCGAAAGTACCATTTATAAACTAGCTCTTCTTTATTTAGCTTATTCTTCTTGTCGCCCCCTTCTCACTGTCTTGTTTTGGGTCTTGGGGATGTGGAGGTGATGTACATCAAATGCAAGCTTGCAAACAGCGGGTGGTGAAACAGAAAATACTCGTAACTCCTCGTGATACACAGGTGCTCTCGTGGGGATCATACGCTCAACTGCATTCATCTTCTCCACACTTTTCATTCCATTCTTGCTTCTACCTACTTCATAAAGCTACAAAATATATTTTGGAGATGACTGACAGAGAAAAAATCCCGCCTGAATAAATAGTATCAATTGCCATGAACTGGGCGCCAACCATCTAAGATGTAAAATGACTTTCTGTTGCCACCTTAGTGGTTTGCATTCAACGTTAGTGAAGCAGAAATGAAAACGTTAATCTCTTAATCATCTTTCATGCTAGAGAGGCTTTTGAATTTGTTTTGAAGTATACCCTTTTATGTCCTTTTAAAGAAGAAAAATAAAGCCCGTCACTGCAGTAAAAATCATTTGCTGAACTGAACTGAATTTATAGTTAAACATCAATGGGAAAAAACAAAGAAAACTATATAAAAATTACAGTTTATGACTCGTTATGAGTGTGCCTGTTTTTGTTTTTGTTTTGTGGTTGACATTTTCTTTTCTAATTACTTTTTGAAGAATATTTAATCTGAAGAAATTATGTCCATCATGAACACACAGTTTAAATAGACCAAATATCAGGATACAATGTCTGCTTACATTTTTTGATTTATGTTTGTCTGCATAAAAATGAACATATTTTTAAGTTGGTATCTGGCAAAAAAAAAAAAAATTAAGAAAACCTTTCACTGTAACCCTAAGGTTATAATACAAACCCAACAGTTATAGTACAAGTTCAAATAGAGCTTTAAAAGATACACAGCTCTCTCTCTCTCTCTTCAATTCATCCCAATATCCATTCTCAGCCATAAGAAAGAGTTCCTTAATTAAAGATCTTCAGTGTGATCATCATTTTATGTCTTCCATTCATGTAAAAGCCTGTCATAACAAACATAAACCCAAAAATGAACCTTTGCATTTCGATATAATGATACTCTTTTATATGCAAGTTTTGACACAGAGTCTAAGCACATTTGCCCCTTTCTCTGTCATTTTACTAAAGATCAGTATCAATTAGGGATGGCAACTTCAGAATACCATTGTGCAGGTCATGTTTTAACCTTTCCCCCAGATTTTCTGATGATGACACTGCTGTCACACGGGCTATCCTTAAGCAAGCATTAGGAATTTCAAGCGGAAATATTTACATCCAGGCAATGGGGAGGTCTATTGCATTATGAAAAGCCAAGGTCTTACAGAAAAGCATCATATCATCACTTGATTTCATATTCCTCAGTCCACACGTTCCCCAAGCCACTCAAAAAACTGACGAGAAAGAACCTAAATTATCTCTGCAGAACAGGCAGAATCACATTGCTGTTCACACAGTTTTCCTTTTTGTCACAGAAAATTAGATTAATTGTTCACTTATAACTACAAAGTCTAAACTACTGAAAGAAAACCAAGTTAAAAGGGGCACTCTAAAGAGGGAAGTGGTGAGCTCATTGATCAGAGCTTATATGCGGGAGAAATGCCAGAATATCAGGGGCTCACAGTTGCCAGGTTTTGCAGTCTGTTTAGAAAACCACCTCCTTTTGAATGCATAAGCCTCTCAATTTATTGCAATTAATATTTTAAATTATCATAGAAGCGACAATGATATTGTTTAAGTAACGGCACCTTTACTCTGCATATTGCTTCAATTAGTAGGTTCATTAACATTGGCATTCATTTCTTCAGCTCAGCAAACTGGTTATAAGAGTGTATAAATTCAAAACTTAATTATATTGTTGACACCGTAATTAAAATGTATTGACATGACATTGTCAGTTAAAGCTATAATCCTAAACTGCACAGGAACCTGTGCTGTGTGTACTGCAGCTGTGGAGAAGGCACAGCCAGGAGTCAGATGACATTATTGCAGAATATACTACCAGGCTGTTACCCAGTCCCCCTAAGGCTTGACTGTACACTCTCCAGAAGAAGTTCGGGGGGTATGGGTGGAGGCTAAAGAATGCTTTTCCATTAAGAGGAACTGTCTGCCCAGTTCCTCGCGCATAATTCACAATGTGCCCTGCTTTGGGCTATAAATAATGTATTCACCTTAATCTCGGTTCTCCCCAAGTATCAGCTATCGGTTATTGTTTACTGCAGAAACCTTATGGCTGGAGAGCACTCCATATATTCTCATGGGCATCGCGGTGTTTTCATATACTACGCTAACCCTCCTGCTTGCATTGCAAGGACCTGATAGCCAACGGCAGAGCTTCCAGGTGCTAAGAACTACTGCATTTTAAATCATTTCCAGATCACTTCGCGGAGCATCTGCTAACGTCTCTTTGGAAGAATTTTGGCAAGATAGCCTCCGACATAACCACAGAGCAGGGACCTCCTCTGTTTAGACATAGAGAAAGAACCGAAAACCTATTACGTTCCGCGGATTTTAACACCCTTCAGCGGTATCTGGATTCTCTCTTCTTTACGAATAAGGAAATTGAGGCCAGGGAGGTTAAGTCGACTTCTTAACTAACTAGGGTTGGCCACCAAGTGACTACAATTCGTCGTTCTGGAAACAATTAAATTAAAAACAAGTCAACAGGGAATTATGAGTCTAATTCTCCAGCGAGACATGCTGTGGTGGTACAGGAATGAACCCCTGCGCCTGGTCCTCGATACTTCTAAGTTTAAACTTCCTCTCTTTATTTAAGGATCGTGATTTTTGTTTCCATCTTGAAAATACTTAATACACCCCAAATGCAGACCTCCTTTTTGTTCACTAATTTTTTTTCAACCTTTCAGCTCCTTTGATGCATTATAAAATCACTAGAGCACACAGACTCCTTTTAGGCTTCTCTCCATAGATGCCCTTTGAAGGCCAGTCACCCCTCTCTTTTGTGGGTCCCCTGGCACCTACCAACATAGGATCTTGACATTGTAGTTGGTGTGCAACAAGTGCACACCACCGTCTTTGCTATTTGGTGGGGTAAAGACTAGTGAACCTTTCTTTACTGTCCATTTAGGTGTTCAGTAAAACGATAATGGATCAAAACTAGGATGATCTGAGGACCTAGCAATAAGAAGTCTGGTAAATATAGTGTCTAAAGGTTCTTTTGCACTTTGTCTGCCAAAGCTATACGTTTATGAATATGGCCTACTGTTTTGGTTTGATGTTTTCATCATTAATTGTTGGGTTTTCTGTATTGTTCAGCAGGTTATGCAGGTGCCACCTGTGTTTATCTGATGTTTACAGACTGTTTCTGTTAACTACCGCAGGTTTACACCCTACGAGTGGTATAACCCCCACCCATGCAACCCTGACTCAGACGTGGTGGAAAACAATTTTACTTTACTAAATAGTTTCTGGTTTGGAGTTGGAGCTCTCATGCAGCAAGGTACATCGGTCGCCCATCTTTGTCACATGCATCCCACAGTCTGCTGAAAGGCTTTCACGATGGTAAACTCCACCAAGAAGCTAGAGGGTAGGCTGAAAAACTGTCTCCAGAATTAAAAAAAAAAATAGAACCTGACTTCCTAGCTGGTTCTAGAAATAACAAAGACAAAAATATGAACTAAATGGAACGCCTTTGCTACATACCTAAAATAAGACTTTTTTCAAGCAATGAATACAAATTTTCCTAGGGGGAAGTAAAGAATAAAGTACCTTAGAAATTGTTTCCAAATTTTCATAAATGGAGATATCAGTCTTTTCCTTTTCAACTATAACTTCACAAGTCAGAGAGGTTTGAAAGGAGTGGAATGTGAATCCTCTGAAAATTAAGTTGACTTACATTCTTTCAATTGCTGACAGTACCTAAAACTGTCACCTAATTACCACTCTGACAAACTGCACTGGGATTCATCTTAGTTTCCCCTGTAACTTTTTACAAGCTCCCCTCACTTGGTAACCATAGCAACAAGAAACTGTAGGGGTTGGTGAAATAAAAGTTAAACCATAGAAATGTAATATAATTTATATATTTTGAATGGTAGGGGAAATTTTGATCTTGTTGGGAAGGGAGCAGTGAGTTTTTTTCATCCTTTGGATAAAATCTAGCTCTTTTGTGGATTTTCCTCAGCATTGATTCCAGGTGTACAGTCTAGAAAATACTTCTCAAGATTGGATGCATTAATCTAAGAAAAGTACAGATTCTGTTGTGTTCGGAATATGTGCTGATTCGACAATAAGTTGCCAAATAAAAATGGCGAAGGAAAATTCAACTGAGAAAACAGAGGGTGCAAAAACAAATTAAAAAATTAAAAAATTAAAATATATATATATACACACACGCACATTGTAACAAATGAAAAAACTGTATTAAAATTTAATACTCAATATATACCAATAACAAAAGATGAATACACGTCATATGTATACATTTTTTTTTTTGGCACCCCAGTCATACTTCTTAAAATGTTTATCTTCTGTTTCTACAAACTAGAGGGAGAAAAAACAAGTATCTCTAGTGAGGAAATACCACCTAATTGAGGAAAGTAGGTAAATCCTCTCATCATGTAATTAAGCATAGTTTACGCGGGCACTGCTAAATAGGTGTAGACACAGCACCTGATTTACTAGGAATCGCTTGCATGAATTTAGAGCATAACAGAGAACTCTAAATCCTGCAGAAAGCCCTAATTAGAAGCCATATACTGCTTTACCAGGGCATTTACATTTTAGGGCATTTATTTTGTGAGCAGTAACTTTCAAAGAGTGAAGGACATCCCCTCCTTCCCTATAGCTTGCCTTCCCATACCACTGAAATAGAAAAATACAGATGTGGTATCACGGAACACACAGCAAGTCTGTGCAGGCACATATGACTGTGAGTACCTTCTGTCATATGAAGGCATTCGCCCCCAAAACTTTTCTTTCATATTCTACCTGTTTGGAGTTTACCATCATCCACAGCAGACTGTGGGGTGCAGTGTCTGCTAGTTACCACTACCTTGGGTACATGACAGTCAGCCCCAACCAGACTCTGCTTGTTTTTCAAGAAGTTGAAAAATATTTGTCAGGTGAAACAAATATTGCCATGTACAAATTTGTGGTACTGGTGACTGTTCGTGCATCTGTCCTTAGCATGCGGCATTGGACCAGGTAGCTAACTTTCGTATCGACTGTTGCGTTCTCTCTTGTTAGCAGAAGCTTGTCACTGTACTCAATTGGGAACCATATTGTTTAATTTCTTTTTTAACTTCATGATCAGACTTTCTCTTTTCTACAGAGCGTGAGCAAAGTCTGGATCAGGATTGGCTGTCATGTCTGCCGTAAAAGGCACTAAAGAGACTTCAGCAAGTATTGTCTCTCATCCCAAATATTTCCAAATGATGTTTTCCTTGACTTTTATTGCTTCCATAACTTCATCCTCTAGAGTTCTGAACTTAGACAAATCATCTTTACTTGAGGGAAGCCATTTCTAAGTATTTCAATTAATGTTGAGAGTCATAAAAGAAAAAAAAATTCTGTGAAAATAAAAAAACATAATGAAATGTTGAGAAATGTAATTCATACCATCTACCAAGGGTTTAAAATGTAATCTGAGTTGTTTTCTACAAATTGTTTTTTAACTTCCAAGACAATTTTATCCAAAGTATAAATATGTATTTTAAAGAATGACAGTTGCAAATTTATATTGTTTCTTATTACATGTCAACAGTTACTTGTATCCCTCCGTCTGTCCAGTTTTGCAGCCATATAATACATAATTATACAAGTAATAAATTTAAAACCTTGTGTTTTATAAATGCAACCAAATCACATAAGGATACATTTACAGCAGAAAATCTATACCTATAAGCTAAGAAAATATGTCTGTTAACTGTATTATTTATTTCCCATGGCTATATTATGAAATAAATGGTATTTTAATGATAACCAACTAAAGATCTGAAACAATATCACACTGCCACAAGGCTGCTAGATCAATTAAGTACAAAGCTTTGAAACAACCATGGGCAATAAACATACACGCATACCCCTCAGGCATATAAATCCCATTAAACCACAAGATTAAAACAACAGCAACAAACTATTCCACTAAATTCTCGGAGGCAATTTAATGGAACTATTATAAATCTGTGTGCTATTACACACTCAAATTCAAACAAACAAAAACAAAAAAGAAGAAGAAGAAAATATAAACCGCAGTGAAATCAGTTACCTCGATAAGAGAACAAACCACAAAGATAACTAATAGCATTAGGAGAATATCTCCTTTAATTCAAAGTCCAGAAAATCTGTCAACCTTGATCTGCTTATCAAGAGCCTTGAGCTGGTTTTGATTTCGTGAGCAATATGTGTGCTTGTTTATAGATTAAACTTGAGCATAAACACATTTATTTGTAGATTGCTAAGCTCCAATTTCCTTTTCTACCTTAAACCATTCTACCTTAAACACCCAATCAGAATAGTGAAATAATTCTTTAAACCAGATATTTCACCTGCGGTACTTAACCCTTTGGATTTTTAAACTTTAGGTATTTTAAATAGTCACATAAATTCTGTCATACCTCCAAGTTCACGGAAGAAATGCTAATTACAGAACCAATGTTTAATTTCAGGCAAGCAGATTAGCCAAAAGCCATCCGCGAATTAGTATAATTGCGGTAAACTCTGCATATACCCTCCAGCCCCTTTTAATGCTACTGTTGGATTTATAGAGTCTCCATAGCTTACTTTGACCAGAGGTTTTGAACTAGAGAATTTGCACATATGTTTGTGCTCTTTGTGTCTTTTAGAGAGAAAGGTTTTCTTGGTAAACACATTAAATGCCTTTATGTTATCTTTTACAAGTAATCAGGAATCACCTGATGACATCTAAACATCTAAAATGTTTTTTTGTTTGTTTGTTTTTTTAATCAGGAAGGGCCCCTTTTGAACCTGAGAAACAGCCAGTCTTTGAAGTATTATATAATTAAGAAATAGTACTTTAAGGACAAAATTATGCTTTTCAGTGAATATATTATTTTTCAGTCAAATAGAACCTATACTAGTAATTTTGAATCTAAAAGTAACATAAGACAATAAAAACAATTAATCTACTGTTAAATATCACTGCATCCTATTTAATTTGATTTGTAAAATCCCACTGTTTTATTAAAGAACATGTGATAAATGGCATGACCGGTTAATCTTTTGAAAGTTTCTCACATTCTTTAATTTTAAATAAAAATAAGTTAACATTTCAGAGCTTTCATAGTTGTATAAAGGCCTAAACCATTTGATTCACACAATAAAATGTATATTGGACAATAAAAAGGTCAGAAGTCTGGGGACTGACTTTTCAAACCAAACAAGCAAACAAACTCAAATCTAAGCAACTAAACTAGCTGTAAATTTTAGACAAAGATTATCTCAGGGTTAAAACCATTTAATGCCATCAAGTGTCAATAAATTACATTTTAAGCAGCAGCAGTGATTAATGGTAAAATCATTTAAATTTTGCTCCATTTTCTAAAAAACAAAAGAAAGCATCAATTTCACCTGCATGTGAGAATAAGTCCTTGACGGATTTACAGTTTTTATGTCACAAAAATTCATTACCTCCCTAGACCAGTTCAAATTATGTCTTCCTTTTTCTCCTAACTCCGTTTAACTCTCTTACTCTGACGGTACCATCACAGGATCAGAGCTGATGCCCAAAGCTCTATCGACCAGAATAGTTGGAGGGATATGGTGGTTTTTCACCCTAATCATCATTTCATCCTACACTGCCAATCTGGCCGCCTTCTTGACCGTAGAGAGAATGGAGTCCCCCATAGATTCTGCAGATGATCTGGCAAAGCAAACCAAGATAGAATATGGGGCAGTCAGAGATGGATCAACAATGACCTTCTTCAAGGTAAGAAACTGACAACGTATTCTCAATGGTTATCTCTTACTGGGTGGAGGGGAACGTGGAATAGAAAAGTCTCTCCCAAAAACAAGAGATGTTAGGCAATTTTTTTGTCAAACAAAAATTTTAAGGATATAATTCCATTACAAAGAACCCATGTGACCTCAGCAGTCAGCATGAAGCAATTTCTTTGGTCCCTCTATCCTTGATTTAATACGCTCAGATCCACAGATGAGTATCTTCAATATCTTTTCTTGCCTTTAAAAAAAAAATGGTATTTTTCAAATACAGTCTAACTACTCATTAATTAATCATTAACATATGAAACCCACAAAATAAAGATTTCTTAATCTGAAATTCTGACAACCGAATACTTGAATAACGTAGTTTTGTTTTTTCTGTTCTGTACTTGATGAGATAGAAACAGATGACAAGTAAATGTGTTGATATTGGAATTTATTTGGACAATTAAAATTTTAAAAAATGCCAGGGGATTCCAGTCTAATATTGCATCTGCACGGAGGACAGCACTCCCAGCACAGCTGGAAGTTTTTCAATACCCTGGAGTGCCTTCCGAGGCACCAAAGAAGAATTAAGTTTGAGTCAATATAGTATTAGTGTCAAGTGCATTTCATTGTTCCAGTCTTTTAAATTACCCAGAGCAATGAAACTGATTTCTGCCTTGCTTATGGAATAAACCTTAGTACTTTTATTATTAAATCTCAGATACTATAGCTCCCATAGGGGAGAGAATGGATTTAAATAGATCTAGGGAGGTTTGGGGATGGTAAAAATACCTTAGAGATCACAAAGCTCAGGACTTCGCTTTACTTATGAAGACAGCAAAGCCTTCAGAAGCTAAATTATCTGTTCAAAGTCACATACTTGCTCTAAGTGACTTGAACCTACTGTCAAGAGGTGCATGTGAAAAAAAGGAACACAGCAGTAGTAACCAAAATAAACTCCAAATACACCTTTGTCAAGCTTTCACATCCAGATTACCAGAAATGAAGTTGTCACGCCAGGACTGAGCAGCCAAAGACTTGCGAAGAATATTAATTTAGAAACAAAAATCTTAGGATAAGAAAAATTAATAGTATTTGTAAATAGGATTGGTTCACCAAAATAGGTATCCACCTATGCAGTAAATTTGGTTTAATAACTAATAATACAAATTAATTGATATAAACTTACTTTAAGAGTAAACTATATGTGGAGGTTTATCAAAAAGCAGAGTAATGTAAAACATTGGGATTTGCTTTCCCTCTATGTTAAACAGATGATCTTTAAACATTCTTTTAATTTTAAGAAATATGTCATGGATTTAGTGAATGTATAAAGTGTGGTGATTGTCTCTTCCCTGGATAGTGTTGTTTTAAGGGCAAATGACATAAAATACATGGTTCTCCAAGCTTCTGAAAGCTTTGACTTCCCTAAAATCAATGATGTGAAGAAAGACAAGTTACCCAAGCTAATGACTGATCATGATACTTGTCAGAAACCAGGCAAGTTACCTGCAAGGCATATAGGACAGAGGGACACTGCCAAAGTAGAATTGGGCATGTCTTACTAATATCTGAAATTATTTACCTCTTTCACCAAAATGAAAAAGTTTTAAAGTATGCGGAAATGGGCAAGTAGAGGCAGAGAATATTCTTCCACCTTCTACTACAGTACAAATACAAAAGAAGGAGTGGCTGACCTTTGTAAAAGCAGTGACTTTGCCACTGTGCAAACAATCTATGTATTCACAAAGCATCCCTTAACCTCATTTTGATTTGTTTCTGCTCGCATGCCTTTTGAATATAAAGAGTGCCAGTTCCCATTTTGCCTGGCAGGATCCTGGGGTGACCACTTGAAGGTGTGCTTAGATTGTGCATTTCCCCACAACAATCAGGCGCTGCGCTCACGGCATTTTTAGATAGGGTTCCCTCCTGCTTGCTCCCTGGTCCTGAAAATGGGGCACAAGGGAAAGTGGTCTCTCAGGTCACCAGGTAAATGATGAGGTTCTAAGCGTCTCAGATAGAAAGAATGTGATGATAGCACCAGCAACGACGATGAGAATAACAACACATATTGTGCACTAACTCATAACCACACACTCTGCTTCTAAATGCTGTACATAGATGAGGTCGGAAAACTACATTCGCGAACTCATCCTATGAAAAGTGCTACATACCTCATTGCTGAATACAACTTCAAAGTACTCCCCTTGGGAAACTATGCACCAGCACCTAGTCCACCCGTTAGAGCAATTTTGGAACTCTTTTTCTGAAATGGCCATCAGAGCTGTCGTCATATTACCCTTCATGTCCTGAATGTCATTAAAATGTCTTCTTTTCAATATTTCCTTTATCTTTGGGTAAAGAAAGAAGTCGTTGGGGGCCAGATCAAGTGAGTAGGGAGGGTGTTCCAATGCAGTTATTTATTTAGCAGCTAAAAACTCCCTCACAGACAGTGCCCTGTGAGCTGGTGCATTATCGTGATGCAAGAGCCATGAATTGTTGACAAAAAGTTCAGGTCGTCTAACTTTTTCATGCAGCCTTTTCAGCACTTCCAAATAGTAAACTTGGTTAACTGTTTGTCCAGGTGGTACAAATTCGTAATGAATAATCCCTCTGATATCAAAAAAGGTTAGCAACATCGTTGCAACAAGTTCACAAACTTAATTGTCACATCTTGTGTTATTTCATTTTATCTTTATAAAGGCCAACTGGTGTAAGAACTAATATTATCCACATTGTACAATGAGGAAAGTGAAACACAGCTCAGTTAAATAACTTGGCTGAAATTTTCAAGAGTGATGGAAAAGCCAGGGTTCAGTAAAACTTTAGAGAGTTCTAGAAGGTAGGGTCCTTGAAGGTACAGAATTGTTTGTTTTGTTCACATTACCTTCCCAGAACCTAAGACAGTGCCTGTCACATGGTGGGCACTCAGAAAATGTGTTTTTGATAAATGAACAAATGAATTCAGAGAGGCTGAATTCTATCAGAGAAGGGAGAAAGGGAGGGAGGGAAGATAGGAGGGAGGTGGAAATGAGTCTTTGTCCGTTCAGTCTGCTGTAACAAAAAAACCATAAGCTGGGTGGCTAATACATAACAGAAATGTCTTTCTCATAGTTCTGGAGGCTGGAAATACAAGATGGAGGACTTCTTCTAGCTCATAGATTGAGTTGTATCCTCACATGATGGAAGGGGCAATGGATCTGTCTGGAGGCTCTGTTATAGGGCACAGATTCCACTCATAAGGGCTCCACTCTTATGACTTAACATCTCCCAACAGCCTCATCTCCTAATACCATCATCTATAGGGATTAGAATGTCAATATACGAATTTGGGGGAACACGTTCAGATCATAGTAGAGGGACACACAGAGATTCACACAGTAAAAGACACTGTTGCCCAGTGTTGCCTCGAGCTCCAAGTCAGCTCATAGCCCAGCAACCCTATTTACCAAGAAGAAATTTATTTGCAAAAAGAGAACAAGGACTAAATCTGATTTAGTTTTGCCCTTGAGGGAGGCAAGCTGTCAGAAAGTGGCAGAGAGATACACACTCAGTGTTCTTAAACTGGCTTATTCCACAAGGGAAGGAAATGTTGCAGCCTTTTAGCTCTCAGGGTACTTCCACCCAAGTCAGTGAGTGACAGCAGTTACATTCATAAGAACTCAGTGTTGACCTGGCTCCACATTAAATACTTCACCTCTGCTGTCCATCAGGGCCTCCCTCCCCTCTTCTATTCTCTCTTCATCAAGGACGATGTCCTCTCTTGAGCAGCAGAAGGAATAAGGAAAGTTACATTTGCCTAATCTGATCTGGCACATTTGGATCCCTTGTTGGGATAGAAGCCATTTACTCAGATGGGCCCCATCTCCACTCAAGTACAAGAAAATGTCTAGTAAGAAGTGTTTCTCATCACACACAGTGCAACTTAAAGTGCTTTTGTTCCCAGAAAAAGAAAACGAAATACATATATGTACTTTTGGCAGCATCCAAATAGTAGAAACCTGTCTTTGTGCTTTCAGGTTGACTCTAAATTGTTTTACAGCGAAAGAATAGATAGCTACAAAAAAGAAAGGACTATAGAAATTACCAAAATCTATGAACAAACAAAATTGCTAATCCCTCACATTTGATCTCTGGGCCACAAGCAAGAGATATTTCTAGTGAAGTTTCTCCTTGAAAAAATGTGGCCAGAAGTTGATCACTGAATTTTCTATCAAAATCCATTGACTTTTTCTTCCTAGACTTTGCTATTCTTACAGACTGACCTTAGAGTTCAGGTTTGGGATATTTGATTTTCAACATGAAAAAACAAACAAAACACAAATTTAGTTTTTGTGCTTTTTTGCTTTTTTTTTAATATCTCAGATGAGGTTCCACTATCCATCATCTAAATTCAGGTAAGGCTGAGGGAATGACTGACATTTACTAAGCAAGTGTTGAGTATGAGACAAGGGAGGTTGAAGCATTTTTTTCTTGACTGAGTCCTTTGTATGTGGAATAAACATTGATCATTGACTCAATTTACACAAGAGAACTAGGATTAAATCATAAATTCAATTCCACATACATTCTCAAGGCTTTAGAAGGACACCCAGAGATTCTAGCTGATGTTGTCCACAAAGAAAGAAAAAAAAGAACAACTCTAAATTGTGTGGCCAATGTCACTCAGTTAATGATGCTCACTAACCATGAAATTTTACCAAGGTCACAAGCACTCTGAGTCTTAAAGACTTAAGCACTGTGAATAATATAATACCTATTTGGTCAAAAGATGTCAGTCACCCCTAGGCCAATTAGCGGGAAGGACCAAGTTAAAGAGAGGCAGATCATTTTAACAACTGTCTAGAGACTGTCTGAAGATGTCTTAGGAAATTCTCCAAAATCAGGGGACTGATTATTTCTCCTTGACAGACCATCAATTAATTAATGGACTCTTTTTATAAGTTAGTGTGTTAATAATTCAGAACACCAAGGGGCTTCATTTAAATGTTCAACAAACTTTCTTCTATTTTTCTACTTGGGATAATACTAATTACTTATATGATATTAACTATATTGGTTTCTCAGCTCTCTGCAATTAAAACTTACAGTGAAGTGCTTCAGATTGCATGTTCTAGAGCCAAACAGCTATGGTTCAAATTCAGAATTTACTGCTTATTAGCTGTATAGTCCTTAGCGAGTTATTTAAACTCCCAGTGCCTCAATTGCTCTGTCCATAATTTGAGGATAATATTTAACTCATTAGATTATTTTAAGGATTAAATGACTTAATAGAGGTAATGTGCTTACAATACTACTTGGCAAATGATAAAAAATAAAAAAGTGAGATAGTATTATCATCATCGCCAACATCATCACCACTACTATCCAACCCACATCCCTAGCTATTAATCCTATTTTATCAATCCTTTGGAGGAAAACAAAAAACAAACAAAAAAACTCTAGTTTGGTCTTTGTTCAGCTTTCTTCCTGTCACTGACCACTGGACGGAGAAGTGCAGAGAGGGTGCCAGAACCTGAGATGTCAAAGACTTTCAGAGTCCAGGCCAGACAGAGACTTTAGTCCTTAAAAGCCATTCCTGAGTGTATACATTGTATTTGCAAAAGAACCACTTCCAGATGGTAGGTAGGCAACAGACCACAAGGCTGCCCTCAGAAGTCAGCTGAGAAGCAGAGTGAGGCAATTTAACTTCATTCAACTCTATATTTTTTCCAGAATCTTCAGTAAGACTAGTGTGTGAGGTTGGCACTGTAAGGGATAGGGAGGGAAAAGGTATAAAATTCTGTGCAAAATTTGAGGATCTGAATAGCCACAGAGGGATAAGATGCATGTAGACCTGTGGAATACAATGCAACACGTGATTAAGAAGTATGTGTTATGCAGACAGGAAGTGGTATGTACACCGGAAGAAGTTCTTGTGAGCCATAGTAGCTAGGAAATACTCACGTAAGAAATGAATCTCAGTAGAAGTTTGCTTGGTAACAAATCACTATCCTCCCAGACCCAAGCCAGAGGATTACATAGATTAGATCATGATTCAGTCTAAAATGGCTTGGATAAAATAGGTTTAAAAAGTCATAACAGACTTGTCATTTCTGGCTTTCATGGTCTGGGAACTGTGGGAATAAGGGACTCTCTAACCTTTATAATCTCCTTCCACGGAGTGGTTAGGTGCTGTCATCAACCCAAAAGACATTTCAAGAAAGTTACTGAGCACCGCACCAGTGGAATTGAAGCAATGAGCCATTGTGGGGACACAGGATCCAGACAGAAATAGTCATTTAAGGAAGCACAAGATGAAAGATATTTCTCAAACTTCCCTGCATAGGAAGTCACTCTTCACATAAGAGCTATTGGCTCATGTTTAAAAGATCCAGCTAATTTTATCATCAGTGTCCAAAATGTTAAGTCCCTGTAGGTTAAAAATGTATTTGTTTGGGAAGAAATCCACGAGGTCAGTTTAAGTTAACCTTTTTCAAAACCAACTATATTGCTTGTAATGGCCCAATCTTTAACACTAGACAGGAGAAAAACATGAAAAATGTCTGAGCAAAGGTGTTTAAATCCCACTGAGGGAATTTTTTAAAGGGAACACATGAATTTTTAAAACCTTGGAGATTCTGCAAATGTCATAACTTTCAATTCAAGAGTATAATCAACTGCAATGATTATGTTATACATACTTGAAATACAGAGACCCCTCATTATACTATAATTGATTTCTTTTAGTACTCTTCCTTCTAAGTGATTTTTGTAAATTAAATCATATTTTTTAAATATCATGAAAATTATTATTTAATGAAATAATATATTTAATTGTGTGTTAAAGGAAATAGTTGTTTTTAAAGCAACTATTCATCTCTGATATAGCTGTATCATAAGTTTCATATAGCTGTTTCATCAGGCTATACCTAAAGTAAAGTATATTGGAGATTTTAAAACATAATTATTTTTGGTACTTCATTTGTTCAATATGCATATACCGGGGGTGCCAAAAAAAGTATACATATGACTTGTATTCATCTTTTGTTATCGATATATATTGAGCATTACAATTTTAATACAGCTTTTCCTTTCTTAAAATGTATATACATTTTCTTGGCACCCTCTGTATTTACCGTATTTATAAGATCAATTTTAATTAGATAACAAAGATCAAATATCAATAATGTCCCCAGTGTGTATGGATGTGTGTGGAGTTAAGCATATATGTAAAAATAAACATATATAAACATAATTCTATATATTAAATCTCCAGACATATTAGTCTGAAGTAGAACTGCATATTTATTCATTCTATTGAATAATATTATACATCTTCATTGTAGAAGCCCCATAACCTGGTTGAAGAAATAATGTGATAAATAATGCTTGTCTCAATAAAAATAAGATATTAGATGGATATATCTATAAATTGGAGTTTCTATCAGACTTAAGACCATGATTACACTCTGGAATTGCACATATTTTATATGTTATAGTAGATACTCTGCAACTGAAAACAATGGAACTATATGGAATACAAAATGCTATTACATCAAAAGACATAAATAATATCTACATTTTCTTCTAGGTTCCAATTATTGCACCTCTTAAAACACTGTATAATTTTTTGTCCAGACAAATGCAAGCTGCCTAAATTCATGTAAATAGTTCCCATAGATTCTATGATGATGACAAGAATTGCAACAGCTCTGGTTGTAATAGAAAGATGCCACAACTACTTACTGCAATGATGTCTTCAGAAAATTTAATTCTGTTGAAACATTAGCCAAGTCATGAGTTCGATGTTCTGTGTATGAAAACAAATAGTCGTTTCCCTTTTGGTTAAGAACACTGACACTGGAACCAGATTGCTGGGATCAAATCCTGGCTTCACCATTTCTTCATGCTGTGTTGTGTTTCCTCATCTGTGAAAAAGAAGTAATAGCATCTTTCTCATATGATCACTGTGAAGATTAAATGAATTAATATACGCAAAGTGTTTACACTAGTGCTTGGCATACAGTAAACTCTATGTGCTGGTTATTATTACCATTTTCAAGAAGTAGTTTTTAACTTCCTACAAACACACTGTAAGTCACTTCCCAGTGACTGTTAATTTGCACGTGAAATAAGAAAGTGATGGTCATCAAATGCTGATACAGTAACGCTTGCTTATAACAAATTTTAGATGAAAAAATGCTTATTCTTTGCCAACAATGTTTCATCAGCTTCCGAATAGCCACATAATCAGGTTTAAACAGACAAAATGAATTTATCTAAGCTTGATGCCCCTCCAGGATTTAAAAAAAAAAAAAAAACCTGTTAAAAAAACACTGTTTAAAAAAAAAAATCCTGGATGATTTCAGATTTAATAAGTGAGGCCTTTTCAGTTTTAGTGACTTGCTAAGAAGCTCAGAGTACTGTACAAATATTCTAATTAACCTTTGACATATTCAGTAAAATAAGAGGCAATCACTGTTTCTATTTTTAAATTATGTATTATTTAAAGCGATTTAGCATGCTGAGACTATAGAAGATTTAGAAGTGCAGAAACATCCAGACTGTCATTCAAATAATTTGCTTGGTCTTTTAATATTTATGACAATTTTTCACGAAGTATGCTCCTATTTTTAGGATTATTAAGATTTACCTTCAAATGGAAAATCTATTTAAAAAGGAGTAAATCTAATTTAACTACTCCCAAGATAGTACTTTTTGACCTAACAAAAAATAAACATTACAGAACAATGTATGGTATGAAAGTGGACAAAACTCAAAAGTGAAAAAAGAGACCCTAATTCTGAATTGGCTCTTTTACTAACCAGTATGACCTCTGTGTATCAATGAGCTGTCTTTGAAGTCAGGACCTGCATAAAGTATATGAAAAGATTGGTCTAGAAAGCCGAACCTGGAAGTTGAAGGATCCTTAAGTGAAACTCTTCCAAATATGAAGTTCTCCTGGTAGGTTTCCAATGGTAGAAAACTCAGTATATCTTAAGGTGCTTTAGCCATCCACAGATATTTCTAATTGTTCAAAAGGGTATTTCTTAGGCACATTTTTAGTCTTCTTGTATATGTAGTCTCCCCAGCTTCTCAAATAGTCTGTAACTCCAAATGTGGAATATGATAGAGCTCCAAAACAGCAAACTTTTTAAATAATGAAAGAGAACATTAAATGAAAGCAGAAGAGTGCTATTCTCTGTCCCACTATGATGACCATTATTAGGCTGGATCAAGAAGAGCAGGAGAAGGTCAAAGGAATTTAGACTGCTTCTTGTACCTCCAACTTGACCAAGTTCTCCACCAAGTAATACTTTACTTACTCAGAAAATGTTCTTCCCTTGATGGTTCAAAGGAGTCCATACCAGCTAGGATCCCCCTCGAACACCTCAAGGATTTTACTCGAAGAACACCTTCTACTTCAAGAAGGAAGAAGTAAATGTGGTTGAATTAAATCCATGACCTCTAGCTCCACAGAAAAGTGCTCCTCAAAGTGCGGTGTGAAGAACGTGCTGACTTGTGCCACCAAACTGTGATATAACAAGGAAAAAAACTGAGAGTAAGCGTTTAGACGTTTTGTAGCCCTTAGGTATTGTGGTGGCACTAAAGGCATGATTAGTGGATACTTCTTGAGAGTAGATGACTTTGAGGGCTGTCAGTGCTCACATGAGTCACACCTGGTAGATCATTCTCTGAAAAATTTTGGCAATATGGCCATCTGCCTACCCCAAATCTGCGGTACAGTGGAAAGAGTATTGAATGAGATACCTGGGGCCCAGTATTAGCTCTGATACAAACCAGTTTTGTCACTTTCGCAAAATCTTCAAATCTTCTCTACCAAATATCTCCTCCTCTGAAAACGGCAGCTTGAATGAGTCAGTTTCTAAAGTCTCTGACAACTTTAAAGTTTCATTCTTCTAAGAAAATTATTTTCCCTTAAGGTAGTTCCCTGATGGAGAAATAATTTTCCCAGCTGTGTATTTACTGCCAAAAGACAGACTGACCTCCCTGCACTTGCACAAGTGGCGCTTTCTGATAAATGTAGCATTATCAGATGTTTAGAGGCTGAAATCACACAACAAATGAAGCATAATCCTGACCTCCCAAAAATGCCTTTGTCGTGGAGACAGGAGATCCAATTTGCAGATATCTCTGGGGTTGAGGAGTAACTCACAGGGGCCTCATCATGACAGAATGGCTTCCATAAAATACCAGTATCTATAAGGTACTGTTTACTGAATTGTTGTTTGTCTCACAAGACCTTTCTCAAGGGGCTCTTCAAATGCCTAACAATCCAAAACAAAGCCATCTGTCCTACCCTAACTCATAAAGCCTACAGCATTAACCCAGGTCTTAAATAGAGTTAGGAAATGAGTGAGCCCCCAGGAACACTTGAGCATGATCACCCACACTAGAGTTGACTCTATAGGATTCCATTTACTTGTATTGCTTATGGCCCCAAATCATGTTTTAAGCTTCTCTGCACTCCTGAGATGATATGCCCTGTACCTGTCAAAGAAGCTGTCTGTGTGTGGGCACCATACATGTCTTCATGTGTGAGAGCTGGAGTTAGCTCCAAATTATCAGTAATTCTGATAAAGTCTTTCATATTCCAAATAAATGGACGGGAGTGTTGATGCAAGTGAAGACAAATTCAGAAAAAAATAATTGGAACAATATGGAAATTGCTGAGTAAAATGTAGACTATATAATCATAGATCACTAATCAAAAGAATAGAAAATTTATATCTAAGCAATATGAAAACTTAGGCAGTATTTTTAACAAAGAAAATAAGATAATGAGATGGTGGAATGTATAGATGCATATATAATATGCATATCTCATAAATATGCTTTATTATTGAATCTATCAAAAAATCAAGGAATGAAAGAGAAGACAAATGCAAAGAACACTTTGAAAAGAAATATTCGATCTTCATTATCTAAAATATAATTACAATTAAAATTGAATATATACATTAAGAGGCATATAAATACAGTCCAAAGAGTTTTCTGATCTGCATTGTTACTTGTAAAGGACATTTGTATTCTACATTTTCTAGAAAAGATAAGAGTGGATGGCAGATCTTTCATAAATGAAGCCAAGAAATCACGTGATTTATCCCAGAGCTGTTCCCAGCAAAGGAATGCTGGGTCACGTATTGAGACTTACATATCAGAAACCAATAAAACAATGCCTGCTGAAATTAAATGGTTGAAGGGAAATGGAGTAAATGAGTAAAGTCCTAGAGAGAGCTAGTCACCGCTTGGCCCATTGGGGTTTGAGGGCTTGTTTTTACGTGGTCACAGTTCAGTAGGCAAATGCTGTCATTGATACCACCAAGGTTCTTCCTTCCCTAACCGAAATCAACAAAAGAATGTTGAGTCAAAGTCTTACATCAATCAGGCAAGATCTTCTTTTTCTCAGTAGTTGTCTCAGTGCCTCTAAGTGTTTTCTTGTAATAAATTGAGTTATTCTCAATTACAAACTGAAGTCGCAGGACCTTCAATATTGGTTTCCTACCTGAGGAGAAAGAATCTTCCCTATACTCTTTGAACCACTGGGATTTGAATAGCTTTGGGATATATTTTCTCAGCACTCTTCTGCTGGTGGGTGTGCTTTCTTTCCCTGCAGAAGTCAAAGATATCCACTTACGAGAAGATGTGGGCTTTCATGAGCAGCAGACAGCAGACTGCCCTGGTAAAAAACAGCGATGAAGGGATACAACGAGTACTGACCACTGACTACGCCCTGCTGATGGAGTCCACCAGCATCGAGTATGTGACTCAGAGAAATTGCAACCTCACTCAGATTGGGGGCCTTATTGACTCCAAAGGTTATGGAGTGGGAACACCTATAGGTAAGAGAGACAAGCCATTAGCCAAGACTAAGAAGGGCAATGTCAATTATGAAGTATAGAAGGGATATATACTCCACATCCTGAGAAGGTCTACAATGCCTTCAGTGGACTAGTAAATAAGGGAAATTTCAACATAGATCAGAGGCATGTTTTCAATTGAAAATTCAGATATTTAACCTAATACACTTTGAATTCACTATTTCTTTCAAGTTCTACCATGAGATATCTGTTTAACTCTATAGATTTTATCATTTTTATCCCAAATATTTTTAAAAGAATATCTTCTTAATTAATCTTCTTGGCATTATTTTCATCAGTACCTATACATATTTATATAGTTTTTCAATTTTAAATTATATTGGAATATAACAAAATTAATCATGCATATAGATGATAAAAGTTGAAGGGCTCGGTTTCCATGTCAGTGATGTAAAAGCAAAACTATATCTGTAAAAGGAAAAGGATAAACATTAAATTATAATTAACTCAGCAATATGCTAAATCCAATTGATGATAACTATCTAAAACCTCCAAATATTTCTATTCCTTTATTTTGTACTATTGCTCTCCCTGGGGATAGTATTGCCTTATAGTCATACAGATTTATACAGCGAGGTCTTCTTGCATGTCTAACGTATAGAACTATATTTTATATTCAAGGAATAATTACTAATTCCCTCTCTATAGAAAACTGTATTGGGTAAAATCTAGTACAGTGGCAGCCTGCTCTTCTCAAGTGAGTCATTGGTAATTTTCTAATAAGCATTCCAAAGGACAGGAATAGGTACATCTAAACCACTGGACTCCAGACCAATGAGCAGAAATCTTAGTTATAGACAAGTCAGATAATTAAGGACCCACAGTAGATTCAGTTTGCTTGTCTGTGTTATTATTGTTTGAAAGGGATTATCCAGTTCAACCTTCAACATTAGACAGGGATTGCAAACTCAAATGCCCCCAGAGACCAAGCAGAGACCATTCATAATTGAATAAGGCATGTTTGCTTGAGGAGGCAACAGAGAATGGTAGCAACTATGGAGAATTAGAGACGACACAACTCATCGAAAGAGGGCAGCTGTCTTTCAGATCAGTCAATTGTATATGTGGGAATCTGAGTACAAGGTTGTTAGATATTCCACTTTTCATGGGAAAAAAAATCAGATTTTAGGTGAACTGTCCTGATATTTTAACAACAAATTCATTTAAAGAAAAAGACTATGTATCTCAGGTCAAACTTTTGATCAATACTAATTTGATTAACCAGATACAGGTCAATTCACTTCACCTTTTACCATACTACACAACCAATTTCACTCCCTGATATCTATCTGGTGTTAGAAATATATGCTATGAAGAAAGAAAGTTTATTATTACTGCTATCATGTGTGTCTTCAAAAAAATCTACTACAGAATGATAGGCTAGGTATCCTTTATCTGCATTTTTATCCCTTTATTTTCAATGACTTTTCCTGATGAAAATACCAACATTGTTAATGAAGTGTGTATTTTTTTTTCTAAGTGGCAAGCTCTCCTACAATTAAGTCAACATGTCTGCAGGAGACCAGAGGGGTTGTTAAACACTAACTAAAAAGACATTATGCCTCTTTTTGACTTGAAAAGCAATGTCCTATCTCCTTAACCATTGTCCATTGTCACCTCATTTCAGATAATAAGGGTGATAAAGAGATGCTATTTTTAATAATTCCATCACTACTGTTTTTAGTTAAATGGGCCATAAGTTAGACAAGAACACTAGGAGTGGGTTGCCTTTGCCTGAATCTTTTCAAAATCAAGACCTTAGAATTGATTGTGATATACTCTGCATATTTTTAGAGGAACAACTGTAGTTTCTCAATCGAACTATAGACTAAATTATAAAATTTATAACTGCATTTTTATCATTCCCTCTTCCTCTCATAACCCCACCTCAACCACCTTTCAACATCTCTCTTTGCTTACCAAATTTCCTGTCTAGTAATAATGATAGAAAACCACAATGTATATAATTCCTTCGGAGAATATTTTCACTTTAATATGAGACTTTTAATGGGTATTTTTTCTATGAAATGGACTATAACTCTAAAACTAATTTTTTGGGGGGTGAATGTGGAGGAAACAAGGGGCTCCTTTCTGCAACACTCCTGAATTAATATAGCACTTTGAAAATTACTCTGCCTTCATGTAAATGAGACTGACCCTCTAATGAATATCACTGTTTTTATATAATATGATAATAAAGATACTTGAATGTTCCAGTTCAGTTTGCTTTCAGCCAACCTCATCCATACTCGGACATACAAGTGCCAAAGTTGAAGATTCTATCTCCCTCCCTTTCTTCCTCCCTAGATGAAAAGAAATACACTCCAGGAATTTTTCATAATGGTTATAAACCTGTCATGCTTTTAAACCCAAAACAATGAGGGAATAATTGGAACAGATGGCAGAGCTCAGAGAGAATACATCCATTGGGAATACAGCTGTTGGATAAATTTGTGAGATATTTCTTTCTATGATGAATTAACTCTTTAAGAAAGATCAGTTGCTATTCAGGAAGATCTGTGTATATACATATATATTTTTCAAGTAACTTTAATAAATCACTTCCAATGTCATTCAGTCCATTTAAACAACAACAACAAAGATTGAATCTAAAATATATTCAGACATAAAACATTCTCTGTTCACGTCTAGTCCTGCCCTGACTGAGTTCCTCATGGCTCCAAACTCTTCTCCATGGTCAAAGATTGGCAAAGTCACCTCAGTCACAACACAAAATGGAAGATTTTGCTTTGTAAAGACTCTCAGGACAGAAGCTCTGAAAAATGTGCTTCCTGAGGGATTTAAAATAAAACTTTAAGAGAATGAGAGCAGTGAAGCCTTAAACAGGTTACCAGGAAGCCAGAAATTACCTTCCTTAAAGACAACTTTAAACAGAGATCTGTTCCTCATCTGTCTGCAATGAAAACAGGAGAGCGTCAGTCAGCATTTATTGAGTATCCACTGTGTATACTGCGTGATTACTGGTGTAGCCACCACTGTAAAAATTATTTGTACACTCTTCAAAGCACTTTTATGTACATTAAAACAGAGCTCTCCTAGTTCACTTACTTGCTCACATGCAATGGGTATACTAATTGTGCTAATGTTGACACTATTATTCTGGGGATGTTTAAGCAAGCAGTCAATATCTTCTCATTTGGCTTTCAAGAGCAATTTTCTCACCAAAAATCCATACTCTTACTTGAAAAGTCACCATCTAATTCCAGAACATTTTGTTCTTCATTTAAACTTGATTTTGTGTCCTGACTATGACTTTAGAAAATCTTGGGAGAAAAGGAAAAAAAAATGACACAAGCCAAAATGTTAACGCTTTATTTTCCCAACTTAAACATTGCCATTGAATGTAAAGTATGTGGAGGTTTGGGAGTGGGTACACAAAGGAGATGGACGAAGAAGCATTAGTGGAAATAACACTAGAAGAGTAAAAAGAATTGAGTTAAATTCTTGACTCTGCCAATAACTATTACTTTCACTCACTAAATTTCTTCAATCCTAAAATTAGTGCACTTGACTGTATGATTCCTAAGATTTCTTTTGTTTCTCAGATGTCACAGTTTTCTCTTTGCAATTTTCTTTTTTTTTTTTTTTTTGCATTTTTCTGTTTCTATCCAAAACTTAAAAATTTGCAAACAGAAAGAGCCAGGGTGTATTCCCACTAAGTAGAAGAAATATGAACAAAATTCTTAGCATCGAAGGAGATATTGAGTAAATGAATCTTCCCATCTTTCCTGTCTTTCTTTGCATTGACTGACATAGGATTCCAGTACTAGGCAAGCTACGACCACAACCTAATGTTGGTGCTTTCTAACCTTAAATATAATTAAAAGTTCCATGACATTACTAAAAGGTAGATTATAAAAATATCAATAAAGGCCTTGCAAATTTTCCAAACAACTGAATTTCATAGGACCTTAGAATTAATTAAAACCTACACTTCATATTATATTAATAGGTATATTGGCCAGTAGGGACTAATTATTATAACCAACATCTGAAATTTTCCAGTGGCCTACACAGTAAATGGTTATTTCTTGACCTTGTCACAGTCCAAAGTAGATTGAAAGAGGGACTCTGATTCATGCAGTCATCCTGGGACCCAAACTCCTTGGAATTGGTGGTTCCACTACCCCTAGTGATTCGAAATCCTTTTCTTCCTGCTGTGTATTTGGGGAAGGGAAAGTAGAGGATCATGCTGTGAGGATTTATGAGACAGGATTGGAAATAATCTTCCATCACTTTAGCTCCCAATACCTAGAAATTGGCCAGATCACCACACTAAATTGTAAAGGAGCCTGGGAAATGTTTAGCTACTCCCTTGGAATAAGAGGAAATGACACTAGTGATTATCTAGCTAGGCTGTCACAATATCAGACAATCAAAAGCCTAGAAAAAGCAGAATCTAAACAACGAAACCTCCTAATTAATGTTGGAAAAGCTTCATGAAAACCTCACAGGAAGCAGAGGTATATCACAGAATTCCCACAGCTTTGCCTTGTTTAAAAGGAACAGACAGTCTAGGCAAGAGTTCATCTCAACATGTCAGCTATCCCCTTTCCAATTATTTAGAGCCTTCAAAAATAGGATTGAACTTTTGTGCCCTTTGCCAGTCAACTTGTAGATTTCCCAACAGCCACAAAGTAGTTAGCTCTAAGACAATAATCTTTCTTCACATCTTCTTCAACCTTTTAGTGACCAATATCCAAATGACCTTACTTACAGGTTCTCCTTACCGGGACAAAATTACTATTGCTATCCTTCAATTACAAGAAGAGGGGAAACTGCATATGATGAAAGAGAAGTGGTGGAGGGGAAATGGCTGTCCCGAGGAAGACAGCAAAGAGGCCAGTGCTCTAGGAGTAGAGAATATTGGGGGCATCTTCATTGTTCTGGCTGCTGGACTGGTCCTTTCTGTATTTGTAGCCATCGGAGAATTTATATACAAATCACGGAAAAACAATGACATTGAACAGGTGAGTCCTCTCTTTTTAGGCCTGGGTAGTTTTTAGTATTATCTGTCTTAAGTTTGGTTGGTTGGTTGGTTTAAGGATGTTTGCACTTTTTTAGTAACAGTCTATTGAACTAGATGCCCAGAAGAGCCATTTCTGTGTTAGAGCAAAGAGCTATTGAATCCCTATTAGGTGCTGCTGAGACTTCAGCCCCATCACTTATTAATGAGGAAAAGAAAGCAAAGCACCTTATACATTAAACCCAGTTAGTGCTATTCAGAATGACAGTACAGAAATTCCAAAGTCAGTTAATTTATGGAACCAGTTATTTGCTCTTAAGATAGAAACCCTAGATACAGCAGGGAAGAAATAAATCCAAAATTGGAAAAGATATAAAGAGATATTTGAGAGAAATATTACCATCCCTTAATGTAGATGCTGAGCCCATGTACTGATATAAAGCAATTTATATAAAGATATAAATATAATATTTTGAAACTGAGCTCTTACTTCTATCAAGGTATACTTTGTAAAAGATAATTCACCTTTTTGTTTTTGCCAGGAATACGATAAATAACACAAAATGACAATAAAACATATTAGAAACTTTATTTTTCAAAATTGTATTTAGGATTTAGGTTGATTTCAACAGCCAACCGTTTTTTGGGGTTTTTTTGCCTATTATTTTTATTTTTGATAGAAATCATACCAGTGTGCATTCTTCTAAATCAGATGAATGTGACTAAAGATAATTCCTTCATAAACATACTAGAATAAATAAAATACAAAACTCATGGCATTGTAGTATATTAAGCCACCCAGTGAATTTAAAGATATTGTTAGAATGTCAAGACAAGGAACTATTAACAGTTTCATAGTTTAATGCTCAGCTGTCACTGTCTTGAAATTCTTAATAATTTTTGAACAGGGGTCCTACACTGTCATTTTGCACTGAGCCCCACAAATTACGTAGCCAGTTCTGATGAATAATCTCACACTAGTCCTACTTTCTTCACATGGAAGTTCCGCTTAAGCTCCCAAATCCGGGTTGAAGGATTATAACCTGATTTCATCATGAAAAATTTCCCCAAATCACAAGGCAACTGTGAGAACATTAAGCACCCCTTTACTGGATCCTGTTAGAGAAACTGTCCAATTAAAAGGGAGAATGGACTGGTCTGCTTTGTTTTAACGTTCAATCTGCTCTGGAGGTGTCTTGTTTTATGCAATTAATTTGACAAATAAAAGCTTGTATATGTTATGCTTTAATGTGCTTCTCATGATTGCCTGCTTCATTTGATTTAAATTTTCATTTAAACACTCATTTTTGCTTCTGATTTATTCATTTTTCTATATTTCTTTTCTCATTTCTTTTGCATGCAAGGCTTTTTGTTTCTTTTATGGACTGCAGTGTAAGCAAACCCATCCAACCAACTCTACTTCTGGAACCACTTTATCTACGGATTTAGAATGTGGCAAATTAATTCGAGAGGAGAGAGGGATTCGGACACAGTCCTCAGTTCATACCGTGTAATCAGTTAAAGGGAAAAAAAAAAAAGGTGTTCCCAGAAGAAATTGTTTCTCCTACATGGTGTTGTCAGTGCTATCTGTATCTACGAAACATAGTCATAATTCTGTATCCCTTTAAGATAGGAAAATTCAGGAATTCAGGTACTCTAGATGTCAAATCCAATGCACTGGAAATAGATGTACATTGTGTGTTGAAACAGGGCATAATTGAGGCATATAGACTCCAAGCTGTGTGCATACAGAGGAATCTGCTATACCATCAAGTTGTCTTAGTTCTGTCTTCATGCATTAAAAATAAGCAACTATTTCCTCATGAAAAAGTAGATTCAGACGTTAAACAGTGCAAAACATGAAAACAAAATCCCAATTTTATGAACTCTTTTTCATCTTGGGAACCTTTTTTTTCCTATTTCCTCCTCCCTATCTGAAAGGTTCTGTAGCTCCACACACTTTCAAACAACCCGAAGCCCTATCTTTTCATTATAATTCCAGAACAATGTTAATTTTTCATTCAAATTCACTTCACTATTTAAAATGTATTATTTGGACAAAAACTCAAAGATGTCTTAGATTTTAAAGATTTTAAAAAACTGTGATCCAGACAAGGAAAATGAAACTTCAAACCTCTGGTGCCACAGAAGAGTGTGAGCTGCGTGGAACCTCACTCAGGAAGGCACACATGGGCGAGAATCATTCCTGGGTAGGAGCTCATTAACGTCGACCTCTCCAGTAACATGTACTTGTACAGCTCAACAACTATCAGGAGGTTCAGAAAGACAGTGCTCTCAGAGTCTCTAAGGAACTGTGAGGTGTTTTGTTGTTGTTGTTCAAGCTGTATGTTATTGCTTGCAAGCCTCAAGCAAGGTCCTCAGCTAGGAATTAATGCCCAGCCTCTCCACTCACTTTATCCTCTCTCTTTGCACTGATGAACATTTTTTTACGAGATGTTATTTCATTCCCTTCCCACTCCTCCAGGATAGAGTGGTTGTTCTTGGAGCAATCTTTTCTGAGCACTGGAACTTTCACACTCATTTGTCTGGCTGCTTTGCCATCATCCATTCATTCCAAGTGCACTGGGGAGAAGGGCAAGGAGGAGAAAATAGAGGAAAGAATTTCCATGCACGTTAGTTACAGATCTCTGTGGATTTATTTTTCACCCACACTCAAAGTGCTGTAAATAATTCCCCCTCTAACTCAGCTTGGTGACATAGGAAGCCAACTGCATATTTAATTTGTTATGATGGAGGATGTCTGCTGTTCCTCTGGGCTTGTTTCCTCTTTACAGTGAGCAGGGGAATTGAAGAGACCTTTCATCTTCCCCCAAAATGGGAGCAGTTGTTCTTTGTTCTCATTAATGAGATCACCTTTTGACACAGGAAGTGATTCCCCACCCCAAAACCATATTGCTCAGAAGTAGAAATATGCCATCTGTGCAGTCATGTAACATTTTTCCTTCTCTTTACTTATCTTTAAATGGGCCTCAGTTTTTGAATCACAAGTCTCTCTAGTCAACTCTATATGTCTCCACTAAAGCGTGTTCAGGAAAGTTGACTCTTGCCCTGATTGCTTCTCAGTCTTGCTTTCTTCTTTAAATAAACGTATTTTTAAGAAAATATTTGTAAATTACACTAACATTTACTTACTGTTGTTACTGAAGTGAAAGCAACATACTGTTTGCCCTAGTTCAGAGTTCATATTTTTATACTCAACAGAATCAGATATTGGGTTAAATATTATATTATTTTAGCTTCATAATTCATTGGTCATGTAAATAGAAATTACAAAAGTTTATATTCCCAAGGACTACTTAATAAACCAAAACTGCTACCAAAAACGGTAAATGGGTGATTGATGAAGTATAGATGATCAGGGTTGACAAAGACAAAACTTCAGTTTCTATAGCCACTATCCTTTAAAAGCATAATTCAGAGGTTCAGATAAAGAAATGATCCCTTCCAAAAATTAATACTTGTGTACTCCTTTAAGCTGTATGCTACCGAATTCTGATACATATATATTACTTTATGGCTTTCAAAATTTTTTCACATATGGCATTACATTTAATCCTTTCAACAATTTTATTTCATCTTTACTAACAGAAATAGGTATCAGAGTCAGAGACCTGGAGTCCTACACTTTTGAAACAGAAGAGAATTTTCTAAATCAGCCATACTTAGGTTCAAGTTCTAGTACAGCCTCTGTTTAGTGAGTATAGACAAGTGACTGCGTTTCAAAGCCTTGGTTTCTTAATATGTAATACGTACTGGGATACAGTGTCTAGGTCATAAAGTTGTGCGAAAGAGTATTTTTCAAACTAGTTTCCACTGACAGGTGTTAGTCAAATAAGATTTTCGTGATCCACTAACCCATGGAGTTATATGCTAAATGTTCCTTTATTGAACGACATCTCAGTGTATGTAATATGTTACCTATGATACATTTAGAATTTTCAACAAGATGAAGAAATATCTAGCATTTCCCAAACTTATTGGATCACAGAATCTTTTTTTCCCCAAAGCATCTTGACAGACCAGAGTTTACAGATCATACTCCAAGAAATGTTGGTACAATGGGTCTCTTATACGACATGCTTTATACCATGCCTGGCATGTAATTGCCCCCAATAAATAATAGTACTTATGATTTGAGGTAATTTTTTAACTTCTCGGAGCCTCAGTCCTAATACTTCATTTGTCAAATGAAGATAATACATTAATTTATAGAGGGGGTGCCAAAAAAATGTATACAAGTGGACACTTTGGTCAACACTGCTCAAGCAGTAGTTCGTCATAATCAGAAGTGTCTGGACGCTGATGGAAACCACTTTGAGCACCTCTTATGATTGCTGAAGTCAAATGTGACTTATATTCATCTTTTGTTATCGGTATATATTGAGTATTACAATTTTAATACAGTTTTCCTTTCTTAAAATGTGTATACATTTTTTTTTGGCACCCTCAGTATTTGCTGTGAGAATTAAATGAAATAATATAATGGCATAGAAAATGAAATTATTTATAAAGTCCTGTTAATAAATATTGGTTAAGAGGTGTTAGGTCCTTATAGAGAAATTAAGTGTTGCTCTCTGGCACCCGGGCAGCAAGTACAGTTTATCATGCACCTTAAAACAAAGTCAGTTTGGAAAACATGTTTTCTAATTTAGAGGTTCAAACTGTCTCTAAGACCACTTTTCCTCACACAAGCAACAAAAATTAATGGCAAGTTCATTGCACCCAAGAGAAGGACGAAATTGGCAATACATGACAACCAAAAGTGGAAGTTATAAACCTCATCTCTAGGAATTTTAACTTAAATAGTCTGGAATGGAGGCAGAACAGCAGCAGTTGTTAAGCTACTCAGTTGATTCTAGTGTTCTGTAGCGATCTGAAGCAGCCTCTTACATGTATAATTGGCACTAGATAAGCCTTTGCTGTTTATTGATTGATTCTCGTGGTAGGACAACTAATTCTAATCAAGATACGCAACACATATTCAGCATTCAATATGCAATACATCCTTTGAAGGGAAAAGTCAGGAACAAACTGTGCACCTCTTGGAAACAGACATTTCACTGTTTTCAACTGATAATCTTCATGTCTCGTTATAAATGCTAGGCCTACTCAAAATGATCAAGTAGCTGGTTTACGGCTCTCTCTGTGCCCTCCCCCTCCCTTCAGGAACCTTAAGTTATTTCAGACACCGAGGTTCCTTAACCTCTCCTCTTTCTCTTTTTACACATGCTCTCAGATAACCAATTCTTGTCATCAAGTAAATGACCACTAAGTGACACCGCCAGGGGCCATTGCATTTTAAGTAAAATTTAGATTTTTTAAAAAAAGGCTTGAACATGAAAAAAATATTCAAACTCTCTATTTTTATGTCACTAGTTCTCAGATTTTGGTGTATCTCAAAAATAACCTAGGCAAAATTATGTAAAATATGCATCTACCTCCAGAGATTCCACCTCAGTGAATATAGTCCAGGAACTGGCATTTTTAACAAAAGCTGAAAGTGAATGCTTAAAACTCCTTGCACACATCAGATGTTTATAAAAATTTGATTGAATAAGCAGTTTTCTCCAAAATTAGGTCATGTACATGAGTTTTCATTAAAATTGTCCGATACAAAGGGTGGTTTTTTAAAATAGCTTTTCTTACATGAGTTGTTTTGGTTTTTTTCTCCCAACAATCCTAGATACAGTTGTTATACTTAAAAGCAGTTGTTAAGTAAGAGTTCCCTTTACAACTATCCACTGCATTTTGACTTCAAATTTGGTGGTAAGTGTGGGTTTTTATTAACACTGGCAGGTTATCTTGTAGCTTATACTTTGAGAAGTATTGTTTAGAGTGAGGAAGAGAGCAGAGAGGTATGAAAACAAGGCACAAGTGTATCAACACCGTGTAGCACATAATGTTGTCAAATTTGTTTCCTAACAAGCCTGTCTATAAGCTAATGCAATAAGAGAAAAAATAAAGGTCATTCTGTTTTAGACTAAAATCATGAATTGAATTATTTTAGAGTTCTTCCAGGAAAATTGGAATCCCACAAAGAATACATGGTGGGTAGAGTTTACGCCCTTAGGAAAATCATTTGCATGATATGATTATAAACCCATCTAAGGAAAATTATTTGCAAACACCACACTGCCTTTGACTAGTATTATGTTTTAGATGAGCCATCTGTGGTAAGGCAGCAAAACAATGAATCTCGATTAGTTTCCAAGCTCATGAGCCTTATCCTGTAAAGATCTACTTCCCAGGAAGCAATTTAAAAGTGGCCTGAACAGCCCTGAAAGGCAAAAGGAAAACAAAGCATTCGTAGTTCTTGTACTATTTTCTGTATATCTAACTGAGCCAAATGGCATTATTAATTAACTTTTACAGATAATGAAAAATTTCTGCTTGGTGCTGCAGTTTTAACTTTAGGAGTCATCTCATTAGGCTTTTCACAGTTATGAAACTTTATGTCCAGATGCACAAGCATATTAAAAACGTTTTTGCTCTCCAAATCCTCTCCATAGAGACAGATCTCACAGAAAATGGGATTCTCCTTTAAATTTTCCAAGACATTCTATTTGCAAAGATAAGGGCTTTCTTGTGATAGAAAACTGTCTTTACAGATGTGCTGTGTGCGTTCACACCCTACAGAATCTGAGCTTTGTAGGTGGCAGCCCAAATAGGGCTAATTGTCCCAACTCTACAACATGTTTCCATGTCACAATGTAGACATCCAGATACACACAAAAATAATGAGCTAGACCAGAGTAATGTAATGAAGTTACTGTAGTTCTTTCTATCATTTAAAACTTGTTAATTTAGCTTGAACAGCACTTTCTTTCTGCCCAATTTTTCAACTGAAGAAGAGTTTCAAACTTCAAATATTCAGATTTTTCAAGTTCACAAAAGAATGTTGCCTTGATCACATGGTCTTTACCAACTATAATTGCTAAGAAACACCCACCCTAAGTTGGTATTGATCTTTCCTCAGTGTCCTTTGGCACAGTACCCAGTGTTTCCAAGTGCCTTCAGCTTCATTTCTTCTGGAGTTTGATCACCTTATTTAACAAGTTATTTGCATAAGTCTCTTTTAATCAGGTTATTTCCCTAAGTGTGCAAAGAGGCTTTCCTTTGCCTGGAAACCCAAACATTCATCAATGAACAAAGAGTCCAGGAAACAGTTAACATCCATTTACAAGTATCTTTTCCAATGTACAAGTGGGCACTGTCTTATAAACCGGACAAAAGCTGAAAGACGTCTGTGGCCCATTGGAAAGGTGATTTGGTAATCACAAGCCAAGAATTCAGATGCCTGTGCTAAATGTCTGCGTGTCTGGGCAAATCATTGCACATCCCTCATTCTTACCACTTTTCTCATCTGTGGAATGAGAGGGTTGCATTTAAAATTCTCTTCCAACTATGGTATCTTTAAAGTCTAGTAGAAAACTGAAAGAAAACTATAGAAGTAATGCAGAAAAAAAAAAAAGCTTGGGGATTATATATATGTGTGTATATATATATGTGTATATATATATGTGTGTGTATATATACACATATATATATGCATATATATGTGTATATATATATATACACACATATATATATACACATATATATATACACATATATATACACATATATATATTATAAGCATATAAAATATATTTTTATAAATATATATGTAATCCCCAAGCTTTTTGTTTTTGGCATTGCTTCCATAGTTTTACTTTCTTTGAATTTTCTACTAGACTTTCAAAATTTATAAAAATATACAAATATATGTATTTAATAAGATTGTTCAGTTATCTCAGACATGTTAAATCCTTATTTCAGTAAAGAGAATTACCTTTCCTTGCTGGTACTTCAGCATGGAATGGAGTGCTCCAGACATAGGGAAAAAACAGCCATTATGACATCAAAGAATAAGAGGGTTCCCATCCAATTAATCATAAGCAATCATTACAAAGATCGTGAAGGTTATAGAAATAGAATCATTCTTGACTTTGATAAGCTTACAGACTAGATAAATACAATTTTTAAAATAAAAACCAAGGCATGTTACCTAAGAAGCTATTTGGAGCTATAGAACTGGTTCATTCTCAATCACAACCCAGAAAGTGGGAGATCAGCAGGACTGGAGTGCCCAGGAAAGGCTTTATTCTGTAAAAATATAAGTAATTCTGCTAAAGAGAGACAAAGGAAGACAAAGGAAAAGGATGATGCGCTTTTATTTTCCATTGCTTTAACCCTACCTTTTCTCCATCATCAAGCATCAAGGTTTTTATATGTACTACTTCCAAGCTAGAGATGAGTCAGACTCTTAGCTTTTGAGTTTTAAGTTGACTTTACAGGTTTGTAGCATAGACAAAAATCTTAAAAATCATGGCTTTCAACCTTAAGATCCAGGTGTTTTGTTGAATACGTTAGTTGTTTCAATTCAGAAAGTGTATCTAATTAGCAAGAGCCAAACCCAAAGGACCAACGTTGGGAAAATACATATTATAGTGTTTTCCTACCTCATTTTCCTATCCCTGACCAGTTTTTGACCATTAGGAAAGAAAGAAAAAATTGCAGGGAAGTCATGAGAGCTTAGATGCTACCCAAATACTTGAGAAGATGTCATGATCGTCCCTGAGACAAATCCCAACTGGGAGGGACAGGAAAATAGAAACTTCTGGAAAGTTCAGGGAGTCCAGAGCAGAAAATGCTATTCTTCAGCTACAGAATGTAGGCCAGGAGATGGCAAGACTTGTAGAAAAGCCTTACATCCCACCCTCTCGTGAATGGTAGAACAACCATGTCTAGGCAGTGAGCCTAGGAGTACCTTCACAGAGTCCTTCTCAAGCCCACAGCATCCCAGGGGAAGCATCTAGAAACCCCTGGCCCTTCCTGATCAACAGCCTTGTGGAAGGGCTGAGAGAATCAGTAAACTGGAAGACTGGAGATAGGAGTGGAAAAGACTAAATGTGTGGACTTCGTGTGGAGACATGATGGGACCACAGGCATCTCAGAGGACACGGCAGAGGTAGACAGCAGTGCACATGGCCTAGTAGGATATCACACCCCAGGGGAAGTCAAAAGGACAGAGGGCAGCCATGGACCAGCTGCTCCCACTATCACCAATGCCCCAACCCTCTAAAACCTCTTCTAAGCCCAGATGCCCCTGAGAAAGAAGAGAAGGAGAAGGGAGGTGGGGAGATACCTGCATTAACTGAGCCATAAGCCAAAAGAAAATTTAGTTGTAAATCAAAAGTGAGTTACCTTGGTTGACAAGATCTACTAGCAGATGGGGACCTCTAAGCTAAGGTGATAGCTTGAGTTTATAGCTTGAGAAAAATGTATACTTACTACATGTCGGCATAAGTTGGTACCCTCAAGGACTCTACATGTAGTACACACATACACTGTGGACAACTAAAACATCATATTAGCATCAATTTGCCTTGAGGCCAGGGCCATTTCTGCATGAGAAGGGGCATGAAGAGAATTTCTTGTAAGTTTATTTTTATGGCCCTCACAGCCTGTAAGTTGCTGAAAAGACCAGACCTGCTTTTCCATGAGGTGAGAAAAAGCCATTCCCCAAAATATCGTCTCAGACCTTCAGCTAAGAGCATTGGTCACGCACATGTGAGGCCAGTATTCAGAGGAAGTGTGTTCGTTCCAAGCTTGCAAACAGGACTGAGAGAGACTCAGGAGATACAGGGGAGCCAGAAAGAAGCCAGAGGATAGAGAAAAAAGTCACATTGGCCTCTGACGATGACTCCAGCGAGGAGAAAGGCACTGTGGGTACTTTGGATTGGCAGGCAAAACCACATTTTTGCCACTTTTAAGCAAGGAGAGCTGCTCACCTCCAGATAGGTGAGGCCCACCTGGAGCAGGAGCAGCTCTCTGCTCTGTGGCATGGGGGCCATTTTGCAGCCTCCACTCCCTTCTGTGCCCTTTATTGGGGAGGGAAGTTTCAGCTGTTTTTGAGCACCATTCAGAGGCCACGGGAGCCTCAAAGGACAGTGTCCAGAAGGCCCGATGATGGCCTCTGATGATATTTCTCCTCTCTAGTGACTGCTTCCTCCGAGAGTCTGGGACAGAGAGTGGGCACAATTTCTCTGTGTTCCCAGGTCCCCACATGTTTGCCTTATTCCACCCCATGGGAATTAATTTCAGAAGGGGCAGGCAAGGGCCCTTCTCAAGTATTCCTCAACAGGTAGGCTCTCCCCTCACCTGGTTGGACATTTTCCCTTGAAGGCAGACAGAACAGTCTTATCTTCACCCCCACCACCAATCCTAAATGCTGGGGCCTCAGGGCTCTAAAGCAAGCTTTTTCAATTCAAAGTGCCTTCTTCTTCCTTCTTTCAAACACCTGGCTTCCATAATTATTAGCTTCAAAGTCTGCAGCAGCTTCTGTAGATCCATAGAAGTCTATTTAAGAACTCAAAGCTGCAAATTTGACTCTTTCTTTCTTTCTATGTCATCTCTACCCTAAGGGCAATGTATATAAAAGCTCTTGCATCAACTTTAAAAGTGGGAAAAAGGATTGAGTTTCAGAAGAATTGGAAAAAGCACGTGGATTAATACCAAAACGTTACATTGCCTCAGTGTTAACCTCACTTTTCAAAGATTTCTGTGAAATTATCCCTAACATTAGAGGAGAATGAATGTATATATCCCTTTACCCCAAGAGGTTGGGGGGATAGCCAGCCCTGGGCAGTCCCCCTCAAGGTGAAAACTTTCTTTAAGAATTCTTAAAAATAAATTATATATATATACACATACAACACACACTCACGTCATTCCCCAATATACTTACATTTATTTTAATGGAATAAAAAAATTTCTAATGAAATCGTTAAATAAAGAAGAACCAAAGAAAGATGATCCTTGTGTATCCAGCGTCATCAAGTAACCCTCTGTCCCTCAGAGGTATATCTCTATGGTTTGAAGGAGCTCAGGTGGGAAAACAGGGAATTCTAGGGCATGCATTCATGCAAAGAATTAGAAGCTTAAATCTAGGACCTCAGAGGGCACAGATGTTGGCACTGCTCCAGGTGTGAGAGTGAAGATAAAATAGAGCAGAGAGGTAAAGGGACATAGAGATGGTGAGAACATGACATTAAAGGGAGCTCGGAAGAATGAGTTAGTGGAGTCTACGTGTTATAGTCAAAGGGAAGCCAGTGCTGTAGTGAGCAGTCAATTATGGAGAGCCAGATTAAAGCATCAAAGTTACAGGGAAAAGGACAGGCAAGGAATGGCTTCTGTGTCACAGGTGGGTATAAGCAATGACCACCCTTTGACATCCTAGTTCAGTGTCTAGACTTCCTCCTCCCTGAGATTTCTGGCACAGACTCAGGAGATGAGAATCAGCTTCCTCATTAGCTCTCAGGCACAATTCATCATAACCACTATTCTGGAAGCTAATAGGGTGGCTGACTCTCAAGCTCTCAGATGCTTTTTTTTTTTTTTAATTCCAAGGATGGCTGCATGAAAAATGGTCCAAGGATTATGAATGAATTCAGAAAACTGATAAAACCAGAGTAAATTGTACCCAAATCCTGAGTTTTGGAACACAAGAACTTCACCCTAAGAGGTGTACGCGTAGCTATTTCAAGAATCTCCTTCCTTCCTTCTTCACATAATTAGTGCGGGATCACTGAAGCCTGACCTATGCTCTTGGATCATCAGTTATTCTGTGAAGATGTAAAACACTGGTACAGATAGGTGACCAGACTTTCCAAAGTCTTAGAAAATGCATGAATAGAATTCTTCTGTCCTTGTTCCTTGAAGTTTCCTGACTCTACACCCAAAACATGTTGAACATTCTAGTTTGCTCCTACATTATTCCTCTGAATTTAAGAATGGTCAGAATGTGAATGCTTAGGCGTTCTTGTTAAAAAAAAAAAAAAAAAAAAAAAAAAAAAAATTCTGTGGAAGACTGTCTCCACAGAACTATGGCAGTAATTTGACCACAACAAGAAAATAACAGCTAGCAATAATAATCCCATTATTTCTCAGTAACCTATTCCTTGACATTCTATATTTTACTGAAAATGGTCTTTATAAAAAGACTTCAAAGCATAGCTTGCCTTAAAGTTTTACCAGGTCTATACATAAAATGAAAGATTTCACACCTATAAAATGAAAATATTATCCAAATCCTTCTGCCATGTGTAACATGGACATTTATTAGACAATGTCACAGAACTCTTCAAGTATCTTTAAATAAGGAGCCTAATAAAGTAGGGAGAAACTTATACAAAATGTAAGATTTGTATTATATTCATGGCTATACCAGAGCTTCTAAAAACTAGTTTGTCAGAAAAACCCTTACAGGTATGCATCCAAAGTAGTTCTCCTAAATATACCAGTGAATGAAAGCACTGAATACATAAATGTTAAATACACATGAGAAATCAGTCTGATATCCATCAATCTGATGCCAAGTTTGCAATATTATGAAAGCTGATCTCAGATAGCCTAGCCCGGGTTTTTTTCAATATTTTAAATTCAAATCAAATTCTTACACAGAGCTGTTCCGACAACTTAAAAAAAAAAAAATCATTCTCCTGCCCAGATTACTTTTTTCCTGAGTTTATTTTAGGTACAAAACAAGAAGAACTTGATTAGCTTCTCCCACCCCTTCCAGGCAATATTTGCAATACAAGGATGAAGAGTGTAAGGAGAGAAGATAATTTATGCTCAGGTTCACACTAGTACTAAGGAATCCAATATTTGGGGTTAATCCAAAGGAGGTGTCGTGCAGCCAGCAATTACAAAAAGAAACAAACTAGAGAGGAAGATAGCGATAAGCAAAGGAAAGCAGGAAAAGGAAGGAAAGGGGAGGGACACATCACAGGCACTGAAGAAGTGGAGAAGAGGATGACTTGCTCCAAAATAAACAAAAAGTCTTTCTCCTTTGGAAACCAAAATAGCTAAAGTTGTACTTTAGAAGTTTCAGTGGCAATCTATAGCAGATTAACTGCAGTTTCTCAGTTTCCTTTCTTCTATAAGAGAACACACACACACACACACACCACTTCATCTCTCTATCATCCTAGGGATTCATTGTACAGGTTCATAAGCACAGAGATGGCTATTTTTTTTAAATGACAAGGAACTGCAGTTTGTTTTCACTTGCTCCTTCTACTTGAGCACCTATCCTTCATGAGCAAGACACAAGCTGCCATAAAGCCTATTACTATATAAACACTAACATATGAAGGAAATGCCGGACAATTAAGTTCATGGACTTCCCACTGTGTAAGCACACAGTGGGAAGTTCGCGAACTTAATTGTCTGTCATATCTAAGGTGTGTGCTGGGTAAAAGAAGTAACAACAGGCATTGAAAATTCTGTTTTAAGTATGTATAGAACCTTCTTGAACTAAAACACGAATATATACAATTCATAGAAATTGGTGCATAGAAGGGCACATGATGGCTAATGTGATAGAAGTTTCAACTATTTTCACTGTTCCGCCCTTCTATTAAAAAAATGTCAGCAAGTGCCATAAATTAAAAATATTTTCAGCTATGTATAAAATACTACTTTAAAGAAAGGGAGTACTTACAACATATCGGGCATTGGGCTAAGTGTTTTAAATATATCAATCCAATGATCTTCATAATAGCCCCATGAAAAGGATTTTACTATCGCTTCCATTTTACAGATTAGAAAACTGAGTCCAAGAGAAAATAAACACCTTGCCCAATATAACTCAGCTACTAAGCAGCATAGCTAAAATTTAAACTCCAGCATTCTGACACCAGGGGCCAATTCACAACTATAAATCATGATCATATATGTATATCCATTAAAAAGGTAAACCCCACCCACCAAAGAAAGGTGGGAAAATGCAAGCTTTAAGGGAAATTTCCAATCTGCAAAGCACTTGGAGATGCTATTGGGGTAGCCTACCCCCAATTTTTCTTCCTCTAGAGAAAGGCAGCTAGGTGAAAATCATTATGTCGTATACTTTCTGATGAAAGTCGAATTTACGAATTTAAATCTTCATGCTTAAACACAATTTTTCTGTGATTCTATAAACATGAGGGAGTTCACGAAAACCAAGTGTAGAAATAGAAGCTTTGAAAAGCTACCATTAGTTTGATGCTTACTAAGAAGCTCAATATATATACATATATATACATATATATACATACACACACACACACACACAAACACACACACACACACACACACATATATATATATATATATATATATATATATATATATATATATGTTGTATGTCTCTTTAATCCTGAGATTTTAAAAGGCAAGTTGATTAATGAATAGAAGCCCCTCCTATGTCACTCTGTACCGAGCGATGACCTTCACCATTTCATTTCCTGTGGATATGAGAGTGTGTGGTTTACTTGAGCTAAGTGCTGGTGGGGCCGTAAAGGTCATCCATCTTTCCTCGTGACTAAAGGAAAAACTTGGAAGCAGAAAGGTCATTCCCAATATCTTGGCATTTTCTTTTTGACAACTGGAGACAAGGTGAGAATCAAAAAGAAATTATAGTTTGTGACCAAAGACAGAGAAACCAGACCACTGATAAAACTATATTTGTATTTGCTCTGACACTTGGCAGCAAGAAATAAATACTTGGGCTTAATCAAAAGACTAAAGATGGTTGTTGTATTTTAAGGCGATATAAAATTTGGAGGAGGATGTCGTTTTCAAAGAAACACTTAAGTCACGTGTTGTCAAGAGAAGATCTATGACTGTCTCTCTCTCCAAAATAGGAAAAGAAAGATTTCAACAAGCCCTCTCCTGGTTGTGTCTCCTACATGAGCCACACGTGGAGACTTTCTTTGGTTATTTCAATGTAAAATGAAGTGAAATGTCTAAAATCAAATGTCTGACAGTTCAAATAAAACATAAAGATATATTTCATAGAGAAAAGAATCTCTAGAAAAGTTCTTTATAGTGATTTAATGAAAAAAATCAGTCAAGGTGTAGGAGATTTCAAGTGAGAGCACTTAAGTTTGGGGAGTCAGATGGACTGACTTCAAATGTAACCGTTTCCTTTAAAGAACCATATTTCTTGGGCAAATGACTTTATATCTCCAATAGCAAATTTCCCCATCTACTATATAGTGGGCATAATAACTCCTTCCTTATGAGCTTGTTGAGAGGTTTATTTGCAGAAGTGTTTGCACAATGCTTGGCACTCTTTCCTTCACTCCCTCCCTTCCTTCCATTGTAATGATCTTACTGAAACCAGAAATGTCGTGTGCAAAGCACCCTTCTTCTATTGAAATGAACTTCTGAGTAAAGGTTGCAAAAACCCCAACCCAGCACTACCACAGTGACACTATAAAATATCCATTTGATCTTAGTGGCAACACATAAACTTCACATCACATAATGTTATAAAAATCATTATATTTCATTTGTGACATACTTGCTGTAACATTTTTTGAAGTGTAATTCATAGAAAACATTCCTGAATTTTTTCTTTGTGTTACATGACACCCCTCGCAATTCACTAAAGCCACCACTTACCGTTTGAAAGAAAATTAACATTTATGACCTGAATTTTCATTTTTTAGCACCATAGGAAAATGGAAATGAAATTCAGATCCTATAAACACGTATGTGTAAAATAGGCAAGAAGTCACATGCTACCCACGAGTGTTTTTAGAGCTATATGTCTGATAGGCCAATAATTTACATCTAGGATCTAAATATATATGTCTGGTTTTCAAATAAAGTAGAAAAATGAAAAATGCTACTTATTTAAACTACATCAACTCTTTTATGGAACGAAATGGAGTGTAAATTTTCCAAAATACATGTTGCACATTGAAATGCAAGGACCACACTTGACTTGGCACACACACAGGACACTAGTTTCTTCCTATCAGACGCTCCCAACCTAGACAACTCATCTAGTTACATGCTGTCATTTAACTTTCAACCATATTCATTTTGTGAGTTTATGATAAAGAAGTAATGCTTGCACTTCCATACACTTTACCAAACTCTTTGGTTTCTTTAGAGGATGTTTTAAGGGTAATCTCATCAAAAACAATACCACTTTAGAGGAATCCTCACAAACAGGAATTTATCACTTCAAAGATCTTATCCTGGCTGGAAGAAAGGACAGCAAATTATGTTTCATTATGCCATTTATATACTGTGCATGTGAATAGATGCAGTGTAACTGTAATCGACAAACACACATATATGCCATCTGCATATGTCTCACATTTTATAATCACAATTCCATTTTCTTTTTGTATTATGCCATCATCTTTGCTGTGCAGTTCAGTACCATATTATTTTCATTTCAACCACAGCTGCATCATTGCTGCTGCCAGATCTCTGTTTTCTGGAGAAAATATACAATTTAAAATTGTGTTTTTTTTCTTTTTTTTTATCAGAAAGGAAAGTCATCAAGAATTAGATTTTATTTTAGGAACAAAGTAAGGTTTCATGGGAGAAAAAAACAAAGCCTTGGTGTAGAGAAGGTTTGTTCATTTTCTATAGCATTCCTGAAGTGTCCGTATGCCTTGATCAACCTCTCAATGTTTGGGTCATCTCAATGGGGGAAATGACTTATTTTAACTCTATTTTGGTGTCTCGGCAAAGGTAAGTTGTCTATTTTGAGAGCCTACCTGGGTAGTTTTATATTATGGCTGTGAATGAAACCCCAAAATTTGCCCCGCTAACTTGTTGCCTCAGTTTCCCCAGTAGAAAAGGTGGGTGGCCAGCGGGTGGAGGAGGAGGTGTGGGAACTGGCCGGGAACTTACTTTGTGGCAGAGTTGCCTTATACCAATATCCTGTATTTATAAAAACCTAGGCAAGAGACAGATCAACGGAAGATGGAGACAGCTTGGTTAAACTGATGCTCTATTATTTCATGTTCTCCAGTGTCTCTCTTTCAATGCCATTATGGAAGAACTGGGAATCTCACTCAAAAATCAGAAAAAGTTAAAGAAAAAGTCAAGAACTAAGGGGAAATCTTCCTTCACAAGTATTCTTACTTGTCATCAGAGACGAACTCAGAGAAAAGAGACTGTGGCATGATTCAAGAAAACACCTTTACAGGAAGAAAATAGGAAGCTTCCAGGAAGAAAAAGGATATGTTCACCACAGGTTTTTTGGGAAAAGGATTTCCTACAAGTGTGTGACGTATTTCCATATATCTACATACATAACTCTGATTATGTATGTAGATATAAGAAATACAAAAGTTTAAAAAACTCACATAGATATTACTTGGAAAATGACACTGATCTTTTGAAATGAATTTGTATGCTCACTTATTTTGCCTTTTCTCTTTCATCCCAATAAACTGCTGTGTGAGCTTTCTAAATAATAATAAAACAACAGGGTTGTTTTTTTTCCTAGAACAATTTCCAGTGTTGGTTTGTTCCCCATTACCTGCTTCCGTTCACACTGTTTGCTTGCCAAGTGTCATCAGCTGTCAAGTTTGCTATTTTGATGCTCTCTCACCTGTTCAGACAGACAGAAACTCATTTCTACCTGAGTTTAAAAAAAAAAAAATACTTTGTTTATTCCAAATACCTAATTATTACAGTAAAGTGAAACCATTCATCTTTGTGTTTTAAAATCTAATTTTACAAATAATTTAAACTGTACTTGGAATGTCAGTGAGTATAAGATACAAGGATTCTAAAAAGGGAAAACTCATTCAAAAAGTAAAAGTGCCCACCATATTTTGGGTAGCATTTTCGCTTCTGAGGATACCATGATGAGGAAGGCTGAGATGGTCCCGTCTCTCTTACGTATTATAGTTTATAGTAAAATGAAAAAGAAAAACATTCTATTACTCGAAGCAGGATTAGCATTTCCTCAGTGCAAGTCAGAGCTGAGGGAACATGGAGGAGAAGTATTTCACCTGGGACTGAGCCAGGGAAACCTTCCTGGAGGAGACGGGGTAAGCAGCATATTTGAAGGCGCTGAAATATGAGAAAATAGGGCCAAAATGACAGAGGAAAAGGGAGTTGGAGTCGCTAAAACACAAGGGAATGCAATGGGGCTAGCAGGTAACAATCACCCTGGCTGAGAGTAGAGAAAGAATTGATGGAAAGAATGAGAGGAAGAAAGAAGGAGGTCATTTAGCAAGCTCTTTCAGTAAGTAACCCAGAGGGAGGCTAATAGAGCCTGGGGTTGGGGGAGGGGAGGAGAGGGAGGCTTAACTGAGGTGCTGAGGCATGGATTCACTGTATTAGGAAACAAAATGGGAAAGGAGCAGGCAATGGATCGATATTTCTTATAATTAAATCCCATTGGTTTCTGTAGGATTAGCCTATAACTAAAAGAAACTTTTAATCTACTCCCTTCAGAGTTTAAGTGCAAAAATATTTTCAGACATGAAAAGGAAAAAATAAAACACCTGTAAAATAGCAGTAACAGGTATTGGACAGATAGTGTTTGTGATTATAATAAACACCCAGATTTGGGATCAATCAGAATTTTATTCACAACAAAGAGAAGAGTGTAGTTCATAAAAAATGCATTAAGATGCCGGCATCAAAAACATACAGGTAGAAACATGATGAATCCACCTCGCTGAAGATGGACTAGAACGATAATATAGTAGAGGGGAAATGTAGTTTATTCAGTTCACTAAAAATTATACCAAAGGCATTCAATTTTACATTTTCTAATGTACCAGGAGAGTTTTTGCTCATTTCAGAAAATATTACTGTATCTTTTCACATACTGTTATAGTAATTTGTGGGAAAAGAAGTATATCAACACTTAATTATCTAAACTATATCGTGTGTCAACCTGTTTTATAGATAACCGCTTTCCTCATCACTTATTGATAACTGAATTTTCATCCAAGGTATATAATGCTTGCTATGAGTAACTTTGTTAAAAATATGTATCAAACTAGGCAAAACTGCAGAACAGAACTTTTTGTATCAACTACTAAACGTAGTACATAATCACCTTTTTTCCCCCTCAATATTTTCATTCTGAAAGCATATTTGGTGTACATACACATTCATATTTTCTCTGTGTGTCTCTCTGTATTAGGGTGAATAACAGAGTGAGCAAGTGAGTTTAGAGGAGAGAAAAAGAAGAAATTGCGGAATATCTGGAGCCTGGTCCAGAAAAATCCCTGAGAACAACCATTAATCTTTGAGATTTCCTTCCCTTCACTAAAGAACAGTGACTCATACACAGTTAGGTAGAAATCAATGGCAAAGTTAATGAAAATTAGATCTAACATTTATTCCTTTGGTAATTTCTTGATGCGAATAGGAAAAGGTGAAATATTCAGGAAGAGAGAGGGATATCAGTGTTGATTGAAAGATCACATTCACAGCGAAGATTTATTTTCCTTTCAAATTTCAAACCTGAGCCCCCCTTATCTGTAGTGTAAAGAAAAGGGAAGAGATACCATTCACTACTGACCCTGACCTCACACAGTTGCTGATAAATCTAGGGGCTCAGAGCTTGCAATTCTTAGCCTAGAAGAAGCTGGAAAGAGACAAATAAGGAGGGAATGGGTTAAAGGACACTAGACAAAGACAAAATACAGAGGATGCCAAAACAATGTATACACATTTTATGAAAGGAAACCCGTATTAAAATTGTAATAGTGTATACCGATAACAAAAGAAGAATACAAGTCACGTTTGACTTCTGCAATTACAAGAGGTGCTCAAAGTGGTTACCATCAGCGTGCAGACACTTCTGATGACGGTGAACTACTGCTTGAGCAGTGTCAACCAAAGTGTCCACTTGTATACATTTTTTTTTTGGCACCCCCGGTATATTTGACCAGCATCTCTTTTCTCTCTCTTAGCCATTACTGCTTTAACTCTTTACCTCACCTGAAAAGGACGACACGTGTCCTTAATCAAGAACTCCAGTGAGTGTTGTTTCAAAGAAGGAATAACGTAGTAATGTGTGTTCTGAGAAAGGTATTCCTAGGAGTTATCTAAGCAGTGTGATTTTTAGAGAAACATAAAGTCTACGAGTCCCAAAATGCATGGCCAACCAGTTTCTCCCCAGTGTCAAGGGGCCAATGCATTGGATAACAAACTGTATCCCACTTGCTCACGTCATTTATTAGTTGACAGCTCCAACATAGAGCAATGAGAGGACAGGCACTACCTCATCAAGGATGTCCAAGGGTGTGCCACAAGTGTACAGGGCTAGAACAAGCACGCCATGATATCTAAGGTTAAGGGAGTGTTAGAGAAGGTACCTAGTGGGGAAGGGAAGAGGTGATAAAAAGTGAGTCAGTACTTCAAATGCATACTCAGTGCTCAGTTTTGTGCAGGTCTAGTCTTGCATGTAGAATTTCTCTTGCAACTAGAAGAGAAATCTTTTCTAGTTACATTTCCTAAAATGTGGCTGTGTAGAGGAAAGAAGCAGGACAAAATAGGAACAGCAAATCCAGCAGAGCAAAGACATATATACTATATTTACACATAGTAACTCAAAGTCCTACCAGCCTTGGGAATGAATGGCCAGCATTAAACCTTCCTGACACAGCAATGACGTTTAGAAATCCAGAAACACGCAGGCTGGCTTTGCAGCTCAGTGGCCTCAGAGTATGTTACAGGTGCACCAGAGAGACATGCTTTTAACCTTTACCCACAAAATACCCAGTTTGAAAAATTTTTTTCATTGTTACACAGCCTAGACTGTTAACTGCGATTCCAAAATGAATCCGTGGGCATGTATTGTCCGGTTTGTTTGTTTGTTTATTTAATTCATATCCTTCTTCCTTTATTATCTCCTTTATTTTCCATCCCCTTTTACTTCATTGGTGGAGTCCCCAGATATCCTAGATTGCACTGAACAGTTCTACATTCAACCTGACATTAGAAGTCCCATAGGTTAAGTATCCTCTATCCCTCACAAAAGTGTCCCAATTTGGACTATAAATCATAGCCTATTTTACTCCTTGGTCCTCGAGCTCCCTCGTCTTGGTAGCCGCACGGTTCCACAAATAAAGTTGAAACCTTACTGATGATAAGAGGAGCCTCATCCAAAGAATGTCAGATTGACTGACGTTTCATTTGAACATTATGAGAAAGATTATAGATACTTCTATTGCTGTAGCTGTAGATGTAGATAGATATACATATAGATATAGATATAGATATAGATGACATAGATAGATATAGATATAGATATATAGAGAGATTTCATAGGTTATGTTCTCAGTAAATACCAAGGTTATGTCATCATATATTAATAAGTGTAATAGCAGCTATCATTTTATGAGGATGTGCTAACCCCAGGTACATTATATGAGCCACACAACATTTGCTTGTATAATAATCATAGCAACCCTGAAGTAAATGTTATTTTTTACAGAGTTAAAAGCAGAGGGTCAGAGAGGTAAGGGGGATTGCTCACGATCACTTAATTGTCAAGTGGCAAATAGTGCCACCATCGTCATCATCACAACCACACCACACCCCGCCCCTGCTAACTCTTAGAGTCTAAGTTCTCTGAGCCAACCTCAGGCTCTGCCCCAGGCATGCGATCTCATAGCCTCCTCTCATCAGCCTTAGGAAGCTGGCACTCTGCGTTCTGCTCTCCATTATAGGAAAGGAAAACATGGGAAGTTGTTCCCCAAAGTCAGCCTGTCCGTTAGTTAAAGAGCCAAAATTCTACCTTCAATTTCTCAGAGTCCAGAGGGTCTTAGCCAGGGCACTCTACAGTCTTATCTTTTTGTTCTAATATAAATCTTGCCTCAATTTTTAAAGAACTATCCATAGGGCAATTAGTTATTTCCCACCATCATTTAATACAATAGATAGAGAGATAGCTGTGGATGGATCCTAGAAACAATATTTAAGCACACCAATACTTTGCTAAGGCACTTAAATAGTAAAATGTCATTACTCACGCTGAATGTTTACGAATAAAATGAACTCTGCACCAATCTGCAGATTAGTTGTGTTACTAATTTGAAATTACTCTTTGAGCACTTCGCATTCCTGAATCAAGCCATTGAAATCATAATTAAAATAGAGAAATGACATGATGTCTCATAGTTCCTTTGAGCTTCTCAAGCCTCATAGTTTCCAGCAATCTCATAGGAGACTATTAGATTATAAACTTCCAGTTCATTATAAACTCCTAGAAGGGTGAATCTGAATGTTTCTTTTAAATATCAATCACTCTACAAAAGACGTTTAGCATCTTGCATGTAATGGGTAATAAATAAAGACTTCCTGAACAATAAATGACGATCTTTTCAGCATTTACCATGTAGACACCTGCCACAAGTTTTGAAAAAGATACAGTCTTTGTCTTTGAGAATATTAGAAACAAATAGGTCAAATATAGTCCTTATTATTGAGAATATTAAAATTGAATAGGCCCAATTTCAAAGGTGAAATCTTGTTGAGACGCTTCATTTTTAGAGATTGTAATTGTGAATGCCAGTGACTTTAGGATTTACACCCCCATCTGCCCAAAGGAACACATGCTGGCAAATTCTTCAACAAGAGACCAAGAAAGTATGACAATTTCAGGAAACACACACACATGATAAACAATTTCAAGTAACCAACATAAGAGAGAATTTTAAATGTGTTCATAATGTGTTTAGTACTTGCAGGTCTGTCATTAAGTTACCTCCAGGATATCTCTGAAGAGGCAGGCTGGTTTTCCTTGTCTTCGTGATGAATTCTGTACTGAGAGTAGCAAATTAAAATGAGACCATTTTTAATAAAGCTATGCCAAGATTTAAAACTAATTTAGTGACATGAAGCATAATAAACCAAATTATAGTGATGAAAGAAACATTTTCATTAAAGCTTTAAAAAAAGACACTCAAATCTCCAATGCAGAGATGGAATTGAGTCTACCTTGTCTCAAGGGAACCAAGAGAGCAAATGACGGCTAGAATTTTAAGCTCATCATAACAAATATATAATTAGTTTTGACCTTTTCACAACATCCCAACAAATATAGTGATTCATAAGCATGAATGTTGCAAATGAAATTAATTGCAAGGGTATCTTTCACTGAAATGTTTAATGATCTCATCATAGATTTCCTGGATGATTTCCTCCTGACTTCCTCCGGGAAATAACGCTATTAGAAGCCACATACCAGGTTAACTTTGTCAAACCAGAACCAACAAACATATATAACTTGTGCCAGGCCCATGTTTTTCTGCTTATGTGAAACCTTTTTCTTTCCTGTTCTCTCTCCTCACTTTCGTGTCTCTCTGTCCAAATTTGACATGAAGACTAAGGTTAAATGCCACTTGATTATATGAAACGTTCCCCAGTTTCTTCCCATCTCTCTCCATTTTATCTGCACTTAGACCTCTATTTGCACTTAGGCCGTTTGACCTTAGAATTACTTAGTCCGTGTTGGCAACTTGTTCATCATTTTTTTCATACGTACATCATTTTGTCCACGCCCAGGGACTGGCAAACACAATGTAGGATGCCTCATTAAATGTGCAAATGAATCAAATCAACGCCACAAGATTACTCCCGTGTAATATGAAACTTTGCTCGTCTCTTCCATTCGGAAACTCGCCAGGAAAGAATTTACATTCATACTTTCCCTCTCTCTTTTCCTTTTTATATATCTCAGATTTTACTTTTCTCCACAAATATATAACAAAATGGTGCAAGTTCTCAGGAACTCAGAAAATGCACCAGATCTTTCAAGCAAGGGTCCGTATTGGGGAGATTCTTCCTCAATGCAGATGGGTGCATTTGCTTTGGCAATCTCAGAAATCATTTGTGAAATAAAAGATAAGTCTAACTCAGACCCAAAAATTATGTAACATGTTAGCACAGGTGACTATACAAAAATAAAATACATTAACTCAAAAATATAAAACTAATAGACTAAAAGGAAAGAAGGAAGGAGGAAAGGTAGGGCTCCTGGGTTCAGTTAAAGAGTAGCCACCCTCACATTTATAAGAGGGATAGACTGAGATATGGAAGTTGATGGTTATATTCCTCCACTGAAGAAGGGAGAGAGAGAGCCTTATCTCTAATCTGAAGGAGGTAGGTTGTAACCGAGTTGGGCTGTCCTGATAGTAATGATAAAATGCCAGCATCAATTATCAATGGATATGAATGTCAGCTCTTTGGAAGGATTACAGGGGTTCTACTTTGTCTGAGGTAGTTTAGATATTGTGCTTCTTTAAAGTAGAAAGATGTGTTGTAAGATCGGCCGAGCACATAGCCAGTTTTATTGTTCTATATGCCTTTAAAAACCATTTTAAATTTATCAAATGTGACTCTTCCTTTTACCCCTGAATTAGCAACTGGGGCTGAAAACTGAGAATGAAGAAGCATCACATAGTGCACTTTCTAACCAATGCTGCAAGCATGCAGCCAGGTCCATCTCTCATCTTATTAACTATCACTGCCGTTCCCTACTCCCTACCTATCGTAAGCAGAGATCTACAAAGAACAAAGCATGAGAGACCTTCAGACTATCCACCTTGGAAAGTGGTACCTTTGCCCTCTGAGTGACAGATGTGCTCTCCACCAACCTCACCAATCAAATGAAGGGAGCCTTCAAGCACGAGAGACTGCCGTTTCACACCCCCACCAGATACTTCTGCAGGGGACCAGCTGAGATGACCCCATGCCTATCTGTGCAGATGCAGCAGATGTTTACGGAGGCATGGCCTTTGACCTTGCTACTCTTTAGCATGGGGACACACCAGAGTAGTTCTGAGAGATGCACAGGATAAACAGCTTAATCAGAGAAAGAGCTGGAGCTCATCATGAGTTTGTTCTGTCAAACTACCATTTTTATGACAACAGTATTCTTTTTTATAGACTTTCATGAATTGCTTTTATTTTTTAATTATTTTTTTAATTACAGTTGAAATTCAGTATTGTTTTCTATTAGATTCAGATGTATAGCATATTGGTTAGACATTTATATAATTTACGAAATGATCTCCCCATAAGTCTAATACCCACCTGGTGCTATACATGGTTGTTAAAATATTATTGACTATATCCCCAATGCGGTACTTAAATCCCCATGGCTATTTTGTAATTACCAATTTGTATTTCTTAATCCCTTCACCTTTTTCACCCAGCCCTGCTATTCCCCTCCCCTCTAGCAACCCTCAGTTTGTTCTCTGTATCTGTGATTCTGTTTCTGTTTTGTTTGTTCATTTATTTTGTTCTTTAGATTCCTTCACTTCAGGTCCTTCAAAGGACACCTGTTTTACTTATCACAGCATCAATAGACTCCACAGTAGCGTTTTCTATCTCACATTTGGTCTGGGGGCTAGAGCATGGTCCTAAGAAAATTAGTTTGCCACTCTGGAGCTGTGCCCTGAAATTCTCACTCTAAATCACATTGCTTTTGTAGTTAAACATAATTTATGTAGCTATGAGTCATGAAAAGGTAGTGATTTAGTTAAGTTAAAGATACACGGTCCCTTTCTTTTACTGACAATATAATTAGACATTGTAGAGTTTTAGTGAAAACAGGGAAAGGAGGAATCAATTTTTGATCAAAATGTTCTAAAACTCTGTTTTCCTACAGGTAAGACTTGGTATCAATTTTACAGGTGACTGTCTAAAAGAGATCTAAGATCATTAGCTCAGCTTACAATGTGGTTTTCTGAGTACCTTTAAAGGAACTGAATAGGAAATGTGTCAGACACTGATTGGGGCCCCATAGAAGGGCTGTTGGTCCCCAGAAGGGATTTGGGCCTTTACTCCTCCCATAAGGGTTATTTCTTTAAGATTGGCTAGGTTGCTCCAATTTCCTTTCATGGACTCAATGAGATTCTTGAATCTGGGTTTTAGTCTTTCATTTACTCACTGTTTAGGTTTGGGTAAATCATAAAATTTTTTCACCTGAAGGTCATAGCTGGAACCCTGGCACAGTCCACTGGGGCCATGAAGACGGTTTTATGAGAGCCTGTTTCCTGAGTTGTGGGCAGAGCTACAGTCCCAAAAATGAGGAGGTCTTATAACCCCTAAGCCTTAAGGAGAAAAAGAAAGGAGCAGTTAGTAGGATCTACAGGAAGAGGGCCATCCAATAGGAGCCGTGACCTTCAGGGGAGAAATATATCCATTGCAAACTTGAGATCTAAATGGGATGGAGCCAGTGGGACCATGAATTCCACTCTTTTCCAAGACTCTGACCTTCTGGTTGTGCCTCCTATTGGCTGAACTCAGCCAGAACCCATATTTGACCCACTGTCAATGTCCAGTGACCCTGGTTCTAAAAGTCACTCTCCTAGGCTACAGGACAAATTGGGAAATGGGTGTGGAGGTGCAAATGGGGACTCCTCAGCACAATGTTTTTCTTCTATATCAGGATTTATGAAGATCAATAAGTAATAAGTACCATTCAAAGCTAATATATTATCATTAGGCATTTCAAAGTGAAATCCAATATGCCTCCCTAATTCTACCTTAAATCATGCAGAATTTGATGATATAAGTCATTTCTGGGTGAGAGCAAAAGAGTGGAATACAGTCAATACTGTCTTCTAGAAGTGGAAGGAGACAATCATGCTTGGATTTGGAGTTACGTAGCGCTGGGGTGAGTTTCTGCTAAGCCACTTACTCTGTGTTTGAACATGAGAACGTTACGTCACTTCTCCCTGGACCTCAGCTTTCTCATATTAGCAATGAGACTGTCCACAGTCCATACATCGTGCCTGACTCAAGTATATTTATTATTATGAACTTAAAGGTAAGAGAGAAAGAAACTCTACTAGGGAGCTTCCATCTGGTTTCAAAACAAACTCATAGAGAAATCCAATGGGCCACCATGAGCTTCCACGTGCAGCTCACAATTGAACACCAGGATTCAATGGCCAAAATACCTGCACCCCTCCAGAGTCCTAAATGGTGATTCCACAAGCTCACACGGGACTCCTCATGTTCATTGTCATCTTTAACCTGCAACATTCATTTCTGGGGCACATCAAAGCCAAATAGGCTGTAACCTGATTTCAAAGAACAGGAAGGCATTGTCCTAAGCTTTTCAGATCCCCCAAACTCCAAAATATACCAGTCTGTGGGAAGTGGCTGGGTCCTAGCGTGAAAAAGATGCCACATCAAGGAATTAATAAAAGAGGTTCTATTGAAAAGACTGTTTACAGAGATGAGAGCAAGAATGTGGAAAACCAAGGAGGGCTGACAGTACCATCCTTAAGCGTAGGGGGCAGTGGGAATGAATGATGGTACCAAAACCCAGTGAGGGTTTTTGCCAGAGGAGAGAAACCACCAAATAGGAGCTATGGCTGTAAGTAAAACAACACAGCCTCTGGTGACACCATAGGGCACTTGAGTGGGGCACTGAGATATTATGGAACATTATACAACAGGGCCTCATGCTGGACAAACCCAACTAGAAGCCACATAGCCAGGGAGCCAGAGAGAGTGGTACAATCTGAGAAATCAGCCTTCTTCCTGCACACCAAGCATGACAGAGTAGTGTACAGACTAGATCTGCAGGGATTATGGAGAATAACCAGCTCTGTGAAATCAAATCAAGACTCAGACCAGATACAAAATTATCCGTAAGAAAAGATAAAGGCCGTGTTCAGGCCCAGAGAATCATTGCCCATTATTGAGAGAATGCAAAGAAATGAAAGATCCCCAACATGTTCTAATAAAGCTGGTTGAAGCAAGTGGACAAACAACACAAAGGACTTCATAATGTTATGTCTCTTAAGCAGACACTTTGAAATATTCGGGGCCTGGCTTCAATGCCCATTCCAGAACCCTCGCTCACTCCAGGTCTCACCAGCTGGTCCATGTCTATTGTATTCCTTACTAACATACTTGAGAGATATATGGCTTGAAGTTGAGCCCAAACCCTCTCTAGCCACCTGGCCCTTTAACTAGAAGGACTGCTCACTGCTTACATCATGCAGTAGATGCAAAAGTAATAGCCATGGCTTCTGCAGGATTTCAGCCAACAGCCCCTTCCCTGCACCACTCATTGGTGCAGTGAGTAATGGGGTGTGGCTGTTTTTCCCTATTCAGTTGACCTTCTGATTCAGTGTAGTTCTTCTCTAAAAGCATCTGATGCTGTAGCTACCTGAATTCACATGTTAGAAGAGCTTTCTCTGGATGACAGTGGTTTTAGTGATTGTTTCTTTTCTTACTTCTCTATATTTTCCAAAATTTCTGATATTCCAGAATGAAAAAAAAATGTAACTTTTAAAAAGCTGAGCCTTAATGTTTTTAAAAGATTTCAAATAGCAAAAACTGCTTTGTAAATGCCTAGAAAGAAAAACATAACGTTGTATAGAGTGAGAAATGGAGTATGAAACAAAAGATTGGGATTAACTAAGGGCTTCTTTTTGTAGGCCTGATTTTTAGTAAATAGTCCTGCATTCAGCAACAATAATACTTGTTTTATCTTTGAAGTTCATAATATATTATGAACAAGCTGCATTTATCTCACAAACGCAAGGAGTTTTCAAATATGCATATAAAATAAATCAATATAATCACATTAGTTGATTATTTTAAAAAGATACATTATCTTAAATAATACAAAGTAAAAAGCATTGAAAAAGATTCTACTTCTATTATATTTTTTAAACTATTCTTATATAAGAATATGAGAGAAACAGAAGGAAACTCTATGTTTAAATAAAGATTAAATACAAAACTAAACACATCAAACATTAAGCTTAATAAGAAAATTTAAGTGTATTTCCTATAAGAATGAGAACAAAATAAGGATATTCCTTAATAGAACTACCATTTAATCTAGTACTAGAGATCAGAAATTAATAGAAAAAAGTGAGCATATACGTATATGTATGACGGAGAAAGGTAAAATGTTCTTTGTGAACGTCATGATTACGTACCTAGGAATATCATGAATCTCAACAGAACAAACTATTGAAAGTAATTGATGATAATCTAATGGGCTTTCCTTTGTAGGTTACCATCTTCTTTTCCCTGGCTGCCTTGAGGATTCTTTCTTTGTCATTGATTTTAGACCGCTTCAATACAATGTGCCTTGGAGAAGGCCTGCTGGGGTTGAGGTAATTAGGTGTTCTACTAGCTTCTTGGATTCACCTGAACTCTATGTAACTTTACTAACAATTGTCACCCCAATAAACTTTAATTAAAAAAAGAAAAGAAAGTAATTGAGTCCATCATGGCTGCCAGATATGGTGCCAAACTGCAAAAATCAATCTTATTGTTCTGTACCAGCTGTAACTACTCAGAATATGTAATATAAATGGGATTTTATATTCATAATAACAAAAATTATAAAGTATCTTGAAACTAAGTTAATAAAAAATTTACAAGAACACAATACCATGTTTCCCGGAAAATAAGACTGGGTCTTATAGTAATTTTTGCTCCAAAAGATGCATTAGGGCTTATGTTCAGAGGATGTCGTCCTGAAAAATCATGCTAGGGCTTATTTTCCAGCGATGTCTTATTTTCGGGGAAACACGGTAGATAAAAATTTTAAATGCTAATAAAGAACATACAAAATGAGTTGAACAGGTAGACAGTCCAGGCCCCTGGGTGGTTATAAACATGTTAACGGTCCCCAAATTAACCTATAAATATAATGGCATTCCAATAAAAATGATAGGTAAATTTCTTAGAATTGAATAAACACATTCCAATATTTACATGAAAGAATAAAAGCACACAGTAGCTAAGTCAATTTTTGAAAAGAGTAGAAAAGAAGAAACCTCATGTACCTGATATTGACATACCTCAGAGTCACAGTAAGAAAAAACAGAATGGTATTCTCACAAAAACAGACAAACACCTAACAGAAAATCTATAAGAATAGGATGTTCACTGAGGTATTAATTTTGGTAGCAGGGAACCAGAGGCCATTCAGCTATCAATCCTTGAGAAAGAACATACATATGCAGGAAACTGCTGACTTATCACCAACAGTGTAAACCTATGGCTGAATTCCAGAAAAAGGAATGTTTGGCTAGAATTCAGCAGACCACTTGCAGGCCTGGCCTTAAAATCCTCTTCAGTGCAAACCTCCCTGCTCCTTCTCCTCCCAGCTCGTTTGGATGGAGATAATCCCTAGAGCAGAATGGGACCCATGTGTTGAAGATGATGGAGCCACATAATGGGAGGAGCCTGGGTCCCTGAATCACCCCTTGGAAGAAAACGCCTAACTAGGAGCATTCATTCTAGACTGTTAGTTTTAACTTAATTGAACTAATCTGATGCCTTATTAAGCCCCTGAAATATAAAGGGTTTACCAGTTATATATATATATTGTGACTTTAACTAATATAGTAAATTAAATGTGGTAGATGCACACGATGGAGTATGCAATAGACTGAATATGTGTGTCTTTCTCAAAATGAATATGTTGAAACCTTATCCCCAATGTGTTGGTATTTGGAGGTAGAGTTTGGGGAGGTTATTAACTCATCAGGGAGACCCTTCATGAATGGGATTAATGTCTTTATGAAAGCGATCCCAGGGAGCTCCCTCACTTCGTCTGCCATAACAGGCTACAACAAGAAGATGGCCCTCTATGAACCAGGAACCTTACACTGTAAACACATTATAATGCTGGCCGTCAGAGGGAGAAAGAACAGGAGAATGAGAGTGTGTATGGGACAAAAGGAAACAAATAACTGTGTCACTAAATAAGTCAATGAATAAATTTAGAGTGTTTCATGCATAGACAAATAGTGATACTGTAACATGAAGTGAGGACTATAATCAATTTAATATTCAGTTCCTAAGAGGATAAAAAAGACTAAAGAAAAATCTGATCAATGTTAATAACAACACCCCAGTTTCTTCATTCCAATTTTCCATCTTTTATTTAGATAAATATGTAAAAAATAAAAAAAAGAATTTGATGCATTTGCCATTGCCCCGTGTATTAGTCAGCTCAGGCTGTCATAATAAAACACCATAGAATGAGTGGCTTAAACAACAGAAATTTATTTCTCACTGTTCTATAGGCTGGAGATCAGTGGGCCAGCATGGTCGGTTTTGGTGAGAGGTCTCCTCCTAGCTTGCAGGTGGTTGTTTTCTCGCTTTGTCCTCACATAGCAGGAAGAGAGAAAGAATGTAAGATTTCTAGTGTCTTCCACATCCTCACCAATACTTGTTACCTCTTGTCTTTGATAACATTCATCCTAACAGAAGTGAGATGGTATCTCACAATGATTTTGACTTGCATTTCTCTGATGATTAGTGATATGAAGCACGTTTTCATGTGCTTGTTGGCCATTTCTACATCTTTTTTGGAAAAATGTCTATTCATTTCTTCATTTCTTAATCGCATTATTTATTTTTTTGCTACTAGTTGTATATGCTCTTTATATATTTTGGATATTAATTCCTTATCAGATACATGATTTTCAAATATTTTCCCCATTCTGTAGTCTACTTTTTTATTCTGTTGATTTTTTTTTTCTTTTGCTGTGCAAAAGTTTTTAATTTGGTATAGTCTCACTTATTAATTTTTGCTTTCGGTGTCACACACAAAAAAATAATTACCAAGATCTAAGTCAAGGAGCTTTTCCTCTATGTTTTCTTCTAGGAGTTTTATCCTTTCTGGTCTTATGTTTAAGTCTTTTCATTCATTTTGAGCTAATGTTTGTCCAATTTCATTCTTCTGCATGTGGTTATCCACTTTTGCCAATATCATTTATTAAAGATTCTATCCTTTCTCCATTGAGTATTCTTGGCTCCCTTGTCACATATTAGTTGGGTGTATATGTGGAGGTTTATTTCTTGGCTCTCGATTCCAATCCATTAATCTATGTGTTTATTATTATGCTAGTAACATACTGTTTTGATTATTATAGTTTTATAGTATAGTTTTAAATCAGAAAATGTGACGGGTCCAGCTTTGCTCTACCTCAAGATCATGTTGGCTATTGAGGTCTTTTGTAGTTTCATACAAAATTTAGGATTGTATTTTCTATTTCTGTGAAAACTAGTATTGGAATTTTGTTAGAAATTGCGTTCAATCTATAGAGAGCTTTGGGTAGTATGTACCTTCTAATAACATTAATTCTTCTGATCCATGATCATGGGATATCTTTCCATTTATTTGTATCTTCTATGAGTTCTTTATCAAAGTCTTATAGTTTTCAGTGTCCAATTATATTTCATTTCCTCATTAAATTTATTCCTATGTGTTTTATTGTTTTTGATGCTATTATATATAGGATTGTTTCCTTTACTTCTTTTTCAGATATTTCATGGTTAGTGCATAGAAATGCAAGTGATTTCTGTATCTTGATTTTGTATTCTGCAACTTTATTGAATTTGTTGATTGGTTTCAACAGTTTTTCATTGGAGCCTTTAAATTGTTTTATATACAAGATCATATTATCTGCAAACAAAGGCAATTTTACTTCTTTCTTTACAATTTGGATGTCTTTTATTTCTTTTTCTTGTCTGATTGTTCTAGCTAGCACTTCCAGTACTATCTTGAATAGGAATGGTGAGAGTGGGTACACTTGTCTTGTTCCTGATCTTAATGGAAAACCTTTCACCATTGTGTATGATGTTAGCTGCAGGCGTTTTATATATGGTCTTCATTATGTTGGGGCATATTCCTTCTGTACTAATTTGTTGAGAGTTTTTATCATAAAAGTATGCTATATTTTATCAAATGCTTTCTTGCCACCTATTAAGATGATCATATAATTTAATTTTTTATTCTATAATGTGGTGTATCACATTTACTGTTGAAACATTCTTGCATCACAGAGGTAAATCCCACTTGATTATGATGTATAATCCTTTTCATGTGCTGTTGAAATCAGTTTGGTAGTATTTTTCTGAGAATTTTTACATCTATATTCCTTAGGGATATTTAAGTGTCCCAATGTTGGGTACATATGTATTTATGATTGTTATAATTTCTTCATGAAATCATTTTATAATGATCATTTTTGTTACTTGTTACCCTTTAGCCTAAAGTCTATTTTTTCTGACATAATTATAGCTACTCCTGTTTTCTTTTAGTTTCCACTTGCAGGGAATATCTTCTTGCATCTCTTCACTTTTCGTGTCCTTAAAGCTGAAGCGAGTTTCTGTAGGCAGCATATAATTAGGTCTTAGTTTTTTTATCCATTCACCACACTATGCCTTTTTATTGGAGAATTTAATTCATTTACAGTTAGAGTAATTATGAATAGGTAAGGACTTACTGATGCCATCTATTGTTTTCCAGCTATTTTTTAGTTCTCTTGTTCTTTTCTTTTTCTCTCACTGTCATCCTTTGTGAATTGATGTTTTTTTCCATAGTGGTATGTTTTGATGTCTCTCTTGCTGATGTATCTCTTGCTGTTTATCTTTTATGAATCTACTATAGGTGTTTTTCTTTGTGATTACCATGAGGCTGAATTAAAATAAATATAACAGTCTATTTTATGCTGATAACTATTTAACTTGGGTCATATAAAACCCTATCCTTGTACTCACCCTTTATGTTTTTAATGTCATGATTTACCTCTTTTTATAGTCTGTTTATTAACACATTATCATAGCTATAATTATATTTATCTTGTTCTTAAACCTTCATACTAGAGTTAAGTGGATAACACACCACCATGTGATAGTATTAGAGTATTCTGAATTTTACTATACACTTACGTTTACCAATGTGTTGTATATTTTCATATGTTTTTATGTTATTATGTCTTCTTTTCATTTCATCTTAAAGGACTGCTTTTAGCATTTCTCATAAGGAAGGTCTAGCAGAGATGAATTCCCTCAGTGTTTGTTTGTCTGGGAAAGTCTTTAGCTCTCCTTCTTTTCTGAAGGATAACTTTACTAACTAGAGTATTCCTGGTCTAGTTTTTTATTTTCCTTTCAGTATTTTGAATATATCATCTCACTCTCTCCTAGCCCTTAAGATTTCTGCTAAGGAATCCATTGATAGCTTCATGGAGATTCTCATAAGAGTTATAAGCTTCTTTTTCTTGCTGTTTTTAATATTCTCTCTTTGTCTTTGATTTTTGACAGTTTTATTATAATATGTCTTAGAGAGAATCTCCTTAAGTTGATTTTTTTTTTCTGATTAGTTTGTTCATTTATTATATTCTTTAGATTCCATACATGAGTAAGATCATATGGTATTTGTCTCTTTAATTTGATTTTGTTTGGTGACTTATGAACTTCATAAACTTAGATAATTCATTTCTCTCCCCAGATTTGGGAAGTTCTCACCTATTATTTCTTTAAATAAACTTTCTGCCCCCCTTATCTCTCTCTTCTTCTGGAATTCAAATATTTGCAAATTGGTTCTTTTTAGATCATGTAAGATTTATTCACTTTTTAATTCATTTTTCCTTTTTCTCTTCTGGTTGGATAATTTCACAGGTTTTGTCTTCTCATTAGTAGGTTCGTTCTTCTACTTCATCCCTTCTGCACTAAATGCTCTCTATTCCATCTTTTTCATTTCATTCATTGTGTTCTTCAGCTTCACAATTTCTGTTTGGTTCTCTTTATGATTTCTAGTTCTTTGTTAAACTTCTCATTTTCTTCATGTATTGTTTTCCTGATTCATTGAATTGTTTTTCTTTTTTGTCTTATAGTTCATTGAGTTTTCTTAAAACAGCTATTTTAAATTATTTACCAAGTAAATCGATGACCTCCATGTCTTTGAGGATGGTTATGAGAAGATTATTGTAATCCTTTGGTGGTATCATGTATCCTTGATTTTTCATGTTCCTTGAAGTTTTGTGTTGCTGTCTTCACATGTGAAGTAAAAGTCATCTCTTTCAGTCTCTACTAACTGCTTTCTCCAATGTATTCAATTTTGTATTTGTTGCTTTAACTGTGTGCTGGAAATTCTCTGGAAACCTGGACTTCCACATAGACTTTGGCCTGTGAGTGAGCGTCCACCACAGTGTTTTCCAGGGGTTCCTGGATCACAGCCAAGAGGAGTTGGAGCCAGTTCATGGTTCACTGCAGTGTGCTCAGCTGGGACCAAAGTCTGTATGCCTATTACCCAATATACAGATGGCTGAGACTTCTCCTTGGTCCCTTGGTATATGGTTCTGGATCCCACAGCTCCCACAAAGGCACTTTTGTTTGTGGATAAATTCCAAATTATTGTTGTGGGGTTGGGGAAGACAAAAACAAGTGATGTCTTCGTGATGTCAAAAATAAATGATAATGCTGATGTCACTCCTGGTGCCTCTTCTTGTAAAGGGCACTACTTCCATCATGAGGGCTCCACCCTCATAACCTTTTCTAAATCGAATAACTTCCTAAAGGCCCCCATCTCCAATATTATTGCACTGAGTGTTAGGGCTTCAACACATAAATTTTGGGGGACACAATTCAGGCTATAGCATCCTGCAATTGCTTATTCTCAAATGCTTCTCAACCCCATGGAAGTTAGGCTTTTGTACAAGGTTCTAGCAGTAAGGCCAATCAGAAGCCAAGGAGGAACAAGAATTAGAGTGGAAAGAAAATCTCTTCTGCTGCTTGAGCAAACTGCTCTGATACTAGTTACAAAGGAAATGTTAACTAACCCACAATAGCACCTGGAAATGTGCTAAACTGCCAGTTCCAAGATGCTGAAAAGGAGCATGGCAATTCTTTGCCAAGGAATCTAACCTCCTTTGTCTTGGGAACAGGGATGAGTATCTGGGTCAGCATTGAACTGTTGTATGTTGAATCCTGCACACCTTACTATAGGGAAAAAAAATCAAAGAGGCCACTCACACTCACACACACCTAGTATCAAGCAGCACTGAGTTACCTGAAAGTGTCTCAATTAAGGAGAATTGTCACACACTTTAAGCCATAATCATAGCCATTATGTATTGCTGAGCTTAAATCAGTTTCCTGGGAGGTGTCCTGATTAAACGGATTTCCCAATTAAGCCTGTTTCAGTTGAGTGGAGCATGCCATTCTGATTAGATTCCTAATTTATATGGGAGGCTTTATACTTTATATAAAGGGAAAATGGGAGTTGAGGAAAATTGTCAGCCTCTGAAATTTCTCCCTGTACATTTATCCCTTCAACAACAAACCCCCCTTCTCTGATAAACGAAGGCAGTTACTAGTCAAAGTAGTTCTAAACCTCTTAAGTAAAACATGAAGTATTCCTTATGAAGCCACAACTGCCCTTTAAGAATGTCAGAAACATCAAGTCATCCCCCTGTGGGACAGACCCTTTGGTGGGTCAGCAGCAAGGAGAAGAACATAGAGGAGAAGAGAGGCTGCCGTGTCCAGAATAGGACACAAATAATCTTTTGTATTTAACAACATTTTCCCAGTATACAAACACAGATGAATAAATAAATGAATGCTTGAATGAATGAATGGCATGCCTGACTATCAGGCAGGATGAAAAGCTGCCATATCATTGTTACACTCACTGATATCACAAAGCCACAAAATTAGAGGAAATGTTGGCCTCACTGAAAAGCTACACTGAAAATCTGAAAACATATTTGGCTTCATTAGCCAAATTATTTGAATATATTCATTACTTGTCAAATGAAATGACAAATCCATGTATGTACCATTGGAATGAAGTATAGCACTGTTTTGAAGAGGTTCAAATACAGTCCTATGAGGAAAAAATGACTAGTATGAGTTTGCAAGTGCCACCTAATCTCTTCAAGTCTCAGTTTCCTCATCTACAAAATGTACTATTGGACTTAAATCAATTCCCTGGGAGATGTTCAGATGAAATAACTTTAGATGTCATAACCAACCTTCATACCCTGTAGGGTTCAATGACCCACTAGAAAGACTCACAGAACTTAGCAAAGCTGTTGTACCCACAATCGTGGTATATTACAACAAAAGGAAACAGATTAAAATCAGCAATGGGAAAGGGATATAGGAAAGAATCCAGGAGGCAATGGGCACAAGCTTCCAGTTATGCTCTCCAAGTGGAGTCATGTGGACTGCACTTAATTCCAGCAATGATGTGTGGTGACGTGCACAGCGTATTGGCAAAACAGGGACGCTCACCTAAGCCTTGGTGTCCAGTGTTTTCATTGAGGGTCAATCACGTAGACATGGCTGATAGTCCACATGGTTGACCTTAGCTATCCAGGATTCAAACTGATACGATAGCCCAGGGCCCTCACCATAAATCACGTGATTAGCATTTACTACCTGGCATGGCCCAAAGCCCAGAGGTACAAAGATACTCTTAACAGGCAGGATATTGCAAGAGCTTAAAAGTTACCTCCCAGGAGATAAGCAAAGGCCAAATCTTACTTTGAATGTGCAGAGTCTGGACAATCTAGACCTGCTGAGTTAATCCTTCACCTTACAATGTCTCTCCACCTTATCTCAGAACAGCCAGACTTCAAAGATGGTGGCTGAAGATTCCCAAAGACAAACCCCAGAAACCATATGGTGTTATCTGACCTAGGCTTGGAGGTTACACAGCATAATTCTGTTCCATTCTAGTCACCAAGTCAATCATGAAAGCCCACCCATGTTCAAGGGGTTGGTTCAAGGGGATAGACTATACCTCACAATGGGAGGAAAATCAAGGCATTTATGGGTAGAATTGAAAACCACTGAGCCACAAAGTCACAGGGAAATTCATCCTGGCACTCCAGACTGCTAGTAAGATTTTGTTTTTTTTTTTCTTTTTTGCCTCAGCCTAAAGAGAAAGGACTTTCAAGTCAAAAGAAATAAACACAGGGAATTCTTTCAAGTCAAAAATGGGAAGTCTAGGCTCACACACAGAAACTTCTCTTAGCCTGAGGAGAAGCTTTATTTGAGTGACTTAGCACTGCTCCCTGCTGTGGGTGAGGCAGCCAGGAGACACCCGTGCTTCATACCAGGACCTGGAGTACCCTGGTCCCTGTCACCAGATTTGCCAGAAGGAACTGCATCTGTTCGTAACACCTGCCAACTAGACTCCCTTTTTAAATATTTTTTCTGATTTTATTCTCCTACTTCAAACCCTGTGTATAGACTTTGTCATAAATATCTTTCTTAAATGCCACCGGTCCCCTTAAAGAAACAGTATCTATATAACAAACATGACAGATATCTTTGCAAGGAAATACTTACTTTTACGCGGATGTTGGAGAAGAGAAATTTAAGCCCTTTACTTCCTAGACCATGACACTTATAGCCTGCTTATTTCCCACCAATAAAAGGAAAATTGCTATTTAACTTATTCTATTCAGTACTTTACATTTTGCTCACCACCTTAATTTCAGACTCTACGAAGTTGAATTTTCTTTTTGGGAATGACCCCAAACCTTTTAAAAAGCAGAAGGATTCTTGGCCTCAGGGAGGAGGCATGGGATTACCAATCCCGTGAGCTTCTTCCCTGGCTCCAGTGTGGGTCCCAACCTTTCTCCACAGATGGGGATTTCTGCAGGTGGTCTCTGATCCAAAGAGTAAAAGCTCAACTGTTCAGAAAAACTCCCTTCCCATCCATATCTATCTCCTGATTGGAAATCAGCAGCAGAACTGTGCCAAGGAACAGGCATTCTACAGAAATGCTTATCCAACATACTAGGCCAGAAAGCAGTAATGAGGAGACCTAGTAATTCCCTTGCAGATGTCTGTTTTGCAAGACAGTTCTCAACACAACCACCTAACAAGGGAAAACACGGTAGTCTCGGCCTGAAATCCTGCTGCAGACCAGATCTCATTCAGAGAAGGCCATTAGCAGTGGTCATCCCGGCCTAGAAATTCCTCTTTAGGTACTTATGTCACCTTACTTTAGATCTTGGTCAAACTTTTGTTTCAAAGTGAACATGTGCAGAGCATGTTAAGGGAGAAGATAGAGTCTGGGGAGTTTTTTATATTGGATTTTTTTTTCTTTTTTTTTAGGCTTCCACAGAAAGTAGACTTATTATTTGCAGTGCTGAGAACATCGTAGATGGTTAAAACACAAAATGACTTTGAAGTGTAATTTAAATTTCACCCTCCTGGCTATTTGTGTATGTATTTCACTTCACTTGAACAATAAAGTAGCTTGGACGGTTTGGGGCATGTGGTTAAGCTTTTTAATTTCCTGGCCTTCATGCACTGTCGCTCACACAGCAGGGTGACTGCCCTTAGCACAGCAGCCGAATTTTTAAATTGTTCATTGATATCTTTGGCCTAACATCAACACAATATTTTGTGTGTATTTCCTAATGCTACATTCATCCCAACCAAATCTTGGTGACATCCGGGTCCCTCAATACTATATATAGCAACTGCTCTTACAGTCTGTCCACCACCTCACGACAACCTATAGAGAACAATTCTTCAAAGACATGGCCTACATCTTAAACAGAATGAAAGGGATGCTGGAGAAATTCTCAATCCATTTATACCTCTGAATAAATTCTTTCTTTGCTGACGCTAGGACTCAGCATCACAGGAAACTATTTTCCAAATAACGGAGAAGTCATTTTAAGTATTCTGAGACTTCTTTTCCTTTTTAGTTGACTAGGGGTCTTTTATCATCAAGTTAAGTTTCTTTGGAAGTAGATCTCTGTCCTTGGAATGCCATGGCACTGTTAATTTACCCGTATGAGAATCAATGTGTGTGCTCACATTTCTTTACCATCTGATTGTGTATTCTTTCATTCTTTGGTTTGTCTCCAGTCCAGACTCTTTTGTTTTGTTTTCTTTCCATGTTAGCCAAGTGTAGATCCAGTGTGATGGATGATTCAGTCCTGAGAGAAGGAAGACTCATTTCCGAAAAGTGGTATCTTCAAATGCAGATATTTCTACTGTTTCTTTTTTTTATCATTGATCAGGTCAAAAGTGTGAGACGTATGAAAACACAGCAGAGGCATTACTATCTCTATTTTTTTCAGTGACTCTCAATATCCACGTGTCATTTTGGAGAAGAATTTATATGTTAGAAACACTTATGGAGCTCCAACTATCACTGTGATAAGTGCACTCGAGAGGCAAAGATTAATAGGTCTTTGGTCTCATCTTTCAAGGAACTCATGTCCTGTGGGGAAGATGGAAGAGACAGAAATGTATGCAAACAATAGAGGCCCATGAAAATAAGGGGAGAAAAAAAGGAGAGAAGCCTAGGGGCAGGGTGTATGGCAGAGTCAAACCAAGATCTGGAGGCAGAAGGATAAACTAGATGGAAGATGAGCTATTTTAAAGTGTCATCTCAGCAGTTTGTGTTAGAGTTACAGACAGATTTTAGGAAGAGAGACTAGACAATGTTGAGGGTGAGAGACTATACATACCTGGCCGTCCATGTGAGATAATGTCATGACAACCTACTTCACTTTATCATTAAGATATCATCCAGGAGTAAGTTACAAAATTTGAGGATTGCCTGTTTCAGGGTCAGCAAACTATAGCCCACCACCTGTTTCTACATGACCTGTGCATTAAGAATGGTTTATAAATGGCAGAAAACAGCAAAAGAATATTTCATGACATATACATACTATATAAAATGCAAAGTTCAATGACTATAAATAAAGTTTTTTGGAACACAACCATACCAATTTCTGTACATATTGTTTATAGTTGCTCATGTGCTACAATGACAAAGTTGAGTAGTTGTAGCAGAGACTGCATGGTCTGCAAAACCTAAAATATTTGCTCTCTCTCACCCTTTACAGAAGTTTGCCCAACTCTGCCCTAAATGGTAGAGTCCTTGGATGACCATGCATAACTTACAAAGACTTGCTGGCAGAAAATAAAGATAATTCTCACTATATACCGTGTTTCCCCGAAAATAAAACCTAGCTGGACAATCAGCTCTAATGCGTCTTTTGGAACAAAAATTAATATAAGACTCGGTATTATATTGTATTGTATTGTATTGTATTGTATTGTATTGTGTTGTATTGTATTGCATTGTGTTGTATTATATAAGACTCAGTCTTATGGTAAAATAAGACCGGGTATCATATTAATTTTTTCTCCAAAAGACACATTATAGCTGATTGTCCGGCTAAATCTTATTTTCAGGGAAACACGGTATGTAACACGTATGATTTGTTACATCTGCAAACAAATCACAATGTCTTTCCCACATATCCACTATTGTTTTACTTTGTGTACAATATATCAAAATTGGCTAAAATGTTACCAGTCACTAAAATCATAAATGCTATCATTCAGATCAGAGAGGTGATTATTTCCCATCTTCCCAACAAGAGAACCAAAGAACTTGGGACTTAAGTCAGTAAGGATTAGGATATTTCAAAAGAAGAATTTCCTAGCCAACAGGAAGAAAGTTAAATATGGGGGTGACAGAATGCTGGGCATCAATTTTCTCTTTGTTACCCATACTTCCTGCCTGTCAGCTAAGGACATAAAAGAAGGTCTCATCATCTGGAAGGGTCAAATAAATATGGCTCCAAATACTGAGCGTGAGGCTTCCTCGGTCTCTGTCTTCCAAGTAGTATTCTGTAAGCAGGTTCTGTAAGGAGGACATTGAAGTCCTTGATACTGACTACAGTACTGGAGACCCCTTACAGGGATTAAAATTGGTGTCAATTAAAATTGCTGCACTGAATCATGCAGCTGCCTCCCTGCCTACCCGCTTGGTCTACGGACATAGCTGTTGTCCCCAGCAAAAAGATGCAGAAGCAAGTCTGCCTCCATCCAATCTGAACATGGACACTTACCATCCATTTGATGGGAGGCCAATTCATGGCCCTCAAAGAGGTTCACGTCCTAACTACCAGAACCTGTGTATGTCACATTATATAGCAAAGGGGACTTTGCAGATGTGATGAAGGGGACAGCCCTTGAGATGGCGGAGATTATTCTGGATTATCTGGGTGGGTCCGAACTGTAATCACAAGTGTCCTCATAAGAAAGAAGCACAGGGACGTGTGACTACCACAGAAGAAGGCCATGTGTCAGCTGAGGCATGATGTTCTGCCACTGGTTTTGAAGCTAAAGTAAGAGGCCCTGAGCCAGGGAATGCAAAAGATACAGCTCTAGAAACTAGAAAAAGCAAGGGAAAGTCTTCTCCTCCAGAGCCAAAGGCAGTGTGGCCCTGCCAGCACCCAGATTTCAGCCCAGTGAAACTGATTTTGGATTTCTGGTCTCCAGGACTGTAAGAGAATAAATGTTTTATTTTTTTATGTGTGTTGTTTTAAGCCACAGAGTTTATGGTAATTTGTTACAGCAGACATAGACAACTAATATTACCTTACCTATGCTTCATTTTTGTTTACATGTAAAAATGTGGATAACAGTAGGACCTGCCACTGTGGGTTTGAGAGGGGATAAATAAATTTTCATATTTATTTAGGAGAATAGGAAGGGACAGGAGGCACCAGCATGGGCACAAAATTTAAGGAGGTACCAAAAATTCAGTAACTGAGATAAACAATATTTGAGCACACTGTATTTTTAAAAATCACAATTAATGCAAAAAATTCTTAGTAAACTAAATATCACAATTTTAAATAAAGACAGGATCAGTATTACTGATTTTTCCTTTTTCCTCAGGCTCCAACATGGACTCAACACGGTACTTTCAGTGATCCTGTCAATACTTCAAATGTTGGTATTTTGCTCATTACGGACTTTTTGTATTAATTTTAGTACGAATTCACTCTGGCCTACACTAAGTACTACTTAGAGCAGTGCTTGGCAACTACTGAGTACTTCAACAAATTTTAACTATTATTACTATCTACTTCTTTCAAGACTTACACCAAGCTTGTCCAGAAATCCAGCTTATTGTCACTCAACAGAGATAACAACAGACTTCTCTAACCAAATGAGCCCACCCCAGTCCATTCCATCTTTATAATAGGGAATTTAATTCTCTTTCTAGTACCTCCGAGGACCAAATCCTTTTTATTATCTTTCTTTACACTGTGACTTATCAATCCTAGGGGCCAGATCCTTAAACTACTTCGAAGCTTTTTTCAACTGGGGCAATAAGGAGAAAGGAAAGATGATTTCAATCCCCATCTCCTTTTCTGATGTTGTTCTGTATAACACGTGATAATGATGAGAGATAACATTTATTGAATGCTACTGCAGTATTAAATGCTTCACATGAATCCAAAACTCTGAGAGACTGGTACTACTGTTATCCTCATGATACAGAAAATGAGCGTGAGACCTAAAGAAGTTAAATAATTCACAGCTAAAGAATAAAACACTAAAGCTGATTTTTCTGTGTGTCTATATTCTCTTCCCATGGGCCCATTGGCTCCCATCAACAGAATGCTTATTTTGGTCTTTTCACCACTCCTTCCTTTTGTGCAGGCTTCGGGCTCTTTTGTCTATTCCTTCGGGGCCCTGTTAAGGCCTTCAACTTTTCACTGAACTCTTAATTTATACCAACCCCAAAAACCTTGTTTGCAATTCATTCATTCAAGTTACCACCACCATTTATCAGACTCAGTAACTGGAAGAATCTAGGAAACTTGGGCTCCGTTGGAAGCATTTCTCTTAGTACGTCCCCACTTCTGTTGTACATCGCCTTCATCTACTGCTTTATTTTATCCCATATTCGGCACCAGTGTCTCTAGTCTTAACACAAATCCAGACACTTTGGCTCCCACTCAGTGAAAAATAACAAGAAATTTTTCATATTCCCAGTGGTAGTTCCACATTCAATAAAACCTTGGCTTCAAAATCAGAAACATTCTTCACCTTGAGAGTACAAATACCGTCAAACATGGTCCCTTTGAGACTCTGCATCACAATATTCTCCGCTTCCATTTGGTACTTGGCATTCCTGCCCCATCACAATAATTGGCCTCAGCAGTGTTTCAAAGGCTTGTTTCCAAGGCTGGAATAATACTTCCTAGAATTTCAACTGTATATCTGACCAATATACGGTATTGGTCAGATACTCCAGAGAAACGGAGCTAATAAGATATATTGAGATATACAAGAGGAGATTTACTATGAGAATTTGTTTATGTGATTATGGGGGCTGAAATATTCTACTATATGCCTCCTGCATGCTGGGGACTCAGGCTGAGTCCAAAGGCCTGAGAACCAGGGGGGCTGCTGGTGTAAGTCCTGGTGTCCAAAGGTCCAAGAACCAGGCGATCTGATGTTCAAGGGCAGGAGAAGATAGACATCCCAGCTCAAGAAGAGAAAGAAGAATTTGCCTTTCCTCCACCTCCTGATCCATTCAGGCCCCCAATGGATTGGATGATGCCCCTACATTAGTGAGGGCAGAACTTCTTTACTGACTGAGATGCTAATCTCTCCCAGAAACACCCTCACAGACACACCCAGAAACAATGTTTTACCAGCTGTCTGGGCAGAATTTAGCTCAGTCAAGTGACACAAAATTAACCATCACAGACACTTCATTATTTCTACTGTAAGATAGAAGCCTTCTACTCAGTAGGTCATAATATAATAACAAATGGAAGAATGTTCAGACTTGGGGTCATAAAGCTATTCTTATGGCCAAGGAATCTGGTCACATCAGACTGTCTACTCCTACTGCTCCACAGCCCCAGATGAGGTGTTTTTCACATATTTCCCTTTCTAACCTCTTAATGGGAATAAGAGAGCCATTAAAAACTCTTAGGAAGTTGCATATTCCTTCCCTTATCTCTTGTATTATAAATGAGCTAAATCCTGGCCTCCAAATTGAACCAATTATATATATATATATATATATATACATATATATATATATATAAAACTATATATAGTATATATATAATATATACTATAAATTGAACGCCTAGTGTGTGTGTTTGTGTGTGTGTGTGTGTATATATATATATATATATATATATATATATATAATATTTTTTTTAAATTTCACCTTAATTTTTTTGAGCTATTTTGTCAGGATGGCAGAAATGTAATCTCAGGACATCCTTTCCCCCTTCCCTGTGGATATGTTGATATTGAGGGGTTGCTTACTTGGTGCTAAAGTGTTCAGGTGGACAAGAGGAAGAAGGAGGCCTCTGTCCTCAGCAGTAAGTCCATCCAGGAATTTCCAAGATGGCTTCCGTTCCTGTCCACATGGCCTCATTCTGGCTTGGAAACTCAGACTCTCTGTGTTGGTTCCCTGCCACACCTGCAGGCACAAGACTCACCCCATTGCTTTCTGTGGCTGGCTGGGCACTAGGAATCTCTATTAGGTATCTGTGGCCCATTGGCCTTGCCTCCCATTTTAGTCAAACCCTCTCTAGGACCTTCTTCTTTCCCAGGGAATCTCTCTCTGGCCGCACTAAACCATTTGGTGTTTTGCAGATTTCCTAGGATTCTGCCCCTAAATCATTTGTCTAAACACTATCATCATTACTAACTCTCTGGGTCCTTACCTTTCCCAGAATAGAAAAAAGCAGTATGTTGTCATGGGAGCAGCTGCAGAGAAGGCGAAATTCTGCTCTTGCACTGTGTCTTCATGATTCTTCTCAGGACGAGTGCAGGCTCCTTCTCCATTCTTTGAATCCGAGATGCCCGGGATGCTTTGTCCAATAGAACATGACAGAAGAGATGCCGTGCCAGTTCTAGTGCAGGCCTAAGAAGGCATTGCACACACCTGCCTTCCCTCTTGGTACCCTGCCACCACCACATGAAGAAGCCAAGGCTTCTGGATGAGAGTGGATGAAAGGCCTGCTAGATGATGTTAGATGAAAGGCCAAGTTTCCCCATCCCCTCAGCCAACTACAGCCAATCACTAGACAAGGGAGGGAAACCATGCACTGCCCACAGACCCCAAACCGATAAGTCAGCCCACCCACAATTAGCCAAGACTGGCTCGGATCAGCAGAACTAGAGCCACAACAAATGATTTTTTGTGTTAGTCACTAAATTTTGGAGAAGTTTATCATGAAGCAGAGGCTAACTGATAGTGTTTTTCATCACATTTTGTTTTTGCCTCAAATCTTCTGAAGTTCTCTAAGGTATGAATAGATGTTGAAACATTTACCTCTCCATTTCTTCCTTCAGGCAATAATCAATGATCTTATTGGATGACAGAAAGTGGAAGGTAAAAGAGAAAATACCTGGAGAAAAAAAGCAAGCGAACAAACAAAACTTGTTATCATACCCCGAATATTTTCCCAAGGCTATACTAACTGCCAGGGACTTAGGGCCCCAAATTCTGAGAGCCTGTCGATCTCAATCTCCTCAAAGTTTACTTCCGTAGCCAAAAACAGCTGGGATTTTTTTAAATTCCTACACTTGTGTGTGCACAGTCATGTAACATGGTTATACCCACAGGTCCAGACATCAGTGAGTTTTGATTCCGAGTCACCATTTAGTGAATTTTGGGAAACTGCTCCTCCCCAGGTATTTCCAAGGAGCACTTCCATTGACAGACCTAATCCGAGAGGTCCGCTTGGGTAAATTTTATCAGGGAGTGTGATCATTATCTCTTGCTGATTTAACTGGTAACTGCTTTCTACACACACACACACACAGTGACACCCATACTCTCTGCATTTCAGAGTCAATGGTGCTGGGACATATCAGGTTCTAGCATCACCACACATTGAACCCAGAACCAAATCTTCCCCACTCATTTTCTCCCAGGTCAGATATAGTTCTCTCTTGTAAATATCCAGAACAGGAAAAGGCTTAGAGAGGCAGCCTCAGGTATCCCCAGTGCATTCCTTCCGTCATAGGGAATGGCTCAATGTCAGTCCCTATATTCAACCATTCATGAAATATACTTTATTTTCTATACCATAATTTAATTTTGTGAGCCCCTCAAAGCATGTGCAGATTGTTCTATCATCCATATTCTCATGTGGGAGGCCATAACTAAATAAGTTAATTTCCCTTTGGGAGAAAACTCTTAAAACATCTCCTTTAAAGCATAACCAGATAAAAATACCCAGTTTGCATGAGCAAACAGCAGAATCTAAATAGAGACAAGATTTTCTCCAAGAATCATAGATGGCTACTAGTTTTTCATTAGCAGACTTAAGTGGCCTAACCTAGGATGTTCCCCAAAAAGAGAATTCAACCCCAAAAGGCTGTAGGTTTTTATCTGTAGAAACTCAAAGTACTAGCAACCTCCATCCTCAAAAGGCAATTCTCTGCCTAAAATCTCAAAAATGGCATTCCTTCTTCCTTGGGCATCCCACTACGGCATTTCTGTTTTGTTAATCTTTAAATATAAGATGCAGTTGTTTCCATCTGGGATGGTTGAAGAATGAACTACCTTTGAGCTGTATACTAACTATATTATTCTCTGGTCCCATAATTCTGGCTACATGTAGAATATTGTCTTCATGGATTTTCCTCTGAAAAGGACAGATATTACCATCCTATCAGTTAAAGAGAAAATGAGTTCTCAGTCTCCTCACGTCTCAGTTTCTCCACTAAGGAGCAGAAAGTCAAAAGGGATCACTGAAAAGTCCCATAGAACCAGTGTGGAGCATACCCTGGCCTAGAGAGTGACACTACTGTGGTCCTCTATTGACTAAACAAAATTGCCTTCTTCCTTTGCAAATGAAAGGAAAAAAGAACATGGTAAATCTTCAGGAAGGGTTACTATCTTCTGATCTCTTAAGAAAGTAATACCCCATACTTTTCCCTACTCCCAATCCTCAATAAGTGATAGTGAATGTTTTCCCCTGCTAGGACAAATTACTACTTTAAGAAAGTTATTTTCAAATTGAAACAGTCTCTACAAAGAAACAGGACACATTTCCATGTTAGATGCCTTATCTCCCAGAACACTATGCCCAGTTAGTAAAAAAGAAACCCAGCTGGTGTTCTGAAGAAGAGAAATTTTGGTGGTTCCGGTGTTTGAATTACAAAGCAAAAGAAAATAAAAGATCTATATAAATAGACATGATAAATGACTAATGAAGAAAGCTTAAAGGCAAGCTATGTCAACAGCTTGGGATATGCCCAAGTCTCTCTTTTTTAGCATTGTTGGAAGACTATTAAGGACATTGTATCTAATTTTCCTTTTGCCATTTTCTTAATAAAAATGGCTACACTGTATAACATACCCATTATCTTTCTACCTTGAGTACATTAAGTCAAGAGCATATCCACTTTCATCCATCACCTAAAGAATTATTTGTCTGTGATTTGTGAATATACTATTATATGCTTTTATCTAGTATAGCATGTTTTACAAAATGAATCTAAAAACATGACTGTAGGTTAAATAAATAATAATAGTGATCAGAGAAAAATGAACTGGTGTCAGGCAAGAAAGGAAAAGATAATCTCAAGCTGAGTTCTCAAAAGGAATGTGGAGTTAATGAGGCAGATATGTACAGAAGGATGACTGCAAATGACAAGTGTGACAAAATATTTCTATGCCAACAGATCTTCTCAGGGAAAGAAACTATAGGAAAATAGGACAAGTTTAAAACCACGAGCCACTTTTCATGCACATTGAAGAACCAAAGAACTTATTTTCATAGGACTAATATCCATGGGTTAATAAAAATTAAAAATAGCTAGTATGGAAAATACAAGATGCCAAATCAATAGTATCCTAGACCTAAAATATTTCAAATAACCAGTTTCCATTCTCTCCTCAACATACACAGCATTTGTCCCACACAGGGTGGCATGGAGAGAAAACTTGGTAGGTGACTTGCGATGCTGGAAGAAATACGAAGTTCACGCAGAGGTGCAGGTGAAAGTTTCTTATTGTTCCCCGAACAAGCCTTCACTATATGTATCCATTTTCAAGCCTTCTTTACAAAAGAATCCTTTACCATCTGCCTGTGGCCTCTCCTCATGTGTGAACATCTGTATTGGGTAAGTAGGATTCTATTCATTGTGATAGCATATTCCTCTCCTCTCCATAAGGAAAACTGGGATTTGTGGCTTTGCAGATGACCCTTTGTGACATGGATACACCAGGTGCCTCATATATTACGTGATCAGAATTTGCCCAATTATCACCAATACTATAGGAACACAGCCTAGCAAAGTTATGAGTGATTATTATGCCTTCTCCCGTTTATCACACCGAAGTCTTCCCTGCTCAATCATGGTACTATTGCCCAGTTTGCCTAGATGTAACAAGGCACTGAAATGATCAGGTCTAACTCCCCCCTTTCTTGGGATATCTAAGGTTGGTCATTTTTATTTCTTCTATCCAACTTAACCATGATGTACCATGGATATTTGAAAGAAGTTCTGATCATGAATGATGGAGAAGTACTGCGGGACTTAAAATGGCCTACCAATTCATCCATCCCTTTTTTTCACTCCACAAATATTAATCGAGCACTTGTTATGTGCTGAGAATTGTGTTTGAGGCTGAAAACATACAGGTGAGGACTAACGCCCTCCTCCTGGGCATCTCCAGTTGGGTGGAGGAGACATCCTGTATATAAATTATGGTGATAGCAATGTATTGAGAACTTCTGAGGACGGGGACTTGTCAGAGCCTCCAGAAGGCAGCAGAAGCAGGTGCAAAGACAGAAGGATCACAGGTTCTCTGTGTATCCAAACTTCCCTGCCTTGCTCTCCACTGTCCTCTTTGGGGGGTGTCCAGGTGCCATCCATCTGGAACAGGGATGGAGGTGCAATGGTCCAGAGCTGCCCAAGCAGCCCTGCCTGACATCAGCTCTCTGCTGCTCCCCTGCAGGGCCTTCGGTGAATGGGCTCATTTATGCCCAGGTACATTTTCTTGGACCTAACAAGGGCCATCATTTACAAGGCAATTTCTGAACCCACTGGCACAGGAAGGAAGCAAAGACTGTAACCCCAAGTCAGGATCTGCAGAAACCCCAAGTGGCTCACTGCACCAGCCCTGGTGTATGCTGACCGCTTGGCCTACGCTATGAGCAAGGGGTCGTTGACATACGACGAACTCAATTTCACTTGTTTCCACAGACAAACATTTTCTAAACCCCACTAGCACCCTCTTTTAGGAGCCACAGATTTTTTGTTCATCTCTCCTGAAGAGTGACAGCAGAGATGCTTTTAAAAAGGAAAAAAAAACTCTATGCTGGTGTTTCCCGTTTTTCTACTGAACAAAGCCAATTTCTTCTTCATCTCTTTCCTGCTTAAAAAAGTAAGGAATACAACCAGGAGTGTGAACACTGCAGGGAGGGAGGAGGGCAACCTTCAGGGAGGGAACAAGGCCCTGCTGGGGGGGGTTCTTAGTCCCCAGTTCAGGAGGGTTTTCCCTCAGTCATCGCCCCTTTATCCCAGTCCTGAGAAGAGCCCTGAACAAAGAAGCCACACTTGCTGACGAGCCATAGGCTCCGGCTGCTTCTTCACTTTCTCCTGGTCGGTACCAACCTGTGTTTCCTTCTGAGTGTGCTCCCCACATTCCCTGCAAATTCGTTAGCATACTCATTTACAGGAATGCGTGCTCCTGTTAGATGACGTAATAACTGTTTTCTACTTTCCGTCCTTTTCACCCTTTTTTTTCTCTTTCCCCTGTCAACCCCCCAACTGCTCCTACCACCCAAATTCTTCCAGAGCACCTGACAGCTCTGCTTAGATCACCTCTCCCCACAGGCTTCAGAGACTGTTTCCTCCTGATTTTCCAAATGCTGCAAAATGAAGCGTCCAGCTCACAACCAGGAGTAACCCCACACATGTGCTCCCCCACACATTGCACAGAGGTGCTTCTAATCTTCCTTTTGCCTTTATAAGCTCACCGTCCGCAGCTTCCACAGCATGGGAAAGAAATGCAGCCTTTAGGAAAATTAACGTCTAAATCACGATAACTCTTCATTCACCCCAGTTTAGTGGCAGGACCCAAGGAAACCCCTCAAAGCCTCCTCAGTTATTTCAGAGATTCCAGGATTCTTCCCTTGACTGCTCGCCTGTGGACTCCTATTTTGGCCACATTTGCCATCCACCCACCTGCTCAGAAGAGAGTATCTTGAGGATGTTTGCTTCATGGCTTTCATACTTTCTGAGAACAGGGGATGCGGACACTCCCACTGGTCACCTGACGGCCACCTCAGCATCACAGTCCCTCCCAGGATACAAGGGAGACGATCTCAGTCACCATTTCCAGGTGAGCCCCAAAGGTCTTCTGCTCATGCTCCAGATTCACAAAGAGCCCATAAGCTTGTGGCTTAAACTTCTCCCCTGTGAGAGGTGACACCTGGCTTGGCCAAACTCTGGAAAAGGTTGAGGTGGGCGTCATATATACCATTGCCTTACGTACTCCTGTCTTTTTCCTTCTCTTCTCTCCAAATACCTTTGCCCATAATGGGAGGAATGATGTCCCTCAAAAAGATATGTCCAAGTCCTAATGTCTGGGACCCATGAATACGAGTTTATGTAAACATGTATCTTTTGTAGGTCTTTGCAGACACGAGAGAGAAGGCCATGTGGCGATGGAGGCAGAGATTGGAGTGATGAAGCCACAGCAGGAGCCACCAGAAGCCAGAAGAGGCAGGAAGGATCCTCCTGAGAGCTTTTGAAGGGAGTGTGGCCGTACGGATGCCTTGAGTTAGGATTTCTGGTCTCCAGAACTGTGACAGAATAAATGTCTTAAGCCACCTAGTTGGTGGTGACTTGTGGCAGCTCTAGGAAACTACTGAGGCCCCACGTCACCCCTGAATCCTCAACTTCTTCTTCCACTTACTTCAGCTAAGAAAAATAAATAAGAGCTCAGGTAAATAGACACTGGGGGGAAAGACTGACACCTAGCCACAAATAGCTGAATGATAACTGAACACAATCCCAGGATTAGGCTGGTTGCTCTTGCAAGACCACTTTATTTACATTTCTTTTTCTTTTAATTTTACTACATTCATTCGGGTGACATTGGTTAATAAAACTATATAGGTTTCAAGTGTACAATTCTATAATACATCATTGGCATACTGCATTGTGTGTTCACCACCCAAATTTCAGTCTCCTTCCGTCACCATATACTATTTGACTCTCTTTACCCTTTTCTACCTCCTCCCTTCCCCACTTACCCTCTGGTTACCACTAAACTGTTGTCTGCATCTGTGAGCTTTTGTTCATTTTGTTTGTTTGTTGCTTTCAGTTTTATATACCACATATGAGTGAAACTATATGGTTCTTGACTTTTTCTATCTGACTTACTTCACTCAGAATGAAGCTCTCAAGATCCATCCCTGTTGTCGCAAATGGCACTATTGTGTCTTTTCTTATAACTGAGTAGTATTCCATTGTACCTATGTACCAGACTCTATCTCTTACAATCCTGCTTGCTAACATTGTAGACACTAGTTAGATAACCTATGATAATACTTAAAATTAATAGATTTTTACTCCACCGCTCGTTTTGCAACTCAATTCACTCTAACCTGGGTATCACCATGCAAAACAAACCATCTGTAAGTTGAGAAGAGTAGTGTCCATCATCCTAGTTTATGTCTGAATTGCCAAAGCAAGGATCATTACTTCTTTCCAGAGTGCTAGAATTCCTAACTCACCCTTCATTCTGCCTGACACCAAGCCTCTGTTCTCAGGCTCCTCTCTGGTGCAAAAACATATTTGAATTCCTTCCAACCTAAAAAAATCCAACAATAACAAAGGCCTCTCCTTCCACCACGTTCCCCATTAGTTATCACTCTCTCCCCATATCCTTAAGAGACAATCTTCTGAAAAGAGAAATAATCTTCTGGGGTTGTGATTAAAAGCACACATTTTGGCTTTAGGCAGACCTGAGTAGAAGCCCAGCTCCACAGCTTAACGTGCTACTACTCTCTCTGGGTCTTGCTTCTCCTTCAACTATAAGATGAGAGTCAGAGAATTACAGCACAACAATACACTGTGATGAGAGGGTTGGAGGACTGAATGGATAGAAAGTCCTTTAGGGGACACAGGGGACTAGAACCGAGTCTCCGTGAAGCTCAGGGAAAGGGAAAGAAGAGAAGGATTTGGAGTCTGAGGAAACACCTGAAGGGCGCCTGGCCCTCTAGCTGGGTCAGCAAGTGTTTGCTGCTCAGACATCAGGGGTTGACTGAGCAGCCACTGATGCTGGTCTTACATGTAAGCTTCTCTGACTGTCAGAGATCACAGCACAAGCACCCAGAACCCTGGTTGGCAGTACCAGAGACACAGCAGGTCCCCAGAGGTAGCTTTTCTTTTTTATTTTCTTTTTCACTACATCCAGGAAGCAGCATATACGGGGTCCAAGGGTAAGTGAGATGGATCCATGAACAGATGTCCAGAGCATATTTGTTAGAAAAGCCAAGGAGGTGTAGTATAAGATCTGACAGTTGTTTTATTTTTTTTATTTTTTGTAATGCAAGTACCTGGTTTAGCTTCAATTGCCAAAGCATCCATTTCAAAGAGACATCCACTTCAAAGATGGCTATCTCTAATAAACAATTTGTCAGCCAAATAAAGAACCAGGCCACCTCCCCCGCAGTGGGGCTCCGTTTTTTTTTTTTTTTTTTAGAGAGACCTTGGTTGATTTTCAATGGCTAACCATTTGGGCTACTTGTTTTCTTTTGTCTTTCCTCACTTTAAATTCTTGCTCTTGTGTTTTAAATTCACCAATAAAAAGTGAGCCTGTGAAACCCTAGACCTCCACCATTGATCCCAATAAAAGCAGAACCCCAGGCTCGTGCACTGTCTATCTACCTGAGATCTCTCTGTGTGGTCCCAAGTGTACTCTGTAATGTCCAGGTCCTGCAAGCAATAAACCTTTATTTTTTCCCCAAAGGTTCCTGATGGTTATTGCTAAAGGGCATCTTGCAATCATAAGAGCGACAGGGTTTGTCCAGCCACAATGTTGGTTATTGATTGGCTGAGACTGACACAAAACATGTGGCACGTGTGGGATACTCGACAATAACAGGAAGACTACTCCATAAAGCAGCTCACACCCCAAAGTTTCCAGGGTGGGAATGAGTAGGTTTGCCAATAAGGGCTCCCTAGGAATTCTCAACGGCCATATACAGTCCCAGCTATCTTTGTGTAATTGTATGCCCTATATAAGTTTACTCTTCTTTTCTTCTTTAGCAAAAGCAGTTTCGGTGTCTCTTCATGTAGACTGGGATGTCAGGTCACCTTGGGCCAGATCTCAAGACACTCCTTTGAGTTTCACAGATGAATGTCATGCAACGCTGGACCATATCATTTGCTCCTTGGACTGGCAAGAGAGACCCCTAATTGTATTTGATGTATGTAATACACATTTTTATATTAATTAGAGTTATGAATATAACAGTGTTGTTTTAAAATACTTGTATTTTTATACATATTCTGATATTTCTAGGCAGGCAGAGAAGGTGGCACTGGCAGTCTGTTGCAGAACAAATTACCTGGGAGAAATGTGAAACGATAGCATGGATTATGCTTTTACCCTAGGATAGTCATTCTTGTTTACTTCCTTCGTGAGAGTGTTTGTTATGAGGATTAAAATCAAAATTAGATCAGAGAAATGAAAACACAATCAAGATCTCACCAACTGAAGGTAACACTGTTATTATTATTATTATTTATTATTATTATTATTATTATTATTCAAAGTCATTTGTGTGGGAACTATATACAGAGGGTGCAAGTTCTGTGACCTGGCCCTCAGGTGCACCGAAAATTTCTGATTAAAATTCTAATAACCGATTGCTTGTAGGAGTCTCTCAACAGCAAAATAACAAATGGCTATGGTCGCTGGATTCTGCTTATTCCCAGACTTCCCCATTCCAGCTCCCTCAAAGCACTTTCAACACACAAATGCATACACATGCACACACGCACGCACACTTTACAGGTAACCCTAGGTATTCATCTGCTTTAATAGAGCAGCCGTAAACAGAAATCCTTAGTAGATCTTAGTATCTTTTAAATTAGAAAGAGGAGACTTTTTGTCCTCTTTCCATAATCCCTTCCGAATAGATTTTTATAATTCCTTTACCTGTTTCTCAAGCCAGTACAAATCTTATTTTACCTTTCCTTTCCATGTGTTTTTACAAAAATCAAAGAAAAATAAATCATGCCTGATGAAGAAAGAAGCCATGATGTTTCTGTAGCTCAATGACCACCCTGTCAGAAATGACCACAGTTCTGCTGAAAGATTACAAAATCACAGCCAGAAAATGACTTCTACAATCAGTCTCTAAAACTAATGCCTAACATGTGGCACCTTTTGCTAAAGCTCCTGGAAATCTGCCTACACGCTATAAATCTGCATTTGCAGACCCTCCACCAGAAGCTAAATGTGTGTTCTGTTTAGCATTTTGTTAGATTTACAAAAAGCTAAGCAGGAAGTTTTAAATATAATGTCGATGTCTAATAAAATGCCTGTGAAAACAAGGACAGCAGCAAAGATGAGAATAGACAAAAGGATTTTATAGAGTCTCCAGCTACTAAAAGTTCTGTCTCTTTCAGACTACTTCCTCCAAATGCTTGTGCACCTACTTTATGCTCAACATTTTCCAAATACTAGGGGCATATGGAAATGGAATAAGCCAGATTTCTGCACTTCAGGGAACTTAAAATCTTTTTGAAGGAGTAAGACTGGCACAGGAATGATTAGTTCACAAAACAGAGCCGTATGTGTAGTTGAGTGCTAAATTTGGTGAATTCTAAGAGCCTTAAAATATCATCAAAAGGAAGTTCAATGAGAGCTCCGGCAGTAATATGGAAAAGCTTTAAGATGAAGCAAGTTATTTAAGATGCATCTTAAAGATATGAAGGCTATAGATATCAAAAATACAAACCTAGGACTCCCCACCTAAGGGGAATAGCAAGCAGGAAGGCAAACAGTGATTCTCAAATTTTAGTATGCCTAAATATGATTTGGGGAGCTTTTATAGAGATGGTAGAAAATGATTGACTGATAGAGAGCTAGAGAGATAGATATAGGATGCCTGTATGGACGGATGATAGATAGATAGATAGATAGATAGATAGATAGATAGATAGATAGATGGTGGGCCATACATACATACATAGTTGATGGTTGGCTGGTTAAATAGATAGACTTCCCTGGAACCCATTTCCAGAGATTCTATTTCAGAAGACCATCAGGGGATTTCCAGAAATCTAAGTTTCTAACAAGTTATCATACACACATCTAAATGAAGAGTCGGTTCACACGCCATACTTTGGAAAACACTAGCCTATGAGCAAGATAGCTCCCACTTTACTTTAACACAGGGAATGTGAAGAGATGTTATAAGTTGGGGTAGGTTTGCCCCAAGAACATTTTATTAATATAATGCCATTACATTTTTAAAATACCATCATAATTGTAATTTATTTCAGATAGTAAAGTAGTAACTATTTTATTTTCATTTCCAATTTAGGATACCTAGGTATCCAAAAATATTTTGTGACTTAACCAAGATCGCAGCTAGTTAGTGGCAACACAACCCAGGTGTCCTGATAACTAGACAAACACTCATTCCACTAGATGTAACTGCCTTGCAATAATGTCCTTGCTCTAAAATGGAAACTGGTATTTTGATATCCATTAAACTGAATAAATATATACATATACAGAAAACTTTATATTAAAATGCAGAATGTATAACTGCCTTTCCCAAAACTCATCCCATATATCTTCTTTCCATTATATATTCATTTATTCCTTCCTTCATTTCACAAAGTTACTGAGCTACATTGCATGCCTGACCTGATTCTAAGTTCTGGGGATAGAAATGGTCTCTCCCCTCACGAAGACTGCGTTAAAAAAACAATTACAATTCTGATTACAATTCTACCAAGTGGAAAAATACAGGATACTATATGAGTAAACAAAGGAAATTCAGAAAAGTCCTACCATACAAGTCACCTTTAAGATATAAAGGTGACCAGTGGAAATATCTATGTTCAAGCAAAACAACATAGCATGTTCACAAGACTGAACAAAGACTTAATGAGTACAGCAAGTGAGCAAAGAAGAGAAGAACACTTGATGAAGGTGGACAATTTGGCTAAGGCAGAACTACGGGGAATCCCACACTACTGAGTGTGTCACAGAAGGTATCTATTGCAGGCTCCATGGAAAGTGAATCTAGTAAGATAAAGTGTTTTCATAATCCATGGTAAGAACTTGTTCTTTATCCCCAAAAAAAGTGAAAAGCAATTGAAGGTCAGTAGACAGAAAATGATATGATCAGAACTGGGCTTTGAAACAAAAAATAGCACTACTTCATCATGGTCTGCTTTACCAAGAAGGGGGTTAAAAAAAACAAGGGTTACCAGGAGTCCAATTATGAGGTCATTGCCACAATCTAGGAGAGAATCTGTGGTAACATGAAATAGATGTGGCACTGGGGAGAAAGACAAGTGGATATGCAGCAGGAATATCTGGAATGCAGGTCGAAAGCAGAGCCAACATTCCAGTGGTGTTAGAATGTAGGACGAAAGAGGGGGATGGTCAAGAGTAACACTGTCTGGCGAATGGAAGGATGGTGACTTCCATTCCTTGAAACAGGAATAACTGGAAAAGAGCAATTTTTGAAGAGGGAAACGAGAAGGAAAGATAATCAAGTTTGGACTGAGTTAAATTTTCGTTGCCTAGAAACCTTCCAAATGAAGATAGACAATTAGATATTCTAGGTGGGACTCCAGAGAGTGGTCTAGACTACAGAGGAGTTACCAGGAACCATAAGCATAAGAGTGAATGAGACCTCAGAGGAAAGCATATGGAACGGGAGGACAAGAAAGCTTGGAAAAGAATCCTCAGGCAATCCAATGGCTAAGGGTTCTATAGAGATGAGTGACAGCAAAGGATGAAGAGAAACCATGAGAAGGGAGCAGAAAATCAAAGCTAATATGGAGTCATGGATGCTGACAACAACATGGTCACATTAATGACAGTCTTTTAAACTCATCATTAAAAAATCTAAATTTCTATAATTTTGATGAGAACTTATATGGCATGACAGACAGAATACACACCCACTCCCTGGTGATTGTTACAGAATCTCATCTTTCAATATTAGCGTGAGAGTTTGATGGCTACTTTTTAACCCCTGGAAAAATGTACAAGGTTCATTGCAAGACAGTGAAAGCAGATATAACTCCTTATTTTTAAAAAATTGGAGGATTGCAAATAACCCTGCATTACTCTGAAGTTGACTACTAAGTCCAATCAGATTGACATCCTTTGTTTCTCTACTTGCTAACTTCTGGCAGTTTTATTCAAGAAAGTAAATCGTGTCATTATATGATCCAATGAGATTACTTTCTTCTTTGGAACTAGTTCCAGCTAAAATTTACAAAACAGAAGGATGAAACTGCTTGAATTAAGGTTTTAATTTAATTATCTCTGTTTTTTTTTTTTTTTTTCTTGTTGTTGTTGTTTTTCATATGAACCCTGGGGTGGAAATTTGACCTCTGGGCAATAGGATGACCTGCTATTAGACATCAGGACATATTAGCTATCATGTCTATCACTCCATTTGTCACCAGGGTTGATTGATGCTTTTTTCCTGTCCATGTGTATTTTCACAAAAATAATGAACTTAAATGGACAACTCTTCTAAGAAAATGACGTTTTTTCCAAGAAGAGTAAATGAGGAACCAAACCTCCAGACAACTTCTACATGTTGTACCTGTTGACAGAGGAGGCCCTGTTCACAGATGAGTATCGTGGGAATATTCTCCTGTCCTGTCGCCATCATGGGTTTGAATTCAAAATCTCAAAATGGTAGTATTTCTGTATAGTGTTTTTCTGGTGTACTCGAGCGCTGTCCTCCATAGTGCCATAGAACTTTGTGTGTCAACGCTGTGCTCCAACGGTAGTATGTTGTTTCAAATGTTCTCCTACTCTAGGTCACTTCAATTCAGCATACATTTCATGAGCATCTTTTGGGTGCAAAGCACAAAGCAGAGTCTTGTGGGTGATATAACAATATATAAAGATTGAAGGGGAGGGCAAAGCCCCCAGAAAGATGTATAAATACTATGAGCCCTGAAATCAAACCATCAACATCTTTGAACCTTCCAAAACTCCAGAATAATGATGAGAACCATTGGTAGGGGATGGAAAATTGTGGCCATGACCCTGAATGCACAGAAGGCTGGAAGTTATTCTAAAAGGGTGCAATGGGAGTAGAGTGGAGACAAGATATCGATGTCTAAAATATACCAACACATAAGCTAAAATAAAATAGCTCACATTTATCAAATATTCACTATGTACCAGCAACTGTGCTAAGTGCTTTCTTTGTATGAATTAAAACTCATTTGAATCCTTACTGGCAATCCTATGAGTATGTGTTATTATTTTATCCCATTTTATAAATTAGGAAACTCAAGTTTGTAGAGATTAAACAAATTATGCAAAGTCACTAAACTGGTGAATGGCAGAGTCTGGAATTGAACCAGAGCCCAGGTTCTGAGCTACTACATGTAAAGCCTATCGTTATATATTCCACTCTCGCCAGCAACCTTTCTCACAACTCCACCATAGTCCCCACTTACCCATTGAGTACGTACAGTTCCTAGGGCCCATGAAACTTTTAGGGGCCAAAAAGAATGGTTTACTTTTATATCTTTTAAATTAGAAGAAAAATATGGGTATAATAACAATAATAACAATACATAATACATACATAATGAATACAGCCTGGATTGTGTTCCTCTTTATACCAGTACAATCATAAAATATAAATTTTGTTTTAGATAGGGAAGGAGCCTCCAAAGCAGAAGTATTCGGGGCTCAGGACAGTCAAAATGCAGTGGACACCATCTCCTGGACAGTTAGAACTGCATACTCTCTAAGCCCCTTTAAGCTGCAAGTTACACTTGGGTTAATTTTTCCCCTTCAGTGTAATAAAATAATAATAATTAACACTTATACAACTTCTATCATGTGTCAGGCACGGTTTAAAGAGCTGATATACATTCTTCACAAAGCGCTGTGAAAAAGATTATTAGCTCCATTTTAGAGAGCATTTGATGTTTCTTTGAATCACATGCTACCCACATAAAAATATCACCGCTCCTTTTGAGATGTGTCTCCAAGCCTAGAATTATTTCACTTATGCATTCATGCAATCGTTCATGTATTACTTTAACATGCCTATCTTAAGAAAGATACTTTATTAAGCTCTGGAAATATGAGAAAGGAACTGTCCACAAGTTGCTAACAGTCTGATGCTAAGCTCATGTTGAGTATTTAAAACATACCTCCTGTCGATTCAGCAGCTTGGATCCTTATTAAAATAAGCTATGTTATCTGTGAGATATTTAGGACTTGGTTTTGATATGCTGGTGTTTAGGTGATTGTGTGTTTGTTTGTCTGGAAAGATCTGAGAGAGTGTTCAGGAATTTACTTCACTTTTGCCAGTTCATAAGTAAAACCTAAATAGCTCTCTTCCAGAAATTTCTACACTGTTTAATAGCTAGTTAATAAGAACTCTCCCTAGAGGATTAAGTTAAACACAATTCTCTGTTTTAAATTTTTAAGATGTTACTTGTACACATGATACTATAAGCATAAAGCATTATTTCAGCCTTTTGCAAGATATAAAACCACTCAGTTTTCTGTCACAAAAGCGGTCCCCCTCTGTCACTGTTGGCATTCAAGACTAAATCAATTTGATTGTTGAACTGTTTTTACTTTTCAAGCACAAAACAACTGCACACTCTGCCTGATATCACTTGAGGCTGACTCGCCATATGTAGACAAAGGAAGAGACTCATTACTGTGATTAAATAATGCAACCATGCTGATGGCTAAAATCCCAGCCACTTCTCCCCCACCTTGGGGCTCACTGCCATTAAAACATTCTTTCACAGAAATGAATACATTGCCATAGATCTAACTTCTTTTGGAAACTCTTTTTAGTTTGCTGTGGAATCCTCAATCTTCTCTGGGTAAATCAGGGAGCTCAATAAATAGTTCCTTCACTATTATTAACATCAAGACTTTCGACCTGAATTCCATTTGCACCAGCTTTTACAACCATTTTTATTTTGTCTCTACTTCAATACTACCTTGACTAAATGAGAGTGGACTTTTTGTCCCTAACAGGACTTATTGAAAAGATTTCCATGGTATTTGCAGGATACTTTTACCTTCCCAATGGACTAATTATCATATTTAACAAAGCCTTTTTTTGTGAGAGTAGAAGAAGGAAGCCCTTGCCATCATTTGCATGCACGCTTAAGCTGGGGCAGGGCACGTGACTTTCATTTGGACACTGAATAATGTTCTAAGCTTTATCCACCCTGCCTGTGAATCGCCACAGCCACAACGTAGTCCTGTGTTGGGCAAATGAACTGTTTTTTGGAAACAAAAAGTAAATTGTCTATTAACTTGTCTACACATTTTCTTGTAACAGAGGACTAACATAAGGAAAAGTCGTTGCATAACACAGACAGGATTCCAGCTAGGTGGTGTTGGTGGCAATGGGGATAGAGTCTCGTGACAAGGAAAACTACTAAAGCTTACTTTCTTTCTTTCTTTGTGCTTTATGTGGGAAATTAGGTCCTATAATGACACAATTAAAACTCTCCACCAAAAGCAAAAGGAAGGCCTGCTAGATACCTTTTTACTAAAAAAAAAAAAAAAAAAAAAAAAAGTTCTACACTGCTGATATTACCATCAAAAAAGATGGAAAAAATATCCGGATTATAATGCATAAATTTATACCTATTATCACTAGTCCAGATGGAGTAATTTAAACTTTCTAAGGAGCCCCTAAAAGAAGAAGGAAAGAGATTTGAAATCTCTTACAATTGAAATAAATCCGTTTGCATGCTTCCAAGGCAGATGGTAGGCTGCCCTCTAGAAATGAGACTTCAGGACTGGGTGGTGTGGTAAGGGTGAGGAGATTCTGGTCCATTGAACTCAGAAAGCCTGAGTCCTTCAGCAGCTGCTGTTAAATGCATATTCCAGCACTACAACAGTTCTATCTCTGGTGATCCTTTATAATAAACTTTTGAAAGCGCGGTTTTAGAATCTTTTATTTATGTAGACTCGAAGGAAACTACTAATTCACTGTTCTTTCCTGTCCAGAGCTTTATACTCTACTCCAGAAAGGAAAATGTCATATCATCAGCAAATATATAAAAGTCTGGTTGCGTTAATCATATGCATTTGCTTTTCTATTCTAGTTCTTTGCAAACTCCAGTATACGTACCCACATTAAAAACATATACAGCAGCCCCCACCCCCATCTTATCCTGGGGGGTACATCGCAAGACCCCCAGTGGATGCCTAAACCATGGATACTACCGAACCCAGAACTGCTGGAAATGTAGCAGCAGCTTCTTCCTCAGCAGACACAGCCTCTCCAGTAATTTTTATATTTTTCAGTCCAAAGTTATTCCTGAATCTGTATAACTGTAACCTTAGGCAGAAAGAATAGGGCCTTGGGAAGAGAAGGGGAAGGGAAGAAAGGAGGAAGTAAGGGGAGACAAAGGAAAGAAGAGATGAGGTCATTCTTAAGGAAAGTTGCAGCCACAGGACTGGCCAGAACCAGATTTTGGCATCCGGAGAACAGACCCAGGACGCCATCTTGCCCCTCAAGGTGAACTTTTGCTAATTGTGATGGATCGTAACACTATTAGCATTGGGGACAGGGAAACATCTCCACCCCTGTCACCATGACAGTTCAGGCAAGGACCAGATGAGGACTAGAGAATCCCACCTCCCTCCAGGAAGGGCTGGTCAGTGAGGACCTGCCTAGGAATGCCCATAACGCCACCCCCTAACACTGGAATATTTCGTTCCCTCATTCTAAGAAAACCCTACACCTCTTTGTTCTTCATTGGAGCTGTTGCTCTTTTCCTGGCTTGCCTGTTCCCACTATTTTTGGAGTGTACTATCTTCTTTTCTTTCAATAAACCCACTGCTTGCTTGGCTTTGCTTGCTTGGCTTAATCGGTGTGTCCTTGAACTCTTTCCTGTTATGACACCAAAAACCCGTTTCTGGCAACATAACCATCAGTCACTTGCAGTAAATGGCTTGGTGTCACTCTTTTCAGGGGACCCCTTGCGGAAGTCTTTGTGCAGGCTCAGTGCTTTCTGGTGCAACACATTGCCATCAATCTGAACACATTTTCTGTTCCTGTCTTCCACTCACAAATTTAATGCCTTCTTCATCTTAACTGAGCATTTCTCACACACTGTAGCCTAACTTTAAAAGATTTGTTCTTACCATAGATCTTCGCAACCTCAGCATACCACGTTTTTCTTTCCTTATTATGCCAAGAACTTTCACCTTTTCACTTAAAGGAAGCATTTTCTGGCTTCTCTTTGGCATATCTGAATTGCCAGCATCACTGCTCTTGCACTTTGGGGCCATTATTAAGAAAAACAAGGGTCACTTGAACACAAGCACTGCAATATTGTGACAGTAGAGCTGATAACCTTGCAGGCTACTTGGTGACCAGCAGGTGGGGAGTGTATAAAGTGTGGAGATACTGGACAAAGGGATGATTCACATCTTAGGAGGACAGAGCAGGATGGCTCCAGATTTCATCACACTACTCAGAATGGCATGCAATTTAAAACTTATGAATTGTTTATTTTAAAACTTTTCATTTAATATTTTTGAACCATAGCTGATCACATGTAAATAAAACAGCAGAAAGTGAAACTATGGATAAGTGGGGACTACTATGTTCATGTAGATAATTGTATTATATTATACATATACCAAGAGTGTCAAAAAATGTATACAAGTGTACACTTTGGTCAACGTTGCTCAAGCAGTAGTTTGCCGTAATCAGAAGTGTCTGGACGCTGATGGTAACCACTTTGAGCACCTCTTGTAATTGCAGAAGTCAAACGTAACTTGTATTCATCTTCTGTTATTGGTATATATTATTACAACTTTAATACAGTTTTCCTTTTTTAAAATGTGTATACATTTTTTGGCACCCTCTGTATTTGTTTCTGGCACAAAGATCCTAAACCCTTGGGAATTTCCTATGTTGAGAGCAATCAAGTTGCCTTTTATTACGTTAATGAGGTGACTTTTTGAAAACCCTTAGGTAACCAAAGGATAGGTCTTGTTGGGAGGACAACTAACCCTGTGATAAGAAGGTTGGAAATTTCAGTCCTATTCCCCCATCCCTGGGAGGGGAGAGGCATGAGGTTGAAACAGTCACCAATTGGACAATGACTTCATCAATCACACCTATGTAATAAAGGGTCCAAAAAAAAACAAAAAGGACAGGGTTCAGAGCTTCCAGGTTGCTAAAAAGGACAGGGTTTAGAGCTTCCAGGTTGCTAAAAAGGACAGGGTTCAGAGCTTCCAGGTTGCTAAACATGTGGCGATTTGGGGAAAGTGGCGTCCTCAGAGAGGGCATGGAAGCTCCATGTCATTTCCCCGTACCTTCCTTGCCCTGTACATCAGTTCCATCTGTCTGTTCCTGAGTTACAGCCTTTATTAATAAGCTGGTGATCTAGTAAGTAAAATATGTCTGAGTTCTACGAGTTACTCCCACAAATTAATCAATCTGAACCCCAGGAAGGGGATAGAGAACATCCAATCTATAGCACAGGTGGCAACTGATGTTTAAAGTTGGAGGGCAGTCTTGTAGGACTGAGTCCTTAACCTGTGGCATCTGAAACTTTCTCTGGACAGACAGTATCAGAGTTGAGTTGAATTATAGGACACTCAGCTACTGTCTGAGAATTTCTTCTTTCTTGGTGTGGGGAAATGCCTCTCCCCCACACTTTAACACATGCTGGAGTTGGTCTCAGAATACATTTTTACACCTTCATCTTTAGTTAGCCAACTTCTAAACGGAGACAGTGAGTCCCAAGATAACGGAGGTGAAAACTGCCAGTAAAACAGTGTAAACCACCCACATGACTGAGAGAAAAAGATCATATCACAAGTTCTCCTGAAGGTCGGTTAAAAGACCTATTTAGACAGGCAACATTTTCATTTGCAAGTATGTCTAGTCAAGATATGAAGTGTGACTTAAGTAACCAGCTTGTAGCTTTGATAACTAAATAACAACCAGAAGAAAATATCCTGAATATGGGTCTGAGGATTAAAGACATGCTTGAAATCTTCCTTTTGTCATCTCCCTCTGAAGTTTTCACATATAGGTTGGTTAGATTTTCAGATTAGGAAGTCCTCGATTTAGAAGGGTCAAAGAGGCCCAAATGGAAAAGAGGAAAGGCTCAGGCTGAACTCTCTCTGGGTTTTAAGGGATGGGATCATTGAGGGACGGTTTGTGCCTGTGCATGGGTGGTCGTGTTACTACGGAGGAGAGAAAAAGAAATCTACGTGAAGAAGTCTCAGGCAGGAGGAGGGTTTCCCTTAGAGTAAATTTCTCTAGAACCCTAGAATAGCTACAGGACAAGGTGGGAGCCCACCAGTGGAGGCCAAGGAATGTGTCTAGGCTGGCACCACTAACAATTCTTAGTGCACATGTGGATAGATATGAGCCTCACCCGGGAAGTCTCTGCAGATCGCAGGGGACTGCATTACTTTCTATAAGGTCTTCAAAGATGAAGGGTTGTGATAACCTGGGAGTTGAACTTGGCAGGCCAAGTATGTAAGCAAGAGAAAATGTTCCAAAAGGCCCACCAAATCAAGAAGAGCTTTGCAGGACAGTGGGGACCTGAAGCCAAGGACGTAGTCTGAATTCGAAGACCCAGTTGTGTCTAGAGAGGACATTACTATTCCCAGCAACACTCTACACAAATGTCTATTAGTAAAACCAGCCCTGCGGTGCTTGTACAGCCAGTGGTAATTTATAGGAACTCAAAAATTTCTGGTAAGGATCTCAATAGCTAAGGAGAACAGCAGAAGATCATTGGGAACTTAGTGCATTCAGAAGGGCTTCAAATAACTGACAAGCAGATATTTCCACTTCTCTGTTGTCCCGAACAAGGAACGAGTAACATCCATCACCAAGGCTCTTGTACAGTCTGAGAAAACACATCAAGGCCAAGAGATCTGCCTTCATGCTCGTTCTGCTTGGGTCTACAAATTAAGAAGGTCATTATGAGATTGTTACCATCCAATGGGGACTTCTTCACCACCTGTCACATGAGTACTGTCATCCACAAGCTGTACTGAATCAGTGCCAAGGCAACAGGTTAAATAAAACTGGCTGAAGTGATAACAGCTGGCGCAAACCCATGAACACACCAGCATGTCCCACCAACCTCAACAGCTAGCCAGTGGCGAGCTGTAAAGAAAGGGACAAAAGAGGACTAAGTAGTGACTAAGATTGAGACATTCCTAAATGAGACAGTAGAAGCAGCAGCCCTGGAAAGCAAACTCCAGTTCTGATGTTAGAAGACCTAGCCATAAAATTTGGAGAATTGTTCATCCATAATGAAAGAGAGATCCAAATAATTGAACAAGGCAACTGCAGAAAGCAATTAAACGTGATGCTTCAAGGATAGATATCAAGGCCATTAAGAGCAATTAATGCCTTTTGTTCGTAGGGTTATGTAGGAGCTGTTGTAATTTCTACATAGTAAAATGATCTATTTTTCACTTCATTAATCAGAAAACATGATTATTGTGATCAAAAAAGTGGCCTCATTTTACTTCCCAGCCAAGATTTAACTGCAGGTGCTTACAGTGAGGCTTCATTTTCTCAAGACTTTATCGCAGTTAAAAGACATACTACAGCCCATTAGGCCGTAGGCCATGGATTATTATAATAAATACTTAAAACCACTTATCAAAATAAAGAGCCAAAATACACCCTGCCATGCAGTGGGCCTGGGTTTTTTTAAATTAGCGTTTCTCACTTGCTAATTGGAAGTATTCAGGACTCTCAATGATGTGTCTTATCATTGGTGAGAATTAAAAAGGTTTTACACTGGAGAGACTTCTCCCAACTAGGTCACCCTCATTACACTAGCTTTGAAACTTCTATTATATTTTTCTTATTATATGACAAGGCAAGAAAGGGGTTTCCAAAGATAATAACGCTGGCACTTGCAACCAATGACCTACCAAGTGGCTATTCCATCTGAAGGCCAGTGTTCACATAGCCACTGGCTGAGGGGAAAGAAAATCAATTTATTCCGGAAGATTATTAAAGCCATTTGATTTGATTTATTTTACAATCTACCAAAGTCCTGCCTGAAAAGCAGACTGGCTTATTTTATCTGTTTGTGCATCCATTTATAAGGGTGTATTAAAGAAATATTAGACACATTAGCAGTATTGTCAGCTGATATGTTTGTTTTGTTTGTTTGTTTTCTTTAAACTTGTGCTGAAATGGTAATGAGGTCAGAGAAATACCATTACTCCCAGAGAACCAGACCTTGCTTTCTGCACGGGGTCTTTCTCTGAGCCTCACGGAGCAACGACAGTCAACAATGAATATAGATCAATGGTCAACCGACAGAGGAGGAAATGTGACAGGAGCACAGAGGAACCCACTGAGCAGCAATCCATTTGAGGACAACATCTATGTCCTCTGAGGGCAAAGGGGTGGAACTGTGACCACCAGCAGAATGAAATGATCAAGTCAATCTCTATGAACCTGGTAATCAGAGCGTGTAGCAACCCCTCCAGCAGAGCACCTTCTCCTGCTTTGGGCTGCCACTCCTCTGAAGGACACATGAACACCACTGGTTGGGAAGGACAGGGCTGAACGTATTAAAGCTAATCCTTAACTTTCACTAAACATTCTGTTTGAAACTCCAAAGAAAATCAACCTCGAACCTCCCCGAACCCACCATCTGTCCCGTCCTCTAATGGGGGCAAAGGGAGCCCACTCTGTGGGCAGAGATAATTGCTTCTTCAGGCTTAGTTAATCAGGACAGTTGTCTCATTATCAACAATGCATCTTCACATGGCCCAAAGGAACCGACTCCAGAGATTCATCTCAGAAGCCAAGCCAGGGCAGAAAAACCCAAATATTGTTCATCAACATTCCCATTTTTAGCAATGTTGATGCATAAAAGAAAGTCTTGAGTTTTCCTGTAGACACAGTATAAACTCATACAGCCAAAGGAACAGAATAAATGAAGGGGGAAAAAAACAATGGAAAAAAAAAACAACAGCTAGACTTTGGCAACATTTCTGTACTCCTACTTGAACATGAAATGTGGGTAAACTCCTTGTTGACTAATTCAAGGCTGCTACATTCTTAACCACCTCCCCTGGACCTGCCCATTTATGGACACTTCCTGCTAACACTGCTACATGGAGCACAGCAGTCTATAAAAGTGACACATAAAAGGGGCAGCATTATCATCACTGCAGAATCAAAATGGAGTTGGAGATCGCCATTAGAATACTGCCAGTGGTAGTGAGAACTACATAATCTCTATCCCTTTGTCTCTATCCCCTGACTACTCTTGCCTGTAATCCTGCCTTGGCCTCATGTTAGATTTGGTGACAGGGTTTTTGCCATGATTCCACATCTGTTGTGTCTTAAGATACCAAGGATAGAAGGGAAATTCCTACGTTGAATTTTGATCCAATGTAGTCAGGACTCTCACCCTGCTCCTCTATTTCTTTCCCTAAAAATTGTCCTTCTCTTCATTCTTCTCAGCCAGAGTCTGATTCCTCTATTTTTGTTGTTTATAATTTGTTTGCCCCTCAAATCTGCCTGTACTTTTTCATACTCCTCATCACTGTTAATTCACATTTTTGTATTAACCACACTTCACTAGGCATTTATTCCCTGTTCTTTATAACACACACACACACACACACACACACACACACACACATTAAAACCCACAATTATCAGTGTACTTTAAAAGTCTTTTTCCTACATCCCTCTTCCACGAAGCATTCAGCATCTTGACGACAGGGATTCTGACGTGATAATATAGCACAGTGAACCATGGTAGGATGTAATATGTCTGTACTAGATGAATAAATAAATCTCAAAATGTGGAAGATGGGAATCTGATTGTTCTGTCTTCCTTCATTCATTCAAATGTCTTTCCTACTCCTAGTGACCAGCCATCAGACAGTGATTTGATCGCACAACTGTGTTTATCACCTCCATCATTATCAACATCTTTGAATCATTCATTTCTTCATTCATAGAGCTATGGAAAATCAGGATTAGGTGTGTCCTTAAAGATTGTTTCAACTAACATGTACTTTTCCTAGTTAAACTCTCCTCTTTCAAAGTAAAAAAAAAAAAAGGAAAGTATGCATAACTGCTTTCTTCTTTAAAAACAGTGCAAAATTTTGGACATTTGGGAACATTTTAGGAGTGGAAGCGAAATTGGGGAAATAGAGGTTGTTCATACAGGTCTGGCTCTGAAGCTAGAATATCTGGATTCAGTCTCAGCTTCGCCACTTAACGATCAATGTAACCTTACGTAAATTGCGTAATCTCAGTGTTCTCATTGCTAAAACGGAGATGAGAATATACTCTACCTGACAGAGCTCTTACAGGTTCAACGAGATAAGTGGGTAAGAGACTGGCAAGTGCCTAGCTCCCACCTAGACAGTGTTACAGAAGCACTCAACGTTAGCTCTTATGACTTATTATTAAGCTGTGGCAATGTTTCCCAAGTCACTAAGCAAAGTCCTATTCAAAGAGACACAAAGGGGTAAAAACACAGTTTATTCTTCCACCTTGCCATACAAACGTGAACACCCATTCCCTATTCTCCATTCACTGCAAAAAAAAAAAAAAAAAAAAACCTTTAAACTTCCTTCGATTGCGTCATAAACTTCAGGAAACACTGGCTTCCACCTCATGGGTCCCGTAGCACAGTTACAACCTCCATTGCTTAAGTTCTAGCTGTATCTCTGAGTCACACGGTCTATTATTCTTCCCTATCCCATCACAGTAACTAATAATAACACCTAATGTTTATTGTGTGCTTATAATGCATCTTAGAAGTTTTTTAACTTATTTAGTCCTCAAAAAAAACCCATTATAAAGGCACAATTATTCTACCATCAGATTATTAACCTATTTATCAAATTAAGAAACTAAACAAATGGAGACTAAGTACCTCGCCCAAAAATCACACTGTAAATTATCTATGTATAGTTAAGATACAGAAAAGTGCAAAAACATAGAATGAAAGTTGCCATAAAATAAAAGTGTTTTTTAAGATTTTGTTAAAATATAGCTAACATACAATATTAGTTTCAGATGTACATCACAGTTATTCAACAGTATCCACCTGGCACTGTATGTAGTTATTACCATATTATTCATTATATTCCCTATGCTAAAGAAGTGATCACTATGGTAAGTCCAGCAACCATTGTACACCGTAACACGCTATCACAATATGATAGACTATATTCCCCATGCTGTATATTACATCCCCAAGGCTTATTTGTTTTATACTTGTAACTTTGAATCTCTTATTCCCCTTGACTTCCCCCCCTTTCCTAACTTTTCAATTACAGTTGACATTCAATATTATGTTATATTAATTTCAGGTGTACAGCATCGTGCTTAGACATTTATGTAATTTATGAAGTGATCCCCCTGACTAGTCTAGTGCCCACCTGGCACTATACCTAGTTATTAACATGTTATTGATTATACTCCCTATGTTTTGCTTTACATCCCCATAACTATTTTATAACTACCAATTTTATTTCTTAAGCCCTTCATCTGTTTTACCCTGCCCCCAAACACCTCTCATCTAACGCCCCAATAGATCTACTACCCATCTGACACCATACATAATTATCACAATATTACTGATTATGTGCCTTATGCTGTAGCCTACATCCCCATAACTACATTTTATCAACCAACTTGTACTTCTTAATCCCTTCCTCTTTTTTCACCCACACCCCCAATACCCCTCCCATCTGGCAACCATCAAAATGTTCTCTGTATCTATGAGTCTGATTTTGTTTTATTTGTTCATTTATTTTGTTGTTTAGATTCCACTTATAAACGAAATCATAAGACATTTGTCTTTCGCTGTCTGACTTACTACACTCAGCCCAATACCCTCTAGGTCAATCCATATCGTCATAGATGGCAAGATTTCATTATTTTTTATGGCTGAGTAATATTCCATTGTATATATACACCTCTTCTTTATCCATTCATATATTCAGAGACACCCAGGTTTCCTTCATATCTCGGCTACTGTAAATATGCTGTCATGAGCATATGGATGAGCACGTCCCCTCAAAGCAGCGTTTTGGGTTTCTTCAGATAAATATCCAGAAGTGGGATTACTGGGTCCTTCTTTGTCTCTTGTTACAATCTTTGTTTTAAAATCTATTTTGTCTGGTAGAAGTACTGCTGCCACAGCTTTTTTATTTTGTTTGATTGTTTCCCTTTTCATGAAGTGTCTTTTTCAATCCCTTCACTTTCAGTCTGTGTGTCTTTCAATCTGAAATGTCTCTTGTAGGCAGCATATGCAAGGGTCTTGTTTTCTTACGCATTCAGGCCCCTCATGTGTTGATCCATTTACAGTACTTGTTGATAAGTATGCCATTATTGCCATTTTATTATTCATATTTTTTATTTTTTTATTTTTTTATCTTTTCATCTTAAGGAAGTCCCTCTAAGATTCCTTGTAATACTTATTTGGTGGTGATGAACTCCTTTTGCTTTTTATTGTCTGGGAAGCTCCTTATCTGTTTTTCAAATCTAAATGAAAAACTCTTTGCTGGATAGAGTTATCTTGATTGTGGATCCTTGCTTTTTATCACTTTGAATATTTCCTGCCAATCCCTTCTGGCCTGCAAAGTTTCTGTTGAGAAATCAGCTGACATTTTTATGGGAGCTCCCTTGTAGGTAACTAATTGCTTTTCTCTTGCTGCTTTGAGGATTCTCTCTTTGTCTTTAACATTTGGCATTTTAATTATGATGTGTCTTGGTGCTGGGCCTCTTTGCGTTCATCGTGTTTGGGACTCTCTGCGCTTCCTGGGCTAGTGTATCTGTTTCCTTTGCCTGGTTAGGGAAGTTTTCTGTCATTATTTCTTCAAATAGGTATTCAATCCCTTGCTCTCTCTCTTCTCCTTTTGTTACCCCTATGATGTGAATGCTGGTATGTTTGATATTGTCCCAGAAGTCCCTTAAACTGTCCTCATTTTTTTTTGGGGGGGTGGTATTCCTTTTCCTTCTTGCTGCTCTTTTTGGGTATTGTCTGCTTCCTTATCTTCTAAATCTCTGATTCCATCCTCTGCTTCATCTAATCTACTGTTGGATTTCCTGTATTCATTTCTGCTATTGTATTCTTCATTTCTGACTGGTTCTTTTTTATGTTTTCTATCCTTGTTGGATGTTTCCTATCTCTTTGTTGAAGCTCTCCCTGAGAACAGCTGGGTCATGTTTTACTCTCATATCTGTCTTCAACCTGTGTTCCCTCACTCAGTGAAGAAACAACAAACTTTCAGTTACTCAAGTCAAAATGACCTGTGACTTTCCTGTTCCTAAATATACCTTCCCCATTCAATTCACCTCAATGTTCAGTCCTTTTTAGGTCCCACTTGTCTCCTGAATCCAGTCTCTTGCTTCCTGGTCCTCTCTCCTCTGGCCCACACTCCTCTTTGTTGTGCCAGGATTAGCACTGCTGCCCCCTTTGCTCTTGGGGCATCCTGGCCACCCTCCACTTCCACGCTCCATAGGTGCAGCCAGAGGGCTATTTCCAAGGCTTCACACATCACCACCACCGCTCTCACCAACAGCTCCCCGAGCCCTGCCACAGGCCTCAGGGTCAGCCCATTCTTTCCTCTCCTGCCTTATTGGACAAGTCTCTTTCTCTCCCTCTGTGCTCCAACCTCCAGAACCTTCCTTGCATTCTTCAGACACACCACATTCATTCACACCTGTGGCTCTTGCACATGCTCCTTCTCTTTCACCCATACTGTCCCCCTCTCCACCCCACTAGCCTGTCCCTGGTTAACGCCACAGTCTTTCAGATTCCACCAGAAAAGTCGAACTTCTTAGGGAGGCCTTGCCTGACCTTCCAGCCTGGATCAGGTTTTGTTGTTAACTGTTTATTAGATTTCTACAATACATTCTTTTCCTTCTGAGCGTTAACCTTAGTTGTTGATTATAAATACACTTCCTGGCGTGTTTCATTTGAAGTCATGCTTGTGGTATCCACTTAACTGTATACTCTGTGAGCTCAGGGACCACATCTTGTTGCACTCGTCATGTCACTCAGCTCACATAGCGCAGTGCCTGTAGAATAGGCAGTGATTTTTGCGTGAATGAATGATTTCATCTAAAATTCAGTGCAAACTTAATTCTTGTGGTGCCTAAGGACACACAGCAAGTACAGCCACAAACATTAGGCCCAGCTTTAGAAACCAGCTCACTCAAACCCCAACTGGCAAGGTTTTCTAAATCCCCACACAATCACCTCCATCCATACAATAGCTGACTTTCATTTCTAAAGAATCATAGACAGGTAAATGTTTCACAAAATCAATTATTCCTCCCCCCCGTAGGTGCTAAAGAACACTTGGCTACTGGGTCCTTGAAAATGAAATTTTGTTAATTTGGGGTAGATTTTAATGAAGGAGATTTCTATGCCCTATATATATATATATATATACCAAAAAATATATGTCACATCATCTGGTACAAATCTAGAGAAAACTCACCCTGCTAATGGCATGTGAAAACATGAATAATGAAGACACAAAGGTAGTAGAAAAACAGTCTTCTCTCTCTGATGTGTCTAGTCTGCATTATTTAAGAAAACTTTTCCAGGGAAAGGTAAGAGCAGCTTTTCGTTCTCAATGTGTCAATCAGTGTTTGAGTTAAATGAGTGGACAAAAGAAAAACCTCCAAAACAACAGAGATTTCAAACTGTTAAATTTCCTCCAAACTTCATTAACATAAACAGAACCAGAATACATGATATTCAGAAAGTGTCACAAATGGCCTCCCTGAGCTGAATAACGTGGGCTCAACCAAAAAATAAACACTGTCAGGGAAAACTGAGCTTCCACCAAAAGCAGGAATAAGCACTGCTCTGGGGGTGCTGAGACAAAAATACTGTTTACACAGAAACACAGGGTTTCCAGGGGCGGAGAGCAAGGTGCAGCTTTCGTGGGCGGCTGCCACCAAGCGGCCACTGAGGGTATTACAGCTACTTGAAATGTTTAATTTCCAAGACTCCCCCCCCAAAAAATTACATATAAAAATTCTCGAATCTAGAGATCATGTCCTAGGATTTTTCATCACTCTATCAAACCACCATTCTGATAAAGTAGATTTTCCCCCTGAAAAAGGGATTGGGAGGCAAAATAGAGCTAATAGTTAAGTTGAACAAGCATGCTTCATAAAATATAACCCTTTTTCTGTCCCTTAAAATTTATTCAGTGAGGTTGATTCTTTCCCTGCTCCAGGATGAAAATTCAGGCTCCCCAAGATTTTTCTGGTTACATGAAACGTTGTCACAACTTAATAATTAAAATAGTTGGCCTTACATACTGGTCAGAATTTCAATCTAGCACTAAAAGTGAGTCAACCCCAACTTGGCCAGACTCTAGCAGAAAGCTGACTGTTGGAGAAAGAAAGGAAATGTTCTCTCTCCTGCTTAGCATTTCTAATTTTTTTTCCATTCTTGCTTCAGTTTCCAACTTCCTACTTCTACCCCTGGATTAAGGCTCTTAGAAGGATGAAAAGGCAAGAGAGTTCTAAACCGGTGGGTAGCCCCTCTCCTGGGGGTTTCCATTGATTCTTGAAAGACCCTGTCACCAGGGATCTCCTACCTGTATTTGCTCAGACTGAGTGCTTTAGGGTGAATTATGTTCCCTCAAAATTCAGATGTTGAAGTATTAACCCCTCATATAATGATATTTGGAGATGAGGCTTTGGAGAGATAATTAAGGTTAGATGACGTCACTATGGGGATCTTCATGATGGAATTAGAATCTAAATTAGAAAAGACAACAGAGAACTTCCTCACTCTTTCTTTCCATATGGAGGCACTGAGGAAAGGCCACAGGTGCACAGAGCAAGAAGGCAGCCATCTGCAAACCAGGAAGACCGTGAAACCAACCATGCTGGCACCCAGATCTCAGACTCCCAGCTTTCGGCAGTGTGAGAAAATAAATTCCTGTTGTTTAAGCCACCCAGTCTATGGTTGTTTGTTATGACAACTCGAGCAGACTAACACACTGAGCCAGTGTGTCTTCTTTTTTTTTTTTTCAAGCCTCACACATTTTAACACATTTGCACTGGATCTATAAATCAATTTGAGAGAAGAGTAACATCTTTACACTATGTTAAATCTTCCAGTACATGACCAAAATATATCCTTTTACCAATTATTTCTTTCAGTGTTACATAGTTTTCTGGGTACAAGTTTTGTATATTTTTGTTCAATTTATTCCTAGGCATTTGATATTTTTGATATTATTTTAAATATAATTTACTTTTGCTTTCATTCATGTTCTCTGCTGTATAGCAATATGATTGATTTTTGTTTTTGATCTCGTAGTCAGCGTTGAGTGTGCCTTTATTCCGGCTGGCCGTGTACTCCTTCCTCAGCCCCAAAATGTGACAATACCTACAGCTCCTCTTTACCGAGATATTTGTGTCTCTCCAGGCAGCTTTCTTGGACGACATCTATAAGAACATCATGCCAGCCTTTGTTGACATGGCCCACAGCTAGTCCATGAGAAACACTCCTGCATTCTATGTCCCAAGATAAAAGGGTAGAGGCCAACCCAAGGGCAACTGAAACCACTTCTTACTTCTGCCCTGAAAGCAAGTACCCAGCCTGTCTCCCACCTTTTAAATTTACCTTGGGAGAGTCAGACACTCCACAGTGTTTCCATCAAAATTCACAGGTCATATAGTAAGCCTTCCCAATAGCCTCCTAGAAGACTCTCTGTGACGGTTAATTTTATATGTCAACTTCTCTGAGCCACAGTACCTAGATACGTAGTCAAATGTTAGCCCAGATGTTACTGTGAAGGTATTGGATGAGATTAACATTTCAATCAGTAGCATTTGAGTAAAGCAGATTACTCCACAATGTGGGTGGGCCTCATCTAATCATTTGAAGGTCTTAAGAAAAAGACAGACTTCCCCGAGGAAGAGAGAAGTCTGCCTCCAGATAGCTTTCAAACTCAAGCTGCTACATCAGCTCTTCCCTGGGTCTTCAGTCTGCCAGCCTGCCATGCAGATTTTGGACTTGCCAGCCTCCACCATAGAGTGAGCCAATTACTTAAAAATCAATCTCTCAATCTCTCAATCTCTCTCTCTCTCTCTCTCTCTCTCTCTCTCTCTCTCTCTCTCTCTCTCTCTCTCTCTCTCTCTCTCTCCATATATATCTCCTATTAGTTCTATTTCTCTGGAGAACTCACTAATGCACTCTCTCTTATGACTTGAAATATCAACAAAGCTTTCCCCATGCTTTCCCCAGTGGCATCAGGGCCTGAGATGAGAGGCACAGTGTGTGCAGAAGATGCTGGCAAATTGTATATGGGACCATGAGATGGGTACTGCTGCAAGCGCATTGGCATGTAGCAGCTGTGGCAATCATGCAAAGGACCCGGTTCACACCTGTGAGAGCAGAACAAGATGCTCTGACAAACAGCACACCAGCTGCACAGATCAGTAGTGATGCACAATCAGAATCCAGTGCAAGTGGTTAGGCCAGCCACGCCTGTGTCGTTTCCTTTGTGCGTATATTCCCTTTTCCAGCCTCTCTTATAGTTTGCAGGAAGGGCTGGCCGTGTCACACTGTCCTTGCCACTGAGATTAAAAGGGAAGTCTTTTTGGAGAGATGTTTCTTCCCTGGTGAAAGAAGAGAGAGCCACATGAGGATTTCTCCCCTCCCCCTCCTGATCCTCAAGTAACAGCTTGATGGCTAGAATACTGCAGCAGGACCGCAGGCATCTTGCAACAAATAAGCACTAGGTCTAAAGCCTATAGACTGAGGATGGAGAACTAGCAGGATGGAAACGGTCTCTGTTCTTGCTGATATTTCTGAGCTGCTGCCCACATCTGGAAGTACCTATACCTGGATGTTACTGGAGATTGTGTATCTTTATTAATCAGATTGTCTGTTGCTTACGGGGGAATGTATTGCCATACACATAAGAAAGGACAAGTCCTGTAACTTGTACATACAAAAAAATGTGCCACGAAGCATCTCCAAACCCCATCTTTCATAAAGCTAAAGGGTGGAGGGTGGGTGATAGAAGAGGGAAAAGGGGGATCAAATTGTGGTGATGGAAGGAAAACTGACTCTGGGTGGTGAACACACAATGTGATACATAGATGATGTATTATAGAATTGTACACTTGAAATCTATATAATTTTGCTAACAAATTTCACCCCAAAAAGTTTAATAAAAATTAAGAAAAAAAAAAAAGAAAGAGACACATGCAGAACCCGTAGTTTGGTGGTAAATCTGGCCACTCTTATTGGCCAGATTTACCACCAAACTATGACTCCTAGTGGAAAGACACAGTAGACAACTTAATAGATACCTTGGCTTCAGGTAACCTTTAATGCAGATGTTTCTACCCGACAGGAAAGAGGTGCTAAGTTGTAGCTTGCAGTTCATAAGATACTTGCTGGTGTTTACATATTGAAAAGAAAGGGAAGGTGTAGCAAAATAGCAAATAATCACATTAATAACAATAATGAGGAAAATACTACTAGCTCGTGAGTTAGTACTTTGGAGCTTATTTTGCCATCACTGGGTCACAGGATTTGCTAAGGTTGAGAATTCACAGACTTTTACGCATTGGACTTTCCCTTAACCTTCACTTTCACGCACTGTGTATTAACCCCACTAAATCAGTTTTCACACGGCAAAGGGAGACTCTTACATTAACGGATCAGGGAGAACATGAGCTTGTACCTGTCCACTAACGGCTCAGTGCTACCAACAGCACCATCTTGATCAAAACGACCAAAGGTGTCAGAGAATCTCGATTTTACTTTATTGCATTTGTTACCATATGAATTGAATATAAAGCATAAGAAAATAAGATTTTCAACACCAAACACAAAAAGCACCGGTCTCCTCAATGCAAAGTACAATAAAACAAAGATGAGACTCAATGTAGGGAAAGTAGCATGTATTTTTAGCCTCAATCTACCCTGTATCGTACGCAAACCAGTTACCAGCATCTTCAGTTGTGTATGAAAAGAAGACAATTAAATAATATGTACTAGATACTAGAACTACACTGTCACATATTGGGGCTAAAAGGTTAGGAACAAATCATGATTTTGTAATATTTCTTAATATACTGGCAAATCAACCATGTCACCCATGCACTCACAATATATAAATGTGTCATTCTATCTCTGTTCCTAGAGCCTCATACACGTTTTTGTAAGTATATTATGTACTTAAATAGGAGACTATACTATGCATTGTGCCCATCAAAACCACTGATAAAAGAATAATATACCGTCTCATTGGCTTCTTCCCAACATTTGCAGTTAAACGAAGTTCCACGTGGATATTTGCTGTGTTCCAGAAAACAGACCACAAAGGAAAACACAAGGTCTCTCCATCATTTCTCCCTGCTTCCCTAATAAACAGAACTTCTACGCCTACGGAAATAAGATGTCTGTCCCCAGGAAGCAACAATACCGCCCCCCCCCCCGCCCCCCTCTCCGGCCTCCCTGCCATGAGTCAGTATCTGGCCTTAGCTCTGTTTTCCTCCTAACAATCCCCCAGGAGCATTCCACACGGAAACCGACCTCTGATTGATTATAGACTAGCAATCAGGTCATTACCACACTCTACCTGTTACGCGCTAGGAACTGCCCTCAGCCTGGCACAGTGCCATACATTCAGCTCATTACAGAGGTTCCTGAGAGCGCCCCCTGGAACAAAACTTGTCCTTCCCACAACCCAGAGATGGGTCATTTATCTGTGAGCTGCTTGCAGTTTTGCCCTCTGCCTCCACCCACTTCTCACAGGAGTCAAAACGGCTTCATTTTATACAAAGTCCACTTCCCACACACTTCTCCTTCTGAGTGATAACGATCTTGAAATACGTTTCATTGCTTAACTTTAGCTCCTTCAGTCCAGTTACTTCTTATCTCTTCCGTGGGCAAATGACTCGCCCTCCTCCTTTTAATATTAGCCATTAATAGTCTCAATTAATAGCCTCCTGTCTCCACTTAGCCCCACAGAAATCTGCTTCAGCAGCACTCCGTTTTAAAAGTGCCTTCCACTGAAATTCCACACTCACCTCTTTGCACACCGTCTGTCCTAAATATTTTATAAATATTTACAATATTGGAGAGATTTCTAATAGTTATAAATATGGCCCTGACTATAAAACTTGAATAAATAATGATAAAGGGTCATTGTAAAGAAATTGATTGAAAACAATGAACAAAAGTCAATCTTAGTTTGATGAGTTTAATAAAAGACTCATGATTTTAAACTCATGATTTTCCTATAAACTCATGACTTTATGAAGAATTGTGATTGTTTTACCTTATTCCGTAAGGTTTGAAAAAGTGAAAAATGGCAAGACGCCTTTCAGTCCCATTTTTTTGTGAGAAAAAAAAATCCTGTCAGAAAGTGTTGTTAGATATTAAAATTAGTTAGCCAAAGGAGACTGTAGAGTTCCTAGCCTTGAGTGGCTGAAATTTCAAAATGAACTCTCATTTGCCTGTAAGGAAGCAGGGGATGATTTTAATGACCTTCGAAAGTCTAATTCTATCCAACATTATTATGCCCAAGTTGTATACAAGTTTGTTTTTTTTAAGATTCAAAATGTGCAACAGAAAGCACGAAAGCAATTGAATACAAATGCAAACTGTCTTCAGGAAAAATATACCTCTTGATCAAATGCTATAAGAAACTCACATAATCCTCTTTACATATCACTAATGATTTTGGTCTGAGATTAATTCTGGTTATATATCCTTTAGGAATGGTACAGTGTTTTTTTGTTTGTTTGTTTTAGGGGAGTGATAAAAAATTAACAACCACTTCTCATTTCATTAGAGGAAAAGAATCATTTAAACATTTTAATGTTCATGATTGCAAAGACTTAGAGGCAAATTAATGATATATTCCCTCGTCGTTTGTTCAGAAGTATATTCTACCTTGTTGGAGATATATTTATTTCACTTAATGAAGTAGCCAATGAAGACTCAGAACTGCTTATAATCAAACAGCAGCAATTTGGGATCAAGGAAGAATCCTGTGTTAATATGCAGAAAGAGTAGGGAAAAAGTCAGAGAATGGTTTATAGGTGAAAACTTAAGAATGAGGAAAAATTGAAGGGATCAGAAGTTGCTACAGCATAGGCGATCTCTCTCTTCACCATTGATTTATATGCCAAAGGCTCATTTTGAAACCACTTGTCTAAAATCTAGAGCATATATACATTCCCACACAATCATAGATTTTACGGGTTGGAAAGAGCCTCAAAGATCACTCAGGTCAAGCACTGCTCCGATATGTAATCACTCCTTATATCTTCCTTGCCTAGCAAATAATGTTATCAATGACAATTAAGTCTTTAGATTACATTACAAAATTGTGTTTACATAAGAAAGTACCCTAACATATTTAATAAACTCATAGTAGTACAGCCTCTTCCCACTCTGTACTGCAAAGTTTCCATGAAAAAAAGGGGATCGGGTCATATTTCCAATTTGAGGTGCCAGCTCCACAGACATATCTGCAGTCCTAAAACCCAAGTGGGAACATTTCCTGTCTCCACCCCATGTCTCCACCAGAGGGTGGAGGGCAAGAGCTAGAGCAGGGCTGTGAGGAATAAGATCAGGACTTGTGTTGGGGGTAAGAACAATAGACTAAGGGTTAGGGAAGAGGTGAGAGCCTGGAGATAATGCAGAGTGATAAGATTTACACCTTCTGTGTCTCATTCTGTCTTCCCGTGCTTGCTTTCAAACTCAGCACTGCTCTGAGAAGGCAAGCATCCTTTCACATGGATCCTTCTCTCTTCACACACAAGGTAGAAGTCCTGAGTATACTTTTCAGTAAATCATTCATATCATTTATTTGATATATATAATATATATATATTTCTGCTTCACACTGTATCTCTCTATCACTGTACACTTCTTGGTGTTCACCAGCAAGCTGAGAGTCTCTGGAGCACTGATGCCACACACCGTTCATGGCTGAATACCCAATGCCTATTCGTGACTGGCACAGATTGTGCTAAAATGTGTTTATAGGACAAGTGTTTATTAAATAAAGGGGAAAGAAGGGGATAAGAAGAAGGAGAAATAACAGAGGTCCCTTAGGGTCAGGAGAATAGGATTCTGTCTCCTCTCTTTAATCTCTTTCCCACTCCCAACCATCAGCCAGAGCTGGGCTGTGAGGGATGGAGGTGAGAACCAGCAGTAGAGAAATGAGAAATGACAGTTTCAGGGATGTGCCTTCCCTTTTCTCTCCCATTCCCACTTTCTGCCTCTTCACCAACCCTCACAGACACCTCCTCAAGGCAGGACTGAGTGCTTGAAGAGGTTGAATCTGAAATCACAAGGGCATGGTTTAATGGCAAAAGATGTCTTCAAGGGGTAAGAAGAAAGAGGAAAGAAAGGGGGAGATAAATGCCCGGTAGAAACAGAAGCAAACACTTCCTTATGTGGCACGACTTGTTAGTGCTCGCTAAGTAGCCACGTGCTTCTCCATGTTTCCCAAAACCATACATCAGGGTAGTGTCATGTGACTAATTCTTACCAGTGGAACACAAGCAGAAAAAAATATGCCAATTCTCATCTGAGAAAGGTTACAGTGGGTTCTCCTTTTCTGAGATTGCTTTTTCCCCTGCTACATTGACCTTGGAGGCTATTTGCTCCAGATGGCATTATTACAAGATGAAAGAGCTGTCAGAAATAAACTGCCCTTATATGAGGGTACATAAAGATTTTTTGTACAAAGCCACTGTAATGCAGGGACTTGTTTGTTACCACAGTCTAGCATAGCATCCCCTAACTGATACACATCTGTTCATACATCTGGTGCAGACATTAACGGGGGAAGGAAATTTGCTGGTCTTGCAGGTCAAGGGCTGCCAGACTTAGACACTGATACCCCATCCACACTTTCGAATCCAAAATTTGAAACCATCTCAAAGTCAACAATTCTTATTTCTACCTGTCACTTAACTAGAAGACTTAACAGTTTTAAAGAATTGCCTATAGGATATTCAAGCAATATATTCTCCTAGATACTCTGAAATCCACCCTTGAGTAAGGCTACACCAGCAGAGATGTGTTTATTGCATTGGCTACCACGTAGAATCATTCTGAGCTCACATGAGGCCATTGGACCAAGCAACGCTACAAAAGAGGTGAAACTCACTCCAGTATCCACTGTACAGATATTGTGAGCAGCTGCTCGTCATATTGCACAGAATCATCTTTATAAGAATCCTCTCAATAATTTTCTTTCTTGTCTGAATAGCAGTAACAATTGTTCTTCTCCTATAAAATAGAAAAGTATTATTAATAGTACCTATTTCATCAGGTACTTGTTGCAAGGATTGGACTAAGCAATTAATTTTACAAAGCTTAAAATGATGTCTGGAACAGAGTCAACCCCAAGTATATTTTTGCTGTTACTAGGAATTACTACAATCTTAATTGAACTGTAAATTGTGTTATTGCTCAATATGTCCTCTAACAGATAAGAGCCCAAACTGGAGCCTGTCAATAGCAGGTCTATCATATGTCTCCAACTTTGTTTTGTACCCCATTTCTTTCTCATTCTTTTCCAATGTATGTACCTTTACAGCATTTTATATATACCTTTAAGTTAGTCTGAACTCTTTCCAGAGCTGCAAAGACTATAAATAAAAAATAAAAAATTAACAGATGGAACCCTAAATTCTTTACCTACTGTTTATTAGCATTTGGAGAGAGAAAAAAATGAAACAACAGTGAAAAGCCTTTAGATATAAATAGAATTTTCTCCATTAGAGCATTCTCTTTCTTTCCTACTGGTATAAAAGTTTTAAACCTTAACACTTGTGATTGGAAGAACACACAAGCTCTAACTAGGCTCAGTAAACTAGTTTAACCAACCTTAATCAAAACTTTACAAAGGGCATACGCCTTTCAGCTAATTTATCTTCAAAACTCTCATGCTGAGGACTGAGAGTTGATTCAGCTCATGGCATGAGACATAAAAGGACTCTTTGCATAAAAGCTGTAACTGTGGTGGTCAATTTCCAAACAAATCCTTAAGATCCATGGTGTGATAATACATTTATAGAAAGAGTATTTAAAATATAAAATTGTCTGAAAAACCTGGGCTGCATGGTCAGAATGCTAACAGGCTTAACATACAATTGCCCCTGAGGTCAAAGCAAATGAGTTCTGTTCAGTTCAATAAATATTTTCTGCCTTTTATTTCCTGGTTAGTACACTATGCTCTAGAGACCTGTGAAGCTATACATAAAGTGTGGACCAAACCCTCCAAAATTCTGGAATTGCATAAGACACATTTAAATAATTATTCTTTATTGCTAAACACTCTTCATTGTTCTCAGAGCATTGATCACAAGTAGTCATTATACATTCATTGGCTTGTTTACATGTTTATTTTCTGCCTCTTCCACTAGATGGTTAGCTCACTGGAAGCAGGGCCATGACGTTTTGTGTATTGTGAGTTCAGTTCCTGGACAGAAGCCCATCTTCATTGTTAAGCACTCAATGTTTTCAAAATAATAATGCAGTCATATGTAAAATTAATGCAAATCGATAACTTTCATGTATACAAACGACAACACTTAGAAGCTGTAATGAAAAGATCCATTTCTAATGGCAAGAATAATTGTAAAAAGGATAAAATACCTAGGTATAAACCTAACAAGGAACGCGAAAAAACAATATGAGAAAAAATGGGATAGATTCCTGAAAGACACAAGAGAAGAACTGAATAAATGGAAAGACATAACAAATTAAGCTAATCCATAAATTTAAAAATCTCAGTAAGAATAGTAAAAAAGAAAATTTTTGTTCTGGGACTAGACAAGGTCATTGTAAAGTTCATATGAAAAAATAGACTGGTAATAATAATAAGGAAATCTCTGAAACAGAAAAAACTTACAAGCCAATAAATATACTATAAAACTTTAATAGTTAAAACAGTGTGGTATTAGGACATATAGAATAGACCAAAGAAGAGAAGATAAATTCCAGAAATAGGTTCCAATGTATCTGGGGATTTAGCACATGATAAAGGTGGTACTCAAATCTGTGGTGGTAAACATGAACTTTAATATATAATGCTGGGGACAACCAAATAGCTATCTGGAAAATGATACTACTGGATTCATAAATAACACCATATTCAAAGAAAATTTTCAAATGGATTTAGGATTTTTTTTTTAAATCATAATATGCTTGAATTCCTTTAAAGCTTCAAAGTAGAAGCAGCCTTTATAGCGATGACTAAGAAACAAGAAGTGAAAAGATTAAGTTCAGCTACATCGGATTCATAAACTACATTCATAAACTGCAAGAACAAGCTGGGAAAAAGTATTTGTAATTCACATCACTGTCAAATGACTATACTTATATATAAAGTACTAGAAATTTAAAAGAAAAATGGCAAAAACCTAGGAGAAATGTGGACAAAGAAAATGATCAGACAGTTCACGAAGAAAAAAATGTATATATAAATGGCCATTACACCTATAACAATACTCATAGTATTAGGTTGGTGCAAAAGTAATTGTGGCTTTTGCAATTATTTTTAACCTTTTAAACTGCATTACTTTTGCACCAACCTATAAAAAGAATGCAAATTAAAACTATAGTTCTCACTGTAATGAGCAGAATTCCATGAATACTCTATGATCTTCATCCCCTAGCGTTAAGCCCCAGGTAGTCCCTTTCCCTTGAGCGTGGCTGGGACCTATGACTTGCTTCTAACCGACAGAATGTAGCAACAGTGCTGGGTTGTCACTTCCTTGATTAGGTTATATTATGTGGCAAATGGGATGAGATGATACTCCATGATTATGTTACGTAAAATAAGACTTCATCTTAATGGAGATTTGATGGAGACTTACTGGAGACTCTCCTGATGGCCTTGAAGAAGCAATCTGATGTGACATTAACTGTCTATGGAAAGGGTCACATGGCTAGAACTGTAGGTGACATCTAGGTGCTGAGACCCCATTTCTACAAGCATAAGGAACTGATATCTTCCAACAACCACACGAATTTGGAAGAAGACCTTGAGCTTCAGATGAGACCGCTGTCCCAGCTGACACTTTGATTACAGCCCGTGAGACCCTAAACAAAGGAACCAACTAAAGTGTTCAGGGGTTGCTAATTCACAGAACTGTGAGATAATAAATATGGGTTGTGTTGAGCTGCTAAGTTTGTGGTAATTTGTTATGCAACAATCGGAAACTATTATACACGCCAATCATGTGAGTAAAAATAAAAAAGCATGTGATCCTCTGTTTTGCTAAGCTATCCACATGGGCCCTCTTACACATTGCTGGTGGAACACAAAATAGTTGAATGCCTGTGGGGGGCGGGGTGGGGGCACCCTGATGTCTAGCATAATGACATTTATATTTGTCATCTGGCCCAGCACTCTCACTTCTGGAAATCTATCCTATCCTTGCATACAGATGAAATAACATGTGTACAAAAGTTTTCATTAAAACAATGTTTAGAATAACAAATAACCCAAGGGTCCGACAATTGGGGATTGGTTAAATTATCTCGGATCATCTACTCAGTGGAATATTATGTATCCATAAAAAAAAGAAGAACGAGGAAGATCTCTATATAATGATATGGAAAAAATGTCCAAGATTTTTAGCTAAGTGGAAAAAAGCAAGCTTCAGAACTATGTATACAGAGGGTGCCAGAAAATGTATACACATTTTAAGAAATGAAAACTGTATTAAAATTGTAACACTCAATATATACTGATAACAAAAGATGAATACAAGTCACATTTGACTTCTACAATTACAAGAGGTGCTCAAAATGGTTACCGTCAGCGTCCAGACACTTCTGATTACGGTGAACTACTGCTTGACCAAAGTGTCCACTTGTATACCTTTTTTTGGCAACCCCAGTGTATTCTATGTATGTATGTATATATTTATATTGTTGCCTTTGTATAAGGAAACTTTAAGTATTTGCCTAAAGAAGCAAGATATTTTAAAATGGTTACCTGTAGGGAATGGAGAGAAACAAATGAATGGGGATAACACTGGGAGCAAGACTTCTTCATGAATACCTTTTTTTAAAATTATTTTTATTTTTTAAACATATAAATGCATTACCTATTAAAACTGATTTTATTTTTTTTAAAGTGTTGAATGGATGCTTATTTTTTTAAAAAAAGCACTATGTCCTAATGGGTATAGAGCCAAGATACAGAGATGACAATGGGTAAGGAGAGAGTGACAGAGTAACATCAGGTGACATGTCTTCCGGGGGACTGGTACACTGAGTAGGACGGTGAAAGATGTTCAAGAGTTTTAATAAATGGAGAAGCCTCAAAGGACATTACAGACAGTGAGAACTGTGTTCAAAGACGCAGTGGGATAAAACTGGCAGTACATCTAGGGAACAAAGGAGTCTGGTCTTATTAAATGTACCGGGTACTGACAGCTATGTAGTAAGAAAGGCAGGCAGAGACCAAACCAGGGAGTCCTTGGAAGCTCTTCTAAGGAATTCGAACTTTGCATAATAAAGTTTGTATTTTAAACTGATCATTCTCAAAGTTCTTTGGAGGATATAACAGAGGAGATCTGTATTCATTTTCTGTGGCCGCCATAACAAATTGTCACAAATTTGGTGGCTAAAAACAACAGAAATGTATTCTCTCATAGTTTGGGAATCCAGGAATCTGAGCCAGAAGTGTAAAATCGAGGTGTTGGCAGGGCCACACTGCCTCGGGGAGCTCTAGAGGAGAATCCATCCTTTGCCTCTCACAGCTTCTAGTGGTTGTCAGCATCCTTGGCTGTGGCTACAGAACTCCAATTTCTGCCTCCATCTTCACGTGGTTTTCTCGCCTGTGTCTCTGTATCTTCTATGCTGTCTCTTAGAGCGACACTTGGCTTTGCATGTAGGGCAAACCCAGGTAATCCAGGATGATCTCATCTTAAAATCTTAACTTAATTACATCTGCAAAGACCCTTTTTCCAAACAAGGTCGTATTCACAGGTCCCAGGGATTAAAACAAGAACGTATCTTTTCTAGGACCACCACGGTCAGTGCTAAGGACAGGAGACTATTTAGGAAGTGACAACAATTGACGAGATGAGAGGTGTTCAACAAGTATTCAAGTTTTCTGATTAAAAAATTCTCAGAACAAAGATCCTACAAGTCACTTACGATTTTCAGCAATCAACTCTGCATCTTCCTTTCTAAACCTACCCCTCTTGCTTTGACTTTTATCTAAGCAATTGAATGTACATTTGCAACAGCCTTCTCATCTCTTCTAAGCCTTTTCTCATATTTATATCATGACGACTGCGTAGCATTTTATTCTGTAGGGACAATTCCTGATCTAAAGTGGCAGTCCTCAGGGAGATTTTCTTCCTGAAAAAGACAAGTAGAGGTAGACAGGGTTCTACAAAAGACATTTTCAGGCAAGAAAGCCTGAGGCATGTAGGCTGCATTGAAGTTTCTGGTCAGGTCTGTGTGGCTGCGTACCAATCTTCATAAACCCTAGATATGAGAATTTCTAGAGTAATTTGTAATATATTAAAATAGAATACAGAATACCAAAGGAGGAAGCAAATCTTTGAACTTCACCTCGGAGTCAAGAGGCGGTTTCAAATGAAGGTGAACTATAAGCAAGCCAAAGCTCCCATCGCCTTTCCCTCTGAGAAGGTCATCTTCTGCCAGCGTTGGGTCAACAATTAAGTAGACAAGAGCAATCCTTCAGAACATGTCTGGTTACCCTTCTTGTGCCCCTAGCCAAATTTTAGTTATTGACCTTCGATCTAATTAACCAATGCCCTAGGTGATCCCTTACTTTCTAATCAGAAATTGCTCACTTTCTAACAGTCAAAGCTCCAACTCTAAACCACTCCTGGCCAAAAGAACTTTCTGCAATGATAGAATGTTCTATATATACACTATCCAATATGGCATCCACTAGCCACATGTGGCGATTAACTACTTAAACTGTGGCTGCTATGAGGGAGGAACTCATTTTCAATAATATTTAATTTTAATGAAGTTACATTGAAATAACCAAATGTGGCTGGTGGCTACCATATTGGACAGCACAACTCTAAATACGTTGGACACAGTATGTCGCCCAACTTCCTGTTTGAACGTAGTCAAGTTCTATCTTGGTATCAACCTTGGTCTTGGCCTATGGTTATAGTTACTTCTTGCTCTCAGGAAAGGGTCCAGCAATAGGAATCTATGGCCATCGATTATATTTCAATGGCATTAATTTAGAAGGTTTTACTCTTATTTTCTTCTCTCTTCTTTCTTCAAGATGTTATGAGACAAGATCCAGAGATGCTGACTAGATATTTTCAGAGAAATAATTACAACGGCGGGGGTCCCTAATAGCCACAATCTCACTTTGCAGTTTTGTTTCTTTTTGGATAAACTCACCCTTTCTTTCTGACCTCTCTTTCTAGATAAATTAACAAAGACTTCTTTAGATTTGTTCTATTGCATAATTTAAACATACATTTACATACACTATCATTGTAAGTATGAAGTTGTAAAAGTTTCTTACATTGTTTTCACATTCTTAACTACCAATTTCTGTATGGAGTGAATTGGCAATTTCATTGAAAGGGTGCGTATGTGGTATTTGGGTCTAGGCTCGTTCTCTTTCAAGAAATTCCTATAGATGCCTCTGAGAACACTAACAGGAAATCATCGTTTCAGTGGATGATTTTTTATCACAGCTACATCCTAAACGTTAAAGGAAAACTGAAGCTTTCAGTAAGTAAACCAGGCTGTCACGAAGGTCTTCACCAAATGAACCTGAAGTCTCCATTCCTGAAGAAGGAAAAACATTTCAACAATTCATTTGCCCCTTTATTTACAGTGTAAAAGGGAACTTTTAATTCTGAGATGCTGAAGAAATTGAGATGGTTGGGACGCTGAGACTACTGGCAGGGAGAGCTCGTATACCACTTATCAGATTACGCCACCATGATAAGCCTACAACAGAGAGAGCATAAGAAAAAAACAAGATTAAATCTATAAATAATAGAACCAGCATAAGAAGGAACAAGATCAAGTCTATATAACACTTAGCGCTTCTCAGAGAAGGCAGTAACAAAACCACATGATGTTATTATACATCATTAGTGTTTTAATAGAGTTGATTGCCCTACCATTGTTTCTGTTGTTGCTTTCTCTCTCTTCTCAAATAAAGTTATTTTTGTGACACAAACAGACATTAGAGAAAAAATGTCTCGACAGACTCCTTCTCAGTGGTGGTTAGCAACAGGCTATAATTATTCATTTCTGTTAGGAGTCATCAATTAGGTATAAGAATTTTGAGAGCAGCTTGAGCAGATTGATTCATGGGTTTACATTTAAAATAGATGTTTGATTGATAGATGATAGATAGACAGATAGGGAGATATGTATTTTTAAAACACAAGTTATTAATTTATGTGTCTGGTTTATTAAATGGTCTTCAAATCCATTAGAATACATTATTTCACATATTTCTTCACAGATGTGAGTTTCCTTTAAAACAGAATCCTAGACTTTAAAGGGACTTTAGCCATCGTCAAGAGGCTAACCTTGGTTCTAACCTTGTCTTTGCTGTGTGACCTTTAGAAATATATTTAACCTTTTTCTGTTTCAGTTTCCTCATCTGTAAAATGAGAAAAACAGTACCTACTTCACTATGATGTTGTAAGGATTAAATGAGTTCACTGTTGTCAAGCCCATAGAACACTGTTTGGCAGACAGTGCTTGGTAATTGTTGGTTCCCATCAGCCCCACTGTCACCACCATCATCATCATCATCATCGTTTTACAGACGAAACAGCAGTGGCTGGGTAGGTGAAGTGGTTCTTTCAAATCATACAACCGACATTAAGCACATAAAAGAACCTAAGTCTGTTGGCATCTCGCCCTGTGTTCTCACCATGCCATGCGGCCTGGACTGTTCTATGCTGTAGCATTCTAGACTACACTTCCTTCTGCATAAAGTCCTTATCAGGCACGTAATTTAAGAAGGAAAGAATTGAGGGATGAGAGAACTTAGAGATGCCAATTCCAGAGGTCTCAAGGCAACGCCAAATAGACAAATGGCTCATGAAACCAGTCATGTCAGCGTCACTGCTAACGGTCCCCACACCCAATGCATCTCCCCATCTGTTGCTCTCCCTAAAATCCCTTTTTCTAACGAACAACTTTTATTATATAATAAAAATAAATAACAAGAGATATTGTTTAGTTGTAACAACCACACCACACATTACTCACATCAGTGTTACTCTTAATGAATGAGGCCATAAGATAAACTGTACTAATATATAAAATATTAGCATAATGAATAAGCACATAGAAGCATTAACCATGGAGCAAGAGTTGTTGAAGTGGGGAAGGAAATGAAACATACTGGATGTCTGGGTACTGAAATCAAATTTCACAATTTGCTGAAAGCCAAGGGAACACTTCCTGGGCTGGCACAGCTAGGGGTAGAGTAGATTTCCACCATGAGCCATTTCACAAACAGGGAGCAGACACATGAAAGGCAAGAACTGTTTTGTTCCTTCCAGCAAACACCAGTCCCACTCCAAATCCAAGTCCAGTGAGGTCAATACCCAGGTAAAAAAATGACCATCATGGCGACCTTGAAGGACAGCCAGCAAAACATTTTGATGTTACGTCTCCTAATCTTTGTCAGGATTCAGGGGCAAAAAGGGGCTCTTGCACAGATATATTTTATATTTCAGAGTTTTACATAGCATAAAAAAAAAAAGAAAAAAGAAATCATCTACAACTTTGCCATCTATTCCTGTATTCCACAGGAACAATACTCAGCTTCTACCTGAAATGCCTTAAACATTATGCCTTAAACTCTTTACATTAGAAACCTAATGTACAAAGGCTACTTTGACTATAAAGGCTTCATGAAAATCCATATATTGAAGCTCAGAAAGGCTTTTCTTTCATTCCCATGTAGTGTTTGCAAACCATGCTGATGCATTTTATCAGGAGTCACACTGGCTCAAGTACAGCGATGAAAACAATTTGAACCAAAAAAAAAAAAAAAAAACCCTCATTTTTTCAAGTTTTTAGCTTTAAATATCCATCAATAGGATGGGAGCTGTTATTTTCTCCACATCGGCCCTAAGCACTGTGCAGAGCATTTGAAGATCATTATTTCTGAAAAGTGTACTTGGCCATTGTCATATGGTCGCTGTCACATCAAAGCTTTCTCTCTTTTGCAAGAACCAATTTTTTCTGCCTAGCACTTTCACCTAGCTGCTATGGAACACTAGGAAGCATTGATCAATTAGAGCAATTGTTTTAATGAGAAAGACTGGTTTTTGTATATGTAGAATGGCAATTTGCTTTACTCTAAATGTATCCCTTTCTCTTGCCTTCCTCACACGCCATCAAAGCACCCATTTCCTAAATGATATATAATTTTCTAGCTGGGAGGCAAAACCCTGCTGAGTAGCTAGGCATTATTTCATTTGTCCCACTAATCACAGAGAAGCCAATTAATATATAAGGAACAGTAGCTAGATTAAAGAAACATGGAACATAGATTAAAGACCACAGAGTAAACCAAGTAAAGTGTCAACTCAATAGGATAGCATAGAACTAGGCATGTAGTAGACAGTCAATAGATGGTACTAGTTCACTAACTGATATTGTTATTTACCCAGGAGCAACTTTCATTTCCTAAGAGAACACTTAAAATAAATTTCTGCTGATAGAATTTAAGGTACAGGAGACAGTAAGAGGTTTTCTGTTTTTGTTTTTATTTTGTACCCATTCAATTGCATCATATATTCGATCACTGAACTTTGACTAAATGCAAATTTCATCTTATGTTTGTCTCTATGTACCATATAATTGAAAAAAACTATTGAAATTGAATGAAGTGGCTTCTCAGATGTGGTCCCTGATTTAGTACTGGTCTGGTAAGTGCTGGAATAAAGCATTCTTGGATGGATGTGGAGAGTGAAAATATTTAACTATCTTGTTGTTCCACTGAACCTTGACATGGATGGAGATAGAAGGCGATACCACTTTGCAATTAATCAGGAAAACTGACCCCATTAGTTTGTGAAAGGCAAACAGATTTCTTCATAAGCCTTAGTTTTCCTTACTACCATCAACTAAAGGAAAGAAAAATGAGGTCAAAAACGTAAAGAATAAAGGAAGAACTGATGAACAAACAAGCCAAAATATAATAGTATTTTTTGGGGAAAATAGTATTTTACAAAGATTTTCAGAAAGAGTATAATAGAAATATCTGTTTGTTGATGCATACACACACACACACACACGCACACACACACACTGAGATATATGTGTATGTTTCCGTAAACATCAAGATTTGTTATGCCTTTGGAAACTATTGACTGGGGTGAAAGTCAATACATCTTGATGTCACCACAACAAAATCAATAATTTCTTAATAGTTTACCAAGACTCATGGGATTTAATGCACCTAATGACTATGAAGTAAAGGAAAACTATTACACTTTCTTCCAGGAAAACTTGATAAAGGACATAATACCAGTGTCAGACGCTTGGAACCAAAACCTGTGCCCCTTCCTTCACTGAACGAAGGCAAGTGAAGCATCACCTTTCCCAGGATTACAGATGACAACTCTGAAATTTGAGCAAGTAGAAAAGAGTAACAGGAAGGATCCCCAGGGAAGAAAACACTCATTAGAAAACTGATTCAGTGTTTTCCTCTAAAGCAGGCATCTGTGTCTATGAAGTAAATAGTACCCCGCCCCCCGATAAATATAATTTTATTTACTTTCTTAGGTCCCAGACTTGCCTTATGGTGATTATATATTGGTCTTTTCCTAGTTTCCCACTTACTTCCAGAGATTAATAAACACAGATACTTCAAATGCTTTAACAAACAACCCCAATCCAAAGGGACTTAGTGACAGACAGAAAAATACAGTTCTGGAACAGTCTATATCCTTCCTTAGGATCACCTTAATATTTGTTTCCACTTCAGGAATGCAGAAATCAAAAGATGGCCAAACGTCTACAGGGCAGATATAATGATTCATCTATAATTAGAGGCTAGGCCAATGTGGCCAGTCGTTAAAATCATTTGGGTTAAATCCAATATAGAGAAGCTCTATACACTGAATTGTAGGAATGCGTGATGTGAATTGTTTGACAAAAATGCAGAACGAATGTTTCCCACTGCTTCTAGATGGTATTAATAAGTCAAACCCTGGAAATAAAAATGGAGGTCAAAGCAAACAATAGAGTAAGCAAAAACATGGGCTCCCTCAAGAATAAATTTCTAATGATGAATTTCTCTAGAAAATTACCAAACTACCTTTAGCTGAAATCACCGATGAGATCTGGCTCCCATTTTGTAAGGTTCACACAGGGAAATACTACACAAATATGAGCTCCAGAAAATAATGGCTGATAATATTCCCCTAAAGAGAACAGAGACGTGAGTTGTTCTTTGCAGACATTGCCAATATATACAGCAGGACATGTTTTAAAAAGGAGGGAAAACCCAATGCAGGTACAAAATTAAAGACACCAATTAAAATTTCCACAAGTTACCCCAATTTATCTGAAATGATTCTAAGGGCGAGACTGTTGCATACGTCCCGCATTCATGGCAGGGAATATCAGTGATGGCAAAACTCTTGAGTGTATCACAATTTGTTTTTCAGAGAGCTTGCCCATGAATTATCATAATTGAGCCTCACGAATAAACTTTTAAATGGCCTGGAAATAAGTTATTATCCCCTCTTAACAAACAAGGAAACCTACAACAAGAAACATGTAATTAGTCCAAGATCACACAATTAGTAAGGGGCAGAACTGTATTTGGATCCATGTCTTCTAGTCACAAACTCAAAGCACTTCTTTGGATGTCAAGGAGAAGTTTTTCGTCAGGGTTCTCCAGAGAAACAGAAGCAATACGGAATATAAATGTGTGTGTGCGTGTGTGTCTGAGTGTGTGTGTGTGTGTGTGTGTGTGTGTGTACAGAGAAAAAGAGACTGAGATTTTAAGAAATTGGCTCACACAATCGTGGGGGCTGACAAGTCTAAAATCTGCAGGGCATCCAACAGACTAGAAACTCAAGCAGAATTTTTATGTTGCAGTCATAAGATAGAATTTCATCTTCTTCCAGAAACCTCAGTCTTTGCTCTTAAGGTCTTCAACTGGTTAGATGAGGCCCATCCACATTATGGAAGGTAGTCTGCTTTATTTAAAGTCAGTTGATTATAAATGTTAATCACATCTAAGAAATACCTTTACAACTTAAGGGCTAGCGTTTGACCAAATTACTAGACACCATAGCCTAGCCAAGTGTGACACATAAAAGTAACAATCACACCACCATTTCTATCAAAAATATAAAAAAAAAAGAAAAGAAAAAAGAAACAAACAAACAAACAAAACTGTTCTTTTCAGTAAGATTCTAATATCTGCTTTTGCACATTTTCTAGAACAAGCTAGTGATAGTAAGATCTAACTAGATAAAATTACTCATTCAAATGTCTACCTCTAACATTACTATCTTAAAGTACATAGTCTACTTTTATATAACCTAGAGCATCATTTAATACCAGGTGTTCTATCTATTAGGACTACTGTGAAACATGAAAAATGGTTACTTCTCTCATAACCAGTCTTAGGAAGCCCTTTTTGGTTGACCAAGTTCCAACTCTTAAATGATCTAAGGGGTGCTTCTAAAAATGTGGGTGATGGATTACTCTCCTTAGAATCCTCTGGGGACCACTATATTTTAACAAGCATCCTAGACAATATTTATGTGCAATATAGTATAAGAACCACTGAACCAGAAGATTAGAGCAGTAAAGGTACAAGTAAGACTCAGACACTAACATGGAACCCTCTACACATTGCACTCAGAAATAGCTGAGTAGAGATCAAAAAAAGAAAGAAAAACAAAACTCCCTAGCTTTGGCAAAAATAAAGACATTGGTCCTTATCGTATTCCTTCAAACAAATGCCCCAGTGCCCAGTAAAAGTGGGAAACAAACACATAAACGCCAATAGAAAGTAACTTTGGAAGGGAAGGAATAGATAGACCCATAATGCAGAGTGATCGCCATGGGCTCTGCAGCAGTGAAAGAGAACTGCACCGTGGGGGACATTCCACTGTGTGACTGGCAGAGGGTACTTTATCAGCACAAGGCCCAATTTCAGCTGATCAAGTGCCCTGAAATTGGTAGACTGTTGTTCTTTGAGGAGCTTTTAAACTAGAATCCATATAAGTGAAGAATAGAAAAACAGTGTAGTGTCATCCTGAGAAGAGAAAAATCTAAAATTTTGAGAAATCTGCTTTCTAAAGTTATACTAGATTTGGAACATATCAGAATTATTAAATTCATCTCCCTTGTCTTCAGCTCCCCATAAACCATTACAGCAAGATAAAATTTTATCCTGGTTTAAACCCTTCTGAGGGAGGTTTTGGAAAACCTCTTGATAATTTCTTATATGGCTGTGCTTCATTACAGAAACAAAACAAAATGCGTACATTAAGTATATGTACCACCATTCATTATTGAGGCTACTAGAAAATTTTAAATTACATGCAGGGCTTGCATTATATTCTGTTGGACTACATTGATTTAAACATGAAGTATGCCCACTGAGGTGAATTAAATTTATTTTCACATTATTGAAAATTTAGGCATCTAAAATTATACAATATAATTAGAGGCCTAACGTAGATAACTTAGTATGATTTAATCTTACGTATATTCATAGTGTACATAAAAAAAGATCTCTCTACGTAATTGTAACCCAAAAGTTTGTCCTGGAAAAAAATGATATTGGTTACTGTTTGGTTGATTTTTCAAAAGTTGATTGTAGAGTGCTTTTTACAACGCGAATATTTTTTCATTGATTTGATAGAACTAATAAAGCTTTTTAAAGCACAGAACGAATTTATACCAAATAAAAAATAAATAAATAAATAAAATAAAATAAAATAAAATGACTAAAACTTTCCTTAATTTAGAGGATGTCTTCTACACGGTTACTTTAAATATGAACTCTTGGTGAGGGCATCGAGAAAAGGGAATCCTAGTGTACTCTCGTTGGGAATGCAAACTGGTACAATCACTATGAAAAACAATATGGAAGTTCCTCAAAACATTAATTATGGAATGACCATATAATCCAGCAATCCCACTTCTGGGTATATCCAAAGGAATTGAAATCAGGATCTTGTAAAGATCTGTACCCCCATATTCACTGTAGCATTACTCACGATAGCCAAAATATGGAAACAACCTAAGTGTATGTCAACAGATGCATGGATATATACAAATATAATGGAATGTTATTCAGTCCTGAGGAAAAAGGAAATTCTATTATTTGCAACAACTCACTTGAAACCTGAAAGCATTATGCTAAGTGAAATATGTCAGACAGGGAAAGACAAATATTGCATGCTATCACTTTTATGTGGAACCTAAAAAAGTCGAACTCAGAAATAGAGTAGAATGGTGGTTACCAAGGGTGCATTGTGGGGAAAATGGGGAGATATTGGTCAAAGGGTACAAACTTCCAGTTATAAGATCAACAAGTTCTGGGGATCTAACGTACACCATGGTGAGTATAACTAAGAATATTATATCACATACTTGAATGTTGCTAAGAGACTAGAGCCCAAATGTTCTCATCACAAAAAAGAAACAGTAACTATGGCTGGAAGGAGGTCTTACCTAACGCTATAGTGGTAATTATTTTGCAGTATATAAACACATTAAATCAACAAGTCATGCACCTTAAATTTACACAATGTTATATCTCAATTATATCTCTGGAGGAAAATAAATAAGTAAAAGAAGTAGTGGAGACAAGTATGCATTTTAAATATACCATCTAGAAGAATTAATTTTATACACAGCTATTTGGGAAAGTATCTATTCAACAAATAGAAACCAGCATGTAGTTTTTTTTCTAAAAGACCCTTCACCTTGTAATTTTCAAAAAATATCAAGCACAGTAAAAACAACATGTAAATATACTCTGTTTCCCCGAAAATAAGACCTAGCTGAACAATCAGCTCTAATACGTCTTTTGGAGCAAAAATTAATATAAGACTGGTATATTAAATTATATATTATATTATATTATATTATATTATATTATATTATATTATATTATATTATATTATACCCGGTATTACATTATATTACATTATATTGTATTATATTATATTATATTATACCCAGTCTTATAGTAAAATAAGACTGAGTCTCTTGTTAATTTTTTCTCCAAAAGACACATTAGAGCTGATTGTTCAGCTAGGTCTTATTTTCGTGGAAACATGGTATATATTTATATGTTATAAATTTAATTAATTTGTTTAATTAATGAATGAATTATCCTAGTGTTTAGGGGACTCTAGTGTAAAAAGCAATAGTCTGGAATAGAAAGAAATGGGTTTGATTTATGGTCCTTGCCCTTCTTAATTTACATGTTCATAAGCATATTACTTAACTCTGGGTGCTGTCAGTGGTCTCTCTGGAGGCTGGGTGTGTCAATACCCTCTTCACAACATTGCTATTAGCACGCTTAGCAGGATTTCTGGGTCAAAGTAACAAATTTAAGCTGTAACACAGAACCTCCCTCCACTGATATCCAAGCAAATGAGAATAAAAAGCTACAGCAACCAACAAAAGGAAAAAGAATTAAGTTAGGGATGTGCATTTTAAAGGAAATTTGCAGGGGACTTCGGAGTGGAGGGAGGGGCATGTCTCATTTCTAATCGCGTCCCTCCCACCAGACCCCACCCAGCCTCAGAAGGAGCATCAGGGAGTTTAAATAGTCTTGAAATTTTTATTTATACCCACTGAACAGAAGCATTCTGACTGTGTATCTTAGTCTTCTTCTTCTTTCAACAGAGGAGGGATGGAATGGTTCCTGGGGTGAAGCAGCTTAAATGGAGAAAGCAGTCAGTGTGGGTGACTCTCTGATGAAAAGGAAGGTTCCAGAGATACACCTTGAACAGGGATGTTCAAGGATACCCTTGATGCTGGTACTCAAGGTTACCCCTCTCCCATGAGAATGTAATATGTTGCCTAGCTCAGGATATTGAACATTTAATAAAATCTTGGAGGCAGAACAGATCCGCTGACCTCTCCTCTTCTCTATTTTCTCCTTAGTCCACTTCAAAATGGGTAGAAGACAAAACAAACAAACAAAACAAAAAACTTGGCTTTCAAACTGTAGCTTGGAAAGGAAAACTAACTCTTCTCATATATGACAAGAAGAGGGTTAAGAAGTCACCTGGCTCTATACTAGATCAAATAGAATGTCAACACAGAACTGCCAAAGCATAAGCGAGGTGAAAAGAAATAGTATGGCAACTAGCAAACATGTAACAGCTCAAAGGGTGTGTAAAGTAAAAGGAGCAGAATATCAAAAAGTCAAAGAACCAGGGTAGAAAGAAAAATGACTAGATGAACAGAGGGAAATTCCTCTACAAATTGTGTTATTCTATTAAAAAAACCGTAATTATTTAATACATACAGTACGATGATAAAAGGATAGAATGAGATGAAAAGAGATAAATTAATGTTTAAGTCGGCATCACTTTGGAACAAAAAAATACGAGCATATTAGAACTAGCAAGGACCTGAATAGACATTGCTAAGAAGCAAATTACTGGCAAGTGGAATGCTGAAAGCCAATGAATGCAGATACAAAAGATAAAGATTTAAACAAGGAATTACATTTTATGGAGGACAAAGATGATCCATTCTAAGAAGAATCGGTGGCCCTGAGATGGAGTATCCAACAAGTTAATCTGAAAAACATGTTGTAAGTTATAGTACAAGAAAAAATAACCCCAGAGCTTCCAAAAAAAAAAAAATTTGATGTATTAGAGTGAAAGACCATATCCTGATGGAGCATATCAAATGAAGATGTTATCACAGGAGAACTCTGCATAATCTGTAACACTGCAAACCAGTACATTTGATTTGGACAGCAATATTACAAAATGAACATCAAGGCACATAATACATTTTTTCCCCATTTTTACCACTCCCAAGACATAATGGAATGACTATAAACTTTGAGCTCAAATAGACATGGATTCCATTTCTGATAGTACAACTCAGCCTCACTTTCTTCAGTGATGAAAAGGTGATAATGGTAACTACACTAAGATTTCTGTGAAAATTAAATATGACAATGATGTCTATAAATTCCTACCACCCTATGGACACGAAATTGATTTTACTACCTATGTTTTCTCTCCCCTTCTTGCTGTCCCCACAACACACACACATGAACATATATATATGAACATGAATGCACACGTACATATACAAACACACATATATATGCAAGAAAATTTAAGGAAATAATATAATCAAACAGAGCCTAGTGCCATTTAAGAACTGAGGGGAAATGGCAGGTCATTCTGGTGACATGGCCTAAACCATTAAAAGGGATTGGTAGCTCTCCAGGTACAAAGTTGGCAATACGAGGAAGACAGGATCCAAAGAGACCCAGAAGAAGAAGACAGCAGCCAGGGCAGAATCAAGAATCAGCCCACGCTAGGTCTCACCCATCGCCAAGTACAAACAGCCTTCCTCCATGTACCTGGACTCCATCTTAAAATACTGAAAACCATTGTATAACAGAACTTGGATGTCGCTATTTAATTCATCCAATTGGTCTAAGCTTTAAACTGACTTGCACATGTAGGTAATTTCCCCCCAATAACTAGAAGATGAGCTCATGAGAAAAAGAACAGATCAGTCGTAGCGAAAAAAAAATTACTTTCCTCTGCACATCACAGTTGTAGAATGAGTTAAAATTTTGTAGATGTTGCATGTGAAAACTCTTTAAAAAACTGACAAGCTAATTTCAGATGTTATTAGACTTATTCATTCTTACTGCTAATAGCTCTCCATATTATTATTCTTGTGATGGCAGGAAAAGATTATTTATTTCTAAAGGTCCTAAGTTATAATATTATTTTACAGTACATGACACCAGATGTCTGAAAATCACATAATGGGTCCACGCATTATGGAAGGTCTTTTTTCTCTCTTCTTATAGAGGCTGTTAGACAATATTTCCAGATTCCAGTTTTGAATCCACTGCTGATGTTTTCCCAGCCTCTATTGTTGCCTTCAGTTTGTTCCTCCATTTCCTAATTACTCACTTGTTTCTTCATCCTATTTATAGCTATTTTTTCCTACACTATTGGAATGATTTTCAGCTGCAATATTCACTCTTTCAAATTATTTCCAGGGGGGAGAAAAATCTCATCTTCTACAGAAACAGCCAACCTTACAGTGATTCATTTTATTGTCTAGATCTTTGTATGATTAAAAGACCTTTTCATATTATTCATGAATTTAAACTGATTCATCCATACAATCTAGATCTTAAGCTGTTAAGGACTACAATTACCCAATGACATTTTCAAGGCTAAGTGGAGAATCTGCATTGAAATTGTTTTTCCTAAAAATAAAATAAAATAAAATAAAATAAAATAAAAATAAAAATAAAATAAAAGATGTCAGCGCTTACCTCACCTTTTAACTTAGGCTGAAGAACCAAAGAAATAGGTTTATATTTTTTAAGGTGGGAAGGATTCTTAATAACTGCCTGAAGTGATAAACTGTAATACAAAGGTGGATTTGGGCACTAATGGATTTCTGCTTAATAGAGTCACACATCTATGTAAATCACTACTGGGAAACGATTTTGTGTAGGTGTACTACTTTTTAAAACTCCCTTGTTTTGTCCATTCTATAAGAAATATATGTTCCTTATGGAAATTTAAAGAACAAAGCCAAGAAAAAAATCAATCTTACTCTCACTATACAAAACAATATCAATGCTAACATTTGGTGAATTGATTTTTCTTTTTTCGTTTATCTAAATGGAATTTTGGGTTTTGTTTTGTCCTTTTCACTTCTTGGTTTTACATAATTGTGTTCATTCTGTATATGCAACTTCATAAGTATATATAAATATATAAGCATATACCTGTATTTACATAAATACATAGCTTTCTTTGCAGTGTCTATGTACCTTACTTTCTTTACTATGGCATGAAATTTCTATCATAAATTTTTACAAAAGCACCTTAAAACAATTATATAATATCCCATGGAGTGGTATGATATGAGCTTATTTAACTATTCTACTCTATGGCTTGTTAAAATGGTTTCCAGTTTTAACTATTACAGAAAGCAGAAAATGTTTTCATTATTTGTGCTTAGTTCCTTAGGATTGATTTCCAGAAATGGAGTTATTAGTTCAAAGGGAACAAATATTTCAAGATATATGTTACCAAAATGTTCTTAAAAGATTTGTAATAATTTGCACTCCCTCTTTTAAGGTATGGATGTACCCCTTCTACTAAGCATTCTCATTGAAAATAAATTATGTTCATTTTCTGGGAAGAAATGATATTTTATTATCATCTTAATTTGTAAGTATCTGATTACTGTAACATTGAAAATGTTTTCATACACTCATTATTTGTTGGTGCTGTCTTTTGTGACTTTTCTGGTAATGATTTTTGCATTTTTATCTGTTGTGGCTTTAAGGTTTCTATTATTGATTTTTGTGGTATTTTATAAAAAAGAAAATGAACATGATTTGATGTTGATTCAAAAAATGCCCAAAGTATTTGCCTCTTAATTCTGATTGTTTTTGTAGGCAAAGTTTTTATTTTTGTAGTATAAAATCTGTCGTTGCCCTTATGGTGTTTTCCATTATTGTTAAATTCAGTAAGTCATCCCTCATATAGAGATTTGATAGTTTCTTCTAAACTTTTTAAATTATATGACTTTTACATTAATTTCTTTATCCTTGTGTATGATATGAGATAAAACTAACAATTGTCACACCAATAAGCTTTAATTAAAAAGAAGTCCAAACATATCACTTGTTGTACACACGTGACAAGGTGTCCCAATACCATTTATTAAATACTACTTCCTTTAACAATTTGTTTGCCTTCCTCTACCGTACATTGAAACTTACGTATCAGAGGATTCATTTAAGCTATATGGTTCTAGTGATCGGGCCATATCAGACCTGCACTTCTGAAAGTATTCAGGCTTCATAACACATCTTAACGTAGAGTTCCTAACTACTTATTAATACTCTTTTTAAAATATATATATTTTTTATTCTTTGTAAAATTTTATTACTTTTTACAATGTTCCTCCCAAAAGAATTCCATCAGGACTTTGAATAACTATATTAAAATGACAAATTAATTTGAGACAAGTTAACAATTGTATACCACTTAACTCTACCAGACAACAAAAAAGTATGTCTCTCATTTGTTTTATTTTAGGTCATTTTGTAAGCTTATTCTAGGTCATCTGGTAATTTTGCAGTTTTTTTAAGGTGGGTTCTGCTTATCTATTATTCAGATTATTTCTAATAATTTTAGGTTTGTGTTGTTTCATGTTCACAGACTCTCTATTTCATTGTACTCTGTAATATAAGTAGTTATATAGATACCAAGAAAACCTAATGAAATATTTTGTTTACCCTATATTCCAACTCATTATTTACCCTTTTATAAAATTTAGTGATTCTTCATTTGAAATTATTTAGAGTTTCTAATAATGTAATACATTATAATATAATATATATAATTATAAACATATCACATAAATACATTAATGTAATATAATCCTAATATATTTAAAGTTTCTAATATTATCACATGCTTCATTCCTTCATATATTTACAACCCTTTATATATGTGTACTATTTCACTGTCTTAACCAGATCTTCCAGATTTCTAGATTTATAGTACTGAGGATACAAGTTAATATACTAGGAACTGATTTTTTTTAATGTTCTCAAAAAGCAACTTATTTAAAATAAAATCGATGATAAGTCTTCATTAAGATGTGAGGTATCCTGGTATAAAGCAAGATTCTTTTGCAATTATTCATAATTTCCATATGTAAAGAGTGCTTCAAATGAACCCCATTTGTGATTACTACATGTAAAATGCTATTTATTGGAATCATAAATGAATTCTTAAAATCAAAAATATAGTTTAAAGCCTTCCATGAGCACCTCAGTTGATTCTAATTCATTGGCCATCCCTGCTATGTATTCGATTATGAAAATTTGCAGTGGTAGGAGCTTGTGAAAAATACTCCTGCTTTCATTTATTATGCATTGTAACATAAAGAAAATGCACAGAATAATAACATGTTATTTAAAGACTGGTTTCAATCTTCTTGATATCAGATCTAATGCATAAGAAGAAGAAAATACTCTGGCAACCACAAGATATGGGCCACTTTTTTTCTTTTTTTTTTTAATTTTTAAAGGACACATTTTTAGAAAAACTAGAAAACAGGTATACTTAGTAAATGTTTGAAGTGTTGCAGAAGGCAACATAACTGGAAAATAACTGTAAAGACAAAAAATCGTAGAAGAAAATTATTCTAGTCAGACAGAATATGGGGGATACAGACTTAATATGGTCTTTGGTAGGATTCAGGAAGGGCTATGTATAAGAACTTAAAATGCAACCTTTTTGTCCTACACTTTCCCTTGAAACTGAAAATGCAGATCACTCACTGCCAAGTATCTTCATAATGAAGGTTACATCTATGTAAGATTTGCAAAGGAGTGGCTAAAACTAGATCTAACACCTTTTGACTGTCACCCCCTGCCCGAGTATATAAAGGAAAGCAAAAAGAAGGTAAAACAAATATCTGAGCAGATAGAATTTTCATTATTTGAGCTCAGTTCCTTAGGATGGATTCCCAGAAATGGAATTATTAGCCCAAAAGGATGAACCATTGGAAAGATGAATTGCATGAGGAGATTGAAGAGACTGGAGATGGAGAAATGTTTCAGGGTTCTGCTGTGGCACTTACCTTCCCAACCCAGAGAGCAGTGAGGGCTACTTCCTTAAGCCAGGTGAAGATCAGATGGCTTAACAGAACCACTCAAAGGTCATGTAGCCCTTCAACTCATAGAAAGTCTAATGGTGTAAAACTGGCTGCAATGCCTGCCGGGAGGCAGAAGCAAAAGGCAGCATCTTATGGGTAGTAGCCAGTATGTGTTGAGCTGAATGGGATAAGAGTGAATAAAGATTCTAAATATGGGCAGCCAGAATCTAGGATCTGAGAAGGACTAGACAATAGCCAGCTAGGAGAGGTATCTCCTTGCCAGAAAAGTGGAACTGGAGGTTCTCCGGGGGTATCTCCGAAGAATCCATAAAAGTGTTCCACAAGAGAAAAAGTCAGTTGTGGACATCTGCCACCCCTATTCCCACCAGCTGTACCAGTGAAGACCTGCTCTGCCAGTTACCAACACCATGCACCATGAGAGTCTTTAGCCCTGGAGAAATCAGAAGCAGCATGGTGGGCACAGGGCAGCAATAAAGGAGCAAGTATGGAAACAGCACTGAAACCCACCATGACGCTCCTGGCTTCAGCGGGGTGACAGACTGGCAAAAGTCCAAACTGGAATTAGAGGAAGTTTGAACTTGGATGAGCAATTGTATTAGACTTGAGTGAATATTTTCTTTTCTTTTTTTTTTTAGAGATTACTATAGTTTATTATATTTCCAAAGTTGGAACAGATATGATCATCTGCCATCATTTTGGAATAGTGATAATAATAATACTAGCTAACACATGTATAGTATCGACTACTCATCATCACTGTTGTAAATCCTTTATACATAATAACCCTTTGATCTTCAAAACAACACTTATAAAATAGGTATACTGTTAATTTTCCCATTTTATAGATGAGAAGACAGAGACATAGAAAGGTCAAGTAACACGCTCGACGTCACACTGCTAAGTGGCAAAGTCAAGATTCAAGACCAGGAAACCTAGTTCCAGAGCCCAGAGCCCATGGCTCTTTGGTAGCTCAGTTTGAAAGCACTGTAAAAAAAAAAAAATAAAATAAAAAAAAAAAATAAAAAAAGGAAGAAGAAGAGGAAGAGGAGGAGGAGGGGGAGGAGAAAGAAGAAGAGAGGGAAGAGGAGGAGGAGGAACAGGAAGAGGGGGAGAGGGGAGGAGGAGGAAAAGGAGGAAAGGGAAGAGGAGAGAAATTCCCAATACTGAGTGAATTCAACATGCAGTCAATGTTTATTTATCTACATCCATTACAACCTGACCAGATTGTGGACTATTGGCCCACATCAATAAGGCAAGACTCTGAAAAAATATCTGATTTTCCTAACGTGTTGGCTTTGAAGGGACTCCTTGAAGTCACCTGGACCTGGGGTAGGAAATAGGCAGCAGTCCCCTGGGCACTAGACCAATCAGCAGCCCCTTTTATGTGAACAATACATTGAATGGACATTTTCATACTAAAAACTAACCAGAGAATCTACGGAATCTGCTGGAATTTTTTCCAGGGATGACAGGAGAAATGACAAAGGTTTTATAAAAAAGAAGTGGTTAGTAAGAATGAAATTGTTTTCTCCATGCACCATGCCAACCACCATAAATCAATCAGTTAGTGGGAGAGCTGGTTAGTGCAATGCTGGAGTCAGCCAATGAGAACCAGTTATTCGTATGTGCGTTTCTTTGCAACTCTGAGTTTAGTGGCATCATGTTGGTAATTTGAAATCAGCCATAGTGAGAGTATTTACACCACCAAAATTGTCAAATGGTACAAGTCAGGTTTTTCTTCTACTTCTGAGAGCTGGTTGTTAAATATTTACCAGCACACCACTGGAAAGAACCTGTCATTTGGAATTAAGATGGTCTGTTGAGAAGTTTTTCCTTGAACCAAGGAGTGGAACTAAAGACCAGCAAAAAAAAACGAACAAACAAAACAAAAAAACACACAAACAAAAATAAACTTGGCATCCCCAAGGATCAAGGCTAAGAGAGGAAAGAATAACCTAAAATAAACCCAAACCTGATAATGTTATAGAGACCACTTCACCTTAGAACACATGATTTGGACGGAAGGTCAATAAAAAAAATTTAAATAAATAGCATAATGGTTAATGAGGGAATACCACAAAGAAATACATGGAGGCAGGACAACCCAGGGACCATTAGTGTCAGACCTACTGGACTTCAGGCTGGATTCTAAGCATCCTGGGCTAGAACCCAATAAAGACAGTATTGGTAGAGAAGAAAGCTAACAAAGGAAGTAAGGAGTATCATGGAAGGAGTCTGGAAAGGAAGCTTCCAGAATGTATATACAGCCCTATTTACATTTCAACAATTCTCAAGAAAATCACCTTCCTCTTATATTTTGAGATTCTTTCTCCAAGGTCCGTTACTGTTGTCAGTCCTGATGTGTTTTCCCACAATCCTTAGCAATATAAGTGAATAACAATAAAAGAAAGTTGTTAGACTTGCTTCAAATGCAGCAGGGCAGGAGAAAGTTAAGGGAAATATATGCATAGAAGGATCCTGGGGAGAAAGCTAGACAGAGGAATGTAAACAACCGCAGCTGGAAAAGAAGGAAGTGGGACCGAGTATCTGAAGAATGGGCCAGCCAGTCCCCTGGTGGATTCGCTGGCAGGAGCAGCTGCAAGACTTTGATCATTTCTCTGAAGCTCAGGATCAGCCTCATTCACAGGAGTGGCTTCTAGAAAAAACACACTCCTGCATCAGGCGTTACCTTGTGGATTTGCTGCAAGTTCCTTTCTCTGCTCGTATGGTAATTTTGGACTCTCTGGACTTTACTTCATTGTTAGTTATGATTTGATATGGAATCGTCAGCCCCACTCAAATGGTTTAAATTCCTTAGAAAAGACCAAAAGCTGCAGTTCTCTCTGTGATGACATCACTTGAAGATAATGACCTTAGTTGTCCAGAGTGACTAAGCAGTCCTTTGCTTATGCATAAATAAATTTTGACATAATTGATCTTTTAGGGATCAATTTGCAGCTAATCATTCTGTCAGAACCATTTGGGTTTTGCAGTTCCCCTGCAAAGACAAACCACGTATCTTAGATTTTTATTTCCCATAAATGTGATACTTTAAACCTTGATGAGCTAAAGATCAACACAGAACCATAGTATTGAAAGATGATGTCATTTAACCTGTCCATTTTATAAGTAAATAACCCAAAACTCAGAGAAATTAAGTGACTTATCCAAGATCGTACAGTTCAGTACACTTCCATTAACCTGTATGCATCAATTAAACATTTAGCGCTTGGTTAATTCAAAAAGTGATGAAACTGAGAGGCACTGCATGTTGGAGTAAGTGTATCCTATTTTTCTGTTCCTGAATTAGTCTGATGCCTCTTTGTGATGACCGACAAAGCAACTCTACTGAGGTACAGATAGTAGATAGTGTATATTTATGTGATTGAAGGGATAACAAAAAGGGCCCCCAGCTGTTACAGTCGTCAGTCATGTGTCCTGCTGCCCAGAACCCACAAGGAGCCTTCACTGCTGAGGATTAAGTTGTCGTACCCCAACTAGTACTATGTTAAAACCCTCAAGATTGTGTGATGCTGGGAAATTCACCTAACTTGTATGAGCGTTGGCTTATTATCATTTTTTTTAAATATTGGAAAACAGACTTCTAAGCTACCTCCCAATTATAAATGTAATGGGAGTGAAATTTAGGTATGCAAAAAAAAAAAACAAAAAAAACTATTCATCCATTCTAGGGTACACATTTTTAAATTTGCATCTTAACATCTCTGAAATTGGGATGCATCTTACAATTTTATCGTTACTGTCACCATGTGGTGGTTGCCACTTTTTGGCCAATAGAAGTGGCAAGTGGCTTGGAAGAAAGTCTGAAAGACAATGCTGAAACATACTTTTATTGAATGCTGCATCACCAGGGTTCTTGCAGCACAGAAAAAGATACCAGAAAGAGAAACACCAACAGTGACAACTCTGAATAAAAAAGGAGACTCAGAAGAGCAAGACTTCAAATGGGAAAAACTAGGAATAGGTTAAAACTGATTTTGCTTAATTTTCTTTTTATGTATGCACAGGAGTAAGTGAAAGAATTCTATACCTAGAGAAATCTAGAAAAAACGTTTTCATAAGTCTAAAATCAAAACACCAAGGGATAGGATAGCATTATGTCACAATTTAATAGCAACTTTTTTTTTTTTAATTTCTTGGTGGAACATAAAATAAGTCAACATCTTAGAACAAATGGCCTCTTAATTAGAGTTCATGAAATATAATATCCCACTCCTCGGTTTTCTATAAATCAAGTGCATTTCAATTCTGAGCCCCTATTCTCAAAGCCTGATGGTAAATTCAACCTCAGTAATTCTACCACATGTAGGCCCTGATTTTTGTGTGTGTTGATCTCGGACAAGGCTGATGAGTCAGATGCCTGAGGATCTGCCTCCCTAAACACACACAAACAGGTATTTCTTACTCAGTTCTCATCATCTTCCAGGAGTACAGCCAGGAGCTAGGCACAGAGCTACTGAGGCATAGAACCATAGGTCTCTCCTTTTACCAATCCTGGGGAATCTGTCCAGATCCATTCTTTCTCATGGGGAGAATAATTCTTGCACCTCATCTATCCTGTCCCTAGGGATTACAAGAGAAACATTCACCTGATTAAAGAATATGAGATAAGGAACTGACTCGTGCCCTCCAGTTCTTTCTTCCTCTCTTCCTCGTGGAGAGAGCGTCTAAGGCAAGAAGACATCGTCCTTGCTATTCCAGACTGGAGTTCTCATAGAGGAAATCCTCTTCTGGGAGGCCTGCCCTCATCCAACAGAGTCTGGCACTGGGGGGTAAGCCTGTCTGCCTCTTGGGTTCAGAATCAGGATTCTGTTTGCCTACGGATAGGCCAGATCCTCCAAGGTCAGTTTTCTTAGTAATAAAGATGATGTTTGGCTTCACTACTCCATTATTTTCATCTTCAATGGCTTCTAAACTTCAGTGGGGAAGAGAAGTACCCACACCCAGGTATTCCCTCTGCTCAGACACTTTCTTCCCTCTTTGTTTTGTGATGGAATGTGATGGCCCATGAAACTCCGTCACTAGCAGCCCAAAATAGTTCTCCTTCCCAGGAAATGGAGGAAAGTACTTGCTTTCCATCATTCCTCTGCAGGAAAGGAGTTGGGGCGGGGGGGTGCGGGGGGAAACACAGTGAAATCTCTATATCAAACCAAGAGGAACTTGGTGTTGTAGTCTATGCTCCTACCACCAGTGAGTGAATTCCACAGTCAGCACTGGTATTATCAGAACATCTCCCGGAAGTCAGAGAAGGAACACTAGAGCTCTGAGCGTGTTATTGACAGGATAATTAAATTTTAAGAGAAGGAAGTTGGGAGGGAAAGGATTAATGGCAGACAGAAACCTGAGAGCGAAGACTTGAAAAAGACCTTTGAGTACCCAGAGGGCATCAAAATGGTGCTGGGAGGCTCTAAAGCAAGTGACTAAGAAGGAGGTACAGGGGAGATAAAGCAGAGTTATTTTTAGTTCCTCTAACCCTGCTGAGTATTTTCTTCCTTGTGCGCTATAATTCAGGGTTTTCATGTGGACTCCACCTTTTTCAGGCAGTTTTCCTCTGAAAGGTGTACTTTATGAAAGTAGCATTTTCTGCTGTCTTTCGATGATAGCACTTGTCTGCTAAGTACTCGGCAACCAGGCTTCACGGTGGACTCTTACTAAACATACCATTATCCACTCTGGCTGCCACATTAATCTCTGACTCTCTGAGATGGAAATTAAATTGTGTTCCAAGTTCTTATGAGTTTACCTGGTATTGCTAAGTGATTGATTCCCTGACAATCATGGATTTTTAAATTAAGGGCGGGATATTTAATTAATAGCCTAAAGATCCTTCCTGGGATGTAGCGAGGAGGGCCCTAGTCATTTGTATAATATACTAAAATAAACTGTGATCCACCTGTCCAATTTCTCATCAAAGGCTCACAGACAGAAGGGCAGACAACTTTCCTTCCCAGGCTGCACTCTTCACCTGCTGCTCCAAGGCTGCATTACTGAATTACTGACAGAGAAAAGCTTTTGTCTTCAGTATCACCCATGGCGGGTTGTTGATAAATTTTGCCAGTCAGTGGAAATTGCCACCCAATTCCACTTAGCTAGAGGCAGCTGGTTTTCTTGCTAAAGGGAGCCAGCTCCCATTTCCTGAAAATAACAATTTTTTCCCCTCACATTCAACTTTCGCACATTTGCAGAAACCATTATTAAATGTTGTTTTTTGTTGTTGTTTGTATTTTTCTCTTTCCACATCTATTAGGAGACAATTCCTGAATGAAGAGCATACCCAAACCGGAGAAGTGGGGAAGATTTACATTCTTAACTGGAAACCACTATTCACCACCCTTTCGGGCAGTCTCCCTTTCAGGTCAGCCCATATTGTCTGTAATGTTTTTCTTGATATGTCAACTTGGCTGAGCTACTTAGTTCCCAGTTATTCAATCAAACACTAATCTAGGTGTTGCTGTGAAAAGATTTTGCAGATTTCATTAATGTCCCTACTCAGTAGACTTTAACTAAGGGAGATTATCTTGGTTATCTGGTGTGTCTGGTGTAAAATCTTGGGAGGCCTTAAAAAGCAGGGTTGAGATTTCCCTAACAGATGAGGAAATTCCATCTGTGGACAACCACTTTGGCCTCTGCCATGGAGATCATCCTGTCTGTGACCTTTCCTTCTGGTCCCAATTCTCCATTTGAGGGCTAACAGCTATACCCTCACACCCTCCCATTCCTGTACCCACCGAGGAATGTCTGGGGGCCCCCTGCCCTGGACCTCCCTTTCCCTCTTTCTTTACTCAGATTTTACTTGTATGCGACAGTGATGGTGTCCCCTGAATAAAAAAATTAGGACCCATGACCTAACAATAGATTTTTAAATGTTTCTGTAAATGTGTTTAAAGGAAATGTATGATGAATATAAAAATTAAATTCTACTTAATTATGCGTGTAATGGCCCACATTATTTAGCGGAATAAAAATTATTTGAAACTGGTGTATCTGGTATAACCAGGGCACATGATCACCACACCTGTCATACAGGGTCTCTGGTCCCGCTCCCCACATAAGAACGCAGGATACGGTGAGGCCAAAAAGGAACATTAACAGAGCCATGGATAAGGGGTTCATACCATTGTAGTCTCGCTGGCGGCTGGGTTGGAGACACAGGAAGCAGGCTCCATACAGTGCGCAAACCGCCGTCCACTTCTCTGCCAACCAACCAACCCCACTTGCTAGCTGCAATCTGCCATCTACTTCTCTGCCAACCAACCAACAACCAACTCGCGTAGCCACAGCAGTTATATCAGTGGCTAATGGCTAACTGGTCACCGCTGATGGCCATCTACTACCCATGTCAGCACCTTTCCACATGAGGTCAAGAGCCTGGAAACTCTCTCTGGGACTTTCCCCACAACACCAATACCTAAATCAGCTCTCTTCCAATTGGAAATGAATTGGATCGCACTTATGCTAAGGTGTTAATGTTTAGACATTGGATATTCATGCCATACAAGCATAAACACTTAAGTGTAATGCATCTCATGATGCATTTTTATTTTTCCAAAGTTATTACTTCATAAATCAGTGTTTCTGAAAGTGTGGTTCCCTGACCAGAAACATAAGTATTATTTGGGAACTTGATAGAAAAAGAAACACCCCCAGACCTGCTGAATCAGAATCTCGCTGGGCAGGGAGAGGGTCTCAGCAATCTGCATTTTAATAAACCCTCCAGGGTGTGTGCTGTGATCTAAAGTTTAGGAAGCACTGCCTTAATCCAAGAGAAAGAAGCACAGTACTGGTAGCAGATGGGAAATTTTTGAAAGGCAAATTTGTGGGGAGTTAATGAGCTAAGGTCTAAAAGAACTGGAACCACCTGGAAATTGTTTGTAAAACAACCATCAGAAACACATTTATTGAGAGTACTGGCAGGTACTGCTAAGGACAAGTGTTTAACAGCCAACCCCTGAGATGTAGGCGACAGGAGCTCCAACAGCTTTCACCCTCATGTTCGTGAAACTTCCTTCTAGAGCATAGCCACCAGCAACTCAGTTCCTGCCTTCCTGCCATGATCATGTCTTCATTCAAACTATGAGATTCTAGGTATTCAGGACCAGAAAGGCGCAGCTTTTCTAAGTCAGGGGGTAAGCCCATAGCTAATCAAGGTCACCAAGTGGGAACACTACCATGACAGCTGTTCATCCATGGGTTAAAACCATCATCAGAGAGAAAGGAAGAAACTTGTGAGCTTATCGGCCACAAGTGAACCCACCTGGAGCCATCCTGAAGTTAAGACTCAGACACTGCGTGGACTACAGGTGCTACCTACCCTCCCTCAGCGTGACACCAGCTTACACTACTCCTGGTCATCCTCCATAGCCCACTTCAAATGTCACCTCTAGGACACCCTCCATGACCCTTTAGCCGGAATTAGCTGCCATTTCTTCTGCTCTGCAGGCACCGGTACTCAGTCCACCTGAGCTCTTTTCCCTTCACACTCTGCCTCTGCCTCCAAACTCTTGCCATACCTTTCCACCGGACTCTGCTTTGGTAGTTTCTAAGAGAGATAAACACATTTAGAATATGGGGTTGGAAATCAGGAAAAAGAGATTACTTTAATACATTCAAACTAAAAGGCTTGAGCACATTGATAAACTCAATAGACGAAGGAGGTATAAAAACTTGCACTTTCTAGACAAAATTGAAACAGGCGAAGTATTTGGAAAACGGTGTGAAGTTCAGCTCTGAATACATTTGCCCTTTTATTCAGAAATTAATAACACTGCATATATGCTGAGATATACTGTGAAGTATTAACTGATATCCATCCTACACCCACCCTGTCACAGCCTTCCTCACTCGGGCGGCTTGACAGGAGGATTCCAGGGACCGCGTTCCATGTATGTGCCATCACAACTCACCCAGAGAACTGTGAGGTCACATTTTAGCTTTTAATTTTAAAAAGCTTTCTTTTCCCTGTCACTGTCACCCATACTCTACTGTTCCTCATCCCCAGAGTAAATGAAAACATCTCTGTCTGGACGGGAGTGAGGAAAGATGCAGAGCCATTTAAAACATCAGTCAACAAAAGCGTGAGTTGTAGTCCTAGGAGACAATTTGGGAGGGATGCCAACAATCTTATGCCTGGTTAAAAGCCAGAGAAAGAGAGGAGAGAGGGAAGAAAAAGGAAGAGGAATGGAGTGGGGAGAGAAGAGGGAGATAAGAAATAAAAGGACAGACTTTATAACCCCCCTCCAGGCCCTTGTTTGGGGTCACGCACAGCCTCCCTAAAAGAGCCCTCCCACAGGATACTGAAACGCCCAGCCAAAGCAGATCAGCTTGCCAGCAACTCCTCTTCCAGTAGAATATAAGTTGCTCTCATGTCCCTAAACCCCTGGAACAACATGAAAAAGCAACATAGAAAATTGAAGGAACAAAGAGAAAATGTGTGAGTGTGTTGACCTTGGAATCATGACCTCATACTTGAGATTTTCTCAAAAGATGACAAGAGGAGTTTGATTTCCCTCCTTGAATTGATGTTATTTCTACATACTCTTGGGCTGTCTGGAATTTCCAAATTTTCCAGCACTCTTTTTTTTTTTTTTGTCCCCATAGATTTGGCAACATTCTTTTAAAGTACAGGATCAAATATGATAAGTGTTCTTTAGATCTTTCTATCCTTTCTGACACACTGCTCCTTTCTTCTTTCCATTCCTTTCTTCTCTCCCCACCTCAGTTGTTCTTATCTTCCCCTTTTATTCATATGTTCTTTATTTCAGCTATAACTGGGATGTTCAAACTGTCTGGACTCACTTCTTATTTGGGTAAGAAACAGTTTTACCTATCACTCTTTTTTGTATTAATGTTTTAGAATCTGCTGTTGCACAATTTCATTGCTCTTTTTTTTTTTTTTTTTTTTTTGCGCCTTTGGAAAGAATGGTAAGGTAGGACCACTGAACTCAGAATTAGGAGACCTGCTTTCTAGCCCCATGCTTCTGTTTTCTAAATAACAGGGAAAATCAATGTTTGGCCATTAGTCTCCTCATCTGCAAAATGAATGAGTTAAGCTAAATTTCTATTAAGGCTCCTTCCACTTGTAAATGCTATGATTCTTTGTAGAAAACAACCCAAATCAAAACTCAGGTTATTCTGGAGAAAGGAATTAATTTTGTTCTAGGTACCAGGAAAGATTCTTCTATTTTATGAGAAATAAATTCTTCCTTATTTGATTCTGTCTCACTTTCTCACTCTCCTCTAACATATTAATTTCTCCATTGCAGGGTTTTTTCCACAGTCTTAGCCCCTCCTGGCTTTCAAAATGGGAAGTTGGTCCAGCTTACTTTAAACCTTGATGCTTCTACAACATTGCCAGAGCCTCCTGTTCTGCTGCTTTTAAACACCCCTTAACCCTGCTCACTGCCGTCACCTTCTACTGTCATTTCTTCCTATCCTCACAGCCATGACACTGTTCAATCATCTATCTCTCCGACTGGTTCATATGAGCAAAGCAATTACTTATTTGTCTTTTGTCTCTGGTCCCAGCCAGTACCAGATGTAGGTATGCCTCTAATAACTAATGGTTGAATGAATTCATCACAAAAATTGAGCTGTCAAACAACCAAAAAACATAGGGGAAAATTTATATGCATTTTGCTAAATAAAAGAAGCCAGTCTGACAAGCCCAAATACCTCCTGATTCTCACAGTGACTACAGGAGAAAAAATAGTAAATATAGGAGAATAGTGACGATAGGGGGAAAATCCCCTCCTGTTTCCATTAGAGGGAGGGGGACAGTAACCATTTTCAAATACACCAGAGCACTCTGTTCTTCCTAATAAAACCTGACCTCAGAAGAAACTTTTACCGGAGACTAAATGACTGGAATTTTCTGAGAGCCTAATGAACCCAGGGAAAGAGGAATACCTAGCTCTAGCCTGCTCTCGTCTTCTGTGTGGGGGGAGGGAAATCCCCAACTGCAGCCACTCTGTCCCCCTGGGGGGAGACTGGGAAGCGCTTGTGAATTTCATAGTCCAGAATTACAGGCTTATAAAAACAGTGAGGCTGAATCACAGTGCAGTGAGCATGCGCCCTACCCCACATCTCATCATCGCATTACTCAAGTCCTGTTTACCCCCAGTTCATTTTACCCAGGTCATCATGTCTGGCTATCAGGAAAAAATTACAAGGCATGCAAAAAGGCAAACCACAGAGTTTGAAGAGAAAGAGTGAGCATCAGAACTAGACAGAGATGTGGCAGGGAGGTTAGAGTTATCATACCAGAAATTTAAAATGACTCTTCTTAATATGCGGAGGGTTCTCATGGATAAAACAGACAGCATATAAGAGCAGATGAGCAATGTAAGCAGAGACATGGAAATTCTAAGGAAGCATCAAAACTAAATCCTAGAGATCAAAAATATTTTTAACAGAAATAGAGAATGCCTTTGCTGGGCTTACTAGTGGACTGGACATAGCTGAGGAAAGTATCTCTAAGCTTGAGGATATGTCAGTAGAAACTTCCAAAGCAAAAAAGCAAAGAGGAAAAAACAAAAGACAGAAAACAAAATGAAACAGGATTTTCAAGAACTGTGAGACAACTACAAAAGGTATGCATATACTGAATGGGAATATCAGAAGAAGAGAGAGAGGAAAGGAAGAAATACTTGAAGCAATAATGACTGAAGATTTCCCCCAAATTAATATCTGCTATGGTCTGATTGCTTGTGGTCCCAAAATTCAGTGTGATGGTGTGTGGAGGTGGGGCCTTTGGGTGGTTCTGAGGTCATGAGAACAGAGCCCTTATGAACGATATTAGCCCCCTTACAAACACTCCCTTGTCCACTTTCACCATGTGAAGTTACAGCTAAAAGATGGCCATCTAGGAAGCAAGTGGCCCTGGGAAGATGGATTCACCGATGAACTCACTGGCGCCATGATTGTACTTCGTGGTATTTACCCAAACTAGTCAAATACGTATGTCCACACAAAAACCTGCACGTGGATGTTTACAGCAGCCTTGTTCATAATTGTCTAAACCAGGAAACTGCCACGGTGCCTTTCAGTAGGGAAATGGACAGATGACCTGTGGTCCATGCAGACAATGGAATATTAGTTAGCAGTAAAAAAAAAAACATGAGCTGTCAAGCCATGAAAAGACATGGAGGAAAATTGATTGCATATTATTAAGTGCAAGAAGCCAATCCACAAGGGCTGCATACTGTTTGATTTAACTATATGACATTCTGCAAAAGGCAGAACTATGAAGAGAGTAAAAGGATCACTGGTTACCAGGAGTTAGAGGAAGATAAAAAGGTGCAGCACAAAAGATTTTTAGGGCAGTGAAATTACTCTGTATTATACCATAATGGTGAATACTTGTCATTATACTTTTGTCAAAACTCATAAAATGTGCAAAACCAAGGGTGAAGCCTAATATATGCTATAGACGTTGGATTATAATGTCATACCAATGTGGATTCATCAATGGTGAAAAATGCACCATTCTGGTTTGGGGTTGTGACAGTAGGGGAAGGTGCCCATCTGGGGGTTAGGAGTATGTGGGAAATCTCTGTATCTTTGTCTAGATTTTGTGGTGAACATAAAACTGCTCTGAAAAATAAAATCTATTTGAAAAAACAAAATGAACCCACATCAGACTCTTCAGGTCACTTGGTTTTGTCCACGTAACATTAAACATAAAGAAGGTGCGGGCAGCTGGATTGCTTCACACAATTCATAGTGGCATTAGAAATAGATTCTAGGTTTCCTGCTTTCGAGCCTAAGGAGTTTTGCAATAGCTGACTTGGTTTTCATTCAGGTCTTGTTTGCATTTTAGTTGTTTTCTTTATCCTGTAGCTTTTATCTTTTTTTCCATCGCTTTTCATCCCATTGTCTATATCATTTTCTTGTCTGTGTCACTAATTAGCAATTGATTTCTAAAAATGTAGCTCATCATCAATAAATGCTGTTATTAAGTAGTCAATTAGAAAGACTGTCTCCTGAGGATTTGTGGTGTTATTAAGTCTCAAATCTAGCCTTGGTGAACGCACACGTTAAGACTTCATATCCCAGGACGATTATCTGTGGTGACAACAGGAGGTGAACCCGTTCAGCCCAGCGGTGACTTCAGCATCATTCTGGCGAATGCATCTTCCCAGGGCCATGTGCTATTGCATTGGGCAGACTTATGCTCTAATTATGCGCTTCCCCTTTTGCAACCTCTACGGTTTAATGGGCATCACATTTTCTTTGGGTCTAATGTCCATTTTCAAATTGACTGCTATACCATTAGCTCTCAGGTTTGGAGGACTCGTTTCTTCCTAGAAAGGGAATTTGGCAAATGTATCTATTGACCTATTCTTGCCTGATGCATTAAGGAGAGCTCTTTTTCAATCTTGTCTTCCCACAAATGAAGTAGCACTTTGTTCCCTCAGAGAAGCTCTTTTTAGGTAACTGCATTAATCACCCACGTACACCTCCTCATTCATCCCTGCCCTCCCGTTCCTCCCTCTGAAGGTCTTTCTGGTTGTCAGGGAAAGGAAGTGCAGACAACGAGCTCTGGCCTCTGGAAGGGCAAAGGCGACTGCTCAGCCACCCTCTCATGAATGATGACAAGAACTCATTGTGCGAGGCAGTAAAGAGCATTTGTGTTGATGTGATAACTGGGCTTTAAAATGCCTCTGAGTGATACACAGCAGGCAAAAATCCACACAACCACTTCACAGCCTGGATGTGAGCAGCGGCAGCAAATGTATTCATTTTAAATCAGACACACTCTGATACTTCTCTGTCTCTCTCTCTCTCTCTCTCCTCTCTCTCTTCTCTCACTGCAAGCCCATCAGAGAGTGGATAAGACAAAGGCAAAACACGAATGAGTTATTTTACGTAAAGAAACAGACAACCTGAGAGTTATTTTCCCTGGCCAGTTAATTGCTCAATAAGTGACTACAGTGAAAATAGAATTGTAGAGAAAAGATTGTTCAAGACGTAGTAGCAGTTATTGGTCATGGTGAGATAGGAAAAAATTTACCTATGCAGGTCTCAAGTAAATGCTGGTGGAAGATAACCCCAGCTATTAAAAATCATATTTTAGGGCCAGCACGGAGGCTCAGGCGGTTGGAGCTCGGTGCTCCTAACTCCGAAGGCTGCCGGTTCGATTCCCACATGGGCCAGTGGGCTCTCAACCACAAGGTTGCCAGTTCGACTCCCGCACGGGATGGTGGGCTGCGCCCCCTGCAACTAACAACAGGGCAACTGGACCTGGAGCTGAACTGCGCCCTCCACATCTAAGACTGAAAGGACAACAACTTGAAGCTGAATGGCACCCTCCACAACTAAGATTGAAAGGACAACAACTTGGAAAAAAATCGTGGAAAATACACACTGTTCCCCAATAAAGTCCTGTTCCCCTTCCCCAATAAAATCCTTTAAAAAATCATATTTTAAAATAATATTTATAGGACGATGATGACATATCATTCCACCCATCAGATAGCTAACATAAAAAATAGTGACAATCCTGAATACTGATGAGTATATGGAAAATCGCCCATACTTTCATGGTGGAAATGCAAAATGTCACAGCCACTCTTACACCATATGACTGGGCAATTTCTTAAACTTGTCAGTTTCTTAAAAATAAGTTGGTAGCTTCTTTAAAAACAAAGTTAAACTAAACATATATTTACCATATGACCCAACAATCACACTCTTGGAATTTATTCTGAAGAAGTGATAATTTGGGACCACAGAAAAACTGTACATGTTCATAGCAGCTTTTATTGTAATAGCAAACAACAGAAAACTATTCAGATATCCTTCAATGTGTGAATGGTTAAACTGTGATATATCCATACCACAGACACTACTCAGCATCAAAAAGGGTTGAACTATTGATACATGCAACAACTTGCATTCTCAAGGGCATTCTGCTGAGTGGGGAAAAAAGGCCAATCTCAAAACATCACATGCTAGATGATTCCATATATATATATATATATATATATATATATATATATATATCCTTCTTAAAATGATATTAAAAGATAGAGGACAAATTATTGCTTAGCAGGTGTGAGGGATGGCAGGGGACAGAGTAACAGGTGTGACTATAAAAGAGTAGCATGAGTGAGATCTTTATGGGGATGAATAGTTTTGTATCTTGATTGTGATGGTGGTTACACAAATCTATAAGTGTGAAACAATGACATATACACATTGTACTGATATCAGTACTCCGGCTTTGACCTTGTACTATAGTTATGTAAGATGTAACCACTGGCAGAAACTGCATGAATGGTGCATAGGACTTCACTTTACCTCTGTGAATAAATAATTATTTCCAAATAAAAAATTTAAAAAGAATGTTTAATAACATAAAATAATGCTATTTAAAGCAGGATACCAAATATATATGCAGAAAAACCACGCATACTTAGATGCCACTTCTGAAAAGTGGCTGAAAAGAAAAACACCTCTATTGGTGTAGTAATCGTTGTGCCTGGGCAGCAGAATTTAAGTTTTATGTTTCTTTTCTGTACCTTACATAGTTTCTATGTTGAACACATATCAATCGTATGATCAGTCCCCCAAATTCTACTTCCTTGTGCTTCACCAGAAGGACAGTCCTTTTAAAATGTTAAAATATATATATGTTATATATATATGCTCTGCGAAAATTAATGACCTAGAACTTGGTCTTGGAAGAAAAATGCAGAAATAAAAGTCTTCCCCCAAGAGGATCAACTAGTTTCCCCAAATAAAAAAATCAAGCAGAATACTATAAGGACTCAATGTGTGTGAGATATACTTTTAAAGCTAATATGGACCCAAAATTAATAAGATAACCAAATACCATAAACCAGATATGCTAATTTTATAAGTGTTAAAGGAATGATGATGATTTAATTGTGGGATATTTCCCTACCTTAACAAGATAACAATCAGTAAAGATGTGCTACTCATCATGCTTGATTTAAATCAGCCATTATGGCCACTAGAAGAAGATTGAGCACGTGGTAACTGGTAAACTAACCTGAGATAAACATAAATGTTAAGGACTTCATTGAAGCGTCTTATATTTGGTAATTACTGTGATGCTATGCTCTATTTCACGCATCCCTCATGGGCTTCTTTGTGCTCACACAGAACAAATAAATTATTCACATTCTTTATATTTAACACTTCATGTTTTCTCTTTGACTAATCTATATTTATGAACTTATTTTTCTAAGTATTTCTGAAGTAGACTCTCTATACATCTCCAGGATGAGATTAATGACAGGAGATAACTGGGGTTTATGATTTTCCCCAGCTATTGATGAAAACAAAAAACAGCCTATTTATTATTCAGATGTAAAACCTCTATTCATCAAAAAGGCGTTGATTTCACATTTTCAACGAAAAGAATCCTAAATTATTTTAAGTCCTGAAACAAATGCCAGCCAAATTGGAATTTCAAGATAGGCTCACAGTCAAAAAGAATAAAGCACAGCGTTGAAATTCAAATAAATATTTAGTTTTGTCTCATTTTTTTAAACTTGAATAACAGGAATGTGAAAGAGACAAATACCTAAGTACAAATAAGAGTTCCCTTAAGTCAACTGATATTCAAAAAAAATCCTACATACTGTTGTGTCAGAAATAGAAACAGGCGTAAATGTGAATATCTATATTGAAAGAATTAAATATATATAAACATAGATGTAGGCCGTGGGGTGTAAAGGACAGATGAGCACAGACAGACTGGACTCGTGCTCCCAGGATACTTATAGTTGAACAATGATCAAGCTCAGGGCCAAACCAGGGAACCTGGCGATGTCGGGTTTAGATCTCTGCTGGTCAGACAGCCACACACTAGTGCGGAGACGCCCAAGTACTTGGTGCTGTTCAGGCCACTGCTGAACCCTGGTCTGCAGAGGTCAACTGCATGTTTTTGGATTTTTCAAAACTCCTCACTGAGATCCACACCTTCACCTGATGCCTCCCTCCAGCTCTGGAGTGAAGTGGTAGACATTGGGGCTGTTTGTTATGTTAAGAGTCCACTCTTCCTTCTCCTTCTTTTCTCCCTTCTAACATCCTGGCTAAGAGAGTTAAGTGATCACACAGCCTCTGCTGGGGTTCACCACATAGGAAATATTCTACCCTCACAACGGTCTACTTACCCCAACACCAGTCCTGACTCCACCTTCTGGGACCACACGGGGCAAGTTTAATTTCTTAGCATCATCATCCCCATTATTATTAATATTTCTTGGGTCTTTATTTATGTACCTTGGGTACATTTATGTATCTTGGGTATTTATTTATGAAACACTCTGCTAAGAACTTTAAATGTGTTGCCTCATTTGGTCCATCTAACAGCTTCAATCAGCAGGTACAAATATTTTGTTCCATTTCACAGAAGAAGAAATCAAAGATCGGAGCAGTTAGGTAACCAGCCCTGTACCCCAAAGCTTGTAAGTGGCAGCATCAGAATATGAATGCTTCACTCTTCACCATACATCACCCTCCATGTACTAGGCAACAGTTGTTTCACTCCCTGAGATGGCTCTCATGCAGATGAAACATTCTAGTTTGCAAAGCAAAGTAAACATAACATTCTATCCAATCCAGTAACTATCGCCTCAGAGATCCTAGCTGCAAGGAAATAGTTTATTAAAACAGCTGGTTAAATTCAGAACATGGTGAAAATAGCATAAAGAGTGGAAGTGAAAGGATGTTTGCAGAATCAGAACTGAAGTGGTGATGGCTATGTCAAATTACCTACACTCCCACTGCTCAAAATATCCCACGGTGTCCTCGTCATTCTTCCTTGTCCCTCACATTTCAAGAGTTATGGAAGAATCTCAAAAATCTTGCTATGATATCCATGATAATAAACTTCTCGGTTTGTACAGCCTGAGCATAGAGGCAGCACTTACTTAGTTTTGTATCACATACACATATGTTTTTTGATAACATGAAGGGAAAAATCAGTGAGCAACCATCTACATAGATCCCAGAAAAACTCAGAAGCAGACACTGCTTCAACCTCACAACAAAAATTTACTCCAGCCAAAGAACCATTTGTTTTAGTTTAGACTCCCCAAGAAGCAAACCCTGAGACAAAGATTTGGTACCCATAGTTATTTGGGAGTTAAACCCCTAAAACAGAAGTAATGGGATAGAAGAATAAGACAGGAATGGAGAAAAGTCAATAAATGTTGTGTTAATGAACTAGATAACGCTGTAGGTAGCTGCCGAATGTCCTTAGAGTTGTCACACCAGAAGATGGGAGGCTAAGATAGCCACCTTTTGAAGATGGCCTCTGAAGGTGCTGACTCCCCTGAAATTCTGGATCACACCTGGTCAAGTCTAAGCAGTCTCCTGCAGCTCTGGAAAAAGCAGACAGAGATCGCCTGACACCAGCTTGGTGAAAGAGTCTGGCGGTGGTGCACGGAGCAGCTATTATGACATCAGGTGGGCTGAAGGCATACGGCCTGGAACATGACAATGTCTGCTCTACCATCTTCATCCAGGCCTTCTAAAAGAAGCTTGGAATAGACTGTCTCCTGCCATCTCAGATCTTCAAGTGAAGCTGCAAAGTATAAGACAGGAGGCATCCTAAAGACATAACCAAGACGCTGGAGACTTCCAACTTTGTAGAAGTAGGAGGTGCCTGTTCAAAATAGAAATGGGTACCTATGTTGGTTTGCCAGGACTGCCATAACAAATGGCATCATTTTCTCCCAGGTCTTTCTCCCACAATCATGGTATCAGCAGGTGAAGATGGCTGTCTTCTCCACATGCCTTCCCAGAGTATTCCCTCTGTATGTCTCATTCTCTGTGCCCCACTCTCTTCTTTCTTATAAGGACACCAGTCATACTGGGTTAGAGCCTCCCCTGATGACCTCATTTTACCCTAATTACCTCATGAAAGACTATCTCAAAATACAATCACATTCTGAGGAACTAGGGGTTAGAACTTCAACACATAAATTTTGGAGAAACACAATTCAGCCTGTAACAGTTTCTGTCTCCGGAGGCTTGCTAAGCTGCAGAAATGCTTAGCTCCCTGGAGAAGAATATGGTGCAATTGTTCTCTGGAGCGCCTGACATGGATGCACTAGAGCTGAGGCGCATATGTGAACGTGGAGCCTGCCTCCCACTGGAGAATGTAGATGGGAAGGAGGAAGGAAAGAGCAGAAGCAACGTAAATTTTGAATGGCAAGGAGCCATTCATTTCCCATGGGTTCAGTGAACACTGGAAGGTGGCCAGGCTTGAGCCATCCCGATGGGATGTGAGAGGCTAGTCAGTATAGTACAGGGGAGAACATGAGGAGGGGAGGCTGGAAAGGCCAGCTGCAGAGTGAATCTCTCGCCACACCATTCAGAGTCCATGTGGAGCACACAGCACCCCACAAATGAGCCAGAACTTGGAGCCCTACCACACAAATCATTAACAGTCAGGAGAAACCTACAAATAACATGAACTGGGTAAAAATATCTTTCTCCATTTCACTCTAACCCCTTCTTTCCCATGCCAGCAGCAGGTGGTAGGAGAACGAGAAAAAGAGAAAGGAATACAGGGAAGACCACACCCCTTTCCTAGATGCTAACTCAGACCTGAGCTGGCGAGAAGAGAAGCCCGAAATTGGAGATGAGCCTGAAGTTGTCATTTAGACTGGACTGGGCTGTTTACTACCTGACAGTAAAATAGGACTTATTTAAGGACAAGAAAGCTACGATATCTTCCCCAGAGGTAAAGAAAGGGAACTGGACAGAGTGCGTAGATGAAGAAAAAGAAAACTGTTTCTTATTTCTATCCCCATTGAGCTCACCTCATTCAACAAACCATTAGTATTTTATGTTCTCAGGCATAGATTATCGAAAACATATTCTGACCTGGCCTCCTTTCCAGAAATTCTTCAAGTTATTTTGTACCCAAATTCATATTCTCTAGACACCACTTCTATCCCGTTATTCCTCTGTCCAAAATTTTCCATTCACTATATGGTCTAAAGGACAAAGCCCAAGGTTTTTAACTTGACCCAGAAAGCCTTCCCCACCTATTCCCATCTCCAGATGTCTGATGACTCATCTCTCCCAGAGAACACTGCATTCCAATATGAGAGGTTGGAAGGGTTACTTCATTCGTTTCCCAGAGAATCCTCCCATCATGCCCTGGAGACATTTGAAATGAAGATTGTAACTCTGTGACATGGGCAGGGAGTCCAAAGCATCCATGCCCTCACTCAGCTACCCAGAGCCAGTGTTGGCCACCATGTGTCAGGAGTCTATGGCTCTTTCTTGTCCCAGCTTCCTTCAAGAGTCCACGTCGTCACTAAAAAGGGTCTCCTTAGCTTCACATCTGACATTTCACATTTTTCAAGATTGTACACACATCAGGGCCCAATCACGAGTTCTCTTTCATATATTTGGACCTTGTTAAGAACCTAAACCCCGCCTCTTTACAGTTCTCTTAGTCTTCTTTGGTACTAAGTGAGGTGAAAAAAGGAAGATAACGTAGGCTTTTTTAAAATGACACTGAATTTCTCAAACCTGTGGTCCCCACCACAGAGGGGAAAGGAAAACCTAAATGATTCAACTTGATAATCTCATCACTGAAGAAGTGGAGCCATATGAAACATGAAACTCCAGGAGTTCAATATGCTTAGCTAGCTATTGGGCAGGGATTAAGCCTCAAGGAGGACATTCTGCACAGTGTTTCTTTGGACTTTTACATTGTCTTGCAACAAATGACACATTTAAAGGGCAATGGATCTCATTCATCAAAAAAGGGAACATATTTGTAGAATCTAGAATTCAATCTAGAATTAAGATTGACATTTTTCTTCCTGGTCCTTTTATTTATTTCTTTAAAATTATTTATCGTTACCAGGCAAGCTTGTGCCTGAATTAAAGCCTTTAATAAAGCAATGACAGCTTATTTCTCCGATGCCTTATGACCGTATTAACCTCTCCTCAGTGGAGTTATTAATTGCACATTTTGCCTACACTCCTTCTGGTGTGGCTTCCAAGGAGACGGTGTCAGAAGGCTTCTCGAGAAGGGAAAGACATGTTTATAATCCACCCCATGGGAGCGTTTGCATAATTACTGGAATGATTAAGGAGGTGTTTTCTAAAATAGACAAGTGTACTATGTTTTAATGCGTTTCGTGACAATGCATAAGACGAGTGCATGTTTTACCTGCTACAGGACCCTGCAGGTCACCAAAATAAATAAATATGTGTAGAGGCACTGAAATGAATTCAGTCGTGGGGATAAACAGAAACTTCAAGGGGAAATAAGCTTTGATGCTCCACAAGAGGATTGTTTGTGATCTGAATGAGGACAGCTGTATAGAAGAGGTGACAGAGAGGCGAGGGACATGAAGTCTTAGATGGTTTGCTCTAATCCCATGTTGTAAAAGCAGCTTAATGTAAGGGAGGGGGTGGCAGGGGGCGCTTAGATGAATTTTGAGATTGTAGTTAAACCGGCTCTAATTTGACTCACCGATATTTAATCTTGTGACCGTGAATCCTTAATCAAAACTCAGAGGGAATCTTTAATCTTGTGTGTATAAAATAGAAGATGATTAGAGGCCTTGACCTGCCTCTGCTTTCCAGCTGCTTCTTTCTCTTCTAGTTCCTGGGCACTTCCTACTGTTCTTCATACCTTCTTGTAGTCCTAGTTATAGAAAAATGGTATTCTGAAATTTTAGGAGAGTGAATATGAGGAACATAATAGTTAACGTTCCATGTTCCATCTGTCACCTAATCATTCATTAATTCTTTCTTTCTTTCAGTGGTTAATGAGCATTTATTAATGCCAGACATTGTTTGCCATCTTCATATATAGTATGAACCAGACCAGCATGTCTGTTTTTACAGACTGCATTCAACAAGGACTTTTTCACCCTTTCTTTGCTAAGCAAGCAAATGCAGGTGATTCAGAAAGATAAATATGCTTTTAAAAATTAAATAATATTATAGGAAAATTCTCTCTTTAAATGATTGCAAGGTGCAAATTGTTCACTGAAGAAATTCAGTCATGTGTCTGGTAAAATATTTGGATGTTGTTAGAAGATTGATAACCAGCTGATTAAGTCATCATTCAAGCATCACAGAATTTTAATAACCAGTCAGATGCTTTAAATGGTTTCTGATGCATTTTTTACGCACATGACACAGGACTCTAGAGACGAGTCCCCTCACCCATGCCCCACCCTGAACACAACTTTTATAGAGAAACGTCCCTGGGAACAAGGACAATATTGATAATGCATCTTTTCCTGAGACCCAAATCCTACCTTATCCAGGTCATACCTCCCTCCTCTTATCAGTTTAGAGAGCCATGTATTTTAATAATGTTATTAAAGCCTTCCAATTATTCTGCTTCCAAATTCAATTTCAGTAGTGGAGCTAAATTTAAATGACCCACAATGGACAAAGCCAAACAAAAATCCCCACAACAATGAAACATACTAAATTCTCAAGAAGACATTTCCCAGACCCTGTGACCAAAATGACTATTATTATAAAATACAGATTTCAGCGGGAGACAAAGCATATCTTCAGTGTTTGAAAGACTTTTCTAGGTTGGATCCTTCTAAATTCGTGTAAACAAAAGTGCGTCAGCTGCCTTACATTTTTTCACCTCGGTCCTTCTTCACAAATAATAAGGCTGATGATACCCAGGATCTAAAAGGACAGATTATCGAAATAACACAAAAAGAGTCATATTCTGCACTCACATCTACGCGTACTTATCCATTGTACTAAAACACTTGGGCAAAACGCACCGCGGTCAAGTATTAAGTGACAACATCCACAGCCAATATATTTTCTGTTGACGCTGGTATACAGAGAAGCATAAGGTCTAGCAAGATTGTTTATTAACTTGGATGAAAAACACCTCCCTCTTTTCAGCTGTTCTTTTTGGTTGACACCAAATAGATTCCCAGAGATAGGCTATAAGCCACTCCGGGGGCACCAGACACCGAGCTCTTTGATTTTTATTTATTGCTTGTCCAAAAGATTCTTCGGTTGTGTGGATGGGAAATCTTTAGCTGTATGTCAGTCACACTTTATTTGTGAGAGAATTTGTTCACTAAGAGCATGTTAATAAAAGGCACACTAGAAAACATTAAATCAAAATAGCTTGTCAAGCACAAAAGACTAGAAACCACAGCGATTTTGCAAAAAGAGTTACTCACTCTGAAAAGAAACTTGTCTTGCCCAAACAGTGCCCTATCCAAACCACAAGGAAGTGAATCCTAGGACAGAAACATGAAGATCCTGGATTTCAGAAAGAAGAAGGAAACAGATTCTTATGGCACTCATCTTTTCCCACCATCTGTCTGGAACAGGAGAGGGGGAGTGAGAAGAAGTCAGAGGAAGCAAAGATTGTGGCCACTTCCTGCCTCTTCCGATGTGTAGGCCCAGCAACATTGGACATTCAGAGGACCTGCTTGCTTCTTACACTTCTAAGTAGCTGCCAGACAATCTCATTCTTTTAAAAAAAAAAATTTACAATATGTAATACATAGAAAAGGAAACAAAGAATAATACAAATACCTATAAACCCACCACCACTTAGTTTAAGAAATAAAATAGTATTAACTCAATTACATTTGATGCCCTATTTTTGCCCATTCCAAATTATATTTTCTTCTTTGCTCCCAAAGGTAACCAATTCCTGAATTCTTCAGTCATTTGTCTATACTTTTACTCTGCATACATGTAACCCTTAACAATTTTGTACTGTTACGTTTTTAACTTTTACATAATCTTTTATTGTTTAACCTTTATATAATCTTCTTTTATTTTTAACCTTTATGTATTCTTATTTTATTTTTTAACACTTTATATCATATTGTTTATAGATTTTTAACTTTTATATATTCTTATGCAACTTGCTTTTCTCAAACTACGTCATGTTTCATGAATACCAGGGGTGCCAAAAAAATGTATACATATGACTTGTATTCATCCTTTATCGGTATATATTGAGTATTACAGTTTTAGTACAGTTTTTTTCCTTTCTTAAAATGTGTATACTTTTTTGGGGACCCTCTGTATATTTGGCTCTGGTTCATTAATTATCAAAGCTTCATAGTATTCCATTATAGGACTATACCCCCATGAGTTAACCTACTTTTATGTTGACAAGCACTCAGGTTGTTTCTAGGTGTTTGCTATTACAGACTATTTTGCTGTGAATATGTCTCTGTCTCCTCGATTCCACAGGCAAGTTGCCCCAGAGTGTAATCTTGCAAATTGCTGAGTTACAAGGCAAGCGACTCTTCAACTTTATTAAATGTTATAAAAGTGATCTCCAAAGTGGCTACCCCAATTGACATTGTCCTTGCTGTATAGGAATTGCTATTGCTTTATAGCCTTGTCACCATTTAGTGTTGACAGATTTGTTAATTTTTGCCAATATGATGGGTGTGAAATGGCAATTACCTTTTCAAGTAATTATTAGTCATTTATGTTTCCTTGTCTATGAGGTTCCATGATTTTTGCCCATCTTTTGATTGTGTTGTTTGTCCTTTTCTTATTGATGTGCGTAATATCTTATACATACTGCTTATTAATCCTCCGTTGATTATACATGCTGCAAATATCACTTTTTTTACTCTTATTATGATGTCTTTTGATGACCAAAATTTTAATGTACTTTATGCCATCAATTTTTTTTATAATTTGTATTTTTTTCTTGGTTTATTTATCCCCTGCCCTAAAGTCTTGAAGATATTGTTCTTGCTTTTCTTATACATTTGTGAAGTTTTTATTTTCATGGCCAAGTTTTTAATGTACCTTGAATTTATTTATTTGTAAAGTGTGAAGTAGTATGGTCTAGTGACTAAGAGCACGGAGTCTGGAGCCAGACTGCCTAGGTTCACATCTCAGCTCCAACACTTTTTAGCCGGTCACCTAACCTCTCACAGTTTCTTAATCTGTAAAATGGGGATAAAATAATAGTGCCTACTGATAAGAGTGAAGTTGCAACTAGGACATGTAAAAACCTCTTAGAGCAGCACCTGCTAAATACAATGGGAGTGATTATTTTTACATAAAGTAAAACTCTAATTTTATCTTCGCATACGGAGAGCCAATTTAACTAGTCTACTTCTTTCTCACTCTCTAACAAGGCCATTTCTGTCATACATCAGCTTTCGTGTAAGTGTGAACATTTTTCTAGGTTCCCTAGTCTTCCATGGTCCTTTGCCTATCATCTAGGGAAATGTGGAGCCTACATTTTAAATTTCCTGAGTTCCAGAAGTCCCTGAAGTTATCAGTCTTGCCTTTTCTTTTATCGGTATTCCCACCTCAACAACATCATTTTCGTGGTTTGATAAACCTGGAGAAGAAGGCTCTGTTACTTCTCTAGGGCTCCCAAAGCAAAATACCACAACCTGGATCACTGAAAACAACAAACACTTATTGTCTGTTAGTTCTGGAGGCCAAAAGCCCAAAATCAAGGTGTTGGCAGGTCCATGCCCTCTGAAATCTGGAGAGAAATCTTTCCTCACCTTCCCCTGGCTTCTGGTGGTTTGCTGGCAATCTTTGGTGTTCCTTGGCTTGTAGAAGCATCACTCTAATTCTCCATCTTTACATGGCATTTTTTCCTTGTGTTTCTGTCTTTATATGGAGTTCCTTTTATAAGGACATCAATCAGATTAGATTAGGGACTCACCAGATTGCAGTATGACCACATCTTAACTATTTCCATCTGCAGTGACTCTATTTTCAAACCAGGTCATCACAGTCTGAGGTACTGGGAGTTGGGACTTTATTTTGGGTCAACACAATTCAACCCATAACAAGGGCATAAGCAAAGATATTAACCCTGGGCTCCAAGCAAAGTCTTGAACCCTCACTTGGATATCTCAATACATCTGCGAGGATTCTTGCTGCACTGCTCTCCATTACAGTGATTCAATCAATCCTCCTAGATCCTGTTTTAGTCATTCTCTGCCCCAAAGTCTTGAAGATATTGTCTTTGGTTTTCTTCTAAATTGATTTTATTACTTTATGAAATGTGAAGTGATGTCCTATAGTGACTCAGATTGTAACACAAATAATTTTGCACACTTCAAATAACCAAACCACCTTGGGAGTTTGTAAAGAATGAAGATTTTGGAATCCTACCCCCAGAGATTCTGATTCAGTGTTTTCAAGTTGATCAATGCCAATGCAGGTGGGCAAGAGACCACACTTTGGGAAACACTGATCTAGACAGTAGTGTTACAAGACAGTCCCTAAGGAAGGGGCCTCAGTACTCAAAGTTCAGACAGCCGCTCATCCACCCAAGGGTCTGGGAAGAGGCTGTCTGCAGAGAACTGGAGCTTTCTTGACAAATACTTTGGAAAGTTAGATGAATACTACTTCATAGTTTAAATTTCATTCTTAGAGGATCATAGAATTAAACTGGTTCCAATTTCTAATTAACAACTCAATTGCGTCTTCAATTTTCACAGGGTGCAGATTCCTTCAAGCCCAAAGTGGAACCCTGCAAAAATCTACTCTACAACTACTCTACATTAATGACACTGGACCAGGGGGTTGCTTTTTCACTTGGAAAAATAAAAAGACAACAACTGGTATTTGCTGAAATCCTACCATTTACCAGCATTCTTCTGGGCACAAGTGATACAGCACTGAACAAAACAGACAAAATCCCTGTTATCACAGAGATTTTATTCTAGTGGATGGGAGATGATTAAGAAACAAGATAAATTAGTAAAATATGTGTAAACTATGTGACGATAGAGATGTTTGACTGTTTCATTTAATGCTGCATACTAAGCGCTTAGAATGGCTATTGGGATATGGTTGAGGTTCAACAAATATATACTGATTACCAAATGGTGTGGTGGCAAAAACATAAGGTAGAAAAATTGAATAAGAAGTGGAAAGAGTGTAATTTTAAATGGGAGAATCAAGGAAAGCCTCATAAAGGAAGGATAGTTAGAGGGCAGATCTGAAGAAAGTAAGAATGCAACTCATGTGTTTATCTGAGAAAGAAGGGGGCTGGATGGAGAACAGGCTTGCCAAGGCCCTGAGATGGGAGCAAATTTGGTGTGATCAAAGAAAAGCACAGAAAGAAGAAAAAGAGGAAAAAAGCAGTAGGAGGATAGAAAAGTAACGGAGTTGGGGGTGGCTGGATCAGGGAGGGCCAGATGTGCCACCGTAGTGACCTTAGCATTTGCTCCAAGAAGAGAAGTCACCGAGAGTTTCAAATAGTGCAGTGAGAAACTGCTTATATTTTAACAGGTTTATTTCAACTGCTGTGTTTTGAATACAATGAGGGGGAACAAGGGCACAAACAGGAAGCTAGTGATAAAACCCAGTGAGACATGAGAGTGCCTTGGATGAAAATAACAGCAGTAGTACAATGAGATGGAATAGGATCCTAGGTATATTTTGAGTTTTGCTTTTCGGACATGTGAAAAAGAGAGCAGTTGAAGACACAGCCAGGCAAGGACGTGGAGGAACTGGAAGTGGAACTCACTGCTGGTGGGAGAGTAAAACTCACTGCTGGTGAGAGAGTAAAAGTAGCACAACTACCTTGGAAACTGCTTGACAATTTCATGAAAAGTTACTCAATATACCTCCCACACTACCTGGTGATGTACACAAAGACCTCGACTGAGTGTTCATAGCAGCTTTAGTCATAATAGGAAAAAACTGGAAGCAACCCAAATGTCCATCACCTGAAAGGCATAAACATTGGGGCATATCCATATAATGAGACAGTAATCACAACAAAACAAAGTGAATTGCCACCACACACAACATGAATGAATCTCAAAACATTTATTCTAAGTGAAAGATGCAGACACCATATATAATTCCATTTGTATAGAATTCTAGAAAATGTAAACTAATCCTATAATGACAAAAAGCTGATCAGTGGTCTCCCGGAGACAGAAGTGAAGAAAGGAGTGGGTGACAAAGGGAGATAGAAATGTTCTGTATATTGATAGTGGCAGTGGTTGAAGGGTATACATCAAAACTCTTTGAATAGTATACTTTAAATGAATAGAGTTTACTGGACATAAATTATTCCTCAAAAAGTTGATTAAAATTCTTTTTTTAAAAATGAGGTTGAAGCCAGGGTTTTTAGCCTGAGTGACTGGAAGAATGGAGTTGCAATTTGTACATATGAGAAAAGCCAACTTTGTTGATGGGGAAATAGCAGGAGCTCAGTTACAGACATGCTAAATTTGAGATGCCTATTAGACATCAAAGGAGAGATGTTAAATGGCCAGTCGTATATAAAAATCTGGAGTTTAGGAAATGGGCCAGGCTGGAGATTTACATACAGAAGTCATTAACACATAGATAAAGCCATGAGGCTCTATAAGGTCATTACAAGAATAAATATAGATAGAGAATAGAATAATTCCAAGGACTAATTCCTGGGACTCTCCAACATTAAGGGATTGCAGAGATGAGAGGGAACAGGAAAGAATCTGAGAAGGAGCAGCAGGGATTAAGGAGGAAAAACAGTAGAGTCTGGTCCCCCAGAAGACAAGGCCAGGAAGGATTTCAGGGAGAAAGGAACGATCCTGTGGCAAACACTGCTGATAAATTGGATTAGAAGAGGACTGAGGACTGCGCAGTAATAGAAACAACCTGGACGTCATTTCTGCCCTTGATGTAGTGATGGCGAAGAAAGAATGAGGAGCGAAATTGGATTTAGCCTACATAGTTAATTCACTCCTGGAGTTTTGCTTAGAGAAATGGGGAGGAAGTGGTGAGTGGAGGAGAAAGTGGGGTCAAGGCAGAGCTTTCTTGTTTGTTTAAGATGGAAAGAATCACAGCATGTTTGCGCACTGATGGGAATGATCCAGGGGAGGAAGAAATGTTAGTGCTTTAAAGGAGATTGGGGAAGAGTTATTAGAGCAATATTCTGAGGAAGTTGAAGGCCCGGAGAGCTCCTTGGCTATAAACAGAGACAAGGAAGAGAACGCTGGCACATTAAAGGGAGATGCAGCAGGGGGAGCTGGTGCTAGGTCTTTTCTGATTGCTTCTATATCCTCAATGACAGAAGAAGCAATATTATGCCTGAGAGGGATCATGAGTGAGAAGCTGTCGGAGACCTGAGAAGAAGCTACAGCAGTAGTCAGTTAGTGCGGAAGCTGACGATCTCCAGCCCATGGCTCACTGGCCCGCCTCTTTTCGTGTGGCCTGTGAGCTAAGAATGGTTTTTACATGTTTAAAGTAAACTATAGAAGTGAGTATTAGCTTTTCAGTGGAAACAGGGACTTTCGAATTGAGGTGTTTCCTCTTGGCTCGCAAAGCCTGTAATACTTACTACTGGTCTTTTAGGAAAAAGCTGGCTGACCTTCCGGGTAGGAGAAGCAGCGAATGAATGGGCTGAGGCTGTTATCACATGTCAGCCAGGCAAGAGGAAAGCACTGGGTGGGAGCTTGACTTAATTCTTACACAAATACTGCAAGTTGAATATTACTAACTCAATTTTAGAGATGAGCTCATTGGGTTTCAGGGAAGTTCAGCAAATTTCTCAAGGTCACACAAGCAATAAGTGGTGGGATAAAGGCCTGCTTAAAATATATACAAAAACCTCAAATTCTTGTTTGCTTCCCACTCTGCTATGCTGCATTACAAAGGACTGTGGCCTCTTGGCCTTGACCTTGAATCCTTGCATTTGGGAGTGCAAGGTGATGCATAAGGAAGCAGCACTTTGCAGTCCATGAACCACCTTTAGAGTCAGAGGGAAGTAGATGCAGACCTCAGCCTGCTCTGGCTGGTCCTATAGCCCTAAATGAGGTATGCAACATTTCCAAATCTCTATTTTTCTCATCTACAAAATCAGATTCGTAACCACTTGAACCGCTTGAAATTGCTGATATGCAACCATTTTTGACCTATAAAAATGACAATTTCATAGTGTTCAAACTAATACCTACCATCTAAGGATATTGTGTGGGTTAAAGTGAATATACATAAAGTTCTTTGTAGACACTTAAATGGTAGCTGTATTATGGACCACAATCGTAGGTGAATCGTCATGTCTTCAAGGAGTCTTTATTTTGAGAGAAAGGGCTATAAAATGATTTCAACTATGCACACTGAGCCCAGAGCCACATGGGAAAAATGAGCGAAGGAATCCTGGATTTGGCCAGTTAGCATCAAGTGACACTAACCCTAAATCTGAAGCCCTCTTGATAACACTTGGTCAGGATGGCCAACTTCCGATACCTGAAGACTGTCCTGGGAGAACAAATTCATCTCACTTGGTTTGGCTACACAGGAAAAGTGGGTGGAAATTACATGGAGACAGAGTTATATACCATTAAGCTAAAACTTTCTGAGAGTTACAATGAACTGCAGTGGGAGGTAGAGGATGCAAAGGGAAACTGTGAAAGCATTCGGTGGTGGAGAAATCACACAATGGGTAAGTTCATCACATGATGAACTAAATGACCTTACAGATTCTTTCCAGCTCTAAAATATTATAAGGCAGTAGCCCCTGGTTCTGGCCTAGCAGTGCTCTAAAGTCAGACCAGGTTGTTACCTAGTATGGTGCCGAGCACAGAGCTCTCTAAGGAATTTTTGGCTCTCTCCTTCATGGTTCTTCTGCCCCTAAATGCAAGAAGTCCTATTATGTTGCCCTATCAGTCAGCAAGTATGCTATACCTCCTCTTTCATTCTTTCATTTTGATTTATCATCTACTAATTAAAAAATAGGGGAAAAAGTTGATTTTAAAAGGAAGCAGTCAAAGTTCAAATTTGAGTCCAAGTCTCTTCTCATGAAACTGTTATCAGATCAAAGTCTGTATGTGTATGTTTAAGTTGGTTTTTCTAAGAATAGATCGCTGGCATTTATACTGCTAATAGGGGAATAAGTGGCTTTCACAGGAGACAAGATGAAAAATCAGCAGTTGCTATTTGAGGGAGATTCAGATTAGTTCACTCACAGGTGAATGGAAGAGAAATGCTACCTACGTTAGACTGGTCAGAAAAGGCATCAACATGACAGACAATATTTGAGCTGATTCCCAACAGATAAGGGGTCATGCATGGCAACTGTGGAGAGAAAAGAACAAAGGGAGCAGCATGAACATCCTAAGGCACGAAAATTTTGGTATGTTTAATAAAGAGTGACTCCGGTATAGTGCAGGAGTTACACAGGCTGAGGTTGGAGAGATGAGCAGAGATAGATTATGTAGACCTGTACAGCCATCCAGCCCTTGTAAAGAGGTTGGATTCATTACAAGTATAATGAAAAGCCACTGCAGGTTTTTAAGGAAGGTTTATCTTCTAGAAGGCAATCACTCTTGCTTTAATGTGGAAAATGGATTGTAGAGGAGCAAGCGTATAATCAGAGAGACCATCAAGATGGTGCTGACAGAGGCCGTGGCCAAGGTGTTAGCTGTAGACATGGAAAAAAGTTGATAGAGTCAAGATATTTTGAGACACAGAATCAAATGGAATCACAGACACCTTCGATATAGGGGTTAGGGGAGAGGGAAATGCAGGACTGACTCTTAAGTTACTGCATTGACCAACTGGAGGATAATGGTGCCATTTATTAAGCTAGAGCAAATGGGGGAAGAGAAGTGAGAAGTTCTAGCTTAGATATGTATAATTTGTAAGACATACAGGTTGAGGTGTCAGGTAACTAGAGTTAGATACGGTGCTCAGAAAAATTGTCTGGATAAAAGACTGGAAATCAGTGGGATCACCAGAGAGAAAGGGTAAAAAAAGAAGAGGATCCAGGATCTAAACCAGAGGAATGCTAACACTTAGGAGGACTAGGAGCCAGCTGGAAAAGAAAACTGATGGGAGAAGCCAGTGAGTGTGGATAGCTAGGAAACAATAGTGTAAGGATAGCCAAGAGAAGAGAGTGTTACAAGAAGTGAATGGCCCATGTCACCAAATACTCAAAGGATGGGTAAGGGGAGAAAAGAGAAGTATAAATTCCATTTGGCTGTCTGGCGATTGCCTGTGATCCTGAGACAAGAAATTTCAGTAGACTGGTAGGGCAGGGGAGAAGCCATATTATCTTGGATTGGAGAAAAGAAGAGTTAAAGAAAGAAGCAGAAAGAATACAATTAAGAACTCTTCAGAAGTTTGGTTATGCAAGATAAAGGGAAAATGGGTGAAACCTTCAGGCAGATATGGAACCATGGGAACGATGATTTGTTGCTGGTGTTGGGTGTTGTTTTTAAGATAGTGTTCGAATATTAGAATACGGTTAAGGACATGATTAAGCAAAGAATGGGGAAAAGGAGATAAAGAAGAAAGCATGACCAAAGTAAAGTGTTTTTAAAGGTCAAAGAACATTGGATCCAGAGGACAGGAGAGGGACCAGAATTGGCTAGGATGAAAAAAGTGCCCTCTTTCATGACAAAAGGGAAAAGCTAATGATAGCTACAGATGAGGGTAGTGTTTGTTAAGTTTGCACAAGGAATTTTAGAGTTATAATTGGAAGGCTTTTATTTCACTAAAGTAAGGTCAACAGCTGAGTGAGGGTAAAAGAGGAAGGAGTTGTGGGTGGTTTAAAGAGAACATATGAAATCGTTCCGGGAAATGTTAGTGGGTTTCTGGGTCATAGTGGGTGCAAGCTGAGGTTTTAGATCATCACATTAAGGAAACATCAGTTCAGTTAGACATTCTCTGGTAACATTCACCTGCTCAGATTCAGGTGAAGAAAGAGGGATGACACGTATGATGAGAGTGAGGGGTAGAGGAGCTAAGAATACTTGTGAGGGAGCGATTATAATCATGGAGCATGGAATACTTCACGATGAACGTAGGAGTGAGAACAAAAACATAGAAGGAAATTCAACAAAACGTTTGAAGGGCCTATTTCTGAGCGGGGAGAAAATAAATGATTTTCATTTTTGTCTTTATGTGAGTCTTTGTTCTCTAAATTTTCTACAATAAGCACATTTTAGTTCTAAGCACAGTTATTGAAAAATAACCAAAATGATACAAAAGCAGTTATACTGAGGTAAAGAGTAATCCTCTTATAACCTGAATAGACATTTCTCCAAAGAAGACACACAGATGGCCAATAGACATATGAAAAGATGCTTATTGTCACTAATCATCAGAAAAATGCAAATAAAAACCACAATGAGATACTACCTCACTCCTGTCAGAATGGCTGTCATCAATAAATCAACAAACAACAAGTGTTGGCAAGGATGTGGAGAAAAGAAAAACCTCGTGCACTGTTAGTGGGATTGTAAATTGATGTAGCCACTATGGAAAACAGTATGGAGGTTCCTCAAAAAATTAAAAATAAACTATCTTAATACCCAGCAATCCCAATCCTGGGTATTTACCCAAAGAAATCCAAAACACTAATTGAAAAAAATATATGCACCCTTATGTTTACTGTACCGCTGTTCACATAGCCAAGATATGGAAACAACTGAAATGCCCATCAATAGACAATTGGATAAAGAAATCGTGGTACATTTGTACAATGGAATATTATTCAGCCATAAAAAAGAATGAAATCTTACCATTTTCAACAACATGGATGGACCAAGAGGTTATTATGCTATGTGAAATAAGTCAGACTGAGAAAGACAAATGATCTCACTTATACGTGGACTCTAAAGAACAGAATAAATGAGCAAACAAAATAGAAATAGACTCAGAGATACAGAGAAAAAACTGATGGTTTCTAGATGGGAGAGGGTGTTGGAGGATGGAGGAGAAAAGTAAAGATATAAGGAAGTACAAATTAGTAGTCACAAAATAGTCACAGGGATGTGAAATACATCATGGGGAATATAGTCAATAAGGTTGTAAAGACTACGTAAGTTATCAGATGGGTACTGGACTCATTGGGGGGAATCACTTCATAGATTATACAAATGCCTAACTACTGTGCTGTACACCTGAAACTAATATAAAATATGTTGACTGTCAACTATAAATATATATATAAATATATTGATTGTCAACTATATATGTGTACATATATATATACACACACATCTGAAACTAATATAAAATATATTGATTGTCAATTATATATAGATATACACACACATATATATACACATACACACACGCACACACACATAGGCCCAGGATGTAAAGCACAGCACAGGGAATATAGTCAATGGTATTGTAATAGCGATGTATGGTGTCAGATGGGTAGTAGATTTTGGTGTAAATGTCTAATCATTATGTTGTTATGTATACCTGAAACTAATAAAAAACAAGTCAACTCAAAAAAAAAGTAATACTCTTATTATTTAGAGGGAAACAAATTGAGCATATATTTTGATCAACTGCAATGGATGGAAATATATAAAATATATTATACATTTCAAATGTAAAATAATATATGAAAAAATATTTTTTAAATGTAAAATTATATAAAAAGTATATATACATACACACACATATAGATGATTCTTAAATTTGTAATGATATCTTGAAAAATGAAAACCTACTCACATCTGAATATTGTTGGGCTCATGATTCTGAAATTAGATAAAGGTAAGAATCAAGCATGCATCTTGCCTCTCCTTTATAAAACTGTGTTTCACTTTAACCAAATAGAAGTGAGGGAAAGTTCTTCCCCACAGAAGATCTCCAGCTCATTTGGACTGAATGACTGGATTAGAAAAAGGTCATCTTGCACCCCCAGGGAAGTATGATGGACCAAGGCAATCATCATCAATGGCTGCTGCCACTGAGTAAAAGGTTGGCACCTAAAACCCACTGAGCAACTCTAACATCATTAAGTGTTAAACAGACATCATGTGCCTCTTGAAGTGTTGTAATAGCAAGTATCCAACACTGCTTGTGAAATAGTCTTGCCACTCCCCAAAATAATTAAGCTTAAATTGAATCATGTTCCTAGACTTAGCTACCAGTTCACAAGAAATAATGGGACACAAAGAAACAAGTGAAATAACGTCACAAAGATATAACCAAACAAGTAAAGCATGTGGTAAATTAAACAGGAAAAATGACTCATCTCTTCAACAAACAAATGACTTGAAGAAAAAAAAAAAAAAAGGAGGGACAGGAAACTGTTAAACAATTAATATAAGCATAAGAGATACATCAACCATATTCAATAAGGGACCATGTTTGGGCCTGATTGGAACAAGTATACTATTAAAAAATATTTTTGAGACAATCAAGGAAATTTAAACATGGACTGGAATGACATTTCAAATAATTCCCTTAGGTGTGATAATACTGTTGTGGTTATATTGTTTTAAAGCTCTCACCTGTTAGAAAGTTATACTGAAGTATTTCCAAATAAAATTAGTGTGGCCCAGGAGTGTAGACTGATTAAATGCAATTGGCAGAATATTGATAATTATTGGGGCTCGGTGATAGTACCATCAAGGTTCATTACACTGTTCTGTCCAACTCTGGGTATGTTTGAAATTTTCCATAAAAAATATTTAAAACAAAATTGAACTGAAAAAACAATGTGCTATTAAAATCTAAAAGAGTCTTGAGACCTGAGGCTTAGGAAGCCCTTTCAGAACATGACATCACCTGCTATTTCATATTACACAAGAATGATCCAAATATCAACGTGTATTGCTATTCTGTTAAACTGACATTTACCTGTTTGGAGTGTCTTAATAAGAATTTATAATGACTGGAGCCATCCAGCAACCTGTGAAGAGCTCCTTTTTATCATTTGGCAGAGAAAAAAAAAATTACTAGACTCAAGCAACACACACACCCACCCCATTCTTAACGCCGGTGAATGGCTGCAATGGGATTAACATTCACAGCCCATTAAGTCTTGCCAGGAATTGAACCCTCTGACTCAGATTCCTTGAGACAGAACAAAAGAACAAGGAAGCAACGGTAACATCTGTGTGCACTCAAATGTACGAATATTTATCTAGCTGATTCCATCACTACACAGGGTTTTAATATGTAATCCGAAAGCATAAAATCCAGATACCAGTAGTGTACATGCGTCTGAGACGTGACAATTTAGCAGCCCCTCCGGGGTGCTTGAACCATCTGGGAGTTTCATTTCAGTAAAGTCAAATGGGAGAAGCATCCAGCTGTGAGAAACGTATCAGATGCTCTTTTCTCCCTTCCCCTCTCACTTACACCTTTGGGACTCAGGCTCATTCCATCACTTCTGCAGTTTCCTCGTGATGATGCACACCAGCAATCATTGCTATGTCCAGGTCCTGCCCTGTTTACTCCCGACCCCTACTCCTACCACCACCGCCAGCATCACCACTGTGGCCATCGTCACCAACACACAGACACACGCAGTGGAAATCATGTTTCTTGCAGACGGTCCAATCGCAGGGATCTCAACGTGTGGTCCTGAGGACAGCAACAGCAGCCTCACCTGGAAACTGGTGACATATGGCAACTCGTGGGCCCCAGTCTACACTGACGGAGTCACAATCTGTGGGGGTGGAGCCTAGAACTCCGAGTTTTGAGGACTCCTCCAGGTTATTCCTACGCACACTAAAGTCTGGGAAAAGTAGAAGGAAGTCATGCTTACGAAGGAAGGGCAGATTGGAAAAAACATCGCAGCTTTTACTAGTCTTTAAAAACCTAGGGCTGGGTGAGTATATAAAACCTTCTCATTTTACACAAGAGGGAAAGGGGATAATTAAGAAATCAAAAGATACATAGTCCATGTGAATTAATTATAGTAAATGTGGGGAGGACTAGGTCAGATAATACAAAATAAGTGTTAAATGACTTTGTTTCAAATTGAGTTTAATGTGAAATTGGTTTGCATTAAATGAATTCGCCAACAAGTGTTTATTGAACACCTTTGCTGTCAAATTTCTTCATCATACACCAATCGACAGAGACATCCAGAAAGGGAGATTTGGGGAATTCTCCAAAGGATTTATGACTTGAAAGTCATACTATGAGTAATGTGTATATATCTAAGTGATACCATAGTAAACTCTAAAGTGATTCCTGGAAACTTAGAAAACACAACAGCATTTCAAGGGTGTTCTCTCATTTTCCTCCCTCTGTCTGGAGTAAACACTTTGAAAAATCTACATTTTTAGGAGAATAAATAAGAGAAACAATGTCCAAAGACAATGAATTTCTACTTGGCATCTCAGTTCAAATGTGAAGTAAATCGTTATCTTTGGGTTCAAAACCAGGTATGCCTCATATCCAGCTTTATATTTGCTGCTGGGTCCTATGGAGAAGTGTGCTCGTGGGACCTATTTCTTTGGAAAGTCTTCAGGGAAAGAATTTCTAGAATGATTATGCAGTGCGAATATGTGGGTAATGTTTCTGTTTTCTCAGAATACATAAGATTTCTCATAATTAAAATGCCCTGGGTTTTTCTTTTACTTTGATTATTATTTGGTGATAAAAGTTGTGGGACAATTATTCATGCTAAAAAGAATTATTTTTACATTTTAGGCTATTACCATAGTTCAAACTCTTTTCATTTTACTCTCATTATGGTGAAACTATATTTGTAAATGTAGAATAAAGTCACCCAGAAGATATTTCAAATATTCCCTGCATTCTTTTCAATACATAAACCCAGAAGCCATCTTTTGCAGAAATAACTGCCTTAACTTTCAAAAAAGTTTTCAGCTTGAAAGTAATGAAGTTCAAGATTATAAAGTAGGCTCTTTTATTACAAATGTCTGTGGTGACAGGATAAATCAGAAAAGTGACCCAAGAGGAGAGTCAAAACATCGTAAAGGGAGTACCCTCCCCCCTTAAATTTTGATAGAATGCAAATATCCTCTTTTTCCCTCTCTACTATATTTTGTCATGTTACTGAAGGCCTGCAGTATTATTTTGATTATCTAAATAATAAGAATTGAATTTATTTCTGTGGAAATAAATGAACACCAACCCAATGAGAACAAGCAAAGGCTATTTATTCAGAGCTTGCCGTAAGAAGTGAGTCAGTCTCTGGCACGGTGACAGAGACTCAAAGGCAGGCAGAGGCATGGGAAAGCTTTGTAGTAGAAAAAGGGAAGGCCTCAGGTGTGTGCTGATTCGAGGCTGTGGGCCTGAGAAAGCTGGAGGAGGGCTAACCAGCCGCAAGGTACCTCATTCGATTGGATAGGGTGCCTCTTTGGCTTTCTCTGGTGGGTCCTACGTTGAAAGTGGGGATACAAATGAGGGAAGCTCTTAGTTATTCGTCAAGTCCAGGCCATTTGGAACCAATTGTTACAGAAGTTATTGTTTAGCTTCCTGGATTTTTATTAGAGATAGCAGTCTGACTTCTTACAAGTCTGACTCAGAGTAGGCTGGCTTCTTGGGTTGTTTATTGTACATTAAGTGGGGCGGTTTCCTGGGCAGCTTGCTATAGGTTGTGTGTCCGAATTCTATTTTTATATATGACCTGGTCATTGTTGGTTACTTCATCTCTCCTCTCCAAATCAATTATAATTTAACATGCAGCTGAAATATTGGTGTAATTCAGATCCAGAATGGCTTGCCTAGCCAGCAGAAAAGACTTCATATGGAAATTTAAGCCCAGCAACCAGAGGAGACTTAGTATAATTCCATGTGTATGAGGGACTACCCAAGTGGAGACAACCTGGGAAGACATGTTAAGAAACAAATTGGAGCGAACAGCCCCTGGACAGAGACCACATCACAAAGAAAGGTTTGAGAACAGTCTGGCACATGCAGGTGTTTTTCAGGAACCCAGGGTAACATAAATTAACAAAGCCAGCAAGACATGAGACAAACGAGGAGACGGGGAGTGGGAGAGTGCATGCCTGGCCTAAAGACACACAGACGCAGATGTCAAAATCACTCATCATACTAAACAAAAGGAATCTACCGGCAGCCTGGCCCAGAGGCCTGGCTCTTTTGGGCCCCTGCCCAACTTGATATTCAGCCACCATGCCCTCATTTGGCCATACTGACTGGTCAGTTCCTACTTTCATCATAGTGCCCAAGATAAGTGGTTTTTGAATATCACCCCACTGCAAAGTGAGAGTCAGGATGAGCCCCAACTGGTGATTGCCAAGAATAAATGATTTGGGATGCAGTTTTGCAGGTACACTGATGTTTCCTTCCATTCTAGGTGCTAGATAACTCTATCAAGCTTTATGTGAGTTGGGAAAGCATGAGAACCTGAAAGAAGGAATCAAAGAAAAGAAGCCCTGATGAGAAGAGAGTACTCTTCCTTTGATACATGATAGCCACAAGGAAGCTATGAATCTCGAAACCACACCTCCATGTCACCTGGGCAAATTGGAGGGACACTCATTGGCACCTGCAGCCATGGAAGGGATTATATCAACCTCGCAGTGAAGCCACTGTAGGAGCTTCAGGAGAACAGGGTGAGCAGAGGATGGAGATGATAAAGGACATTAATTCTGGCAGCTTCAACCAGGAAACTTGCGTCCCCATGGATACAGTGAGAGTTACTTCCGTGAACAGGCCAAGAGATGGTGACGGAGATTCCAGGGGGACTTCTGGGTGAGAGCTCAGAGCAGACACTGTCCCCACCACTTCAGTGGTGACTTGCCCCTGTACCCTGCCAGGATAACATCGACTTCAGGATTACATCGACTTCAAAAAAAAGAGGGGGATCGTTTAATGTACTTCTTTCACCATTGGAATTTTTCACAATAGCTAAGACTTTTTCTATGATGCTAAATTAATAGATGTTATTTGGAGAAAAAAAAAGAAAACATCAAACATTTGCATTTGCCACACTACAAGTATGATGAATTATTTACTAAAATGACCAAATAATGGACAGGCAGTTTTAAAATAACTTTTTTTCTGGTCACTGTTAAAAATCCCATACATTCTGGAGTTTCTGAAAATAAAACTCCACTGAAAGTAAATATAACATGAATTTTTTTTTCTAGTTGCTTCTACTTAATGGAAACACATTATAAACCAAGATAAAAAGGGGAATTCCTCTCCTCTTTTTGGGCAGTTTTAGTTTCCCCTTTTAACGCTGAGAAATTGCCTCTGGAGGATAGTGTTGCAGCTACAATATGGGCCCATCCACCTTCAAGTCCAGGGGCCTTTGTCCAATCAGACCAGCTTTCCCTAATACACCATCTCTTGGCAGTCAGTGCAGGCATGTTCATAGATGTTTCAAAACTTCAGTTCCAGAGCTTTCCAAGCTAAGTCTTCTAAGTACACACAAAGTGGACAGTATGGCTTCCTTGTTCCACGTACAATGAGTGGGTATGGTAATGTTTCTGTTGTGTCGGAATCAGTGCCCAAGACCCAGAACAGAAGGCAAAGACACATCAGGAACCTCACGTTCTAAAGACTGCTGCCAACAATATTTTTACTGATATATCTCCTCGGGCAAGGGAAACAAAAGAAAAAAGAAACAAATAAGACTACACCAAACTAAAAAGTTTTTTCGCAGCAAGGGAAACCATCAATAAAACAAAAAGACATCTTACTGAATGGGAGAAGATATTTGCCAATGATATATTCAATAAGGGGTTAATATCCAAAATTTATTTAAAAAAAAAAAAAAAACTCATACAACTCAATACCAAGGAAACAAACAATCCAATTGAAAAAATGGGCAAAGGACCTGAAGAGATACTTCTCCAAAGAGGACATACAGATGGCCAATAGACATATGAAAAGATGCTCAACATCACTAATCATCAGAGAAATGCAAATAAAAACCACAATGAGATATCACCTCATTCCTGTCAGAATGGCCATCATCAGTAAATCAACAAACAAGTGTTGGTGAGGATGTGGAGAAAAGGGAACACTCATGTACTGTCAGTGGGATTGTAGATTGGTGCGACCACTATGGAAAACAGTATAGAGGTTTCTGAAAACATTAAAAATACAAATACTTATGACGCAGCAATTCGACTTCTGCATATTTATCCAAAGAAATCCAAAACACTAATTCGAAAAGATATATGCATCCCTATGTTTACTGCAGCACTATTTACAATAGCCAAGATATGGAAACAACCAAAATGCCCATCAATAGATTATTAGATAAAGAAATCGTGGTATATTTATACAATGAAATATTACTCGGCCATATAAAAAGAATGAAATCTTACCATTTGCAACAACATGGATGGACCTAGAGGGTGTTATGCTGAGTAAATGAGACTGAGAAAGACAAATACCACATGATCTCACTTCTACGTAGAATCTAAAGAACAGAATCAATGAGGAAACAAAACAGAAATAGACTCATAGATACAGAGAAAAAAACTGATGGTTGCCAGACAGGAGGGAGGTTGAGGGACGGGGGTAAGGTGAAGGGATTAGGAAGTACAAGTTCGTAGTCACAAAATAGTCATGAGAATGTCATGGAGAATGTGACCAATAATGTTGTAAAGACTATGAAAGGTACCAGACTTACGGGTACTGGACTTATTGGGAGGATCACTTCATAGATTATATGAATACCTGACTACCGGGCTGTACACCCAAAATATAAAATTAAGTTGAATGTCAACTATAATTATATATAGTCACAGATGTGAAGTACAGCATAGGGAATATAATCAATGGCATTTTAATAGCTACGTACGATGTAAGATGGGTAGTAGACCAGGCGGTTATCACTTTGTGAGGGGTATAAATGTCTCATCATTGTTGTTTTATATACCTGAAACTAATTTTAAAAAGAAAAAAATAATAATAAAGAGTGCTGCCAATAGCTGGAAGCCATGAACCCCTCCAGGATGTTATAATCATCTGGACTTAAGCAGCTCTGCTGCTCCCAACCATCCTCAGAACCCCTCTCCTTCCTCCCTCCGCAAAGCGGAGAAGATTAGGAAGAGAAGAGGGAGGAGAAATTTTCATGAGTCATCAGTGCAGAGTAGAGCTTCAGGGCTTTCCACAAAGGACGTGAGGAAGAGAGCCCTCTCAGACAGTGGGGGTGTCAGAAACAAGAGGAGATAGGTATCTTGATCCCCAGGGGGACATCCGCTGATGCAGCAGACACTCTCTGAGCCTCTCAAAGCAGGGGAGAGAATAGACAGCGCAGAGAGAGAGACCAGCACTGGGGAGATTGCCCCCCTGCCATTTGGCATTTCAAGAAAGTCTGAGTCTTCTGTGGCTCAGGTGGATGCTGCAGGAGGCAGCTGGGCTCGAGCCATCCTGTTGTATGGCAAACAAGGGCCATTTACAGAGTGAGGTCCCCAGCAATAGGAAACGCAGGGTCTATGACTGGCAGTGAAAGCTGGGGTGGGATTCAAAGAGGTGCACCTAGAGCTGAACACCCATGTAAAGGAATTGGGTGGAAACATGGGTAGAAGCCCTTCCCTGATGCTGGATGGCCCTTGAAGAATGCACATATGTACCCCAAGAAGAAAGCAGCCTGGGATGTCTGCCCTTAGTGGGCATCTGTGCTTGGTCCATGTCAGCCTAAGAAACAACAGCCAAGAGATGACCAGGGCACACCAGGAATGACAGAGTCACCCCTTTCCATCTCCCCTCCCTAGTCAAAGAGAAAGGTGCCCTAAGAGAGGAAAATAAGGAGTGAATAAGCGGACCAAGCCTTTTCCCAACTCTAAGTCTCTGTGGAGAAGTATGGCCAGTGCTGGGAGGAGAGAAGGAGATAGATGGGATTATATTGGATATGAAGTGGCTATTTTAAATTTGACAGGCCTTTTTAAAATATTCACGAGGAAAAATAAAAAATGTATGGAGCTCTGTGAGTACAAAATAGAATTTTTTTCCCCCACAAAATGAATAAATATTTGCAGGTGTTAAAATTGGAAGAAGAGCCCTCCCGCAGAAAGAGATGTGGCCCTGAGGTCAGGGAATGACAATGACAAACCAGCAGCATCTAGGAAGTGACTGCACAAGATTTAAATTCTAGGATGCTCTTCCCTTGGACTTCAGAAAAAGTAAAACTGAACAGGTAAGTTTAAATTATTTCTCTCATTGTTTCCCCAACACTTTACTGAAACTCAGTACAGGTTTATATCAAGTTGGAAATAAATGAGGGCCAGCACCATAAAAATAAAAAGAGGGGAGAGCAGATCCCCTCCTCCACCCTCATCATCACCTCTAGGACTTTTCAGAGGCGGCAACACTGCATCAGAGGGTGGCCTGAGCCCCACTAGAAGGGCAGCAACCAGGTACCTGCTTTGACTCAAAAAAGGCTGAGGAGGAAACATCAGCCTGGAGAATAAGTACTCAGGAGGTCCCTGCAGGAGCAGATATGAGAAAACTTCCCACCCTGCTCCCTGAATACACAAGAGCAGTGACTTTCACTCCTCGTACCAAGACCCAGTGTAAAAACTATATTTTACATCATGACCCAATACGCATGTACGTACATGACTGATTAAAGTTCTATAAAACAATATGTACTCACTAAGCACAATGGACACAGATATTTTATATTCTGTTTTGTTTTTATAATGCTGGTCACAACACATATACATTGATTTCTGGACCCTAAAGGTCTACGACCAGTAATATAAACAAACTCATCAAAGAGAGATGATCCTTAAGAGGAAGCGGAAAGCTTGCACAGGCCTGGACATCACGGTTTCTTCTCTCTGAAACACACCTCCCACATCTACAGCCCCTACTTTACCATTAGACTAGAATCATAGGTTCTGTTTTTTTTTTTTTTTTTTTAAGATTTTATTGGGGAAGGGCAACAGGACTTTATTGGGGAACAGTGTTTACTTCCAGGACTTTTTTCCAAGTCAAGTTGTTGTCCTTTCAATCTTAGTTATGGAGGGCGCAGCTCAGCTTCAGGTCCAGTTGCCGTTGCTAGTTGCAGGGGGTGCAGCCCACCATCCCTTGGAGGAGTCGAACCGGCAACCTTGTGGTTGAGAGGACGCCCTCCAATGAACTGAGCCATCTGGAGCTCAACGGCAGCTCAGCTCAAGGTGCCGTGTTCAATTTTAGTTGCAGGGGGTGCTGCCCACCATCCCTTGCGGGAGTCGAGGAATTGAACTGGCAACCTTGTGGTTGAGAGCCCACTGGCCCATGTGGGAATCGAACCGGCAGCCTTCAGAGTTAGGAGCATGGAGCTCTAACAGCCTGAGCCCCCGGGCCGGCCCGAATCATATGTTCTTGATAACCTACTCTCCTCTGGAATTCTCAAGTCTCTACCGGTTCTCGTATCTAACTCCATTGACCTCTCTAGTTCTACCCACTGTACATGGATTAGATTCCTCAACATTCTCTCTCCTGATTAAATACAAGCCCTTCAGTACCCAACATGTAAAATCATGCCCAGGGCCTTAACAAGCCTGTCTGAATAATAACAACAATAAGCAACATGTATATAATATAAGGACGTGCCAGTCACTCCTCCCAGGCTTATCTACCTCTGTCTCTCTAACTGTAATCATTAGAACCATCCCATAAATAAGGAAACAGAAAGCCTGAAAGGTTAAGTAAGGTTACATAGCTATGAAGTGGTAGACCTACACTTTGAATACAGGTTTTCTTGGAAAATTATAAGTCATAGAGAAGCATGAACATCATGGGTAAGTATGACCGGCCAATGGGGGAGGAGGGTCATGAGATATGGCGGGTCTTATGGAGAGCATCTTGAGGGTTTTATGGCCCTGGTACAATAATAATGGCTCTTCTAGACCAAAGGGTTCAAGCCAAGAGACTTCTGGCTCTCCCAAAAAGACATACATTTTCTCATTGATGTGTTCCCATTGAGCCCCAGGCTTCCTATAGACCCTAAAAAATGAGACCTTTGGGAAACTCTTGTTTCTTGATATGAGAGCAGATGAGAGATTGGAAAATATCTGGCACTCCTGACTGTCCCATTCTCTGGACAAGAGGTTTCAGTCACAATTCCTATTTTGTAAGTCAAATCCCCACAAAACAAAGAGGAAAAATATACATTGTAATAGCCTTTGGATTTCTTAATCACCTTCTCTACCATTTTCAGTTGTTTCAAGAATTTCAGGTCTTGGGTCACTTGGAGTAATGCCTACAAAAACCTTTCTCAAGGGCAGACCTCTCAGAGATAGTGGTACCATAGGTCCCAGGGACTTGTCCTCAGTTTAGGCATTTTAATGTAAGAGGATTAATCTCTACCAGCACACAAATCTGGTGTAAATAACAATGCTGGATCATTCACGTATAAGGGATGATATTCTCTCCCGCTCCTCCAGGGGGCACCATTTACATAGAATTCATCGTAAATGGCCTCCACAGCGATTACACAAAGTGGTTGTCCTAAAGAAAATGTCATGCCTGAGACCATGTTTCAGATCTCAGATACCTGGGAAAACAAAATAAATTAACTTAATTAAATGAATTAAATTGACTAACGATGTCCGGGGAATCAGAAGGAAAGGTAGAAACTGATCCTTTCATCTCTTCTTCCTTCCAGGTGGATATTGTTGGAAACATTTGTCTCCCCATTATTTAGTGTTTCTATTCTGACCATCCACCGATGGTAGACAGATTCTCTTTATATGTGTTAGTTTTATTTGTCAGAACTTATTCTCAACCATTCTCTCTCAGATCACTTTGCAGATATCTGATTTCATCCCCATTAATGTTGATTTTCATTTCACACTTGGCTATCTGAGTTCACCTGAATGTAGTGGTGGTTCTCGCAGTGTTATCTCCATGTCTCAAGGATCTTGGGCCCCAACCCAGACCTGAATCAGAGTCTTGGTGTGGTGCCAGACATCTATGTGTTTAAAGCCTTACAGTGATTCTAATGAATGCTAAACCTTGAGACCCACTGTCTTAATGTACAGTATCCAACCCAACTGAAACTAGAAACAACCATGGAATTGTTTTAAAAAAAACTATAGGGTCCCTGGATTCTCCCAAAATCACTGGGGGAGTAGAAAGAACTTTGAAATTAAATGTATCTGGATTCAAATTCTAGTTTTGCCACTCACCAGCTGTGTGCCTGAGTGAGACTTCATTATCTCATCTCTAAAGCGAGGGTAGTAGGACCTGCCTTATGGGAAGATGTTGGAGGTAAGATACCACAAATGCCTCATACAGAGACTGACAATACTGCCTTCTTCGTTGGCCTCCATCACTACTGGAATCTCACTTGCCCAACATGGGAGAGTGCAGTTCTCATCTTACCTCAGAATCACAAAACAAGGAAGAGTTGCTAGAAGCTGCTTCCCAAAGTTTCCCAAACAGCCGAATATATTCACAGCAGTTATTGGGGTTTTGCCACAAATCAGTGGGAACAACACAGCCCTGAGATCTCACAGAGCTCCTTCAAACTCTAGCTTGATGAGTAGAGGAGCTCCTATGAAGCAATATTTACCAACTGAGAACATTATAATTGTTAAAGTAGCTCTTGTGAGCCGGATCACATTCCTGCTGTCAACAGGGAGGCAAAGAATTAAAATGGTTGCCTAGAAAATGTAGTGGAAGCTTCCCAAGTTACCTGCCACATAGAGGTTTGTTTTTCCTTAATTACCTGGGTAATTGCTTTGGTTCCTCTACTTGCCTTTTCAAAGAGACACCTGGGCAGAAGAGTAAGCAATCTAAGTATTTACTGCCTGCTGAGTAAAGCTGAGGGCTGCCCATCCCGTTGCAGTTGCTCCTCTATTGTCAGTGTGATGTTCCTATCAACACCCCGTCCATTGCAACTCCGTAGGCCTTTCTAATTAACCCGGGGCCCTGCCCTTACGGAAGTGCATGGATTGTTTTTATTTGCAATTATCAGCCTAAAATCAAATAATTGCATGTAAAAACATAATACTCAGATTGACTTTCTAATACACAAATTTGGAGACTCGTTAAGAAAGAAACTCTCAGGTTTTATCAAGGGTTCTATTGTGTTTTTCAAACATAGGTTTTGACAATTCTAAACAAATCAAACCAAAGTTCATCAAACATTCTCTGTAAATTAGCTTCAGTACAGTGCTCACCAGATAGCTATCACTACAGTGTCCCTGAACATTACATAACAGGAAAAAATTAGAGGGAAAAATTAAGATTAGGGCTCATGAGAAAGTTAACAAATACACCATTTATATGGAGGAAAAGGCATTTCAGAGAAGTATAAATAAACTCTTAGGTCTGAATATAAAAGTCCAATTACAAGTCAAAGACTAACCCTAAAGGCTCATAGGTCTTCAGGCTGCAGATACCGAATAATACAGATCGACTCCCCATACTGGATGCCAACTGGAGGTTTAGTCTTCCGTATTCTACTTCCTTTGTGTTTGTGAAAAATCCCATTGTATGAATCATGATAGGCCAGGTGATGCCGCAGTAACAGATAGCTCCAAAGTCTCAGTGGCTTATAGCTACAAATGTGCTTACCTCTTGCCCACTGTATTAGTCAGGGTTCTGCAGAGAAACAGAACCACCAATTCTCAGAAGTGTAACAATCACCAGCGACTTTGTTAAGAATGAGAATGTTATACTTCTCTCTCATCCTCTCTCCCATCTACTTCCATCTAGACTTTGACTGTGTGTTATCCTGCTGTAGACAGATGTCTGCACATGGAGCTCCTTCCTACCAGCTCCGTGTCCAAAGAGGAAAAGGGCTGTGGTATAGTGGAGGACAGGTCCCAGTTCTTCACTCCTCCATGTACCCAATGGCTATCCATGGCCTCTTCACGAGTGGTATACTTCTGCAGTGTTTTTGGATTTGTCCATATGACTAGCTTTAGCCACTGTCATATGGGCAGAAGTGACAATGTGCAACTTCTGAGCTTAGGTCTATAAAACTTTGCATGTTTTGACTTGCTCTCTCATGGAACATCCTTCCACTAGTCTGCTGGGAAGTAAGAAACATATGAAACATTTGTGCAAGCCTGCAGTATGGACTAAAGACACTGCAGCTGCCACAGCCTCCATCAGTCAGCCAAGTTCCAGCCTGAAGACATATGACCAAGCCTAGCTGAGAACAGCAGAGCCTGCCCGGCAGACCAGCAGATGTGTGAGCTAAATAAATGCTCACTGTTTTAAGCCCCTTTGATTTTACAATGCTTTGTTATGCAGCAACAGCTAACAAAGACAGGTGGCTTCTCTCTCCCAGCTCCAGTTTGAAAAGTGCCAGGGAAGAATGCTCTGGCCCAGCTTGTTTTAAAGGCCCAGTCAGTCACCAGACACTCAGATATCTTAAGAACAGGGGTAATGGTGCCAGTTGTCAGACAAAAATGATAACTTTCTACTTGGTAATATACCCAAATTTAAAATAGTCCCATCATCCACGTTTTAAAACTAACACAAAGGTGAGTTTAGTTAATAGAGAAAATAATGAAACTGTGTAATTTAAATCTCCATTATGGCCATACAGTAGGAGAAAGAAGAAGGAAAAGAAGAAACAAAAGGCAATATTCACCAAAACTACAAGAAGCAGTAATATTTCCTTAGATAAAAAATATTAAAAGTGCATTTGGGATTTCCGGTCAGGATGGCAGAGTAGGTAAACGCGGTGCTTGCCTCCTCTCACGACCACATCAAAATTACAACTAAACCACAGAATAAGCATCATTGAGAATCACCTCGCTGAACAGAAGTCCTAAAACTAAGGACATACAGAAGAAACAACGTGGAGACTGGTAGAAGTGGCAGAGACACAAAACGGGCTGGTCCCACACCCACATGTGGCATTTAAAAATCAGGAGGGATATCTCAGCTCTGGAAGTTCCCCCTGAAGAGCGCAGGGTCCCATCACACACCAGGCTCTCCAGCCCAGGGTTCCATGTTGGGACGAGAAGTCCCCATAACTTCTGGCTATAAAAAAACGGTGGCAATTGTGCCTGAGTGAGCCAGAGGGCGGCTGTACTCCCAGGCGCTCCTCTTAAAGGGCCCGCGCATGGACTTACTCGCTGACGAATTCACTTGCTCTCAGCTCCAGGGCTGGGGCAGCAGCTTGAAAGACACCAGGGACATACAGGGAGGAACTGCATTGTCTGTTGGCAGGACGAGACCTGGAGGGTCAGCTTTCTCCCAGACAGAGATGTTGGTGGAAACCACTGTTTCTTTGTTGAGCCCTCCCCCTTCCGGTATGCAGACGCAAGTGGACGCAATATCTGAGTTTCCATCAATCTCGCTAACACCATTCACCTCACCCAGGTGATTCTGAGGCCCTGCCTCTCTCAATATTCAGGCCCACCCAAGACACTTCCAGTAGCTTTTCCATACAAAAGACCTGTCTTGGCTCATGCTGCAAACTTTCCTAAAATCGTGCAAAGGTTCACAAATACCAAACAACCAGCATCTGGCTTCAGCTTTTCCTAAATCTCTAGCTGAGCAGCCCTAAGCCCAGAACTAGTGACAGCAAGCCTCAGTTCACAGCTTAGCCTCTCAAGCCACCTTAGCCCAGCACAGGTGGCAGCTATCTGCAGATTGCTTTGTGCCTCATGGTAGGTGTACCTCATTGGCCTGTGGTGGGTCCCCTCCTAGAAAGCCCTCAGGCTAGCACACCTGGTGGCCAGCTTCCAACTGAGCCAGAGCATCACCTGGCTGCCTCCAAGGAGGACACACCCAAAGGGCAGACTGGGAAAGCACCAGAGCCTTACTAAAGTGAATCTAGCTCTGTAGGGTCAGCCCTTACACAACAGCTCCTGCACTAAAGTCACAACCACTCACAACCAATCAGCTCCATGGTCAATCCCTCCTACTGATCTGCAAACAGCAACCAAGCCTCAACTATAAATGGAGGGCACACACAACCTGCACAAGGGACACACCTGGAGAATCTGGCTCAGGTGACCACGGAGACTGTGCCACTAAACCCCACAGGACATCTACTACATAAGGTCACTCAACTAAGACCAGGAGACATAGCAGCTCTACGTTATACATAGAAACAAACACAGTGAGGCAGTCAAAATGGGGAGACAAAGAAACATGTGCCAGATAAAATAAGAGAATGATGCTCCAGAAAAAGAACTAAAGAAAATGACAACAAGCAAACTACAAGATGCAGAGTTCAAAAAACTGGTTATAAAGATGCTCAGTGATCTCAGGGAGAACTTCAACAAAGAGATACGAAACATAAAAAATGGAGATAGAAAATATAAAAAAGAACCAGTCAGGGGTCGCCGGTTAGCTCAGTTGGTTAGAGCGCAGGGCTCTTAACAAAAAGGTTGCCAGTTCAATCTCCACATGGGCCACTGTGAGCTGCGCCCTCCACAACTATATTGAAACAACTACTTGACTTGGAGCTGATGGGTCCTGGAAAAACACACTTAAATAAATAAAAGTTTTAAAAGATAAAAAATAAACAAAAAGAACCAGTCAGAAATGAAGAATAAAGTAATTGAAATGAAGAATACATTATATGGAATCAACAGTAGATTAGATGAAACAGTGAATCAAATTAGTGATTTAGAAGATAAGATAGTAGAAAACACCCAATCAGAACAGCAAAAAGAAAAGAGAATTCCCCAAAATGAGGATAGTTGAAGGGGCCTCTGGGACAACTTCCAACATCTGGGACAAGCGTTCCAACATTCACATTATAGGAGTACCAGAAAGAGAAGAGAGTGCGCAAGGAATTGAAAGCCTATTTGAAGAAATAATGACAGAAAACTTCCCTAAGCTGATGAAGGAAATAGACGTACCAGCCCAGGAAGCGCAGAGAGTCCCAAACAAGATGAACCCAAACAGGCCCCCACCGTGCTCACTTCAGCAGCACAGATACTAAAACTGGAACGATATAGAGAAGATTAGCATGGCCCCTGAGACAGGATGACACGCAAATTCATGAAGCATTCCATATTTTTCATATGTGGAATCTAAAGAATAGAATAAATGAGCAAACAAAACAGAAATTGACTCAGAGACAGAGAAAAAACTGATGGTTGCTAGATGGGAAGTGTGTGGGGATGGGGGTGAGTGAAAAAGGGGAAGGGATTAAGAAGCACAAAGTGGTTGTTACACAGCAGTCATGGGGATGCAGGGTGTAGCATAAGAAAGATAGTCAATAATATTGTGATAACTCCGTATGAGTGTGGTGTCAGATGCAGGGTGATAGATGGGAGGGGGGTTGCAGGTCAGCATGAAAAAGGTGAAGGGAATAAGAAGTACAGATTGGTAGTTACAAAATAGTCTTGGGGATGTAAAGTAAAGCACAGGGAATATAGCCAATGATATGGTAATAACTATGTATAGTGCCAGGTGGGTACTGGCCTAGTCAGGAGAATCACTTCTTAAATTATATAAATGTCTAACCACTATCCTGTACACCTGAAATTAATATAAAATGATTAAATGTCAACTGTAATTAAACATTTAAAAAAGGGGGGGACATGAAAGGCAATAAGCAGTCCATATTTCAAGGTATAAAACAAGTAAGTCCTGGGGATGTAATGTACAGCATGAGTAATATAGTCAATAATATTGTGATAGCATAGTCTGGTGTCAGATGGTTGCTGGACTTATCATGGTGGTCACTTCTTTAGGTACATAAATACTGAATAACTATGGTGTACACCTGAAACTAATGTAATATTGTATATTAGCTATATTTTAATAAAAATCTTTTAAAAAGTACATTTGGTAATAAACATATTTTAAAATATAAGTAAAAAAGAAATAGATTTTTTTTTTTTAAATATCATTTTACCCCAACTGAAAAGAGCAAGAACTATTTTCCCAGGGAAGTAAAGAATATTGTCTCTCACTTCACAGATATAAAGGCCACATTTAATATCTTCTTGCTGCCTTCTGGCTACCAGCATGAAGGCAAAGGATTAGAATAAACTCTATTTGGTGCAAAATGAATAGGGCTAAGGTGAATTGAGCTAGTGAGAGAAGATACCGGGGCGGTGGGGGGGAAGAAAAAAACTAGCTAGAAAAGTGAGGCAAGGAAAACGAAACAGTAAGCTCAGAGCAGGAATGTAAACACAGCCAGAGAGAGTACAAAGAGTCGAGTTTCACCCAAATTCTGGTTCCGAGGAATAAGCACAGGGAAAGCAAGGCAGAACACAGCACAGTGGAGAACCCTGGCACCTCAGATGGCTGCTTCTGAAGGAACCCATCCCAAATCGAATCAGAAAGAGCAAGAACAGGAGGATGCAGGGGCAGGAAGTTTGCAGGACGAAAGAAGATGGCTGCTCCTCCTAGGGAAAGGACACAGTAGTAGGTATTTGAAACCCAAGCACCAAAGGAACCAGACAGAAAGAGGCTGGGTAGGCAGCTGGGCCTCACTGGGAGGCATTTTGAGGATCAATAGCTTTAAGTTATGAAGCAGCCAAAAACTATTTCCAAATTTCATTATTTGGCAAGGACATTTCTATGGATGTAGCGCCCCACAGGATTCTCCTTGGGCCCACGATGAGTTGAAAACAGCTTGCAGGTAATTGAGTACTTAGTATAAACAGCTGGGATGGGGCTAGAGCAAAGCAAAGACAAATCTGAGGGGCCTTTGGATTCCGCTAACTGAAGATCTTAAAAATTATGTTACATCCTTATAACTATTGGGTATACGTTGATCCAGCTTTTGATATATTGCAATAGGAAATTGGGTTAAGTGCTAGAGGTGTCTTCCCCCTTGCATTACACCTTTTTTTAAGCATTTATGACATCTATAAAGTAGTGTTCCCCTTGCCATAAATTAATAAGAACAATGGGTGTTATTAGGGTTCTCCAGAGAAACAGACCAATAGTGCGTGTGTATGTGTGTGTGTGTATGTCTACACATATACATATATGTACACACACTGGGGCCCATTTTTAGAGATGGGTAGGATGCATGTTACCCATAACAACATGGTTTGTGAATGAAGGAGAGTGTGCTTCTGCATTGGCTGGAGAAAGGTACATTATAGGTTGGACAGGTGACCAATAGACATCCACTACAGCCAGATGACAAGAAAGTGGCAGGGCCCTACCCCCTTTCATTCACTCCCTTCTATGAAGTGGGGAGCCCAGATCATTTCAGGGAGAAGAAATCAAAGTAATTTGGGGAACACTTCATCCTGTCTTTGAATGCTTACTATGTGCAAGTAAGCTATACTCATTCTCCTCTATGCCATTATTTATGGCTTTCAAAGCGCTTTCTCAGTCAGCACTTGACCGGCATCACAGCAACCGCAAGGGGACAGCCTAGTGGGCAATATTACTCTGTTAGAGACCTGCAGCAAGCCAGGCTGCTGGTGGCTCAGTGAGCCCATGCCGAGCTTCCTGCCGGGGCATCTCCCTCCCTGCACAGGCACCATGGGAGGGAGATACCAGGAGATTCCATTAGAGGGTGCTGGGAAGCTGAGTGACCGAGAGCAGGGGATAAAGTGCAGAAAGAGGAAAAAGGACCCGAAGCAAGAAAAGGAAGGTACAGAGTTATGGAACAAAGTGACAACCATCAACAAAAGAAACTGCGTTCGTTTCTTTGGGCTGCCAAACGAAGAACCACAAACTGGGTGACCTAAACAACAGAAATGGATTGTCTCACAGTGCTGGAGGCTGGAAGTCAGAGGCCAAGGTGTCACCAGAGCCAGTTCCTTCTGAAGCTCTGAAGGAACCTCTGCTCTAGGCCTCTCCCCGAGCTTCTGGTGGCTGCTGGCCCTCTTAGGCGTTCTTTGTCTTGTAGACACGTCACCCCACCTCTGGCTTCTTTGTCACATGCCGTCCGCCCTGTGTGAATCTGTCTCCAAATTCCCCCCGTTTATGAGGACATCAGCCATATTGGACTAGAGTGCTTCCTGATGACCTCATTTTCACTTGATAATTTCAGTAGAGACCCTACCTCCAAAGAAGGTCACATTCTGAGGTACTGGGGGTTAGGTCTTCAACACAGGAATTTGAGGGAAATATTTCAACCTATAACAGGTGCTACATCCTTAGAACCGAGCTGGATATTCCAGTGACCACTGACCACACACAGATATTGAGCACCTGAAATGGGGTTAGTCTGAACTGAGATGAGCTATGAGTGCAAAATATACATCAGATTTCTAACGCTTAGTGTGGGGGGAAGAAAGAGGTATGGCACCTCAATAATTTTTATATTGATTATCTGCTAAAAATAACCTTGGATCTATCAGTTGAATGAAATAGAACACAGAATTAAGATTAATTTCACCTCTTCTGACTTTTTTTCAACGTGGCTTCTAGACAATTTTAAATGCGATTTCACATGCAACTTGCATATGTGCTTTACTTTATATTTCTATTGCACAGCACTGATCTCGAACCGGAAGTTCACCAGGCCCCTGAGACCTGGTCACTTTGTGAGAAGAGTTTCTGCACGTTTGTGACAATGATGGCAAAATTAAGCATCCAAGTCCCTTAAATGTGACCCATAGTAGACGGTAAATATTAAACTTTATGCCTGTGCAACTCACTCTAAATGTTAAATGAGTTCTTATCTAACCTAAGTGGCAAATTTGATCGATACGGACCATATTCCATTTTTATTAGTAAGAACTCAATTCCAGTTCTTACTAAAAATTAGTAAGAACAGGCCACCCAATACCATCATGTACGAGGGGCTTCTGTTGAAGGTAATCACTTTTTCATTTGACTCATGTGAGAAAAATGAGGCTACGTTGCAAGGGTGGCTTTTTTGAATGATTAGATCAGAACGGTGCCGGTGCTAATTCAAGATGGTTTCCAAGTAAGATTTGGCATCTGCTTCATGCAGGTAAATCGTGAATTCCACAGCGAAGGTACACCTGTGTTGATGGAGTGTGCTTCATGAAATGCACGGGGTTATAAATACTCTGACCTTGTTTATAAAGGAAGCTGGTTAGTTCACATAACGAAGACATTAATTTGCCATTCAGCTTGGACTGATTACTCATTAGCTGCTGTCTCCTGATCGACAGCTCTGACTTACAAACTCTGCCTGTGTTTCTGATTGTAGGTAGTGGTGTGCTGCCATCTATAGATGGAAAGAAAAAGAAGAGCATATACATTACAGCAAGTTCTGACAAAGCCACAACTATTGAAAACAGTGACAGGGACAGGGGAAAAAAAAAGAGAGAGAGAGAAGCTAGGACAAAATACATTCCAAAGCATACTACTATGGGCCTTTTCCCATGTTAAAATCATTGTAAGATATTGACTAATTTGCAGGCAAAATAAAACCTAGATAAAGCAAGTCCTATAAAGTCACAGCTGCAAAGCCTTAACCCAATTACTTTTGGTGGGGCAGATGCCCTCAGATCAGCAACACTGATAAGTCAAATAGTATAAGATCTACTACAATCACTTTCTAAGTAAGGCACTGTTGGCATTTCCCAGAACTCACCTTGGAAACATCTTTTTCCCTCTTCAGTCCTTTACTCCGGGATGCCACCATCAGCAACATTCAACAAACATTTCTGGAGACCCTCCTATGTTCCAGGCATCGTCCTGGGTACTTGTGATGCAACGTGGACCAAACGTATCTCCTGTCCCTGAGAGGCTTACATTCCAGTGGAGTGAAACAGATAACAAACACTAGACAAAAGAAATAAGCCAATTCTATAGTATGCTGGAAGGCAACAGGTGTTACTGGAAAGAAAAACAAAACGGAGGACATGGGGTTGGAACTAGGATCGTAGGATGGAGGTATGATGCATTCTTAAGTAGGGGAGCCTCATTGAGAAGGTGACAGTGAGGCAATGTCACCTGGAAGAGGGTTAGAGGTCTCTGCAAGAAGAGAATTCTGGGAAGAGGTAACACTTGTGCCAAGACCCCATGGAGTGACAGCACCAGGTGTGTTGAGAAAGAGGAGGCCTGTGGAGCTGGGGACCCAAGAGAGGACGAGGGCTGAGGATGAGGCCCAAGAGAAGGCGAGAGAGCCCATCGTGGAAGGCCTGAGGGGCCAGAGTTGAGATTTTGGCTTTTAGCTAAGTGACATATAACTTCTTGCTTTTAGATTTCTGGCTGACATGCCCTGAAAATGTGCTCTTTCAGGTTTCTCTTTGTTACAATCGTTTTCTATAGTTTTATTGTGGTGGTAGTTATAGTTTCAAGACTCATGTGTACTGATGAAAGCAAATTTGAACACATAAGAACCGTTCATCTTTGATAGACTTCTATATATTTTGTTCAGAGAGATTTTAATATGGATGGTTATAATCATTCTGGATATATAAATGTCTTGTTTTTACATTTAGCGTTTATCACCAGCATTTTTCAGGTTATTCCTTGTTTATCATAAAAAGTTTATTAGTTGAATAACACTCCTAAAGGAGGATAATAATTGTATCTACCTTTGGAGGTAATTGTGAGGATCAAGTGAAAAAATCCATGGAAAGAGTAGGGCATGGTGTCTGGCGAGTGATAAGCTCTTAATACATCTTAGCTTTGAGTTCATATCTAGGAATTTACTTTTTTCCATTTCTAAAGGCTTAATCCCAACTACTTACTACACTACATAATGCTATGATGAACATCTTGGTACATAATGGAATTTTCAGGACTGTTCTTTGAGCTGGATTCCTAGGATTACTTTTACTGGGTCAAAGTTAATGGGTGGTTGACAGTGTTTTAAATAACAAACACTCTCCCAAAGCATGGAACCTCTTTTAAATCATACCATCCTCCTGTGAGAGGACCAAGTTTACTACCCCACAGTGTTTCGATATTTCCTAATTTAACAGAAAATTTCTAACCATTGCTTTTCGACTTAGCATTTTTTACATTTTGGATGAAATAATAATAATATTCATCTATCACATGAATAGTGTATGTGCCCAGGATAGCCTAAGAGCTTTACATTTATAAACTCATTGGTACTAAACAACCATGTAAGGCAGGTGCTATATTAATCCTCCTCGTCATCGTCATCATCATTATTCCCATTTACAATGAGGAAATTGAGATGTAGAGAGATTCACTAACTTGCGCAGAGATACACCGGTAACAGTGGGGGAAGAGACCTGTAACCCATTCAGTCTGGCGCTGAAGTCCTTGGCTTTGCATTGCTGAGTTCCTGTTGGCTCTTTTGCACACTGCCTGATCATGTGTGTTGCTCCTTTATCCTTTGAAGTTTGGTGTTCTTTTTACTGAGTTTTGTCAAATGTTTACATAGTAAAGGTATTAGCCCTTTAACTGTTGCTTGAGTGATTGCTTTAAATCTTGGTGCCAAATTAGTTTTTGCTTTCCCCCTTGATTGCCAACATCCTGAAGCTCCCTTCCTGCCTGAATCTATGAAGGAAAGGGCAGAAGAAGTGGGGAGGGTCCTCCCTCTCCCCTGAGTCCAGAATGGAGCATCAACCCATCTCCCTGGACCAGTCGCTCCAGAAGAAGAGCCTAAGAAAAGAGCAGAAGTGAGGAGACAGGGGGCCTATGGAGGTTGTGAAAGTGAGAGTAGGGGAAGAAAAAGAATTACACTAACTCCGACAGATCTGAGGAGGGAACAGAGTTGGTCTCTGGAAACACTCCAGGTTCCCCGTAGCCTGACATTCTGCTATCGAGGTAAGACACGTTGATCCTCAAAACAGTTTTACAGAGGAAAATAATACATATGACTAGACTGTTTAAAGAGGAAATTGCTCACATGTCACAAAAGTCACCCTCATTCCTTTGTGGAGAATGGAATGTAAACGGGACAGGAGGGCAATCAGGAGACCTGTTAAAAGCCATCTCAGTGGCTCAGAGAGACTCAAGGAGAATGACTCAGATGAGTGTTGGTTTTGGGTAAGGAGACCACTTGATTGGATTACAGATTTGCTTTGTGATAGAACCAACAGGCATTGCTGATAAAGTGAACATGGGAAATGAAGTAAAGGGAGAAATGAGGAATGATAGCAAGGATTTTGCCTTGAGCAATGGTGTGGTTTACTGAGATGGAAACGACTGGAAGGGGAGCAGGATTCGGGTCAGGAAAGAGTCTCCAAAGTTTATTTTGGTTATATTGACTTTGAGATGATTATTAAACATCTAAACGATGAGATCAAGAAGGCAGTTGGAGTGTAGAGTCCACATTTCTAGTGTTCCAGTTATCTACTGCTATGTAACAAAGCGCCCCAAAACTTAATGGCATAACCACATTTTTTTTTTCTTTTTTTTAATGCTCATGCATTCCGTGAGTTAGGGAGAAGGGTGCCTTGTCCCTGTTTCATGATCTCTGAGGTCTCAGCTGAGGAGACTTAAACAGCTGGGCATGGTTTGAATGACTGGGGTAGAACCATCTGGACACTTCTGTACCCACATACCTGGCACCGAGCCTGGAAGGTTGTGAGGGCTGGTCTCAGCTGGTGCTATCGGCTGAGAGGGTTTACATGCGACTTGGGCTTTCTCACAGCCTGACGCCCTCAGAGGAGCGGGGCTTGTTCATGGTGATCCAGGGGTCCAAGAACAAGTATTCTGGGGCGGGGGTGGCGGGGAAGAGGGGGGAGAAATGTGGAAGCTGCATGGGCTTTTGTGACCTAGGCTCAGAAGTCACACAGAATCACTTCCATAGTGTTGTGTTCTATTGGTCAAAGCAGGCACAAGCCCACCCAGATTCAAGGAGAGGGGACATACCGTGTTTTCCCAAAAATAAGACCTAGCAGGACAAACAGCTCTAAATGTCTTTTGGAGCAAAAATTAATATGACTCAGTCTTATCTTACTATAAGACCGGGTTTACATAATATAATATAATATAATATAATATAATATAATATAATATAATGTAATGTAATATAATATAATACCAGATCACATATTAATTTTTGCTCCAAAAGACGCATTAGAGCTGATTGTCCGGCTAGATCTTATTTTTGGGGAAACAGGGTAGATCCCACCTCTCAATAGGAGTGTCAACGGATACGAGGCCATACATAGGATATCCCAAGATGCCCTGCTCAATGGTGGAGACCCGGTAGAAGAGACTGGAAGGTCAGATCTTTACAAAGTAAACATTTTAGAAAACAGTTTCATGAGAAAGAGATGGAGAGAAAAGTCAGACTACAAGACCATAAGTAAGAAATAGACAAGGAAAAAAATACACATTTTAGTAGCAAATGCCTCGGTGCAACAGTATATACTAGAGGTTGAAATAAAAAAGTAAACCTTTGAGCTGTATACATACCTAGTGTAGTAAAAGGGCCAACCTCAGAAGATACGATCCAGTCATGGTTTGATTTTTCATCCACCACTTCTTATCACTTCTCTGTTGACGACTCTTCCCTACCCCCTGCTGGTAGCTTGGACAAACATCAAAATTTTACCATTGTTATTGAATTAAAGAATAGTTTTGTTTTCGGGTATTCAAAAACTCAGAACAGAATCTGTTTGAAATATATGCTATTTTTACCAATCGGATAGTTTCACACAAAAATCCGTCAGTCTCGCTTCTTTTGAAAATTCCAAGATCTGGTAAAACTGGACCTGCCCTGCATGGAACGGCAGGCACCCTCGGGCCCACAGTCCTGCTCATTCTGTTTTGTGAATTGCATTAACTTCACCTGCTTGATCCAGCCTCAGGGAAGGAGCAAGTGGCCTCTTCTTTCATCCCAGTCTCTGCATTCCTCTTTCTCATGGGTCCCTGTTTATAGTTTCCTCTTTGCTGCTCTTGACAAGACAGTCAATGAAATGTCAGCTCTCCTACAGGAGGCATATTTGTGGGCTCCTCAGAGATCCTCCTCAGGGACGCAGGTGGAGCCCCTTCCCACTGACAACTACCACTCCACCAGACACAGGCCCTTCATTGTGCATGGACTGTGTCACTTGTCATGAAGATAGGTCCTTCTATGGCTTTAGCTTACCTACCCCCTATGGCGTACACTTGGTGACAATGTGGACCCCTCTGTGGTGGCCACAAGCGACAGGACAAGCTGTTCCCCTGCTGCTCTCTCTCCTCAGCCCGTTCTCACAGCCAGTCTCCCCACCATTAGACTTCTCTGTTGAGGAGTAGGTACCACTCCCTTCCACAGACCCTTCCTGGATTCTTAAGCACACACATATGGTTGCACCAAGAACCCTTTCCTACTTGCCTCTGAGAGCAGCAGACGGGGAACATACAAGTCTCTGCAGCTCAGATGCCTCCAGCTGGGAGTGAGGTGTCCGCCTCCCCTTCTGCCAGACAACCCCGTCTCTCTGGGGGCTTCTCCTGGCAGCCCCTTCGCTTGACAGGCAGGAACAAAAGCTCCCCTTTCACTCTCCACAGCACTCTCCACTTGTGAATGCACTTGAAAGAATTTAGTCTCTGAATGAATCATGAGCTTTCTCTGATCTAGGCTGGAGACCGGAGACAGTCTGCTCCAGAGACTAATTTGCTCACCTTTTGCAAGTCCCGCATGGAGGTGTCTGTGCTGCTATCGCTCTTTAATATGTGGCAGCACTTTTTTCCCATTGTCCTCAGCTTTGAGGCTTGAACTGAAATTCCAAGGCAACCAAGCCCCTTATACTCCTATTACATATAAAACTACATTTTCCTTGATTTATTGGCATTAGACATTCTCTTTAGCACTATCCAATAGAACTTTCTACAATGAACATGTTCTGTGTCTGCACCGTACAAAATGGGCACCATTAGCCACATGTGATTGAGAATTTGAAACGTGACTAGTGGGGCTGAGAGATTGAATTTTTCATATTATTTCAATTCATATAAGTTAAAATAGCCTCTTGTGGCTAGTGGGTACTGTATTGGATGGCACCATTCTATATAAGAAGACTAAAACTTAGTACATGCTGGATAGGTACTAACTGACCTGATAGCAACTTTTCTGTATTGATCCTTACTACAACCATACAAGCCTGGCATTTTCTCCATTTTCACTTATAACTTAAGCCAACAATAACGTGCAATGTATAACCAACTAAACTCATTTCACCTCAAGTTTTTATCCAAATGTCATCTTCTCAGATGACTTTTCATTGCCACCCTATTTAAAACAGCCACCCATCCTTCCTCTATGTTGATTTTTCTCATGTCCCTCTTCACCATCTAATATACCCTATGCTTTATAATTCTGTCTATTGTCCATTTATCCTGACTAAAACATAAACTCAGTGAGGGCAGAGATGTTTGTCTCTTGCTTTCTCCAATGGATCCCTGGAATCCAGAAGAGTTTTCAGTGGTTACTCCTGGGGCTTCCTAGGTATTTGTTGAATCAATGAATGAATGAATGAACAAATGAATGAATGAGTTGCCTTCTAGACAAAGCAGATCCTGCTCCACAAAATGCCCTCTGTTCTGCTGAGCCCTTGTGTGGGTTTATAAGTGAAGATGGTCTAAAGCCATCCTCAAAGGCTGAGACAAGGGAAGGCTGAGGTGTTCTGTGTGTTCTAGACAGAAGAATGTGTGGTCCCTAAAGTAATCAAGGGGGTGAAGAGAAGAGAGAGGAGCCAGAAGGACAGCATGAGGCTGACACACAACATGACATTGGGCAGCCTGAGAAAATCCCCCAATGGAGGGGAGGATCCTAAGACAGAGCTGTCTAACAGTATCTGTATTGCTGTGACAGAAATACATTTCCCACATTGTCAATAACGCCTACTCTACTCATAAAAGTCTAGTACCAGGGCAATTTATTTATTTACTCACTTACCTACTTATTTATTTATTTTGATATAACTAAAGGAAGTGACTGGGTTTAACGGCTTCATCAATAATGTGTAAAACACAGCACAATAAACCTGCACTAATTTGATGGAAGCAGGTGTCTAAGACGGGGTGACCATGAGACTCCAAGCCAGTCCTACCACAAACACCCACACTCAGTCTCCAGAAATCCACCCCCTCCCCAATGTAAGGAGAGCATTCAAGAAATATGTGTCGAATCGTGGATCTGGATTTTCACAGGGTGTGAACGGAAGTTTGGGTCAATCCCACTTTGATCTCCAGGGCCAGAAGACCCAAATATGGGAGATGGGCAGATAAGGAAACTATATCTGGGAGGCATGAAGTCATTTCCTATGGCTATGCAGTGATGAAGCATCAAAACCAGGCTTCAAAACGAAGTCTGTCTGCACTCCAGGTCCATGCCCTTCCTAGTCGTCCCCACAGTCCCCTTCCTGAAAGGGCCTGAGTCATTGCCTAAATTAGTGCAATTCCTTTAGTCCTTAAGTGCAGACTTTGCTTCACCCTATTTAAAGTACGCTTGCAGCTGTCCCCTCTCTCTCCCAGACCCTGATGAACACAAGGCCAGTCGACTGAAGTGCTTGCACTAGCCAATTGCCTCTACCTTATCTTAGCAGCGGGGTCGCCTTAATTCCTGCGTGCTCCACTCCTCATTCTTGGAAGGTTCAAACTCCATCTTGATTCCACCTTAGGCCCCCCTCCCGGATGCTACTCAGTCATCTGTGTAGCCAAAACAGAGCTGTCTGAGCCGACACCAAAGTCCTAGGAATAGCATGGATGATTTTTGGCAAATTAGATTTTCCATGGTGTCCAGGCACAGACTCCTCAAACATCAGGTGCCGAGTGTACAATTGAGGTCTTCTAAAAACCAGATAAGAAGCTCAGACAAGGTCAAAACATGGCACATAACATTTTTTTTTCTTCAGAAAAATTTTATTTTTGTTCTTGTTCATGTAAGGTTATCATTTAAAATCAAAGCAAACAAAACAGAAGTATAGTTATTGCACAAAGGAAAATTCTTTGAGATTAACAGTCTGAAGCAAAAGGACTCTAAATTTCTGAGGTGGACTGAAGAGGTATTACTTCAGAAAGATTATAGTGGATATTTCCATATTTAATAGTGCTCTGGGTATTATTAGTAGGCTCTCCTTGCAAGAGATTAATATCACATCACAAACCTGCATATCAAGATGGTATCTAGAAAATGATTTAGGTTCAGTCTCCTGAAAGAAGGAAATTAACTGTTTAGGAAACAGCTGGCGTTCTGGACTGTGAGGAAACGTAAACTGAGAGGGGAGACAGAAAACCGTGTCTCCTGAAAAGTCAGCTGCATTTCAATGAAAAAGGAATGTGCTGTACTCAATTTTTGAAATCTTTTCCATTATCTTTTCATTTATACTTCAAAAAACTGTAGACAATAATGGAGAGGGAGGGGAAAATAAAATGTTTGGGGTTAAGCACAAGATAACATTTGTTTTTAAACCTGAACCTATGTTTCCCTGAGGGGCAGGGGGGGAGGGGGCTGCTTCTCTGGATACCTAGCTCTTTCCAGAAAACTTTCCAAAACCTCCAGACTCACTGCCTCTACGTGATTCCTCTCCTTAGCCTCCTACGCTCCGAGCTCTGGGAGATCTTCCCTTAACCTCTTTCCTCACTCTGTCCCTGGAGAGGTGGAGTGACCGAGCTGATTGATACATTTGAAAGAACTGGTTGGTCTCTACTCAGTGTGGTCATTCTTCCTCTTGAGATACGCCTGTCTCCAAGTAGCACCGGTTGCGCTCTGCCCCTTCGTACCCCGTGCTCATGAGAGTAGAGGTGATGAGCTGCTGCTTTGAGGAAAATCTCTCCATGGAAACCAAGATTGGAGACAAGTTAGTTCTCTCTCACAATAGGATCACTGGTAAGGTAAGCTTGCCTCATTTTGGAGTTCACACTAGGCTCTCGATCTAAGCTATTCGTCTTCAACTAGTCTTTATGAGTAACTGAGGTTTTATTTTGCTTTTCCATCCACCATTCTTTCATTTGATTTTTTAAATTGTTTCTAACTTGGTAAGGGAATATGAAATGCTTCTCTGGAAACCCAACATTCGGCGGGGGTAGTGTTTGGAGACGTTGAGAAATTGAAATCAGAAGAATAGAATTTGGGGAGCAAAATACACATGGGATCTGGAATGCAGCGGAGCCCTGGAGTGGAGCAGAGGCTGGGGAGTTTAACTTTGGTGGTGTGTGCAGGCTTGTATTGGGCCCAGTGGGTTTTCACAGCAGTTGGCCTGGCTGAGAGGTTTTAGACCAGCCTGTGAGCACTGAATCTGGAGGGTCTTTGTAGCTTATGGTATTTTACTCACAGAATGTGACTTTCTGTGAAGTCTCGACTGCCCTCCTTTGAAAAGGCTGAGTGGGCATCTTTAAGCAAAAGTCATCAGGACCTCAGAAGAGGTTTGGATCGCCTCATAGGAATGGGAACATTTCTTCAGGAACTCAGAAGTTGTATTGGCTCAATGCTGAGTCTAAAGTGACTGAGAGTTAATAATGAAAACTTCAAGAGTATCACAGCATTTGTGCCACCTATTTTGAAAACCAGCCAATCTCCAGCCATTAGAGCACTTATCCCAGGAAAAGTTGCATTCTCCCCACACAGTATGTAGTGTGCCCTGAGAGAAGAAAATTAGATGGAGTCTTTGTATCAGTTTCCCCTTGATGCCTGGCGATCAATGCCCACTTTCTCGAATCTACTGTGAACTTAATTTCAATTGGCAGAAATATCCCCTAAATGCCCCCGTTGGTGGATTACAAGAGGCCTTAGGAGGTGGGAGCACGGTGGCATGAGTTAACTTGCGGGCAGCAAGCCTGTGGGTGTCCTCTTCAAACCCCACAGCACAGCAGCCTTATTAGCCAAGGCCCAGGAGCTGCCAGCCCTCAGACCAGGAAGGCAGCCTCAGGGCTCCACTGCTGCAGCCTCCAGGGAGAAAAGCAGACTTCACAGGGATTTTAGGCGGTACTGGGAAGAATACATGCTGCTTCCCTGCTGTTTTCAGAGGAGCTGGGTTCCAAAGCACTTCAGAGTGCTACCGTATTCCCCTGAAAATAAGACCTACCCCGGAAAACAAGTCCCATTTAAGATCGTCAGCCAGACGAACCCATTTGGTACGTTATGACGAGGTTCCAGAAGATGACATGATTGTATTTGAATAAATGTAGATTGTTGTACATGAAAAAATAAGACCTCTCCCGAAAATACCCTCTAATGCGTCTTTTGGAGCAAAAATTAATATAAGACCCAGTCTTATTTTGGGGGAAATATCGTATAAGACCTGGTCTTATTTTCAGGGAAACACTGTAGCTTTGAAGTGGCAGTGCCAGGCCAGTTTCACCAGCACTACAACCCACTGCTCCAAATTCCATTCTGAGTTTAGGCCCAAGGAGGGAACGGGGAGGGACTAGCCTTGGATCTATGTGACTTGTCCATAGTTACGTCTGGATTGCTTAAGTCCACGTAAAGGCAAATCCATGCCCCCTAGGAGGCAGCTCTCTTAGGCATAAACATTGCCTTGCGAAGGGCAGCCTAAACACTACTGAAAACGCTGGTACACAGGCGTGGCCTGGAAGCCCCTAGAGGGAGCCCTCACTCAATAGGTCCTGGGTGCCAGAAGCACCCTGTGGGAAGGGGAAAATGTAAATGAAAGCGTTATGCAATGGTCAAGTCTCTCTGATCCCCAAAATGGCCAATGCGTTAAGGCCAGAATGAAGCCCTTTCTGTGGTTCTCCCAATGGATATTAAGATCACAGTTTGAGAGTTCCAGAGTACGGGCATCTTGGGGAAGCTGAAAGCAAGATAATTCTCCATCTTTTTTTCAGATACCACTGAGTTTCTACTCCTCTTTGGCAGCACAGGTACTGAGAGCTGGGAATGTAGTTTTGTCCGGGATGCCTAACTGCTTTAGAGCCTTGGAACGGCTTGTTTCAAAACAAGTTTAGGTATGGGGCCAAAGGCTGTGATCATCTTGTGGTAAGTCTTCAGATTCTAAAAAGTGATCACACCACAGCCTCCGCCTTGAATCTAGTTCCATCTGGGGCCCAGCAGGAACTACTACCTCATGACAGAAAATCACAGTTGCAACTTCCGTAAGAACCTCAACTCCACCCAGTAATCAAGAACTCTGGCTAAGGTTGATCCGAATGAGAAATGTGGGACAGTATTTTTTGGATTTATTTTCCCTACAATTTGAGTACGTCAAACGCATGAAGGCAAAATAATGTTATTTAATTCCTATAGACTTTGTCTTTGGATATTAATTTCCAAAGGGATTTCATCTATGAACTGTTTTTCCCCTTCAAGTTTACTAATGGAAGGGGATTTATAGCCATATTTGGGCTATCATTATGTTGCTAGCATTTTATTATCAGACTACCTTTCATGCATTTTCTCATGGGAATTTTTTATGTTGGAATTTAATCTCAGTGCAGAACCTCTGATATGCTATATTGGACAATGAGACAGGAGGGAATTAAGGATGGAAAATAGTGATTTTTCAGTCTTTGGTACCAAGTAGCCAGTGAGTTGCTTTACTAGTAGTATATTACTGGATCCATTTCAGAGCTTCTGGGAGACCAAAGGTCTACCATCTAGTGACAAGCCCAGGAAGTTACTCCAAAAAGCAGACGTTGGCATTAGGGAAGTGGCCTCATAAAGGTAAGCGGCCTCCTAAAGATGAGAACAGGTCCGCTCTCCTCCAGGTGATTAGCCACAGTCTTGGTTGAGCAGGTGCAAGGGTGAAACCCAATGTTTCAAGAGAACTTAAAGCTGAGGAATGTAACAGGGAAGCACCCTTCCCTAATCCTGGTTTCCAGAGGAAAGATTTTCCCTGAACACTCCCTCACCTCTGTACCCCTTTACTCCCACTGGCCCTGCGGAATTGGGTTTTGATACCAATAAATTGTAAGCGTAACTAAGCCCACTTCGCTCTGCCACCCCCTAGTTTTGGGATTTGCCTGCCAGGGACAGACACACTTTCCTGTTCCTCTGAGGGCTCTGCCCTTTTGGTTGTGAGCTGGGGCGATTGGACGGGACGGGGTAAGTCTGCCTAATTCCAGAGTTCACTTTTAGCAAATTCACTGGACTAAATAGCTATAAATAGCTACCTGTCCTCCAACCTGGGCCCCAATAGCCATGTGGACTTCACTCACCACCTTTTTATTTCTCAAATGATCCAAAATACTGGCCAGAAAGAGGGCATTATTTATTGGTCCTCCTCAGAAACCTCAACTTTTACTATTTATTTACACTTCTGTTCTTAAAGTCTGACCTCAGGCCTTCAATGTTTGGGTATGTTCAGGGCACTATGGAAGATGCTGGGGACACTGGTAACAGGACACTCAATGTCCTGTCCTCATGGAGCTTATAAGTCTAGGTTGGGGCCCCTCCCCCACTGGGACACACCCCCCTTTATTCCACTAACATACCAGGCTGCCTCATCTTCCCGTACTAACCTTGTATAGAACTCTTCCAAAGCCTGGTGAAACTCCACATTTCATACTCCCTTCAGCATTGAGCTCTTGTAGGTATCGCACTGTCTCACATAACTGAGTACTTTCTTACATGTCATCATGACTCCATTGTTGGTCTAGTGAAGGTTTCTCCACCTCATCAAGTTGACACCCTGAATGGATAATTCCTTGTTGTGAGGGTTGCCCTGTGCATTGTAGGATGTCAGGCAACATCCCTGGCTCGAAGCACTAGACGCCGTATCCTATATCCTGCCCCCACTATTTGTGTCTCTGGGAATTGCCAAACACGTAGGATGCAAAATCATCCCCACTTGAGAATCTCTCTCACTAGACCAGAAGACCACATAATGGATTGCCAGGAGCTCTGAGCTCAAAGCTTGATTACAAGGGCCTGGTTAGAAGTTGAATATAACATGGTAGAGTTGACTCAGCAGGTAAGTTTTTAAAAATTAAAGACTGACAGACACAGTACCCCCTTAAAAAGCCCTGCATCTCCATTCAGAGACTGAAATTGAGTAAATCAGAAAGCTGTGCTTCCTTAAACACCCGAGTACTGATAATATATATATTGTTCAGGCATATAGGATCATCACATAATGAAAGAGTCCCTCGGAAAAAAACGCCATAGTCATAATGATTACTGATCAAAAGACTAAGATTAGTAAATTCACAGGAGAGGTGAGAAAATAGAAACGGAATGTACAACTCTATTCAATTAGAAGCAATTTTAGGGAATTTTATTTAACTGTTAATTTGTCATCAACATCTAACATTTATAGTTTTGCTACATTTGGATAAGCACATTAAGAAGAAAATGTAAATTAAATATGATGAAAGTTTACTTTTAATGAAACATGATCTTGATGGGATATGGATATATAAATTTAGTGGTTTTATTGCATTGTTAGAAAATTACATTAAGAAAGATACAAAAAAAAATCAATAGATGTTTATTTACAATTAGTATGCCGTTATGGCTTTAAATTTTCATTTTACCCAACAGGTTTCAAAGAACAGTTTATTACATGCCTTAATAAAACACTTAAAATATTTACATATTCAAAATAGATGTTTTATAACTGAAAAAATTTCACCTGAGAAATTACTATAACATTGCCATTGGTTTGATTTTTTTTTCCAAGTTGTTAACGTGGCTGAGTGTCCACATGCAACCTGTATCGTCTACTGCATCAGATGTATTTAATTCCTTATTTAAAACTGGTTAAGCAGTAAGCTACAGTAAATTATGTTATAAAGTTTACAAATGGAACCAAGATTTATATCCATATTTGCTCTGAATATAACAATTTAACAACAAATTATTTGCTATAGGTGTAGAGCTCAAATAATGAAAAAAAATTTTAAGTAATGTTATTTTACTGAGTTAGACATAACAGCTTTTTAAGTCATTAGGCATTGAGAAGGCCAATTCATAAAATAAGGAACAACAATTATGTAAATATGCAACATACAAACTGAAAACAACCTTTCCAAAATTCTGCATGAAGGAAAAGATATACACTGTATACACATAATCCTGTCATTTGTCTCTGGCACCCTCAAAAAAAAAAATCAACTTAAAACAAATTTTCTTAGAAAAAACTTCTTTAGAACTTTAAAATAAGCATAAATGTGTAATACTATGCAACATACAGAAAATTTTCCCACCTTATCGCCAAAAGATAAAACCTGTTTTATCTTTATGTCCCTCTTTATTACAACTTGAAAATCATGGAAGTATGAGGTAGTGTAGTTACTTGTATTATACGCTGGCTATTATTATACAAAATATTACACTTAGCCAATAATCAGAGAATACCATTAAAATAAACCCTTAATGCTAAACGATTCTTATGTAGAGAGAAATGTCTTAAAAATCATATTTAAACTCTGGAGACAACTAGGTTTTACCATAAAATAGGAAGTAAGCTTTCAAAGTAGTTATTTACAGTAGCAATTAAAGCAAAAGATCGTGTGACATTTGCACATACACAAACTGGTATGACAAACAGTTGAGTGTACACTGAGGTAGGAAATCAGGATTCCATTGGCCTGTATAAGATTTTACATTTTGTAAACCAGGAAAGTTTTTATATTATTTTGTGTTTTGAAGTTAAAATTTAAAATCACAAGTATCAAAGAAATAGTTACATGGGGATTATATGTGTGTGTATAAACACACACACACGCGCGCACAATTTTTTTATAGTATGGGATGCATTATCATAGAATATCATTCTCCCTGATAAATTACTGAGTGTATTTATAAAAGCCTTTAGAAAATTAACAAGCCCAACTAGTTTTCTCTTATAACAACTAAGTTAGTAACAGAGATAAATACAAACCACTGAAAATATACTAGGACTATCTCCCCCCAACCCAACCCCTATCAAAAAGGGTAACTAACAATTGACGACTTACTCTGAAAAATTGAGTGTGGTCCCCTATACTCTCACGGCAAAGGCCTACTTGCTTCAGACACGTTCCTACTCGATGGACAGTCGTCTCCCATATTAGCTACACAGGCCCATCGCTAGATTCAGGATGTGATCTACAAAAGTTTCTCAGGAGTCTGATCTTGGTGAAATGAAGTACTTTCTAATCCAAACACCACAAATTACTTCTTTGTAACTATTAAAACTGGGTTCTGCAAATGTTCCTGTGAATGCGAATGTATGCAATTTTTTGTAATTGTTTAGAAGCTCAACAACTTTCCAACAAGTCTGTAACACGGGACGGGCTAAGAACCACTACAAAATTTTATGGGGTAAGTGCTCAGATTATAAAAACTGTATTTTAAAACAGAATTGAATAAACACAAAGACTCATTTTTTAAATGCCCAGGTCTACATGATTTGTGTGTCCTCACATATCAGATTTGGGACAGAGAACAAGATTAAATCTGGTTTCCAAATTCAAACCTGCATGTTTGCTGTAGATACATTTTTGTCTATCATAATGCTTTTTACAAGGAAACCATAGGATTTCAAAAACAGGATGAGAAGTAACTGCCTCTCCTACTACACGCAGGCAGTTTTCTCTCCCCATGACACCCGGTTTTCTTGCACCGATGAGCTGTGATCGGAGAGCACCCTGCCTTGGGTTTTGGTAAGCCCCAGGATTCTAGGGAGGCTAGGACGACCCTGCCAACGCGCTCACTCATGCCACTGTATCCCGAGTCCCAGTTCTTCTTCCAAAGGGACAAGACTGTCAGGAAACAGAAAGATGAGCATGGACTCAGATGTGGTAGAGACTGAAGAGAAAAAAAGATGGAAAATGATACTTACTTGTTGTTTATTCAGCCAGAATTTCTAAAGTCAACAATGAGAAGGAGCAGAAACCTCTACCTTAGGCCAACTGCCTGTCTGTTTCCTACATATTCCCAACGTGGCTTAAGGAGTCACAGTGTAGGCCAACCAGTCCCTGGTTTCAGTAAGAGCTGGGGAGTGGAGCTCCAGGATGCAGGCAAGACGATTCCTTTCTTTTTCACACCGCAGTCCTAGATAAATATTCCCAGTAGTTGATATCCTACTTCTGAGCAGATCTGAACTCTATCAGCTTACTCGGGGAGAAATTTTCTTTTAACCCAATATATTGCAAAAGGTCAGACTGTTAAACTTTTGCTGGCTACTTCTTTAGTACGAACTATATCTGCAGATGTTTTAAGCTGTTCAACTGTTGTTTGATAGGCTGAAGTTTTCCTTCTCATACTTACTTGGAATAAGGGGAAGAGTTATTACTAATAGTTATTATTCTTTAAAACATGAGTTTTTAAAGCTTTACTACATTTTCACGTGGGCTTTTTCCGGTATCCAGGAGCCAAATCATTTCTGCATCTCTTGAGGAGTCAGGAAGAAAAGTCAGGGTTGACTTCACAGGAATTCCCTTAACGGCAAACTACTCGGGGGGAAAAAACCCATATTGTTAAGAGACAGATGGCTACGTTAGGCTTTCGAGACAGGTGTCAAAACTTCAGTAGGAAATCAGATGGTTTCCAGGAAGCGAATACGTTTACTCGTCAGTAGTACATTTATCTGTCATCTGCTGACAGAAATCTGAGATGCCTGCGCTCTGCCGACACTGTTCCACAAGCCCTGCTGGCTCAGAGGCTGCAGTGGAAGGTGGCCTTGACCCTTGACCCCGCGAACAGCCAGACTCATGGCTCTTCACACTGGGATAACATGGGCTTTGCTCACGGGCAGGCCTCACCGCCGGAAGCCCCTCAGGTAAACTCAGAATCGATGGCAACACAGGCGGACCATCGGAAGTACTTTTTTCTTTTTCAGAAATTAAAAATGAAAGTGGGCAATCTGATGCTGAGTACTTGGCGAGTATCTGTATTTGCTCTTGACTTAGAGCTGCTTCTTTACAGACTTGCTGACAAAGTCCAGTGAGGTTCTGCTTTGTCTCACCCAGAGTTGACAAAATGTGATCTCTTTCCTTCAGCAAGCTTTCCTTTTCATTTTGCTGTGAAGGCGAGGAAGAGAATACAACAACTTGTGTTTATTAGCTCAGTCAACATTCCTAAGGCGATTACACATTCGTATCTACAGTGTCTTCTCATTCAAAAAGACCACATGGAATCCCTTCCTTTCAGTTCAATTCAAAACTAGATTAAACACCTGAGGTTCGTAATTCCTCATCCAAAACCCTTAGGCTAGATGTATCTTGGGATTCAGAATTTTTCAGATTTTAGAAAGATAATATGGATGCACACATAATTCCTCTAACACGGTCTGAGGCAACACCCCACTATCACACACCTCTACATTTCTAAATAAAACACACTGAAATAGCAAGTAATGCATCAAGAAATATCAAAGTAGGGTAAATAAAGACTCAACATAGCCTGATGTCACTTTGCATCAGTTTTTTTTGGCCAAAACAGTAACTGACAAACTTAGGTGGTTTTCAGAGCTTTTTTGGATTTGTGGATTGCAGATAAACAAGTATGGGCATAACATTTTGGATAGAATACAACCAAAAAAAGTACAACTGATCATAACTACTGCGACTCAAATCACTGCAAGATTCTAATAATGACAAACGGCTGTTGAGCATTTGCTTTGTGTCAGATATTGTGCTAAATATTTTCGAATACACAGTCTCAGCTATGTAATTCACACAATGACTCTTGACTTAAGCAATATTAAACCCATTTCATAGATGGGACTCAGAGTTTAACATGCCCAGAGTCAGAAAGCTGGTGCATGCGATACTAAAATGTGAAGAATTTGGTAGGGTGGAGTATTTGGGGTTTAATGATTTTTACTGCTATATTATTATTTAATATTTTTATCTCTACAGGAAAGTCGACCCCCAGAATTTTTTCCAAAGTTTTCCTGGAGCCTGCATTTCTGTCCACCATCACTTGTTACTACTGACATTATTCCACCTCATCCTTCCTTTTGTACCACTGCACTAGTGAGCTAGGAAACCAAATAATCAAGCTACTTATAAGATTAAGAGCAAGTAAATGTTGACAGAAGGTCAAAGGTTTCTCATGGGAAACTTCTGACAGTTTTCTTGGTTTGCGGCTCACTGGCAGGTTCTGAACAGCTGAAGTAGCCCGTTAACATTTAGGTGGGTTATTTCATAGTGATCGTCCACAAGGGCCATCTTTTAAACAGATTCTTTTCAGGAACAAAAGTAGCTAAAAGGGTAAAAAGACATTTGCTTTATACAAAAGTACTATTACTGTTTTATATAAAAGTTTTTCTAAAAAACTGTGTGTAAATCCTAGTATACTAGTTTTTAAGTATTTCAAGGCCATCTAATATTTAAGTACTAAATGTTTTATATTGTAAAGTATTCTCCAACTTATTCAGATTTTTACACAACTGTTCTGTTTTGAAAAAATAGGTGTAGGTCAATATACTGGGGGTGCCAAAAAAATGTACACAAGTGGACACTTTGGTCAACGTTGCTCAAGCAGGAGTTCACTGCAATCAGAAGTGTCTGGACGCTGATGGTAACCACTTTGAGCACCTCTTATAATTGCAGAAGTCAAACATGACTTGTATTTCATCTTTTGTTATCAGTATATGTTGAATATTAAAATTTTAATACAGTTATCCTTTCTTAGAATGTGTATACATTCTCGGACACCCTCTGTATATAGTATATATACATACAAATAAAACCAAGACCAATGTTCAATAAATACATCTTTTCTTTCAGAGGGTGTGTCAGTTGCAGTCTTCTGATAAAATGAGTTTGCAGGTGCCTGAGGGTGAGAACAGTGCCTACTACTACCTGTCCTACAGGTACTATGAAGATTACAAATATTTTTTACATTCTATAGCTTTAGATAAACATCAATATGATCTTAAATACTCTCACTACCGCTACCCCGCTAAACAAAGGATGACATTACTATCCTCTTTAAGTCTGTCCTATACAAGATGACTTGCTTCTTTACAACTAAAACCAATACAACCCTGAAACTCTACCATGATTACTTCTATAAAACAAAAGCAACCATCTTTTCCTCTGCACTTTAAGCTAACTCCTACACAAATAAGTTTCCAGGAAGTTAGCTGATTTTTCCATTTCATTCTAATTTTAAACACAAATTTACTTCAATAGCACTCAGTTTAGTAACTGATGGTTAAATAAAAGTAATTCAACTTCATCATTTCATGATATCATTATTAAAGACACCTCCTAAATATCAACCAGTGTCCTGTTATTTCTATATTTTAATTTTCTTATAATGCAACTGTATAAACCAGAAGTTTGAAGTGCTGTGGCTTTAAAAATTAATAAAGTTGGTGTTCTGTTACCATACTGCATTTTATGACAACAAAACAAATTTACATCCACATTACAACAAATCTACATTTTCATTCAAATATAAGAATTTTAAAAAAAAATCATTTTAAATGTGACTCACCCAATAAAGATATGGAGTGGAAGAATTTGGTACCAAAAGAGCCAGAAGACAGTGACGATTTATTCTAGGTTAAAGAGTACTCACTACTAGAAAAAGGTGACTAATAGTTCCCTACAATGTAAAACATCCGAACAGACAGCTCAGAGAAATATACAAATGGCCCTTAAACTATGAATAAAATGCTCAATTTCACTCATAAAAGACAAAAATAAAAACTGCCACAAGAGATCAATTCTCACTATCATAATGGAAAAAACCCAAAAGCTGACAACACTCTTTGCTGAGGTTGTGTGCAGAGACACACACAAATACTGTGGAGCAAAGGTAAAATGCTAAAACTCCTACCAAGCGGAATTTATTAAGATCTAACAAAATTACATGTGTATTTACCCTAGGAATCTATCCTAAAGACACAGCTCCGTAAACATCAAAAACCAATGTACACAGTTATTCAGTGCTGTACCCTAAATGTCCACCAATAAGAAACTGGTCTGGATAAGCTGTGCTACAGCCACAATTAGTATTATGGAGCCTCTTTGAATGGTAACCTCTTTGAATACAGAAAAAAATTTCTTGGCAATCACTTCTTAAGTGAAAAGGGTAAAATACAGAACACTATACATATAGAATAATTCTACGTAGCAAGAATGGTCATAAGAGTACACATAAAATATTAACCTGTTTTTAGAAAAGAAACACAAGGGAAGAAATCCAGACTGATAAAACTGATTATCTATTGGAAATAGCTATGAACAGAATATAGGGAGAGGATGGGATCAAGACTTTGCAGTACAGCTTTTTTAAAACAGTTTTAACTTTTGAACCATACATTCAAAAGTTAAACAAAATATTCAAAAATTAAATAAAAATGTGAACAGTAAATCCTAGTAATAAACATAAATAGAAATTAATTTAATTTATATCAAATTGTTAACATAGACAAAGAATTACTTCAAATAACTTTTAAACTTTAAACTTCAGTTCATGGTATATATTTAAGGACAAAAAAATGGCAAAGAAATCTTAAATTTTACTTAATCTGTTTATTGTTAGTAATAACATTTACATTGTAATTTTGTAACTATTATATATATATATTAGTATAAAGAGTAAATATATTAATGTAATTGGAAGCCAAGATTATCCCTGTAATGGAAAGATAAAATACAAACATAAAAAAGCAGCAAAGACAAAAAGCTCACATTGCTCCATTTTGATTGGAAATATCTACATGAATTCATGATTTCTAATATACTTTTCACTTTTATTTATTGAAGCATGATATACATACTGAATGCACTTATGACTTTACACACACACACACCTCTGGTCCCAGCTCTGTCTACTGAAAGGGCCCAGAAAGAGCGACACTCCAGCAGCAAGCATGCTTTCTAAAGTCTAATATCTGCTAAACGAAACCAGAGAATTTTGGAGAGAGGGGTGATTCCAAATCTTGGGACAAGAGAGATACAGGTGAGCCTGTGACTTACTGTTCTAGACAGCCAAAAGCACTACTGGGGCCATGTCAGAGGACACAAGAGCTTGAGGGGGCTCTCCCCATCCAAGTTTGAAAAAATGTCAACATAAAAAAGATTAATGACTATTATGGACTCTAAGAAACTTACTTAGAAAAAAATTAATCGATGAGTCCAGAGTGACACTAAGGGGAGAGTAAGAGAAGAAAGGAAAGTTCTTTTTAAAGAGGAATACCAATTAAATATAAATGGAATGACAGAATTTTTTAAAAAATCACTATTTTGCAATCCCCATTGTACAGGCCATCAACGTATGCTAAAAACCAAAGGATATAGGCGTATTGGGGAACAGGATATTTGCAAAGTATCTAAGTCACACTCCACAGATTACTGAACAATTACAAAGGCAAAAATATAATTTTGAAAATAATCTGGCAATTTCCAGGTGGATGCACTGACACAGTGTGCCCCGCCCCCAAGTGACGCAATATGAAGGGCACACTTTTCAAAAAGTTACTGTCATTAAAAAAAAATAGAGAGACAGAGGACTAGAGGACTTGTTCCAGACTGAGCAACTAAAAAACATAACCAAATGAGTTATGTGATGATTGGACCCTAGTTTGCACACATATGCAAAAAAAGCATACATGTGAAATATATTTGGGGAACAATGAAGGTAATCTGAGTAGGGAGTATACATAATATTGAGAGTTTATTAATTTTTTCAGGTATGGTAAGAAATGGGGAAAGATATGTGATAAAGACTGCAAGAATGTCTTTTTTTAGGAGATACATGTTTAAGCGTTTAAGGGTGAAACGTCATAATGGGGTGGCTTTCAAAGGATTCAGAAAAGAAAAGGAGAGCAATAGAGACGGAAAGAAAGTGAGACTGAGCTCAACAAATTGTGGTTAGAAAGAGACCAAGACTGACTGACAGGACCAGAGACAAAGACCGACCAACCGACCAGAGCAGGGAGACACAACAGGCAGAACGAGAGAGACCCACAGAAAGAAAGAAAAGGCATATGTGGCAACATGTTACTAACTGTTGGAATATACATGAGGCTGTTTATTGTATTATTCATTTAACTTTTCTGAAAGCTTGAAGATTTCTAGAATGTGGGGGGAAAAGATGAATCTCAAGAAAAAATGAAAACACAGAAACCTGGCTCCGTATGAAACTATATGCATTTTACTGGCAAGGACTATGTCTCATTTATCTTTGATTTCCTGATAGTACAACATTTAATATGTAGTGACCAGCAGATGTTTATAGAAAACAGACAGAACCCTTTTTATTGAAAATAAAACTACTAATATTTATTGAGCCCTGAATGCCTTCTGAGCAGCACAAAAAGCTTTCCATCCCTGATGGCATCTGATCCTTACACCCATCCTGAGGGAGACATGGTTCTATCCCCACATCATCGATAAGAGATTGTGGGTATTGGAGGTATTTCCCCAGGCCACAAATCTCCCAAGTGGCCAAGCAGAATTTCCAGGCGTTTGATTCCCAAACCTCCATCTGACCTCTGTGTTCTAGTGCAGAACATTCCCAAAATTTAATATGCATAATAAAAATGTACCCTGGCAACTTTTATAAAATGCATGTTCCTGGGTCCCTCCCACAGGTCTGGGATGGGACTAAGGAATGTGTATTTTAATGGAGCATCTCCAGATAACTTTGATGCCAACAGTACACATACCACACTTCAAGATGTGCTGCTCAAGGGCGTCACAGAGTGGCAGAGGCCAGGTTCCAGAAGGGCCCGTGGGCGTTTAGAGATGGCAGTGTGCATGTGGGTAGAGCAGCCAGTAGGATGCGACGAAAACAGGTTTGCTTTTAATAAAATAATACCATCTTCACCACAAAATGTAAAACACTGAGGACAAATGAGGTCATTCTACTCTTATATCATCACTATGGACAAAGGCAATGAAACAAAATGGTGTCTGAACACTGAGTTCAAGTGCTTTGTGAATGTTCTGATTTCTGATCCCTTATATGTTGATTTCAATCAATATTTGACATCTTCTAAGAGAAATGTATTTTTTAATTTAATTTTTTCTCTTTAAAAAGCAAGGTTCCCTTCATTTCAGGTTTCCTTTGTTTGAGGATTAAATGGTATTAGAGACATATGTATTTTCTAACTTTGAGTTATCCTTTCAGAAAAGAATAAACATGGAGCTTGTAAAGAATCCTACAAAGATAAGAGCTTTGTAAGCCAAACACGAAACAGAAGTTGAATGATTCGTGAACTTTGTTCAAGGCTTTATATTTTCAATCTTTAGTAAAAACAATACTGAATTAATGCCTAACCTCTAACATACCAGCAAATTCGAAATAAATGTTAAAAGTCATTACCATTAATTTATCCACCAAATAAATAGACACCTTTCCTTTTCTTCAAAGGTTCTATTCAGACTCTGACAGAACTTTTGTTGAAAAATACAACGCGTTAGTTTACTGAATTTGAACTAAGGTCTCCCTTTGCTTTCCCAGCAGATTAAGACTATAAAAGTGTCCTTTATAGATGATAATTATCCTCTTGACCCACCTTGAAGACATTGTAGAATCATTATACTTACTGTAATCAAAACATGTTTTTTCATGTGCTGATCCATCTACAGCCTATTATGCTATTTACTCTTAGGATCAACTGCAAAAAGTTTACAGCCAACAGCCAAAGACCAGTTTACTAAAATATGGGGCCCTTTGCCTGAATATTACCAGACTATGACAATACATACCGTGAATTTATTGATATGTTAACCTAATCAATCATTGGCTATATATAATAAAAATGTTTATGAAACAAGTCATTTCCCTTAAATAGGCTTGCTAAAATCCCACCCAGACTATAAAGACCGGGAAATACTGCTTGTCTCCATAAAGTGACATCTCAATTACAAGAAAACAAATAGAATATCCATCACACTCCTCCACACTCTCAACTCTCCACACTCCTAAATACAAACCTGTGATAGAAGCATGGCTGTAACTGCTGTTGGTCCTTCTCTTGACAAAAGACAAGATCCATAGCATCACTCAATCACCAGGGTCTACGCTCTAAGTAAACTTTCTAATGTAATAAATATCTTAAGCGTCAAATTCTTTTACTTCTAGGAAAAGGTCCAGCTTTCTTATCTTTATAAGCCAGTAAGGATATCCTTACATCCTTATAAGCTTAGTTTCATCTGAGAGAGACATCTGTAGCAGGACTGCAATTTATAATATGCCCCTTATACTCTGCAACCATAGTTCGCCTGTGTAATCCACTAGGGCAGGCAGCAATGTGAAGCACTGGGCGGAGAGTTCAAATAAGCTGAAACACAAGTCACTCTGACAAAAGAATTCTAATATGTCTTCTTCAAGGATATTTGGAAAAGGAGAGACTGAGCTGAGCTCAGACTGGGGCACATCTGGGTGAACAGATCCTGCTGGGCTATCTGCACTACCTGCGCAGAAAGGGGGGCTCTTGGAAGCCATGTTTCTGCTGTCTGTCCCTGCTCCCTAGTCACAGAAGAGGACACCCGAGCCAAAACAAGCCAGCCAGATAGATGCTCTCCTCCTTGGGAATTTAGAACTGAATTTATAAGTGTTAGTCCATACCTATGTGGACTAATTTATTCAACTGACTAAAACTGTAGTTTCCCTCTGGACTAGACCCTGGAGGACAGTGAAGCTACTAAGGATCTGTGCTACCATCACTCTGGCCACACTCACACACGTAGACACACAAAGCCATCCTGTGGTGTGGACGATGAGCAGGTGCACAGAGATGAGCTGACAGAGGATTCTCTGGGTTCCTGGCAGTTTCCCACTTCCGTGGTCGATGCTATTTATGAGGCCTGGCTCCATTCTTTGGCTTCTAAATTAGACACATCTATATCCTTACAACAAATTCATTCATTCATTCATTCATTCATTCACATGGCTTCTGTTGCTTGTAGCCTAAGAGTCCAAATTAATACAATAGGTAAACAGGATACTAACCACTCTCATTTTTTTATTTCATAAAAACTGCTGGGAAAACAAATATTCCTTTGTATTGGAAACTGACCAACAGTTATTCCATTGACCGTATGAAAGGAACCTTATTATAATGAGAGAGGCAATTTAAGGGTGAGGTCCAAACCCAAATTTTACAGTTTAGACAAGAGATACGTATTAAGAAAGACGCAATTAAGGGAGATGAAACTGAAAACTGATAAATAATAGTATGGCAATAAAAATAAGAAGAAAAAGGTAATATTTATTGAGTGCTTACTATGTACCAAGCAGTTTCCTAAGTCCTTTAAATATATTTAATCTTCATAAATGAACACCATTTAATTTTCATAAATGAACACCCACTCTACAGATTAAGAACTAGTATGATCCCATTTTACAGATGAGAAACTTGACTAAGAAACTAAATAGCCTGCCCAAAGTTACGAAGTGCCACAGATGTGTCTGATTCAGAATTCCATACTTTTAACCACTGTATCTCCCACCCCTCTTTCTGTTGAAGCAAAGGCAGAGAGGGCAGAAAGTCCAAAGAAAGTAGCAAGACCTCTTCATCCTAGATATCTGAAAGTTAGTAAAAACATCAACTGTCTAGCAATCCAATATCTGACTTCAATCAAAAAAATATAAATAAGACCTATGAGCCAGTAAACAGAATAGTTCTCAAGGGTAATAGCTACTCCCAACATATTTGCTTCGTATCCAAGTATAAAATAAAGTTACTGATGAAACAAACTTGATCAACCTGAAGGTTTGGTTTTGTTTTCATTTCTGTTTTTAGGAGAGGAAGAAAACTGGATAAATTCTACCTACAACTATAAATTATCACCAGCTGAGGGAGAAAGAACTGTAAGGAACATATCCAAGAACTGTAATAGCATAATTTCATGTAGATTTTAAATAGCTCTACATGACCCGAAAGTCTAAAAAGCATCTCTGTAGTAAAGTATGGAATAACTAAAGGTAAAATATTCTAATGGCAAAGGTTTAATTCAAAGTTGGATAATGAGAGAGAATACAAGTGCTTACAGGTATGGACAGGTATACACCCCCCCAAAATACTGGATAAATATTACTGAATTTGTAACTTTTCTTCTTAAATCCTAGCCACTTTAATCATGCAACATTATCGCATAGGTTTTTTATATGTCTCATTCCTCCATTTGTAAAACATCTGGTTTCTCTTTCATCTTTGTATACAGCTATGCTTCATCTTTTTATATAGTTATATGTCTTCATCTTTTTGCATAATTAAAGTATATACAAAGTACATAAATATTTTTTTTAATTTTTTCCACTGTTTTTAAAGTACACAAAGGCCTGGTTTTCTTTTTCTAAATTGTTTCTGTTTAATTGCTATTCATAGCTAGATTGTTCATGCTTGAAGACTGGCTACAATCACAATTTTAAACTTTCACCAATAATTAACAAAGACCCAAAACTGAACATTCAAGGAATGTCTTTACTACTTCCAGGTACTGTTTCCCTACTGTCTCTAACCATATTTTTAGCATTAGCAGGTCTGCACTCTCACAGTTGTCTTTTTTCATACAACGTTTCCTTCCACCAAACACCACTAGGGGAACATAGAAACATGGGTGCAAATTAATCCATTTTTCAGTTAATTTGTGTTTTTGTAAGAGTCAATTAAGTAATAAGCATTCTTCACACTTAGGGTCTCATTAGATCTTAAAATTTTCCATTCATATTGGCATGTGAATTTTTTCCCTTTGATGAAAGATCCAAATTGGTCTGTTTGTTTTGGTACCAACCAAAACAAGTTATTCAAGTCTACAGTTTATTTAAACTAACAACTGGACCATTAACTTTTATAGACACCAAACACAACACAAAGAGAGTCAAGTGCTTTATAATTTCTTTAATCTTTACTCAACCACTAAAAATTAGGTAGATAGTAAAATTATCCTTAATTTGTAAATCATTAAAAAAAAACCACCCAGAAATAATTCTTCTTACAGACTATAGCCTATGATGCTAAATCTATAGCATACTCACGTAAGTAAAATAGTCTATGAACACCCCCATTTTTTTTATGTCCTAAGTTTTCTGGAAATGTCATACAATTTAATTTCTTAAAATGGTAACTGATACATTTTTAAATTAATGTATAATCGAGCATTATAATCTGACTTAGAAATTGAAATAGCTATTTCCTCTACAACAAAAAAGAATGAGTGAGTGTGGTGGAATTTAATTAAAAAAGAAACTCTTATATACTTACCAGCTTCTCAATTTCTGATTCAAGATTCTGTATACAGTCAAGCTTTCTCTTGCGACAGCGCTGTGCAGCAATTCTGTTTTTACTTCTTCTTCGAATATCATGGATACAATCCAGTTGTTCTGGAGTTAGCTTGTGCATTTTCAACAAGGATTGAAAATCATTTCGAGAGAGTGAAATAATTCGTTGTGCATTAAATGGCAGTTTTACCTAGAATATGAAATAAACATTAGTAATTATCGCTGTATTTTGTAGTGATATCTAAAAATAAGAAGAGAAAGATATACATCTTTGTTTTCCAGAGAACTTCATTTAGACTTAAAAAAAAAAAAAAGACTTCTATTCCCAATTTCTATACAAGCCCTAATCAAGGTTTCTAGTCTGTTTTAGGGAGGGTTCAGAAGACAAATAAATTGAAGAGCAGGTATTTTATCAGCAAATCAAACACATTAACACAAATATAAGTATATTTAAAATGAAGAAACAGAATTTATTTTACTAGGGCATGTTAATACCCTAGGGCATCTTTATGCCTCTTTCTAAAGTGATTTTACCCAAACCAAAAAAAAAAAAAAAAAATCTATTTTATTCTTTGATTTATATTACTGTGTAACTCTGACTTAATACTGGTATAATTATGCTATTACTTCTAAAGCATTTCAAAAAATTTATTTTTCTGTCAGGAAACGGTAGTTTCACATAACATTTTAAAAGCTACGCCAATGTAGAATTCACTTGCCAATGTAGAAATGATTAGAAAAACCTTATGAATATTTTAAATTCACTTGCGACAGACATAAATTTGGAAAAAAGATACATTTTTAATGACAAAACTGTGGGACAGTTTCATTATAATGATCAAAAATGCAAATAAAACACTGTTCAGTTTCTCTGGAAGCCTACTTAGTTTGTTATAAAAATTAAGCAGAATGTTTTAAAATTCCTTAAATGTTTTATTTTTAACATTCTTTTCATAGTTGCAAACACTAGATTTATAAATGTCATATACAAATCTATAGAGCTAACTCATGCATATATCACTTCTTAAATTAAATCACCAATCCCCTTCCTCCAAAACCAAGGAGAAAAATCCCTTTTCAAACGTATGTCTTTCAACAGGTATAAAACTAAAGAAAATGATAAAGAACTCACAAGTCCTTATTATTACTGAAATTATGGTTAACAATTTACCAAAAAAAAGGCTATCAAATACAAACATGTGTGCCCGAAGTACACAGATCAAGCTGGGTATGATTAATACCATACAACTACATGTAACACATGCTAAATTAAGATATTCATTAATAGCTTAAACGATTAAGGGAAAATAAGAAAAAAATCATAGCTATGAAGACCTAATGTAAAGAAATTCTGCATTAGAAGCCACATTCCTACAACTAGTCCCTGCTAGGTGACTGCCAAGTGACTAGTCCTAGGTCTAGAGATCCATGTGGCAATGAAAGAGATGGAATATATGCGACATTTTTCCAGGAGTTACCATGTCATGATCACAGAACCATTCCTCTTTCCCCCCTTGGGGCACAGCATTTGACATAAACAGCCAGTTAAACAGCCAGTGTGTGACTCCTTGTCATGGACACACGTGCTTGAAATGTATGAGCACAGAAGTCCTTAACTGCATCCCACTCTTTCAGCGCTGATCACATGGCTCCATAACTAACTGGAATGGCTTCCTCCTCCCTGCCTGAGCCTGCCCATTTCCCGAGTGGTGCAAAGGCGCTGACACAGAGTGAATCCGAACCGATGGTGGTAAAACAATGACTTAACAACGCACTCATGTTCCCCTCACCTCACATTCTTGTTCTCTGGCTGAACACGGTTCACTGTCGCCTTCAGTATCTGTCTCCGAGTCGTCACCCAAGCTAATCACACAAGCATATGGACAAGGTTCCTGCTGTGGTTCTGAAACATAATCATCACTTCCAGTCTCCAAGTTGCTTGAACAGCCTTCAGTACTCAGAGTACTTATAAAAGGGCAGTTGACAGAGCTTAACGTTGCAAAAGTCCTCTGGCCTGGTTCTGGGCTCTCGCTAATCCTGATACCTAACCAGGGACACTCAGACCGTTTCTGGGAGTAGATTGGTTCTGAACCATCTTTGGCCACGGCAGGTGATAACTGCATTTGGCAAGGAGAGTCGGTGCTGCAAATGTCACTCCAGAAGCCTTTTGCGAGGTGTTCTGCCACTTCTCGTTCCACACTACTCCGATCGCTAGAGGCAAGACTACTGTCTTCCCTGGGGCCAGAGTCGGATTTCAAATGTAAATCTTGACTTTCACCAAAGGTTTTCTCTTCTCCAATATCTGGACCTGACAAAGGCTTTTCTGTTAACACTGTTGTGTTTTGCATACCAGTAAAATTCAAGTCACCATATTGGTCATATGTGTGTAGAAGAGACAGAGAGTAGAGTCCATGAGGGTCTGCAGAAGAATTGTGGGTGAAAGGAGTCACGTCTGTTTTTTCGGATGGGCAATGAGAAGCAGGATTTTTCTTGGCTTCTTCATGTTCCAATGTTAACTTACTTTCTTCACATTTTAAAATCACCTGCAAATCTGCACAGTCCTGGATTCCTCCCAGACATTCATGTTCAGATGTCTCATTCGGATGAACAGAAGAAGTGTGAACCTCTTTGACACCAGTTTCCACAGTGCGGACTCTGTCAGTTCCAAATGCCTTCTGGAATTTTCTGTATTTGGGGCATAAAGATGGCAGAGCCAGAGCAGCATCCTTTTCTAAGCACATGGACTCACATGTTTGGCTGGCACTGTCCTGGAGAGGAGGTGATGTTTTTGCATTTCCTTGATACCTGCGGAGTTTACACTGAGGAGTCTGAACATTTTTATTTTCCAAAAATTCCTCCACTTCATCAATTTCTAAATCCCTCCGGTCCAAAAGGGAAAATTTAAGGTCTGTTTTCTGACAGTGTGATGGGAAGCACTTTTTTCTTGAGCATTCTTGCTCGTCTGCAGTGGAGTCCAAAAATTTAAATTTGAGAAACTGAAAGCAGGATTCCTCAATATCGTGTACACCTAAAAACTCCACACACTTGCACACTTCATCCACATTGTCCTTACTTAAAAAGAGTTTAGCAGTGTAGGCAAACTGAATTAAAGGCTCAAATCCTTTAACTGTCACCTGTTAATATAAAAAAAAAAAAATCAAATGCATCACTTGAAAGCTGTCTAATAGATAAATACAAAAGAAGTAGAAGGGGAATGAGATAAATAACTTACTTGTATAATTACAAAATAGGTATTTTAATTTGGTAAGTAAAGCTAAGGGAGGCTGGAAAAGCATGTTTATCACACCCTATTCACGGGAACTGTATCTTCTTCTTACTGACACATGAATTACGGCTTACTCACATGAGATAAATTAGGACATAAACATTATCACAGTTTCCCCACATCGGCTGAAATAAATAATCTATGAAACAAAGCACGATGGACACAACTTGTAACACATACAAAGTCAAGTGCCTGGTGCCTGTTGCCAGCCTAGCTCCACGAGACCACTATGTTCCAAACTCCAACTGCTATAAACTACAAAAGGGAAATTTTTAAGGATAAAAAACACTATATCTAAAGCACTTAAAGTAGTCCCGGTCCACAGCAAATGCACAGTAAATGGTAAAACACCAAAAATTTCTAATAAAAATTTTCAAGACTCAAATCTAAAAAGTGACCACAGTGAAATTTTAAAAATCATGCCTAGCACTGTTTCAGCAAAGATTCATGGACTCTAGGTAACAAACTCTTTAAGTGGAAACTTGTACTTTTACATGGAACTTGCCTCTGCAAAGTGAGGGGCAATGGAAGATACCAAAGTGCAGAGAAAGCCTCGTCCTGGGTTAAAAATACAAAATCAATTTTAAAACAGAGTACCTATAAGGGTGGTCAAGATATTATAATTTTTGTGATCTTCTTACAAATATTCTAAGCTGTGCGTACTTAACTAATTTTTAAATGGATTAAAATAAAAAACAGTGACAACACCAAATACTGGCGAGAATGCGGAGAAACTCAATCACTCATACACTGCTGATGGGAATGTAAAATGTGCAGCCACTTTGAGAAAGAGTCCGGTGGTTTCTCATCAAACTAAACATGCAATTACCATATGCCCCAACAATTACACTCTTGCTCTTTAATCCCAGAGAAATGAAAACTTATGCTCATACAAAAACCTATACACACATAAAATGTTCATAGCAACTTTATAGTAGCCCAAAATTGGAATTAGCCTGATTTCCTTCAATAGGTGAATACTTAAATAAAAACTGGTACATCCATTCCATGAAATACTACTTAACAATAAAAAGGATCAAACTATTGATACGCACAACTTGGATGAATCTCAAAAGAAATAAGGGTAAGTGTAAATGGAAAAAAGCCAATCTCAGAAGGTCACATACCGTATGATTGCAATTACATAACATTTTGAAATGACAACTTTAGAAAAGGAGAACAGATCAGTGGTTGCCGGGGTAAGGGTTGGAAGGTGGGAAGGAAGTGGGTGTGATTACAAAAGAGCAACACAAGGGATCTTTGGGTGTTGGAACTGTTCAGTATCTTGAAGAGGTGGTGGATTCATGGACCTGCACAGGGGACAAAACTGTACAGAACTTCACACACACACACACACACACACAGACACACACACTTAATACAGGGAAAACTGAATAAGATGGGCAGACTGTATTAATGTCAATGTCCTGGTGGTGATATTATACTATCATTTTGCAAAATGTTACCACTGGAAGAAACTAGGCAAAGCGTACAAGAGATCTCTCTGCATTTTCTGAATTTCAATTAATTTTTTAAAAATAAGTTAAAATAGCCAAAAAAAGGCTTTTAAGATAGTGAGTTAGTTATGTAAAGATATTTTCAATCTGCCACTTTAAATAATGAGACACTTTAAATATTTGAAAACTTATAGGATTTACACTCAAATTATAATGAATAATGCACATACACACCTTTTCTCCTGTACTCATGAATGAAACTTTGATCTACTTAGAAAGTCTTATTAAGTAATTTGAAAATATAGACCACACGAAGTATATGTCCATTACGATACGCACAGCTACATTTTAGGAACAATGACTAACCTATCATTGGCCTTCCTTGTCACTTTCTTGCTATTGTATTACTCGCTCCGACCTCTACCACGGAACTGACAATCTATTGATTCCCCAACCTGCAAATACGATTTCATGGAAGTATGCATGGCCAACGTGGCCTTCGTATCCATCACAGGGCAGCCCACACAGGCCTGCTGTACACAAAGAAGTCCTATATACTTTCTCCAAATTCCTCTTAACAAATTCTAATTTGTATCCCAATGCCACAAGGCTCAACGCTGTTCCAGTGGCAGTTACTAACTAACCAACCAAAGCTGTTCTAATACGGGTCAGTGTAACCAGCATTCGCCAGCCCAGAGAGAGGTCTCTTGGAGGCAGGACGTTAATAAGGACCCAAATGTTTAGGTGCTGGAGCTCCACACCAGGCTGGTGGAAAGAGATGTGTAAAAACAGCACTCTATAAATATAGCATAGAACCATCTTTTTTCTACCAATGAACAGACACATCTTCAAGAAAGGAGAAAGAGGAGAGAAAGAGCACAGTTATGGAGCACCTACTTTCCATGAGGCCGTGTCTTGGGGTGTAACTTATATAACCCTAAACCCGGTCACAGTTTTCCATCACAGGAAAAGGTCCAAAGGGAGAGAATGGCACACAGGCTGCCTCTCTGAGCATGACCTCTCCAAATGTCCTAACAGTGGGTCAAGTAATTTAACTGCTCGATAAACAGTTTGAACATTCAAAATTAATAATTTTACACGTAAGAGGTCATAATTTTATTTTTAAAAACCTAAAGAAATGTGTCATTCCAGAACCTGCAAACTGCTCCTGAGCCGCATGACAAGGAGACTGTTTTATTTTTAACTTAAGAAACCGTAAGAGATTTAACTAAGTTACATTAAATTAAAATCAGGGTGATTCTGGAAGGCACAGGCCTCTCACCTCTTCTGGTAGAGTAACGTGCAGCTCTGCGTCGGCCTGGCCTACGATTCTCGAGTGGAAGTAGCTGCTGCATGCCGCCAGCACGGACCGGTGCGCGCGGAACGGCTGGCCCTGCACGAGCACGGTGACGTCACACAGCACGTCCTTCTTCCGCTGGTCGTTGAGGCTGAGCAGCACGTTGGCGCTGTGCAGCGAAGACTCATAGGCAAACACCGGGCTCTCACTCAGAGACATTCTGCGTGACAAATGGTGCCGGGCAGCGCAGTGAAAGCATGCTTCTAATCGTCTTCACACCTGCAAAGGCACACAGGCACGATTTCGTTTCAGTAAAATCTTGTTAAAACTGTTTCAAAAAATGACAGTATCAAACATAAATTAAAATACTCATCACCAAAACAAAAGCCTCTAGAGAATCTAGGAGCATTTATTCAATTTACCTCACTTCAAAGGGGGTCTTGATAGTTTTTCTAACTAATTTTAGGGAAAGGGTTCTCAGGGTGGGGGAGGAAAGTTTTTGAACCAAGGATTACATGGCTCTCTGAAAGACATTTCATACTGAGAAAACACCTACAATGAGCAAGTAAGTGGGGCCAGGGAATCTCTGGGTGGCGCCCCATTCCTGTTGCTCTAAGACGTCAATGGGGGGGGTGTGGGTCCTGGATGGTTGCGGTTTGGAATGGGACTGAAGAGTGAGTGCAGCAGGCAGGCGGTGTTCCACCATTCTCCATGCCCCACTCCCCAGTGTCCCACAGGGGTAGGGGGACTTGGTGCTTCCTGACAAGGGACACATTCTACAAAAGGTCAATTTCCTCCAACACAAAGAAGCAAACAACTTCCTTGAGAAAAAGGCTGAAATTTGCCATGCCAGATCTTATTAATGAGTCTTTGTATGTAACGAGTCTCACCTTATACTACAAAATGTGGGCAACAAGGACAAGTACCTCACCATTCAGAACGTGGATTACTACCGTGTTTACCCCCAAATAAGACCTAACCGGCAAAGAAGTCCTAGCATGATTTTTCAGGATATCCCATGAACATAAGCCCCAGTGCGTCTTTTGTAGCAAAAATTAATATAAGACTCGGTCTTATTTTGGGGAAACACAGTATGCATAGAAACTCTTGGTTTTCTCAAAATGTGAAATCATAAGAGAAAGTTATCAAAAATGTGTATTTTTAAAAATATAAACATATAGCAGCCTCCCAACACTTTTTGATTACATACACACTACCTGCAAAAAAAGGAGCTTGTATGTACAAGCAATACATATATGTAAGTTTGTCTATACATTTCAGAAATGCACTATTCTTACATATTACAATGTTTTAAAGCACGCAGAGGCTGAAAGTAAGAGGTGAGAAGCTCTAATATTTTCTTCTAGACCCCAATGGCTAGTGGGCACCCCGAGTTGTGTGGTGTACCCTACTATGGCGTGCTGATCACGCTGAGGGAAGCTGACGGGCTCCTCCCAGGTATCATTTCTGTGCCGTTGACTTTTGTTCTGACGCCTTACTACCTGAAACACGAAGGTCCTCAAATGTTCAGTGACTGAAAAAAACTGTTACTATTTTCCGATTCACTATACTCCAAGTACAAATGAAAGGAGAAATAAGGACTACCAAAGTTCAGACAGACCAGGCCCACATCATGGCTGAATTCCACCTCAAAGACAGGCTGTTGTAGTCACAAACACATGAAATGCATCTAAACACTCTATTCTACTTGTGTGTTTATTTTTAAAGTATTCAATATAGCTGAAATGTTAAGTTCCTCAGAAGTAGTCAATGAAAATAAAATCTCTCATTAAGTGCTTAAACTGTATCCGACTTAGATCACAACCTATTATTTACTGATTCAGCATACCACGTGAAATTGGGGCAACTTCAAAATTATGTACTAGAACTAACTCAATGTTTGGGGTGTGACCATATGAAAGAGCCGTAATTGGTCTTAATATTTCAGTTATCAACACAAGGAACAGTATGGAAGAACCATCATTCAAAGAAATTATGTACCTTGTGCATGTGGTAACACAGAGACCACCACCCTCCACTGTCTCTAAGACTGTCACCATCCCCAGCCAAGCAGGACTCAACAGCTGACCACATGCCTTACTACTGTGTTTCCCCAAAAATAAGACTGGGTCTTATATTAATTTTTGCTCCAAAAGATGCATTAAAATCATGCGAGGGCTTATTTCCCGGTTGGGTCTTATTTTCGGGGAAACATGGTATGTCCCTGCACCCAAGTACCCAGCCTCCTTATTCTTTCCTACATCTGTCATGCAAACTCTTAAAACTATACTAGTCTTACTTTTACATCTTGTTATTCTGCTGAACATAGCGCAGCCAGGAAAAACTGTAAAGACATGCAGACTGGTGTCACTATACGTTAACAGTATGAAATCTCAGGGTCTCAGCACTGTTCATCAATTACTTTGTGTGTCCCTGTCTGCCATTCACAACAGCCCTCCGAGTCACCACTTTTCTCCTCAGTAAGCATCTCTCCCAGTAGACTACCATAACTGGGATCCAAGCTCAGAAAATACGCCCCTTCTACCACCTCCACAGGTTTCCTCCTGTTGAAAACAATCCACTAATTGTCTAGAGCTAATGTCTGCTCTTGATCTCATACCATCCTTGCTTCTCTGGAATCTAATATCTTTTCTTAACACCCTCTCTATGGCCCGTCTCTCTCTCCCTCTCTCTTTCTCTCTCTCCCTCTCTTTCTCCCTCTCTCCTGGCTCCTTCCTATAAGCTTTGTTCATAAACATGTTTAAGTCTCTCCAGAACCATCCTAAAAATACCAACTACTACCAGCAATTAGTAAGCTCTAATTCTGCACTAGGCACTGAACTGAGTGCTGGATACTATAGTGTATCTTACTGACTTCTCAGACAACCTATGACACCACGCTCTCATATCACCCAACTATGCAGAGAAGGAAACTGAGGCTCAGTGAGAAGTGTCTTGACCAAGGTCAAAAAACCATTCAGATGGAGAAGGGGGATTTGTACCTGGCACTTAAGTACTCCATGTTGTGTTTCTAGTTAGCATTTGCTGAATGCACAGTCTGGAGACCCCTGGCAGTAATGTGAAGAGCCAGCCAGGTTTTACTAAAACATCATGCATGAATATAAGAAAATGGGCCTCACAGAAAGCCAGGAACAAATGAACTGGACCTGAACTTCAGAAAGAGGACTCTTGACTCTTCAACACTAGAACCTACAAGTTCTTTGGGTCCCACAGAGACTACAGCAAAAACAACCCCATATCTTCACTCGAGGGCTACTGGTAGCCCACATGTGTGCCTGTGAGTAGCCCACATGTGTGCCTGTGTGGCCTGCTCACTACTCACCTCCGATTCCAGAGAGAGAATTTACTCTTGGCTCAACCCCCGTTTAAGTAGTTTGGGGTGACAGATCACCTCATACGTTCGCAGCCAGATTCCTGATCTGCTGTAAAACACAGATTTGAATGATATGCCAACCCCAGGTCCTATCCGCTGCAGCTGAGAGAAGCGAGAGAATCAGGCAGTAAAAGAAACAGCTACCAGGATGTCCCCTCTAAGAAGGGTCAGACGCCTTTAAAGAGGACTGAGCACACGCAAAGCAGGACTGACCTTGCTCCCACCAGAAACCAGGGACTCCCCTGCCACCTCCCGACACTCAGCCCCTGTATCCAATCTTACGGATACCTGGTGCGGTCTTCCTCTCCACACTGAGATCCACTTCTCTCCATCTGTCCTGTCACAATCCAAGCCATCAGTAGCTCTTTTTGCAACGGCCTACAAGCTTACCCACGTACAAATATAGTTATATAAAATAAAAAAGTGAAACAAAGTTCCACATATTAATATTTTATTCTTACTACTGCCAAGTACTCTAATTTCTACTGTGTTCTATTAAAAAAAAAAATTCCAGTTGTGATCCACTCAATTTCAAGAACCACTAATAGACCATCACCTCAAGCACTGAAAGCACAAGCCACGTAGCTAACAGCACCGGATCTAGAATCAGATACTGTCTGGGTTCAAATCCCAGCTCTGCCACTTACTAACTACGTAAATGACCTTGGGCAAGCTGCTATTCTCACTCGTTTCACCTGTAAAACAGGGATAACAACAGCAGCCAACTTGGCTGTTGTGAGGTTTACATGAGATAATAAGGGTGAAGGGTTTAGCATACTGTCAAGCTCATAGCAAACAAATACTAAATATTAGCTGCAATTATTGAAAATAATAACAAAACCTTCATTCCCTACAAGCCCCCCCCCTTTTTTTTTTTTTGGTTTAGGAAAGCCTGCTGATGCTTCATTGCCTGGGTCGGGCGGGCGGGGGTGTGGGACGGCGCCAAACTCCTTCCCCCCTCAAGGCCTTTACATATGCTGTGACTGCTCCCTGGATTTCTGCTCTGCAGCTGGCTAACTCCTCACCTGTTAGGTCTCAGCTTAAATGGCACAACTTTGACTTGTTTTCTGCCCCAAAGCATATAACAGAGCAGCAGGTCCAACGCAGGTATTTGCTTCTGAATGAATCACCTGGCCATTTTCAGTATAAATTGAAAACCTAGATCATGGACATTTTCTTTCAAACACAGCACAGTCAGCTATTCTAATATACATGGGAACAATGGCACTGAGACAAGCACTCAGGGAGAAGTCCTTGGATAGCTTTTACAGAGCCATGAGGAGTGAAAGGGAGCCCTAGCACATCCTTCTGGGAGCTAGAAATATACCGGCAAGACAAACGACCAAAGGAGAGCAAGGCTTGACAACTATAAGCATAGCCATTACAACTGACTTACATGAGGCCACCTCGACCTTGGCCTCACTGGCACGTTAACCTGAAAAGCAATTTCCCTGAAAAGCAACTTCCCTAATTCTGAAAACCATCTAAGTGGTCAGTAATCCATTTTCACCAACTAATGTAACTAAGTATTGACTAAAGCAGGTAAGAATGGTGCATATCCTTCTAATATGTCAGTCACCTCCTAACATTTCTCAAAGCTAAAAAGTAAGACATAATACCCAAAAGGAACCTTCCAGACCTAAAATTCTGCTCATTATTAATACTAAATTCTGTTAATGATTTAATACCAAATTTAGATTCCTATGTTACATCTAAATTCTTCTATATTCTTAAAAATACATATTATTGTTAAAATTCAAAATAAAGGTTTGCTGACCTTAGCAAATTGCTGATTCATTTAGCAATGCTGATAAAGGATGAACAAGCATTTTAAAGCTTCCTGCACCTCAATTAGGAAATAACTACTGCTCTCTGGTCAATATACACAATTTAAGTTTTAACACAGTTAACACTTGATGTTTTTGCTTTCAAAGTCATAAAGAAAATAAAACAGGAAGCTGTGGCTTTACCACATTTTAATGACTTTAAGGATAATTTACTTAATTTTTCCCCCTTTCTTCCACCTCCCCCCCCCTTTTATTTAAATTTAAGGTGGAGCTGCCCACAGGAAAGAATTTCTTTAAAGACATGGCTTTTCGTTCTACCATTCCCAATTTTAAAAATCTTAACATCAAAAAGTCTGTGGGATGAGAATCCTGAGAAAGAAGAACAGAACTAGAGTTATCACACTACCTGATATCAAATTATACTACAAGGCCACAGTAATCAAAACAGCATGGTACTGGCATAAAAACAGACATATAGATCGATGGAACAGAATAGAGAGCCCAGAAATAAACCTATGCCTACATGGTATTTAATTTATGACAAAGGAAGAAAGAATATACACTGGGGTAAAGACAGTCTATTAAAAAAATGGTGCTGGTATCTTCCTAGAAGCTTGTATATATGTGTGTGTATTTTTTAAGGACAAAACATGATGTCCCTTTAATAATAAAAATAAAAATCAAATGTTTTATTATAGATTTACTTACCAATTTTAAAATTTCTATTGTAAGTGTATACTTTATAATATGCATAGTATTTTATAACTGTAGTATATATGTATATTATATTAATAAATAGAAATAAACATAAAAAAATGGTGCTGGGAAAACTGGACAGATACATGCAAGAAAATGAAATGACCACCTTCTTACATCAGACACAAGAATAAACTCAAAATGCATTAAAGACTTAAATGTAAGACCCAAAACCATAAAACTCCTAGTAGAAAACACAGGAAGTAAACTCTCAGGTATTACTGTTAGTAATATTTTCACTGATATACCTCCTTGGGCAAGGGAAACAAAAGAAAAAAATAAACAAATGGGACCACATCAAACTAAAAAGTTTTTGCACAGCAAAGGAAACAAACAATCAGCAAAACAAAAAGAGATCCTACTGAATGGGAGAAGATATTTGCCAATGATACATCTGATAAGGGGTTAATACCCAAAATTTATTTAAAAACTCAAACACCACCAAAAAACAAAGAATCTAATTACAAAAGAATGGGCAGAGGACCTGAATAGATATTTCTCCAAAGAGGACATACAGATGGCCAACATATATATGAAAAGATGCTCAACATAATTAAACATCAGAGAAATGCAAGTAAAAACCACAATGAGACAGCGCCTCACTCCTGTCAGAATGGCCATCATCAATAAATCAACAAACAACAAGTGCTGGGGAGGATGTGGAGAAAAGGGAACCCTTGTGTACTGTGGTAGGATCGCAGATTGGTGCAGCCACTATGGAAAACAGTATGGAGGTTCCTCAAAAAATTAAAAATAGAACTACCTTATGACCCAGCAATTCCACTTCTGGGTATCTATCCAAAGAAATTCAAAACATTAATTTGAAAAGATATATGCACCCTATGTTTACTGCAGCCCTATGCAAAACAGCCAAGACATGAAAACAACCGAAATGTCCATTGATAGACGACTAGATAAAGAAATTGTGGTACATATATATAATGGATAATTACTCTGCCATACAAAAAGAATAAAATCTTCCCATTTGCAATAATGTGGATGGGCCTAGAGGGAATTATGCTAAGTGAAATAAGTCAGAGAAAGACAAATACCATATGATCTCACTTGTATGTGGAACCTAAAGAACAGAAGAAACATACAAACAAAACAGAAAAAAAAGGAAATTAGATTTCATGTTCTGCCATTAATTCTTATTAGACATTGACCTTAGGCAGAAGAGAGCAGGTCTAAAAAGTAACATCACAGGGTGCATGAAATTGACAGAGAAGAGTGAGATTGTACAATCATCAGACAATATTTCTTTGAACATACCAGAACCCCAGTACCTGCTTTTCTCTTCTCTAAAATAAAATAAATACATAAATAAATAAAAAGGAAAGAGAAAAAGAAAACTACTGGGTCGAAATTAAAAAAAGAAAAAAATGTGCTTTTTAATCCAACATTTCCCTCATATACGTTTCCTTCCATTCCATGTAAGAAAAATGATAATAACACCTTAAAAAGTCTGTGGGAATTTCAATCAGAGACAATAATTTAAGTTGGCATTCTTACCAACGTTGTAAGACTTGACTCACCAGCCAGGAAGAGCCAGGAAGTTGTTCAGTGACCAAGAATTGCTATTTTCTTTAACCTTTTGCAGATCTTAAATATCACACTTGTTTAAACATCATATCCAATAATCATATTTTCTGAATCCATTTCTCTCAGCCTTATAAAAAAAGTTGTAAGTATGCTGGATATGTGAATGAATGTATCAAAAAAGACTAAATGAAAATGGAAAACAATAATTTAAGTAGCAGAAAAGCTTACAGCAACACCAAAAATGATAACATTGTTTTTAAAGTACTTTTACAATGCTATATAGGAAAGTGACCCATCAATGTATGTTAAAACTATGTAACTAAAGATGCCATAACATTGTTTAAATGGGGGGAGATTTACTATAATTTTTACAGCTCATGATTATGTCCACATTATATGAGGTTGCATACAAAGAAAGTTGGACTTTTTTTCATTTACTTTTCCTAATGTTAAAAATTACATATTTAACCGTAGATCTGTTATATTTACTTGGTATGATTCCATATCTGAAATTATAAAGCTAAAGTTATACATAGAGGAGAGCAGTTTGAATGGCTAGAGAAGTCTGACGAAGTTTACAGATTCACCTACTAAGAAGAGGTCAGAAACAAAAGATAGATTTTTTTACTTCCCAAGTCAACAAATCCAACTTTGATAATTCTCAGTAATAGGTTTAAAATGTCTTGGAAAAGAAGAAAAGAAGGAACATAGGAAATCCAAGCTAGAAAACCAAAACAAAAAAAACTGATTCTGGGGATAAATTTTGGATTGGAGTCCACCATCCTCCCAGAATGCCGGCATTTTGAATAAACCTGCTTTTCTTTCCACCAAAAAAAAAAAAAGAATAACCGATTCCACTGTTACACTTTCTTATTCAAAGAACTTAAGAAACAATGAAGTCTTTTATTTGCTTAACATATTTGGCAGCTACTTGATCCTTAAAAGGACTGTTATATCTCAAGGGAATAAGACTGTTACGATAATATGAACTAGCAACTAGAATTGGTCCACACCAATAAAGCTAATTTACTGAACATATATTTTTGCCAGGTATTTGTTGGTCACTATTTTATTTATCAACTTTAAGGTATGATTGACACAGAACAAACTGCATAAAGACTCAATTCAATGCATCTTTTAATTGTACACTTCTTGTAATTGAACACTTGTATCTGTGCATAAAACCACCACAATGATCAAGGCGTAGACATTTCCATCACTCCTCAGAATTTCACATACGCCTTCAGGTCTCTTCTTCCCTGTCCCCCATGACTTGTATATACATGAAATCACACATTATGCACTGTGATACTGGGTTTCTTTCACTGGGCTTAATGACAATCATATTGTGTACACCGGCAATTTCTTTTATTACTGAATAAAATTCCATTATATGGATGTGCCACCATTTGTTTATTCATTTAACTGAAATGTCTGTTCAATTCTTCTACCTGTTTTTGACTGGGCTGTTTTCTTTTTATTACTGAGTTGTAAGAGCCAACAGAATTTTGATCAGGATTGCAATGAATATATATATATATATATATATATATATATATATATATATATATCAATGAATCTATCTATATATTAACCAACATCTAACAAATTGAGTCTTTGGGTGTGTGAACACAGCATAGCTCCCCATTTACTTAGGTCTTCTTTAATTTCTCTCAGCATTATTCTGATGTTTTTAGTAAAGAAGTATCGTGTAATTGCATGTCTTTTGTTAAAGTTATTCCTAAGTATTTTATGGGTGGTGTTTTTTTGTTTTTGTTTTTGTTTTGTAGTTATTATAAACAGACTTGTTTGTTAAACTTCATTTTCTGGTTTTCTGGGTGTTACTATGTAAACATAAAATTTTTAGAAAAATATTAACCTTGACTTCTGCAGCCTTAATTCACTTACTAGTTCTGATAGTTGTTTTGTAGACTCCTTAGGCTTTTCTTTGTACACGATCATGTCATCTGCAAATAGAGTTTTATGCCTTTCCCTTCCCATCTTTTACACTTATTTCTTTTTTTCCCTTATTGCAATGACTGAATAGTGAGAAGGTGAGAGGGCATCCTTGCCTTACTCTCTTATAAGAAAAGTGTGCAAACTACAGGTTTTCTATGATGAGCAACTGATAGGCAGAAAGGGAGGTGCAGTAGTTACTATCTCAGTTAGCTTAGGGCTCCTACGAGTGAAAAGAGTGAAAATTTCCAGACTCCCCTCAAGAGTGAAACTCCCAAATGCACTCAGCCTCCTCCAAGCATACCCTCATTCCGAGATCACCTCCTAAGTATTCACCACAGACAATCCTCAGATCCCACAATCAGGGATCAGAAATGAAGAGAGTGGTTATCAGGGAGCACACCAAGGGCTGAAAGGCTCTATCACAACTTCGCACAGTGCTCTTAGAGACCACAGTGTGGATAGTACAGAATCGTCTTGTTTAGCTTGGTAACTCCCCTGCCAGTTACTTTATGTAAATCTTCCATCTCTCTGGGGAAAAAAAAAATTTTTTTTCTTTTTTTTGGTAAAGTAGGAACAAGAATAGTAGTTTTTGTTGGGAGGACCAAATAAAATAACATACACAGTGTTCTTAGAACAGTGCCTGGCATGTAATTGATGAGTGCTCAGTAGCTGTTAGTATTATTTAAATTTGATGCTAGAAAGGTTTTTTGAGTCGCACAGGGCAATACTCAAACTGTAGGAAAAGAAGAGTAATAGCACATGACTTAGCTTCCCAGTGCCCAGGGCAGCACAGATATAATAATATGAACACTGTTCACTGGTTTTTCAGAATAGCCAAATAATGCAAGACTTAATTAGGGTTATAGGATGGAATGTAAATACTATTCACTTTGACAAAATAAAAGTAAAACTGACAGGCTGGGAGATGGAATCAGACAGAACTGAAAGGAAAGGTAGTGTTTCTATTTGATTTAGAATGTACAGAGTCAAAAGATACTTCCTTAGGTTACTGAGGCCAAATTTGGGGGGCGGGGATAATGTTGGGAGGTGTAGAGGTAACCAAGAACAGAAATGAAATAAAATGATTCTAGGTTGGGAGATGGTAGAAACAAACAAAATCAACATCCACCGTAATAGGAAATCAACAGATAATATCTTAGGTTCATAAATACTCGTAAACATCTTAGAGACAGAGGTAACTACCACAAAAATTAAATAGCAGAAATGGATAAAGATGAATATTAACCGTGAAGAATGAGAGGTGGGATGGGAAGCAACAGATATAGTTACTTTATGATAAATCTCTCCATATTTTTTTAAACCAAGAACATGTGTGACTTTGACTAAAAACAAAAACTTAAAAGATGTTTAAATAGATAGTAAACAAAAAAAGTAAAACTTAAGTCTAAATTGTTGACAGCTTGATTGTGAGTCTTTATGCAACTTTACGATTCTACAAATAGAAAAGGAATTTGATAGAGAAAAATCAACTTTCAACTAAAATCGTACACCTTGACAAAACCAGGATATGGAGAGGGCAGGAAAAATACAGTAAGATTTCCTCTTGTTTGGGAACAACAAAACACATGCTGTTTAATAATTCATTTTGACTGCAATACCAATTCAAATAGAGTCTTTAAAAATTTAAGAGTCTTTTCTGAAGAAATGAGCTGTTGAACTGCCAAACCACTAGAGGACTGGTTCTCTGCCTTATAGGAAATCCGTTGCTTCCACCAAGAAAACCCCTCATAATCAAATTTTGCATTTGTTTTTGGTAGAACTAATGAATTAAACCACGAGCTGATTCTTTCAGAAGACCAATCAAATGGACAAACTTCCACAAAGTCTCACCAAGAAAAAATGGGGGAAAATGAATACACAGCATTCTTATTACCATACAAAACACACTGTAATAGTTCTCTTAAAACAAAATTTCTTGACTCTCCCCATACCCTTCTATCTACAGTAAAACTCTGTTCCCCTTTACTGAACTCACACAGAAAAGCTATCCCCACTTCCCTCTCTTCCCAATTTCATTTGAGCCCATAACATCAGGCTTCCCCTCACACACACATCCTGGACACCGTGTTGTGAGGATCAATGACCTCCACATTGCCAAGTGGTAAATTTTCAGGCTTCTTACATAGCCTCTCAGCAACATTCAACAAGTTAATCATTCCTTCCTGAAACCCTTTCTTCATTATCTTCCAGGATACTCAGTTCTCTGATTTCCCATCTTACTGGCAGCCACGTATCAATTTTCTTCGGTGGATCCTCCTCCTCTTCCGAACCTCTAAATGCTCGAGAGCCCAGGGCTCCTATGATTTATCCCTCCTCTTCTCTGCATACACTTCCCAGGTGAACTCATCTAGACCCACAGCGAAGACTGATCACTCATGGACTTGCTGTGCACTCTCGTATTTGGTCTAACCATAACTACGTTCTTGAACTTCATACTCAAGTATCCAACTGCATAGTCAAATTACTACTTGTAGCTCACATTTAACATGTCCAGAAACCTTGGTTCCTCCACCTCTAGCTAAGATATATATCAAAGTATTAGCAATGATTAAATTTAGGTATTTTTTGTTTATCAAATTCTTAACTATAAACACATACTACTTTATTAGCAGAAAAATGTTAAGATAGGCAATAAATATAAACTAATGTGCCTTCATTAACAATGCAGTTCATATTCATTTTGATTGTCTTGATTCTTCCCCCAAAATATCAGTTACTTTTCACCCTTTTATAACGGATATTTCCTCCAGGCATCAGTGGATATTGGTCTGTTACTATGTAGAAAATTCATGGGCAACTCTAAAACACAGTAGCCTCCACTGATATCTTCACTGTCATCACAAAAGAAAAAAAATTGAAAGTTATAGAAATCTAAAACAAAACGATTTGATGTGAAAAGAGAACCCTGTTAAAGGAAAAAAGGGGGGACAGAAAGTCAGGCCTAACCCTCTGAACAAGGGCAGTCTGCATCCATGAGACTTTCAGTAGGTAGGTCCCATCCTCCTTGTCTCACAAAGTCCTTTGTAAAGGATAAAGTGCTAATCAAATCACAGAATTATGAAATGCAAAAGAAAATCAATTTTAGGCTGTTTTAACACTACCAACAGGATAAGACTAGAATGAACAGGAATACGCAGATATAACAAAATCTTTGCTGACATTACCAACTGCGTGATCTTCTGTAAGATACATGACGTAATGCTTCAGGTTCCCCATAAGAAAAACAACATCAACACTTACTCTAAGGATTGAATGGTCTAGCACATTTTTGCTTGGCACAAAATCACTAATATTTTATCATTATTCTTGCCAATATTATGCAAGTGACCAAAAGAAAACTGCATTTCAAAGGTCCTACAAACCCAAGAATTAAGTTACAAAATGCAGAGATTCCTGAACATTTAAAAATAAAAATTCAGTAAGCCTAATAAAGATCTCAACAAGTCCTCAACAAAATATTAGCAAACCGAATTCAGCAATACATTAAAAAGATCATACACCACGGTCAAGTGGGATTCATTCCTGATATGCAAGGTTGGTTCAACATCTGCAAATCAATTAATGTTGATATACCACATTAACAAAATGAAAAATAAAAATTATATGGTCATATTAATAGATGCAGAAAAAGCATTTGACAAAATCCAGCATCCATTTATGATAAAAACTCTTAGCAAAGTGGGAATAGAGGGATTGTATTTCAACATAATAAAGGCCATATATGATAAACCCACAGCTAACATCATACTCAATGGGGAAAAGCTAAAAGCATTCCCCTTAAAATCAGGAACAAGAACAAGGATGTCCACTTTCCCCGCTTTTATTTAACATAGTTCTGACAGTTCTAACCACAGCAATCAGACAAGAAAAAGAAATAAAAAGCATCCATATTGGAAAGGAGGAAGTAAAACTGTCATTATTTGCAGATGACATGATACTATATAAAGAGAACCCCCAAGATTCCACCAAAAAACTATTAGAGCTGATAAAAGAATTTAGTAAAGTAGCAGTATACAAAATTAACATTGAGAAATCAGTTGCATTTGTATACACCAAAAACAAACTATCAGAAGGAGAAATTAAGAAAACAATCCCATTCACAATTGATTCAAAAACAGTACAATGCTTAGGAATAAGTTTAACCAAAGTAAAACACCTGTACTCAGAAAATTGTAAGACAGTGAAGAAACAAGAAGATACACATAAATGGAAACATAAACTATGCTCATGGATACGAAGAATTAATATGGTTAAAATGTCCTTACTAGTTAAGGCAATATATAGATTCAACACAATCCCTATCAAATTACCAATGACATTTTTCACAGAACTAGAATAATCCTAAAATTTATACGGAACCATAAAAGACCCCAAGTAGCCAAAGCAATCTTAATAACTAAGAACAAAGTGGGGGGTATCACACTACCAGACATCAAATCATACAAGGCTGTAGTAATCAAAACGGCATGGTACTGGCATAAAAATAGACACACAGATCAGTGGAACAGAATAGAGAGCCCCGAAATAAATCTATACTTATATGGTCAATTAATCTACGACAATGGAAGCAACATGTACATTGGAGCAATGACAGTCTATTTAATAAATGGTGCAAGAAAACTGGACAGATAAATACAAAGAAGTGAAACTGGACCACCTTCTTACACCATATACAAGAATAAATTCAAAATGGATTAAAGTCTTAAATGTAAGAACTGAAACCATGAAACTCCTGGAAGAAAATATAGGGAGTATATTCGCAGACATTATCCTTAGTAATATTTTTAGTGATATATCCTCTCGGGCAAGGGAAGCAAAAGAAAATGTAAACACATGGGATTACATCAAACTAAAATGTTTTTTCACAACAAAGGAAACCATTAATAAAATAAAAAGACATCCTACTGAACGGGAGAAGATATTTGCCAATGATACATCTGATAAGGGGGTTAATATCCAAAATTCATAAAAAACTCATACAACTCAACACCAAATATAAAAAAACAACCCAATTAAAAAATGGGCAGAGGATATGAAGAGACACTTCTCTAAAGAGGAAATACAGATGGCCAAAAGACATATGAAAAGATGCTCAACATCACTGATCATTAGAGAAATGCAAATAAAAACCACAATGAGATGTCACCTCACTCCTGTCAGAATGGCCATCAATAAATCAACAAACAACAAGTGCTGGCACGGATGTGGAGAAAAGGGAACCCTTGTTCACTGTTGGTGGGACTGCAGATTGGTGCAGACACTATGGAAAACAGTATGGAGATTCCTCAGAAAACTGAAAATGGAACTACCTTATGACGCAGCAATTCCACTCCTGAGTATCTACCCAAAGAAATCCAAAACACTAATTCGAAAAAATGCATGCACCCCTATGTTTACTGCAGCACTATTCACAATAGCCAGACATGGACACAACTAAAATGGCCATCAATAGATGACTGGATAAAGAAACGCTGGTACATTTATACAGTGATGTATTCCTCAACCACACACACACACACAAAAACATGAAATCTTACCATTCAAAACAACACAGATGGACCTAGAGACTATATGCTAAGTGAAATACATCAGACTGAGAAAGACAAATACCATATGATCTCACTTATATGTGGAAATAACAGCATAAATGAGCAAACAAAACAGAAATAGACTCAGAGATAAAGGGAAAAAAACTGATGGTTGCTAGACGGGAGGGTTGGGGATGGAGAAGAAGGTGAAGGGATTAGAAAGAACAATGTAGTAGTCACAACATAGTCACAGGGATATAAAATACAGTATGAGGAACATAATCAATAATGTTGTAAAGATTATTCAGGGTGCCAGATAGACACTGGACTTACCAGGGTAATCACTTCAAGGACGGTGTAGATGCCTGACCACGGCGCTATACACCTGAAGCTGAGGTAGAATAATATTGAATGTCAACTATAATTCAATATCTATGTGTACACGTATATAGTCACGGGATGTGGAGTACAGCACAGGGAATATAATCAATGGTATTATTATAGCTATATACGATGTCGTAGGGGTAGTATATTTGGGGGCGGGGGTTATCACTTTGTGAGGGGTATAAATGTTGAACTATTACGTTGCTTTGTACATGTGAAACTAATAAAAAATAAAAAAAGATCTCAACAAGGTAAAAAAAAGTATTAAAACTGCACAAATCTGCTCAAGATAATTGCTAAATTCACAGGGCTAAATATTTTCTAATTAAAAGAGCATAAGCTTTCAGTATGACCCACTCTCCCCACTTCTGTTACAGATGAAGAAACTGAAGCCCTTGAGAGGGTAACTTAAAGGGTCAAAAGGTTCTTCCTCCCCCAGGTCCAAATATTACATTTCCATTCATATTACATGACATAAGTGACGTGGGGGGGCGGGGTTGGGGGGAGGAGAAGTAAAAGTAAAGAGAAATGGAAAAACAAGGAAAAGAAGAAAATGCCTCAAGTATCCTCTGTGTGTGATGAGAGCAATGTTAAACAGATTAAGAGTATTTAAGGAATAGAAAATTTTCCCTTATTATTCAATATTTGGTTAATTAATTTCTTGTTAACACTTCTTAGATTACATAAAAAATTCTCATATATCACCAAAAGGAATCTAACACTAAACTACGCTGAACTTAAATCAAAGTCAACAGTTATACCCAACTACATATGTAAAATTCAAAAAGGACAGAATCCTAGGAGATAGTTCACTAATTATTTTCAATACCGAATATTAAGTGTCCATGTCCTACATTCAAATTGAAATATTAAAGATTCTTCATGTCATTTTGTTTTCAAACTGTAAAAATTATAACCATAACCGAAATTATTTATTTCTGATTACCTAGAAGAAATGAAAGCCCTAAAATAAGATCAAGGTCAGAAGACCCTCTGTACGGGTAAGAGTTGACACATACAGTATGCAAAGTAACTGAAAAAAAGAAAGACAAAATAACCACCAAAACAGTGCCCTTCAAATTCCCAGGAATGCCTTAAACACCATCTCGCTCCAACTCATAACACAGTTGAGTCACAAAAAAAAAGGAAGAGTGAAAAAATGTTAAGCAACAAGTTTAATTAAATAAGGCAGCAGTTACAGTGGAGCGATTACAACACTGCATGAATCACAGATTTGAAACTTTTTAAGTAGAGATATTAAATTAAAATGACTTACAAATAACCTAATCCACTAATCCCTGACAGCCACCATAGTGCTACAGTCCCTCGATATACACAGCTAAAACTAAAGTTTTAAATCTATTTCTTGTTATTTATGTTAATTTGGGAGTCAAATAACCACCTCTAAAATGGGGATTCCCAAGCTGTAACTTGCCACCTAAGGCCTCAGTGGCTACCCAAAATATAATAACCAGAAGATTTAGTCAAATAATAATTTGAGGCCTATAAAAAGAAAAAGGTGAAATATTTCTCAGTTCAAATACTGAAGAACAACTGAGTAGGTAAATACTATTGTTTTGTATTTTAGACAAAAATTATTTTGGCAATATTATGTCTTTCTAAATTCTATCCAAGAAAGTAATACCATTTCAGAAGCCCACTCTAATCATGTCACAGTTTTTATAGTTATTATCAAATAGAAAAAAAAAAAACTACTAGCAATTAATGCCTATTTTGTAAATTTACAACACTAAGTCTGATGTATTTGCATTACTTGTTTGCCTTTCATACAGCAGACAAAGCACCAAAGCCTGGGATTGAGAAGGAAGAGAATGACACATGCAAGTCCTCTGGACATATCAAAGTGCTCTGAAAAGTTTAGGGGGGCTAGAAGAGCACTGTATAACCTTAAAGCGGCATTATTCCTGAAGTGTGAAAAGAATGGCAAATAAGCTAACCACAAGACAGCCTTCTCTCCTAGGAGGGGAACGTGTCTGTAGAGACAGAGCGATCGATGTTCCTGTTTGGATCCCCGCCTTAAGAGTCTGGGTTCCAAAGAATCCTGGCCCATCCAGTCAGTGAATCAAGGCCTCTCTTCAAGCCCGGCTAGCGAGCCTCATCACTCAGTGAGCCACAGGGATCACAGGTGGGGATGCCCTGCAGGTTAGAAGAGACAGCGTGGTTCTCTTGGTACACACACAGTATAGTTATGTAGTCTCCTCTCCCTGCACGTATTATGAGAATGGCAAAGAACTTTAGAACTGTTTAGAATACTCAAGAATCATATTCCTCTATGTGTATTTTTTTGGGGGGAGGATGGGCATTTTCAATTTTAAATAATTTTTAAACAAAACATTAATTTAATCAATCTGATTATAACATACTTGGTCATAGTAGGAAATATAATGAGATAAAAGGAAAAAAAAGTCACCTAAAATTCCAAATCCAAAGACAACCACACTTTCTTCTCCTCCTCAGAAGTCTGTGTCTGTGTGCAGCGCTGGTGATGGGGACAGACAGGATGATACTGGTGACCCCCCCAGCACCATTCATCCCCTCATTCTCTGACCAAACCTTGATTGTACTCACAAATCTCTCTACCTCATGCCACGTGTTCCTGGGGAAGCGGCCTCCACTCCCAATCAAGATGAATCACGATCCATTGGAGCCACTTACAGTGGTCCCATGTCCCCGCAATGTTGGCCCATGAACAGAGGCGATGGCTGGGATGGCATCTATCTATGAGGCTTTGGGGAAAGGTTTTTCTCACTAATAAAGTCATCCCAGGAAAAAAACAGTGTTCTTCCAAGAAACTTAGTCATATTTACTTATGACACTTGAACTGTGGCAGCCCATCTTGCAACCATAAGACAAAAGACATGTCTTGCCTTCAACCTTTCCCCCACTGACCTTATTTTTAAACATGTACATGCATAGACACACAGCCTTCCTGACGCTACCTCCCCTTACTAAAATCTATCTCTCTTCTCTACTCCATTACTTAGCTTCTCAAAAGAGTTGTCAAAACAAGCTGTTTCCTCCACTAAATCATTTATCACTGACATTCCTAATGTTTTCTCACTTTCCCACAAGTTAGGCTTTTCATATTCTACGGTCCCACGGCACACTTTACATGTCGCTGTTACAGCAATTAACAGGAGCTCTAGTAATGGTTTGCTTGCCTCCTCCACTGTAACTCCCGAAAAGTTTTGTAACTCCTGAGAACTTCGGTACTGCCAACATCTATAAAAGTGCCTGGCATATAATGGCATAAATATTTGTTCATAAATCAAATGTAAACCTAATATCAAACATGTAAGCATACCACGAATGTTGAAATGAAGTTAGCAACCTTACTATCTACACACGCAAAAGCTGACGATGTGTGTTAAGTGTGGGGAGAAGGGCGGCAGGCACAGGAAGGGAAGAGAAGAAAGTGCCTTGAAACTTAAAATTACAATTATTCCTCACTTTCTCGGGATTAGAGCTGCTTCAAGTCAACGCAACAGAAAGACGGGAGGACGTTTCCACACTGGTATCTGAGAAGCCAGGGCAGAGAGGTTTGCAAGAGTGAGCTCCTCTGCCACAGTGAGCAAGGCTGCCAACCTGCTCATCAAAAGGAAAAGGTGTCCCAGGCCTCCTGGGGTCTGGGACAAACAACAAACTAGGCCAACCACAACAGGCATGCCCTCAGAGGCAAAAGGCTTTTTAAAATGCAAAGAAATACATCTAAGAGCTTTAAAAGTACTTGTGACAGTCCTTTACCACAAAGAGCCCATTAAGGAGGCCAGTCATAGCAGCTACAGACTCATCCCTAACTGGCATTTCCTTTGATTTCTCTGGGTGACAGATAGGAATGACAGCAAGTAACCCCATTCAGCTGGGCAATTTTCCATTTCAAAAGTCTTTTATTAATGAGTGGAAAAAATGATTAAGAGGGCCAAGGGCTTTTTTTTTATTTCTCCTTCTAATTTAAGTGATAAATTCTATGTAGAGGAGAACCCTGAGCCGTGTTGGGAATACTCAGAAAAACAGAGTAAATAAAGAGACATCAGATACCTTGAAAATGAAAAGTGTCTCGGGCCAAGATTTAATAACAACTTTACATTTTAAAAAATAATATTTAAATGCAAAATGAACACTAATGAAATCACTGATCTTACCAAAACCACTTATTGTAAAATGACAACCTAATAATTACAACCTAATAAATTTATTAAAAGACTAATAAATCTTTTATAACCACATATTTTATAATAAATTCTCTGATGGATGAGTAACTAACTCTCTTCACTGATTTTTCTGACTTCTAAAAGATGCTGGTACACTTTAGAGAATACAGCATTAAGAATATGAAGATACTAGAAAACGGAGTTGAGTGGATGGGTCTCTCCATTTCTTCAACAGGAACATAAGCTAAAAACATCTCTGCTGGGAATCCTAGAGACAGACAAGTCAGTAAAAAGAAGAAATCAGTGGAAGAAAGGCGGTGGGGGGCAGAAAGACATTTCCCTTATTATTCTATTTAGTCTACAAACTTAGAGGTGGTACACCACCACTGTCCAAGCTAAAAGGGAATTTAAAAAAATGACCCGACTACATAAAAGCACTTTTGAGTGAAATTCCACTTTAATGGGGGACGGGGAAATGGAGTGCAACTTTCCACTACAACTATGATCCAATGTAAGAAATGACCAATTAAAAAAGTAAAAATAACTTTACCAGATAGAAGCTGGGAATAAATATTTTATTACAAAAATATTTTTTTGAATAATGAGTTTCCTAAGGTATTAAGAAAACGATTTAAATTTATTTTTAAAAGAACATTATTTGCACACAGCTTCAGCTGCATCAAGGTAACATTTTCTAAACCGTGCCAGTTCTGAGAAAGAAACCAGCAGCCTGCCAACTTCACTGCATGCCCAACAGTCACTATACAACAAAGATATTGGCAACCACTATTTCTTTGTTCCTCATGTTTGCTTAGGGGCAATTTTTATTATCCTATAATATTCTCTAAACTGTTTCTGATCTGATACAAAACAAAGGATCCGTTCTAAAGTGACGATGTTAAAGGAAAAGTATTAGATGCATAAGAGGTTTAACACCTAGACAACCCAAATTATTTTTTGCTCAATTCAATTCTAAGTCAGTTACAAGTAAAAAAAAAGCCACAAGTTAAACTATCTTTCTATTTCAGGAGATGAACTAAAAGAATGATTTAAATCCAGCTGTTTCCTCAATACTGACACCAATGATGAAAACAGAAAACAGAATTCTAAATGATGAAGAGTTTCAACTCAGTACATTTAATGCAGCTTAATAGATACAACACATAACGTTCTTTCCTTCACTTTTAAAAATTCCCAAGTTTCAAAACCACCAAACTAAAATGATTCCATATTATACCACCAGTGCAGCAACAAACAGTTTACTGAACAAACACAGCCAAGGCACATTAAATGTTCCATGGCAGATAAACAGAAGACATGTATCTTCATCATCAAGAAACTTACACTAGTTGAGGGCCGGCCAGTGGCTCAAGCGGTTGGAGCTCCATGCTCCTAACACCGAAGGCTGCCGGTTCGATTCCCACATGGGCCAGTGGGCTCTCAACCACAAGGTTGCCAGTTCGATTCCTTGAATCCCGCAAGGGATGGTGGGCAGTGCCCCCTGCAACTAGCAACGGCAACTGGACCTGGAGCTGAGCTGCGCCCTCCACAACTAAGACTGAAAGGACAACAACTTGACTTGGGAAAAAAGTCCTGGAAGTACACACTGTTCCCCAATAAAGTCCTGTTGCCCTTCCCCAATAAAAAAGTCTAAAAAAAAAGAAGAAAAAAAAAAAAAGAAAGAAACTTATACTGATCAAAAGAATTGTCAAAATGTTTGATGCAACCTTTCTGAATTACTGACAGGTGCAAGAAGCCGTATGACAAACATATCCACTGTTTATTATGGATAGTTTTTCTATATTAGCACAGGCATGTCACTAAACAGAAATACAATACTCAGAAGTAAATGGAAAGTAAATTTACATTCCAAATGTTCCCAACAAGGTACCCAGGAATGAGAATCAAGAAATGAGTTATGTCCTGATGTTAGAGGTTACTACAACTACCGGACCACAACGTCCTCAATCATAACATGGAGAATAGACTGGGTGCAGATGGCAAGTGTTTTTATTTCTCCAAAAGCCAATTCCAATTAACTAGTAATTTCTGCTTCTAGAGCATTTTGCACGGCTGTTAATTCCTCCTGGCCCTCAGAAATTGGGTGTCGGAGATGGCTACTAACTTACTTTCAGGATGTTCACCTGAATTGTCTTTCCAATAGCAGCGACCTGCTCACACCCACATGCTCCTTCCATCCTCCTTCTGATCAATGACTGCAATTCAGCTCAAGGAGGCTGCAAAATGTGGCTGTGCAACCAAGCACTTCCCTGATTCTGAACAACAGACAACACCTAGCATGTATCGATGTTCTAACCACTTAACACTTATTAACACATTTAATTTGCAGACAGTCTCTATGATGCAGAGTCTAGTATCACCCCCATTTTACAGATGAGAAATGGAGGCACAACCAAGTGAAGTCTGTCCAAGGCTTCAAAGCGGGTAAGTAACAGAGCCAGAACTTGACCTTGGGGAGTCGGGCTCCTCATCTCCCATTTTTAACCGCTTGGCTTACTGCATCTCTGTCAGCTGTGCAGTCAAACCCACGACTTCAGTTCTGTTCGTTCTATGCACTGAGCAAGCCAGGAGCCCAGGTTTCATGGTGGTGTAAGTCTACGAGTGTATTTTATCTGCAGTCCTAAAATAATGACTCTCTCCAAGGGTCCTGGATTTTGGCAAACAGTGCTCAAACTACCCATGTCTTGGGCTCCTTATTTAGCATACGTTTGTAAGACAAAATAGTTTCATAAATCCTCCATCCCACCACATAAAATACACCCTCCATTTAGTAGACTCCTCAGGAAATAAAGGCAAGTTTTAGGGTTAAAGCAGTTCTCCCATTAACAACAGAACATTAGTCAGAAAATTGGAAGGAGGAGGTAATTCCTAAAACACAGCTTTTGGCAAGATCAGCCTCAGTCCTGCGAAGAGAATCTCTCCAGGGGTCATTTAAAAGGCTTCACAGTCTTTACTCTAAGCATCATTTCTCACGTGGCCTCGCAGACTGAACTCAACGGTAAATCCCCCGGCACATCTACCAAGGTGATTTTCTGAATAAAGCACATTCTCCTGGGGCGGGGGCAAGGAGAATGCCACTTCTCAAGGGATTTGCTGAATATGTAGTCTTTTTTTAATTATTATTAGTTTCAGGTGTATAAAAGAAGATAATGATTAGACATTTACACATCTCACAAAGTGATAACCCCAACAAGTCTACCACTCATCTGACACCATACGTAGGTATTACAGCACCACTGACTACACTCCCTATGCTGTCCTTTACATCCCATGGCCATACATATATACATATATATATATATATGTATATAAATCTGTATCTCATATCTATATAGATATTTGTTATAGTTGACATTCAATATTATTTAATATTAGTTTCAGGTGTACAGCACAGTGGTTAGGCATTTATATAATTTATGAAATGACCTATCAGTCTGGTACCCAGCTGACGGCATACATAGTTTTTACATTATTGATTATATTCCCCATACTGTATTTTATATCCCATGACTAGTTTGTGACTACCCATTTATATTGCCTAATCCTTTCACCTTTCTCACCCATCCCCCAACCCACAACCCCCCCCACACACACACAACCCGCAGCCACTGTGGAAAACAGTATGGAGGTTCCTCAAAAAATTAAAAATAGAACTACCTTATGACCCAGCAATTCCACTCCCGGGTATTTATCTAAAGAAATCCAAAACACTAATTCGAAAAAACATATGCACCCCTATGTTTACCGCAGCACTATTCACAATAGCTAAGATATGGAAACAACTGAAACACACATCAACAGATGACTGGATAAAGAAATTGTGGCACATATATACAATGGATTAGTACTCTGTCATAAAAAAGAATGAAATCTTACTATTTGCAACAACATGGATGCACCAAGAAGATACAATGCTAAGTGAAATAAGTCAGACTGAAAGAATATGTAGTTGTATTAATTCTTATTAAAGAGGGTATGTACTTGGTCCCCAAAAAACAAAGACTTCAAGGAGTAACAACAGTACAGAATAATTTTAAAAGAATCTCTTACACAAAAATCATGCCCCAGTGTATAGATTATCATCAGGTGTTCCCACTGGACCCTTTCACATATTACTACATTTCAGATCATTTATTTAAACAAACCAACCACCGACCTGGCTTGTCTCCAAATTCAAAATTCATGGAATCAAATGTAATGGGCAACTCTATAATTTTTGTATTTCTTTTCCCAACAGCAACAGTATAAGAAATTTATACTCGAGCTTCTAAACTTTAAAGTACAGTATAAAAAGAATAGAACTAAATAAATATGAAATAAAAATGACTATTAAGAATATTTTGAAAGAATGATAGGTCTTAAGAGGAAATCAGGAGGGTTTCTTTTTTTTTTTTTTAAGTATTCCAGTTGTTGAAAGAATGTTTTTGCCAGTGGTTAATAAACTTTTTATGTACCGCAACAGAAAATGGGGGGAATGTATCCATATTATATAACATGAATACATGACTGTTAATTTGTATCTTGAAGTTAATGTCTTATTTTACAGAAAAGTAAAATTTTAAAAATCAGTTTTCGCATTTTCTTCCAAATGAATCATTTTGCATCCCGCCTTTTTGAGACCCTAATACCTAAAAAAAAATCATGATTTCTAATATCCTCTAGTCCAAAACTTAGAGCACCAAATTAACCATTTTTTCAAATATAAATGTTTTAAATAAACTACCATCAATAAGAATTAGTCATTCTTTTGACCAAAGGTACGGGCCAGATCCCCAGTCCATTTCCCATTCCTAAACTTTGTTGGGGGGGGGGCGGGGGGGGCTGGTAAGTGTGGGTCATTTTTAAAGCAAGAAGTAATCCAAGCTGTAAAGGCACTAGCACCATAACTAAGAAAATGAGACAGACAAAAGTTTGCTTTTCATCACACAGCTCTTTCTATACCTGACCCAACGAGACCTGTTAATTCCACTCATACTATCCAAACCATTGTCTCTGCCACCAGAAACTACTAGCGTGTGCATGAAAAGCCAAGGGCCATGAAAACCAAGAGGAAGTCTCCTTCTGTGTTCTCATCGAGCAATCTTTAGGAAGAACAAATGAAGTTCACTTTGTGAAATGTATAAACCACACAACAACAAAACCACAAAAGGGAAACAAAAAACTAAATATATAAGAGGAGAAAATATTTTTGTTAAAATACTGTTACTAGGTTACTATTAGCTGTGAATTTCTTCCTCAGTTTCAGCTCCCTCCAGCACAAATTTATTCTCAGGCAGTCCGCCTGGAGGCTGTTCTGTGTTTAAACACCACCTGAGCACCACTTGGCCACTTCCTATGAGTAAATGATCTTGCACGTCACCCACTGATTACCTGTACGGAAACAGACACTCTCAGCTGGGTCCCCTTCAGCCCTCTGCAGCAAGCCCTCTTCAATGCTCCTTGGCTTCTTATAGTGGAGGCATGTGATCAGAGTATCCATACCAGCTGTTCCTAATTACCTCTCAGGCTGGGACAAATGACTCAGCAACCCAACTTTTTTAAGGAGTCATCCCACCTTCTTATCCAACCAACACATTGAACAATGGTAAACCACTTGCCACAGCCATAGGCTAAACAACAAACAACGCAATGCAATCACTAAACCAAGACCATCCTACTCCAAGCTGACTCACCGCAAGAGTGTGTCTGTGCGCGCGCGCGCACCCCCACCCCCCCCCTTTAATCTAAAGGCAGAAGTGGCAAGTGCCTTCAAGCCCAACCCAGCCCTTGCACCACTACCCAAGACCAGGAAGAAGCCGACCTCTTCCCATTTCTCTCCTTGACCAAGTGAAGCGCTCAAGTGCTCCCTCACTAACTCATCCGCTGTTTCCACCCTTTATCTTTCGGAACTGTCTTAAATGCAACCCTCTGGGATGTAAGAAGGAGTGTTAAACTATATGAACAAGCACCTAGTGATGGCATCCTCCATGGGTGGCAGTCCCAACACTGACACAATTCTCCAAGAAGATAAGCATCCCTACAAAACAGCCTTTGTTACTTCAAGCATGGCATTGTAGCTTGTTTTGCCCACACACGTTCTTTCACAATTACTATGACACTAGACCTTGAATCAGCCCAAGTTTAACGCAGAAGGCTCAGGGCACAAAAGGATTCTCCCCAATTCTACTCAATGACATGAAAACTGCTGTACAAGAATGAGAAAGCAATGGCACTCGAGTTACCTACAGCACAAAGCTGGTGTCTTGCACCATATTGTGGGAATCTTAATTACAACGTGTGGGCAAAACTCCAACAAAGGGAGCCCTGGGATCTCTGGTCCTCCAAACCATTCTTGGCTAAACCCAGCCCCCACACGGTGGTATTTTTGCTCCAGCCACGAACTCGGTCGTTCTTACGTGATTACACGCGCGACACACATCCAGCCTAGGAGAACCGGAGGCAAACAGCTCGCTGGACGCCGCGGCTGCAGAGGGTGGTGGGAGGGCGCAGGAGGACAATACGGAGCCTGGGCCCGGACGCGCGGGCGGTGCTGATGTGTCACAGCCCGGCGGGCCGCGGGCTGGGGAGCCGGGGCTCGGACCCGGGTGACCCAGAGGTGGAGGCTAGAGGAGCCGGCGGCCGGGACCGCGCGCCCCCGAGCACATCCCCGCCCCCCCGCCCCGCCCGGAGGTAAAGTACAGCGCGGGCCGGTAAACAACGGCGCTGGCCGGGCGCATCGAGCCACGGGGCGCCGACGGGTCGCCCCTTCCGGCGGACGCGGCCACTTCCAGGAACGGCGGCCGCAGCCGCCCCCCGCGGGCCCGCTAAGCCGCCCCCGCCTAGAAGGCTGCCACCCGGGTCCCCCTCACCGCCTACCCCAGACCTGCCCACGGGCCGCCCCTCACAGGCCCGCAGCCCCGACCGCGCGCCGCCGCCCGGACCCTCCCGAGGAAGGACGGCCGAGCCACTCACCAGAGCCGAGGCGCGGCGCGACCCGACTGACGGCAGCCAGCGAACCCGGCGGGCGGCGCGAGCGACGATCAGGTGACTCACGGCTTCCCAGCGGCCGGCTGCCCTCTCCCCTCCCCTCAGCCTTCGCCGCCGCCTCCGGGCGCCGAAACCCCACCCGCCTCCCGAAGCCCCGCCCCCACCTAAAGGCCCCGCCCCGTAAGCCCGCCTCTGGAGGCCCCGCCCCGCCCTCCCCGGAGAGCATAAACTCCGCCCTCACTAGAGGCCCCGCCCCGCGCACGGGTTTCGGCAGGAGTCCTGCGGGCTGTAGACGCGCGATCTGAAGCCCACGCGGTGGATCACCGGGAGGCAGCGCGCGGGCGAGAGTGGGCGCGGCAGGCCTCGGGGAGGCCACGACCGGGTCCGCGCACGGCGCCCCTTTGGGAGCGCAGCCCCCTGCCTGAACGTTCAAGCCACCCGGGGACCACCTCCTTCCCTACTGAGGGCATAAAGGAAAAGGCTGGCTGACTGCTTCCTCCCCGCAAGTGGTGCCAGGACACGCGGAATCGAGCAAAGTCACCGAGAACCGAGAGTGCCAGCGGACAAGCAGAGGGAGACGTGGGACGTATGTATGGTCCCACGTCTCTCCCCAGACCCTCTTCGGGGTTGCTTCTGGAAGCCCCCTGGGCAGAGCTCCTCCTCTGCCTATCCTTGGGGGTGGCCGGGAGCCCAGGTTCGCAAGGTATTTGAGCTTGCTGATAGGAATGTATCAAGTGCGTCCAGGATTTTGTAGAAAGCATCTGGCAGCGATACTTCCGCCTGACAAAAGAAAACAACGCATCGGCTAACAGGTGTTCCCTTTATACTGTGGCTGCCAGGAATCTTGGAGCCAGGTTCAGCGCACGGTGGTTGTCAGCGGCTCGGGTCAACTCAAGCCTAGTCGGGCTTTCGTCCTCTGGTGCTTATTCTGGTATTTACCCAGTTGTCAGTGTTAAAATTATGTTCCCAAGCCATTTAGCACCTCTGGAGTTCAAAGCACTGCCTCTGCGAAGAGAGATGAGCAAGTGGAAAATCCTGTGCTTATCCATCTGAAGGGAGATGCGGACACACGGGGACCACCATGCCAGACAATCCGACTGGAGTCAGGATGATCTATGTAAAGGAATTTTTGCCTTTAGCTTTTGAGTTCTGGGGGAGAGAGACCTGAACCCAGGAGAAATTGGTGGCTGAACAGCAGTAGCACCAGAGTGTGTAGAGCCATTCTTGAACACAGGAAGACAGCCCTGTAGCTCCCAGGGCAAAAAAAGAAAGAAAGAAAAGGCTACCAAGATGATACAGTCAGTCAGGTATTATCACAAACGTGATTGCATTTGTACTCACAGGGTATGGAACTTAGGGCCATTTGACTAAAAATACGTGAGAAAATGACCTAAGTGAAATTGTATGGAAGTGCAAGGGGTGGTGATTCACTATGACCTAGAATCAGGGCAGGAGGTAATCTTTGCATTAGGTCTTAAGTGGAAAGACTGGGGTCCAGCAGTCCAGGGAGGCAAGAGCATATACAAAAGTCCAGAGGTAAAAGGCAGATGGCATTCTTGGTTGCCTGAGTTCACCGGGGGATACAGACATTTAGTGAGAAAGGAGGAAAGGACAGTTTGGCATAGACCATGAAAGAACTGGGGTTCTTGTACACGAGAGTTTTTGAGGCTTCCGTATCCTTCCATCCTGGGCCAATGGAATTATATTCTCCCTTCCTCCCACACCTTTGCTGTTTCTTCTAGAAGAACAGACCATTCTGTTTGGAAGGAACTCATCCTTCTTTAGATGATGGTGGTAATATTTTCTAGCCTGAAAATTGTGGCATATACTCTAGTATGATATGTTTCATTATTTGAAAAGGCTTAGAAAGGTATACCAAGGGGTTGAGCACATGAAGGCAGTTAGGAGTGACTCAAACTATTCTGCATAAGACTCTCTGAGGTGCTTGTTAAAATGCAGATTCCTGGGCCCTACCCCTAAAGATTCTGATTTCATAGATCTGAGTGGGACCCAAGGATCTGCATTTTTAATAGTGATACAGACTGTCTTCAAAACACACTTAAGTACTGAGTTATAACTTAGGGTGTGTGGTAGGGCCAGGGTGAAAAATGAAACTAGAGAATGAAATCAGACCAAGTCAGAATGGGAAAGGCCTCTTGTGCTTTGCCTAGTTGGGACTTTAACCCATAGGAGGTCTTTTTAAGTCATGTGATTGTTTTTAGTAGCTAATTCTAAAGAACTTCACTCCAATTCCATTGCCTTAGATCCTTCTGTCTTTAAATATTATTCCCTAAATCAATTTAAAAAAATTGGGTAGAGAGGGTAAAACAAAAAAAAGGACTTGAAGCCCTGGGACGTTACCAAGATAAAATAAGCATAGGTCTCACCAACTTAAAATAGCTCCAATTGACACTTCTTCCCTTAAAAAGTGATTATGGTTTGAAACCATATCAACCCTATCCCAGATTGGAAGTTTTTTATGGAAAATGAACATATTAGAACACAAAGAAGACTTCCTGTAGCAGATGGCAAACATGCCCTTATGTTTACTGATATCAGAAATATAAGGTAAGGTGAAGGGAATGATGTCCACAAAGTCTAAGATGAAAAAAAGGAAGGAAGGAAGGAAGGAAAGAAGGGAAAGAGACAAAGGAAAAAGAAGAATTCAATATTGAAGCTGAAGATTTCAATGGGACAGTGGCCAAACATGAAAGAGGTGCTGCTCAAATACCAGATTTAACGACAACAAACATGGCTCAATTTAGGGCCCAAGTAGGGAAATATTCATGTGCCTCCAAAAATCAACTGATAGCTTTAGTGGACTAAAGATGGCCTCAAAATTTTGTCACTCTCCCCATCAAGAAGAGGAGTTTATTTTCCATCCCCTTGAATCGGGGCTGGCCCAGTAACTGCATAGCTAAGAGAACACTGAATAAGTGATGCTGTGCTGCCCTGCGTCTAATTTTTAAGAAGGTTGGCATCTTTCACTCCCTCTTTCTTGTAAGAATCTCTCCTGGGACACTCCCTCACAGAAAAGGCCACCATGCTGTGAAAAGCCCAGCACCGGAACCTGTGTACTTATCTGGTCCACAGCCCTGGCAGAACAACCAGCCAACAGTCAGCATCAAATGTGTCATGGGAGTGAGCCATCTTAGATGTTCCGGTCTAGTCAAGTTTATACATGACTCCAGCCCCAGCCAAAAGAGCCTCCTGGGTAAAGAAAATATCTGATAATGGAACAAAGGATGAAAATGTACCTTAATTTGTAAGAAGAACCACAGCTCCAATGATTAGGGCTTAGAGGGATATTCAGAAAAAATGTAGAAGAGACTAATTTTAAACTTGTGTCAAGATCCTTGATCTGAGATGACACTTAAGACTTTCTTCAATTACGGAATAGTTGTACCCCAAATTTCCCCCACAGATAGATATACATATCTATCATCCATATATACAGAAGTTGTCAAAAATTGTATACACATTTTAAGAAAAAAATTGTATTAAAATTGTAATACTGAATATATACCGATAACAAAAGATGAATACATTTCATGTGTATACATTTTTTTTGGCACCCCCGGTATATAGATAAGATATAGATATAGATATACACATAGATATAGATGTAGATATATAGATATAGATATCTATAGATATATCTATAAATAGATATATCTATATATAAATATATATCTCAAAATGAGGTTCTGGGGGTAGCTTGACTAATCTGCACCCAATTGAGGAGGTGAGAGAGAAGGGAGGACAGTTGGAGCCAGAAATATGACGGAAGGCTGTTCAACGCTTGATGTAAGCAATACCTCAAGCCTACAGTAAAGTTACAGAATGTTTTGTGCAAGTGCCTTCCTGCCGAGCCAGTGATGGTTGTGCTTGGTGCTGAGCAGAAACAGCACATACAGAGCCTTCCGCCACAGTCACATGTCTGCAAATTACAGAAAACTCCAGCCCCTGATAGCTGGTAATGTGTCTGTTGATGTTTACAAGGATTATAGCCTGCAGCTCTTGTTCTATTGTCTTTAAATTTCATGCAAGTAAAAGTTCTCTCTCTCTCTCTCCCTCTCTCCCCCTCCCCCCACTTCATCTGGAATGATAGTTCTCAACAGAGGTTGATTTTGCCCTCCCAGGAGATATTATTGTGGACATGGGGGTGGGGTTATGGGTATCTAGTAGGTAGAGGCCAGAGATGGTGCGAAACATCCTACAATGCACAGAATGCCCTCATAGATAAAATACTTTGTGAATAAAGACACCTTCTTCTCCATTCACAACAAAAAATTCTCTGGCCCAAAGGGTCAATGCCTAGGTTGAGGAACTCAGACCTAGAGGTACTCATGTTCCAATATGAGAAATGTGTATAGAAAGTAAAAGAAGGAATAAAGGAAAAACCAGAAATAAATGGAAATAAAATACAACGAAACCAGGGAGGAAGCTAACACCACATCTCATAAAACATACATCCTTCACTAAGAGGAATTATCTGTAGCTTCCTGGCAGCCAGGTAAAAAGGGAAACCTGACAAGTCAATAATGAGCTAACTGGGGGGTAGTACTGGAGTGACCACAATGAGAGAAAGAAGGACTGAAATCCTAGAGAAGAGAAAAAGGGTACAGGCTGTGACCCCCAGCACAACACCCCACTCCCCGGACTAGGCTGCCATATGTAGGAAGTACTTTGGAAATGGATTAGAATGACTGACCTCTGAGATTTAAAAACTATAAAATAAGACCTACTGGATCAGAGGAGAGATCCGGGTACTACCATGAAGAGACAGAACCGTGCTTTGGGGTGCTGGATTTTCAACACTGGCCCCTCCGGATTCCCTCGCCAGCCTCCTCTAACCTGTTCTGTGCCTCAGGAGACAGGCCTCTCGGCAAGGCCTCTAGGGGTTCCCCTGATCCCTCTCTTCTGGTTGTATTTGAATAATGGGAGGTGTCAGCAGGAGCACAGCTGCCTCTCTGACAGGTCATTGGTTGGCCTTGGCTGTATTCCTCTACCAAAGACCCAGCTCCTGTCCGGCAACCTTCACCAGAACTATAGCCAAAGCAACATCATACTAGGGATGGTGACATTTTCCCACCTCGGTCAGCCCCAGGTTGTGCCACTGTCCCTTGGCAGGTTAGCTGCCCTCACCCTTGTAAGTGGTCCCATATGTTTCCTGTCAGTTCCCTGACTAACTTAACCAGGTCAAGACTTGGGGGCAACCAGGATAAATATATAAACACATATAAGGAAAGAACGGGACTGTCAAAAAGAGGAATTCATCAAAACCTAAAGCCTAGAAAAATAGACCCAGAGGTGCAAATACAGGCAACACATCCCTTGCACTGCCTAGGGGTGAGGATGCATAGGGCAAGGACGTGGTATTTTATTCCTGGTACTGTTACCTGCGGAATGTGTGAAGGACGGGAGCCGCAGGCTACCGTGGCTTGGTCCCACTAGATTAGCCATCAGAGTCACCCCATTCTTATTACTTTGTGAATTTCGGCTTTGTGTGTGCCTTTGCCTACGGGGAGAGATTGTTTGGTTAATGAACACAAACATTTGGCACACTTGCCGGCAATTTTCTCATTGTAAGCTGATAAATTATCTTGCCATGTTTTCCTGCCTCTGCAGCTTTGGGTGAGTGTGCATCCGAAAGATGGGTCATCCCTGAGGCAAGGGCAGTGCAGCTTCTGCATCTGCAAGTTCAGAATCACAGTGAATTTGACAAGGTAAAGCCTAAGGTGACTTGTTCCAGGTGGTACCTACCTCACAGAAACACTCTTTGTATTCATCATTAGTGGCTTCAGGACTGACCTTCAGATAAGGAACACTTTATTTCCCATTCATTTCCCTTTCCCTAAATCCCTTTCTGGCAGACGCTGCTAGTGGCCTACCCAACATCTATTCCCCTTTCTTCCTTTTTCACTTAAGCCTGATTGAATGTGCTTTAAAACACCATAGGATGGCCACGGGCTTGAAAATTAATCTGGGGAACGTAATTTGGTGGTTACCAGAAGGTAAAGGGGTTGGGGGGTGGGGGATGAGGGTGAGGGGGATCAAATGTATGGTGATGGAAGGGGAGCTGATTCTGGGTGGTGAACACACAATGTGATTTATGGATGATGTGATACAGAATTGCACACCTGAAATCTATGTAATTTTACTAACAATTGTCACCCCAATAAATTAAAAATAAATTTAAAAAAAAAAAAAAAAAACACCTCTACAGGCTCCCTTAGCCATGTGACCTAGTTCTGGTGAACCAGTTGTAAGCAAATATGCACTCGATGGAACTTCCAGGAAAGCTCTTACTTTCCTGATAACAAAAGACCAAATCAGCTGCTAAGAACTTTTGCCCTCTGCCCTCCTTGCCTTACATGACTGGAGGCGGAGCTCTTTTCTTTCAACCTTGAGGATGCAAAGCGCAGGCTAAGGATAGCAACCCAGGAAGCTAGAAAGAAACTCAGGTCCTTGATGGCTTCCTTGAGCAGCTGACCAGCCCTGATTGTGGGGTTCACTCTTCTTTTATACTAGAGAAAGAAAAACCTATTCCGTTAAGCTGCTAGAGTTGAGTTTCTGTTACATGAAGCCAGATGCAGTCTTAACTGAAACCTCTTCTTCATCTCAGGCTTTGACAGTCCCCCTATTTCATTTTGTTTAAACACATGCACTGAGAACCCTGAAATCATGCACCCTAGGTTATGTGGGAATAAAAGGGTTGTTATGAAAAAATGCAACCTGTACATATGTCCCAGAAGCTGACAAACCAATACTAGTGAATAGCAGTATAATACTGTTGAGAGTAGTACCAGCACAAAAATTGGATCTTATTGTGAAATTATGAAGAGTATTATAATTGACTTCAGAACTGCCATCTCCTCTCAGATATAACTAGAACACAAATAAGAAAACAGAGATGTAGATAAGCCAGTAAAAGTACTGTGATAAAATTCCAGGAAATGGTTCTTTTGAAACATGGAACACTTGCCAAAGAGGGGGAAAAAGGAAGTTTAAATCTTTAAAAACAATTTCACGGGTTTAAGCTCTGCAAAAACATTCAGAGAGTATGAGAAATTATATGTAATTACTCCAATAATATGAACTCTTCCTATTTTATTATGCATTTTATAATGAATAGTAAAAAATCTGCATCATAAATAATAGATTACATGAATTGAAAGAGGCAGATCCACTTAAAGCTGCCAAAATAAAGGCAGATCCACTTAAAGACATCCACACCTAGGCCACGCAGCTATAGGAATGAGGATGTGTTGAATCCCATTTAATAAAAGGAAATACCTTTTTATACTAATAATTTGTGAATTTTATCTAAGTGAAAGTCTTTAGAATTAATAATTAAGATTAAAGTTCTAAAACCATCCATTTAAATTGATTAGAACACTAGAAAACTGTCTCCTGGCTAAAAAGATTCCCAGAAAAAATACTATTGGAAATATTTTTACATCCTTTAGGATAAACAAGGGAAGGACACTGAACATATCTCTAATTACTGACATGCGCCCCTTGGGGTTCCAAAAACAAGCTCTAACATAATTTGATTCTTTATCCTTAGTAATGAGAAGTCAAGCATAAAACCATTTGCAAGCACCACATGATGTAGCATAAAAAGAAACAATAAATAATCATAGACACTTCTACCATTGTAATTGACAAAAATCCATTTAAAAAAAGTTTGCTACCTGTTGTCTTACAGCTGCCACACTGTTTGTTCCCGGTGCTCTTCCCAGGATTTCACAAGGGCGTGCCTCGGCAAACTGAGGCCTGATGGAGAGATATCAGAAAAGCTCCTTTGAGGGGAAGTCTCAGCAAACTGAGACCCGATGCAATCATATCGGTCCCTCCCCTCCAATGGATTCCTTGGAGGTGTGCGTGTGTGAAGGCAAAGTACAAGCTGGCACACAATGGGAACTTTTGGAAAGACAGCCAGCAGGCAACGTAACACACAAATCTAGAGATTAACAATCTTTTACCTCCTTAGAAGTTAACCAATAAAAGCTACGCGTTGGCCCAATTGGGGACTCAGTCCTTGAGGCTTGAGACCCTTGGCCCCGCTGCACTCTATTCTTGGCTATTGTCTTTTCTTAGCCCCGCGCAGCCTTTCTCGCTTCCCACAGCTCCTGTCGTGCTGGACGCAACAGCTACCATATCTAGACAGATCAATTTTGCTTTTTTTACTTATCTATTTGGTGCCTGAAATCACTTAGAGATTAATTTTGGGAAATGAAGGTTTTGTCTATTCTGAAGTTCTGTTAAAATAAAAATAGTTTCCAAGGCCAAACACATCACACCGCATTCAAGGACAATCACAATCACTCTAGTGAGAATAAGCTTATAAAAACACTCATGGCTAATGGGGTTCAAATGCATTTTAACAGGAAAGTGGAAAGAAGTATAGAAACCAGAGAGCCATGCCTGTTAGTCGTGCACACTATGATGGCATTAGAGAAGTATAATGGGGCTGGAAGTGCAGTACAAAGGCATTGAATGATAAATAATAGGATGCTAACAGAGTCTAATGCAGAATTATTGCCGAGAGCTGGCACAACTTTTGAAAACAAGTGCTACCTATTCAGTAAGATTTTTATTAAAAATTCATCTTTCAGTATGATACTGAAAATATCTGAAGAATTTGTAAATTCATCATGATTCGTACAAAATTAAAGGGCAGCAAACGTCATAAAACTATAAAAGCAGGAAAGATTCAGAAACATCTATCCTTCAGTATACTCAGTGTGTACATTTAACACTTTAATAATTTACAAACTAATTTCATAGATTTGGTTTCATTTGATATACCACCCCTCTAAGTTAGATGAAATAGAAATAATCCCATTTTTAAAATGAGGAAGCTGACTTTTCAGGCCAAAAGCCGGCAAAGGTTGCCATGCAGTTCTTTGGAGCCCGTGACCAAGAACCCTTTCTTCTACCTGCAAGTTTCCCTGAAGGTTCCATAAGTAAATACAGGGAAATGAACTTCAATCATGGATTTTAATATTGTCTTCTTACACTGATTTATATGTATGTTTTAAAAGCTTCATATTGTACAATGTACAGTTATATCCTTTTGAAAGTATGACTTGTGATCATTTCTATAAAAAGTATCTATCAACTCAATTATAGTAGGATTTGAAGGAGATATTCTTATATTCAAATTACCTCTGATGGTCAAAATTGCAAAATTCTGGCCTCTGTTGAGTCCTGTTGGGAGGAAGTATGGAGCCAGCCAGGGATGATGTCGAATAGAAGTTGGAGGAAGAAGCTGGAGGATAGAAGCCTCCTGCTATCTGAAGCACCGAGTTCAGGGACTAAGTATTTATTAGTCTTAAGTACTTAGTCCAATTCAGGTTGACAGGGAGTCATTGATGAGAAAATGGATGGACCCTAGAACCAAACTGTTTGAATCCCAGCTCTACTAACTGAACCACTTGTTTCTTCAACCATAATGGGGGTTACACTAGTATTCCTTGCTAGCATAGCTGTTATAAATATTAAATGAGTTACTGTATAGAGAGCATTAAGAACAGCATGTAATACAAATTATATAAATATTAGCTTAATTATTATGGAAGTGAAGAATATTTTACACATCTACAAATTAAAAGTGATGGAAAAGCAGATATCGGGGCCTGCCCAACCCCAACTTGCTGATGCTGAGAAGAGAATAGAGAGCATGACAAAGTAAGGAGATGACGACACTGAGGATTTTATAGTTTTGCAGTTACCTAATGGGAATACTAATCATATTAGTGTGAAACTATCTAAGAGCTCTTTACTCTAATTTAAATCTCAGTTATTAACTACCTTGATTCTAGTTTTCAGAATAAAGAACATATGTGTGTTTTGAGACGAGTATCTTCTAAGGTGAAAACAGAACCACAGGAACCACGTCAGAGGGAGTAGGCTGGGAGGTGTCTTGGACACTGCCGGTGGTCTGCCCAGGCCCTTTGTACCGTTTTGACCACTATCGTGCACCTCTCTAGCTTCCATGTGCTTTTGCTCCTAAAGGTCAGCATCTGGAGCCTCCCCTCAGTCTGCTGAAGCGACTCCCCCGACTTCCTCACACATGTAGATCTAGAAATGCGTGGGAATTGAGCTCCCCTGGGCAGCCTCAGGTCACCGTCTGACTTATTTTGCAAGTTCCCCTGTGGGATCCGGCTGAGCCGACCTTCTGCAGGGCTTCTTCCTGAGATCGCACCCTTGTTTGGCTTCCTCCCCTTCTCTATCCCATTCTTCTTTATCTTTCTTCCTTCGATTCCTTCCTGATTTCCCCTGGGAGAAAATAATAAATAAATTACTTACACATGAATCCTTGTCTCAGGGTCTGCTTCTGGAAAACCTGACCCAAGGCAGAAGTGAAGATACTTTTCTGTTTTATTCTATAATAAATGTCTGGTAATTAGGGCCACCTCTGAGTTCAGATCTTGCCACGTAGCTGTGCCAACTTCTGTATGCCTGTTTCCCATCCGTGACTGTTTTCTGTTTTAAGTAGTATTTCATTTCTTCTAAACATAACCAGAACCATCTTAGATTTTGAGTTGCCTAGGGAGAGAAACAAACCAATATTTGCTGAATGCTGGGCGGTGGGCTACAGTTCATCGATATGTTACTGCATTGAATCTTGACAGCACCCGAAATGGATACAAGTTTCCCCCTGTATCCAAAAGTAGTTTTCCTGTGAAAGCTTCTGTAAGCCAAAATAGTGTAAAGTGAAGAAGCAATTACTTTAGGACACCTCTTGCTAACGGATGCACAAAATAAATCAAGATAAAGCACAGATGCTCACAGATACAGTTCAAGAGACGGTGGCTTGACGCGGAGTGTGGTTTCCCGGGAAGGGGTTGGCGGGGCCAGTCTCATGGCCTCTGTAACAGCTGCTGCAAAACAAATGCTGAACACTATTTTCACTTTTCAGTGTTTTTCATAAAAGCAAAAATCCTTTTTGGATTCCTTTTGGTTAGGGAAAACAAGTATTAATGTGTAGGTCTTTTGTAAAAGAGAAGTGGCATAACACAAACATTCAAAAAGCGGAGAATACCTGTATGTATATTCATCCCTGTTTCATGATGAGGAATTTGAGGGTCAAGGAAGTAACTTATTTGTCCAGTACTACACTGAATGAGTATCTGAATTCAAGGAAGCTAATATGTAGAATTATAGGAGTAAATCACACAAAGAGGTAAAATTCCATTATGGGTACCTTAGTTGTATAAAGGATATCCACGTGCAAATTCCCAAAAGTAATTAAGGTTGCAATTAAGGTTGAGAAAGTGCAAACGTGTATGACGAAGACCCCAGTGAACATCCTGCTGCAGGATGGCAATTCAAGGTTTCTAGAAGGAGAGAGACAAAAGGGGCCAGATGAAGAACGGTCTACTGATATAGCTAGCAGGAGGGGAAATCAGGAAAATGGCAGCAAGGGGGCTCGCAATGTTAAAACATGGTGGGAAATGAAATGAATGAAGTCAGACGGAACCATTGGAGGAATGGAGAGAGCCTTCCAAGAAGCACAGCGATGATCGTCATTTCCCTGAGATTAGGGTCAGGAAAAACTCTTTGCAACTTGTGATTAGCATAATTACCAGAATAAACCAAACAGGAACTAAAGTGTGTTAATCCAGGTCCTCCAAAAAGCTGACACCAACACAGGATTAAACATGCTCAAGTATTGGATTAAGAAGAACGCCTATATGAAAGGAAGTAGAGAGGGAGCCAGAAAAGATTGGCAGTCACGGGCCCCAGTGCAAGTCTGAACTCAAGCACAGGAGAGAGGGAGAGAAGGATGCATGAAAGTGTCCTAGAAATTAGTACAGTCTAATGAAGGTTCAGCAGAGCCGTTAGGAAGTCCTTGAGCCTACGCCGACACAGTTAAGAGTCCCATGGCTCCATGAACAGGTCTGCCTCGGATCCCCCACTGTACTCCATCACTGGCAGGGAGCAGCCCACGGGAGGACTGACCTTGAACAAAGATTTCATTGCATTTCAAAGCTTAGTAGCTGGAGCCATTGGTCAGTTACAATCACCCCCTGTAACAGAAGGCCTGGGAGGTATATTTCCATAGCCACTTTCCCAAAAGGTCTCTGAATGTTTTAAAGTAACGTCCCTTTTATTCTCAGTGTTTCACATAAAAATAACGCAACTAGTCACCTTTTAGCAAGTGCTTTTGTGCACCAATTACTATGCTAAACACCGCATATATTTTTCTCTTATAGTCCTCACAGCAGCTCTATGAGGGCGATGTTATTCTTCTCACGTCACTGACGGAGAATCCAAGGCTGGGGAAGGTTAAAGAACTTCCCCAGTATTGCAAAGTTTGTAAGGGATTCAACTCAGGCATTCTGACTTCTGATGCTGAGTATCATATTGTAACTTAAAATAATAATACCAACTGTGTTATTAGGTACGGTGGTCATGAGAATTAAGTGAAATGGTGCATGTAGAAAGCACTAACACAATGCCTGGCCAGATAGTGAAAGCTCAAGGAATGTTATTGTTGTTTGGTAATTGAGCCAGGACTCAGATCCAGCTCTGATTGGCCACTGATGCTTACCAGCCATCAGAGTAAATTCAGTATTTTGATCAGATAATATTGGGAACAGTTGAAAAGGCATTAAAAAGGAAAAGGGGCTAGAACAAACCTTGTTTCAAGAAATAGTATCAGTCATACAGATAGAATTCAATGATACGAGATACTAGAAATGTGAGGTATGCTTCCTTTGGTTCCCCAGGGAAGAAAGTCACACAGGTGTGTCCTGTTTACTGCTTATTCATAAATAGAAATGTGTAAGATTTATGTGACTGCCAGGAGGGAAAGGATGAGAAAAATTACTCTCTGCACACTTTAAATGAAAGCAGAAAGGGAAAAAGAAATAGTATTTGCAGAAGACATCTGGATTTCTATTTACGACCAAGATATAGTAAGAGGGACCATATGTACCCTCCCACCAGAAAACCAAAATATAAGAAAACAGGGAACAATTGTTTGTACACGTTGGATTATGACAACAAAGAATAGTGTTCCCTGAGAGAGGGGACACACACAGGATGAGTCCTATGAGGGCCCCAGACTACTGACTAGAGAGAAGGAATCTAGATGGAGGACAGTGGTCAACCTGAGTTGAGAAGATGAAGCTGAAGCTGGTATGTTGGAGAAACCAAGGCAGCTGGAATTCATAGAGCAGAATACTGAAGAAAAGGAGCTCCACACAGAGGAACTCCAGCACTCTGCAGCAAGTTCCCCTCAAGTCCTCAGCTTAGTAATGGTCAGTTCTCAGTGTATGCCTGTGAGGAAAATACTGGATGATGGGGGCGGAGGGGCAGCACCACCTAAAAGGAGCAAGGAGAGAAAATACTAGAGCTCATGAAAGGCTTGCATTATTTCAGGTTTCTACAAAGCAGGGTGGAAAATCTCTTAATTTATGGGATGTTGAGTAGAGTACTCTGAAGGCTATTGTCTCAGTAGTGGGGCACAAATAGTTCTAAACTAAAGGCTGCTCTGGTCTCACTAAACAAAGCTTAAAAAGCAAGCTTTGAAAGAACCAGACTGTTTTCATAACTTCATCCCAATAAAACTCAAGCATACTTCTGAGAATAAAAAATCTTCAGCACCCCAACAAGATAAAATTTACAATGAACAGCATTCCATCAAATCTTACCAGGGGTACAAAAAAGCAGGAACATATGAAAATCCATAATAAAGAGGAAACAATCAATGGAAACAGTTCAATAAATGATAGGTGTACAAATGATAGAATTAGTAGACAAGGATATTAAAACTATGATTGTAACTATATTCCGTATATCTAAGAAGGTAGAGAAAAGAGTAAACATTTTAAGTAGAGATAAACATTAAAGATTAAATGTTTTAAGCATATTCATGGTCCATTAACTCATCAGTTCTCCCATCATATCTTCCTAGGCACAACACCCCGTCTCAGTCCTAAACTCAGACTCTTTTGATGTTTACACTTCAATCTCCATTAATGGTACCAACTACCTTCCACCAGGATACCTTGTTCTCGTCTATGATTCCTCTGGTTTCCTCAGAACCAATCCCCAAATCCTGTGGGTTTTCCCTCTGAAATATCCTTAATATCAAGTTCTTTTCTCCCTTTCTCTTTATTCCCACTGCCGCAGGCCTTTTTCATTTCTTTTAGTTTAATGTAAACCTTTTATTGAAATAGAACATACATACAGCAGAATGCACAAATCATAAGTGTGTAACTTTAAAATTTTAACAAAGTGACTATACCTATTCAACCACAATCTAGATCAATACATAGAAGTTTTCCATTATCCCAGCTGACTCCCTGGTGCTCCTCCCAATAATTACCCGTGTCCCCAAAAGATAACTACTATTCTGAAACCTAACACCACAAATTAGTTTTGCCTGTTTTTTGGAATTCATATAGTGGAATTATATACTATACTGTCTTCTGTCTGGTTTCTTTAGCTCTACATTATTTTTGCAAAATTCATCCCTGTTATCACTAGTAGGAATGTAAATTAAATGACCTTTTTGGAAAATTGGAGTAGCAGTAATATGCACATTTCATTAGTATATGTATGTACCACAATGTATGCATCCATTTTACTGCTGAAAGATGTGGGTTGTTCTCAGTTTGGGGCTATATGGATAAAGTTTTATGAACATACTTGTAAATGTTTTCTGGTGAATGAATGTACACATTTGTACTGGGTATAAAATTAGGAGTGGCATTGCTAGGTCAAAGGGTGTGCAGATGTTCAGCATTAGTAGATACTGCCCAACAACTTTCCAAAATGGCCACTTAATTTACAATCCTACTAGTGACTTATGAGAGTTCCAATTATTTCACATCAACCAAAACACTTTGCATTGTCAGTTTTTAAAGTTTTACCCATTCTTGTCATTGTGTAGTGATATTTCATTGTGGTTTTAATTTGCATTTCCATGATGTTAATCCCATTTTGTAAATATATTGACCATTCAAAATCCTGTTATGTCCAGCCTTTTTTGAGTCTTTTACCATTTTCTATTGGATTATCTGTATTTTTCTTACTGAGTTTAAGAAAGATTTTTTTTAATTATATAGTCTGGATATTTGTCCTTTCATTCCGTGGCTTGCTTTTTTAATCTCTTAATTGAGTTTGGCTTTCTTCAATCAACTTTATGGAGGTAATATTGTACACAATTAGCTGCACAGATTTCAAGTGTACAATTATGTGATTTTTGACAAATGTATATACATGTATAACCCCAATCATGATCTAGAAATTTCCAGCATTCCAGAAAATTCCTTCATACCCCTTTGCAGTCACTTACATTCCCAACCACTCACTGATCTAATTTCTACTACCACTACTTAATTCAGCCCGTTTTTAAGCCTTACATAAATAAATAAGGAAGTAGATTTGACCATGTGTTTGCATGTATCAGTAGTTCATTCACTTAATTGCTGAGAATTATACATTTATATGACAATACAACAATGTGTTTATCCATTTGTCTATTGAAGGACATTTGTGTTTTTTCATTTTTGGATTATTATTGATAAAGCTGCTACAAATATTCCTCTACAAGTTTTTTTTTATGGATATATATTTTTATCCCTTTTATTTCCCTAAATGTGGAATTCTTGGGCTTAGGATAAGTGTATGTATAACTTTCTAAGAAATTGTCAAACTGTTTTCCAAAGTTTTGTAACATTTTACACTTCCATCAGCAATGTGTGAGCATTCCATTTGCTTCACATCCCCTCCAATACTGGATATTGTTGATCTTTTAAACATTGGTTATTCTAATGGGTGTGAAATTATATCTCATTGAAATATATTTCCATTTCACTAACAACTAATAATGTTGGGCATCTTTTCACCCTTTCATATGTCTATTGGCCAGTCCCATATTTTCTTTTGTGAAGTATCTATTCAAGTCTTTGCCCATTGTTTATTGATTATTTATGCTTTTATTATTGATTTGTCAGAGTTCTTCATGTATTCTGGATCAAGAGGCACACGAGCACAGTGAGAGAGAGAGAGAGAGAGAGAGCACTTGATCTTACTCTACTCTGTGGATTTCCTTTTAATTTTTTTATTGGTATATTGTTCTGAAGTCCCATTTATCCTTTTTTTCTTTTTTGGTTAGTGTTTTTTGAGTCCCATCCTAGAAATATGTGCGAATAGCAAAATCTTGAGGATACTCTCCTATGCTTCTTCTGCAAGTCTTATCATTTAAACTTTTACACTGAGATCTATTTTCCATTTTAAACAGACTTTTGTAGATGGCATGAGGTAGAGGTCAAGGTTAATTTCTTTCCCCATGTAGCTATCCAGATGTTCCACGTCACTGGTTAAAATGATTTAACAAGTGAATTTTGTTAGTTACGTCAACAATCTCAATCTTTAGAAATTATATAACTGCTAGCAAATTATAACATTCAATATAGAGATTTATCTTTAAAAAATAATAGAAGCATTCAATTGAGAAAAAAGCATTTAATTGAGAAAAATACAAATAAATAGGAGGGATAAAATAGTACTTTAAATTTTAACAGGTACATTCATCTTTTATGATTCTTTTATTTTCATAATAAAGTTGTTTACTCACTAGCCTAGCAATAATTACCAAACTCTAGATATACTCCCTACTATGCTAAAAAAAAAAAAAGAAAGAAAGAAAAGAAAAGCTTAAGTTTTTACTTTATATTTAAAAACCATAAACATTGTAAAGGTAATTTTTAAAATTTAAGCTATGTTTGGGATATTTGAACAATGTTTATATCATATAAACAGTGAAACATAACAGAGTAAGAGTATTTTGAAACAATTGGTTATTAAAATATGAACATCAAGGTGCTTAGTATAGAAAATAATCAGTGGAAGCATGGCTTTAAAAGAATGATAACCAATTAACTTTGTATTAGGTATATATTGCTGTATAGCAAATTACTGTAAATTTGTAGCAGCTCAAAAACAAAATAAACCTTTATTGTAGGTCACAGTTGTTGTAGGTCAGGCATTTGGGAGCAGTCAGTTGGGTGGTTTTGGCTGGGGGTCTCCTGAGGTTGAAATCGAGGTGTCGTCCAGGGCCACATTCACCTAAACGCCTGGATGGAGCTTAGCACCTTTTTCAAGATGACTCACTCACCTTCTGCTATTAGTTGGCAAAAAGCTTCACATGTTCTTCTTCTGAGCTGTTTGAATATCCTGGTGACATAGTGACCTTCCACCAAAAGGGAATCACCCAAGAGAGAGCAAGGCAGAAGCCACGTTGTTTTTTATGATCTAACGTCACAAGTCACACATGGTTATTTTGCAGTATCCCTTTGGTTCCACAACTCCATCCTAATAAAAGTGGGAGGGTCTACAATGAGCATGAACATGAAGAGTTGAGGATCATTAGGGACCATCTTGGAGACTGGTGACCATGAACCTTAATTGAAATCTAATGCTGATGAAGTACTACGTTAGGAAATTGTTAGTTTAAAAAATTATATTAAATTCAACAAGCATTTTTTCAAAAAAATTTATCCCTGTGTATTTCTAAAACATTCTTTTATTCATTTGTTTTTACCTTTATTCTTTAAAAGGTAGCATGCTAAAGATAATCTGTTGGCACTTAGTATCTTCAACTTCATGTTATATTTATGAGATTTAGCCAGTTGCTGGTGTTGCAGTACTTGATTAGTTAAGAATGCTGCATAATATTCTATTGTGCGATTATACAACAGTTCTTTAATCCACTGTCCCATTGCTGGGCATCTAGGTTCTTTCCAGGCTTTTGCTGTTGTAAATAGTACTGCTAGGAACATTCTTACACAGGCATTCTGGCATTGCCCATCACACATGGCCAAGACTTTCTCTTGGATATATTCCTAAGAGTAGAATCACCAAGTTACCTGGTATATGAATATTCAGCTTTAAGCGATAATGCCAATCTATTTTCCAAAGTGTAACATCTATTAATATTCCCTCTAGTAATACATCAAACATTCAACAGATATTCCAGACTTTATTTTTATTAAAAACTACTATGATGTTAGTACTATCCTAAGAGCCCTGTCCTGCTGATCTCTGACGTTCCAAAGGAGGCCAAGCAGAGTTTAGTACGAAGTAGAAAATTATTCTTCTGTTCATCTTCCCCTTTCCAGATTTTGTATTTCGTATTTTAATAACTCGATTAGCAAGCTGGAATTCATATTTTATATATACAAGGACTGACAATTAAGTTCATGAACTTGTTGCAACGATGTTGCTAACCTTTTCTGATACCAGAAGAATTATTCATTATGAAATTGTACCAACTGGACAAACAGTTAACCAAGTTTACTATTTGGAAGTGCTGAAAATGCTGCATGAAAAAGTTAGACGATCTGAACTTTTCACCAACAAATCATGGCTCTTGCATCATGACAATGCACCAGCTCACATGGCACTGTCTGTGAGGGAGGTTTTAGCCAGTAAACAAATAAGTGTATTGGAACACCCTCCCTACTCACCTGATCTGGCCCCCAATGACTTCTTTCTTTACCTGAAGATAAAGGAAATATTGAAAGGAAGACATTTTGATGACATTCAGGACATAAAGGGTAATATAATGACAGCTCTGATGGCCATTTCAGAAAAAGAGTTCCAAAATTGCTTTGAAAGGTGGACTAGGTGCTGGCATCTAGTCCCACGGGGAGTACTTTGAAGGTGACCGTAGTGATATTCAGCAATGAGGTATGTAGCACTTTTTCTAGGATGAGTTCACAAACTTAATTGTCTGACCTCATCTATGGGACAGTGTATGTAGGTTATAAGCAAATACAAGGCCATATACTATAAGGGACTTGAGCATCTGCAGAGTTTGGTATATTTACAGAGGTCCTGAAAACCCCCGTGGATACCAGCAGACATTGGTATTTCAAATTCATTCTAAATCTCTTAATGTAAAATTTGAGTTTCCTAGAGCTTATCTGCCTTTGCAGAGTCTTTGTGTCCAAGACCTTACAGGTACTTTCAACCAACTTTTGATCTCCTTAAAATGTGTGATTTATAGCTAAACCCTGCAATTTATGATGAAAAGTATTCTGTCCCAGTCTCTTTCTCTCTCTCTCTCTCTCTCTAATTCATCTCTCATTTTTGGACACAGTAAAATGAAAGATGTTAATCACACCATCACCGCTGATGTGAGTGAAACATGATCTTTCTCCAGTTTATGAGCTCCCTGACAGCTTTCTTCTAAGTCTTCATCAGTGTTTTCTATTTGAAAAATTCTGTGCTTTCCACTAGCCAATTTCTGATCAGTATATAGCTTTTTAGAGAAAAACCTCTAAACACATTCCTTTCTGTTGTCAAGACTGTGTTACTGAAAATCTAGCCTGCAATAGATCTTATTTCCTTAACACATATTTAACCAGAACATATTAAAACATAAGCAAAGATTTATCTTCTCTATAATTACAATATTAAATTATGTTATAGGATACCTATGTCATATATTATAGCCAAAATCATTTGCAGCATTGCTGTAGAAATATGGAATTTTACAAATGAATCTTGTGAATTTTCCTGAGTAGACAATTCCTAATAGACCATGCCAAATGCTCTGCCTTCTGCTTTGGCTACTAAATTGCCAAATGAAGGATTAGGCAATAATGGTAATAGTAACAATAACAATAGCTAACATGAAATGAAACTGTCTTGTATGCAGTTACCATTCTGTTTCCATCTATTGACATTCAAGCATTATAATAATCTGACCAGATATTTCTCTTACTATCTCCATTTTACTGGTTAAGAAACTGAGGTGAAATAACTTACTAGAGGTCACACATTTAGTTAGGGATGGAGTCGGGACCCAGACACGAGCCATCTGACTCCAGCATCCTTGCCCACTGGACCACACTGCCTTATGGCTGTGAATGCCTTCATTCAGTCATCACTCATTTAACAAGTATTTATTAAATGCCTACCTCACAAGGCAGGGCCCTGCCCTGAAGAGGCCGTCAAATAATGTGAAAAGAGCATGGTGTCGTGATAGGCACAGCAAACAGGAGTGATGAAAGAGCACATAATCCCTTCTGGAGGACATTAGAGAAGGCCCCCAGCGAGAATGGATGTCTAAGTTAGGTCCTAAACAACGTGTGGGGATGAAGCAGGCAAAAAGAGGCTAAGAGCTGAGGATGAGCTTGCCAAGGTACAGAGAGTAACAGGTGCAGAGGGCAGGAGGAGAGAGAGAGGATAAAAGACCTTTAGATAACTGTGAAGTCAGCAGTGTGACTGGGGCATAGAGGACATAGAATGTATGAGAGAGTGTGAAAGGGCAGGCAGGGCCCAGGTCATACTACCCAACTCTGAGAATGTCCTTGAAAGATATTAAACAGATGTGATCAGATTTTCTCTTTGGGAAAATGTTGCTCTGGCTTCAGTGTGTTAGGAGACTGGAAAGTGAGGGGCCGGAAGAGTAAGCCAGGAGACTGATCTGGTTATTTGAGCAAGAAATATTAATGATCTGACCTGAGCTGACGGTGGCAGAGGTAGCAAGAAGAGCAGATTGTCATTTTATGATATAAAGCTAGGATGCACAGAAATAATGAAGTACAAACACTATATTTATGATCAAATACATACAACGCGCGCGCTACAGATAGTTTTTAAAAATAATTATTCAAACGTATCCAAGAGAACAACTGCCCAAAACAAAAAATCTGTTATTAAGAATGAAACAAACAATTAGAGGATAAATCAGGATGAAATCCTCGCAAATTCATTAAATTGTAGTTACTGAAAATAATCATGTCCCAGAGGAAATATAACTTTTTTCCTGTCAGTGATAAAGCAAAGGAAATCCTAATGAAAACAAACAAGAAAGGATTGGACAATTTGCTACAATTTTAAAAAGAGAGATGATTGATTCGAGGTATGCAGCAGGCAAAATCACGTAGGCATAGCCTGCAGAAATTGGAAGCACAGAATAAACGGTGTGCCAGGAGACTGCACCCAAATTCCAACTCCTCCTAATACATGAATTTTCTTCGACCTTCCCTTGGCTCATTCCAGCAGAAAACAGGACTCCTGCGATCAATCACGAGTCCTAGTTTGGCCCCAACCTCTATCATTCATGTCTCTTCATGTCTCTTCTCTCCTAAACTTTTGGAATTGTATTTTCAATACCTACCAAATCATATTGATTTGGGGTGTCTCACATTTGTGAATACTACTGCACAGGATCACTTTGTGTATAAACGGTCAAATGACCTCAAGACAGGACTAGCTGTTAGCATACTAGTCCTATGTGGTGCATACTCTGCCCTGCTTGAATGTCTCAGTGGTAGTGACATAAATCGTGGCTGCAAAAGGAGGGAGGTAGAAGGACTAACACTGAATATCTCCTATGCCCTAAGCTCTGAGACAGAAGCTCTTCACATGTTATCTTATTGTTTTGATTACCAGGTCCCATGAAGGAGATGGCATTATCTCCATTGGATAGTTAAGGACACTGTGTAATTAAGAACTTGCCCCAAAGTACTTGGATCTTTCATATCAAAGTCAGGTTTAGAGGCTCAGTCTGATTCCAAAGTCTACACTTTTTCTACGACATCACATCCTGAAGTCATTTAGTCTAAAGTCCTCGGGAAAAAAGGAATGGTGTTTTCTTCCTTCCTATTTTATAGACATCATGAGTGTTAAAGAGAAATTTGAAAGAAATTAACCCTAAGAGAAATGGCACAATAGGAAGTATTTTATGAGGGTCACTTCCTTTGGAAAATCCCAGGAACTCTGATTTTTGCCCATGTTGTTATTTAAGTAACAAGGTATTTTACAAAGTAACTTTCATTAAGAATCCATTGAGGTTTTAAAAAACTGTAACCCATATGCAAGAACATTGATATTCTTGAACAGAGGCAGTGGTATAGAATAGACAGTGGGGTCCATAGTCAGACAGAAATCCTGCAATCCTGACTTTGCACCTTACAAACTACATAGATTTGGGCAAGTTATTCAGCCTCCCAGACCATCAGTATTCTGCTCTGAAAAAATGTAGGTAATAGAACTTCTTCATATGTTTGTTGTGAAGATTACATAACAGAGGTAAAAAAACTGGCATAGTGCCAGCATACTATCGGTGTTCATAGATGACAGAAGTCCCCCTTTCTTAGTGAGAAATATGGTCTAGGACACCAAGTGGATGCCTGAAACCGTGGATAGTATTGAACCCTATATATACTATATTTTGTCCTATACATACATCCCTATGTATATATATATAATCCCTATGTATCTATATATAAATTATAGAGTTTAATTTATAAATTGGGAAATTTTACAGATAGAAGATTTGTTTTTACCAAAGATCTTAACAACCTCAGCATTTGATTTCTTTTTCCTTGTAAGTGGAGAACTTTCATTTAAACTAAAGACTAGAAACCACCCAAATGCCCATGAAGAAGTGAATGGATAAGCAAATTATGGTAAATCCACACAGTAGGATACTACGTAACAATAAAAAGGAACAAACTGGTGATATATGCAGCGTTGTGAATGAATCTGAAGAACATTATGATGAGCAAAAGAAGCTGGACATAAAAATATACACACCTTATGACTGTATTTAGATGAAATTCTAGGACAGAAAAACAAATCTATAGTGATAAGAGAACATCAGTGGTCATGGAGCCATGCAGGATGGGGGATGGGCTGCAGAGAGGCTGGAAGACACGTTCTGGTGTGATGGAAATGCTTTCTATCTTGACTGTGGTGGTGGCCATTGTCTAGTTTACCAGGCCCGTCTGCCTGGTATGTATCTTGGCTCCGCCTTTTAGGTAGGTTGTTAATCTTTCTGTTCCTGCAGTCCTTCATCTGTAAAATGGGCATAAAAGTAATACCTATTTCATAAGGTGGTTCTAATGGTTTAAAAATGAATTAATAAATATGAAGATATTAGAGTGTCTGAGGGAGATAAATTTCTCTCTGTGTTAGCCATTATATTTATTAACAAAGGACAAAGTCCTATGTAATGATGTTTGTTAAAGAGGTATTTCTCAAAGCAAAAACTGGCTTACATAGAAGTGCAAGCTACAATGCTTTCACAAGTTGGAATATTATGTAATCATTAACTGCACTGCTGAATGTTAGAGAATCGATTAGTGTAACTTATAGTATCAATAGTTTGCATGAGAAAAATCAGGTAAACATCTCAATCCATGCAGAAAAGAAATGACATAAAACCCAACACCCATTCCTGATACAAAGCAAAATAGATCAGTTCTTATATTTGATCACATCAAAAGCCAGCGTCAAATTTAAAGCTCACACTTTCAACTTTCCATTCAAATTTCACAAACAAACCAAAGTTGCTATCACTATTACTATAATTCATTGATCTGGAAGTACAATTCAATGCAATCAAATAAGAAAAATAAATAATGAGTCTATATATTTGAAAGGACCAAGATGCATGCATAATTCTCATTATTTGGAGATTATATGATTACATGAAAAGATTAAAGTGACTGGTTAAAAAAATGCCATTTATAAAAAATGAATAATTTTCCTATATACAAATCATAATAAGAGAAAAAAATCAATAAAATCTTATAATAGCAAAAAAAAAACACACAATAATTAGGAATAATTAGGAATTAACAGTGAATGTGCAGAACAGATATGAAGAAAATATCACAACTTTACTAAGGAGACATAAAAGGAGAGTTGAATAAATGTTTCTGCATAGAAAAACTCAAAGCTGTAAAATTACCAATTCAACCTTCAAAAAAAAAAATCCACTAAATAAAAAACAAGACTTTGGGAGGTATTTGACACAACTATGTTAAGTTTATATGGAAGATTAAATATACCAGAATAGCTAGGAAAAAAATATCTGGAGAAAATAAAATGAGAAAGGACTTCCTTTATCAAATATTAAAACGTACAAAACTACAGGAACAAAAACATTTTGTGGCAGGACTAGTGCATTAGTTATCTATTGTTGCATAACAAATGTCCCCACAACACGTCACCCTAAACAACCCCAGCTTTTTATCTCACAGCTTTTGCGACTCAGGAACCTGAACATAGTTTAGAGGGGTTCTCTGCCTTTGGGGGTCTCACCGGGCTACAATCAAAGTAGCATATCTGCTGGGGCTACAGCCATCTCAAGTCTCAGCAAGGGAAGGACCTGCTTCCAACCTCACTCATTTGGTTATTGGAAGGATTTTAGTTCCTCACAGGCTGTTGGCTAGAGGTCTCCCTCATTTCCTTGTCACATGCCCTCTCCATGGGCAGCTCACAACATAGCAGGTGGCTTCACCAAAGCAAGCAAACGAGAGGGAGAGAGAGAGAGAGGGAGAGAGGGAGAGAGACAGAAAGAGACGGAGAGAATGAGTACTAGTAAAATGGGAAGTTATCGTTTTTATAATCTAATTGCTGTATCTCTTTTGCAGTCTCCTATTCATTAGAAGCAAGTCACTAAGTCCCACCCACCCTCAAGGGGAGGGGATAACACAGGGTCGACAATACCAGAATCAATGGGGCCCATCTTAACACATCTTCTTACCACAAATAGAGAGACAAACCAATGGAAGAACATGAAGAATGTATAAAGAGACCCAAACCCTTTGAGAATTTTGTATATAATAAAGATGACATTCCATATTAATGATGAAAAACTCTATTGATTATAATGTCATTATCAAATCATATCCTAATCATATCTCCAAATAACTAGCTAGCTTTCTGGGGGAAAAAATATTCCATATAAAAATTAATGCCTGTGGATCAAAATTGTAAATGTAAAAGAATAATAAATACCAGAGGTAGACATAGGATTTTTAATACGTATTATCTTGAAATAAAAATTAATGCCTGTGGATCAAAATTGTAAATGTAAAAGAATAATAAATACCGGAGGTAGACATGGGATTTTTAACAAGTATTATCTTGGAATAAGAAAAGCATTTCTTAACCTGACATGAAACCCAGAAGCTATGAAAATATTTGGATATAATTTGCCTATGGAAAATTTTTAAACATCCATATGGAATGAAAAATTGGAAAAGAATGTTTGCTACACATAGGATAAAAAGCTTACTTCTTTAATATAAAAATAGTACTTTTAAATAAGTAAGGAAAAAATAAATTAAATAGAAAAAGCAACTAAGAATATGTAAATATCCAAGAGATATATGAAAAAATGTCCAGGTGAACCCATAATAAATGAAATGTAGTGTCAAAGAGAAAAATGAGATACAACTTTTCTCTATAAAAATGGCAAAAATTTAGTTTTACAACCTATAGTGACAAAAGTATGAAGCAAATGTAAATTCAAGGTATTTTTTAGATAGCCATTTGGCAAATTCTTTCAAAGTTAAAAAGTATATGTAACCTTTGACCCAACAACTCCACTGCTAATCATTTATCCTATGACATTCATGAAAGCACAGAAAGAGCATACACACACACGCAGACACACACACGCACACACAAGCATTTTGGTTATAACCAAGGCTGCCATGTATTGTGTAGGCTGTGGCCTGCACTGGGCACCCTGACAAGGTTGCAGGGAATTGGGGTGGCGTGGGGGGATAATCGCTTGCTCCCATCAACAAACCAAACATCCTGGTGTGTGGCTATATCTGCCAGGAGAAAAGTTTCTCAATCAGAGTCCTAGCAGGAAAGTTTGGTGCACTCAAATTGGGTAATTTGAGCAGAGGCTAATAAATAAGCTCCTTGCAAAGCATAGTGTAGAGAAACTACAAAGGACAACACAATGTCCCAGGACTAGAAGAGCAAGAAAGGGAGCAGATATTATTAGAGGAGGAAAGTAGGAGCTTGAGGGAGAGAGAAAGTTTGAGGGAGAAAGCCAGCCGATAGCAAACAGGCAGGAAGAGAGCCTGGGGACTAAAGAATACCTCTCCTTACTTCCTCCTTCCACTTTCCTGCTGCTGCTCCCATTCGCTGAACCAGCCGAAAGCTAGACCAGTAAGGGAGTACACAGACGTGATACATAGGCAGTTCAGCCTCCCAGGAAACAGAGCGAGGCAGAGATTGGTGGAGAGTGGAATTGGAGGCGCCCATGGAAGAATATCATCACAGAAGAGTGTCTTTTTCTAGTCTGCACAAAGACACCATGGAGTTGGCAGCTCCCTTATGTCCATGTTTTATAATTGCAAGAAAATAGAAATAATGTAAATGTTCATGCCTGAATTAGTTAACACATAATACAACAGAATGCTGTTGAGCTTTTTTAAAAACAAATGTGGAAAATGTATATGGACTGATCTGAAACAGAAACCTCTTAGACACTTTATTAAGTTAAATAAAATATGAATGATTCTATCAATGTGTGATAACATACTTAGAGAACACGTAATGTGGTAAATGTCACCTTATATAAAAATATACTTTCATATGTCTGGAAATTTCTGGAAGGATATCTGAGACCTTAACAGTGGTTCTTTCTAGGGAATGACAAGAGACGGGGGTGCTGTTGGGAGGAGCAGAGAGTGGGAGATATCACATGTCCATTTTATATTACTCTCCTAATAACACAATTTAAAAGGTTACTTTGGCGAAAACTATGTTTAGTATTTTTTACCAGGGATATAACAATATTATGGAAAATATATATGATATAATATTAAGGCAAGGCAAAATTGTGTGTATTATATGATTACAAAAATATTTTAAAAAACATATACAGGAGAGAAAACTTAAAGAAAAAAAGGAAACACCAGACATGACCACTGGTTGTGTAGAGGTGGGATTATTGGCACATTTTAACTCTTCTGCATTTCTTAAACAGCTTTAATGAAAATATCGTACTTTTAGCATGGGAAAAAGGCAGTATTCCAAAGTGATGGTTTTAAACTTTTAAGAAGTGGAAATCATTTTCAAATGAATTTTTATGAAGAACCCCAAACATAAAGAAAACCTTTAAATATTTTCTGGATGAATTTTGATTAAAGTCAAAAATAGTTGGGAACACCAAATATGATATTAAAACATCTATCACTCTCATTACATAAGAACTGCAGAAAAACGGACATACAGTTATCACTGAACATCTTTTAAAATGTACGTACACATCATTAGTACTTTTTCAAAGCCAAGCTCTAATTTCTTAGTTTTGTTCTTCATGGGACAAAGAATCCAGTTATAGAAAAAATTTGAAAGCTTAGAAATGTTGATCTTAAACATGAAAATGAACAGCAAATTCTAGTCCTAGCACAAGGTGAAAAGGGAGTTTAGTTCTAAAACTCTGTACATACAGACTTTTTATCAGAGGAGAAACAGATAGAAATTATACAATTTCAAGAGTGTGGATGGAACCCCAGATTTCTTGAATCTGGAACAAGACAGTGGGATGTTTGTCTTTTCTTAGTAATCCTGACTCCCACCCACACAGCTCTTCACACAGAAGGAAAGCCACGTTGTCAGCTTTCTGCTTCTCATTTGTGACTAAGCAAAACATCGAAACACTTGCTGTAGGATATAACTTTGAAGGCACGGTTAGCCAATTTTCTTCTTGGAAGAAGAAATGAAATCATCCAAAAAAAGCACTTTGGGAACTATGATGAAAATGGGGAAATAAGCTCTTCCTCTTGTGAATAAAGATTCAGTGTTACTGTATCGAATAGTGAATAAACTGAAAATAGAAACTGTTAATAGGGATATTAATGTCTGTTAATATAAGATAAGTTACTCATACATAAAATTTGCTGACTACCCTGATTAGAAATTCATGTGGCCAAAAGACAAAAATTCTGTTGGAAAAAAATAATCATTCCATAATATGTATTCTCCTTTTTGCTGACTGTTTCCTTCATGTGAACAAGAATCCTTATATAGTAAAGGGAAAATGGCTAATTGGCTGCTGCATGAAATAACATTGGACAAATTTTATGTTTAATGAACTCAAGAAGTGTAGAGTTATAAACTATTGAGATGGAGGGCATAAACCAAAGTTTTTCTGTTGGAAAATGATAAATACCATTCTTACCAGAGGTCAAAACAAAGTTCACTGCCTACATTTTTCTCACCTTCTTTATGATAAGGATTTTGAAGTATAAGAAATCTGCATGTGGACATTCTTAAGACAGATGAAAAAAACGTTTCCCACTTTTCACCTTGTACAATCAATTTAAAATGTCATTTTAAATGTGACTATGACTATCGTGTCCACTTTTATGTCTTTTTGGAAAAATTATTTTGACACTCACTATGTTTAGAACAATTTCAGGTTCACAGCAAAACGGAGAGGAAGCGCAGGTATTTTCCACACCTCCTGCCCCCACACGTGTGTAGCTTCTCCCATTGTCGGCATCACCTCCACAAATGTATGTTTGTGGCAGTTGATGAACCTACACTGACACATAATCACCAATCACCCAAAGTCCATAGTTTACATTAGGGTTCACTCTTGGTGTTGTATATTCGATGGGTTTGGACAAATACATAATGACATATATTCACCATTGTAGTATTGTACAGAGAACTTTCAGTGTCCTAAAAATTATCTCCACTCTCCCTCTTCTTCCCTCCTCCCCCAATCTCTGGCAACCCCTGATCTTTTTACTGTCTCTAGTTTTGCCTTTTCCAGAATGTCATACAGTTGCAATCATACCGTACATAGCCTTTTCAGAGTGGCTTCTTTTAATTAGCAATACGCATATAAGTTTCCTCCGTTGTGTTTCCATGGCTTGGTAGCTTTTTTATCGCTGAGTAATATTCTATTGCCTGTCTGTGCCACAGTACCTTTATCGAGTCACTTGTTGAAGAGCATCTTGTTTGCTTCCGCGTCTTGGCAGCTTTGAATAAAAATGTAATAAACATCCGTATGCATAACAACAATAGTTGTGTGAGCATAACTTTTCAACTCTTTTGGGTAAATACCAAGAAGTACGAGTGCTAGATCTTAGAATAAGAATATGTTTAGTTTTGTAAGAAGCTGCCAAAGTGGCTGTACTGTTTTGCATTCTCACCGGCCATGAATGAGAGTTCCTTTTGTTCCACATTCTCACCAATGTTTGTTCTTGTCAGTGGTCTGTCTGGTCATTCTAACAATGCATAGTGGTATCTCACTGTTGTTTTCATTTGCGTCTCCCTGATGACATATGATCTTAAACATCTTTTCACGTGCTTATTTGCCACCTGTACATCTTCTTTGGTGAGATGTTCAGTGTCATTTCTTGATGGGAAAAATATTCCGCAGAAGCATATTCCAGTCCTTTGCTGCAGAAGCATAGCCTTGAGAGTGGCCAACCTCCAGTGAACATTCCTGCATAAATTTTGCAAAGCTGTCAGGTGGAGGAATTTTTTTCCTTTAGAAAACAAAGTGGAGTTTGCTGAAACCAGCAAACGGCTTGAACTCTGGGAACCTGGCTTTCAGACTCTGCTCACTCTTAGAAGCTTTGAGCAAGACAAAACGTCACTTGGCCTCAGTTGCTTCATTTGTAAAAACATCAGGTCCCAGCTGGCTATCACATCCCATAATTGCCAGTGGGCATTATTTCATAACTATTTACTCTAACAAACGCTGGTTCAAGTGGAATAAACCCTAGGGATGTAATTTACAATATGATGACTATAGCTAACATGACTGTATTATATATAGGAAAGTTGTTAAGAGGATAAATCCTAAGAGTTCTTATGACAAGAATTATTTTTCTTTCCTTTTATTGTATCTATATGAGGGGATGGATGCTAAGCCTATTGTGTTAAGAACTTCACAATATATGTCAATCAAACCATCATGTTGTACCCCTTAAACTTGTACAGTGATGTGTGTCAATTATTTCTTAATAAAACTGGAGGGGGAGAGATACTGCCCCTGATAAACCTATAAAATAATTTCTCTTAAAACCAAGCATTCTAACGACCAGATACCTTTTAGCTAATAAAGTAGCCTGCACACGGTTAGTTCTTTAAAAATATTTGCTGAAATGGACTAAAGAGTATAGTCTCTGCATTCTTCTCGTCAGTTTGTTTCTTCATAATTATTAAAAAGCATCAAATAACCCCAAATAAGCATGGCAATCCTGAGAAATAAGAACAAAGTGGGAGGTATCACGCTACCTGATATCAAATCATACTATAAGGCTATAGTTATCAAAACAGCATGATATTGGCATAAAAACAGACACATAGATCAATGGAACATGATAGAGAGCCCCAAAATAAATCCATACCTATATGGTCATTTAACCTATGACAAAGGAAGTAAGAATTTACATCAGGGTAAAGGCAGTCTATTTAATAAATGGTACTAGGAAAACTGGACGGATACATGAAAAAAAAATGAAATTGGACCACCTTCTTATACCATATACAAAAACAAATTCAAAATGGATTAAAGACTTAAATGTAAGACCTGAAACCATAAAACTCCTAGAAGAAAATATAGGAAGTAAATTCGCAGACATTACCTTTAGTAACATTTTTACTAATAAATCCCCTTGGGCAAGGGAAGCAAAAGAAAAAGTAAACAAATGGGACTACATCAAACAAAAAAGGTTTTGCACAGCAAAGGAAACCATCAGCAAAACAAAACTACATCCTACTGAATGGGAGAAGATATTTGCCAATGATACATCCGATAAAGGATTAATATGCAAAATTTATTTTAAAAACTCATACAAATCAATACCAAAAAACAAACAACCCAATTAAAAATATGGGCAGAGGACATAAAGAGACATTTCTCTGAAGAGGACATACAAATGGTCAACAGATATATGAAAAGATACTCAGCGTCTTATTGAGTTAGAGAAATGCAAACAAAAACCACAATGAGATACCACCTCATTCCTGTCAGAAGGACAATCATCAAAATCAACAAAAAACAAGTGTTGGCGAGAATGTGGAGAAAAGGGAACCCTCGTGCACTTTTGGTGGGATTGCAAATTGGTGCAACCACTGTGGAAAACAGTATGGAGGATCCTCAAAAAAGTAAAAACAGAACTACCTTATGACCCAGCAATTCGACTCCTGGGTATTTATCCAATGAAATCCAAAACACTAATTCAAAAAAATATATGCACCCCTATGTTTACTGCAGTGCGATTCACAATAGCCAGATATGGAAACAACCAAAATGCCCATCGATAGATGATTAGATAAAGAAACTGTGGTAAATATATAAAATGGAATATTACTCGGCCATAAAAAAGAATTAAATCTTACCACTTGCAACAACGTGGGTGGACCTAGAGGTTATTGTGCTAAGTGAAATAAGTCAGACAGAGAAAGACAAATGCTATATGATCTCACTTACTCATATATATGGAATCTAAGGAAGAGAATAAATGAACAAACAAAACAGAAATGCACTCAGTGATACAGAGAAAAATTGATGGTTGCTAGATGGGAGGGGGGCTGGGGGATGGAGGAGAAAGTGAAAGGATTAGAAAGTACAAGTCGGTAGTCACGATATAGTCATAGGGATGTGAAATACAGTATGGGAAATATAATCAATAATGTTGTAAAAATTATGTAGGATGCCAGATTGGTACTGGACTTATTGGGGGTATCACTTCACAGATTGTATAGATGCCTGACCCCTGCACTGTACACCTGAGGCTGAAGTAGAATAATACTGAATGTCAACTATAATTATATATATAAATATATATATATATGTGTGTGTATATATATATATATATACACATATATATATATATAAAATTATATGTATTATGTATATGGTTACGGGATATAAAGTACACCATGGGAAATATAGTCAATGGTATTGTAACAACTATATACGGTGTCAGATGGGTGGTAGACTTGGGCAGGTATCATTTGGGAGGAATGTAAATGTCTAATCATTATCTTGTTTTGTATACATGAAACTGACATAAAAAATAAAATTAAAGAAATAAATAAAAAGCATCAAATAAAAATATGTGGTACATTTTCTCTTTCTTAAACCATTGCTCATGAATACAAAATTTCAATTAGTTAGAAATAATAAATTTTAGGCATATTCATGGAACATTTCTCAAACTCATTTACAAGTCACAACATCATTACATCTTTATAGCATACAATCCCTCAGATGTAGTAACATAATATGACTTTTAATAGTAGTATTCTTATCATAAAACTTAAATAAGTTGATTATCTACAAAAAAAACTCAAAATTCTAGGTTGAAAATAAAGTATTGGTAAAAATATTTTTGTGTGCTTGTTGTTAACATTTGCCCTGCATGGAATGAAAGAGTAAAGAAATTAGGGGCCAGCTCTGTCCCTGTAAGCTGTAACTTTGGGCAATTGCTTTTAACCTTGGCTTTCTTGACTATAAAATGGCTATCATTTTATAATGGTCCTCACAGTTTGACATTTGAACAGTGGACAAAACATATACAACCCCACTTAACAACTCAAATATTGGCGTTGATGGCCTAAGGAGCTTGGTTTATTTGTTCCAGTTAGCTAGATGGCTCTGAGAAACAGCTTAGGAATGACATCGAACCACTGAAATTCATTTTGTTATAATGGTGGTGGAGGTGGTTGTGGTTTCGGTGGCTGAGTTTGCAGAGAGTGGGCAGAGAGCTGGAAGTTCGCTGACACTTATCTGACCAAGATCTGCTAGGAGGTGAAAGTGTGTAGCTTCTCTAGCATTGCACAAGTGAGAAAGTTTGCATCTATAACATAGTTGGGTCAGGTCTGTGCTTAGAACAGTGGATCAACTGAAAAGTTGTTTACAGAAAGACATGCCTAAAATGAGTTCACCCTCTTGAGCTGCTAGAATTCATGCCTGTGTGAAGCAGGTCTGAGCTGTTTTTAGGGGCACGGCTCGGGCAAGCTGTTGAGAAATGAGGCCTAATGCACACAGGATTCCTGACAGAGGTAATTAGGGCTGATGGTCCAGTTTCCAGGACTCTCCAAAATTACAGAGAATCTCGTGTGGGGCCTGGGCTTGCCTGACTGTCATCATTGTTTCCTGTCTCTCTGGAAAAAGGCCTGCGGAGATGCTTGCCAAGATGAGCACACAGAGAAACAGACTTACCCTTAGTAGCTGGCAGATCAGACACAGAAACTCAGTTGCCTGTGTTTTAATCCAGGGTATTTCCCAACGACACTTGGGGAGAATAAATAAACCATTACTATTTAAATCATTTACTATGAAAATAATATTTTCAGCTTTCCTGCTGGATAGAGGATGTATAAAAACAGCACCCTTTGCCATATGCTCTGGTTTGCCTACAGACTGGCCACAGACTTTTTGGGGAGGCTCCTACTTTAGCTTCCTTCACTTTTTAAGACACCCATGTAAAAGTTCCTGAGGAACAATATGTTAAAACATTTGGAATATCCTAGGCCTCACCTTCCTGATGTTTAACGCACCACCTTTAACAAAATTGATTTATATTTTTCAACCATGAAAATATAAGAACTCAATGTAGTTGTGAGTTCTGGAAACCATCCTTCTTGAAAGTACTTACAGTTTTTTTGAGTACTTAAAATAGTCAATAATAATTATAAGCCACAAAATCCTAAATAACAAGTAATGGAATACTGCCTTTGTTCTCCCCCACAATTTGTACATTTCTCCCTCTTTCATACAACTGCCAGTTAAGAGAGGAGTCACCTGACTTTCTAGCTCTCTATTGCTAAAGCAAGAAAGAATTGTTGTTGACATGAATGATGAACCCAAACACCTGAACAGATGGTAAATATGGGCAGAAACATTGAAAAAGTGGGAAGAAATGGGACCCCCTCCACCTTCCCAAGTTCAAAAGGACAGTTGGAGTGCAACCACATAATAATTGAGCAAGAAGGGATTTAGAAAATATCTACCCTCCAACTCCTCATTTTATAGAGGACACTGGAGAAGCAGATTGCCTCATGTCACAAAGCTCTTTGCTGACTGGTTTAGAACCAGAAGACACCTAGATTTCTGATCTCTTTGCTGTAAAACAGACGTCCATCGTTGAAATTGAGGTAAATGGTGTGCTAGAGAAAATCGGCATTCCATTTCATCTTTTTGTTAATATCGGCCAATCTTGGCCTCTGATGTAGAAAGAATAAAGGGGAGATAAAACAAGGGAAATATTTGAACTATCGGAAAGTGTCTGCTTCCTTTATTGCAGTGGGCATCCCACGAAGTCAGGAAACAGGATAACTCCTTTTTGACAATGTGTCAGTTACACTGTCAAACAAAACACTCAGTCTCTATTTCTTCAACTTTCAGACCCTTAAAAAAGTACAATAATTATACTATTTTCCCTCCACTTCCAGAATTTTGGAGCAATCAGTAGTGTTTTATTAGAGGTGGTAGTTGTTGTTATTATCGTTTTTTCCAGATTAGCAATCAGGCCTATTCCTTGAAATCTAGAGCAAATCCTCCTCACCTGAAAGCGTCTTCAGCCTATTATTTGAAAATCTAACATATTTCTTGACTTATTTGAAAATTTAATTAACATACTGTTTTAAAGTTTATCCTATGTTTCCTGACTTTGCAAATATATTATAGAATGGGGACTGGAAAACAAAGAACAAGAAATTATTTGTCAGAAATGCAGTAGATTAGTAACATAAACTGGCTTAGACAAGTGCCTAAGACCTTTTAAAAGATGTTTAATACAGAAATCTACACTCTGACACTTCTGAGCTAGTTAAGTCTTAAAAATTAACTAAGCTTGTTTTTCAGGATGTTGTTTTGATACCTAACAGTAGCGTGTAAACTCCCCAAGATTGGGGGGCGGCGGTGCACATGTTAGTTTTATTCATTGGGAGTCCCTGACACATGGAAATGCGTCTGGCACATAGAAAGCATTCAATAAATATTTTTTAAATGATTGCTGGCATACTTGGGAAGAGGGCTAACTTGCTTTGGCTGGCTAAACAATCAGCAACTCACCTAAACACTGAGTGGCTGAGAAAAATCTTCAATGCCTCTTGCTCAAGGATGGATTGCATAATGAGAATCTCTCTGACCATGTGAGTTATCTGTGAATAATATCAAATATGTCAGCTTAGCAAAGACACCTCAGCCGGTTATCTTGGGAATTCATCATCTTCAGCATGTCTAAGGAAATACAGCACATTTTGACAGTCACAATTGATGGTTTGATGATATGATTGACATAATTGCAGCACTCAAAATAAGTTTCCTTGCTTTTGGATAGATATTGCCATCCCCTAATCACAGTGTATTTTTTTAGAAGAAGACATAAATACTGAAGAACAAATACACCATAATTATATAAAGTGTGTCAGTGTAATTCTTTTTAGAGAAAAACATCCTCATTGTAAGTATGTTATTGTCAATATATTTATGTTGTACAACCCTGAGACTAAGAGACTACTCCTTTTGTTGGTACATTGGGAGAAAGGCACTGAGGGACTTAATGATTCATAGACAAACTGAAAAAGTGCAAAATATTGGGAATTAAGATTAGGTTCCTATGTCAATAAGCGCTGCTCTGCATTTAAAGGTGGAAATTCCACCTGCCTGACACACTTTCTGGAAAAAAAAAATCTTTGTTGATGAGGGGTGCGAATTATGTGGGTGGAGGCGCCAGACAAAAATTATAAAGAAGAATAGCTATGTTCAATTTGAAAAAAGGCGTTGTAGATGATAAAAGAGCAACTGCTGGAGAGATGGGCAGAAAACCCAGGCAACTTGACTGTAAAACTGTCAACACAAGTGGCTGCAACTAGCTCACTGAATCTTAAGGAAGGGAATTTTGCACCTGGAAGGAAGAGAGAGACAGAGAGAGAGAGGGGGAGAGAGAGAGAGAGAGAGAGAGAGAGAGAGAGAGAGAGAAAAGAAAGGAAGGAAGGAAGGAAGGAAGGAAGGAAGGAAGGAAGGAAGGAAGGAAGGAAGGAAAGAGAGAGAGAGAGAGAGAGAGAGAGAGAGAGAGAGAGAGAGAGAGAGAGAGAGAGAGAGAGAGAGAGAGAGAGAAAGAAAGAAAGAAAGAAAGAAAGAAAGAAAGAAAGAAAGAAAGAAAGAAAGAAAGAAAGAAAGAAAGAAAGAAAGTTTGAAAGGAGACTTACAGGAAAAAAAGAAGGAATTTTGGGCTAAATCAATCTCTTTGGTGCATACACTAGAATCATTTTACTTAGCAATATGTTCTTTCAAAGCATGAGCTGTGGAATCAAATAACCATTGTTCCCATCTGAGGGGCATTGGGCAAGTAATAACTAACTCTCTCTAGGCGTCAGTGCCACATCTCCAAAATGAAGAGAACAGTCCCGCTTCTCTTGTCTGTATAGGCCTTTGCACAGGATTTGTCATACAGGGAAATGTCAAAAAATGGCAGCTATTACTTTTCATCTTTTGTGTTGAGGGTGGTGAAAATTATTTTTCATTTCTTTTTTATATTTTTCCCTTGCTATTTCAATCAAGTTCTTGTTGAAAATATTGGGTTCTAGTATTCCAAATGTTAACATGGAGTAAGAAAATGTGAAGTCATTGCCTGGACTTGGAAGAGAGCAGCTAACGCAGGGGGTCCTAGCACTACTGTACCTCAGTCCCATGAGGTAGCTGGGCAGAAGGGCAGAGACACCAAGGAAAGAAGCTGGGGAACCAGGGCATTCATCCCCCTTTCTATTTACTGGTCCACATTAGATGTTCTTTTCTTTTCTGGAACTAGACTAGTGTTTTGTTAACTCATTTGTTTAGATACTCATTCCATTCAACACAAATGCCAGGCATTGCACTAAGTGTGGAGAAAAGAGACAAAAAATGGCTGGGAGCCCAAGCTCTTTCAAATGCCAAAGTCCAGGAGAGAATAAGACCAGGAAACTGACAAATGTAATGCTGGATGATGAAGAGAATGGGCTTATGGAAATGTTCCCATTCAATTCCATTTCTGATAAAAAAAACCACAGATTTTGGGGCCAGTACACATGTAGATATGGTAAAATATTTTACTGACATTTTGTATTACAATACTTACTTATTGTTTTTCAAACAAGCCAATAAAAAGAAATAATTACAGGAGGGTTTATTTCGCTTTATTAGCAAAGAATGTTTTCCAGATACGGAAATCATTTTGATTTCTGGAGAGGGAAATTCTCTGATTAATTTACACTGAAATCAGATTTTTCTCCTATTTCAAGTTTCATTCTAAGAATTCATTGTTGCCACAAGTCAGAAGCACTCATCCTCCTTTAGACTTCCAAGAAAGTCTAAAAGTCAAGAAAAATAGTTTCACCATCTAAGCTATATGTCCCATGAAAAAGATTCCCTGACAAAATATCAAGATAATCCAAAAAATTCACCTGTGGAAAGTGAGCAAAAATGTTAACTTCTGTAATCCATCTAAAATCAGGGAAATTGATTCATGTTAAGTGTTCTTAAAATGAGTGAATCTACCAATCAAATATTTCATTAAAATCAGAGAAATAGATGCATTTATTCTTATATCTCACTCTACTTCTTGAACCTGTGTTGGAGCCAAAATGCTCAGGTCTCTGCAAATGCTGACTCCTGCATCTTCTGGCCTGGTTCCAAACCACAGTGATCTTGCAGATGCAAGAGCACTGTTTTAGAGTCAGCCAAAAGAAGAGCAAAGGACTTTCATAAATACCAAAGCCCCCCAAAAAATCAAAAGGTAAAGTCAAACAAATGGAAGCAATTCACAGTAAAGGAGATATGGCCTAAGCAGGAATCAGTGAACCTCAAGGGCATTAGAACCAAGCCAGACTTCATCTCATAAGTGGAATACTGGTATAGGCCTCCTCAAATGTGAGAACCAGAGAGATCTTCGTCTCCTTCAAAGGACAGCACTCAAGGAGAGGAAAGATAAATTTATGGATCAGTCTTCTGACCAGAACCCGACCTTTCTCGTGAAGTTACACATCTAATATGTCAGCCCCGTGTGATGGATTTTGGTATTGTTCTCCATGTTGGCTCTCTTCCCTGTAAGGTGATTGCACATCCCAGCCCATTTCCACGTGACTTGTTGTGCCTTTCTATAGGTGGAATATTCTTCTCAGTTATCATGTTTGGCCATACGACTTGTCTGAACCAGTGAAAATGTAAGCCGAGGTGACACTGGGCCAGTTTCAAGCAAACGCTTTGAAAAATCACATTTTATTCAGCCAATTGCCTGTTTTTCTCTCTGCCACAAAAATGGTACATCCCAACTAAGTGCTGCTCCTTTGCTGAGTCTTGGAAAGAAAAGACTCTTGGAGCAGAATTGTGGCAACTGCTGCACAACCACCACCATGTAATACAAGTGGAAAATGAAAATGCATTTTAGTGTGAGCCACAGATTTGCAGACTGTTTGTTACTACAGCTAAGCTGACTAATACATCTGATACCACAAAAGTAGTAACACAACTGCATTGGGATAACCATCCCATCTCTAAGGGCATCCTATTTTATTTTAATGATGAGCCAAAGGAGATTACATAGGATTGGTTCAAGCCCGATGTCATCTGTTGTCAGAAGGTACCAGAGATGAAAGAACAACTAAGGTACCATCCTAGAAAAGCTGGGTTGCTATAAGGTAAGACATAGTTATCCCGGCAAGTCATAATTAACTACTCCACAATTCTGGGAGTGGCCACGAAGTAGATCAGCCTTGAAGGAGTCAGGTACAGCATAGGTTTAAATTTGCCGCACTATAGCCCATTTGTTGGAATCCATGGCTAGTTAATTTGTCCTCCATTCCCAGAGTCGAGGGGATAAACACACACAATCTGGCCTATTAAAAAGTCACTAAACAGAAACTGCTTCTTTTGGCTCCCAGTTCTGTAACTGCCTTTCTGGCCCCACCTCTTCCTTTCACTTTGTTTATTTATGAGCGGTTTGACAACTCTATTGCTAAGCCAGTGGCCTTGGGGTACAATTACAAATATCTTAAAACTCAAAGTTAGCATGTTTTTCAAATCAATCAAAAGCATTTAGAAATATCTAGAGAAGCAGCCAAGAGCACCAACATCCTAACCACCTGGAAAAGCCCACAGGGACTTACAGGGCCTGACAAATTCAGTCTTGCCAAGACCAGCAGGGAGGGGAGAAGGGTGAGATTCAGAAAATGAGTTGGGCATCAGAAAAGCATGGGTGAGCAGAGGGGATTTGTTCCTAGAATGCTGCTGGCTAATCCAGGAAGGACAGACAGGCTGGGAAGCAGACCTCAAACATAGCTGTGGGAGCTACGCCCCAATTCTTGGCAAGCTTAGTGTGGTGGTAGGGCCCAGGCCTCATCAGAATAACTGAAATGAGCTTACTGGCACAATCAGAGATGATGTCTAACGTCTCTGGAGTGAGTTATTCTTCAGAAGATTCATAATAAAGCGGATTCACACTTTGGCTAAACCAACTTGAGAGAATGATTCATCTTCCGGGATGTGCAAATCTGGGAAAGGATGAACAGAAGCAATACATGGAAGGCAAAGCCCAATGGAAGCAAAACAAGGGTGGTCCAAGGATGACTTAGCATGGAGCAGCCACAGCTGGAAAGGCCATTAGAGCCAGTTTTTGCTAACAGGCCCTTCCCTTTCTTTAACAGATGATGAAATTGAGCCCAAGAAGTGAAATGACCCACCCAAGGCCATACAGCCAGTGAGAGCATGGAAAAGGCAGAGCTGAGGGCTGAATTTCTCATCTTCTGGTGAGAACCCTTCCTTAGGCTCCACATTGGCCTACAATAAATATAAGGGCTTTGCAAGAACCCCAAAAGTCCAGTCCAGGTCAGCAGATGGAAGAGGTAAAAACAACAGGAAGAGCTTGTGAATCTTGTTGCAATTGACAAGTAATCAGCCCCAGGCGTTGATCTTTCAACTGTACAAACGTACCACGAGTAGAGGTGACAGATAACCACTGTATAGATATGATCTGCATGTGGATGGAGGGGGGGAAACAAACAAAAAACACGTGATCTCCAAACCATTGAAACTTCCTTGAGAATTCTGCAAGTCAACCATATTGTTAGTGATAAGGATCTTCCCTAATGAGAATTCCATACAGCACAAGTAGAGTACAACACACTCCATTTGGGGCAGGGGGAGGGGGCGATAGGGAAGGCAGGTGGGTGGAGTGGAAGGGGCCCAAAGAGGAAGGAAGATGAGGGAAGTGCTCAACAAAAACACTTACTGACAAATAATGAAAACAAAGAACGTGGCTGCGGGTGGGTGCAGCTAAATAGGTTTTCATATGAGAAACAGACCAAAGGACTCCCTTGAAATGCTTGCAGGTAAACTGGACATTGTTTTTAAAACACTAGATTGACCTGGAGATCTTAGAAATATAGTGAAAACGCACATTTCTGTCGATTTCCCTCACCCTTGCCTGTTGTCATACTTTCATTTCCTCCCAAATCAGATTCTAAATATACCCATTCAGCAAAACATAATACACGAGATCCTAAGCGGACATCTTCAACTATCAGAAAAGCTACTTCATTCCACAACTCCTGCCAGGCTGGAGTGGAGGATGTTCTTCCCTTTATCACTTATTTGCATTTGAGTTTCACCAAATAACGCACATCTCAGGAAAACACTTCTCTGGCACTTGCCGGATTCGTTTAGTCATTCAGCCTCTCGTGGTGCCTGTTTTTGCTACTGGGGCAGGCTGTGACCAGAGTTTCGCTTTGCACAAACCACACTATAACCCTAGATAGCTTTCGGGCCTTACTGAGCTGTGACAAAGCTCCAACAACAGTGTGAGTTAAAGGGTTTCAATGGTTCATTGAGATATCTGACCCCTTCTGAAAATGACTTTCTCATCTGATTATCTAATAGAAACTAAGACGTTTGAAAATTAAGAGAATGAGAAATTAGACAGGCGATGTGATTCTGTGTAACTTGGACTCTCCCTCTGCAAAGAAAGTCAAAGCAGACACAAGAGGGCACTTGAGCCCATACTCATTTTAAAGCAAATTCCACCCTCCCACTCCCCCCCATCCGGTCCCCACCCGAGACAATAAACCTGATCCTAAAGGAACTAAAACCCACCTACCAAAAGGAAAATACTGAGTGGATTGATTTTAACCTTCACACAAACATGTATTATGTATAGAACAATATTGGTGTTAGGATTAATGTTAGAATGGAAATTTGGTCTTTGTCCAGAGTAGTAACTTTATAGCCAACTCTTGATCACAAAGCATGATAGGGATGAGAGAGAGAGAGACAGAGAGAGAGAGAGAGAGAGAGAGAGACTCACACATAATCTAAAAGCCTTTTTTAGTCCGGAGTTTCAGTATCACCCTCCCCAAGAAGGGTGAGCTAAGCTGTTGTCAGAGAAACCAGGTTGGCCAGTTTGTTTCACTTCCCCTCCACTCAAGAAGTAATGATGTAACACCACAAAAGCAGCTGATTTAAAAACCACCTAGATTCCCCAGGTTACTTTCGATTGCCTCTTGGGAAATAGTGAAATATATGTGTGTTTGTTCACCAAAGAAACTTTGACAGGTATTATTAAAGTACAGACTTTTGCAGGCCACATTATCTGATCATAATTAATAATATTATAAGTAAATAATAAAAAAGGTGATCACAAATATCTTAATTACCTGGACGTTAAGAAATAACCTCCATGTATACCTGAAATTTATGTAACCTTACTAACAATTGTCACCCCAATAAACTTTAATTGAAAAAAAAAAATGAAATAACCTCCAAACTAATGTTACGTTAGTGTTTTCCCACCAGTTAAATCGTCAGGTAGGTAAGTATATGCTGTGGGCTGAATTGTGTCCCCCTCCTCAAAAGCCTTGTGTTGAAGCCCTAACCCGCAGTACCTCAGAATGTGACTGTTTTGGGAGGTAAGGCCTTTAAAGAGTGGGTTAAAGTAAAATGAGGTAGTTAGGGTAGGTTCTAATCCAATACGACCGGTGTCCTTATAAAGAGATTAGGACACAAACACGTACAGAGAGAAGAATACCTGAAAACACAGGAAGACGGCCATCTACAACCTTAGGAGAAGGGCCGTAGGGGAAACTAATGTTGCTGACACTTAATCTCAGACCTGTAGCCTCCAGAACTGTGAAGAAATAAACTTGTGTTGTTTAAACCACCCAGTCTGTGGTACTCTGTTATGGCAGCCCTAGCAAACCAATAGAGTATATTAACTATATTAACTTTTCCACAGATTAAGTGCATCCCCTAATGCATACATTAGTAAATTTAAAATTCACCACTAGGGATCACTTAAAAAACTAAATATAATCTGTCTCTCACGTTTAATGTTTTGTTAACGTCCACAGTTCATCAGGGTCATGTCTGAACAACTGAAATAATGACAAGCTCAGCCTAGAAGTTGGGGCAACAAATCCCTAGCACTGACGCCAACTACGAGGATATCAACACTCACAGTTTGTTACTGTCGTCTCCATTTTACGGATGCAACAAGCGAAGTCTTAAAAAGGCTACACAACTTGTTCAAGTCGTGCCACTGGAAAACTGACACTAGACAGCCTGAGTCAGAAGTGGTCCTCTTAACAATCATAGGACTCGACCTCCCCATCCAGAGAGAGACTGTGATAGATTCGGAAGTTTCATGGCTAAGAAAAAGGTTGTATCCCTGACAGAAACAGAGAAGATGCCAAGTGTTGTTTTGAGGGAAAAGCTAAGGAGTTGGATATTAGATCTATTAACTCCAGTGGGCAGCCCTACGGAAGAGCAGGGAGAGGTAGGGCCTGGCTAGCAGTGAGAGTAAGAGCACTCCTCCATGTAAGGCACGGAAGTAGATGAGACCTCAAAGCAGAAAATGTTAGAGAGACAAGAAATTGACAAGGACTCCCTCTGAATAGATAATTAAGGTGAGAATGAGGGAGAGGCAGCTGTGAAGAAGTGAGGCAGAGCAGAACCAGAAAACACAGTGTCCCAGGGACAAAGGGTAGTTAGCCTGTCTCTCACCATGTTAAGGACATGATGGTGAATACACTGAGTAGCAATGTGCTGCTTTGTGATGTTAGCAAATTGAAATCAGTGTTACATTGAACCACCATGAGCGCAGGTGATGGGTTTGACTCAACTTTTCATGATTGACGTATGTGAGTCACTACGTATTATAATAAAACAGCATTTCCAAAAATTTTAATTTTCAGTGTTCCCTGAAGTATGGAAAAAATGTAAAATACATTGAAACAGAAACATATTATTGGCTTTGTAAATAATCACAATGATCTGAATATGAAAGAATGCTGGAAAAATCACTTCTTAAATTCAGGGGGAAAATACTTAAGGGCTTAAAAAACTTACAGAGAGATAGCTACAATTTTGACAAAATAATGGATATTAGTAATGCAAATATCTACTGATCCCTAACGTGAGACAAATTGAAAAAATAAAACTGTAGTCTAATAAGAAAGAAGTAGAAGCCCTTTGCTTGGTTAAATCAGTGGCAATAAAAGGTCTTTTAGTGAAGTATTGTTGTTAATGGAAGAATGACTATATCGCACACATTTAGTATTTTTCAAAAAAATTAGAGTAAATCTTACTACTTAATACACAATCTTTGAGTTGAAAAGGCCGTTCAGGCTAAATCACCACACCATATATTGCAGCAGAATTCCCTTCTACAACATCCCTAACAGATGGTCATTCAATAGTGCAGATCATGGTCTTTATTAATTATAGAAAGTTCTTAATATTGAGTTTAAAGCCTCTCCCCTATAAGATGGATCAAATTCTTCCTTTGAGACAAATAAAACAAGTTTGGACCAAAATAGTTAGCCTGTCTCTCATTAATCTTCTCTGCCGGCATATTCCTCATTCTTCCATTAGACCCCCTAGTATGTATTTTCAGACCCTCCCTGTTCCCTCCCTTCATTATTTGTGTGCACTACAGCTTAGCAACTGACCCTTAAAATGTGACAGTCAAATTTTAACACAATACTCTACCTATGTCCTCACCATTACAGTTGTTAGAATATAATTACAAACCTTGATTGAGAGTGTCTTGCAAGACACTGAGGATTTAAACAGGCATAAAACGTGGTGCTTAGAGCTCAGATCTTCTGGACAATATCTGCAGTGTAAGACTATGTTGAGTTTTTGGCCGCCATGTGGCATTTTGGTTTTATAGCAAATTCACAGTTAATTGATTTGTCCATTTTTATTTTTTGTTTTCACAAAACCTGCTATCAAAAAGGTTATGTATGTTATATCTTATTATTGTAAAATTGACCTTTTGAAGTTGACAATAGAAACTAAGATATTTCATGTCATTTTACAGCTAGTTGTCCAGACTAAAAAATCATTTAGAACCTTTCATCTTTTACCTCGAGTTTCGTAAATTGTAAATTTGTAAATTTTATAAACATGGCTTTAATGTTTATGTCCAAATCATTGATATAATTTTTCAACCAAAAATTCAAGAACAAAACACTGGCATGCCTGGAGAAATTTCCTGCCAGGTAGACCTCCCTTGATTTATATCCTTTCGTGAGATTGTCCAACTACCTAGAAAAGTCATGGGTTTGTAGCATCAGCCATCCCACATGTCTCTATCTTGTTATAAGTTTCTTTAGATAGGATTTATCCACTAATAAAAATTACCAAGTGTTTATTTGTGCTGTTTATAGTTACTTGTATGAAAAGAAGAAAAAGATGAACTGTAGAGATAACTAACTGATCAGAAAGCCAAAGAAGGAAACAACAGCAGAAACAGCAGGGCTCAGATAGTGAGGCACACCAGCAAATCATGTGCAAATGCTCATGAAAATGGAGAAATTCTGATCCCCTTCATAAATCCCCATGTTTCTCAGAAATATGTCTCCTCACTCCCCTACAAATATTGTAAAATAATTTGGGATGTGAGGAAGAGCACACTGTAAGTGCATATTACAAGATGCAGCAGGTGCAATGATCACAGAGATGGACATGTGCCTGGATCATGACATCTTCACGTATCCAGAAAGTATAAAGATCTCTCAAAATTCAACAATAGAAAAGCAAACTATTCAATTGTAAAATGGGTAAAAGACTTAGACACTTCATCAAAGAGAATAAGAGGATGTCAAATAAACACATCAAAAGATGTTTGAAATTATTTGCCATTAGAGAAATGCAAATTAAACCCAGAATGAGCTAATACTACATAGTTATTAGAATGTCTAAGATAAAAATTACTGATAATACAAGTGCTGGCTAGGGGGCAGAACACCTGGAACTTTCGTATATTGCTGGTAGAAATGGTGCAGACACTGTGGAAAACACTTGGGCATTTCATTATAAAGTTAAACATAGACTTACCATAGGACACAGTAATCCCTCCCCTCGTCTTTACCTCAGGGAAATAAAAATGTACGTTCAGACAAAAATCCTTTACATGAATGTTTATAGATTCTGCCATCACACTTAGACAAAACTGGAAAGAATCCAAATGTTCTTCAATGGGTGCATGAAACTGTGGTTCATTCATAAAAAGAAATACTGCACAACAATGAAAAGGAACAAACTAATGATACACACAACAACTTGATGAACCTCAAAGAAAGTATACTAGGTGAAAGAAGCCAGTGTCAAAAGATTAGATACTGTGAGACTCCATTTATTAAAAAGATAACTTATCATCACAGAGGACAGATCAGTGGCTGTCAGAGATTAGCTGTAGGGGGAGGAGGTGATTACAAACAGATAACACGAAGAAATGTTGGAGGTAAGAGAACTATTCTGTATCCTTATTGAGGTAGTGGTTACCTGTGTCAGAACGCACAGAACTTCATACCAAAAGATAAAAATCAATTTGACCACATGCTAATTTGAATTTTTGCTAAAGTAAAAAGACATATTCAAGGACACTTCATTCATGTTTCCTTATCTATAAAATTGGAGTTTTAATCTTATTTTATAGGATACAATGAAATAACAGGCAAAACTGTTTATCAAGATGGTTTCTGCATTGAGTAGTCAAGATTCGTCAGGCATAAGGTAGGGAACAAAGGTAAATGCATGTGTTTTCATTTTACAAGTTTAATTAATGATGCAGTCCCCCATGAGAACTGGCTTTAGTTGAGTATTATTCTTTGAAAGGGGTTCCTTTCCTGGACTGACTACCAGAATCTTACTCCAAAATGTCTGTTGAGTCAACTCCAGGTGATTTTCTTCTGTTTTTGTTTGATTTCTATGTTACCCTTTGATTCACTTCAGTATGTCCCATGCTAACAGGTCAACCATGCACTGATTTACAAATTTTAAATCAATGGTCAACCATGTACTCATTTACACATTTTAAAGCTTTTCACATTTCTATGTGAAAATAGCCCAAAGTTTGGTTCTTAAAATAGAGTATGCAAAATCATCTGTCTATAACTCCAGCAACTGTTTGAACCAATGCTTGAAGTTTAGAAATTCCAACTCACCTCTAATGAAGGCCGTGAAAATTGACTTCTTTCCTTTTCCCACTGCCTTTGGGCAGTATGGTCTTGGAGACACTTTAAATCTCCCTGACTTTTGGAGAGAAGAGAATAAATTCTTAATTGGGAACTATCTCAAAAGTATTCTTCCAGAGATAACAAACACATACACACAGCATTATCTCCAAAAAAGGAGTTACTGTTTAAGATGGAGGAATGAAGCTGCTTTGTAATATCTTTCACCTAATATCTAAAAAGAAATATTAAGTATTTCTGAAATTGTAAAAGAAAAAGCTTACTGCCAGATTCCAGGCAAAGTGAGGGACACAGCCTGGTGTCATTAACTTTAATAAACAGAAAGGAAAGTGGCAGAAGATTGCATGCCACCATAGGAGAGCATGGCCCAGCTTCTAATTTCACCCTTACCCCTTAAGAAGCTATACTGACCCATAAACAAAATCCAGAGAATTCTCACTAACATAACTTCACAGACACACACACACACACACACACACACACACACACACACACCATCCTCTCAGGCTACAGGAGAGTGAACAAAACAAACTGTTGTGGTAGTGATGGGTAGAGCAATAAACTGAAGCTAGGCTAGTCCAGGTTTGAGAACTTGTGAGAATGACTATTCAGACTCTGCTTAAGTTACTTTCCCTTGTTTCACTGTCAAATCAGCAAACAGTGCAAATGTTTAAGGTTTCAAGGGGATGGTGATAGAATGGCAATGCTTTCTTTAACTCCTTAAAGAGAGTCACCTAAAGTCCAATGGTACCAGTATCTTAAAGAGAGCAAAGAATCTGCTGGATAGAGGAGTAAAAAACCATTGCCAACACTAAGTGGGAATGAGACTTTTTTTAAAAAAAATAATAAGTGGTATGACAACTAGGCCAAGGGAGAAGAAAATAAAATATGTAAATAATAAAGAACCTAACTTAGAAAAAACAAAGCAAACAAGAAACAAAAGGAAAAATTTCAGAAGACCTTTGAATAACACAACACTTTAACACCAACCACTTGAATTTGACAAAATAAAGGCACAAAGATTAGACTATAAAGAACACTATAATATGAAAAGGGAAAAATACAATTCTCAGAAAATAAAATGAGCACCAGAACAATGTCATTAAAAATAAGCAAGTTAAGAACAACAAAGACAAATAAATAAATGACACTGACAGAGCAAGAAACAAAATCAACTTATTTACATTTAGAAAAAGATTATGATCCTCACAGCCACGCAAAGGAAGATGGGGTGCTTAAAGGATCATAGAGAAACTACCAATGTAGAAGACCAAAATAAGGCCCCGACAAATGCAGAATTGGTGCCCTAGAAGAAAAAATAACAAATGGAGGAATAAAAATGTTACAAAGGTATAGTACCAGACAATATCCCTGAAATGAAAAACTAGACATGGACAGTGACTGAACATGAAAATTAGGTATAGAACTCTTTACATTGATGTATGTCTCTGTTAAACTGAATTTCAAGAATGAAAAAATAATTATTCAGGCTTCAGAAAAAAATAATTTCACCTCCATGGGGCAGGGGAGGGGAATAAGACAGACCACAAACTTCTGCATAACAACATTTCATGCTCAACCATAAATGACAGTCGTCTGCAGTGTGATATCCAATATTATAGCCACTAGCTGCATATGGTCTTTGAGCATTTGAAATTTAGCAAGTTCAAACTGAGATGTTCTGTAAGAGTAAAATACATGCTGGAAGTTGAAGACTTACTATGGAAAAGAAAAAAGAATTTTAAAATTTCATTAATAATGTTTTATGTTGACTACATGTTAAAACGATATTTCAACATATTGGGTTAAATCAAATACATTAGAATAAATTTTACCTGTTCTACACATTATTTTTAATGTGGGTACTAAACATTGATCTACATAGTTCTTTAGGAAAGAATATAATAGCCACTCAAGATGTTTTAAAGTAATTTGTAACAACATACTTTTTTTATATAAAAAAGGAAATTAAGCTCTTATAAACCTTTATTGAAGAAATTACTTGATGAAATCCAAAAAAGGATCAAAATAAAGGACTCAAAAGTGGAAAAGTCATGGTGAAGAGGGCTCTGCATCCATTTAAATACAATACGAAAAATGTGGGAATTGTGGTTACAAAGCAGATTATAAATATGATAAACCTTGATAACATAAAACGTAATGACATAATAGAGGTCAACAAACTCTGCCTGAAAGGGGCCAAATACTAAGTATTTTAGACTTTGTGGGCTGTATGGTCTCTATCAAGACTATTTAATGTCACTGCTGTAGCTCAAAAGCAGGAATAGGCCATATATCAACAAAAAGGTGTGACTGTGTTATACTAAAACTTTGTTTACAAAAACAGGACCATATTGTCCCCATCAAGATTACTCAGTTTCACTGCTGTAGCTCAAAAGCAAGAATAGACAACACATAAACAAATGTGCATGAGCAATTGGGCAAGTCACAATAAAACTTTATTTATAAAAACAGGCAGCTGGCCAGATATGGTTGTAGTTTCCTAACCCTATACCAGAGGGAAGGGAAAAGAAATGTGATATAAAATCCCCATCTTCATAGTGGGTATTTAAAAACTATAAAATAAAATTGAAATACATATTGTTTTTAAAACACATAAAATCCATTTCAAAATTTGCCCAATATATTTTTCTTTTAAAAAGGATGTTTTACAGAAAATATGATCTTTGGGGATTAAGCCACCAGTCTGAAATTCAGTTACTTCCTCAGTTTCACCTAAGTTTATTTTCTTGATCACTTCAATTCAAATAGCAACGAAATAATTTTTACTTTAAAAAATTACTCATAGATTATTTTCCATGCCACAAGATTAATGTATTCTTTCACTGTTGCTTTTTTTAATCTTTCTGTAAATAGTTTGGTAACTAGATACCCCAAAATGGGTATGATTAATTTTTTTAAATGTCATTGAAAAATACTCTTGCCCATTAATTTCACTTGGAACTGAATAAAAGTCATCGTGCAAAATAAGCAATTGTGTTAGAATTTCAATCTGACACGTTAGGTTCAGTGTTCTCCAGATTTGACCCATCAGAACCCTCTCTACTTTTTCTCTGAGTACCCTTCTGTTTTTCTTTATGTCATTAACTATACTTCCAAATAAGCCACTATTTTTGTTTTTTCAGCTTAGGCTCTTTGGTCAGTTCAGGTCAACTATCCTTATACTATGTGATTCCCTTTCATATCGTCTGACCCTAAAAATATATCCCTGCAAAAGTGAACAATGTGTTTCTCTTTCTGAGTCCTTTTGACAGGTATCTCACTCCTCGAGTAAAGAATTATAACTAATGGAATTTCCGGCATGAAAATCCTTTCGTCAAGCCACTGTGTCCAGGCACCTTTTCTGCTCCAGGTTTTCTCCTGTAGCTAGAAAGGAGATCATCCAGTCTCTGTAGTTGGAGCACTGTCCACAGAACCAATGTACAAACAAAAGGGACTTCCCAGTTGTCTGAGAAAAGCAACAACTAAAGCTTTTATAAGAAAGTTCCAGGAACTCATATAACTCCGGTGTCTTTTACAAGGTAGATTCATTTCTAAAACAATAAATCTTTGCCTGATACTTGTTCAAACATGAACTCAAACCATCTGAATCCTTTATCAGATACTATCTTTCAGTATCATTTTTTTCTTGATACTTGAAAAATCTTACTTCAGTTCTATGAATGGCTATAACACCCTAAGCAAAATTACCAATCATTCATTAAATGCCAACCATTTAAATTTTAATATTTTTAATAACGTCTACTATGCATTTGAACATTAATCTAAATATAATAGTTCATGCCTAAAAAGAAGAAAATTTGTTTCACCCGAATAATCTAAATTATCCCTCATAAGAAATCTCATCTCAATAACCATCCATTTTCTGAAAATCATTATCACTGTAATGCAGCTAGTTTATTGCAAAAAAGAAAAATGAAGTTTCTTACACTGTGCTAGTTATGGCTAGTTTCTTCTGACCTCATCATGGCTCTTTGGCTGTGCCAACTTCGTGGCAATGTAAATTGTTAGGTAATTTTTATGATAGGCATATTTTACTCAAGGGCCATTGAACATATAAAAATAATTTTTTCTTGAAGAGAAGAACCTATTCTGGACTTCAGATAAGATAATTCTCCTGTGCTCCTTTAATGGTAAGGTGCGTCATCAAACCCGAAGTGCCAAACCCTCCGGGTCTCTACAGAAATAGTCATTTTGTTTGTTCAGCTGCCCATAACCCCACTTATCTCAGCCCCACGCATGCTGGGTATATTTAGTAAGCTCTCAAGTTGCTTATCTTTCTTTAGCATATTCTTTAATAATCCTAAGTAACAAACTTCTACTGCTCTCAAAGTTTATTCCCATTCTGCTTGTAGTCAGTGAGTCTTGTGGTTTGAGATCTGTTCACCCACGCTTTGACTCAGACGAGGTTATCGCTACTCCACATAATTCCATTTAAGGAATTTAGCTAAGAGATGAGATCATATTGGCAATGCAGAAATAACTAGGTGTCTGTATCCACAACGATAAGTATTGTGGTAATAACTCGCAGATAGTATGAATGCCAGGATGGCTGCATCAGCGGAGCCCATTGCTTGGCTACAGTGTGTCTTGATTCTTAACGTGTTGGTCAGTGACGAAGAGAAGAGTAAGGGCCATGATGCATTTGTATCAGTATGTCCAAAATATTGGTAGGTGCTTTCGGGATTCCAAAGAAAAGGGATATAGTAAACCCTCAGTTTTTGTTCCAGGAAGATAAGGAGAAGATTGCTGTATTTTGTTTCTGTTTTTTGTTCCTGTTTTTTGTTTTGTTTCATTTTGGTCAACTATGAATAAGGAACAAAACAAAAAGGAAGGCCAGTGTTTAAACAGCAACATCTGAGATCTAGATTCAATTGTGGAAGGATTTTTAAGGCATTCAGTTAAATATAGACATGATTTACTGGGTGAGGACCCCACATAGCAAGGTCTTAAGAAGACCCTGCACAGTCATTAGAAAACAACTACTTATTTTGGACTTACAAATAATTGCTTTTAAAATCATAATCAAGGGTACAGAAACTTCATTATGTCTCCTTCATTAATATTGACAGGATAAGTTTGGTTATAAGTGTGGTCTCTGGAGCCAGACTAGCTGAGCTCAAATCCTAGCTCTGCCACTTATGAGCTTGGTCAAGTTGGCCTTTTGGTGACTCAGTTTCACTATCTGTGCAAGTATCTACCTCAAAAGCTTGTTGTACAAATGGAATGTGTGAATTTCATGTGTCTGCCTCATATTAGAACTATCTGTAATTGCTGTTATTATTTTCATTGCACATCTCATATTTCACTTATCAGGATAAAATTCTTTGTTTATATTTGATCTTCTTAATATCTTTATAGATGTAGCCTACTATGGAAACCTGGCATAAAGGGAAAAACAGGTGGATTATTAAATTCCATTATTCCTTATTTCTTCACTCACTTTGTGTTTATTCATTCATTTATATATGTATGATGATATATATTATATATATATATATATATATATATAAAATGGATATATATATGTGTGTGTATATGTGTATATATAAAATGTATCTATATGGAGGCTGGGGCAGAGGGGTGTTGAAAGGGACAGATGAGTTGACTCTTGAAAGAAGAGTAAGACCACTCAATGCAGGAGGAATTATATATATACACACATATATGTGTGTGTGTGTGTATATGTATATATACACACACACATATATACACATACAGAATGCAGGTCCCCGAGGACACAAAGATAAATAAAATATAATCTTCAGGGAAGAAAAGAGAGTCATGTACATTACTAAGCAGACCAATGTCACAAGCCTTGTGGTAGAAGAATGAACAGTGCACAGAGGAGGTAAGAATGAGGGAAAGATGAATTCCACCCTGGAGAAAGATTAGGAAAAGCTCCATTGAGGAAGGGATGCTTGAGCTGAGTACTGAAAGATGAGCAAGGTTCCCCTGGGGTCTGGGTTGGTTTGAGGACAGAGCATGATATGTAAAAGAGGACATGAGGACAACCTCAAGGGGTAAAAAGTAAAACAGAGACCCTCCAGCAACCTAGTGGACAAAAATGACACAGATTCTTTCACATGCTGGATAAAAGCTGAGTTTCAATGTCCAGGTAAGAAAAGAAAATGGACACAGCCCATGTGAGGTAGAGACCTGGAACCCAGACCCCTGCACTTAGCCAGGCCCATCTATGAAAGAGGAACTATAGATACTCTACCAAAAGCCCAGAGAAGTAATAAAGAAGCTTACTATCTGCCTGGAACTCAGTGTGGGGAAAAAAATGAAAACCACAAACTTCAGGCACACATGCGTATGAGGACCCATTTTATATTTTCCCAATGGTATCAAAATCCCAAGCTAAGACATTACCATAAAACCAGTCTAGGACCCATGAAACCACTGGCAAACTGGCAAAACTGGTATTTCTACTACCTAGGGCACTACTTCCATGGCGGAACAATCAACCCTGACTGAAGATGATCCCACAGTAAAATGAACAAAACTAAAACATATACATGGAGACACACTAGGAAACAATCCACCATCAGGAGAGTCAGTAAACATAACAAATGGGGAATTCACATCACAAAAACTAGATATAATAGGCCTGAGCACGACTGATAAGGTTTAAATCACCAAGGAGATAAAAGAAGGAATAGAAACAACAACGAGAGAACAGGATGAAGCTGAAAGAGACCAAGAGCAGAGGTTACTGCAGCTTGGTCCATTTAGGTAAATAATTGAAACTCAGCATCTCTACAGTGGGTAGGTCGGGTGGGGAGTAGACGAGTATGGGGTAGTTGTGTGTATTGGTGGTGGGGTATGGGAAAGAACGGAAAAGATGCGTGAAAAGATAAGTCCTGAAAGGTAGACAGGATTGAGTTATGGAAGGTTCTGGATGCCATCCAAAAAAAGTTTAACTTTATCCCTTAACTCATGATCTAATTGCTTCCCAAGGCCTTAGCAAGGGGAAGATTTTGAAAAGTTTTGACCAAGAAAGTAATGAACAGATTTGTTTTAGAGTGTTCTTCTTGCCAGTAATTGCAGAATGATTGAAAGGAGACAAGAATGGAGGAATAGAGACCACTCAGAGATTTTTATAGTAGACCAAATGTCTTTAGTTTCAAGCTGCATTTACAGGCCGAGGAGCATTCATATACACTTACCAGAGTTCCAAACTTTGATTGCCCTGCAAACACCAGCAGAATCCCAGAAACAGAAGGACTTTTCCCAGCTTTAACACACATGGAGTATTTATGCTGTCAGATGGTGGAAATGTTGGGGATCCAGAGATGAACAAAATGTGAGCTCTTTGTCTTTCTCCTCCAAATGCCCATAAACTAGCAGGAGAATCAGACATGTAAATAAATAATCCTTACACACTGTGATGTGTGTAAGAGGGGTATGAACAGATGTGAGGAGGCTGGGGCAGAGGGATGCTGACAAAGGCATTACAGAAAAAGGGTCATTTGAGTTGAATCTTGAAGGAAGAATAAGAACATTCAATGCAGGAGAACTTTTGTAACTGCCAGGACTCATAAATGTGACATTAATATGATGAAATTTCAGGAAAGGCTTCCCGCAAACTTCATCTCTTGATGATATCCTGTCATATGAATCATCATGTGCAATAAGCGAAGAATAAAACTTGATCCTCAGGGAGTTTTTAATGTAATAATAGTAAGTAGGTGTTTAATTAGAGTCTGGGGTGCTCCTGGGTTCATGTAAAGGTAAGACACAGAAGGACAGGGGAATACACAGAAATCAGATTAATATTCAAGATAGCCCTGCCACATGTGCTGTGGCCTCAAGAGGCAATTGGAGTTCAGAGAAGGAACAGCTAATTTGAAACTTAGGAAATGTGCCAAGGCAGAGCTGGGCTGGGGTGGAAAAGAGGCATTTGGAGAGGGGGACGAAGCTTATAGATTTGAGGACCGGATGGGAACTTAGAGATATTGGAGTCTGTCCTCCACATCCACATCTTAGCCCTGGTAAAGACAGCCAGATAGGTACAGATCCAGCTTGGACCACAGGGAAGGCTGTGAGGACACAGGATGCCATTTATGTCAAGAAATGGAGGCAAGCAGGAAGACTCCGAGAAATATAAAACCGTGAATAATGAGCACTTCCTTTGACAAGCCGGGCCAGTGTTACAATTTTATTAGGTACATAATTCTTGTCCATTAAAGTGTCCATTCTCTTGGTGACCTGGGAGACCCTAGGGGAGCAGATTATTGTTAAGAATGTACTATTTTCTTAAACAACTGGTATTAATTGTATCTTCCCATTAACAAGTACATTAGAGTTAGTGGAACTTAAATTGCTTTCTCTTCGTGAGGAAGCTAACCTCTTGGTTGTAAATGATCTATCTTTGATTAGACATCAAATCTTGGCCATTAAATTAGAAGATTACTATTCCAGCATCATACAGTTTCATGCAAATATGTAAAAATACGTTGAGTTCTGAGGAAGAACAGCCATACACAAATAAATTCTAGGTGTGGAATGAAGTCAAGCCAGTCAACAACTCTCAGTTTCATGCAGGATCTGGATCCCTCAGGCAAAAGCTTGGTACCATCTGTTTTTATAAATAAAGTTGCATTGGATCACAGCCATACCGAATCATTTATGTATTGTCTATGACTACTTCCTGTTACAATGGCAGAGTTGAGTAGTTGTGAAAGAGACCAATGGCTTGCAGAGCATAAAATATTTGCTATCTGGCCATTTACCAAAAGAGTTTGCCCACACCGAGTTACTCTGAGTTTTTTTGCCTTCAGAATGTGATTAGGAATATTTTTCGATCCTCCCTATTTTCTAGCCAATAAAAATTTATTGAGGACCTACTATGTGGGAGGCATTGAAGTAGACACTGCAGGAGAGGAGTACAAAGATGAATAAGACAAGGCTCCTGCCAAGAACATTTTAAGGGCTGAGAAAGAGGTAACATGGGTAATTTCGAGGTATGTTAAATACTGCGAAAAAAGTATGCTCTGACATTATGAAGGCAAAATAAGAGGAGAAGTTACGGGAAACTGGAGAAGGCATTCTGTAGACACCAGACCATAGCCAAGTAACAAAGGATGAATAGAAGTTAGCCAGTGAAAGGACTGAAAGGAAACTGGGAGGATTGAAGAGACTGTTTTGGCAGTCAACAACCAAAATTTGATTCTCTTTGCATTTCTTCTGTAACAATCTTTACTGCGATAATGGATACCTACTAAAGGCTGTAAGAGGGTGGGGGATGTCTTGTACATTATGTAGTTTGCATAGTTTACTTCGTAATACTTGCTATTTAAGTACTAATGAAGAGGAAGGAAAGAATGAAAAGCTTTATTATACAACTTGTGTAAATTGAAGATTTTGTCTCCATGAAACTCTAGTCATATTTTAGAAGCCCTTTATAACTTACTGATAAATAGTTCTACTTGCAAAAAAATTGAAACATCATGTTTTTTTTTAATGTGTAAAAATCTGGACAATATCCGTTATTGAAATAATGGGTATAAAATAAAACTTTTTCTGTCTCATTTTTGGCTGCGCCCCCCCCCAAACCAATCCAATATAAAATAAAAAAAAACCGCTGGAAGAAATTATTTGTAAACTTGTCTACATGGTGTGAACTAAAGAGAACAAAGAAAGTTCTAAGCTCCTAAAGTACCTCTCCTGCCAGCCACTACAGAGCCTTGAATTCCGGTCATGAGAGACGCTGCTGTGGGTTAGCACAGTAAATTTCCAAAGGCCATTTACTGGGCAGGTGTGTACGGTTGGCACCTGAGAGGTATCACATGTTAATGTCTTTCCTTTCACCAAGAACACTAGCAGGAATTATTTTTCTCCCGACTCGCAAGTGAAAAGTAAAATGGAAGGGCCTAGGACAAAAGACCACAAATCTTGTCAGGGTTTAGGAGGCAGGAAAGATCCTGAGCATGAGACAGTACACTGGAAGATTTAAATGGCTAATATGTTCTAGAAATACAGCCACAGAACAAACAGAATAAACATGAAGACAAAGGGCTTGTTTTTCCAGATGTAGGTTCTGTGAATGTGTGTGTCTGTGGGTTTGTGCATTTGTGTCTCTGTTTGACAGAGGCAGGGGTGGCAGGGGGTAGGAAGGTGGGATAGTACCAAAAAGGGGAAAGAACAGCAGGGCAGGGTTTATCAGAGATAAACTTTCCCACATTCCAATGGGAAAGAAATATTTTACCAGTGGAAAGAAAATATCCCTAGGGCTGCATTGTCTGACGCGGTGGCCACTGGCCGCATGGAGTTATCTAAACTGAAATGAATTAAGGCTTAAAAAAATTAAAATAAAACTACCACATGATCCAGCAATCCCATTTCTGAGTATTTATCCAAAGAAAATAAAATCACTGTCTCAAAAAGCTATCTGCACCCTCATGTTCACTGCAGTATTATTCATAATAGCCAGGACATGAACGCAACCTAAGTGTCCATCGTCAGACGAATGGACAAAAAAAATGTGGTATATATACACAATGGAGTATATACACAATACTCAGCCATAGAAAAGAAGGAAAGCCTGACATTTGTGACAACATGGATGAAGGCATTATGCTAAGTCAAATAAGTCAGACAGAGAAAGACAATGATCGCTTATATGTGAAGTCTTAACAAAAAACTCATTAATACAGAGAACAGATTGGTGGTGGACAGAGGCATTGGAGTGTGTGTAGGAGAGGGGGGCAAGAAACTGGGTGAAAGTGGTCAAAAGGTACAAACTTCTAGTTATAAGATGAATAAGTCCTGAGGATGTAATGTATAGCATGACTGTACTTAACAATGCGGTATTGTATATTTGAAAGTTGCTAAGAGAGTAGATTTTAAAAATTCTCATCACAAGAAAAAAAATGGATGGATATTAGCTGAACTTATTGTAGTAATCATTTTACAATACATACATATATCAAATCATTATGTTATACACCTAAAACTAATACAATGGTATATGTCAATTATATTTCAATTTTTAAAAATAAATTTAAAAAATTAAATATTCAATTTCTCAATCACATTAGCCAGAGTTCAAGTGGTTGATAGTCACATGTAGCTAATGGCTACCATATTGGATTGTGTAGATATGGAAGAGTTTCATCATTATAGAAAGTTCTATTGGACAATGCTAGCCAACCATTTTTGACACTGAGAAAACAACTCCTGCTTTTTCTATGTGACTAGATTCTTAATATTCTAATCCTAAGTGAAATTGAGCTTTTGTAAAGTATGAAGGTATGTGATATCAGAAGCTTGTAAGAACAGGATATTATTCCTAATTATAAAGACAGGTCATGTTCTCTTCAAACTTTATTTTTAAACGGTCTTATTTGGGCCAAAAGACAGGCAGAAATCCAGAGTTGCAAAACTTTTTCCTATGTCTTTCAGATTGCTAGCAAACCATAAAAATTCAGTACTGGGGATTTAATATGTTAAGTTAGTGACCTCACACATTTAACTTTTTCTCAGAAGTTTTCATGGTTTCTTCACTAAACACAGTGTATTTCTTTGCATCACATTCTTTCCCCATATTTGTAATTTTCACTTCCCTTTTCCATGATACATATTTTAATATATTAAGGCTGTGCCATTTGCTGACATGGATCAATATTAGTGTGAGTATTGAAGAAGACAACTTTAAGGAACATTTTTGGAATTCTCTCATCTCAGAGGCTGAAAAAAACCTAGAGACTTTGTTATTCGCTTGGAACAAAAAACAAGTATGAATTTTGAATATGTTAGATTTCACTATACTGCTCTTCTTCCCCTATAAAGAACAAGATGAATAAATCTTTGTCAGAATTTAAATTGTTTTCTAACTGCTTCTTCTGGAAAGACTTGGAGGACTGAGTCATCAAGAACCACATTCACTGTCTAGTGAAGACATGTTCCAATCTCAGAAATTTTATCTAGTGTCTAACCAAAATACAGTATTTAATATGCCTGGAGTAGGAAAAAAAAATCTGTATTTAACTTGCAGATTCTCATTAAGATTTAAAATTTTTTTTCAGTGGATTATAAGGAGACTAAAAAGATATCATCCCTTTACACGCAATATGGCCACCAACAGGGCAATACCTCGATCCCATCCTGGAGCAGTGAAGCCCATAGGGAAATAACCTTGCAGGGTCATTCTGTATATATGCTTATATGATGTTTACTGTGGCTACCACTACATGATTCTGATAAGTAGACTTCTGAATATAAATTATTGTGATAAAGAATGTTATTTTTCATATATACAGAATTTATATTTTTAACTCTTAGGAACCTCCTTAAAATGGAACAAGGTCATTAATACACCCTACACACCCTACACACACACACACAGTGTTTCTTACAATTAAAGAAAGACTTAGAGAAACTGAATTTAGAAGACGAATTGACAGTGTTCAATAATTTAGGGAATGTTATTCCTTTTCTAAAATCTACTACAGTCTTCTTATAATTTTTCCAAATATAATATTGGTATAAATAAACCACATAGGATATTAGAATTTAGAGAAGGGAAAGAGGAACAAACGTTTAGACTGAATTGGACAGTGAAGTTAATTTCTGGGAAGGGAAACATTGCAAGAAATTCAAGATGGAGTCAGCAGTGAGAGAAAGAAGTAGTAGGAATGAGCCTAAACCAGAAAGAGTAAGGATGTACATGTTACAGTCAGTGCTTTTCAGACTTTAAAGTGCATAGGAATCACATCTTGTCCATATGCAGCTTTTGATGGAATAAAGCTGGATTAGGACCCGAGATTCTGTATTTATACCAGACTCCTAAGTAACGTGATGCTGTGCTTTCCATACACCACATTTTGAGTAACAAAGCTGTGTTGACTCAATTGCCATTATCAGAAAATAACTCACATTTATACTGATGCTTTGTTATCTAAGACTGGCCTCCACGTGTTTTATTTCATTTGATCATAAACGAATGAAATAGGATTCTGTGAAATATCTGGTCTTATAGATCATCTCAAAACTTCTACACTTGTCTTTCCCAAACTGGATGGGATTAGATACACCAGTGATAAAGATGACCCATGCTCAAAGAAGTCTGGAAAACCCTGAGTTAAGCACAACTACAAGACTCTAAGAGCCTTTAATACAAATGTACACTATGACTCTTGGAGGGAATTGACTACACATAATGCTTTTGTCATAGTAAACCTTTAACACCCCCTGCAAAAGCTTCCCTCTACTGAGAACAGTGAGTTTTTTAATACCAGTTCTGAGGTCTCATTGGTTCTTAAGTTCATAGATACTACTTTGGACAGTGTAATCGGTGACTTATAGTTAGGTGTAAGTCACTCATAAGACTTTTTTTCAAAGGTGACCAAGACATCAGGTTAGAAATAATGATCTCCTTAACATCAGTGAGTCAGATGGGGCTGAGTAAAGAATGGCTATTATAGAAAACACCAGAAAGAGCACCATTTATTGAAGAGACTTTCCTTTCCCCACTGAGTCTTGACTCCCTTGTCAAATGTGATTTGACCGCCTACACAAGTGTTTATTTCTGGACTCTTTCCATTCTGTTTCATTGCTCTATGTGTCTATTTTTACACCAGTACCATACTGTTTTGATTACTATAGCTTTGTCTGATAGTTTGGTATCAGGAAGTGTGATACCTCCAGCTTTGTTTTTCGCTTGGATTGCTTTGGCTACTCAAGGTCTTTGGTTCCATAAAAATTTTAGGGTTATTTTTTTCTATTTCTGTGGGGGGAAAAAACGTATTGGAATTTTGATAGAGATGTCACTGAATCTACAGATGACTTTGGGTAGTATGCACATTTTAACATGTTAATTCTTCTGATCTGTGAACATGAATCCCAGTCAGTTACCCAAATCACCTCTTCTCTATAATAGGAATCAGTGTCTTCCCCCCCAACCCCTTCTGAGTCCTATCTCTATAACAAGATTATTTCCAGGATAAAACCTATTCCCATAGTCAACTGTGAAGAAGGTTGTCTCCTACCAGCTGTTAGAACCACAGCAAAGGGTGGGAGAACATGTCCCTGGTAACCAAATTGGAAAGCAGAATGTATCTTCCCCACAGAAACAACACTACACGTATTTCAGCCACTTGGAGGTAGGATATGCTTGGGTGGGCTGATCTAGGAGTCCTCCTAAGGATCATAGAGGATATGTAGTAAGAAACGGAAACTGCATTTGCCCTTCCTAACAACGAGCTTGTAAACAAATGTTTAGATCAGACCTATTCTTCTGCTCTTCAAAGATTTTTTATGTGTCCTTTTTCCTATTGTTGTTTTTAATCAAATTGATACTGCATTTCCACAGGAAACTACTGAATATATGTTCTGAACACTTGCCTCCTGTGACCCAGGGCGTTGGGTAGAAAGAGCACAAGAGAAAGATGGAAAAGGGGTTTTCCTGAGGGTGTGGCAATAGTAATGACTCCTGCTACTTCCTTATTCTAACACTTTCCATCGGTGGGGTGGAGAAAGCTCACAGTCAGCCCTGGGGGAAGCCATCTTTATTCCGGGCCGCCCTTGGTGTAGTGATTGTTTTTTGTTTTCCTTTTGCCATAGTGCAAAGAAGGGAAATAAGAACATAGAGCAAGATAGGGTGTAGAACTGTAACTACAGGACAACAAGAAAGAGTCATCTGTAAAATAAATACAACCCATACTAAAATTAGTTCCCTAATGTATGCAAAAAAGAAGTCAAACTCAGCATATTTCTGTCTTTCTTTTTTTTTTTTTGTGGTCAGGTACTAAATGACTCTTCAATTATACAAAGCCAAAATAGAGAACGGAGAGAGGAGTAAAAAGAGTAGAGAGGAGTACAAAGAAAAGAATTAGTGTGAACATAAATTAGCTTTTCAATATGGGTAGTCTACATAGTATCTCAGTTCCCCAACAATGTTTGTTTTGTATTTTAATTCCATTAGTCCTTCTGACATTTTCTGTGGGAATGGCTAGAAGCCAACAGTTCCAGACTGTAAATCTGTCTTTTAAAGCAAAACACTCAAGTCCTTTCTGGGTCTCTCCACTCCTAAAAAGAGGAATCACTGAGATTTTTATATCTTGAGAGATTTCTCGAACCATTACACAGAGATTAAAAATCAGCAATTATATAACGGTATCCACGACTTTGAACAGAAGAGAAAGAAGCCACGCTGTTAATAAAACCATAGCCAAAACGGAATTATTGTTTAGTGTGCTGAAACATGCTACTTCTGAAATAGCATAATTCAGGTAATTTTGTGAAACAGGTTCGCTTATTTTTTTCTTCTTTTTAAAAAGAGGGATATACAGTGAGGAAGACATGAATTGCTATTCCATAAAATAGGCATAATTAGATTCACTGTATGTGGTATTATGAAAATTAAATTTTAAAAATTATAGGTAAAACACCGAAATTATTATCAGTAAAACACAGTGCCTGGAACATTTAAGGGATCAGTAAGACTTGCCTGTCCTGGTTTTTACCATTATTGCTGTTATTATCATTGTTATTATCATAGAAGTGGATCTGTGAGTGATGGAGACTGCTGGCATTTGAAGGACTGATCCAAATCCTTCAGAATGCTTACGTTGTATTTCATGGACCATGTACAGAAAATAGAATTATATTTCCATTTTTGTGTCAAAGTATAATTAGTTAATGCTAGACCCTCAAAAGAATCCTTAGGTTTTGTTATTATCCAAAATGAATTTCCATGCCAAATTCCTGGATGTGAATCATTGAGCCCCCACCAACTAATTTTATTCACTAATTAAATTATGGATATTGAATTATTTATAAATACAATGATATTACCTGCACCAGAAGCACCCTTTAAAGAAAAAAATATACGAGGAAAAAAAATGTGAAAGACTGAAATTCACGCAGTGTCCTTTCTAGCTCATGCTTCTGGGGTACCAATGCCTTTGTTTGCCTCTAACTAGGCTATTTCACAACATTTTGTATACAGATGTTAGTGAGAAGAAAATTGATTGTAATGCAGATAATTCCTGCTCATAAAAATGCAAATTGTGTTCTTGTGGATGTTGACCAGTTTTATCAGTTTTGCCTCTATTTGTAAATTCATTTCACATTCTTTATCTGACAGTAAATGTGCGATTCTCTTTTGAACTGCTTGTAATACCTATTGGTCCCTCATTAATTCCTGAGTTAAATAAAATGTTGGATACATGTTCATTTTATAATATATGAAATTCATAATGTTATCCTCATTGAAAGCTTATCCTTTCATTTCTATAATTTATATAACTCCCTAAGGAACACATGTGAACTTTAAACACATTGTTTTCCTTGCAAATTTTCTAGCCAAGGCCAGAATTATACCCTTCTTCCTGTGGCTTCTGAAGAGTTATGGTTAGAAAATCAGTCAGTCAAAGATGCCAGCCTAAGCTTACTGAATAAAGAGCAGTGCCCTGAGCATTTTCAAATAGCTTTTTCTATACTAGAAAAACTTGGAAAGCTTCTAAGGCAACATACAAATAAGTTAACCAAAAGGATAATATCTGTCTGGAGGGCTTCATGGAAGCCAGATTTCGGTTAAAGAGGACAGCAGTATTATCTCACTTCACAAGAATGTATTCAAGACCAACACACTTTGATGTTTTAAATTAAAATTTGATTCATGTTTTTCAAGACAGCAAAACATTAAAAACATTTTGATTATTCATATTGTATCTTTATAAGTTGTATTTTTAAAAATATAGAAATAGAACTGGTCAACTTTTCTCTAGGGAATATGTTTGCTAAAATTTCAGGCCTTTCTTTTTACCTACTTTAATCTTACATAATTACAGAACTGACTATTTAACAACTATAATCCCATTCCAGTTATGTAAGTAACATTTTACATAATTGAAATAATTATGTGGGAGGAATTTTGTCAACCCAACTATATAACCACTCATGTAGGTTATAGAATTATAAAGACATTTTAAAAATATTTCTATGTAAATGTGTAGTGTTCTAATAAAAGAGCTACCAAACTATAATCATATAAGTAGCTGGAAATTATAAATAATAACGATTTAATAAATATGATTAATGACGTTAGTGGGTGTTTAATACAAAAGGGAAGCAAGTATGAAAAATTAAGTGTATGTCATCAATGTGGAACATTTAATAAAAGATGACAGAAAACTAATGAGAGCTTTTTAGAATCAACTAAAATATCTAATTTTTAAAACTACCAATACTTTTTTTACTTCTAAGTATTCTTCACACATTGCCTGTTATTAATCTTATTAGAAGGTGAGATAATTTTGTCAAGCATTCATTGCCTCCCCTGCAAAGCCATCCCTGTTGCCCACAAGACAGAATAAGATGTTCTCTCCAACTTGTCCCCACGTGTATATTCTGTAAGTTCTCAGTAATTGTTGTTTAGCCAGGGGTCTATAAGTGTGATGTAATGGAAACAACAACATAGATATTAGAGTCAAATCAGATCTGAATTCCAAAATAACTGATTGCGAGTTGAGTAGTCATGCATGAGCAAATAAACACATGAACCTCGGCAAAATTCACATAACAATTGTTAGAGTATCTACTTACACCATAGAGTTATAGTATTATTGTATATGCTCAGATATACAATATTACAATTGTATATACAATTGTATATGCTCAGATATAAATCGTATTATAGCATTGTTATCAAGATCAAGAGAAATTATATAGGTTGCCTCTTGGAGCATCATAAGAACTCAATAAGGTTATATAAGCTTTTCCACCGCTTTCCTATGTCATAAATAAGCTATTTTTGTCTGTTTCATTATATATTTGCTATTTAGCATTATATATTTACTATTTGATGCTAGATTGATGTTGTAATAGAAAACTGGAAAAAACTGAAATTACAGATACCTTAGAAGGTGTTAGCATTTCCCACGCCATCCCCTCTTGTGTGGATAAGTCATCGTTAGTATTCACTTTTTCCTCAACTTGGCTAGAGATGCTGTTTTGACACCAGTGTTTGGGAAAAAATAAATAAATACATGCAAATGGTTGAGCAATTCATGACCCTTGCAAAATGTTCCTGGTATTTTGTCTTCATTATTTACAGAGAGAGACTAATGTCCAACCCTGCTCAACTGGGTGATGAAACTTTTGCCCAGGCAGAAACATCTAGTCCTGCCTGTTCACAAAGTTTGGCCAAGGCAGAGGGGCAGGGCTGCTCAGGGGACTGAGGCTTTGACACGTGTCAAAGTTACCAGGTCCTGCCCAACCATCTGGCTGGGTTTCTCACCACCCCAGCTCACACCTTCTCACACTGGCCAAACCACATTTCATCCAGTCTCTGAACCTGCCCCTGCTTTTTTCCCTGACACATCTTCTATGGCAACTGTATTTTCTCATGTTCTGGCTTGCATCCTTTGCAACTCAACCCAGTTCTCATCTTTTCTATAAAATCTTTCCTGGATCATCTCCTGTATTCTAGTACCCCACCTCCACCTCCCTAAAAAACACAAATAATTTCTTATAGGCCGTTCCTCTCTTGCAGGATTGAGAAACTACAGAAGGCCCAGTTAAATCCTAGTTCTAATAAAGAACTAATAACTTTTAGTATCGGTGCGTGCCGGATATTCCATGAGATGTATATGCCCTATGGGTTGTTGACCTGAAATTCAAATTTAATTGGGCACCCTGTGTTTTTATTTATTAATCAGAGCACCCCTACTCTCCCTCCTTGTGCTACAGTATCATGCTGTGTCACCCGTCTTGCATTATGCCATGGGTCATAGGTGTTCTTCCTGCTGCAGGCTCTTTGAGGGCAGGAAGTGTCACTGCACATCTGCCGCACCCTTCCTGATGCTGCAGCAGAGGGTCTTAAATATCTCTGAGAGCAGGAGCCGGGGTATTTCAGGTAGCAAATACCTATTAAACTTCTGCGGGGTCCCACACACTGCAGTCTCTTCTGAAGATACAACTTTAAACAAGACACAACCATTGTCATCAAGGAAATCCCAACTTATTCAGGAAAAGAGGCGTGTCATAAAGCAGTTTCAATCAGTATGCTAAGTTCCAAAATAGGTGGATGAGAACACAGGGGAAGGGCACCAAACCCAGTGTCCTGGGGGCAAAGGAGGAGAAGAAATAGCAGCTAGGCTATAATACCTAATCATGGTTATAGCATCATTATTCTACATCTAATAATACTATTAATAGTATTAACAATAATTATTATTAATAATGCTAGTAATAATTGTATACCTAGCAATTAACAGGACTTAACCAGGTGATGGCAGAGAGAGAAGGCATTCCAGGCGGAGAGAAAAGCATGAACCGACGCTTACCGTTATCGGCCTTAATGTATTTAATTAATGAATCAAATCTGCCTTTTAGTTCCAGCTTCTTCAGATCCATGGATGCCACTGTCTTTTGAGGCCTCAAGCCACTTCTTAACAGTTTTTCTCAAGGAACTCAGGGATGACAGCTCTTTTATCTCTTACCACATCAGCGCTAGGCTGATTTCTTCCCTCCTGGGTATAATCTAAGCATCTTCTTCAAAATTTAGAGCGGAAAGGGACCAGCTGCCTCAGCTCACCTCACCTTTCTACCATTCAGTCTCTCTCTGCTCCATCCAAGGTTCTTTCTTTTTTTCCCCCTCTCTGTTTACTTCTTCCATCTGTTGTGGCCCCACTGAAATTGAAGCCTGGAACCTTAGGTACTTTCTAATTCCACACATCCCCCATTCTGTATGTCCTACATAACCAACCATATGCCATGCAGCGGTGATGATAACATTTGTACGGCTCCAATTTGAAAAGTGCAAACACAGGAGAAAATCAAATCACATCCCAGGTGAAAGGGGCAAAAAGTGAAGGAAGTTCTCAAGTGAACCCTATTTATTTATTTATTTTTTATTATTTTTTTTAATTTATTGGGGTGACAATTGTTAGTAAAATTACATAGATTTCAGGTGTACAATTCTGTAATACATCATCTATAAATTACATAGTGTGTTCACCACCCAGAGTCAGTTCTCCTTCCATCACCATATATTTGATCCCCCTCACCCTCATCTCCCACCCTCCAACCCCCTTACCCTCTAGTAACCACTAAATTACGTTCCCCAGATTAATTTTGAAACCCCGTGGCCATCTTGTGGTTACTGATTGTTTTCTAATCCCCTCACCTTCCCCTTTACCCCCCCCCCCGCCCATCTAGCAACCCTCAGTTTTTCCTCTTTGTCTCCAAAACTGTTTCTGATTAGTTCATTCTCAAGTGAACCCTATTTAAATAAAGGTGCTTCTTAACCAATGTCCTTTGTATTAATCAGCTCTTCTTAGTCATTTTTTTGCAGCATTAGCTGTGCTCACATATAAAACAACCACTTCAGTAAACTATTGATGTAAGAATTTACCTTTTGTTCTAATTAAATCTTTAGTTACGGTGAGGTGGTAGAATTGAACAAATACGAATGGTAGCAGCGTACTAAGCAAAGTCAGGAATTTTAAGTACTATACAGAGTTTGTGATGACAGGGTATGTGTGATGGTTAATTTTATGTGTCAACTTGACAGCCATAAGGTGCCCAGATACTTGGTCAAACATTATTCTGGGTGCTTCTGTGGAGGTGTTTTCAGATGAAATTAAGATTTAAATCAGTAGACAGAAAAAGAGCCTATGGCCCTCCCTGCTGTGGGTGAGACTCATTCATTGAAGGCTCATTCATAATTAGAACATAAAGGCTGACCCTCCCAGAAGTAAGAGAAAACTCTTCCTACCTGAAAGTTATCAAATTGACACATCAGCTCCTTTGGTTCTCAAGCTTTCAGTCTCAGACTGGAAATACATTATCAGCTCTCCTGAGTCTCCAGCTTACTTACTGACTCACCCTGAAAATCTTGGAACTTGCCTGCCTTCATAGTCACATGAGCCAACTATATATAATTTATATATGTATATATTTCTCTGGAGATCCCTCACTAATGCAATATCACAAGAAATAAAGCAATCAGAAGCTACTTTGATTAGAATACATGAACCTGCCTTTAATTTGCCTTACAAATCTTTCATGATCCAGGTAAATCCCATCTTCCTGGGTAATTAGTTCACCCTCCACTACATGTGGATAATTTCATTCTTATACACCATTTCTTCATATTCAATGTCAAGGGTCTTTGGGGACTCTTTCTAGCTTATTTGATAGGAATGAATCCCCTACAAACACCCCATGAATGTTGGCCACATATGTACACAGAACAATGAAGCTGCCTAAGGGACTGTGTCATATTAGGGGCGGTCAGGAGACAGAAATATTTGTGAGCTGATATTCAGGAATAAAAAGGAAAAAAAATATCTAAGATAAAGCCAATTAATTCTTTCTCATAAGACCCTCTCATGTCCGGTAGTGTTATACAAAAGTAAAGATTTCAGAAGAAAGGAAAGCTTACAGGATATTGGGAGAGGGGATTATGGGAGAGCTTTGTGGGGACTTCAGGACATCAACGTGCTAACCATACAATGCTCAGCAGGGCTAGCTTCACAGATGTGCCAGTTGTGCAGTTGTGTAGGGTGTGCCTTCAGAAGGACCCTGTTGTGGCTTTAAAACTCTACTGTCACCATTTTGAAATTCTTAATAATTTTTAAATAGGGGGCCCCAAATTTTCATTTTGCATGTGGCCTTGCAAATTATGCAATTGGTCCTGACACTAAGTAAAGCTTTCTTTAACTTTGGCAAACAATTATAAATCAAAAGTAAATGTTTATTCGACTTTCCATCTATTGATTCGTCTGATGGCCTTATGCTTGGATCCAAGAATAATAGCAAACCAAATCGAGACCCTATACACCCATGCTCTGCCCAAGGATGAAAAGAACAAGAGGCAAGAATGACTTTAAGCAACAACCATCAGGAGCTCTGTATAGCTGGTCCTCTACAGAGCTTGAGAAGAGATACAAGTTTCTGTTAGCAGCTCTTACAAGAACTTGGGTACCTGATTCTAAACTCAAGGACTAGACCTCTAATAATGGGGTGACACTGGCCCCAGCCATGAAATGGCTTCAAAATCCCCATTCTAGAAACTGAGTAAAATAATTTGGCATCATTTTCAAAACCTTCCTTTGTCACCGTTCACCCTTGACAGACTTCACCTGGTGTAGGAAAAAGAAAATGCCAACAATCTGGTAGTACCTGCTATATAAAAGTAATCACCCTTACCTCCATTTAAGGCTTTAAGACAGACCGAATATTCTATTTCCATTTTTTATACACACACATCTGCATAAACACAAATGTGCATCACTGCATGAAGTGACAGAGCTTTCTATTTGTAGAGATATTTGTATTTAACATATTGTGGATAGATATGAAAAATGAAGGAGCTTGGATATGATTAATATCTTCCAAGAAGATATTTCTTTTGGTAGGACAGCTGAAGGCACTGCTACCCAATCTGACACATGGAGAGCCTGACCTGCTGGTCTGACCGTGCTCTGATCAGCTTCCAGAATGAAAGACAGCACCAACACCTCTGCTGACTCACAACTACCTTGAAGCGTTTGAGTTCCTCTCCTGTGGCAGAATCTCCTACTTGCACCCGCACACATTTCGCTCCATATACTCGCTCTCCTTCCATACTAAGTTCCAGGCAATCGGATTGTGTTAGTCACAGTTCTCCCCACAAAAAAGAAACAATATGAGCTATATATGTATATATACGTGTGTGTGTGTGTATATATATGTGTGTGTATATACGTGTGTGTGTGTATATATATATATGTGTGTGTGTGTATATATATATGTGTGTTGTGTGTGTGTGTGTGTGTGTATATATATGTGTGTGTATATACGTGTGTGTGTGTGTATATATACGTGTGTGTGTGTATATATATGTGTGTGTGTGTGTGTGTGTGTATATATATGTGTGTGTATATACGTGTGTGTGTGTATATATATGTGTGTGTATATACGTGTGTGTGTGTGTATATATATGTGTGTTTGTGTATGTGTGTGTGTGTGTGTATATATATGTGTGTGTATATACGTGTGTGTGTGTATATATATATATATGTGTGTGTGTATATATGTATGTGTGTTTGTGTGTGTGTGTGTGTGTGTGTATATATATGTGTGTGTATATACGTGTGTGTGTATATATATATGTGTGTGTGTGTGTGTGTGTGTGTGTGTGTATAAATAAAATGGAGAGAGACAGATTCATTGTAAGGAATTGTGTCATGTGATTATGCAGGCTGGTAAGTCCCAAGATCTGTCATCTGCAAGGTGGGCTCTCAGGAAAGCTAAAGGTGTAGTTCCTATCGAAGGCTAGCAGACTTGAGACCCAGAAAGAGCCAATCTTTCTGTTCTAGACTAAAGTCAGGATATAACTGATGTCGAAAGGCAGTCAGGCAGGAGGAGTTCCCTCTTACTTGTAGGAAAGTCTGGCTTTATGGTCTATCCAGGCCTTCAATTGATTAGATGAGGCCCACCCACACCCACCTTAGGGAGGACAATCTGCTTTACTCAGTCTACCAATTTACATGTAAATCTCATGCATAAACACCCTCAGGGACATGTCCAGAATGTTTGACCACATACCGTGTTTCCCCAAAAATAAGACCTAGCTGGACCATCAGCTCTAATGTGTCTTTTGGAGCAAAAATTAATATACGACCTGGTCTTATTTTAATATAATATAAGACTGGGTCTTTAATATAATATAATATAATACTGGGTATAATATAATATAATACTGGGTATAACATAATAATATAATATAATATAATACTGGGTCTTATATTAATTTTTGCTCCAAAAGACGCATTAGAGCTGATGGTCCAGCTAGGTCTTATTTTCAGGGAAACACGGTATGTAGGCACTCTGTGACCCAGTCAAGTTGACATAAAATTAAAATTAACCATCTCAGGGATGTAACTGGAAGCATTTGTGGAAGTTTCCAGCACAGACGGCCCACTTCTTTGGCCTCTCCTCTTTTCTGTCCCTTCCTTCTCTGGCTGCAGCCATCTTGGACCATGACAATGAGAGACATGCCTCAACAATGGCACAGGAATTTGAGGCGTTGCATATTTAATTGAGCAGAACCTTTTATCAGCCCAGAACTCCACATTCTAGTCTTGTACAGCAGAAAAGAAAGAAACTTCCACCTTATTTAAGCCACTGTTATTGGTGGTGGTGATTCTAATCCTAAATGATGGTGCTTCTTTTCTCCCATTTCACACTACAGGATAGAACTATGGGTTGGGCAGCAAATGAACTACAATACCTATGACTAGAAAGAGAGAAAAACCGTAAGACCTGTGTAGCCCACCAACCTTACTGTGAGTGTATTAATAAAACTTTGTACAAAACAGTAATTTTTTGTGCAGCCTTTCACAACATCACTTCATTTCTTTCCAAAAATAACCTTGTGAGGCAGAGGAAGCTCATGTTTTATCCTCGTTTTCTCTCTGAAAAATCTAGGACTGTCCCTCCTTGGATGACAATTTGGTTTTAACTGATTCTTCATATTAAGGCTAAGCAAAACCATGCAGGATCAAATGGACAATCTAACATCTTATTAAACAGAATGCTATCACATAAAAATACCTCTTTGTAAATGTAAATTAAGCCTTAAAGATATAATGGTAAAATTCTGTTTTAACATGATGGACACCAAAATGACTTTGCTAAATTTAAACTGCATTTCAGTGGAAACCTATGGTCACTGTGGAACAAAAGGATGTTGGACCTATTATCTGTTTGCTGTGATGGTTTCTGTATAAAGCAAGGAAACACTATTATTGGTGTCACAAAGCTTGTTAATATTAAATACCAGGAGAAATCCTAAAGGTGGGAGAACTCTAACTTTATTCAGCCCAGTGTTTTTCTTACTTATTTGAGCATGAAAGAGTGTTCTTCTTCTTTTTTTTTTTTTTTTTTAATACTTAACATTTCAAATACTGGTTTTGCAAGAGCACAGTTTCGGAAATGCTATCGCACATTCTACTTCCAGAGCACTTTCTTCTGACTAAACAAACTGCAGTGAAGGATGGCGCTGGGAGGGGCAGGATTACATAGATACACTGGCAGAGTCCTCTCCACACTAATTAGGACTGCCAGATTTATCCAATAAAAACATAGGATTCCCAGTTACAACTGAACTTCAGATAAACAGCATTTTTCTTTTTTTTTTAGAATAAGTATGTACCACGCAATGTTTGAGACATACTTATACCATATATATATACATATATATATATATATACACACACACACATATATACACACACACACATACACATACACATTACATATACATATGTATATGTAATGTGTATGTATATATATATGTATATATATATCATCGTTTATCTTATTTCTGAAATTTAATTTTAACTGGACATCTTGCATTTTGTCTAACAATGCTACCCCTGATCTATCCCCAGGAAAAAGGAGCTGCTGCTTCTCCTGGTTCATATTTCCAGACATATAATAGGGCTTAACAAATAGAAAGGCCCACAGGATTAAAATCACAAGTCTGGCCATCCTGCTTTATTAGCTTCTGGGCATGTCCATATCTTTAGCTTATTGGTGGTCTGTGCCCCTGCAACTCCTCTCCGCACCTTTTCCACCCTGCCCTGCGCTCTGGGAGATGGGCTGTATGGACCGCAGCAACTGGGCTCCTCTGGCTTTAAGCTGGGTTTGGCCAGTGCAAGCCACCAGCAGAAGATGGAAGGACAGGAAGAGAGAAAGACTAAGGTATTTATCCTCCTGGCTTTTCCCTGCCAGCCATGGGTAGGCTGTGGCCTCACTCTTCCACCTGAAGACCAGTTCTTGAGGGGTACAGTCTAGGGAAGCCTCTCATACAGACAGTTCCCACCAAGTCCTAGTACTATTTCCTCCCTTGAAGACACAAGCGAAAGTTTCTTGACACTTCCAGGCCCAAGGCCTTCACCAGCCCTCCAGAATTCCCTTAACTCTTCCCCCAAAGTTTTACACAGTCCGTCCCTTCATTAAGTTATCTTTTATTGGTCTCTTTTGAGTGTGCTTTTCTTTCCTACCAGGACCCTGATTAATACCGGGTAAGAGTGAGATTCCCTGACTGCACCTTAATCTGAAATCTCAAACCCAAACCTAGGTTTGCAGAAAGTCTTGCTTTGGGAGCTTTAGCACCAACAAAAATAAGCTCATTTCCCATTTCTGAGTCAGTTAGCTACAGATCAATGAACACCATTCAGCAGCATTCATATAAGCTATGGCTACTCCTACCACTATTATTATTAGCACCCTAAATACCTGCATTTATAATATTGAACTGGTTGTGTAATATTGGGGGTGGGGAGGCACAGTATATTCAAATGTCACTAGCACACGCCTCTCTCTACTTTATAGAAAAGGAGAATGTACAACCAAATGGATTTGCATGCAGACCACAATGGCCTGTGTTAAGTCTTGAGTAATTTTTTGGCCTGGAATCTGAGATGTGACTATTGTTTTCACTGTGTTAGTTCACAAAAATCACCAAACCCTAAAATTTGGTTGATAAACCAGCTGTTCTCAGAATACTTAGGGCGAGACACAATAAAAAGTTAAGTGAGAGAGAGAGAGAGACAGACAGAGAGATCCAGTCAAGGTGATAGAGTAGGTAAATGCAGTGCTCACCTTCTCATGACTACATCAGAATTACAACTGACATTTTGCTGAACCAAAGCCCTACAACTAAGGACATACAGAAGAAGGTGCCTCAAGACTGGTTGGAGGGGCAGACATGCGGAACCAGCTGGTCCTACAACCACGTGTGACCATTAAAAATCAGGGTATATCTGGGCTGTGGAGGTCCCCTGAAGGAGCAAGGGGTCCCAGCACCACACCAGGCTCCCCCCCAGGGTTCCAGTGCCAGCGAGAGAAGTCCCCATAATTTCTGGTTCTGAAAACCAGTGGAAATTGTTTTTCCACGGAGGGTGGCTGGAATCCCAGGCGTTCCTCTTAAATGGACTGTGCACAGACTTACCAACGGAATCACTGGATCTGAGCTCCAGAACTGGGGTAGCAGCTGGAGAGATGACAGGGATGTATGGGGGAAAACTGAGTTGGAGGGTCAGCTTTTTCCTGGACAGAGGAGCTGGAGGCAACCATTGTTTCTTTGTTGAGCCCTCCTTCCCAGCATGCAGACGCAGTCAGCTACCATATCCGAGTCTCCATCAAGTTGGCTAACATCGTTCATACACAACGCCCTGATGATTCGAGATCCCACCCCATCCAACTTTCAGACAGACTCAAGCTGCTTCCAGTGGCTTTTTTGTACAAATCATCTGCTATGGCTCATCCTACAGAATTTCCTAGGGTGTCTCAAAAGTTTGCAAAACCCAGACAAGCAGCATCTGGCTTGAGCATGTCCCATACCTCTGACTGAGCAGCCCTAAGTGTGGCACTAGCTCCAGCTAGCCTTGGTTCACAGCTTGGCCTGTCAAGGCAATTCCAAGCATGGTACAGGTGGCAATTATCTGTGAATTGCTTTGTGGTTCCTGCCGAGTGGCCTGGGACAGGCATGGGCTGAGGCTGAACTCAACCTGCAGCAGGTTCCCTGGGGCTGGCACGACCAGTAGCCAGCTTCTAAACAAGCCAAAGAATCACTGAGCTGCCTCCAAGGACAGCACACCTAAGTGGTGGATTGGACAGGCACCAGAGCCCTGCTGAGGCAGATTGTGCTCTGTAGGGTCAGCCCCTGCACCACAAGTCCTCCACTGTAGTCAAGGCCAGCTCTCACAACCAATGAGCTTGACAGTCAATCCCTCCCATAGATATGCAAATAGCAACCTAGGCTCAACTACAAGAGGAGGGAATGCACAACTTACACAAGGCACACACCTGGAGTGTACCACTCAGGTGACCAGGGAGACTGTGCCACTGAGCCCAATAGCACACCTATTACATAAGGCCATTCTACTAAGACCACGACACAGAGCAACCCTACCTAATACATAGCAACAAACATAGGGAGGCAGCCAAAATGGGGAGACAAAGAAACATCTCCCAAATAAAAGAACAGAACAAAGCTTGAGGAAAATAACTAGACAAAATGGAAAAAAACAATCTACCAGATGCAGAGTTCCAAACACTGGCTATAAGGATGCCCAGTGATCTCAGGGAGAACTACAACAAAGAGATAGGAAGCATAAAAATGGAGATAGAAAACATAAAAAAGAACCAGTCAGAAATAAAGAACATAATAACAGAATAAAGAATACAGTAGAGAGAATCAACAGTAGATTAGATGAAGCAGTGGATTGAATCAGTGATTTGGAAGATAAGGTAGCAGAAAACACCCAAACAGAACAGCAAAATGAAAAAAGAGTCCAAAATAATGAGGAGAGTTTAAGGGCCCCCGAGTGTACCAACATCCACATTATAAAGAGAATCCTAAAAGCAGCAAGAGAAAAACAGTTACTTACCTACAAGGGAGCTCCCATAAGACTATCAGTTGATTTCTCAACAGAAACTTTGCAGGCCAGAAGGGATTGGCAGGAAAGATTCAAAGTGATGAAAAACGAGGACCTACAACCAAGATAAAGAGCTTCCCAGAGAAGAAAAAGCTAAAGGAGTTCATCATTAACAAATCAGTGTTACAAAGAATCTTAGAGGGACTTCTTTAAGACAAAAAAATAAAAATATGAATAATAAAGTGGCAATAAGTACAAACCTATCAACAATTGCTTTGAATGTAAATGGATTGAATGCTCCAATTAAAATATAGGGGGGCTGAATGGGTAAGAAAATAAGACTCTTACACATGCTGCCTCCAAGAGACTCACTTCAGATCAAAAAACACAGACTGAAAGCATGATTGGAAAACATAGCTCATGAAAATGGACACAAACAACAAAAAAGCTGGGGTAGAAATACTTATACCAGACAAAACAGAGTTTAAAACATTAAAGATTATAACAAGAGACAAAGAAGGACCGACTAATCCCACTTCAGGGTATTTATCTGAAGAAACCTAACACACTACTTCAAGAAGACATGCTCATTTATATGTTCATTGCAGCATTATTTACAATGGCCAAGAGATGAAGGCAACCTGAGTGTCCCTGAATCGATAAATGGAGAAAGAAGAGGTCGTACATATATACAATGGAATGTTATTCAGCCATAAAAACGAATGAAATCTTGCCATCTGCCACAATATGGATGGACCTAGAGGACATTGTGCTGAGTGTGTTAAGTCAGACAGCGAAAGACAAATGGCATATGATTTCACGTATAAGTGAAATCTAAAGAACGAAATAAACAAACAAATGAAACAGAAACAAACTCCTAGAAACAGAGACCATTTTGACGGTTGCCAGATGGGAGGGGGGTGGGAGGTGGGTGAAAAAGAGAAAGGGATTAAGAAGTACATATTAGTTGTTACAATGTAGTCATGGGGATGTAGGGTACAGCATAAGGAATATAGTCAACAATATTGTAATAGCTACGTATCATGTCAGATGGGTGCTAGATTTGTTGGGGTGATAGATGGAGGGGGTTGGAGGCAGGGTGAAAAAGGTGAAGGGATTAAGAAATACAAACTGGTAGTTATAAAATAGTCACGGGGATGTAAAGCATAGGAAATATAGTCAATAATATGATAATAACTATGTATAGAGCCAGGGGGGTACTAGTCAGGGAGATTACTTTGTAAATTATATAAATGTCTAAGCACTATGCTGTGCACCTGAAATTAATATAATATTGAATGTGAACTATAATTGAAAAATTAAAAATGGGGGTAAGATAAAGGGGAATAAGAGGTTCAAATTTCCAGGTATAAAACAAATAAGTCTTCGGGGTATAATGTACAGCAGCATATAGTCAATAATATTGTGATCGCGTGGTACCGTGTCAGATGGCTGCTGGACTTACCATGGTGATCACTTTTTTGCATAGGGAATACAATCAATAATGTGATAATAACTAAGTATAGTCCTGGGTGGGTAGTGTTGAATAACTCTGATGTATACCTGAAACTGATATAATATTGTGCGTTAACTATATTTTAATAAAATTATTTTAAAAACTAAAAAATAATAAAAATAAAAAAAGAAAGAAATCGCCCCAACCTACCCATGACTGATTTCTTGCTTTTTCCCAGCTATTTTTAACTAATCAAAACACCATCGTATCTATGGCTTTCTGGAGTTTGCAAGGCTTGTGAGTCACATCCTTATTTACAGGAATGATGGGGGCAAAGTCAGCATGGTCAGCATTTATTTCATTTTTGAGAAGTGAGCAGGCAATGAAGAAACTATGGAGAAAGCTGTTTCACACAGAATTTTACCTTGTCCTACTAGCTCTTTATCTTTCCCTTTTCAAGACTCACACCTCAGAGAACAGCCACTGCCCAGACACAGTCAGTGACGGATCAAATAGGTTGCGTGTAGCAGACTGCACATACAAACTCTTCCGCATTTGGCTATTGAAAAACGTGGTTCCTCTGTTATTCACATTGGCTCAGTCCTTCTGCACAGAATCTTTTCCGAAACTCCCTAGTCCAAAAAGAGCCAACGAAAAGTTTTCATTGACCAAGTCCTCAGGGGAAAACATATTTTCCAGCTTGTGTGACTCAGGCCATCTCACAGTCATTCTCTTAGACGGGATAATCTGAACTCAAAATAATCTACGCTCATAAAAGCCACTCCTTTTATCTCCTGCCCCAGAGCTGCCTGAGAAGTGTGCTCCACAGAACTGCTTGGGACAAGTTTCAGAGAGCAAAAGGAAATGGGTATGATTTTAACACTAACTTAAAACTCTCGACTGTAAGACCTTTTTCCTTCAGGGAACATTTGTTGGGAACCATAAGAAAGAATATATTCCAGTTCATTGAAACATGGAATGTTAGAATTGGAAGGGTCTTCGAAGAATCTGAAGGTTAATGCTATCAGCTTCATAGGTGATTTAATCTCTGCCTGCGGACATTTCACTTTCCTTGTTCATGTTTGATGTGATCTGCACTCCTATCTCTGATTATTTCCCTCTTTAAAAATAACAAAAAGACAGGTGAAAAACATTAAGAGTTCTAATAGCTTAGAATATTTTGTTACCTATTCTGGGATCAGCAACTTTAAAGATGAGATAAAGTATTAAAAAACAGGGGGACTATAGAAATTTCCATAAAAAATCAGGGTTATGAGTGTCAATTAAATATGTTAATGGTGACGGTGGAGATGGACTCAGTCTGTCTTTGATTTGGCAGGCCACATGTTACTACTAAGGGTATACTTATTCTGTGGGGACAAAAATATTCTTTACAATAACTTCAGGTAAAATATGTAAAATAACCCTACATAAGTCACCCATCATCCATCTGTCTATCTATCTATCTATCTATCTATCTATCTATCTATCTATCTATCAATCATCTATCTGTCTATCTAAATATGTATATATAAATAATACTACCATCATGTACTGCATAACAACGTTTTGGTCAACAACAATCTACCTACACAACAGTGGTCCCATAAGATTATAAGGGAGCTGAAAAATTCCTATTGCTTAGTGATGTCATAGCTGGTATAACATCATAGTATTAGGCTGGTACAAAAGTAATTGCTATTTTTGCAATTATTAACCTGTTAAACTGCAATTACTTTTGCACCAACCTAATATAATGCGTGACTCATGTGTTTGGGGTGATGCTGGTATAAAGAAACCTACTGTCTTGCCAGTCATATAAAAGTACAGCACGCACAATTATATACAGTACATATACCGGGGGTGCCAAAAAAATGTTTACAAGTGGACACTGGTTAACGTTGCTCAAGCAGAAGTGTCTGGACGCTGATGGTAACCTCTTTGAGCACATCTTGTATATAATTGCAGAAGTCAAACGTGATTTGTATTCATCCTTTGTTATTGATATATATTTAGTATTACAATTTTAATAGTTTTTTTCCTTTCTTAAAATGTGTCTACATATTTTTGGCACCCTCTGTATAATGATAAACAACTATACTTTTTTTGTTATTTTAAAGTGTACTCTTTCTACTTATGAAAAAAAATTTTGTTGTAAAATAGTATGTCGTTATGATCACTTAGTAAGTTATACAAATGTCTAATCACTATGTTGTACACCTGAAACTAGTATAATATTCTATCTCAACTGTAATTGAAAAATAAAAATTACTTAAACATAATTTTTTTTAAACAGTATGCTGTGTTAACACGAGCAACCACCTCACACATCTCGTGTTTTCTCCATCTCCTCATTGCATCATTTGTTCTTTTGCTTTGGTTTAATCTTGTGTCATTTGGTACAGTAATGTGCTACAGAGGCCGTTAGCCTAGGAGCAAGAGGCTACCGTACAGCCTAGGTGTGTAAGAGGCTATGCCATCTAGGTTTGTGCAAGTGCGCTGCACAGGCATATGATGTTCACATAATGACACAATCATCTAACAACGCATTTCTCAGAACGTAACCCAGATGTTAAGCGGTGCATGACTGTACATAGTACTCAAAGCAACTTAGAATGAGATAACTTAGATAACTCTTATGTTAATATTGTTACCCCTGTGCCGAAAATTCTTAATGACTTCCCACTGCTTTTAGGATTAAGTCCAAAATACTTAATGTGACCTTGAAGTACCCACCTTATTCTACAACCTCAGCTTGTACTATCACCTCCCTACCTCTTTAAGCTCGGCCACATAGGCCTGCTTCCAAGTCTTTGAACATGGCACAGGGCCTTTGCACATGTGTTCACGCTGTCTAGTCACCCTCCTCCACCTGCTTTCTCTGCCTCCTTAGCTCTGACTCATGTATCTATCTGGTCTTGGTTCAGCAGTCCCCACCTTAAGGAAACCATCCTCCATTCCTCATCTCTCTTACATTCTTTCTTATGTGCATTCATAAACTATGTGTCTTCTCTGTTTGGTACTGACCTCGTTCACTTGGTGTATTTGTTATATATTGCTGCATAACAAATCACCACAAAATTTAGTGGCTTAAAAGAACAAACATTTATCATCTCCAAGTTTCTGAGAAGCAGGAACCAGGAGCAGCTTGGCTGAGTTGTTCTAGCTCAGAGTCTCTCATGAACTTACATTCAGGATATCAGCCAGGCTGCAGCCATTGGAAGTCTTGCCTGGAGCTGGAGGATCTGCTTCCTGGTTCTCTGGCGGGGCCTCAGTTCACTGGTACATGGTCCTCTCCATAGGCCTCCCTGAGTCTTTTCAGAACACGGTCACTGGCTCACCCCAGAGCCAGTGATCCGAGACAAGAAGGAAGCTCGTATATCTTTTATGACCTCGTGTTAGAAGCCACATACTGCCATTTCTGCTTTATTCTCTTAGAAACAAGTCTCTGAGTCCAACCCACACTACAGGGGAAGGGGAATTCGTCTCTACTTCATGAGGAGTTTTTTGGATATAGTTTAAGTCTATCCCAGGTGGGTGTTTAGGTAAATGTTTCCCTCCCTTACTAGACTAAGGACAACTTGAAAACATTGTTCTGTTGTTCACTGCTGTGTCCCTGCCATCTTCCAGAATGCCTTGCAAAGCAGAAGCATTTGATAAATAGTTATTGAAAGGAGAGAGAGAGAGAAAGAGAGAGAGAGAGGAAGGAGGGAAGGAAGGAGGGAGGGAAGGAGGAAGGGAGGAAGTTTGTATTTAAATCCCAGGTCTGGGGAACTTTGTACAAATTATGTAACCATAGTTTCTGGTTTTGCAGAATGGGGATAATTCTAGCTTTCCCTCGGGTTGTTATAAGAATCAAATAACCTATACAAAGCACGTAGTTTAGCCTGGCACAAAAGGGGCTCATTAAATGTTACTTCTCTTCATTTTCCTTGCTTCAATTATACATGCAATCCATCCGCAGCCACATGGATTCCACTTCTCATTATGTCTCTCCCATCCCTCAGTCTGTTACTGCATTTCAATCGCTACCACTCTCTTCTTGCACAGCCCTTTCTATTAGCCTCCCAACCACTCCTCATGCTTCTCATCTCTATCTACTGTGATCCTCCTACACACTGTAACCATGTTATCTTCAAGTCCAGCCCTGACCATTTTACTCCTCTTTTCAAAATGTTTATTTTGTCCAAACTACCCGACATCCAAGGTGCAGTGGAATTTTGCCACTTTATCTTTCACTATCTCCCTCCACATACCCTATGGGAAGGCTACTTCCTGTCCCCGAATATGTGGCCCTCACAACATGCTTCCCCACCACTGTGCCTCTGCTCAGGCCATTCTCTCCTTCCTTGAACCCTTATTATAAACTTTATCTTATTGTCATGTGGGGTCTCTGGTCCTGCTCCCCGCACAAGAACGCAGGACATGGTGAGGCCAAAAAGGAACACGAATGGAGCCATAGACAGGGGGTTCGTACCACTATTTCTCGCTGGCAGCTGGGTTGGAGACACAGGAAGCAGGAGCCGCACGATCCGCCGTCCGCTTCTCTGCCAACCAACCAACCCCCTAGCGTAGCCATGACAGTTATATTAGTGGCTAATGGCTAACTGGTAACAGCTGATGGCCACCCAGCCACAGCTGATGGCCATCTAATAACCGAGCCAGCACCTTTCCATGTGAGGCCGAGAGCCTGGAAACTGTTCTCTGGGTCTCTGTCCCCACACTTATTGCACCTATGTTCATCCTTGTCTTCCAGGATCTAGAATGTGTGTGCTATTTCTGTTACTAAATTGGGAGCCTCTTGAAGACTGGGATTGTGTCATTCATTTTTGCATCTTCTATTGTTCCTCTGTCCTGCACTTGGTATGTTGTTGGGGAAGGTCAACAAGAAGATAAATTATAATGGCATACACCTGAAACTCATGTAAAGTTATTAACCAATGGTACTTCAATACATTTAATTTTTTAAAAATCCTTACATCTGAAAATAATTTGTAGGTTAGATTTTTCTCACTTATCCTGAGTATCCATATTTATTGCTGAGAAATCAAAGTCATTCATAAATTAAATGTGTGGCCCAGGCCAAATAATTTCAAAAGCAAAATCAATCAACTCCTTTTACATTTTTACAGTTAAAAATAATTTTAAAAAAGAAGCATTGACCACAGGTTTGACCCAAAAGCTGGACCCAGGCAGGGCAATTGGACGTTCCCCACCCCCTGCCGTCCTAGGAATGTGCATTCTGCTTACCTTCCCTGCTCTCAGAAGCGGTCCCAAGGATACACCTTGGGATAGAATGTAGTGTTGAAACTATCTGGACTGGATATGATCACACCCTCCTGGGTACGAGACTGAACCCACTTAGGGCTTCCACATAAACTTTTAAGATTTGGTGGGAGGGTGTGGAAAACAACTCGCCTTGTGGCCAGCCAAGACAAGCCTCATAAGTAAGTTCTCTGGCTTGTTAAACCTGCCACCACCAATCTGGAGTGGTCTGCCTTTTTTCTTAGGTCTCTTCCTGCCCTCTGTGTATGGGGGTGTTGTGTAGGAGACCTGCTTGCTGCGCCATTTGCCCTGAGAGGCGTCCTGTGGGGCCTCTGGTCCCACTCCCCACATAAGAACGTAGGACATGGTGAGGCCAAAAAGGAACATCCACGTAGCCTTAGGTAGGGGAGTCATACCACTATAGGGGAGGCTGGAGTCACACGACCTGCAACCTGCTCTTTGCTTCTCTGCCTGCCAACCAACCGACTTACCAACCCATGCAGCCGCGGCAGTTATATCAGTGGCTAATGGGCTAACTGGTTACAGCTGATGGCCACTTAGCCCCAGCTGATGGCCATGCACCACCTGAGCCAGCATCTTTCCATGTAAGGCCGAGAGCCTGGAAACTGCTCTCTGGGACTCTGTCCTCACAGGGGGCCAGTTTCAGATTTTACCTGGGAAGCTCCCAAGAAGGTTGTGACCCAACGTAAGTGTATCATAAACTTACACTGAATTGAATTGGAAGTCCACATCCCTTTTAGTTACTTATTTGTGCTGAGGTAATGATACACCCAAGCTCAAGTACCAGGATGATATAAACATGCTCTGCCAACAACAACGATTAGAAATTTGACTTCCAGCCACGTGTAACCACATTCTTTTCATGTCTACGTAAACTAAACACACCACAAATAGCAAATTCTTTAGTAGAGCAATGCAGAATATAACACTGGTTAGATTTTCCTTTAATTCTAGCTCAAAAGCAAGCACGTTTACCTTAATACTGATGGGTCTCTGTGTTCACCTTGATACTGACGGGTCTCTGGACTCCTTTTTAATGCTCTATGACATTTTCATTATGGCTAACAGCAGGGTAATTGTAAATGTATTTGAAGATAGTAAATTCTTAAATGATTATGCATTCTATAGATAATATGCCGTGGTAAATAAGATTGAGGGAAACTTGCCAAATGAATGGAAAGACTGACAATGTGAGAAATTTTGCTTTAAGATTTCTCTGATTATGTTACCAAAACAGGTGATGTTTCCATATCATTAATGAATAAAAGCCTGCTTGAAATACACACACCTAGAGGAATGCTTGCTTTTGAGTCACCAATAGATATCTTTTGGAAACACACAGTAAAATTTCAGGCTGAGACTAGCACAGATATGAAAACTATTTACTTAGTGTCTCCTGAATGTAATATAAGTAGTGTTCAAATATTTTGACCCCGTTAAATCAGTTTTATTCTGGTAAAACAAGGAGAGTTTGGAACTGTATTTCCCTGTCCCCCATTTTCTACAAGAAGTCACGACTGCTTGAATTCTGTAAACGTGTGTAATCCTCTTCAGAGGGGCAGCGACCAAAAACGAATCCTGTACCGAGAGGTTTGTAATGAACACATTACTTCCAGTCCATTAACCCCAGATTTGTATAAATTTAGCGAACAACCCTTTCTTTGTATTAGTGTTTATAAGCCTTGGGGTTACTAAAAATAGTTCTGCCAGGATAATAGGGACTTTCACCTTTGGTCAAACGCTAAAGCAGCTTGAGGGTGAAGAAGGTCGCATAACATGAAGCTTGATCTCTGGAAAAGCTTCACTTTACAAATGAGGAAACTGAGGGTCAGGATGCTAGCGGACCTCACGGACTCTACACCACATGGCAAGACACCCAGGGCCCTGCGAAGTGCTCGCCCTTCTCATTTGCCCAAGCTGCCCTGGATTAGCCTAGCCCGAGTCAAATCAGCCTCGGCACCACTGGCCAGACAACTCTTTGTTGTTAGGGGGCTCCCCGGGGCACTGCCAGATGTTTAGCAGCATCCCCGGCCTCTACCCTCCGGATGTCAGTAGTACCCACTCATCCCAGTTGTGACAACAATATCAACAAAAATGTCTCTAGACTTTGCCAAACGTCCTCTGGACATAAACTCTCCCCCAGTTGATAACAACTGGTCCTTCCCAGGCCATCTTATTGTTTTAATAAACTATTCTCTGTTATGTTTTCTGGGCAAATACCTAAGATGTTAGTGCATCACATTCAGTATTAGAGGTGAGTTGTTTATACTATGGGAAACCACAGTCTCACAACTTAGTCTCACGACTAAGAACAAATTCTGACTAGGGTTAGCCAATTCCAACTTTTAGCATAAGGGAGGCTAACAAAGGGGCAAAGTACAGACTGACAGTTTTGATCCATGTTTAATGAAAAAAAAGTTACATGAATAGAAATGGACATAAAACAAAAGAGATCAATTTGGGGAAATATCGTAATAGGAAGAACAAGGGGAAAAATCATTTTAATCCTGAATTTACTCAGACATTTCTGTTAGTTATTACTGATCCAAAATATCTCCTTAAATCCCAAATAAAGTCATAGTTATAATTTTACTGATGTTTTCATAGAAACTCACCAAAGTAATGTCTAAACAATTCTTTTCCACTTTCCCCATGCCCCAGAACACACACAAGCAAAGGCAGAGATGTTTACTGGGAAGTAACATGGCTTGAAGAAAATGCGGCCTTATCTGCTTTTTATTACAACAGCAAGTTTGCACTGGCAAAATGTGTTTTTGGCACAAACATACTTTCTGCTAATGCTGTCATGAGAAAGCTTTTATGATATACGACCATTTATTCTTAATCACCGGGGGATTAAATCTAACTCTGGTGAACATAAATATATGAGGAGAAGTTTCTGACGGTTCAGATTTGAGCGCAATTGAAATAGCAAAGACGTGAAATTTAAAAATGCACAGATGTGGAACTGCAGTGAGCATCTTACCGGTTTGTTTCACGGCTTAATTCTGTTTATGATTCTTAACGGCATCAGTCAATATTCTATTTTTATCGTTTTCTAACCTGATGTATAGTATGATCATGTCTTCCTAAATAAGAAAAAAAAAAAAAAACACCTTTGGACATGAATGATGATCTCTGAAAACATCCTGGTAATAGGTTTGCTTTAATTGTCTTATTTAAAATAAAATATCCCTCCTCTCAATCTAGATGTAGCAAGCACTAAACTCATTACAGACGTTTGCCATGTGGGTAATAAAGAGAAGTGACAAGATTTTATTCACTATCCCTACAAAATACAAATCTTTTGGCCAGCACACAGCAGTCACCAACGTCTTGACGCGCCCACTGAATAATTTAAAGTTAGGACGAGCCCTGTCTCTTCTGATACTGTATTCTAAGTTTTTCTAGTTGCTCTACACACTGTGACTGGGCCAACTTCAAGGTCCGATTCTCCTCCGTCAGCGCCTCAAACTCCCGAGCCAGCTGAGCAGCATCCACCTTCTCCTTTTCCGCCTGATCCAGCTTGGCAATGAGCTCCTTTCTGCATGTTCAGGGGCAGTAAAGAAGAAGCACAAAATTTAACACAAACAAATTCAGTTGTACAGTGATAGCATAACGGAAGCCGAATGTTTCGTTCTGCTCCTCTAAATTGTACCCATCTCTACTTGTCCCCAGTGACTTCCTTTTATTTGGCCAGTGTCACGAGTTTTAGATCCCTTATTTTATTCTAGCACCTTTAACCAGACACATCTAAAATACTACACATACGTTAAAAAATGCTCAATAAATCCTTCGACAGTGAACAAAGGTGATCTTTTTAAGACAACAAATGGTAAAAATTCCAACTAGTTTAGGGGGAAAATAAAACAGAATAAACTGTTTATAATTTAAGATGCTTTCTATTGTCTTATGGGTAGGAGGACTATGTTTGTCCCTTACCTAATCTGTGTCCTCCAAATTCAGTTATCTTCTGTTGTTTTTTATTTCTGAGTTTAACAAATCTTTACTAGTTCTTTGAACTAGAGAATTCCACCTCCTTCCTGCAGATATTCTTTTCCATGGCTTTCCCTAGTCCTTACATATCTCTTGCAGCTCTAATTAACAAAACAATATCCACAACTGGTGCTGGCCTGACTATAGAACTCAGGAAGTGACTAGGGTTATTGGAGAGAACTTGTAATGATAACCCCTTAAACAGATTCAGTTCTCAGTAAATATTTGTAAATAATTAATTGATGTAAATACACGCAATAAGAAGCTCGAGATTTGCAGTCCAGGTTTATATTTCATAAACATGACAACCCAGAACAGGTCCACTCCCCTTATATGGGTCAGTTAATTCTAAACTAGATCTGAGTTCTTCTTTGCCTCAATATAAGCGTATGTCACATGTCTTCCTTCTCTGTAGGGAACAGTGCAGAGAAACCTAGAAGACTATGTCAATTAAGTGACCGAAATTGACGTCACTAGTAAATAGCTATCCCAGGCACCAAAACACAGCACCCTTTCTGTGGCATTCCTGCCCAAAATGCACACACCAACCTCAAACGGAGAGAAATTCGACACAATTGCTAGCCTATACTCTTCAAAATGTTAGGAACTGTTCCATATTTAAACAAACTACAGAGAATTGACAATTAAGCAATGTGCAATTCTGGACTGGGAAGAAAAATAGCTGTGAAGGACATTATTGGGAAATTGATGCAATTTAAATATGAACTATGAATTGGAATAGTGCCGTATTGATGCTAAAATTCTTCATTTCAGTGATGTTACGGTGCTTAAGTGAGCGAGTGCCCTTGGTCTTAGAAAAATACTGAAGTATTTAGGGCAGTGGAGCATGAGAGATACAACAGGGACAAAGGGAAGATAATCTGGAACACTGATATGCACACACACAAATTGCCTCTGGGCTCTTAACCGATCTTTGAGCATCTATGGTGTTTACAATATAAAGGCTCCCAATAAATACTTGCTGGATGAATAACTGAAGAGTAAGTTACCTCAGAGACAAATAGAATATATTTTAAAGATGAAATCGAAATTTAATTGAAAATGTCATACAGCTAATACCGTGTTTCCCCAAAAATAAGACCTAGACAGACAATCAGCTCTAATGAATCTTTTGGAGCAAAAATTAATATGAGACCTATCTTATATTATAATAACATAAGACCAGGTCTTATATTAATTTTTGCTCCAAAAGACGCATTAGAGCTGATTGGCTAGGTCTTATTTTCAGGGAAACACGGTAAAGAGTCAGATGTCAAAGTATTTTTAGCAAATGTTTAGGACTCTTTGCCAATAAGCATAGTTGAAGCAGAAAATGTTGATAATTAAATATTAGTAAAGTCCCTTATATAACTATGTTAAAGAAATTGATTAGTAAAACTTACATACGTAAAAAATGAAACAAGCCTCTAAACCTTCCACCCATCAGCTTCTCTATTCCTTTTCTTTTTTCTTTTTCCTTTCAAATTAACTCTTTCACACATATAATTCAGGTAGAAATAGAGTTTTGCTTTCAAAATATTACCAGGGAGTTGGCCATACTGGGTATAACAATGGCTACTGTCCTGGGTCCATAGCTGATCTCATTTAAAACTCCTGAGGACATCTGTTAGTAGTTTTGACTAGTAGAGAAAATAAGTCACAGATTTTACAACTAAAAGAAATGGTCATGATTATCTAGTCTAATCTTCTTGCACTGCAGAAAATCAATTATTAATTCCTTCCTTACTGGAATCAAGAAGACTTAATTGATAGGTTTCTAAATTAGTTTCGTGTATTTGATAAGCAATTATACATGTATTCAATGAATACTGTCCAAACGTCTATTGTCCCCTGTCTAAGACCTATTTATATAGACATATTTATGCTCATCCATTAACAATTCATAATTAAACCTGGCACATCAAGCTACAGAGACAATCTTATAAATAGATGATCTTAGGAACAAATCGATATCTATAATTAGCTAGAATGTGGTCCTGCCTTTGACTTCTTGTTTATCATTTCTATCATTTCCTTCTAGATAATGTGGTATGGGGGTAGAAGACCACTGTTGCAGGAATCTTATTTCTGAAGTCACCAACCTGTAACATATGTTTCCACATGAGGTACCTCACCAGTGAAAAGGCCATAACCTGGGTACCCAATAAGTCACCTGCTGTCCCCATCCTAAGCCACATGCCTGAAAAAGGTCTTATTTGCTAAAACAAATGAGGGAAAGGGAAGTCCAAATGAATTGGGCAAGAGAACTTTGAAGCTCTGTGGAAACTGATTCCAAAATAAAGGAGATTCTTTATATTGTAAGAGGTTAGGACATGGTTTCATCATTAGGACATATATGTCTCTGCTTCCAGAAAGACCACTACCATGGTTCTTGGAACTTTCAAAATTGACTAAAGACTTTTATTTGGAAAAGACAAAATCCTAGGCAGTTTGGCCCCAATGAGCTAAAGAGTTCTGGATAATATAATAAAAATCCACCTTCATCATAGGGAGAGTTTTATTTTAAGTAGTGATGTAGAGTGCACTGTTGGTTCTTGAGAGATGTATGTTCTAATATAAGTGTTTATACACAGGAGAGAAGGAGTAGATGCCTTAAGACGACAAAAAAAAAAAAAAAGCATGTGAAACTCTGTCTTCATTTTAAGCAGGTGAAGGAATGCTACTGAAGTGGACTTGCCAAAGCCCAGTCTAGACTGCGGTGTTGAAGACCTACAAATGAATAACGCATAAGGAATACATATATTCTACGAGGTCTGACAATTAAGATCGTGAACTCATCCTAGAAAAAGTGCTACATACCTCACTGCTGAATATCACTATAGTCACCTTCGAAGTACTCCTCTTGGGAAGCTATGCACTGATGCCAGCACCTAGTCCACCCCTCAAAGCAATTTTGGAACTCTTTTTCTTGAATGGCTATCAGAGCTGTCTTCGTATTACCCTGGATGTCCTGAATGTCATCAAAATGTCTTCCTTTCAGTATTTCCTTTATCTTCAGGTAAAGAAAGAAGTCACTGGGGGCCAGATCAGGTGAGTAGGGAGGATGTTCCAATACAGTTATTTATTTACTGGCTAAAAACCCCCTCACAGACAGTGCTGTGTGAGCTGGTGCATTGTCATGATGCAAGAGCCATGAATTGTTGGTGAAAAGTTCAGGTCGTCTAACTTTTTCACGCAGCCTTTTCAGCACTTCCAAATAGTAAGCTTGGTTAACTGTTTGTCCAGTTGGTACAAATTCATAATGAATAATCTTTGTGATATCAAAAAGGGTTAGCAACGTCCTTGCAACAAGTTCATGAACTTAACTGTCACACCTCGTATTTTTTGGAAGCCAAAGACAACACTATACTCTTGTGGGAAAAAGTGAGATGCGCTCTAGAGTTCCTCAGCCTTGGCACGACTGATCGTTCCGGCCAGACCACTCTGTGTTGTGGGGGCTCCTATCCATCGGCCTGACAGAAGAATTAACAGCGTCCTTGGCCTCTTTTCACTAGATGCCAGTATTATCTCTCCCCACGCTGTTATTACAACCCAAAATACCCCCAGACATTGCCACCATCCTGGAGGTGGGGGAAGGTAAAATTGGCCTGGTTAAAAACCATTACTCCAAAGGAAATGGGGATTTCTACTATCACCCCAAAAGAGTTAATCCTAGAATAGCAATAAGGACAAAGGTAAAATGTTCTTACTCTGTTCCCCTGGAGATTGGAGCCCTCTTCCCTTAGCAAGGGAGACCTACTGAAAGACACAACATTGAAGAGAGGAAAATATTTTGTCCCTTTTAATGTGGTTCCAGGGAGAGAATTAGATAGATGGAGAGACACCCAGGAATGAAATTTCAGTTAGAAGACTGGACTTCATGTAATTAGGTGATACAAAAGGCCCAGACCATTATGAGTGGGGACATTCACAGAAAGTGCAATCTCACTGCCTGAAAAGTCTGGGATATTGGGATTTCACACAAAACTATATCCTAAAGTGAGAGAATCCCCTTGGCTCTATCTCTGCCTCCTTGAGTAAAGTGAGGAGCCAGGACCATTCTTTGGTCCTTTTTTTCATTTGCTCAGCAAATATTTATTGAAATCCTATTGCAAAACAGGATTTGTCCTGGCTTTTTGCTAGCCAGGTTAGTCTCAGGAAACAATCTCCCCTTGTGGAAAATGGAGTGAAATCCTGTACCGTACCCAGACGGCATCTTACTATATCAGACATCTTAGGAAAGAGGACGGAACTTTTCCCCCATGTTGCTACATACTCTGCAAACACTAGCCAGGTAATATCTCCATTTACTGTATCTTTATGACACTGAAAATCTCACTTCTGGGGGCTGAGTAGTTATTTAAGAAAATATGCTTGGAATGTAACAGTGACATTTGGTTTTCAATGTTTTATAGTTGTGGGGTCCTTTTCAAAGAAAATCATACCCTGAAGCAAATAAAACAGATAAAATTGATTTCTCTGCCTGGCTATTATACAGTTCCTTGCCTGACACCTCCCCATTCCCAATCTTTGAGAGGTTCCCCAGAACACAGTTTAAAACCTCTGTCTTTGGGAATGTCCTAAAGAAATAAACGTTTCTGACCAAACATAAAAATCTCTTGTTACTGGGGATTTCAGAATAAATTAAATACCGTGACTAAAACAGGGCTATTTTCAGACTATGCTTTTACAAATTACATATGCTGCCTTGTTCCTCATCTTTATGTGTTCCTCTCAATGAGACTATTGCTCCCCCCATTCATCATTTTATGTATTTTTAAAAGACATGAAAATATGTCTGACGTTGATTCTGGTATTTCCATATGAAAACTCTTCTCTGATGTTTTTGCATGAACCCACTAAAGTTCTATAACATTTTTTTCAACTTAATAATAAAAAAGACAAATAACCCAATTAAAAAAATAGGCAGAGGAGCTGATGGGCATTTCTCCAAGAAGACACAGAAGTGCCAAAAAGCACATGAAAAGGGGCTTGACATTTTTAGCCATTGGGGAAGTGTAAGTCAAAACCACAATGAGACATCATTTCATACCCACTAGGATGGCTATAATCTGAAAGATATTATAAATGTTGGCAAAGATGTAGAGAAACCAGAACTCGCATACATTTCTGGTGGGAACATAAAATGGTACAGGCACTTCAGAAACAGTGAGACAGTTTCTCAAACAGTTACTTACACATTGACTTATCATATGATCCAGCAATTCTACTTCTAAGTACACAACACACGCAGCTTGAAGGCATATGTCCACACAAAAACTTGTACGTGAATGTTTATACTAGCAGCATTATTCATAATAGCCAAAAGGCCAAACAACTCGAATGTCCATCAATTGATGATATGGATAAATAAAATGTGGTCTATCCATACGATGGAATATTATTCAGCAATAAAAAGGATACGAATACTGACGCATGCTACATGGATGAACCTTGAAAACATTATGCTAAGTAAAAGAAGCCAATCACAAAAGACCATGTGTTGTTTGATCCCATTTATATGAAATAACCAGAATTGGCTCATCCAGAGACAGAAAGCAGATTAGTGGTTGCCAGTGTCTGGCTGGCAGTGTGAAGGGAGGAATGGCGAGTGATGACTCAAGGGTCCAAGGTTTCTTTCTGGAGTGATGAAAATGTTCTAAAATCGTGGTGATGCTTGCACAACTCTGTGAGTATACTGAAAACCACTAACTATTTTTTTTTAAATTACATACCATTTTCAACCAGACTTTTCTAAGAGTTTAGCACCTTTTCTTACCTTCCAAGTCAACCTTTTAAATGCCACAGCACCCAGTACAACGTCGCATACTAGAAACAGACAAGTGGTTTCTCCTTTGAACAAGATAAAATACTCTATCTGGATCAAAGCAACCTTTACTAATTGTAAATCTAGCTGTAGATCTAATTGTTGTTTAATGGTATACTTTAAAAACTTCCTGTCAAACAATTAGATAATACATTTCAAAAATAGTAAAGTGTCTGTAACTTACTTCCATGTATTTCCACCACATACACAAAAAACTATATGTATTATATAAAAGCTTATAATATTTATTTTTAAAAGCATGTACATATCTGTAATTATAGAAAATATTTATTCACATACAAAAAGCCTAGAAAGTAATAGGCAAAATGATAGTAGGAGTTCTGTAAAGATGTCAGAATTCTTGGTAATTTTTTTTTTTAAGGAGGGCGCAGCTCACACTTGGCTCATGCGGGGATCGAACCGGCAACCTTGGTGTTATTAGCGCCACGCTCTAACGAGCTGAGCTAACCCACCACCCCCTTGGCAGTTTTTTAAAGCTTTCAATAAAAGTGGCTTTTTTTTTTCAATTGATAAGAAGAAAAAGAAATCCTATGAAAGTAAGAACAAGTTTTTCTTACATTATTGGTCAATAAGCCAGAAGTGATTCTTTAAATTCATTCCATGCTGAGTTTATAATCCTAGAAAATGTTTGAATCTCTTTATCTACTCAATTGACATGATTTAAAATAATAGTTATAAGCGACTCTTCTCCTTGCTCCTCTGCAGTCTCCCAAACTTGATCCAGGGAGACCCCCTCTGGAGACGAGAGAGAAGTTCAGCTTAACCTGTGCCCTCGTGACTCCAATAAAGAAAAACTCTTTTCCAAATACCTGAGCTAGCATCTCTCTTTGTGCCTAGTAGATCACATCAGCCAGTCACCAGAGGCAATAGGATCAGCCACACTTTATGAAGTGATGAGGAAGAAATTTTCATCCAAATGAGCAAAAAACAAAGAGCCGATCACTTGGATCAAATCCAAATTATTTTGCTCGAAAACAAAAAGTGTTTAGGAAAATATGTGTTACATAATGAACTTCCGCTTCAGTAAAGTGTTAATGAAAACAATGATCACCCTTGGAGTGCTAATGAAAACAATATATACCCTTGGAGGACCAACCTCATTCATTTGTAAATATAAGATATAACCATACTTCCCATCTTAACATTTTAGCTCAGCAATCCTTTAGAGCTGACATTGACGGCATATTTTAAATACAGACTGTAGAAGTTACAAATAAAACATGTACACAGAGGATGTTCCTATCTCCTGTAACCAGCCGCTCTAAATCACCCTCACTCATATGTGACCCTAGGCAACCCTCCCTGCTCGGTGATCGGGATACAATGAGATGTTAAAGAGTGTCCATGCCTGTAGGAAACTATGAATATACACAGTCAGAAATACAGTACACAGATTTACTCATAAATAGGTAACTACTGATAGTAGCACCCTACAAAAAGTGCCAACAGAATCATTGCTGTAAATTTTCCTTTGCTCGGGATGACCACTGCGGGATGGTTGGGGTGGGGTTATGGGCCAAGCTTTCCTCAAGGGAGGGGAGCACTGGGCAAGCTCAGAGGGAGGAAGGAACACTCTGAACCTCGAGCTTCGTGGGAGCAAGGGCGCAGGGGCAGGACGAGTGCATAGTCCAGGGTAGTTCAAGACTAAGGAGGAGATTGAACATCCCACAGCGGTACTAAAGTCGTATTGAGATAGGTCTTGAAATCCAGGCCAAGAACTCGGTCCTGTTCTAGCAATGGGAAACCATAAGCAGGGAAATGGGTTATAATATTACATTGACCAAGATTTGAAGTACCAAGTCCCAATCCCAAATGGCAGAAGCAGGAATGGAGAAAAAAGAATCTGGAAGACTTTATGAAAAAGAAAGAAAAAAATAACAATAAAAGAATTTAGCCTTTGCCCCACACCTAGCCAATTATTTAGGAAGGCTTATGAATAGCTAAGTTGGGGGTTTGGCCAACATCTTTGTGGTTTGGCAGGTTGTATAAAGTATACCCACTGGTCTGCTTAGCCACTTTCTTTCTAGAGGTCAGCTTTGCCTTTCTTATTTTAATACTGTGGTGATAGGTACCGCCAGTTATCTTTGCTCTAAACACAAGCAGCAGGAATATGTTTCAATCAAAGATCAGATAAGTCACGCTCATCATCATCCTATCATATTTTTTTAAATGCAATATAAAAATATACACTTATAAAACATAATTTAGTGGGTGAGTCTTGCATTGTCTCCCCCCAAATAAAGAGCCACACATTGGTTAATTTAAACATTAGGAAGGTGCAAAAGTAATGGTGGTTTTTGCAATTTTTTTATTAAAAAAACCTTTTAAACCAATTATTTTGCACCATCCTAATAACAGTCAACCAGGACATTCAATCTAAAGAGTTTACAAATAAATACATAATTATCGGTAGTTGTTTTCTGTTGTGACACCACAGTTCACAAACACACACACGAAGAGACATTTATAGACTAGAGGTTATGTAAGTCCTCCTTCACCTTCACCACTGGTCATGTCATTAATAAGCTCCTTCAGTTCCTTTATGAAATTTTTCTTAGGACTCAGAGAGGGTATAAATGTGCAATATGCATACTCCAATCAATTTAGGAAATCTCTTAGACCAAAAAGAAAGTCTCAGACATATGAGGAGAAAGTTGCGTCTCTGATCTCATCAATACCTTTCAATCCCCTGTAACCAAAAGTCCAGGTGTGATTGTATGTTTGCAATACCACAGAGCGAGGAAGTAAGAAAAGACTTGGAAGGTGGTGACTGAAGTCTTACAGTAAGTACAGGAGTCTGGCCCTAAAACACATACCACCCCCACCATGTTGTTCTGTCCAACCACCATTCTGGAGGGGTCTCCAAGGAGTTCCAAGAATTTCGTAAATTTCTCAAAACAAAATAGATCTCACTTGCTTTGATTTAAAAAATCAGTGATAAATATATATCATAGATCACTCCGGTAAGAGGAAGGAGAGAAGGAGAAAGTTAAAGACAATGCATGTGGATTATATGTCACTCATTCAACATAAATTTAGCCGGTACTGACAGGCTATGGACTGTGCTGGACTTCAGGAAAACAACAGCGAACAACACCTGACACTTACCTCTTAGCAGGAGATGGAAACATCAATGAAAGGTTTCCCTTCCCTAATAAATGTGTTATTACAAACTGACCAGTGCTGTGACAGAAAGTTGTCTGATGCTTTGAAAGTATGAAAGAATAGGGATCACTGGGCTAAACAGCAGCAGAATTGAGTTCAATTAAAAAGGAGAAGAATTCTGAAACCAAAAGTTCTGAGTGAGTAAAATTCAAGTGCTTTAATTAATAAGATTGTATCATTCCTGATGGCTGAATACTAATAGTAATAGAAACTGTCACGATCAAAACTTACTCAGATTATTGGACTATACAATGCAGGTGGTCTACTAATACATAGTCAACTAATACATTTACCTGATTTCAAAGAGCTATCTCAGTGGCTCCTTTACTTAATGTGGGAACTCCACCATATAAGCATTCTTTGAAATTCAGCCCCAGCCTAAGTGCTCTGGGTCTTCTGGGCATATTCCCAGGGAATGTAGTATGGCTCCAGGTGATATTTTGGCATTTTTAATTTCCTGAACTAAAAATGCTCGCTAAACCTTAAGTTTTGGGGAAGGAAGCACTCTTGCTGTTCCTCTCACTACTCATAAAACAGTTAACCTACAGCAGTGCTGTTTGGGTCATGTCTATAATCAAACATGATACATAATGGAAGTTGCCTAGTAACCTCTGAACCCTGGAAAGTCGGTTTTCCTCCCTCCCTTCTCCCTCCCTGTCTCCCCATGCTCAGCCTGTCCCTTCCCTACTTGAACCCCCCCCCCAACTCTCCCACCACCACCACCACCCAGCCCTTCCATGACCAGTAGACAGTGGACAGCACTCAGTACTTACTTCCTTTCCTCAAGCAGAGCGATTTCCTTTTTGACCTCATGGTATTCTTCTGCTATTTGGCAGTGCTGTTTGAAGACCTGCATGGATTCCAGGGAGTCATGACAAGGCGGCAGAGGCTTCACAAACAATAAGAAGAAATCAGTCCATTTTCTTGCATCAGAATAAATTACCAACCATTTTTGCTTTGCTGATGTTCTTTAGAGGGAGATTTTTTTGCACGAGAATAGCATTGTCAGTCAACAGAATTGGGCTCATTCTACTTGACTAAAAATAGAGAGCTGGACCGATATTCCCCCGTGCTCATCTTCCAGTGTCACTCCCTGGCATTCTGAGGCCCGAGCCAGAGCTGAGAGACCCACTCACTACATGTCAGTTACCTGCCATGCGTTCGAGTAAAAATAGGTTCTCATCATGATTCTGCACTTCTCCCAGAAATCTTGATCTCTGCTTTAGAGAGGGCAGCGGTGGAAAATATTTCAGTTGACTGTTTCAATGACCCCTTGCTTTTTGGTCCTGCAGCCTGGAGGCATAGTCTCATCTTGTAGAGTAGCCCTACAAGAAAGGCTGTCTTCTGAGAAATGCATCCAAACTGAAGAAATGATGGTGCGCTGGAAGTGATGCTTGCACGGATTAATGGACCATGTGAAAGACCAAACCCCAAGCAAAACGATGCTCGTACCACGTGAGGGCATGGAATCATTTGCTTTCCTCCCATCCATGAGGGAATTGAAGGTCAGCAGGGCAAGCCTTGCTAAACCATAACTTGTTGAAAATCCTACTTTTAGAAATTCTTTTTTAAACAACTAGCTCAGGAGTTCATAATTCTGATTTCTAGTTAGCAACATGTTATTAAAACCATTACATTTAGAAATGCTAGTTAATAGTCATTTAAGGAGTTTTTTAACCACCCTTTTTAATTATTTATAGGAAAATGCTATATAATATCTGAAAAATACAATTTCATTGTTAAAGAGGCTCTTCAGTCTAATCCTTTCTTCGTAGTAGTCTATACATGTAAGGGACATGTATGACTACGTCATAGTCTCACTAATTTTGTATCAGTAAATTGAGAACTAATGAATTAATCACAAAACACTAGAACAGATACAAGAAACTTGCTCCTCTCAATGACACAGATTTCAATGGGTGTCATACTTAGGAACACCACCCAGGATGCAATAGAAATTCTGCAAAGTTTATTGTCTAATTGATAGATGAGATGACTTTTCTTATTGATCATGAGGCTCCTGAGTAGAGATCTTCTAAAGGAAATAAAATTCAAAATAGATTTGGAGGCAGTGTACCTCACACGGAACATCTGTTGTGTTCTAATTCATGGAAAATCCACCAATAATTGCATTGCATAGCATCTTTCCTTATTGCCCCGTGAAAACACTCGCAGCATAAACTCAACGTGATGGAACCATCACCTCTTTCTATACAGAAATAAATTGGAAAGTAACGCCCAGTACTGTCACAGTACAACTCGCCCCGTGAGATACAGCTGTTGACAAAGGAATTCAGAATTCCTGGCTCCTCCACGTGTGTGTGTCCTTGGAATCATCACCTCATCCTCGAGTCTCACCTGTTACACTGGCAAATTACCAGGTGTAACAGTAAAGAGAATGAGAGCAATTTACTCTGGGCACATTAGCCAAGCTGCTATTAAATCATCCATGCCCTCCCTGTAAGAAGGCTCCCGAGACGCCAGGTATCCTACCATATTTTGCGGTGTATAATGCGCACAAATGTTTTCGGCCCAAACTTTCAGGGGGAAAAAATCTTTTGTTTCCATTTTTTAATTCAAATTTTTATTTGTTTACATGTAGGTATTTGTTTTCTGTATTCTAAGGAAATTTTAGCATTTGTTTTCTAACATATTATGGTACAAGGAATTTTAGGTCACAAATAATTACAAAACACTAGAACAGATACAAGAAATTTGATGTACCAGTAACAAATTTACGATATTTACTCATCATAGAAGGCAAGAACTCTTCCGCGTCGTCGTTGCAAGTTCATCATAAGTTCAACAACACCGATTATCGTATTCCAGGGTATTATTTTGCATATGGATATCGTTATTGGTTTCTAGAGTTACACTTTTAACTCATAAGCATAAATAAAATAATTAAAAACATTTATATAGATATGGAATTAATACTACCCATGTATAAGGCACACCCTTATTTTTCCCTCACAAATTTGGGCAAAAAAGTGCACATTATATACAGCAAAATACGGTATTTCCTGTCCTTATGAGCACTATAGACTATACTGAATTCAATCTATAACTTGCCACACGTAGGTACCTGAACCATGATTCAGCATATTTACGTATGTGAGACCCAGAAGATTCTATGACTCTGTATAAAGGTGTGCAGTAAAGAATATAGATGAAAGCAGCCATATAAAGGGAGAAGTGCCCTTTGTGCTATAATTAAAAAGGAAAACTGAAAGTTACATAGATAATTTTCTTAAGAAGAGAGGCCTCTTTCCCTCCTTTAGCTTGCCACGCTGCAATGCTTTTTATTAAGTGGGAATTTTTTTCATTGGTTGCATTTTTATCAGTGCTTCTGAACTGTGAAAAATTTGAACATATTATTACATATATGGTAGCATCATCATGCTGCTAAAGAATGAGATAGGGAATATTTCAAGATATATTCAGTGTCCTCAGATGCTCTTAGCAGGATAATCACACTACTAATACATACAAATATTTTCAAAGTTTCCCACAATTAAATAGTGCCAATTAAAAAAGAACAAGAGAATAATACTTAATGTTCGTGTTTCAGGGAGTAAAAGGGTGCCAGATATCACTTCAGCCCCTAGCTACTTCAAGCTCTTGCTTCACCCCAACCTGACATATAAACTCAGCACCAGTACAAGTTCTCCCAATTTTCATGAAAGCATTAAAGAGCAATATAGATTTTTTTAAAGCAAAGACAGAAGTTATATTGCACAACCCACCACATTGTAAAATTGTCTTATTTGTTGCCAGGGGCTGGAGAGAGGAGGAAATGGGGAGTAGTTTAAATGGGTACAGAGTTTCAGTTTTGCAAAATGAAAGAGGTCTGGAGACCGGTTGCACAACGTGAATGTATTTACTGAAATGTACACTTGAAAAATGAATAAGATGGTTGAGATGTACTATGTAAATATAAACACATCCTATCAGGAAAAAAAGGATTCAGATGGTAAAATTTATGTGCTGTGTTTTTCACCACACACAAAAAAAGTGAACGCAAAAAAATTATCATTAAATCTTTCTGCTGCTCCCAGCCCATCTTCTAAGCATTGCTACCAGCATTTCCCACCTGAGCCTCATTTCATTGGCACCCAACCTTTCTCCCCAAGGAACTTAAAATTTCTCACCCCTTTATAATCTGGGGGCCATTCACCGTTAACCCCAACTGTTGCTGGACAAATCAAAGTGCCCTCTGGTCAGCAGGACCCACTGTCCTTAGAAGGCATTTGACATATCTGGACATTTACTCCAGCCCAGGAAACTCACCAAAGAATTTTTTAAGCACATATGTTCTTATCTCAACAGGAATTCTGGTGAATAAGAGTACTAAGATATTTAGGCTTTATACTTGATATAAAAAGTAGAATTATAGAGTGATGGAATGTGTTGTTCTGTATGATATAGAACACTCTGATTGCTATGTGATACAGTGTGTGTTTGTGTACTTGTGTGTGTGTGTGTGTGTGTGTGTGTGTGTGTAGCATCTTAAGGTCCTCACTGATAGTGACCCTCTCTTACCTTCTTAAAACCCCTCGAAATAAGAGACAATGTATGACCAACAGTGTTCATTGCTGTTTTTGCCTGAGGAAATAGATTCCTAAAATTCAAGCATGAGAATCAAGTTTCCAATTTAAAATAGAGCTAATAGTAAGCTTATGTCATGTGACATTTAAAACATTGGCACTCATGAATTAATTGGCCACACATGGGTTTAAGATACTGTTTAACACATGTTCACATTAAAAACTAAAAAAATAACTTAAAACAATGCCTGTGGTAACCAGATGAACAAAATCTATTAACTTCTTGGAGTAAGAATTAACACTTTTATATTTATTTCAATTCTCATTGCTTAATTTTAACTATTCTTGTCCAAGAGATTTTTGGAGTTATTATACAATCCAATGCTGGGAATGGACAAGCAATAAAAAAACTCTTCACGCTGATAGTGAATTTCTTTTTGCATCTGGAAGAGAAAATTTCCTTGTTACTTTCTCCATAATTACGCTACAATCCTCCCATATTTTGGATACGTTTATCCCATACTCTTGCTTAAAGAATAAAATATTACATTCCAAGGAAAAGGAATCCAAAGATACTCAATTTGAAAATGAAAAGGTGAAGGCATTCTTCCTGTAGTAGCATTCGATTCTGTGGGATCACAGAATACTTTTCAGACAGACGCACCCAACGCCAGGGTATCTGGTCTACTCACAACACAGCCAGTTCTAAGAAGGTTAAAGTAAGACAATCTCCTAACAGTGTCTCAAGGCAACTTTGAAACACTTTTCCAAGACACAGATTGGGGTTTGAGTGAGGTCAGAGACCGGGAGGGGGCACTTCCTCTTCACCCCCTTTCCTCCATCTCCGCCTCCTCCAGCTGCTGCCTGAGGACAGAGCTTGCAAGAGCTTTAAATTACATGCCAATGCGGGTGAGCCGCTACTATCTCTGGTATCCACCCCACTCATCAGGACCGATTTAACAAGATGAAGTAACAGAGAAACCACAGGCTCCTGTTCCAAGAATGCCAGCTTGAGCCACATCATCCCATCTCCACTCTCTGCCCAGGGCCATCAGGTTATAGCAAGCTCCTCCTGAAATGGACTCAGGCCTCTGGAAAGGGCCCCATGGGAAAGGACCCAGCCAAGCCTCTCTCCACAAGGGGCAAAGCCAGCTTAAGCGTTTCCGTTTTCTACTTGGCTTCTTCAAACACTACTGGCCCCATCCACTTCAAAAACGTAAGAATTTAATTTTCCTCTCCCAGCTTCCCACACACAAGATATATTTAGGAAGCTAAATATTCTACAGTTGCTGAGCAGACTTTGTATTTATTCCTTGATTTCTCACTGTTACCTTTACTGGGGGGAAAGTAGAGGTGTCTGGTTTAAATTTATGTTGTACTTTTAATGTCCCCAAATTAATAAGCATAATTTGTTACAACTAAATAGGAAAACATAGTCAGGACTAAATGTAATACTTGAAAGCTCTATTATCTTACAATTTTAAGTACTGTTAAAAATATTTTCAAAACTGACTTTTTTACAGTCTTTACATGATGGTCAAAGTCAGCACTAGTAAATACGTGGCATATCTTATACATTATATAACATTGGAACGAAGGATGTTTAAGTCATTTCTATCGATGTTAGCAATATTAAAGGGAGCGATAACTCAAGAATGTCTGAAACTTTTCCAACATGGTATATCCTAATGACCACTGGGTTTCTCAAAAAAAAAAAAAAAAATTGAAGGTACCATTGTAAAGCTCCAAGTATCTATCTATATTTTCTCTGTGGTCACAGCAGCCACAGAGCACTGTAAAATGCCTTTCAACATGTGTGAGAGAGAAAACGGCAGACATCTTCAGTGTTTCCTATGGGACTACTTCCTCATCGCGTTTCCAGCTGGATGTTCAAGTAATCCTGGAATGCTAAGACCTCCATTTCCTACCATTTTCCTTTCCCAGATATCAAGCGATATATTGATGCAAGACCTAAAAGAAGTGTCTGGAGAGACTCCACGGATAACAGGATGTAATAGCCCACAACTGAAGTTCTGAATTGTTTATTTGTGGAAGTGACATCAGTTTCTGGACTTACCAGACACTGTCTGAGAGAAGGCAAGCTCAGTGTGTGCCACAGAGACACCTGTCACTGTCTTCTCAGATTGGATGGGAGTGCTTCAGGAGGAGTTGAAACTATTGCTCCGTTTGGTTAAAAAAAAGTAAAAAGTCATATTGCTTGCCAAGTACCTTAGCTTAGTGAAAAGAAGAGGGCATCAGAATCTCTAACCCTAACTCAAAACTCCAAAGAGATGCTTCTCTTATTTCATTTTACACATATAATTATAAATGACTAGCCCTTAAATACGTCATTCGATAAAGGAGTACACGAGGGAAGGACGTTTATTGCAATGTACTTATTAGCATGTCCTCTACCTGATTATAAAAACATACTCCTCATTCCAGTGCTAATAATTAAGACCACATTGCAGCTTAGTTTTGGATCATCTATAGGTCAAAACCATGATCTCCAAAACATCACAACATTTTTAAATTTGAAGACAAATTTGGTCCTGACTGAGACCCTGGGCCTATTAAAGGATCATGCCATCCTTCAGATGAGAAGGAGATCCGTCATTACCTCTTTTTCAAATAGAAGGAAACTGAGGTCTAAAGAAAAATAATGGTTTTTCATTCATTCTTAGAAGTAGACATAAAACTGGGCCTCCTTTCTTTTTGGCTGTATGGTCTAAACTAGCTCTACCCAAACACTGCCTATAACGGTCATGGAGAATTTAGAAACCAATTTCCAGGAAAGGAATCCACACAAAATAGAATCGACCTACCATCTGCCCCGGGGCTGAGGCATAAGGCCCACAAATGAACATCATCAAGACATGTTCATTTTAACACCTACCTTGCCCCAAGGTCTCTTGCCTAACATTCTGCATTAATAGAGACATCAAGAGAAATGTTTGTCATTGCTATTCTTGCACAAGGCTTTTTTTGGCTTCTGTGAAAATAGAAGCACCACGAATTACATGCTCAAACATGTCCACATTCTTGGCAAAGCAACAGAAAAATCTTGGGGGTCAAATTGGTGATAGAGTATCTACCAAAGAGATATTTTATAAATGACAACAGAATGTGTCATGGATATCGAAAAGTCAGAACAGATTTTACAAGGTTCTTCTACAACCGTATCATGGCAACTTTGAAAACCTGAAACAAAAAAAATCTCCACCTATTAAATAATTTAAGCAGTCCATAGGTTCCCCAAAAGGTGTAAGGGAAAGAAGGCTACCTAGATCCAGAATCAGAGATCTAAACTGAAGTAGAAATTTTATTTAGACCAAAATTTGACCTCATGCATGTTTCTCATCTCTAAAGTGAGATGAGACATAATAATTAGCTTATACAATTGTTGCAAGTGTCAAATGAGATCATTTGTGGGGAAATACCCTTTGCCTAGTGGTCTTCAATGTGCATGGGTGGGATTTAAATCGAAGAGTATGCAGTGAGTAGGGTTGGCAATAATCACCTGGCATCATTTACTTTTCACCAGGCAAATTTTTAAGGCTCCAGTAGAGATAATCAAGGGTCAGTTCTTCCTCAAGCAAATAGTGACAACCACAAAGCACTTCATAACCTAACTTTTATTCTTCTGTAGAGGATTATGATGGTCGGTAAAATTTCGAGAGCCATTACTATGTGATGAAAGCACATGAGATTGACTGTAAAGATGACCTACTCCATGAAATGGATTGTTCCTTTTGTACATAAAGCATTTTCATTGCTTTCAGTACAGAGACTTCCTGCTGCAGAATGGCTTAAATGTATATGCTTATGCTAAGCATGGAAACAAAAGAATCTCCTTTCAGATGTAGTTTTCTATGTTAGCTTTCCGCCTCTCAATCCCGGCCATCTTGTTTTTTTTGTCTCTCATGCCCTGAGTGTAGAATAAAGGTAACAGGCAACAGCTCTAGACAGCGGCAAAACTAACCAAATGGTAAATGTTTGTAACAAACTCAGTCATATCCTTCACCCAACAAACAAGCAATTACTTAAACGCTTTGAGTTGTAATGCTGGGAATGTTCTCTCTGCTCAGGAAGAGGAAAAGCAATACCATATTTTAAGGGTCGGGGAAGATCAAAACCCATGAGGTAGAAAGCAGGCTCTCAACTGCCTAACTCATTAAAGATCAATAAGGATGAAATGGTCTCACTGGATTAAAATAATTAAATAGACTTAATTTCTAATATATGTCAAGTGGAAATAAAGCTATAAAATTCAAATGGATCTTGCAATGCTTTCACAGAAATACTACCTGGACAATTGCCAGGAGTGTTATGAATCCTGTGGAGAATGATCTATGAGCCAGGGAAGACCATTAATGTTCCCAAAGGAAAAAAATTATTTGCCAATACAAAAAAAGTAGAATTAACGGTCCACAATTTGATGGGGGAACAAGAATCTGAATATGCTTTTAATGTTTGATTTTCAAAACACGTTTCCTCCTTATTTTCATCTAGCTTCCATGATAATAAAATAGCTTTGGGGTGACAGTAAAATAATGGAGGGACAAAAAACTGTGATGGGGAAAAATATGTAATTATTATTTGACAATCCCAACTACACCACCAACTGCACATACACAGCCCTCTGTGATGACAGAGCTGAGTTGTTCTCCATGGTGACAAGAAGAGATACTGGGGGGATATGATTAGCTATCAGAAACCAGGACAGCTGGCTGGGTTGAAGACCCTGCATGGGGCACAGGAGAAGAAGGAGATAAGATGGCTATAACTACAGAGAACTTTTAGAAGAGGACAGAGCAGTCTATGAGGTGATCAGTATAACCCTCCCACCTCCTAGAAAATCTTCTATAATCTCTACATAATTGATATTGCTCTGTTGAGTAGGCTTTCTATTGGAGGGCTGTGGCAAGGCCCAGGACTATGGCAGAGATGAGAATGAGGGCTCTGCTAAGAGGTCCTGTCACATATGAGTAGTGCTGGGTTGATTTTTAGAGGTCATCCCAGCAGTGGAGCACCAGCTTCCAGGTTTTCAACTCAGTGCACGGGGGACTGAGACAAGAACTGGAACCAACGAAAAGGGACACTACCTTGGCTCTTCCCACCTGGCGGGGCTGTTCAGGACCTGGGGTCCCAAACTCAAATGACTTCAGGAGACCAAGCATACCCACTGATGGGGAAAGCTTCTGGGAACGTCAGGGCCTATTGGGATCTGGAGGTTGCAGACCCCTCCTGAAGGCTTTCCAAAGCAATATTTAGAGGGGGGGAAATGGTGACTAGGCAAACTTCTGTGCGTGGCATTCAAAGTCCCTATTAGACTTGTCTAAACGTGCCTGCAAAGGGAAGTACTCAAGTGAACATCTGACCCAAGGCCAGTATCCAGGCATTTTAGGCAGAATGTCTTCCTAAAGCTGCCTTTGCCTGGACTCACGATATAACATCTAAAGAAAATTAAAATGTCATTAATTAGCTCCTTCCAAATAATTCTGGTCTATTAAAATGGGACATCCTTCATAGATCACCCATAAACTAAGCACACGAAATGTCTTTCTCATGGGTCAAACCAGACAGTACTCAGAAGGTTTAACATAAAATAACCATATTCTATTAAATGCTGTCAGAGAATTGGGGAGGGGAGAGGGTGGAGTAGAGAAAAGAAGTATTCTGAAGTCTTGCCACATGTGAAAAGTATCAGTACAGTTTATTACTAACTCACTAACCCCAAATGGGCCCAGATTGCAATGCAGTCGATCCATTCACAGAAAGGAAAGCAGGGACTAATCCTGTTACCAGGCTACAGACTCCTCAAACTTAGAGCTGGTTTACACCGTAAGTTCTTGATATTCTGGTGCTGCAGCCAGATAACCAGACAAGGATGTTGCATGAGGTCTCCAGCCTGACTTTGGAGCTCTAGAAAGGCAAACCTTGATGGCGTGAAAGCTCCCCGCTCTGTCTCTAGACTTTCCCAGTTAGGCCACTCCTCAGTTCAGTATGTTTTGTGACACTAAAAAGCAAAGAAGAAAGAGTAGGAAAATCCTTACCTGTAGCTGCTGGTCTAATTCTGGAAAGGCCAGAGGAATGGAGTCTTCAGGAGGTGTATCATCTACAATATGAAAATAAGACGATCCTTCACTACAGAAGCCTTTCTCTCACAGATTTCCTGCTATTAAACCACCTGTAGACTTGCATAGGTAAACAATCCATATCTACTGCTTCAGTTATTTTCATCATACTAGTTGGGGACAGACAGAACGCAGAAGACAATTTCACTCATTTTCAGTACAAACAGAAGCATGGAGAGCTTCGTCGGCTGGACCAAAATTTTGCAAACAGATCAGAATCTTCAAATGTTCTCTGGTAATTCTCCAATTAAGAAATACTGCTCATCTTTCAATACTCCTATGTTAGTGTGTGTGTGTGTGTGTATATATATATATATATATATATATACATATAATGTATATATATTATATATATGATATACAGGAAAGTGCTTTAACGAGGTGCTAATGAGGGGACCAGAACAACCTTAATTGGACACAAGAACATGTTAGTGAAAAAGAGAAGCATTAGTTCTGCTCTGATTGACTCCCAGAGTGGCATGCTTTGTGGTTTTGCTCTCTGCTCTTACCACAAACCACCACTAACTGGCAGTTAACCAGAGCCTCGTCCTGGGTTACAGGAGGCAACAGGCAGGTACCCAATCAGGGTATTTCTTTCCAAGGCACCAGGCTGCACCCCCAACCTGAAGCCCAGTCCACTGCCCTGATGCAGGAGAGCCGAGCTGAGAGAGACGGGCAGCTGTCTTCAGTTGCCTTCAATTGACTGACTGGCAATAGGCAGGTGTGGCTGGATCAAAAGATACAGTCTCAGAAGCATCAGAGGAAACCTGAGGAAGTTTGGCCAAATATCCAAGTCACCCCCAATCTCTTCAAGAATGTGCTGCTGACCCAGCCCTGGCACGAGAGGTCAACCCTTTATCATCAGAACCGCCATATCTCCAAGCGGACTCTGACTCTGCAGTTCCATTGCCCATCCATCTCCCATCCTCCCCACCCCACCTTGTGGACAACACCTACTCCAGGACACGAGACTGGGAATAAGACAAAATGTAGGCACAAAGAATAATTAAAAAACAAAGCTAATTTTAAATTATAATAAAGGCAAGAAATAATTTTTACGTTCTCACTACCATAATCAAACTTGTTTACGAAAACCGTTGATGTTCTATTTGACCTAGAGGAAGTAACCCAGGTCATACGCAATGCAGAAGCAAGGAGCTGCTCTCTGCTCACTGGAGCACAGTCTAAAATAAAGCGCAGCAGCAGGAGTGCCTGGCTGCTACGGGATTACATTGCTTTGAAGGCACCGAAGAGCATCCCCAGAAAGATAATTCAAACAAGGACAGTAGTAACCTCAGCCAAACACCTCAAGGGTCACGTCACCTAATAGCTCTGATATATATAGTCAAGGGTGGTATAATAATACTTCCATTTAGAAGTGGCTTAAGACAGGGACAGTGCATCCCCCAATTTGAATCCATTTGTTCCTGTTCCTGTGCCAGACAATGGAGGCCTATGGGTTCACTGACGCTAATTAGCTTCCCAGAGCCAGGAGAAATGGGAAATCTTCCCAAGACCCTTGCTGCAGGCTGGAGGACTGTCTTAAGGGGAAACAAGATCCAGTTCCCCGGCCCTCTGAATGCTCTCCTCCGACTCAGATTAGAGGTGACAACTTCTGCCAAATACTGTGGCTTTTTAAATCCACCCATCATTTGCAAAGAACTGGACAAAAGACAGAAAATTTCACTTGTTGCCAACTGACCCTTTAGAGGTAGCCTTCATTTTAAAACCTATAGTTTGTAAAACTGATTTGGGTCAAAGGTGATTTAAATGTACTTCAATAAAATATCAATTAACCCAGACATCATGATTATTTTAGCTCACTGAGTTCAAGGCCAGAACAATTTGGCATGGGTAAATGGGGACATAGTATACTCTGGCGTCCCAACCCGAATAATCATAGATGAGCAGGCACTCGTTGGAAGGAGAAACCAACTACTTCAGTCAAGTACCAGAGCAGATAGCACATGCTAGAATTTTAAAAGACAGCCAGGAATGGAACTCAAGGCTTAACGGGACTTAATCTACCTTGCTCCCTCTGAAGTTACACAACTTCCTGCTTAATTATAAAAAGAAAGAAAAAGTTATTAATTTGCTGACTATATTATATATACGGTATACATATATACATATGTATGTATATATATACATATAGAATATATATACACATACATATATATATACATATACATACCAGAGGTGCCAAAAAAATGTACACACATGACTTGTATTCATCTTTTTTTATTGGTATATATTGAGTATTATAATTTTAATACAGTTTTTACTTTCTTAGAATGTGTATACATTTTTTTTGCACCCTCTGTGTGTGTGTGTGCGTGTGTGTGTGTGTATATAGTATATATATATTTGCAATATATATATACTATATATATATAATACCTCATATGATGCAGAATGAAGTCCATTATGGAAATCTACATCATTACTTATAGTCATGCCAGATAGGGCACATATATGTGACCATGCTGATAGTTTTACAGACAAGAAAAGGCTTAAAATTGGATTCTTTGAGTTGCTAGAAAAGCCTGATTGATTTACATAGAAATGAATATATACTGGGTATTTTAGAACGACAACTCAAATAAAAGTAAGACTTTTGTTCAAAGACGAATCAAGTTGGGTTAATCTAAACAAAAAAACGGCAGTGGAAACAAGAAAACCAAAGACAGATGTAAGGAGACTATTGAGTCTGAATGCCAGTCTTGTATGTCACTGCTCGATACCATCTGGTTTAGCTGGCATCCCTGCCAGCCAGAAATTTCAGGGCTTGCGAAGCTGCTTACCAAGCTGCCCCACGTTGATGTGTGATGTGTTTACTTTTAAACAGAGGCTGCTGTCTTTGACTGGTTTTAAAAATAGGCAAATATTCTAAAAGCAGAATGATGAATCACAGGATTGGGCCAAAAGGAAAGAAGGAAAATGACTCAGACAGACGAGGAGCACAGCTGTTCCACAAACATTTGGCCGAATCGTTGTAAAACATTTTGACAGTGATATTGGATCGGAGTTCCTGAGAGCAGTTAAGTTTGTTTTGACAATTCCAGAAGCACAAAGTGGATTGTACAGTAGCTATGCAAGATACACCCTTGGCAAATTTGCCTTTTTTAAAAAAAGAAGAGCAGTTGCCAGATACGTGTATAATGTGACAAAATCAGTATGCAAGCACATTTTTATTAAAATTTACTTATTTACCATATAGTTATTGAATACCTAGTACATACAAGGCAATGACAGAAGCTCCCTGCTAAATTGGCAGATTGTTTTACCATATTTTTTAATGTATTAAGGAAATAATTCAAGGCTTCTTTTTCAAACTGGCACAGTGGGCTTGGTGGACCAAGCAACACATACCTAAGAAACTTTTTTTAAAGAATGAAATATAAATTAAAGAATTAAAGAGGATTTTTTTTAATAAGCAGATGTTTACTGCCTGTTTTGCAAATATGATGTGACTAAGTCAATGGTACTTAAAATAGAACTCTCTTATTGGTATCCCAACCATTATGACATACCATAGTACATTTTATGATGGGCTCATCTCAGTATCTACTCAACAGCTGTTGGGTTGTTTTTGTGGTTATTCTGTTCCAGATTTCTTTAAAATGTCTTCTCTGCATTTCTCCATGAATCAAATAAGTGGGACCCACTGGGTCTGTAATCCAAATCCTCACTGTTACATAGTACATATTGCCATGCAGTCAGAGTTCTCAGAGAATGCTGCATCTGGGAGAGGCTAAGCAATCATCTGGACCAGTACTCTCAGTGTACAGCAAGAGGCAAGGGCCTCGAGAAGGGGAGGCAAGGGCCTCGAGAAGGGGAGGCGTCTCCTAAAACTAAGGGGTGCCTCCCAGTCCGGGGCTCTCCATGGTACCACTCTGCCTTTCTTCACCTTCTGGTCCACGAGTTTCCACACTTGTGTATTTCATAAGCCAGTAAAGATTTCCCCAAGACACTGGGAACCATGCCTTTGAGTGTCCAACTTTTTATTCAGCTAGTGAAGATGATTTAAAAATGACTACCGTGTATCATTAGTATATCTTTATGACAGAGAGAACATTTTAGCACCAAAATTGTAAGACAGACAAAGTTAGGAGTGTCCATTATATGGGATCAGTTTAGCTTTACAGACAAAAACAAACACACAGAAACACCTCACGGCGTGTCCTTATTTCTTTTTTACATCAGCGAGGTGAAAACTTCATGAAAGCCAGACCAGGTCTGTGACCCGGCATTGGAGAACCCTGTTCCAGACAACAATGTGACTGGACTTTGGAGTCAATTATACCCTTCCTACTGCGCTTTCCATCCTGGACATGATTGGGGTCTAGGCTGGGGAACTCTAAATTCACACACAGAAGACCCCAGGAGAGCGAGAAGCCACACTCAGAAGGCATTCCCAAGCTCCACCCCACCCTTTTAGAGACAACCTGCTCAGAATCTACTCAATCTGTCTACATTTCCTGCAGCCACTTCCGGCTTGGGGGGCAGGCACCTGCGCAGTCGCTCGGAGCACTTCGACCAGGCGGGCCCCACCCTCGGCTTACTGACCTGGCTCTAATGTCTTGAAATTCTTCATTTTTGACCAGGGAGCTCCACAATATTTTTCACTGTCCCTCCATAAATTACGTAGCTGGTCCTGACTGCAGTATGACCCCTAGTGCTGGTGTCCTGGAGGCCATCCTTCAGGGCCCCAGGGACAAGTTGACACTTAAAAGGCAAGTGACAGATTGAAAAGGGTGACGACTGGACTTGGAGCTGGGCTGCACCCTCCACAACCAGATTGAAGGACAATGGCCTGGAGCTGATGGGCCCTGGAGAAACACACTGTTCTCCAATATTCCCCAATAAAATTAAAAAAAAAAAAAAAAAAAAAAAAAAGGCAAGTGAGTTTGGGCACTGGGTACAGTGTTGAGGTTCGGGCAAAAGACTTTCCTGGGAACTGTTTCCCTGTGAACACTCCTAATCACTGAAGACCCAGTGGGTCAGTTCAACAATCTGTAGCACAGACCAGCATTTGAAGCTCAGGCCAGCCACTTTTTTAACTGGTGAATGTGGACGATCAACAGAATTTCTTTGAGACTCACACAATTTCTTTGTCCTCTACAAAATGGGCATGATATTCCCGGTCTCAGAAACTTGTTATTAGTTATGGAATACACAGGTCAATCATTTAGCCTAAAGTCTGGCACCTAGGAAATAATCAGTTATAATAATGAATGCGTAATATAATCAAATTTAGTTTCCATTGCTTTTCACCATAAACCTGACCAAAAGGGTTATGGGGAGGCAATGTACAAGGGCGTGTGCATATGTGAGTATGTGTGCAACGGTGGGGGTTGATGGTATTATTCTGCAGCATCTGAATAATATACAAAGAACAGGCAGGCTTTAATTAATTAGTTCGCCCCATGCCAGCTAAGGGAGATTTCCCGGATGTGGCAACAACCTCAGGTCCTGTAGGTTTACTCCACTCAAATTTAAATCTGAATTGAAGAAGGGTCTTGCTTTCACTTCCCTATCAAAGCAAACACTTTATATATGAAATATTGACCAAAAAAATTTAACTTATGCAAGAAAGGTCTTTGAGTACTTTCATTTTAAATCTAAATCAAGATTAATATTTTATTCATAGAAATAAAATAAGTAATATAAGGCTGCCAACCCATGTTAATAATATATCAAACAACTTTTTTAAAATGTCTAGATATCTAGGTTTTCATTAGAGCATCACATCATTTTGAAACACATCAAAAGCTTTTTGAAACTTTGTTTCCTGCTTATTAAGCATTAGAGTTGTGAAATTTGTGGACAACGTGACTGACTGGTTAAGGCAACAGACTGCTGGAGACGTGAAATTTTTAATACACATTAGATTTTCAGGTCCCATAAAATTGAAAGTATAGATACAGATACGTATATAGATATAAATACAGGTATGGATACAGGTAGAGATTTGGTATGACACCTAGCAGGTTGTCAATTCTCTATAATTAACAATAATCATCATGTTACCTCAACCAGTACCTAAAATTATCAGGCAAACAAGATCATACATCAAATAGATTGAATGCTATTTCTCTGCAGAGGGAGATCTGATTCAGTTTAAAGACAGGTTTTATGTTTCTTAGAAACATTAGTCTAGTCACTATTATTGTAGCAATCATTTGTGGGTCTTATGGATTTATCCTTTTATAAGAATAATTTTACTTATTTAGCTTATAACATACTCGCCCAGAAACCTTTGCTTCAAAAAGAGCCTCTTGGAAGTATACTTATTCCTCCGCACACCACCAAATAAAATTTACCTCTACTTTTCTTCTTTCCTAACTCCATGAAAATGTATCAGAGCTAACGTTCCTCCTTCATTTCCCATGACCACTGGGGAAGCTCTTTGCTGTCAGAAACATTCATGCTTCTCTCTTATTACATGGACTCATCCTCCAAATGGGTAAATACAAAATACAAATAAGAAAGACAAAGTAAAAACAGCCTCAAGGGCCTGACTTTGAATCCCTTCCTGCTATTAACTGCTTGATTTAAGTTTCTTAACTTCTCTTAGCCAATGGTTCACATCTGTAAAATGGGTATAATAATATCTTCCCACAGAGTCGTTGCCAGTACTAAATGGATGAAATGATACAACTAAAAGCACATAGGTACTTAATAAACAATCGCTTCCTTTCTGGCCTTTCTTTAAGGCCTTAAGCAACAGATTCCAATCAGTAAATTCAGTTGTATCTCAAAGAATCTTCATCTGATATCAGAATAACAAAGTGGTTATAGATATTGTATTACTGCTTGCATAGTATTTGATAGTTAAATTTCTACTATGGTTCTCCACTTGGGGTCCTGTAAAAGATGTAACTATAGGAGACCCCCACTCCCACCCCAACCATGAGGGGATTGTTGTCACTGCATGCTGAGGCAGCTTTAAAGGTAGGGTCAGAGCTGAGACAGAACGGGACTTGAGAGAGTTCAAAAAGGCTCCCCCACTTAGCATAATATTCTCTAGTTCCATCCATGTTGTTGCAAATGGTAAGATTTCATTCTTCTTTATGGCTGAGTAACACTCCATTGCATAAATGTACCACAGTTTCTTAATCCAGTTGTCTATCTAGAGAATATTATGCTAAGTGAAATAAGTCAGATGGAGAAAAACAAATACCATATGATCTCACTTATATGTGGAATCTAGAGAATAGAATAAATGAGCAAACTAAACAGAAAAAAGTCTCAGAGATATAGAGAAAACAACTGATGGTTGCCAGATGGGAGGGGTGGGGATGGAGAAGGTAAAGGGATTACAAAGTATAAATTAGTAGCTACAATATTGCAACAGGGATATGAAAGACAGTTTGGGGAATATAACCCACAATGTTGTAAAGATTGTGTAGGGTGTCAGATGGGCACTTGTCTTATTAGGGAGACCACTCCATGGACTGTGTAGATGCCTCTACAAATGTAGACTGCGCTCTACATTTGAAGCTGAAGCTGAATAGTATTGAATGTCAACTATATATAACTAAATATATATTAGGTAAGTGCAAAAGTAATTATGGTTTAAAAGGTTAAAAAAGAAAAATGCAAAAACCGCAATTACTTTTGCACCAACCTATCTATATAGTCACGGGATATGGAGTACAGCCTAGGGGATAGAGTCAATGGAATTGTTAACAGCTATATATGATGTCAGAGGGGTAGTAGATCAGGGGAGGGGGATTAACACTTTGTGAGGGGGGGAAATGTCTAACTATTACATTGTTTTGTACACCTGAAACTATTTTTTTTTAAAAAGGCCCCTCCAACCCCCATTTCCCCAAATACTATCCTTAGCAAGTTGGCTGGCTGGTAAAAAGTTGGCACTTTATCCTTTGACTTCCTACTGATTCCCTTATGGATATGCAAAAAAAACAAAAAACAAAAAACAAAACTCTGAGAGAAGTAAAAAGATAAACATCAATATTCATTTACTGTTTCGTGTGAATGAGGTTTTCCAGAGAACAAGGATTGAGAGCACAGAGAAGAAAGTGCCACAAACTTTGGGGCCCTGAGGAGGCAGAGGGAAAAAATACCAAAAGGTACCACAGGTAGAAAACATTAAAGGAAGCGGACAATGACAAGAGACAATTCACCTGCATCACAATTGTGCTGAGAGCCAGTTTTGCAAGTTCCACACAAAAAGACATTCACACACAATACCCAGTTAAGTTAGATTTGAGAGAAGCTATTTCCGCCACTGCACATAGTTCCTGCAAAACTACCCTAATATGTGAGGAGAAAACAGTATTACTTAAAAGAGACACCAATAGAATGGATCTAGGACTTTTTTTTTTAACCAAATGTCATATGATTAATTCAGGCCTAGCTATGAAAAATTCACATAGTTGAAAGAATTTTTTTTTAAACAAAATGTTGAAAGCTACCAGCTTGTGCTGATACCAGTATCCTTGACTCTTTCTAAATAAAAACTAAAAACTTAAAAAATAAAAATAAAAAAAAAACCAAGGGCGAGGTCTAACTTTATATGCCAGATTTTAGCTCTGCTAAAGATAAAGAAAATTCTCAAGTAATTAACATGAAATCCTCATCTCAGTCCAACTCTAAATTCTCTCTAATTGGAGAAGGGCCAGTGATTCTATAATAACCCAAGAGGTGGGATTCTTATGTTTCTTCTGCACATTTTCTATTGGGAAAACTAACTCCACGAAGGTGCCAATTTAGAAAGTTAACTCTTTAGAATTCCCAGTTTGGAAGTAATGCCAATCATATCATTAGTTTATTACAAACAGGTATTGTTGCTTCTGGGAATTATGGTTAACTACGTGCTACTTAATGAAGGATTCTGACGATAGGCTTAAAATGGAGATGGTATTTTTAAAGGGCTTTCCCCCCCATAAAGCTTGCTTCCTTTATTTAAGCCCCTGGAGAGCCATGGTCTGGAGTCTTGCGGCTCATCTGCTATCAAGGAACAATGACCAACTCCGCATGTATCAGGTCCAGTCTGTCACCGAATCCTTTCAATCCTTCCTTTAGAACATACTCTAAATTCAGTCATCCCATTCCATTCTTTAATCCAGGCTCTCATCACTTTGTCTCCATACCATTATAAAAAAAAACCTCTTCCATTTTCTCCTCTCCACATTCCAGACTATTCCACCCATCGGACATTTACCGTTTTCACCATATTACTCCCTTGCTCATCTGATCAAATCCAAACGCTTTTGTTGAACTTCTCAGATTGGCTTGGTAACTCTAGTCTACTGCTGTCTAAACAGGTACATATTCTATGTGAGGCTACAGCAAAAATATCTGGCTGAAAGCCGGGCTCAGTGAAGGGCGTACTACTTTTCCACACTTCAGACCTCTGTTTCAGTTGACAAGAGTTTTAATATTTCTGAAATGTTAATGCTTTCCCTGACTCTTAGGTTTTGTTCATGCTTTGTGTTTAGAGAGCAAAGGAAGAATTGTTAAAAGATTTATAGCCCCCCTTTTTTGTACATAGTATCCAGAAATTATATCTTTCCTACACTGCCGTTCAATACCCTACCGGCCTGCAACCCTAGGTTGACTGCCGTGTCTTCCAAGAAGCTGTTCCCATCTGCTCTGGGTAACACAATCCACCAGCTGGATAACTAGTCCCCAAATTATTGCAGGTCACTTGTACTGTAAACTCTACCTTGACATAAAGTAGAAGTGTGAGATGTAGGCAGGACACAAAACTGCTTAGGGGTTCATATTTTCTGGAATACTCCAAAATCGATGATCATACAGGCACCAACTGAGCACTTAATTTGTGTCAAGCACTATGCTAAATGCTTCACCTATAGGGTGTTATCTAATTCTTACACCAACTCTGTAAATTACCATACACATCTTATGGGAAACTGAAGGTTGGCAAAGTTGAATGCTTACCCAAGGTCATACAAATAGTGATGGAATTGGGCCTAGAAATCATGTCTTTCTGACTCTAAAGCCCTATGTCCTGAACCTCTAAACCAGGGGTGTCCAAACTTTTTTCAACGGTTTTCACCAAGGGCCATGTACGGTAAAATACACCAACAGCCGGGCCACTCACTCGAGGTGAAGTACGCATTGCCTCACCTGCTTTATTTAAGTAAACTAAATATATTTTTGGAATTTGCTGCGGGCCAATTAACAACGGATCATGGGCCGCGGTTGGCCCGCGGGCCGCAGTTTGAACACCCTTGCTCTATACCAAATCATTTCAGAGAAACATGCAAAAAAAGAAACAACAGTCCTAACATGACTGGAGGAATGAGCACTGCATTGGGCTCATGAGAAATGGACAAGTCAACCTTCTCAGGCACAGCTGCCTTCTTTTCTCATGCACTCTTCTTATGCTTCAACCATAAATTCAACAATGTGGAATTACTCCCTAAAAGTCCACCTCAGTCGTCCCATTTACTACGAAAGTCTAGGATGCTTTCCTTTCTTTGCTCCCTTAAATGTGTGGTCTCTTTGCCACATGCACTGGAACTGATTTTATTTATTTTTATGAATTTGTATCTTTATTTTTAAGATCACATGAAACACAGTTAACCTTTTTTTTTTTAAATTAACATTTATTGGGGTGAGAATGGATAGTACAAGTACATTTTACAGGTTTCAAGTGTACGATTCTGTAATACATCATCTATGCATCATACTGTGTGTTCACCACTGTACTGGAATTTAAAAGGCATGCACAGTGTGCATGATGGCAAGTGTGCTTCAGTGTGACACTCCACATTTTCCTTATCCAAGAATTCAGAGGGAGTGTCCCCAAATATGTGCAAAGCATCTTTCCCTGCACTTGCAACCTCCTGTGCATGCAAAAAACAGAACAGATTTCTGGGCCTACTGCATCAAAATATACAGGAGTATGCCCTTGGAACATGTATTTTTTGGAATTGGGCCTGAGTGTTCTCAGGTGATTATTCTAAGAAAGGTAAAGAAACACAGAACCCCAGTTCCTGCCTTGCATTCTCTAGTTAGGTGCTCTTTCTAGAGATACGGGGACACACTGATCGTAAGGAAAAAAAATTAATTTGGTAGGTTCTTTATAAGGCTTCCTGTCTATCTTTTTTGTGGAACCACAGGGTAGGAATTGAAATAAATGACCACCCCTATTTGAAACTATCATGTCAAAAAAAAAAATTCAAAAGTGGAAATTCTCGGCACATTTGAAAGACACCAGAACATATCAATCTAAAGTAAGAAAGACGAAACAACATGCAAGAGTTCCCAGTCAAAGGCCAAGGGACATCAAAGGATGGTGGCAAATTAATTATAACCTGTATATCTTGTTATTCAAGGAAGAGTCTATTCATGCAACCCCAAGATCAAGATTCACCTCTCCACAGCTCTCTTCTGTACATAAATTCTATTAAAATAAGACTAGGGAACAGTACATTTATTTGTCTTATCCTAAATTATGATCTAATACTTTACTTATAATAAACAAGATTGATATACTGAAATTGTCTTTGCAATGCTGCTGATTGTAACAGGACTTGTTCTGCTTATATGGGACCTGAACACAAGGAAGAAAATTATACATCTTCTTTCTCCCTGGATTTGGGTTTACGTGGGTCCATCTTGAGAGCTAGCCACTCAAGCACTATTCCTCAAAATCTTGCATTTACAAAATGCATAAAACCAAAAGGGGCTTTTCCTTTCTGTTTGCTTGTTCTTAAGCAACAGACTATTTTTTTTAGAGCAGTGTAAGGTTTACCGATAAATTGAGCAGAAAGTACAGAGTTCCTATATACCGTCTCCCTACACGCACAGTTTTCTTTTTCTTCTTAGAGAAGCAGCATGGAATTATGCAGAGAGTTCAGACTATCAAGTCTAGGAACCTGAGTTTAAATCATAACTCCATTACTCACTAATAGGGTGGTCTCGGGACCTCAATCTCTGTCTCTGCAAATTGGGAATACTAATGCCTACATTACATGGCTATTTTAAAGATTAGAAATAATATATGTGAATGCCTAACACAGAAGACAAATGCAACTAATGCTAGTTGTCATTTCTATGTTGGGATGGGTTGGTTTGCCTACTGGGAGGATTTCCCTTCACTACTGTCGTTCAAGGGGACACATATAAGGACATATTTTATGTGTGGAAATGAATGGGGATATAGGACAAGAGCAGGGCACGGGAAGAGTGTGGGAAAACAGATGATGAAGAGTCGAGGCTTCACCGCTTCCTGCTCTAGAACCAATCCTCCATTGGGGGCTGCACAGTCCCGGAACCCAGGGATAGATGTGTCACCATCATAATCACTGGTATAGTAAAGCCTGAATTGCCTATGTAATGTCTGACTTCACATAGCCCGGGTCCTCGCTTTGCATTATCTGGGGATGAACCTGTCCCTTTTCAATCATTGCTTTTTAAAGCAATACCTTTACATGTGCATTGTAGAAGGAAGGGAGGGAGAGAGAGAGGGAGGGAGGGAGGAAGGGAGAGAAAGAGAGAGAGAGAGAAAGAAAGAAAGAATCAGTTCTCAAAAGACCCAAAGTTTAAATGGTAATGTTGTTTGAGCGTGTGATTATGTGATGTGATATTAACAGATGACATCAGACTAAGGGCAATGGCCGACACCAGTGGAAGAGATCCAAGCCTTCCTTTCCTCACCTCTGTGACCCCACACCACCTGAGGGCCCCTGTGAGAGGTAGTGCAATTCAATATATGTGTTAAGAGGTCACTGAGGGCACCCATGACGAAGGGCTCTAAGTATGGCAGCCTCACCTCAGACCTTACTATTTCGAGAAGGTCCACCTCACCTGTCCCATTCATCACTCTGGCTGAAGTCTGTTTATTCAGTCGGAAGTGTGGGAGCACCAGTGAGAAACCAGCGTTAGGAACTTAGGCTTCAGGAAATGCTGCTGGAACTGGGACAGTGATATTTTTATATCCCCCCCAACCAACTGTCAGCTCTTAATAAACATTTCCTCATGAAGTGTTACCAGTGACATACTTTGCTATCGTTAGAAATTGTTATAGCCCCATGAATTTTATAATAAAGGAAAGCTAAAGTTGGGACAGAAGAAATGTGCTAAAACAACCAAAACATGGGAAATGGGAGAAGCGTCACCAGAGGCACTTCTGGAAGGCCCCCTCAAGCGAGTCATGATGAAAGCCACACTCCCATCACTGGTCATGCCAGGCATGCATTTTTAAATGCCTGCTGTGGAAGTAGAAAAGGTGACAGTAAAAAGGCGGCAGGCAGGGAGGCAGCCCTTTCTCCCTGAGCAGAGCGTACCTGAGGCATTATCAAGGCTGAAGGCAATGCGTACTGGCTTATCCGCAGGTACCCTGGCTGTGCTGATCATGTGGGCACCTGAGCCACGGCCTTCCCCTGGGTCTTCCAGCTGTGAGGACAGAGAGAGCCATTGTCACTTTACCCAATGTCATCCCTCAAATACTCAGAGGCCCTTGGAAATTAGGGGAAAGTCATTAAGCATGGCTTTCTTATTTCAAAGATACTCCTAGTTCCTAGCTTTCGTTCCCTACATGCAAAGTATTCACCAGCCCCATTTAAAATACTTTTTCTGGCTTATGAAAAAAAATGCTTTGGAAATATACACGTAGAATGAAGTGTATAAAAGATGGAGCAAAATCTCTACCCAACTCACTGTTGTAGCATCCCTTCACACTGACCAGTCCAACCTTGACCCTTCAAGGTCTCATATTTTATTTTTAATAGAGGGGGATAAAGAAATCTTAATAGGACATCACACGGAAAAGTCGACATTGGATGTGAATTACTGATCTGGGAGTGGTAAAGGATGAGTATCAGTGAATCATTTGAAGACTATCAAAGACTATTTTAAAATATCCCAGTTATATTATAAATATTATATTCTTTAAATATCTGATTAATTACCTATAAATCTATCAACATTTCTAAGTTTGTTCATCTTAACAATGCATGATACAAGCAAAAGACAAAACTTGAAAACATCCTATTGATGTTTGACCTCACTTATTAAATTATCATTTAATTCACAAACTAAGATAGAATGAATGGAAACATATCCTACAGGTAAGATGGGTTGGGGTGGGCAAAAGCACATGACTATTTCTTTGTTACAGTAAGAGAATTTAACCCAAATATATTTTGACCAAAATACATAATAATTTTTGTTCACTGGGACTAGGAAAATATATTGTTATACATACATATCTTTGTTATTTAAATACATATATATTTAACTCTTTCTATTTTTAGTCCTTTCCCCTAAACCTTCTACTTTCCTTCTCATGTAGACAGTAAACCAAAAACTCTGAATGATATTTTAAGGAAAATGTCTCTAAAATTGGCAAATATAAATCATCTCTTTAGCCATCCTTAGCAAGATTCTGGGAACTGTTTCAGCAGGACGTTTTCTCACAGCAAGGTTCCTGAATCTTTCCCATAACTTTTCTTTATCTAAAAATAGTGTCTAGAACACTGAATTTTGTTTTTACGATTATTTATAGCCAAAGAGAATGCATGTATATATGTGTGTGTGTACACACACACACACACACACACATTTAGAAATACATACATAAGAAATCATCTTACCCAGTATATGGAAAGAAAATAGGCTTTTGTTAAACATGTAGCGTAGCTTTGGAAAAAAAAAAATAGCAACTGTTTACCACCCAGTTAGAATCATATTTGGTCCATTCATTTAACACTACAAATAGCAATAAACCCTAAGCACTCAAAGTCATGTCATTCTAAGTCAGAAAAGTGTAGTAAAATGAAACATTTAACGTAAAAAAAAAAAAAAGGTAATATAAAATCACTGTTACTTGACTCAGGATTTGTTTTATCTCAGCCCTGAGATACATTTCTGGGTAGTTTCATCTGCTTAAAATCGAGTGTCTTGTTAGCCACCTGTTCCTGGGGAATAGAACAGACTGTCTCAAATTTAACAAAACAAACAATAAAAGTCCCCTCAAAGTAGTAGCTAAAAGAAAAGGTCTTATTGTTATACACTGTACAACCACCAAACCATTTTATCATAACTTCTCAGGATGAAAAGCTGCACTCCACTTTTGGCTAAATCTCCCAATGCTTTCCTGAACCAAGAAATAAAGCACAGAAGGTGGAAATTTGCCTCTAGGGTTTTGTAAATAGATCTCTGGTACGGTTTCCAGCAACTGGGAAACAGAATTGATAAACACAGCTAAATGGGCCCCTCCCCTCCGCACCACTTAGAGCATCTGTCTGCCTCCGAAAGGATGCCACCAGCAAAGCTTGGGGGGACTTTGAGTTCCACACGGTGCCGACCACAGGAGCCCCTAAACCAACTTGCCTTTTCATCACACCGTCTGGGGAAATGGGCCACTGGTTCTCCTCTGGGCTGTAACAGAGCTTTGGTTAAGTTGCTGGTGCGCCGAGCGTTTAGTTGGGTTTTCACACCTGTTGCCTTACCTCACTTAGTTGAGTGTCTGCACTTGTGTAATCCAGGGCCAGCCACTGCCTTGGCCAGTCGCTTCGTTTGTGGAGTAGAGACTTAGTAAGAGAGCAGGCTGCACCTGCTGCATAGCAGCCACTGACAATCTGAGGAGCACTGACAGCTGTCAGGGCAGCTCGCTGCTACCTGCTCTCCCCCAGACCCGGCGTCCCACGGGGCCTCCCTGTTCCGCTTCCCGCTACAACCCCTCTCTCCTTTCCTTGCCTCTCCAACAGCCAGGATGTTGTCATGCTTCTAGAAAAAGCAAGAGCAAAAGAAAACCCTCCTCCTGTCAGAGGCATTGATAAACAGCAAGTTGTGGAGAGTCCAAATGTTTTAATTCATTAGTCCTGGCAAACCTAAAATACAAACAGACTTGCTTCACAAGACAGGAATGTCTTCAGCGTGACCCAATCGGTGTCTGTGTCTATTCCAGCAAACTGGCAAAGATAGCATGACTCCAGTCAGCAAAAATGTCGGCCGCTCCAATCAGCTCCATGAGAGCCAGCCAACTTGGACCCACTGTGGCCGACTCGCGGATGATAGTAGCAATGATCCCGGTTAAGAACATGAGGGTTGAGGTTGAGCCGTTGATGGGCTTGATGACTTGATCCCATCTACAAATGCAACCGACCGCAAAATGAGTCAATGGGACGTAGGAAGGGAGTGTGCGAGCAGCGTTCAGCCTTTTGAACAGCTAGAAACCTGAGTGTCAATAGTCCTTTAAAATAGTGATGGTGAGGGGGAGGTTAAATAATTAAGGAGAAACCAGTATTAAGAGAATTCAAAGACAAGGCACAGACTGGGAGAAAACCTGCAAGATACGTATCAAATAAAGGACTGGTATCCAAAATATAAAAAGAACTCTTAAAACTCAACAACAAGAAAACAGGCAACCCAATTTTAAAATGGGCAAAAGATCTAACAGGTACCTCACAAAAGGAGATATATAGATGGTAACGGAGTATGTGACAAGATGCCGAACAATGTATGTCATTAGGTGATTGCAAATCAAAACACAATGAGATACCCCTACGTATCTATTAGTACAGCCAAAACCCAAATCACTGACACCACCAAATACTGGTGAAGGTGCAAAATGGTACAGCCACTTGGAAGACAGTTTGGCAGTTTCTTACATGACTAAATGCACTTCTACCATATGATCCAGAGACCATGCTCCTTGGTACAGTGGTACCTTGGTTTTCGAACGTTATCCGTTCCGGAAGACCTTTCAAGTTCCGAAATGTTTGAAAACAGCCGACAGCTACACCTCAGGATCTTGCACTCAGCAGAAGCCGCGTGACAGGTTCGACATCCGAGGAGTGTTCAAAAACTGAAGCATTTACTTCCAGGTTTACAGTGTTCGTAAACTGAAATGTTCGTCAACGGAGACGTTCAAAAACCGAGGTACTGTTATATTTACACAAGGGAACTGAAAACTTATGTCCACTCAAAGACCTGCACTGGAAGTTTAGAGCAGCTTTATTCGTAATTGCCATAATTTGGAGACGGCCAAGATATCCTTCAAAAGGTGAACAAATAAACAGTATGTGGTACATCCAGACAGTGGTAAAAAATGAGCTCTACGAGCCACAGATAGACATGGAGGAAACGTAAGTGTATATTATTAAGTTAAAGAAGCCAATCTGAAAAGGCGACATATGGCATGATTCCAACTATGTAACAGTCTGGAAAAGGCAAAAAGATGGAGGCAGTAAAAAGATCATTAGTTGCCAGGCGTTCAGGGAGCGGGAGAAGGGAAGCTAGGTGGGCTACACGGGAAGTTTCTGCATGATACCCTTGTCGTGGATATATGTCAGCATACATTTGTCCAAACCTACAGAGCGTACATCACCAACAGTAGACCCTAAGGTAAACTATGGAATTTAGTTAATACTAGTGTGTCAATATTGGCTCAGTTGTAACAAATGCACCACATTAACGCAAGATGGTGATAGCAGAGAAAATTAAGGGGGAAGGGAACATATGGGAACTTGACTTTTCACTCATTTTTGTTTTTCTGTAAACTTAAAGCTGCTGAAAACGATGTTAAATAAATAAATAAAAGTTCTTAGTAGGTTTCTTTGACCTAATGAATGAAAGGTTAATTTGTTATGATATACACAGCAATAAGCTGCATGGCTTCAGATGATTAGCACTCACATTTCTAACTGCAAATCTTTCCAGGAATTACTATTACTGTTATGATGTTATTTTATAATTAAGAACATCACCGTACATGATGCATTTATAATTTATCAGCAGAATCTCATCCAGTCTCATCTTCATTTTCCCAATGATCCTATAAAACAATCATGATCTGTATTGCCTATTGTCCAATAGAAGAGCAAACGGAGACTCATACAATTTAAGTAACAGGCTCAAGGTTAAATGATCTTTATGGAACGAAGGACCCAGATAGGATCCAGGTTTTTCTAAGTTTTAGTTCATGCTATTACCACTACACCAGAATGTACTCTGTATGAAACATTTACTTCAATTGTTTCATTAACGGTAAGTCTGGCTCTCAGCTTTTGGCTTAGAGGAGACAAGGGTATAACTTTCTTTAACGTCTAGGTTCATCCGACAGCAGCCAAAACCCCAAGGAAATGAAAGTTGTAGATCTCATGTATGCTGATGGGGAAGTGGATACCACACCTGCACTGGCTCCTGGGTCTGCCTTCAGAGAAGCTGGTGGTGCCCTTGACATTGCCAAGGTAATCAGTGACTGGAAGTGTCTGGATTCCAGGGAAACTGACCCTTCTGACAGAAAGAGCCAGAGTGAGTCTTGCACCTTCCCCTCTGCCCTGCTCACCAAAGGGAACCACCCAGCGATAGAAACAGGCAGTTACACATTAAACACAACGGAAATAATCACCTTTGATGATACTGTCAAAAGCACCTGACAGATTCAGCGTAGAGCCTTATCCAGAGACTTTTCCAGCATCATTAAAGCAATCCTGGACTGCCCAGTGCATGGGCCACAATGTTGATGGCTGTATCCTCATGACATCAAAGGTGACATCAACGGGTGTGGTGGATGCCCAGCTGGTCAAGGGCTACAAAGGAAAAAATTTCTTTGAAGGATAACTTGACAACAATAAACAAAAAGAACACATCTAAACAACAGTCTAAATGTGTTCTGTCCAAGTCTGATCACATAAATTCAAGATTTTCCAATAATAATTACTATTCACCAGTCTTTCTGTTCCCATAGGCGCCAACGACGTATTTCTTGGCTCTTTAGTGAAACACTTCCAAGAAAGTAACAAATCTGAAATCCCTTCTCACAACTGTAACCCAAAATAACCACATGGTATTTTGAGAATTCAATAGAATTACACTAATTCAATCCAGAAGGCATTGTGTGTGTACATCAAAATATTAACAGATTGACAGTATGACTCTGCGTAGTAGCAATATGTATAATTTTTATTTTCTTCTTTTCAGCAATAAATGTATTTTTACTGTTATGTGGAAAGTTATTTTCAATAGCATTCAAGGAACTTTTCAGGGAATGAACTGTAGACTTGCTTCTAAATTAGGGTGTAGAACACGCACAGCAGCTCATGGTACAGACTGTTGTCACCACTAATGTGATTTCATTAATTCAATGAGCACTTTGGGAAGACTTAGTATGTTCCAGGCTAGCTCCCAAATTGGCCTCCATACTGGATTCAGGCTTTTCAAAAACACCAGGCTTTGCCATGACAGTGACTCAGTAGAAACCGGGGTGGGCACAGCATTTTGTAAATGTAAGCAAGAAACACGGATGTCTATGCACGGCGTTTAGAGAATGGTTTAAAAGACATTTTCACCAACACTTTCAAGTTAGCTCTCCATTGCTCTGTGATGTATGCAGCCTATAGGCTCCCCAAAAGAAATATTTCATGATGGTAAAATAATCAGTCTCCTTAAAACCATCAGTCAGGATTTTTTTTTTTCCTGTAAAGGGCCAGATAATATATGTTTTACACTTCATGGGCTATTGCAATCTCTGTTGGAACTAATCATCTCTACCATTGTAGCACAAAAGGAGGCACAGACAGACGTATTTGAATGGATGGGCTCCAACTTTATTTACAAAAACAGGAAACAAATGGGTGTGGCTATGTTCCAATAAAACTTTATTTACAAAAATGGACAGCAGCCTGGATTCAGCCCTCAGGCCATAGTGTACCAACTTCTGCCTCACCTTACCTCAGTCTGAACATCCAGTGGACAACCAAGGCACAGCTGCCCCACAGTGTCATGTGGCACGGGCAGAGTCTTTTTGGAGAAATATAACTTCTCTTTTTCTGCTACTCTCAGTTCCCTCTCTTCCATTCATCCCTCCAACTCCATCCTCACAAAAAAAATTCTAGTATGTCATATTTTCTTCAGTCAGTGCTGTGAAAGCCCCAAAGTTACTTATTAACCCTAATGTTCTATAAAGCACTGATATGTCTGTTTGAAACAAACACAAATGAGTAAATACTTAAATCAGTAACTACAAAGAGTAAGCAGGTTTCCTTGATCTAATGAATGGAAGGCTGATTTGTTAATGATAGACATCAAAATAAAGCTGGACAAGTTCAGACCATGAGATTCCTCCAGTTGGATCACAGGACTGCAGGGACTTGCTGCACACAGCGATCTAGTCTCGCGTGATTGTTCTTCTGAGTGGCCTCTTCCTCTGCTGCAGAGTCCAGTCAAGTTTCAGGTAAGATTTCCCATGTTCCCCCAAGAAGTCTCTTTGTGCTCCTTCCTTGCATCATTGTTGTCGTTCCTTTCAAACCTGTTTGTCAAGGAATACACTGAAAGATCACAGTGCAAAGACTGAAGATGAAAAACAAAAGCAAAGATTGACGCTGAAAAACAAAACAAGACAAACCCTCCCCAAGAACTGGTGATCATACAGTCACAGCCTTTCATTTTAAAGATGACTGGGGGCCATTTTCTTAACTCAAGTTCACTGTAGGCTTAAGATAGCAGAATAATCAACTTTATACCATTTTTGCCCTAAAGCTCAAGGGAGGAGTGAGTAGGATTAGAACCAGTAAACCACTCAGTGGGGTCTCTTTCCTGGGCTCCGTGGTTCACTCACTGATTGAGACAGAACAGTGTGCAGGCTGTCTGGGTCGCCAGCTGGCTCTGGCTCTTGCTGGTGTGAGAAGTCAGCGGAGTTACTTAACTAATTCCGTTTCCCCGAAAATAGGACCTAGCCGGAAAATCAGCTCTACGGCATCTTTTGAAGAAAAAATTAATATAAGACCCGGTATTATATTATGTTATATTATATTGATGACCGGGTCTTATGTTATAGTAAAATAAGACCAGGTCTTATATTAATTTTTGCTCCAAAAGATGCATTATAGCTGATTGTCCGGCTAGGTCTTATTTTCGGGGAAACACAGTACATGCCTCAATTTTCCCAAGTATGAGGGGTAATTATAGGACCTATCTTTTGGGCTGTTTTGATGATTAAATGACTTAAGACAAGTAAAGTACTTACAATAATGCAGGAAGACAATAAATACTACATGAGTTTAAATTATTATTTCAAAGAGACAAAAATATAGGGAAAACACAGCCAAAGGTGTTAAAAGAATTAGAAAATCTAGGTTTGAATTGTGGTTCTGCCACTAAAAGCTGTACAACTTTAGACCAGACACTTCACACCTCTGGGCCTCAGTGGTTTCATCTAGATCATGGGTCAGTACATTATTTTCTGTAAATATTTTAGGTTTTACAGACCATATAGTCTCTGTGACAATTTCTCATCTCTGCCATTCCTATTGTTGACAGTATAATAGGCAATATGTAAAGTGAAGGACAAACTCCAAGAAAACTGTATTTATAAAAAAAAGTAAATAAATGGGCAAGCTGTATTCTAGTAAAACTATATTTATGGACACTGAAATTAGAATTTCATACAATTTCTAAATGTCACTAAGTATTATTCTCCTCTTGCTATGTCAACTATTTCAAAATATAAGAACCATTCTTAGCTAATAGGTCACACCAAAACATGGGCCAGATTTTATGTGAGCCATAGTTTTCAGACCTTTAATCTATATAATTAGCCAAAAAGCAAGCATGGAACAACCCAGGGTTTCCCAAACAGGAACTGGAATGATATAATGTGTGTGTATGTGTGTGTGTGTGGCCATTGTTTAACCTTTTAACAATTTATATAAAATTTAAATGGTTTTATATTGTATAAGTTTATCATTTATAGTTGATTAGATTTGACAGTGTGTTCCTACTTTTATAATAACTTAGACACCAAGCTCTTGAAGAGAGAATGATATTTCCTTTAATAGTCTTGACTATGGGAAACTTATATTTATCTTATATTTCAACATTTGCATCTTTCCCAAAAATATAACCTAGAAAGACTAATAAAACCAAGTTTTAAAACTTGTTACTATAGTCCAGGTAGGTTTATTTCATTATTGTAATGTTATCCTAAGGAAAAAATAAATTTCTTACTACCTGTAAATATCCCAGTGTGTACCCCCAAAGGCAAGACACCCCCTTCTTTAACATCAACCAAGTAGCACGATCACACCAACCAACCACGAATCCCAACATCATCAAATATCCAGACGACATTGAACTCCATTTTTCTCATAAATGTCTTAAATTATGTTTTCAGTTTATTGTTTATTTTTAAGCAAGACTCAAACAAGTTCTAAATATATGGTTGGTTGCTATTTTTTACATTATTTAGAATCTATAGGTGCCCCTTCCACCACTTCCCTTCCCTTCCCTTCTCTATTTCTTTTTCTTTTTCTTTTCCAATTTGTCAAAGAAGCCACAGAGTTTCCCAGAGCTGCACCTCCATAGTCATTGAACGTGCTTCTCTGTGTTCTAGATTCCCCGTAAATTGACAACTGGATACAAAACTTCATCAGATTCAGGTCTGATTTGTTTGTTTGTTTGCAGGGCTACTTCATAGGCAGTGAATAATATTCTTTTGAAAGAAAAAAAATTCTCCAACATTGCCTTAGGAAAATTTAATGATAATAACCCTTAAGCAAGGACAAGCATAAAACCATGTGTAAGCTTCTGATGAAACTCTTATAAAACCAAATTATTAAGCTCTTATAAAACCAAGCTTACAAATTAAATACACGTAAAATGACAAAGTTAAAATAAAATGTAATCACACTAATTGAATATGACAGCACTTCCGTGAAAATGGGCAAGAGCACAGGACTTAAACAGGGTACTCACTCCATGTACAGCTTCATTCAGTTCGTCTGCCCACTGCTACAGGGGTGACGACTGCGTCCTCGTGGGACTTTCCCTGGGACCTGCCTTGAAACTCATGTTTGATTAGCGGCTATGACACCCTTGGCTGGCACACAACGAGCACACATGGTGAGGAAAGTGCTGAGCACCTGGTGTCTGCAAACGTTGGCCTCCTTTCTCTCTCCTTTTTTTTCTTCTAAGCACAGGTGCTTCTTTTGTACCACATGAACGCAAGAAGAAAAACCTGTTAAAATCAGAAGGCCTACACACATGTATCCTGAATGCTTTTCAAACATTTCTCAAATGAGCTTCAGTTTTCAGGTCCTAACTTTACTGAAATTATTAAGGAAACTCCTTGAACTGTTTCTAAAACTCCCAAACAATGACCTGCGCGTGGTCTATTAAATACTGTGACCATCTGCCCTTTTCGTGTGTCTTTACTTTGAAAGCCTCTTACTGCAAGAGATGGCCAAACACCAGCCAAACCTTCCACGTGAACAAGGGGGGAGAAAAGAAGTTTTAGCTCTGAATTAGGATTCTTTTCATTGATGGAGTCAAGAACCAATTTAACATTAGGTTGAATATCAAAGGTTATTTATTGGCTCACAGAAACACAACATTCAGGGGCCTTCTACTTTCAGAAAAGGATTTATCTGAAGACACAAAGACATCAGGAAACTGTCTTCCTGCACCTCCTGGGTCAGCTTTCTCCTATGTTAGTCCCATTCTCAGATGGAGTCTCCTCATGAGATGGCCACTAACTGCTTACACTTACATCTTACCAACTTTACAAACCCAATGGAAAAAGGATACCTTTTTCTTCAAAATACTTGAGTAGGATGGTCATTGGCCAAGCTTGAACAAGGGGTAGAAGCAGTTGAACAACTGAGGCTAGCATCATGGGCCCACCCATAAAGTTGGGTAAGGGGGAATTATTCTCCAAATTGATAACTGATTTTGGGAAGAAAGGGGAGGGGGCAGAGGAAAAGAGAAGGAGGGAGGGAAAAAAAGGCCGCTTAACAAGTAGCATATGTCAGTGTCCCATGAGACACTCTGGTTTCAAGATGGTGGTGAGAAATGACATTGACGGGGCAAATACGATGTGCCAAACACCCGGCTAAGCTCTTGTCACACACATGACATGACATCAGCTGATGCTCAAACCATCCTTTAAAATAGCTCCTGTCATTCCTGTTTTACACAAGAACAAACTGAAAATCAGAAAGTTTTAGTAATTTGTCCAACGTCCTAGAGCTAATAAAGTATTAGGTTGGTGCAAAAGTACTGGTGGTTTTTGCAATTTGTTTTTAACCTTTTAAACCGCAATTACTTTTGCACCAACCTAATATTAGAGCCAATTTGTTTGCCAAAACTGAATCTCTTCCTCTACAAACCAAAATCCTGTTCAGGCATGTGGCTGAAACTGCCTTTGTAGGTGATATCTTTTTCTAGTGCCAGAGTAGGGGTCTCAAAAAGCCATTTCTATATGAAGGAGAAATGCAAAGTCTCAGGAAGTACAAAGAGGTTTGCTTATTTCAGCTAATACCAGTAGATACAAATCTGATCTCCTCTTTCAGTGGATAAAAACCATGAGTTATTCCCTGTACAAGAAATCAATATGAATCCTCTATAATTAGCAATCAGAGAAACATGTAATATTAGAGTGGAATAAGATTTTAATCCAATTCCTTTTTAAAGGAAAAGAGTTATGCCTTTAGACCGAAGAACAAAAAGATGACTGTTAAAAGTTCACACCTGTTCCGGCAGCATCGTTCTCTTTATTAACTCCAATTTATGCAAGAGTACAGATATACCAACCAAATATTACCTTTGAAAGCAGAATAAGACTGTGAGAAGGTAGGGATTCAAACATTTAAATTTTGAAGAAAAGGTAGAAGTGAGGTAGGAAAAATTCCTAACCTCACTGATCCTTCTCACACAGCACCTCCTCTCTGTCATCTCTCCATGCAGAACTGGCAGATGAATTGAGGGAATTCTTCCTCAGAAATGCTTCACGACATCCACGTGGTGACTTCATCATCTAAGCGCCTACTTTGACTCTCTTCTAGGTCATTCTTCACACAGGGACCATTGTTTACCTGCCTTGAAAAAGAAAGGAATGAATCACTACATAACCTGATGAAAGCATCTGTTGAGCAGAGGGAGCTTTCAGGGACCCTCAATCACACAGACCCCTTCCAAGGTCCTTGCAATGGGTTCACATGGTCAAATGGCTTTGTAAAATTTGCACACGAGAGATATTAATATTTTTAACTGCATCAGTTAAGACTTCTGTCTTTTACAACTCCAATTTCCCCTCTGTCACATTTCCCCTGTGTTAAGTAGAAATGGAGTAACTGTGGAAATTTGTCTAAATGGAAGTTGAATTGGGGATACATTCACTAGCAATATAAGGATGTGGGTCTCTGTCTCAGTATGGAGTCTAGGTATGTTGCTGGCTAAGCCAGTTTAGAAAACACTTTCAAGATTATCCCACCACCCACTGTGTCAACTCACACAGCATGACAGCACGGAGGTGCAGGGCCATCAGTCATCTCATATTGATGTGTCCTAGAGGGCATGTATGATTTTGTACCCTCTGTCCCCAATAATACTTTATGAGCTTCAAGCACTACTAACCGAGATCCACACCCCTATTTTTAAAGAACTTCCAGGTAAAGAAGGCAGATTCAACGTTTCCTATTTCTAAAATGACAGTAAAGTTTTACTGTTGTAATTGTTTTTTACTTTTATTGGTTTTGTTTTGCTTGTAGGCATAAATCCACAAAGACCAGGAAAATGAGGGAGGTAAGGATACAATGGGAACAAAATTCTATTGTGCTGGGAAGCAGGTGAAAGAGTGGTAAGAAATAATTCGTAGACCGGAGAGAGTTGAATCAAACTTAAAGCAGGAAAGCTGAGAATCAAAACAGATCACACTCCTGAGAAAAAATAAAGAAATCAGTAGTCAAAAATGTGTTGGAAGTTCTCAATAACAACACTGGAATCCACAAGGAAATGGAGCTAGTCTTGAATATCGTCAAGGAAAATTAATTTCAACCTAGAATTCCAGACCTGAACAAACTATCAATTAAGTCTAAGGATCAAGGTCTTTAAAAAAATTTACCTCCTGTGCACTTTTCTCAGAAAGCTACCAGAATAAACCAGTAAAAAGGAAGCCTTGGGTACAGGAAGGAGAACAATTCAATAAAAGAGAGTAAAATAACCATTGGATGACAGTAAAGGAGATTACAGTGTGACCTGTGTGCCAGGAACAGAGGGCAACGCATCTGCTGTTCCCACAGAAGCAGGTCCAATGGCCACAGGCATGGCTCCATAGGAACAGGAAATGGTCAGACTTTATTGGTACTGTATGAGAAGAGATTTAGACAGTTGGCAGAAGAGCAAAGACTTTCAGGGTTAAATTAGTGATACAAACATGAAACAAAAAAGCAAACAAACAAAAAATGAACTCCAGGGTCAGTCTGGAGCAAAGTAAAAGTAACTGTAGTTGACTATTTGCCTTAGCTGTGGAAAGCATTTAAGTGACCTTAATAATGTAAATACTGAACATTGATCTCACTAAAATTGTACTTTTGGAAGAAGACGGCATGGGAATGATGCTTGTGTGTGTGACGGAATAGGGGTGCCAGGAGAAAAGATCCAAATTCTCCTCCTCTATGGTGGGAAGCCAACAGATAATGGCTGCAATAGCTAATGCAAACTCATCTTGTAGATCCGGAAGGTAAAGACCAACATAATTGTCTAGAGAATGGTTACCTCTGGAACGGAGATGAGAAGGAGGAGGGCTGAGCCCTGCTGGGGTTTTTTAGTAACAAACCTTTAATGTGTGAGCATGTAAAACACTGATAAACATTAAAATGTTTACAGATCCATTTGTTGACTCACTCTTACCTAGAGGATGACATTCAGCATTCAAAGCCCAGCACAATTTGTCCTCTCCTCTGCTCATCACATGTTCCATCCTCCTTTCAATGGCACCACCCTGAACTTCTTTGTCTCAGGGCCGTCAGACACTATAGCCTCAGTGTCACATTTGTGCCTTTGCAGATTAAGGTCCTCTCTGCTGTAAACTCCTCTGTGTAGCTATTCCGACCTTGGTGCTCCCAAAGCCTGTTGTTTATTTTCATGCTAAAGCACTTAGCAGCATGTAGAGTTGCTTCCATCTCTTTACAAGTTGCCCCTGCACCGATTAAATTATTAGAGCAATGACACATGGGCAGTACCTGGTCTATAGCAGGAGCTCAGTAAATATTTCAGGAACTAGAGTGAAGCTGGAATAAAAGCATCTAGTAGGGAAGGACCCACTGAAGCCAGGGACGCAAGGAAAACAGTTAAGAGATATTGGTTTACTTCACCCATTTCTCTAATTTTATCTTCTGTTAGACTTGGATCCAAGTTGACCCTTTAACTTTAGACCTGGTTTTTTGTGAAGAATCAGTAGCTAAAAAGCCGTTGGTGTGACCCAATGAATCTAGGCACTGCCCCCAACCCACCCTAAAAGACATTGTTTGCCATGGGCTTTTGTGCTCCTAGGGGCATAGAGTCTTCGGGCCAGAGCTGAGTGGCTCCAGAAAGTAAAGGGGATTTATAAAGCTGTGTAAGGGTGTGAGGAGAGGGGACCAAGAATGGGATGTGAAGAAAAGAAACATGAAATTCCAGAGGGGATGCCCAAAGGGAGAGCCTGAAGTTTTTCTGTGTGGCCTGTGATGAAACCGTCCTCTCTAGCTCCCTAGGAAACACTCAGTAAAATCCATATCCTTCACCAACACTTTAGGAGTTGTGGATTTGGGGGATGTAGAGAAATAATGAGTCTGAACTCAGAGTCGGTTGCGGGAGACAACAGAGGTTACAATGGGCAAAGTCACCTTTGGGTGTGACGGTAGTGTCACAAAGACCAATGGCACAGAGAGTCGCAGCATTCATCTAAATGAGAAGTTGCTGGTGAAGAAAAAAGGGGCTACCTTGGCAAGCCTGACAAGTTCAATAACTGACAGTAACCACCTGGGATGTTTTAATCATAAAAAAATTCCAAACTGAGCAGGTTATAATGGGAAGCCACAGCCTAAGACCTACAAGACAGATTACTCTTTATCTTGAGCAAGCCCTGGCCATTGTTTTTATGCATCTAGATACTTAAACTGTCAAAATTATCTCTTCCCCAAACCTCCAAAGTTATACAACCCTGGTAGCAGGGCAAGACAACCCCAGCATTCCTCCTTGTTATATTTTACCCACATATCTCTGTAAACTACATATGTTAAATATCCTGTACCTATCGATGTAACAGAAGTGTCTCTCCGTTTTGCTTTTCACCCAATCCTAGAGATTTCCCTGCTCTAGTTTCCCCCTCTCCCATAATCTACCACCAATGGATTTCATGTGAACTTCATTACTCTTCTCCTTTAACTCTAATGTATAAAATAAACTGCAAAATTGCTAATCCTTGGAGCATTGTCTCAATCCTTTGAGATTCTGCTTCCAGGACTGTTCCCTAAACCTTGCCTCAAATCAAGGCAAGGTTTGGAATGTCTTTCGTTGACCCAGGTATGGAAACATTTTGTGTTTGATGGTGGTGGTATTTAATCAAGTTACCAACTCAAACTTCCGCGTGGTTATCAGTTTACATATATTCAATGTTTTCAGAGGTTTGTCAAAAGTACAATGACACAGAACTGCAGTGGGGGGTGGAACATAGCTTAGCAATTCACCTTTGTGGAAAAAGTCACTAACACAAAAACACAAGAAAAAGAACTCTAGTTCCACAAATGGCATCAAACTGTCTTAGAAACCTTTTTGTCTTGGTTCTGTCTCTAACGCAGTTAGCCACATTGAGACAGTCATTGCACATCTCTGGGCCACAGTTTCTCATCTGGAAGGTAGAGATTTAAAATTGACTTTCTCTAAAGTTCTTTAGGATTTTAAATTCTTTCATTTTAGGAGGTAGAGCAGCTCCAAAATGAAAAAATAATTATCCTCAGAATTCCTTCCCTAGTTTTGATTCAGTACGGAATCAACTGGTTTGTAATTAACCAAAAATACATTTCACAGCAATCCTTAAGAAAAGAACAGAATGAAGATAATCCCTGTTCTTTTATTCCTGTTGAAGCCAGTTACCAATACCATCCCCAATTTTACCGTCAAACCCATTTAGTCCTCAGATATTTTGTACCAAGCAAAATTCATTCAGTCCCTGATTACACTGTGCAACCCGAGGACATCCAGAAAAGTGACAAGGAAGAGATCATGTTTTGTCCATCGAAACATTTTTCAAATTAAGCCATCACATCCGAAAATAGTGGATTAGAATCACCAGGCAGAACTTCTTCCTGAAAGCATGCAAGTGCACAGTCCTTGTTTAGAAGTAGAGTGTCAATTACTTGTGCAGATACAAAAATGACTGATAGCTAAGGTCTAATAAGACACCTGCCAATTTCCCTGTTTTTAGCTCAGGTACTTTCAATTCATAGGCGTTGCCCAACACAAGCAGTATTTTGCTGACAGTTCTGTGTGTGCTTAAGCAGTGATAGCACTCAAACTAAAATGGAGTTTCAGATATGTCCATCCATTTCCTAAAAATACATTTTAAAAATTACAGTATTAACCATAAATGAATGGCTGCCCAGCCTCTCAAATGGGATACAGAAATAGCATTGTTAATTCCATCGGAGAAGGGGCAGCTTCCCATCATTACTCCAGCTAAATGAGAATGAAGATTTCCTAGAACAGTCTACAAATAGAAACTGACATTTTCCTGGAACAGAAAAACCCAGTGGAGGACAGGAGATGATCTCCTCTTGAGATCTGAGAATATATTAAATATAAGAAATCTATCAATAGTTAGGACAGAGTTCACAAACGCTTTTGTGTGTGAGATGAGAGCATGTATTATTAACCAACTGAAAACTGTACTCAAGGTGAACATGACCAAGATAAGAGGCAAAGTGAAATTTCACAAGTTGCCCAATTAATCCAGATCATTCAAATTAGACAAGTGGGTACTGCAGGGCCCTTTATGGCCTGAGTTCCATGAAAATGGAAGTTATTTGTCCATCAGGAAAACATTCCTGAACATGAAAAAGTTTATTCCTTTGAAAAGCCCTCTGGACTAACAATAGCTAATTCATACTTTGAATGGCAAAATTATTTATATATTCAGATTTTTAAAGAACTCTCTGCAGAGTCTATTAGCATGCTTTTAGAATTATCTTTCCAAATTTAGATTCTGAAATTCACAATGAATAAGAATGACATTCTCTTTCCATCCAGAAAAAAAATATAACTGAAGATTCATCAGAATATAGACAGAATAGTATTTTGTACTCCATTTATATTTTTTTAAACAAAGATTTCAAGAAAATTTTATCTGCCATTGATCTGAGATGTTTTTAGTAATTTTCTTTAAGGACACATTAAGAACAAAAAACAACGGTAATTTTAACTAGGTCTTTCCAGTTGTGTCTCCATCAGCAGTAACAAAGAATGTGATTATATTACCCATGTTAGACCTAGAAGATTTCTTTTAGGTCACCTACATGTCCCTTGGTTTACCCCAGGAGGAAACTCATCCATCATTTAAATTTACATTTGTCTTTTTAAAATAGTGTACACTTGTAATTTTGATGACAAGATCCCGAAGTCATTCACTTGACTCATCTAAATTCATATGGCTTAATAAGGTGAGAACCACATGGCCTACGATTGGCAGAGTTAGTGTATCCTGAGGTCTATTCTAGAGTCCACAGCACTGTAAATAAAAAACAAACAACAAAACACAAAACTCATGAGCTGCATATCGTCACTGTCTCCTGCTGTGCATGGAACATTAAAAACATTCAGCAACGCTGGTTGGATGAAAGGCCTTCGCTTGCACAGGCCTTCCCTTCACTATACAAACATAGAGGATACATAGACAACCCTATGATGTACCGGAAGCCATAGAACACACAGAGCCTAAGCCTGGCTTTACCACCAACTCCCTCCGTTGCCCTGAGTGAATGACAACCTTTTCGGTTCCCAGATTACCTAGCTGTCATTTTTTCAGGTTTAACTAACACTTACAGAGATTGTATATGTGCCTGGCACTTCTTTAAGGGCTTTAACTCCAATAATTCATTTAGTCCTGACAAGCCTATGATCAGGGTGGTGACACTGGGCCCCAGGCTCTGAAAGACCCCATACATGGTTTAAGGCTCTGCTGTCAGCATTGAACATGGAACAAAGACCAAGCATTTTCATTTCATTGAAATTTAAACAGGGGGCTCCGACAACTATGTAACTAGTCCTGTGTAAGGGGTTAGAACTACTGTCACCCCCACTTTACAGATGTGCAAACTGAGGCAAAGAGAGGTTACATAACTTGACCAAGGTCAAAAAGCTAAGTCATTAGTGGAGCCAAGATTTACACTCACGGGGGCAGGGAGACATCAAAAGCCATGGTGCTCAGTTTTCAACTAGTTCTGCAATTCCAACTAAGGTCATTTATTAAAGGAATGTTGATTTCACTCTTTCCTCCTTCAATCAATGCTTTTTATAGATGCAGAATTGCAGTGGATAAAGAAAAAAGAGATTTTGCATTCACAAACAAGCCAAATTTGAAAAAAGAACTGCTTAGCTATATGAAAGGTGAGAGGGTTTTAAATGGTCGTGGCAAGGGCTTAGCTATTTAAACGACAAGCTAAACAGGATCCCTGTGGGGCTGTTTCAAGCTCTGATCCCCAAATTAGAGCTTTTAGGAGTGGGATCCAGAGGCCCTACATGGGGAACACCAAGTTAGCCGAGAATGGCAACGCCACAGTAAGAGGCGGGACGCATCAGAGTAAGCACTCTCCTCACTGCCTTTTATAGCCGTGAAAACGGCCGAGCAGCCCTGTGGTCCAATGGGCAAACGTAAATAAAAGGCTTGCATCAGCTGAGGATCAAATACTAAAGAAAAGACTCAAGATTTCCAGAGGGCTATGAGTCAAAGGTCGAACCCTCCGTGGAGAGAAGCATCTGGCCTCGTTAGGCTCTCTGATTTTCCTGCCCAAACCTTTTCCACCCCCATCTTCTATCTAAGGTAACTGTGGGTGTTTCACCCTGACTAAAATATGTATACAAGGATGTTGCTTGCAATATTGTAGGACAAAACACTTTACATTTCTGAACTTCAGTTTACTCACATCCAGAAAGAGAGATGATAGCAATACAGACTGCATAGAGTTGTTACGAATTTTATGAAGCTCTAGCGCAGTGCCTGGCAAATAAGTTTCCATGTCAGTTAAGTTTTTTTCATCAGCTATTAACAAACCCTCAATAAAAATGGCTTAACCAATGGACAATTATCCTCTCACATAACAAGAAGTCTAGAGGCAGGATTCGTTCATTTAACGGCTTAATAAAGTCAGGGCTTTTTATTAGCTTTCCTGTTGTTTTCATAACTTTATTTCCTCATGGTCTCAAGGTGGCTGCAGCAGCTCTCCACACCACATCCCCACATGACAACTTCCAAACGTAGGTGGAGGTGGTAAGAGAGGAAACTTTTTCCCAGAAGCCCTCAGCAGACTTCCCCAGAACTGGGTCACATGCCTACTCTCAATCATTGGAAAAGGAAATAATAGGATGTGTATGATTCATTTGGACCACTTTTCTATCCGAATAAAATAGAGACACAGAGGGAAATTACTTTTTCATAGGCTACCAGCAGTTTCTATACTGTTTCCTTTTATTCCTGAGATTTAACCCTCCAGATCAGGTCTACTTTTTTACAGTGAGAATTTAATACACCCCAGAATTTGAGCCAGCCACTTTCATCCTCTTCACAGTTAGCCTGAAAGTCCTAACTTCTTTCTTTGGCAACAAGCCACAGCTTGGGTAAGACCGGTCAAAGCCATAGGAAAGAGCAAGGCAGGGTCCTGTACTTAAATGACTGGCAGTGTACACAGGTTCTCATGGCGGGGCTCAGGGGCAGAAAGCAGGGCAGAGGATGGCTCCCACAGACTGGGCACATGGTAGGCTCAGGGTCTGAGAACCAAGACAAGGTAGGCACTGGTCTGTGACACAGAGCCAATGCCTATTGTTCAGAGCGGAGTCATCAGGAAAGAGGGATGGAGAACTAGAGGCAGTGGTGATTCAATTCCCAGAGTTGCAGTCCTGCACTCTCCAGCCAGAGGTCATGCTCCAGGGCTCCTCATGTGGCTGTGCAGACCACAATCGATCCATCGTGCGAGGGCCTCAGACCCTCAGGACAGGGCGGGGGCCACAACACTGCTCAGCGCTGCGCTCCAAGCCACGAGCCAGGGCTGAGCTCCATGAGCCTGGAGAAGGGTGCACGCCTTCTTCAGACTGAGTGCCCTGTGGGACACACGAAGGCGCTGTAGGCTTGCCAAGGCCTGGGCCCCGCATGCCAAGGGGCCTTTTCCTAATTCATGCGGGCACTCCAGGTGAGTCACCTGTAGCCCTGGCTGCCTTGAACCTAGAGACTGGGGCCTGGGATGATGGGAAGAGAGCGAGGTTCAAGGAATCCCAGGTGTGGGAAGAAAAGGAGATGGCCTACGACTTATTTTGCAGAGCTATCTTCAGCAATATTTTAAGGAGAGGAATTTCTTTCTGTCCTGCCCTAAAAGGCGTCTGCCTCCATGTAGTCCTCTTCCAACAGGGTTAGAGTGCAGGGCCGTATGCATTCCAGCCAAGAGGTAACTGCGCAGGACTCACCCTCAGTCCTATGCTGCCTGATTTAAAGCACTCCTGAATGTCACCTCTGCTCCCACACTGGTGCTTCTTTGCTGAACTTCCAGACCACGATCTATGAAAAGAATGTCCCTCTAAGTGGACTTCTCATAGGGAAGTATACCGTATTTTCACTCCCTGTACCTCTATATGGGATCTTCATTCTCACTGCCAGGAATCTCCTTCTCTAACCCACTTCCCTACTCCAGGTAAACAAGCACAGTCTCCTTCCTCAGGGATCCCACAGAACTCAAATGTCCTTTAGGTCACTAATCACAGTTCACTGGGATTATTAGTTTTTGGGTATAGACTCAATAGCTAAGCAGGAAATGCCTCCTCAGGGCCAAAGACCTCAGCTCAGTGCTAGAGGAGCTCAACAGAATGAGCAAGGGTGAGGATGAAGGGCAGCATCTGACCTGTGGACGGTTAATAATCAGCATGGCCTGGGGGAGGGGTGGAAGAGAAGGAAAGAACACCTGTAAGAGGATTGAGAAACATCAGAGAGAAAGACCTCCCTTAAGCATAAAATCTGCCAAGATAACCTCGAGAGTCACAAAGCAAAAGATCAGGATTGGTGCAGAAGCTAATCAGGAACGGGGTTCCACCACTAAGCTGGGGTTAGATGATCTGAGTGGGAACTGAATGGCTCCTGCTGCAATAGGAAGCTGCTAATGAGAGCTTCTTCCCTTCTCAGGAAACATGTGCTCCTCAAGGTGAGAAATCCTGTCTGTGGCTCTCCAGCCCCCTGTGCATGATAACTTCAAGCGGGCCCAGAGTTTGACTAAGGAGAGCTGGTTATTCACAAGCAACTGTTAAATAACTGTTCAATGTATCTGGTGAGGGGCAATGCTAGGCCTGAGTGTCCCAGAGGCTAGGCCAGTGAGACGCCAAGGCACGAAAAGACTGCAGGAAGGATACGGCAGAGACGACAGTCCCTACAGAAAGTGAATCCCCACCTCGGTTAATGAGGATTAGCTGGAGGACATGCTGTGGTTCATCACAGCGTACTTTCGGGGTGATGCTTCCTGGAGTGCTGTAATTAGAGACGGCCACACACACATTCTGTCATTTAGGCAGGTCCACAAATACGCAGCCCTTTCCTGTGTGTGATTCCAAATACTGCTGGCTCAGGACAGTGTCAAGTTTCTACGCAGGACTCTTCTAATCCAGACAAGCTTTCCCTTTGAGCAAAGGAGGTTCTCAAATTCACGGTCTGTGGGTAAGGCCGCTCTGCACAGACTCGGAAACAGCAAAGCCCGCCTCCACGTGGAAGACTTGCTTATTGTTTACCTGCTGTACAATCGGAAATGAAATGACTACTGTGGGCCTCCCAGCGTAGACTGGGTATGATGGGATGGGAAAAGTGAAGGCATTCAAAGGTTTGCAAAAGGGTTTTCTCGCTGGGACAGCAATAGTTTAAATGTAAATCATAGCTCTTGCTGGGAGAGGAGCAATGACTTCATCCTAGACCCAGTGTATTAGTTACAGTTCTCCACAGAAACAGAACCAATGATATATAGATATAGATATAGATATAGATATAGAAAGATATAGATAGATATAGAGATATAGAGTTATAGAGATAGATATAGAGAGACATAGAAATATAGAGATAAATAGATTAGCTAGATAGATGATAGATAGATAGATAGATAGATAGATAGATAGATAGATAGATAGATAGATAGAAAGGGACTTATTATGAGAGATTGTCTCACACAATTATGGAAGCTGAGAAGTACCCAGTGATCCTGCCTCCTGCTTTTCACACCCACATAAATGTCATTTTGCATGATGCATTATGCATGATGTATTTGTAAAAATCCCAAGCCAGAGGTATCCTGCTAAGCTGCACCCCAATTCTTGACGCACAGAAACTATGAGATAAACAACAGTTGCTGTTTTAACCTGCTAAATTGTGGGGTTATTTGTAACGCAGCAATAGTTCACTAGTATACTCTTCTAAATGATTTGTAATAGATATCTCTAAACTGCAATAACCAACAATTCTGCCACCTAAATATTGACGTCCTCATTTTACAGATAAAGAAACAGAAGCTTAGAGTATTTAAATGGCTTTCCCAAGTTTCAAATAGCAAGTAAATGACAGGATTACAATTCTACATCCAGTTTGTCTTCAAAGTCTACACTCTTTTCCACTAGTAAGTTATTCCCTTATCTAGCTCTATAGTGACTTCAACCTCTCACTACTCGGTGTCTTCATCAGTAAAATTAGGGATTGAAACAAATTATCCATCTCTAATGTTATAAAATTTCATACCCCTCCTCTGTTTTATCCACAGCCCAAGAAGCAAATTTAAATGCTTTTCATACTAAGGAATGTTGAGGGGCTGAGGATTTAAAGATCCCTTGAGTTAGCTGAAAAAATACAGACATTGAAGTAAAAAAACCACTGGTGCTTGGGAATCTCCATTGTTTATGTAGCTGCTGCTGAGAGCTTCCCATAGTCCCAGTGCTGCCACTCAGAGGATATAAGGGGAATGAGGTCTATTTCTTGGAGTAACCAAAGAGGCTTCCATTCTGACCAACTGCTGTACTATAGTCTCTTCACAGAGATCCCCCAACTGCAACAATGTAATAAAAGCAATAAACTCAGTGTGCATACTCTTAATACAGTGACATGATAAATGGAATACGTGGAACAATGCAGAGAAAGAGGGGTACCACGATCAACAGTGTGATATTTGTGGATATATTTACATATATTGAGATGCTGTTTCACTCTGTTATGTTTTGCTATCATATGATCGGCTTTCTGAGTGTGTGCTGTTTTGAAGCTTCCAACTCCTGTAAGTGTGCCTTCAAAAACGCTTAACATTTTAAACTATGCCTCAGATCCAAAAAAGTGGGGAACTACTGCCCTAAACCCTAGGACAATGGCCTGACTTAGTCAGGGAGGGGACCCTTTTAGCATAAGCCATGCCAGAACTCTACCTGACACTTTGCATCTTTGGGAGTTAAAGGAATAGAGACCTTCAACTCTAATCTGATGAGGAGACTGTTATACTCATAACTGAGGATGCAAATTCCAAATAAACAAACAGATAAGGTAGATAAAGATACAAAGAGTTCTTCTCTTTCTCAAAGGAAAGATGCCTAATAACAAATCCTTTAAGGTTTAATAATGTTTGGCAAGGCACTCTAGTTGGAAGCTGATGGACTTTGCAATCTAATCATTCATTCATTCATTCATTCATTCATTCATTTCCTCAACAGCTCTGCCACTTACAGCTAGGTGAAAACAGACAAGTTACTTTCCTTCTCTGAGCCTAAATCTCCATCTTTGCAAAAAGAAGAGAATTATAAAACCTCCCTCGTGTATTATTGTGAAGATTAAAGAAGATAGTACTTTCTTTGAAAGAACAGAGCACTGCAGTGCAAATAGTGAGAATTCAATAAATGTTCAGTTTCCTTCTTTTGCATTTTTTTTCTTAAGAAATTTACATTTAATCTATGTTTTTAAAAGATCACCCTGGCTACTATGGAGATCATACATAAATAGAAAGAACGGAAACAAGGAAGTGAGTCAGGATGTTACTACAGTTATTCTGGTGGGAGATAATAATGGCTATGACTGAGAGGGTAGCCGTGGAAAAGGAGAGAAGTGGGTAGATTTGGAATGTGTTTTAAAAGTAGAGTTAGCAAGACTTTCTGTGGGCATGAGGAAAGAGAAAACCCTCTGTCAAAATTTTTAGTTAGTGAATTATATCCCAAAGAAAGTGAACTTGGCTCATTTATTGATTCTGTCCAGATCAGCACTGTCCAGTGGTGATGGAAATATTCTGCACAGGTGCCGTACAATGTGGCAGGCACTCGCTACGTGTACCCACGGAGCCCCTAAAGTGTGACTAGTGCGACTAAGGAACTGATTTTTAGATTTTAATTTAAAAAAATTGAAATGTACGTCGCTGCCATATTGGACAGCACAATTCGACGAAATGCACCCCCTAGATATCTTCCCCCATAATCCCTTCAAATTATATAGACACAATAATTGACAGAACCTACAATTTGCTTTCACATACACTCTTATGATCTTGTCCAATTTTAACTACTCCACCAGTTCCTGCTAATTGAGCTAAGACCTGAAAAAATGATCAAGACTCTCCTACTTCTATTAATCCCAACTGTATAACACTAATGGTTAACCCATTTTGATTAAGTGTAAACATTATATAAATTATATCCTTGTGTTTTAATTAAGTTGGAATGTTGCTCTTCTGCCTACTTTATGTGAGATCAATTTCTATGGTAACTATATATCATGTTACTTGAATTTAATGCCTATAGAACTGATTAATTTCAAAAGGACTCAGAAGTAAGTACCAGTAATAAATCTGTCTTCTAGGCTAAGAACTGAAGTTGTCATCACACCACAGGTACTTAGCAGCCATCTCAAGGTTGACTTTAGGGGAACTGCAGTGATGATATTAAAATTGAAAATAAATTTTAATTTTATTCTATCATATTTTGTGTGCAATAGTAATATTTTCAATTTATAAAAGCTTTTTTTTTCCCCCTTTCAGTTCTTTTCTCATTTTCCTTGGGTGAGTCCCAAATATCTGCTGCTACCATATAGTCCATATACACTTCAACAAACCAAACTTATCATTCACAACCAAACGTATCATCTAAGCTGCTTTTAGCAAAAGGTCTAAAGTCTTACTGTGGCAGGCATACTCCCCACATTTACCTACTGGATACTTGCAGTGATTAGTTTTTGGTTCTGTCTGCCTAGCATCCATTTGCCCTCCCGCCCCCCCCCCCCTTTTTTCTTTTTTTAACAACGGCAACTGTTTTCTTTCTAAGGTAATAACCCTTCCCCTCATCTGTGATTTTAGTGGGACAACCAAGCACAGTACCCTTCCATCCCCGAGCCACAGTCATTGGCCTCAAATGGTCTATGATGCAATCAGATTTCTTCTCGGGGATTTCATATGCATCCTGGAAGAAAGAAGACCTCACCCTCCTTTGTAGTGGCTACACTGGGATGCTGCAAACCTTGAGCTGCCTCTAATCACGCCCTGTCATTCCCCAACATACGGAGGAAGCACATCTGAAATGAGAGAGAGTAAGACCAGCACATAGAGGAAAGTAGAAAATAAGAGTAAAGCGGCCCACGTGATGATCTCATTTCAGTCCCTGAGGCCAGCTCCACTTTTGGACTTCAATTAGCCAGCACTTTCTCTTACACTTAAGCTCTATGAGCTGGGCTTCTGCCACCTGTAACCAAACGTGTCCTGCTGAATATACCTCCAAACTGCAAAGGAGCCGTGCTCTCCTGCACAGTCCCTGCTCCAGCCATACCTAACTACGTTCTCTGGCCACTGTGCTCTTTCAGCGCCAGGCCTATGGACCTACCATTCCTCCACCTGGAGCCATTGCCCTCAGATCTCAGCATAAATATCACTTTCTTAAGAAGGTCCTTCCTGACTTTAGATGAAGGTAATTCACCTGCTATAAGCTCTCATGACACCATGTGCTTCCCGTAGCGTCACACTCACCCTACTTTATTATTGTTGCCTCTTTGATGCTTGTCTTCAACACCAGACTCCAAGCTCCATGAGACCAGGGACTAGAGCTCTTTTTCACTGATGTTTGCCCCAGAACCTAGAAGTAGTGCTTGGTCCAGAGTAGTCACCTAGTGAATATTTTGAATGAAAAGTAAATAAATGGTGTCTTCTCATATACTTTCTTATTTGAAGCTGACAACAAATCTATAAATATTGTCAATATATTGCCAAAGCATAGCATATATTTTCATCCGCTCTTTTTAACAGAGAGAATCAAACTAGTAGACATTAATTACTCTAAGATCCTGCAGCTCAGAATGCCAATTACTAGGCTAGAACTGTGATATTTCCACTCCAAATCCAGTGCTCTTGTCACTCTAAACATCTAATTCCAAAAATACATTTCCATACAAAAATAATAAACTCCTCAGGTGAGCCAGGGTTGAACACCGCTGTTGTAAAATCACCTCATTAAAAAAAAAAAAAAAAAAGTCTTAGAAATAGCTGGTTCCAGCAAGTGCTATCACTCTAATTGTTTTGTGTGTGTGTATTCACTCAATTCCCTTACTTAAACTGCCAGTTCCTTGAAACTTTAGTCTTGCTACTCAAAGTGTGTCCCAGGATCAGCAGAACTGACATCCCCTCGGAACTTTTCAGAAATGCAGAATCTCAAGCCCCACTCAAGACCTACTGAATTACGAAACTGCATTTTAACAGGCTCCCCAGATCATGCCAATGGACAGCCAAGGACCACTGCTCTGGAGTAGGCAGTCACACCAGACATTTTTGTACCATAACATTTGTATTCATAGCACATGGGTTCAGGGGAGACTGTGGGCAAAGGAATATACTTAACACCTGCTATTGAACCATCAGGTTTCAAGGTGGTAAATTAGGACAATGAGTCAAACTGAGAGTAACAATCAAGCCTTTACTCACTTACTACAACAGTGCAAGCAAGAGACAAAAGACAAAGGCTCCAGCTCCCCCTGCCCTCCTTCCATTCTGCCCCCACAGAACAGCACAGGAGAGGATCAGGTGGCATGCAGAACAGAGTAATTCTGCTCATGAGCAAAAGGAGTCCCCCAAACAAAAGGCTCCTGCCTCTTTATGGACCTGCTTTTCCTAGGGAGAGGGAAAGAGGGAAGGGCTAGGAACAGAACGGTGAGTCAAAGTGAAGAGAAGTGTCTTAGCCAAAGCTCCCAATAAAGAGGCCTCAGAACGGGGGCACTTGGGCTAGAATGGCAGCTATGCATATGAGCATGGGCGGATGGGGCCACCTGAGTCCTTGAGGGCAACTCCCTCCAGAAAATTCGAATGCACTAGCTGTGCACCAAGTCTGGAGTGGGGAGGGCAGCTTCCCTCCATGCGGCCAGCTGGGCAAAGCCTTGTCATTGCCTATAGTCACACATAGATAGCTCAAAGGATTTGGGCCTGGAGCCAGACTCCTCCACTAACAGGTACAAAGTCTGCACCATTTACCTAGTAAAGACAGTGCTTTTCTTGGTTGCCTAAGTAAAGCCACTGATGAAATCAGCCAGTGCTGACTGACGGAATTGTCTCCAGCAATGGTACTCAAAGTGTGGTCCCTGGGCCAGCCACATGGGCATCTCCTGGGAGCTTCTTAGAAACTCAAATTCTTGGACCCGACCCTGAATCAGAATATGTGGAGATGGGGCCCAGCAATCCATTTTAATAAGGCCCCCTGGTGATTCTGATGCATGCTAACATTTGAGAAACACTGCTCGAGAGGAAGGTTTCTCAAAGTCAGCACTACTGACATCTTAGGACAGACAATTCTTTGTTGTTTGGGGCTAACCTGTGCGCTGTAGGATGTTTAGATGAGTCTCTGGCCTCTAGGTACTACAATCCATAAGCATCCCCTTAACGTGATGCCCCAAAAATCTCCAGACATTGTGAAATTTCCCCTGGGGGGACAAAACTGCCCCCCGTTGAGAACCATTGCCCTCGACCTAGAGTATAACTATGGCCTAGACTGGCCCAAGCCTACATAATGATATACAAACAATCATGTCCATAACATGCACGAGGTCTGATGATTAAGTTCGCGAACTTGTTGCGACGATGTTGCTAACCTTTTTTGATATCAGAAGGATTATTCATTATGAATTTGTACCAACTGGACAAACAGTTAACCAAGTTTACTATTTGGAAGTGCTGAAAAGGCTGCGTGAAAAAGTTAGATGACCTGAACTTTTTGCCAACAATTCATGGCTCTTGCATCACGACAATGCACCAGCTCACACGGCACTGTCTGTGAAGGAGTTTTTAGCCAGTAAACAAATAACTGTATTGGAACACCTTCTCTACTCACCTGATCTGGCCCCCAATGACTTCTTTCTTTACCCGAAGATAAAGGAAATATTGAAAGGAAGACATTTTGATGGCATTTAGGACATCAAGTGTAATACGATGACAGCTCTGATGACCATTCCAGAAAAAGAGTTCCAGAATTGCTTTGAAAGGTGGACTAGGCACTGGCGTCAGTGCATAGCTACCCAAGGGGAATACTTCGAAGGTGACTGTAGTGATATTCAGCAATGAGGTATGTAGCACTTATTCTAGGATGAGTTTGCAAACTCAGTTGTCCGACTGCATTCAAGTATTCACAGATACGTGACAATGTACATGAACTAGAGAATTATCTTATTAAACAGGTTATGGAGGGGATATTTCTCATCTTAAACAATATCATTGCTCTTGGAACAAACTCAGTATTAGCTGAGCAGTAACAGTTGTAGGAATACTTAAACAGAGTGTTCAATATGAAAAATGTGTTGTGTCTCCAAGATTAGGGTAAGCCTACCCACAGATGTTGGCATGAGCTATTATATGGAAACAACAGCTTTATGATAGTTATTGTGAGCCTTCATCAAAGATGTCCAGGAGATTTGTACTTAAATCAGAGAAGTAAAAATAGCAGTTAAACAAATTCAGGAATACAGTCTTTCTCTCTAAATCTCAGCCAATAGTCTTTCTCCTGGAAACCTCAGCCCTTGATGAGAAAGTGAAACTGAACCAGAATCACTGACTGAATGAGAGAGAAAGAGGACGCCCAGCACCCCACAGAGCCATCGTGTTCCCCTGCCCACACAGCAATGAGGTATGAATGAATGAAGTACGGCCCAACCGGTATTAGGCTCCTTTGCAGCAGCGTACAAAAAGCCTGCAAAGCCCACGTCTTCCAGACAGTGGATGCAATACTCCTCCAGAGGGGAGCTGGGGATTTCCAAGACACAGTAATCGACTTTGGCTTCTGGGTGAGCACACAACCAACCGCCGGCAGCCAACTCACTGACCTTTGGACGGTCTTCGACACGGCCAAACTTGCTGCAGAGCATAAAACTGAAATGCTAAATATAGGTCAAGGCCAAATCAAAGTCGCCATGAGACAAATGACCCCAAACAAACCTTTTGATGTCAGTTCTTTTTTGCCCTGAGAAGAACTTGAAACCCCTTGTCTCCTCTTTAGGATTTCTTCCATGAGTAGAATTCTAGTCTTTACCAATGTCCTAAACTTGCCGTTAATACACTCACAACTTGGGAAACATCACACATAAAGTTAAAGAAACCACAATTTGGAGTCTTGCAGACCCAGCATGAAATCCCTACTCTGCTGTGTTCTGGCTGGGTCATGATGCGCCACTTCCCAGCCATTCTCAGCCTCAGTTTTCTCATCTTTAAAATAGAGGTGGTAATAATAGTACCTAACCCAAAGGGCTATTGTGGCTACTGAATGGAATCACATGGATAAACAATTAGCACACAATCCTTGGCACGCAGGAAATATGCAGTAGGTGGTCGTTATTATCATGTGTTTGGCACTCAGAAAAATAAAATTGAAGGTTTTGATTAAAATCTATACCTCATATGGAAATAGGGGCAATTAGAGCCACTTAAGAATTGACTGCCTGAGAAATATTACTTACATTCAATGAAAAAGGTCTCAGAACTGGTAGATGACAGTCTCTCCAAGGAACACAGGTCATTTCTCATGTTTCCTGCATGAGATGCAAATTAATAGATCATTAGGCGTAATGAATCCCTGAACACATAGCACCATTTTGTAACGCACTCTTTTCTGCTAGTTTGGTTGGAGATGGGGAAATAGTGAATGAAAGAAGCCACGTACAAAACTGTGCTGCCCAATACACTATAGCCACTGGTCACATGGGACTATTAAGTGGTTGAAATGTGGGCAGTCCAAGCTGAGACGTGCAGCAAGGGTAAAATATACATTGGACTTTGAAGACTCGGTACCAAAAAGGGAATGTAAAATATTTCATTCATATTTTTATATTGGCGATACCTTAAAATGATAAAAAATTAGATAAAATATATTTCACTAAATATATTTTACTAGTAAATAAAATATATTTAAAAATTAATTTCATCTGTTTCTTTTTACTTTTTTAATGTTGACTACTAAAAAAAAAATTGAAATTACATATGCAATTTGCATTGTATTTGTATCAGAAAATGCTGATATAGAAAGAGGACAAGACACACACACACACACACACACACACACGAGTACACGAGTGACGGGAGAAAGGAAGCCCCATGATGTAACAAATATTAAACACCTCCGTTCGTGAGGGAGGACTCAAGCTTGATGATCCTAGCTCCACCTAAAGAAATGAAGTCATCAAGGTTGATTTTCCTATTAGCAACAAACCTAAAAGTGACCGCATCCCCTATATCTTTTACATATTCCATTTTGTAACATTTGGTAGACAAAAGGAAAAAGAAGTTATACGCCCCATACCTCTTTTCATTGGATAGAAGTTTTCAATCTTATAAAACAACTTGTCCCCTTTAGGACCAGAGGTTAGATAGATCTAAATTAAGGAAAGTGCACCCTCTGCAGGCTACTTAGTAAAATTTTAAAAGAAAAATAGTTACAGTGAAGGAGACTGTAAAAATAATGTAGAATGAACACATACATGAGTTACATTTCACATTACTGCATTTACAGCTTTCACCATGGATTCAGTAATGATGGAACTAAAGTCAATGAATCCGGTTTGATAATGTATTATAAAAACTATTATTAGGTCATGACAACCGTTTCTTCTTTTCTTCCCTCTTGCCCTCTGTCCCTCCTGCCTTCCTCCTTTCTGGTTTTCTTTTCCCCCTCCCTCCCTCCCTTTTTTCCTTCTTTCCATCTTTTCTTCCTTCCTCATCTTTTTCTTTCTTGCACTCTTTGAATAGCTGAGACACATCATTTTTGTGTCTCAGGAAACAATAAAACCACAAACACTCACCAACTCTAAACTTATAGAGTCAAGTACATAATGGTAAGCAGCCTTCAACTTGGGAAAGATTTATCTTCCCAAAGACAGTTGATATGCTGGTTGTTTCAAACTGGCAGTCTATCTCATTTTTTCCTGGACAAGTTTGCAAATGTACAGATACACATTAATCTGTAATAAGACAGACCACTAATTACACCATTATTTCTACTCTACCAAACAATAATAAATATAACAGTATTTTTATGGGAAAAGACCCGTGTCCTTTTTTTTTTTTTATGGGAGAGCCGTGTTAGATTCCCTAGCACCAGCCTCTTATTGGCTTTTTTGTTGCTGGAATAAGGGAAGCTAACTCACTAGGACAGTCACACCCCAAGATTTCCAAACTGGAAAATAAAGGAAACAAATGAAACTTCTCATCATCATGAGATGAGAGAAAGCAGGACCACAAAAGGTGGACTGTCCCTGTCCTATTGCGCACGCGTGCACACCCCCCCACACACACACACACACACATACACACTTTTGCCTGTGTCACCAAAACTCATTTCATAAATCCGTCCAGGCTAAGACTTCCTGTAATGGTAATAATTCGGCTTTGGTAGCCTCAAAAAATGTAGCATTGATATTATAGAATATCCTTCCTATTTGCACTTTTATTTGCAGCAGTTTATTTTTAAACCAATTTAATTCTTTTTAACCTATCAAAACTAGCATGGTTAAATTAAACTTTGCAGGGTGTGAAATAACTTAAGGAGAGCTTCTGAGAAGGAGCTTGAAAAAACCCAGAAGTTATATGTATTCCTTACACATAATTCAAAACATGATGAAAGTATAACACTAGCCTGCAAACTTGTGTACTTTTTTGTCAAATACAGTTTATGTGTTTTAAAATAAACACTTGCAGGAGAGCACAACACAAAGTGATAGGATTTATTAGTTGTTGTTACTTATGCTTATATTTAAACTTCATAACCAAGAATGTGTAGAACAGCCTAAATTGTGTGCCTATGTTTAAGTTTCACATCTCATAGTTAAACTGCTGAAAAAGCATCTATTTTTTACCAGAGTTATTAGAATATAAGTGAAATATTTTTCAGAACTCTGCTCTATCCTAAGTGCACTGTCTGGAAATTCAGCACTTTTGAGAAATATGGGCACTATTTAACACATAATAGTACAATAGAGAAGCTCTTACGTACTCAAATAACTTAGGAGATTAAAACTAAACCAGAATTCCCCTCTTGGGTAACTAAGTTTTCACTGTAACCTCTAAGAGTCCAGCTTTGATGTAAAGAAACCCCTTAATCAGTGTCTTATAACATGGTGGTTAAGACAATGGGCTTTGGAATGAAGCCTGGATAAATCCTGCATAATCCTTTAGGAGCTAAGACAGATGTCTTAACCTCTCTGTGCTTCAGCTTCCTGATACAAAAATTGGAGTTGATTGAAGACCTAACATGTGCCAAATACTGTTTTAAGAGCTGGGAACACAGTCATAAGAACATGTTTGGTCCAAATTCTCAGGAAGATTACATTCCTATTGGTGGAGAGAGAGATTTTTAAAAATTAATTAACATGAAAATGTTCAGGGTCTATTACTAGGTGTTATGAAGAAAATAAAACAGTGATGTGAATGAAGTATTGATGTTTCTTTAGACAGAGTTGTCAAGGAGACACTCTCTGGGAAGTGAGATTTAATCTGGGGCCTGAATAACAAGGAGAAGTCATCCATGTTAAGGTCTGCGGGAACTGCTGATAGAAAGCTCTAAGGAGGAAATGAGCTTGGCATGTTTCAAGAACAAAACAAGGCAGAGTGGGTGGAAAAAAAGCCAGGACATGAGGTACAGGGCGTTAGATCCTGCTGGGTGTTAGAGGCCTTGGTATAGAGTGTGTTTGTTATTTCAAGTTCAGGGGGAAGGCATTAGAGGGTTTGCACCAGGATGGCTGTGAAGATGAAATGAGAGCACGCATGGGAAGGGCTCAGCGCAAAGGAACACATGGCACAGGGAATACTCACCAAGGAGTTATGTCATCAGAATTATTGTTATTCCATAAACTTTAACATACTTGTATAATGCCGTAAGTGAGGTCCAATGTGTTTATTCTTGTGAAATTCAGGGTCAAGTTATTACGATGTTAATAAAGTGAGGCCAGAGCCCAAGATGAAGATGGGCATTAACTGCCAATCCCCATAAAGCCAGAGTCTCAGGACTGGGACATGTATTAGTTTTCTCATCGTCATTATCATCGATGAAATGGAGGTCAAATCTTAAGATAGCACTAGTCACCATTCTTGATTTTTGACATCTGGCGCAACAAGGCAACCTGCCTATGATGAAATGAATCTGAAGGAACAATCCTAAAAATGCTGTGGTCACGATGAAATGACATAAACATTCCTTAATTTCCCCTAGAGCACCACTGGGTGACTCTCTCTTTCCCAGGCTCGGTGAGAACCCTTCCACCCACTTCCCAGAGCTGGTGGGCAGCCAACACTTACTGGCCCAGGAACACTAAAAAGTCCATCTCAAGTTAGAGCTCACGTGGGTGCAATCATCTGTCCCTTCTCTTTCTCTGAGAACGCCATATAAAGCAATCCTTACTCCGCGGATCATTTAGTTTACTAAATCATGGTTTATTTTTTCCTCAGGATATCACATGCTATTTTAGAGTCAGTTTTCAAAAGGGTTGAAATGACTTGGCTCAAAATTGGTTTTGTATTAAGGGAAAGAACTGGTGTCCCAGAGTTTCAATCAGCACCTTAACGAACAGGCGACTGACCTCCTGCAGATTGCCCAAAGGTTGCCAACAGCAAGAGTTAGCGAAGGGAGTCCAGAGGGCATCTCTCTCTCCTGCTTTTCTACATTTTTTTCTACAGTATTTTCAATGAAAACAGGACTACAGTTAACAGTCTTGTAGAAAGGGTTCGGAGCAGGGCTAGCATACATTAAGACCTGTCTCCACATCCCACATCACCACTGAAGTGGCAATGATCTGAACTGCCTGGTCACTTTGCATGCAAGTAATTTAGCTACCTGTGTTCTTTCACAGAGAGTGATAAAGAGTTATGATTCTGCATCAAAGCCATCACAACGTTGCTTCAAACAACACAATTACCATGTCATTAGCATTCGATGAATATTAAATATAGTAGCATTTCAGTCATATATTATAATGGAGGATTGAGATTTTCTCTATACATGAATTTTCCAGACAAGTGAAGCACCACCCCCGTCAAGAACCAACAGATGTTTTTAAAAATTAAATCACTGTTGATAGAATTTAAATGTAGTTGACATGTTCAATGACCGCTGAAACAAGATTCATCGTTTGGTTTATTCATAGCCACCGATCACTTTGAGTGTAATGCACTGATACGGGCCATGGCTTCACTGAATAGCCCCAATTGCGCTTCTCCAGTTCGTCAAGTCTCCCTGCAGCGTGTCAGGCCATTGTCTGTCTGACTATTATCTGCCACTTCTTGCTAATATCCGTAGGGCTGACTGTTGCCTTGTGCATTTCCACACCTGTTCTCATTTGCTCTGTCTGAGAAATCAGACTATAAAGCTTATGGGAATTATGGGCATTATTTTACAATTTTCAGTGCTCAAGGCCCCAGGGAAGGGCCTAATAGTCTTTCCCTATCTCAAATGAGAAGAAAGTGCATGGACTTGAAGACAGGCATTTTCCTTGCTAACTTCTTTTTTACCTTTGTAATTTCTTTGGCAGTTTGAGAGTCATCTTGAGATAAGTGACTGTGTATTATTACATTTTTCTAAACATATTCCCTTGTATCTCCTATTTCTAAATAAATTTTTTTATTCATCTCGGAAAGTTGTTGTTAGGCAATGTTTTCCTAAGTTGTCAAAAATCCCTGTAAGGGGGTAAAAAGATCTTTCAGGGGGATTTTTCACAGCCATTACCCTTTTTCTTCTCCAGGATTCCTGATGTGATGCAACTTTCACCTCAGTGGTGCAATGGGCATAGTCAGAAGACTGAGCATCTATTAAGAAACAGAAAACAGCTAAATCAAATAGCAATGAAAAAATGTAATTGCTCTAGCCAACCACTACATAAATAGATCCTTCCTTAATTTTATTCCCCTGAGACTAATGACTGACCCTAATGAAAATCCTGGTGGAAATCATTGTAATAAAAATAGCTGAAAATTAAGAATAGGACCAGTGAGAATGACGATGGCTGATAAGCCCTTGAACCACCAAGCATCTTTACTAATCCAACCACAAAAATAAGTACTGGCTCATGGGCTGAGTACCTAAAAGAAATCAGGCACCATCTTACACAAATCAATTAGTATGTCTAACTTAAGGAAGAAAACATCTGCAATGATCCTTTATTCTCCTCATTGTTTTTAATGGAATCAATGTACAGTGATGTAAGACAGCCTACAGCTTGTTGTGCTACTTACAGTGATGGTGTTTCTAGAAAATATTGCCAATTCCTCTTCCTAAATGTATGAAAAGGGGGCTTCTAACTGCTTTAATCATCCCCAAACCATCTGTAAATTTATAAACTAGCATTTAAAAAAAAACGTATTTATATCCCACCTCATTCCAAAGGATTTGATGTGGCTTATAAAAACAAATAAAACCAATAAGGATTTTTTTTTTGAGATAGTCCAGGAAAAATAAGAAACAAGAAAATAATAAAACCAAACAGTGAGTAATATATAGAAATGTCACACTATAGTCCTATATATTTGGTAGAGCTGGACTACACATTTGGCTCAAAGTTTCTAGAAGTTTAAGAGAGAAACAAAAAGGTTGTAAGATTATAGAGGTCATAACATTTTTTTTTTAAATGGTTGAATGACGGGGTAAGGGTTCCCCACAGGTCCTATAAAAAAGATACCATGCAGTGAAATGCTTGAGATCCACAAAAACAGGCCTAGAGATAACAGTCCATCATATCTGGCTGTTTCTTTCACTATCCTGTTATAAGATAATGGCATGATACCAAAATACAATTGGTCAAACTCTGTTTTCCGAAGAACTACAACACCGATGGTCTGGCTTGATCCACTTACCCAAATGAGAGTGAACTCTATGGCATACAGGGCATTTCCCTCAAACACACACTTTTTCAGTTAGGCTTTTGATTAAGATTGGATAAAAGATGGTTAAAAGTTATATTCTCAAACTAGAATACGGGGTGCAGATATTCTGTGTAGTAGAGTTAAGGCAGAGAAAATTGACCAGGGTAAACACCTAAATACCTTTTAAAAAGGACCAACATTGTGCCTTCCAAAAATTTCTGAATTCATTTCCAAATATAAATGGAGAAGATACCAAAGATCTACAATAGAAAAAATGACCACATTAATTTTTAGCCTGAATCTTTTCAATATAGATATTACCAGTCACTCACTCTAGCTCAACAAAAACAAACAAACCTCAGCAAAACACCAAAAGAAAATTTTAATTTAATTTAATTTAATTTAATACTGTTTTCTAATGGATCCTACAAGGTCAATTGGTCCCAATATTTTCCTAAGGTAACTTGCTGAGTGAAACTGTTGAATACAAAGCAAATGAATATTGGACAACTCTTGCCAAAGGAGATTGGGGTTTGAGTGGCTATGGTGGATTGACTGCACTGTTGTCCTTCCTTTTCATGCTTCCTTTTTTCTGTACAGTTTTTGATACAGCCCTCTGATACATACCACACTGACTCTGGGCTTGGCCATGTGACCTGCTTTGGCCAATAGGATAGTAGCAAATTTGACAAAGTCCTTGAACATTTCTGCTTGCTCTCTTGGAATCCTCCACTTCCATGAGGACCAGCCCAAGTAGCCTGCTGGAGGATGAGACTATGTGAGGCGTCCAGCCTACCCACCAGCTGACTGCAGATACTTAAGCAATTCCTGCCTAATAAAGCAAAGGTTGGCCAGATCAGCCAAAGTGTCCAACCAGCCCTAGGCTTGTGAGAAATACTAATAAGTGGCTGTCGTTTAAAGCCACTGAATTTTGGAGTGGTTTGTGAATGCTGATACAGCATTTGCTAACGGCTCCACTGCCTAAATTTAAGCCATTTCTTTATGTAATATTAGAAAATAGAACCAAGAGCCGGTAAGTCATTCCTAGAGCTTGATAATATTAGTAAATAAAACTTACTATTTTTGTTCTCAGCGGGAGTAGGGAGGGATTGAATTAGCTCATCCAAAAGTAATACTGAATATTAAGAAACAAATAAAAAGAAAGGGGGTAGTCAAAACATCCCTGTTTTATTCATCTTGAAATAATTACTTAATTGATCAGGAGACTGTTCTTCCAAACCCAGATCTTTGCTGGTGTTAACATGCAAATGCTATACAGCAGCCCCCACCCCCTGCCCTTGTCCACAGTGGATAAGACCCCAAGTGGATGTCTGAAACTACGGCTAGTACTGAACCTTATATATACTGTATGTGCCTATACATACATACATACATACATACATACATATGATAAAGTTTAATTTATAAATTAGGCACTGTAAGAGATTAACAATAATAATAAAATAGAACAATTCTAAAATATACTGTAATAAGTTATGGAAATGTGGCCCCTAACTCAAAGTATCTTATTATACTGTACTCATCCTTCTTGTGATGTGAGATGATACAATACCTATGTGATAAGACGAAGTAAATGACATGGGCATTGTGATGTAGCATTAGGCTACCATAAGGGTTACTTGAACACGAACACCGTGCTACTGTGACAACAGATCTGATCACTGAGACTAAGTGACTAATGGGTGGGGAGCGTCTACAGTGTGGAGACCCTGGACACAGGGATGGTTCACATCCCAGGCAGGATGGAGCAGGACGGCATGAAATTTCATCGTGCTACATCAGAGATCTTGCACACGCAGGATGGTGGCTGCCCCCAAGCCAAGATAAAAGGCCTCATAATGAAACTGACCTTGTTGGCACCTTGATTTTAGACTTCTCAGCCTCTAAAAAAGAGGGACCAAACACCTTAGATTTAAGGCCTCCTGCAGTCAAATGATTAATATAGTCAGAATGGATACATGTCAGTTTGCTTGAAGTTTTTAAAGTAAGGCAGTGTAAGAACATTATGTTAAGGCCACAACTACCCCATGTTAGGAGAGGAATCTTCTTAATGGAAGGGGAGAAACCTCCAGCTAAACAACCGAAAATCGAGACTAGACATACTGGTCATGGCACGAGTGACATCAGCAAATACTGCATCTGCCTATATGCACTCAGTGTATATTGCACGTCTTGTTTCTTGAAACTTGGGAATATTTGAACTGGGCAAAATAACCTTTGAACTGAGCCAAACCAACATTGTCTTACAAACAACTACTTATAAAGCCAACAGGAAAACAAACACTTGATCACAATGACTGATCACGGAGTCTCTTTCTGATGATAGACTGGTAACCAGCCATGTATAGCTAAAGAGGAACTCGGCTTGTTACCACCAATAGAAATTTCTTTTTCTATTCATGTAATTGTCCCCTTCCTTTTCTCATAAAAACCTTCTGCCTTCACCCTGTATTGGGACACTATTTGGGTTTCTACCTGAATCTGTGCTCCCCTCCCTGCAATTATTTTTGATCCCAAATAAATGTTAGTTGCCTCTCATTTGGGCTATTTATTTCCAGATTAACAGAGTCACCCCATTTAAAGTCTAATGACCTCTTTTCTTTTTTTCTACTCCAATTGAGTGCAAAGCAGCAATCACAAGCATGTTTGGGCTTTACACTAAGCCATGTCCTCCAACGTGTGATATTCTGAATCCCAGTTGCCTGATTCCCATGTAATTGTTTCCAAACTCAGAGAGGGAAACAGGAGTTCTCTTAAGCCCCAAGAAACTTGATTACAATTTTTTAAAAAATTATATTTATAAAGAAAAATTGAGATTTTTCACACAAAAAAGAAATTGAAGTAAAATAAGAAGCTGACACAAAATGAGTCATAAAATCCAAAACCCAATAAAAAGAATCAAATTTGATGGAAAAATAGTGAAAATAGATGATATAGTAATATGAAATCAATAATACAAATTGAGGGGAGGGAAGGGAAGAAAAGCCAGAAGATTAAAGATTTAATGGGAGTTCGCAAAATTAAATACCAAAAAATGTAAAACACATAGACAAGGCTAAAACATTACAAAAAATTCTGAACGTAATTTAGTGGTTACCAGAGGGTAAGGGGGTTGGGGGGTGGGAGATGAAGGTGGGGGGATCAGATATATGGTGATCGAGGGAGAACTGACTCTGGGTGGTGAACACACAATGTAATTTACAGATGATGTGATACAGAATTGCACACCTGAAATCTATGTAATTTTACTGACAATTGTCACCCCAATAAATTAATAAAAAAATTCTGAAGTACAGTGGCAAAAAAAAAAAGAGGAAAAATAGAAACAAAATCACTGGAAACGAATAGTGACTGGTTATCAGAGTCCTGATGGCTTAGACATCCCCACCCAGGGCAAGAGCGGAGTTCCTCCTGAATATAGGGAGCTGAGGGGCAGGCACCCTCACTCCAGGAAACAGCTAAAGGCCATGTTTTCAGTTGGCACCTAACATGAGTCCTGGGCTTTTGAATCAAAATAGCAGAAAACTAGTCTCCTTGGTCTTTTGCAAACTCCCGGGCAAACCCTTTTGATTACTTTGTAATATTCTCTAGTTTTAGAGCATGTACATCTGGATGAAACGAATAGAGACCACACCTCCCAATTCTTTGGTGCCCTCTTCTGGACACCCATTTGATCATCCATTTGTTCATTGTACAATTATTTAAGACTCTCCTCCATGCCATGCCTAGCAGCTGAGATTATAATTTTGTCATTACCACTGTGATCAGTGCTATAAAGGAGAAGTTATGACAATGACTAACAGCGAATGTCTTAGGAATCATCGAAGGCTTTCTAACAAAAGGGTCTTTTTACTGAAGTAGAACTAACTCAGCCGAAAGGGAGTGGGAGCGCATTCTAGGTAGAGAGAAAGCAGAGGCAAAGGCCCTGATGTGGAAGAGGTGAAACAGACAGGATGAATATTCAGGCTATTGTGAGCAGAAGACAGACTGGAAGGCCAAGGAGAAGACACTTGGGAGATAAGCAGGGACCAAACCTAGGCCTCGAAGCCACGTTAAGCATTTGTATTTATTTTCTGGGCAAAGATTATTTGGCCTATTATTTGGATCCAGTGGAAATTTCACCCTCTGATTCTATAACTATGAAGACAGCTTAACCCAAGCAATACAAAATTAATGAATTTTCATCTAAAAATCATTCTTCTTGGCAATTAAATCAATTCAATTTCTTGATAAATTACCATACAGATTTTAATTGATTTCAATTCTTTCCATTTCCTTTTTATTTAAAATTAATTGTAAGATCAATTTTTTATTATAAACTTTCCATGGAAATTTGATTCACCAATTGTTTCATCCTCAAGTTTAAATTTCCACGGTCTTTATCAAAATTCGATTCCTTAGTCAGTTTTTATTAATTAAATTTCATCAGGTGTAATTTTTAACCCCTTTCAGTTTTATTTTGGGTTATAAATAATACTCTAAGTCAGGTAAATAAGTTTTATTTCTTAGCTAATCATGAGAAAATCTTCAGTTGTTCTATCATTGTTCAAGACTGACCTATTGCAGTGGTTCTATCATTTCTCAGTCTTAAGACTCCTTTACTCTTCAAAATTATTGATATTCTCAATAGCTTTTATTAATGAGGGTTATAATTACCAATATTGTTTTATAAACCAAAACTGATATTTTTAATATTAATTTTAAAAAATAACAGTAATAAACTCATCACATGATAACATATTTTATTAAAAATAACTATCTTTCAAAAAAAAAGAGAAGAGTGGCATTGTTTTACATTTTTGCAAGTCTCTTATTTGGTTTAACAGAAGATAACTGGTTTCTCATGCCTTTTACATTCAAACTGTTTTAATCACACACCTTCTGTAACCTCTGGCAAATTTTCCACTGAAACAATGAGAACAAATGTCCCAGCATTATTATGAAAATAGTTTGGTCCTGGAGGACCCTGAGAGGTCTTAGCACACTTCAGAGGTCCCCAAACCACTTTGAGAACCGCTGATTTCTTTGAATGCTTCCCAATAGGTGGTTCACATACCATTTGAGGTGGCAAAAAAGCACTTTTTTATTTTAATAATTATGTATTTTTTGAGAAAAAAGTGGAAAAAGTTATAACTGATGATAGCCATGACACATGTGATTATTCCCCAAAGCACACAAAATCTGTCCCGAAAGAAAATAGTAATTTGTACTGTTCAAGTCAAAGAACAAAAGCCGAGCCAAAACGTTCTGCTTCATGTTTTCTGTATTTTCCACAAGAAGGGATAACTTTCACATTGTGATATAATTCTGTAAAATACTCCATTACCATTCAGTCTTTTTGAAATCAGCCATGTGTTGATGTGGGAAGACACACCGATCAAGTTTTAAGATTCTGGAAGAGTAAAGGGATTTGTATTTCAAGGCAAAAGCAGAAAAAAAGGAAGATAGACAGTGGTTAAAAATGTGCATTCTGTAGTCAGTCTGATCTGGGTAGGCATTCTAGCTTTGACATTACTAACTCTGTGATGTTGGACAAATTATCATTTGTAAACTTGTTTCCGCTTCTACCAAATGGAGAAAATGATAGTTAACTCGTTAAGACTGGCCATTAGCTATGATACTGCATGGAAAACAACACAGAGCCTGGCACATAGGAGCTGTGTAGTTATCCTCACAGACTAATTATTACTCTCACGTCCCCAGCACTTCTTACTAGTATGACCAAGACAGAGCAGACGCCCAACGATAGATTTTTGCGGATGAGGGCAGATGCTCTGCTTCGGGATAAAAGGAAACACCTGCCCTGATGTTATGGGTGGGTCTGGAGGAGTACCTGAAAATTAATATTAGGAGGGAGGCGAGGCTTCCAGGTCAGAAATGTCAAAAGTATAACGTCCCAACCCCGGAGTCTCGACAGTGGGGACAGTCGGGAGCGAGCCTCAACAACCTGGGCCGCCTGCGCATGCGTAGACTCGAAGACTGAAAGCGCGCTCTACGATCGGTTCGATCGATCGACCTGATCGAGGATCGTCAACTCAGTTCTGGCTGCGGGAACTGCTGTATCTCGCGAGGCAGCCGGGAAAGGGGCAGGTCTAGCAGGAGAGAGAGGAGGAGCGTGGGGTCACGGCACGCTGCGTTCCCAGGAGGCTGTGCGTGCCCCTCGCTGCTTCTGGGATCTCGCGATCCGGCGTGTGAAGGGCTACCTGCTTACTAGTCATGGCGCTTCATGTCCCCAAGGCCCCGGGCTTTGCCCAGATGCTCAAGGATGGAGCGAAGGTGAGGAATGGAGAAAGGGGGAGTAAGGTGGAAGAGTCGGCGTAGCGCTGCGGCGGCCGCAATGAAGGAAAAAGGCCTCCTAAAGGGCCGGGTGTGACCCTCCACCCTGACAGCGGTCTAAGGAAGAGAAGATTCCAGAAAGGGAGGTGTTGTCTGGAGGTCTCGGACACAGACGCCCGCGATCATTTCTGCCCTTGCCCGATCCTAGGGAGCGTTGAGAGGTCGGAGGCGGCGGGTTAGGGATGAGGCCGCAGGATTCGCTTCCTCCGTTAACTAGCTGGGCAAGCCTAAAACGTGCATTTCTCCTCCATCCGTAAGACGGGGCGGATTACACTCCATCCTTCGAGAGGAGAGGAGAGGAACAAAGGCCAGTTCTTGGCGGCTTCTTTTCAAGAAGAGCCTTCTGAGAAACCGGGCTCCTCATTTACTTCGTAAAAGTAGTGCGTTATAGTAGGACAGATAGACAATCCAAATGGGTCCTGGGCCAGACTTAGGTTAGTTACCTTGATGTAAAACTTAGCCCTGGAGGTCTTGCTTTCCTCACCTTTAAATTGAGGGGATTGGACCAAAAGATGGTACCTTTAAGTTGTAACTATCAGACTGACCTGTGTAATCCACAGGGTAAGTGACATCCTGGCCTAAATAAAACTGCTTTGTTTTATGGCCAGACCTTGAATGTAATTTAAAGAGCATGATTAAAAAAAAAATATTTTAATGCATTGCTGATAAATTTGTCTCTTGGGCTGTTCCAATAGTGGTCCTTTTTTGTCCTCCAAATTTCCTGTGTTTAATTAAGGAAGTATAGGTCAGCATGGTTCAATTTTAGGTAACAGTTTTTGGGAACTAGTTTCTTGTGGGCGGGATGCACTTTGGCATACCGTGAGTATAAATAAATATTAAGGTTTAATGTAAATGTTGATGAAACCGCTTTGCTGCAAACTACATCAACTACTGCTTACTTTATTTAAAAAGTCAGGCTGAAAATTTCGTAGGCTTTATTCTGAGACAGAAATAATGACTGATCAAGCAAAAAGGATAATTTCACATAACGATGAGAATATAAACAGCACTCTAGTAGAAAACGACAGGAAGTAGCAAAGTCTGCCACCAGAGCAACATGAGTCCGGAGACTTAGAGCAATTAAATAAGATGTTCATGAAAGAACTCTTAGGTCAGTGCTGAGTGGCGCAAGGAACCTGCCAAGATTAAAAGGGAAAGGGTTCCAGGCCGAGGGCCCAGTAAGTACAAATACCTTGAGGATGGAATGAGTTTGAGCTGTTAAAACAGTAAGAAAGGTGATGGCGGAAGCTTACCAAGGGAAGGCAAGGAAAGTAAGAGGTGATTTTAGAGGAGATGTAGCTAAGAGCCAGAACGTGTTGTGTCGGGCCTTGTAGCCCTGAGGAAGGATTTACGATTTATCCTAAGAGTTAGTGGGAAAAGCATTGAAGGGTTTGATGGGATCTGATTTCTAATCAGATGGTTGTTTCTCCGAGAATGGAGGTGAGGTGGGGAAGAAGCAAGAGTGTAGGGCAGGGGATCAGACTGAATGCTATTCTAAGAGTCCACCCCTTCTAAAGAAGTGATTATTAACCTTGTTTGGATCACAGTTAGTTTTGTGAGTGTAATAAAAGCCACACTTTATGCTCTAGAACAGTATTGTCTGACAGAACTTTCTCTGATGATGGAAACGTATGTCAGCATTGCCCAGTATGGTGTCCACTAGCCACATATAGCCACTGGGCGCTTGAACTGTAGCTAGTGCAATTGAGAAACTGAATTTTTAATTTTAATTACATAAAATTGAAATAACCATGTGGCTAATGCTACTATGTTAGGCAAAGCAGCTCTAGAAAAAGGGTCCGGAGAACAGTAGGCTCATGAAACCTATCTGAGGTCACAAATAAATCACGTCTAAAAGAAGTCCAATATAAAACTTGAGAATTTTAGTGCTGTGAGCGATTCATCAATTTTTTTCAGTATGTACACATTGGAATTGTGTTGCCATTCAAGTCTGTATACTTTAGTCCCTAAACATTTGGGGGCAGGTACGTTAAATGGGAATTCCCTGTGAACATAGAACTGTTAGCGTTATGATACTCAGGCTCTAACACAATTAGAAAAGTATTCATACCACATTGCAACTTGTAGTCAGAAAGTACTGATAAAAGGTATTTTTACCTGAAATAAATCACATGCTTTCTCTGATTAATCTTAGCACTTTTCCACTACATTAAAAAAAAAAATTTACAGGCTTTATGTTTGAATGTGTAGATAGGTACTGGTGGCCCCTAAAAATGTCATGCTTTGTTCATTAAACTAGTGAGCAAATTTATGGATCATTTATGAATACCAAGCACCATGCTTTACATACACAAATCTTACTTGATTATCTCAACAGTCCTGTGAATAGGTACCATTATTACCCCCGTTTTACAGATGAAGAAAATTACTGTGTTTCACTGTCGCGTCTAATAAGAAGTTCTTTTACAGCATTTTTCAGGATTAGAAGAGGCTGTGTACAGGAACATACAGGCTTGCAAGGAGCTTGCCCAGACGACTCGTACAGCATATGGACCAAATGGTAATTTCTAAATTAATCTTTTAAAAGTTACAGTAGTAGAATTTCATGTACTAGCTCTTTCAAACTTACTGTGAGAGCATTATATATAAATTGAATTTTGGCGATCACGTAGTATGGCTTTGAAAGTTATTTCGTAGTTCAATGACACCAGTACAGTGCTTCCAGTTTTTAATCAGCAATTCAGATATCTTTAGAAAAATAGGAATCCAAATGTTACTTTATGGTTCTTTCACCATCGAGACAGTGCCTAATGTTCAATGCTGAACAGTTCTTTTGTATAAAGTGACATGATTTAAGGGAGAAAATTCTCTTTTGCCTCTTACCATCTACTAAATATAATTGATACAGATTTAGGGAGAAAGCAAAAACTATACTTTTAAGTAAATTATTTTGCTCTTTGTACATGTTAATATAATTTGTATTTAATGAACAAAAAAGACAACTTTGACATCCTCCCTAGTACCGTGTTTCCCCAAAAATAACACCTAGCCGGACAGTCAGCTCTAATGCATCTTTTGGAACAAAAATTAATATGAGACCTGGTCTTATTTTACTATAAGGTAAAACCCGGTCTTAAATAATATAATGTAAAACCGGGTCTTGTATACAATTTTTGCTCCAAAAGACGCATTAGAGCTGATTGTCTGGCTCTGTCTTATTTTCGGGGAAACAGGGTAAACAGGAGATTAGAAAGGAAAGAAATAACAGGGGCAGGCAATCAGGGAGAGCCATGGATTAGTGAGATAATCTTAATAGATAATGTGTGTTGAGTTCTTCCAACGTTATTTTAAGAAGTGGATACAAATTTGTATTTCTTGACTAGATTTTCCTGGGTATTTGGAGAAGGATTTGAGTAATAATGGATTTGTTTTTCTAATTATTATTTTTGAGGAATGAACAAGATGGTTATCAACCACCTGGAGAAGTTGTTTGTGACAAATGATGCAGCAACTATTTTAAGAGAGCTAGAAGTAAGTTATTTCTTTTAAAAAACCAAGAAATGTTTTGATGACATCAAAAATTAAGTATTTTTTATCATAGAAGAAACCTCATTTCAGATTGGATAATAAGGGACTTTTTCCAACTTGAAAACTTATTATACATATTTTTCTAATTATAGAGTTCTCTTAGGTTTAGCCACTGAAGAAAGTCTACAGTAAGTTATTTATGGAGGGATTTAGTGTGATAAAAGTATATTTGCTAATTAAAAATCATACCCAACTGAATGTGCTGTCTTATTCTATAGTGTGTGACACTGAAGTGTGTTGTTCCATAGTACAGAAATAGCAGGTACTTAAAACAATGGTTTAAAAAAAAATCAAAACATTTGTTTGGTTTTGTGAAAATAAAACAGTTGTGATGTATAAATAGAGTCTATAGAATAGATACTGCTAGCCGAGTTATGAGGAAGATCTCGCACCTGAACACATAGAGAGTCATTCCTCATTTGCTGCTTTCTAGTTGACGGATATGTTCAACCTCAGGGAATTTTCCTGAATTTCACTCTTAAAGCACCAGAACTTAATCCATTTAAACTGTAGATATGTTAACATTTCTCTTCTTGGATAACAGTATAGTCTTAATATATTGAACAAAACAAATTCCACAAGATATTTATGGAGGGACATGTCATTGTGAATGTCATGTTGTACACTGATGTTCTCAGGAGTTTTTTCCAAGTATTATGGGAAAACTGTCTTCATAATAAAACTATAGTACCGACATTTTAGTTTTCTCACTGATGCCAGTTGTTACTCCTTGCTTGTTTCTAAAAAAAAGGTATCTAAATCCTAAGGAAAACCCACTTAAAATTTTGATACACTTTTTTGTAAGAAACATTTCATTTCTCTTTTTTTAAACCACAATTGATATCCCTAAAAATAAGAATATACAGAAGTTGCCAAAAAAATGTATACACATTTTAAGGAAGAAAAAGACTATTAAAATTACACGGATGGTAACCTCTTTGAGCACCTCTTGTAACTGCAGAAGTCAAACGTGACTTGTGTTCATCTTTTGTTATTGGTATATATTATTACAATTAATACTTAAAATAAATAATTAGTTTTAAATAACTGAAAAATTAGTTTTTTCCTTTCTTAAAATGTGTATACATTTTTGTGGCACCCTCTGTATATAGAAATTGAGATTCATGACCAAGTTAAATTGACTATTTTGGCTCTCCTGGTGCCTTTTTAAAAAAATGCCTAGTAGGTTTTAGTGCTTGGAATCATTTAGTTGTTTTTTTTTGTTTGTTTTTTTGATTTAGTAAATAATGTTCTGAACCTGTGTGTGGCGATGAACAAAAGAAGGTGCACTTTGAAGTGTTTTCATTTACAGTGATGCGTTTGTGCTGATGGGCCTAGAGGGACTTGGATTGTCTTCTTAGGACCACACTAAGGAGCATCGAGCAATGTGATTGAATGGAGTTACCTGGCCCACAGGCAGATTGGAGTTTGTTAATATAAGAAGAAATGGAAATGAATTGTATAGTTTGCTTTCACTTGCTATTTAAATTCAAACCCCTCTACCAGGTACAGCATCCTGCTGCGAAAATGATCGTGATGGCATCTCACATGCAAGAGCAAGAGGTTGGAGATGGCACAAACTTTGTTCTGGTGTTTGCTGGAGCTCTTCTGGAATTAGCTGAAGAGCTTCTGAGAATTGGCCTGTCAGTTTCAGAGGCAAGTCTTCATATGCACACAATCCCCCACTGCTTCAAACTGAAATAACAATCATTTATCATAACAGCTAACATTGAGCAGTTTCCTCTCTGTTGGCATTGTGGTACATAACTTTATATGCGGTATTTCATTCTGTCCTTATAAGAACCTTGCGAGTGAGGCCTATTAAAATTAGTCCCGTTTTATTTTAGATGAGGAAAGTGAGGCTTAAGTTAGAAATCTCTTGCTCAGGATCTTACAGCTAGTTAGTGGCAGGAAAGATTCAAAGTCGGCTGGTCACCAGAGCCTACACTCTTAATTAGTAGGCTCTGCTGTGACTGTTATTCTGGAAGTAGGCTTTGTTGTTTTATGTTGAAAATAAATATTCATATTCATTGGGTTACCAAAGTAATCATTTGTCTTTTTAAGTAATCAAAGTAATCAATGTCCTTTTAAGAAATGTTTTTGCTCTTCACATGTAAGGTCATAGAAGGTTATGAAATAGCCTGCAGAAAAGCCCTTGAGATTCTCCCTGGTTTGGTATGTTGTTCTGCAAAAAATCTTCGCGATGTTGATGAAGTGTCATCTCTACTTCTTACCTCTGTAATGAGTAAACAATATGGTAATGAAGTCTTTCTGGCCAAGCTTATTGCTCAAGCATGTGGTGAGTAAATGTTAGTAAATGTAAAGATCAAACGAAAAAAACTGGCTTAGTGTGATTAAGATATTTTCTCTGTTGTCCTATTATATCTTTTGATATGTCTTATTTTCTTAACAGTATCTATTTTTCCTGATTCCGGCCATTTCAATGTTGATAACATCAGAGTTTGTAAGATTCTGGTAAGTGTAGAAGATGCATTAGTGTTATCTAGATAACACTAATGGTCAGTTGTGGGAAAAAAATTGTGTTAATGTAAACCTAAATTTTATGCCAGGTTGTAGACACTTAGGATTTCCTACCTTTTGAAGCATCGTTTATATAACATTTTGATTTTGCTAGGTTGTAATACTACTGTCTCTGAAACTTAAGAGGGTATTGACATTATCTGCTTGTAGTTACCATTTTTCCATGACAGCTTGAAGGTTGGGAATAATGAATAAACTATTAATTTTTTGCATTCTCCAAATATGCTGAATTACAGTAATAAGCTTAGAAGGCAGTTTTGAATGGGATGCAAGTTGTTTTGCTCTACTGTAAAATTTGCTTTAATGTTAATATTGAAGTACATTTTTGATAAAAATTTACATGCTTGATACAGTAAAACCTGTAATTACAATGGTTTTGTTTTGCACATTGGCTTATGGTTGTTGCTGTGGTTTGGTTTAGCTTGCATAAGTACATTTGCTCTGTGTGTGTGTGTGTGTGTGTGTGTGTGTGTGTGTGTGTGTGTGTGTGTGTGTTTAGATATAAATGTACATATGCTGTTTTTTTCTGAGCCTTCCCTATAAAATTGTAAACTTAAGAGATCAGAAATTCGCTTTTGTTCCCTATTCTGTCCCCCATACTGACAGCTGTTCGTGGTACATCAGCAGCAAGTACTTGGTGAATGAGTGGTTTAGAGCAATTGTTCTCTGTCTAGTTCTTCCCAGTATACTGAAGGGCCTCTCCTCTCCTCTGCCCTGCAATAGTACCTCATTCCCACAGTAATTCCTGCCCTGAGCTGACTGGTGTGCTTTATGTCCACCAAGCCACTCATGCCCAGGAGTCACTCACTGCTTTGGTGTATGTATTACTTAATTTAGAAAAGGATATTTTTAGTACATTGCAGAATCAACAACTTAGCCCTAATGTTGTTTTCATGAGCTCACTGATGGTTTTGGCATTCAACTCCTTAGGGCTCTGGTATCCATTCCTCTTCAGTATTGCATGGCATGGTTTTTAAGAAGGAAACTGAAGGTGATGTAACATCTGTCAAAGATGCAAAAATAGCAGTGTACTCTTGCCCTTTTGACGGCATGATAACAGAAACTAAGGTATGTAGACTTCAAAACTTTAAAATTAAAGGTAAAAATGTGAGGTTTCCCATTCATAGTTTTATGATAGTTTTGAGGCGAGTTTGCTCTTAATCCAGTGAATAGTACATAGTTATTGAAAACTACAGGATCATATCTGTTATTTAAAATCAGGTTTATATTCTTTGTATATATAATTCAAATACTAAATATTAGAATCTACATAGTGACAGTATTGTTTATATTGTAATATACAGCTCTTGACTTCTAATAGAACTTACACATTCACCAAGTATAATCTCACTGAAGAGAACACAAATACTTTTGTGCACATCATGAATTTTTTTTTAAAATAATGTTGAGATTCTGTAGCATCCTGTAGGAAAAATATACTAACACAATTTGTAATTGATAAGTTTTTTTCTAAAAATGCATGTTACGAAGTTTGAAGTTCATGTTTGTAGGTCATTTTTGATATCAACCCTGGGATTCTTGAAATCTGAGTTGATGGTTTTAAACATTTGACAGATGTGGGTGTAGGGGCACTGGTCCTTTAGTCCACATTTTAGAAAAAGTTGATAACCACAGCATTGTTGTTTTGGTACACTAGTTGACATTGTCAAAAGACATGCCAGGACACCTGCCTGACATACCTGAAATTAAGGTATTTATTCATCTTTCCCATCAAAGTGCTCATCAGAGAGAAAATGCATCAGTTTTGGGAGTGGGGGGCGTCTAGGAGCAAGCTGAGTTTATTTTCATACAGATTTTATATTCTGCTTCATAGTACAGGTATATTTATATTTTTTCCCAAATCTTTTAAGTTATTTCTTCAATGAGATGCTGTCCTGTGACTTTGAACTTCTAAGTAGTGATAGTTTTAAAGAGAGTGCTTGCTTGTTTCGCTAGGGAACAGTACTGATAAAGACTGCTGAAGAACTGATGAACTTTAGTAAGGGAGAAGAAAATCTTATGGATGCACAAGTCAAAGCCATTGCTGACAGCGGTGCAAATGTCATCGTCACAGGTGGCAAAGTGGCAGACATGGCTCTTCATTATGCAAACAAATACAGCATCATGTTGGTGAGGTAAGAGAGAGCTGCTTCATTCTATTAACCTATATTGTAAATGGCTTCTTGGTAGTGAAACAAATTCAACACACCATGAAGACTGTTAAAAAACAGATATAGCAAAAGGACCGAACTTAATCAATAGAGGCAGAAAATGTCTCTGAGAAAACTATTTGAGCTGAGAGCTGAAGGGTCAATCAACAGATGTTATTTGAAGAGGGAGAGGGGAAAGCATTCTAGATAAAAGGAACAGTTTCAGAGACCAAGCACAAGCCTGGTGCACGCTGTCAGCACCAGTGTGGGGTCGGGAGCATTACTTCATGACCACATTTATGAGGTACATTAGACATCCACGATTGCCACCTCTCCTAGCACCCGATCTTATGTGCAGAGTAAATCTGTTCTCTTCCTTATAACATGATGATTACCCAAAGCAAAATTTTCTACATATCAGGGCTTCCCTGGTGTTTTAGAACTATAAACACTTGACATCTTAAAACACTTGAAGTCTCACAATTCTAGAATATCATGAATGCCTGTGTCTGGACTGCACAGTGCAATCCAGACCTAATCCGAGCTTGAATCTGTAGGGTTCAAAAAAATACGACTTCGGGATCAGTATAGCGTTTCCTATTTAGTTTTGCATTTTATTCTATCTGATGGAACTAAAGCTTCTATTTAAGGTCTGTTTTTTAATGTTTTTTTATTGCTGGTTTGTGTTTTTTTAAGGCTAAACTCAAAATGGGATCTCAGAAGACTATGTAAAACAGTTGGTGCTACAGCTCTTCCTAGATTGGTATGCATTTTGGACATTAGAAGATAATTGAACCTATTTGAATTATTATTACAACAGTCACTTTCTTACAGACTCCTCCTGTTCTGGAAGAAATGGGACATTGTGATAATGTTTACCTTTCAGAAGTTGGAGACACGCAGGTGGTTGTTTTCAAGCACGGTATGTAGTAATTGTACAATATATTTATACAGAAGCATGGGTGTTCGTTTTCTGTTACTAATCCCCAGGTATGTTTAATTAATTGACAGAAAAGGAAGATGGTGCCATTTCTACCATAGTGCTTCGAGGCTCTACAGACAATCTGATGGATGATATAGAAAGGGCAGTTGATGATGGTGTTAATACTTTCAAAGTTCTCACAAGGGTCAGTATTAGCAGTAATCTTAATTGAGTAATTTGCAAGGCCTCAAAATCACAGTTGACAGATTCCTGAACATTGAGAACTTCAAAATGAATGGCAGAGCATCTTTTTTACTTAAGACTAGATTTATGTGTCCATTGCTGATAAAGTAGTTTTCTAAAATGATCATACAAAGGAATAAACAGCATAGCAAGAGTATTTTTTAAAATACTGTTTTAAAGGGATAGTTTATGGTTGTTTTTAATTATAATGTACCTTCAGTTGCTTAAGCACTATTTTTAGTGTTATATAGAAATGCAGATAAGGTAACATGCTGACCCCATTCTTCACTTTGGTCCTCCCTTTTCATATACCAGACACAATGTACAATAAGATAATTTGCCCAAATCACTCAGTACACTTGTATAAAATTTGTAATTAGAATTTGAGTAACAGGGCCTGACCAGAAACTGGTGGTGGTGAACTGGCATCTGAGATTAGAAAACTGCAAACGGCTTCCTAGTGACTTTTTTTTGTTTTTGAACTACGTATTATAGGATAAACGTCTTGTGCCTGGCGGTGGAGCAACAGAAATTGAGTTAGCCAAACAGATCACATCATATGGAGAGGTATAGCTTTCTTAGTATAAATTGGCTTTCTTATTGTTGCTTGAACAAAATGTAATACTAAACTCATTTTTGTCTTAGACATGTCCTGGACTTGAACAGTATGCCATTAAGAAGTTTGCTGAGGCATTTGAAGCTATTCCCCGGGCACTGGCAGAAAATTCGGGGGTGAAGGCCAATGAAGTAATCTCTAAACTTTATGCAGTACATCAAGAAGGAAATAAAAATGTTGGATTAGATATTGAGGTATTTGAAAAAAAACACTACGAACATGAATTGTTTTATTTTGTGAATGTACAACCTAAAAATAGAGGTAGTGAGCTTAAAAGAAAAATCAGTGAGAAAATGTTTTGAATTGTAAGCACATGATTTTTGTAAGTTAGCTTTTAATACATAGTTTGATAGAGATTTTAGTTTTCCTTCTGTTTTAATAATCTTTTATTTTATATGATGTGTAGGGTAGTAGTTTTGCCTATTTTTCTAGTATTAAGGAGCCATGCATTTTTATGTTTGAATATAAACATTTTCCCATAAAACAATGTAAACTGAAAGAATGAAAATTGGTGTTGACAGGCTGAAGTTCCTGCTGTAAAGGACATGTTGGAGGCTGGTATTCTAGATACTTACCTGGGGAAATCCTGGGCCATCAAACTGGCCACTAACGCCGCCGTCACTGTTCTTAGGGTGGACCAGGTGAGTGAAAGTGAAACTTTGGGTTTTAAAAATAATTTTCTTATGGTTCAATAGTATAGTTTCATGGAACTAGAACATAGCACAGTTGTCATTTTACTCAAAGGAGTGTTCCTTTACCTTCATCTGAAAGATGCCAAAGTGCCCCTAAAAAACATTTTTATTATTTCCTTGCCTATTGTAGTTTTAAATTGTATTGAATATATTTCAACTCATTTAAAAATGAAGACCTTTCCTGTGAAAGAAACCTTTGCCACTTTTAAACTGGAATACGTAAAACAAATCTGATTTAGAGTCATAGTTTTCAGACCTTGTTTTAGCCTAAGAACCCCTTATAATTTGGAGAGGAAGTATAATGTGTAGTATTGCTATGGAAGAACCCATAAAGGCCTGAAGCAGGCACTGCACACTGCCAGCTTTAAGGAAAGTGACGCCTTTAGTTGTCTGTGGAGGTGATAGGACCTGGGTATTTAAAATTTTTTTCTGCTATGACAAATTATGCCTCGAGGTACTACTATTAGGTTGGTGCAAAAGTAATTGCGGTTTAAAAGGTTAATTGCAAAAACCACAAATTACTTTTGCACCAACCTAATAAAAAATCTTAAAGGTATTAAAAGTCATAGTATTTCTGCGCCTCGTGGCAAAGAGGAAAAGTGGTAAAGACTATTCTGGGTTCAGAGATAAAACAAAATTATAATTTCTCATGGTGTTTTCTAGTAAACACCTTGTAAAAATGAAATTGATTTTCCTACAAAATTCTAGAAGTAACTGTTAAGCAATGAAGTATTTGTAAGTACTTAATAGAAATTTGTAATTGCTAGAGACACAGTATAAATCCATTAATGCTAAATTAATCTTGGGAGAAGCAGTTCACAGGTGGAAATTGGACTTACTCTAAGCACGATAAGGACCTGTTGGTGGTAGTTACAGCAATAGATTTCATCTCAGTAAAAGGAACTTTTATCCTACCTGAAGATGACCAAAAATGGAACTGGATGTTTGTGTACTGGATTTATTAATAGGCTATTTTTATATCAATATATTAGGTAGTTTTCAGTGGAAGAATATATATATGTATATTTGAGTTTTTAAATAAAGATAATAGGAACATAAGGAAATGTTTGTTCTTCAAGTTAGCATGTGGCTAAGAATAAAAAGGGAAACCAAAAATAGAAAGGGACAGGAGATGCTAAGTAGATTGAAGCATGAGGTAAGCAGAAATTCTGATAGTGGAAGTTTCTTAACAGAGGAACTTTTTGAATGTCAATTATCCAAGCAAGACAGTAATTGTCATAAGTGCCTCGGTAACAAAGGTACTTCTATATTTTGATTTTAAGCTGGAAGCCTGTTTTATCGTAAAGGAAGATACTCATTGTTATGTGCTCTGTATGTAAAATAGGTATCCGAAGAGCCCATTTGACTGTATTAACCAATTTGTGTTACTGTAATGAACTTGTTTTTTAAGAAGACAGTTGTACCTAATTTTGTATAGTATGTATTCTGGGAAGGAACTTGCACATCAGGTTTTGAGCATTGAATAATGTAGGAGGTCTGGATTAATCTTCATTCAAATGTTTATTTCACTATAGTTCTCAAATTACTGTCCCAAAATCAACAGCATCAACATCACCTAAGAACTTATTAAACATACAAATTCTTGGGCACACCTCAGACTCACTGAATCAGAAACCCTGGGAGGAGGTACAGCAATGTTTTTAATAAGCCCATGGTTGTATGATACCCACCAAAGTTTGAGAACTAGTCTAGGTATAAAAATCAAGCTACACTTAGGTTCTAAAATTATACTTAACGCCTTTAGTTTGATCTGAACTTAACCTTCAGTTAGTTAGTAAAATGGTATTCCAAGAACTTTAGGTTTAGATTTCTTATAGAAGTTTCTGAAAAGGGGTGTGGAACCTTTTGGTGGTGGTAGTAAAGACATCTTACAGTTTGTGTTGCTTTAGACACAAGCCAAAATACAGAAAGATCTCTTAATCATATATTTGGGAAGCATGGAATACTGTTTCCAGTGTTGAGATTCAGAATGTATATTAAAGTTTGAGAGTTCTACTTTGAGGAAAGCTAACTAATTTAATTTAGCTTCTCCCAAATTAATTTCAGCCCAAAGATGCTACCTTCCCCTTTTTTTCCCAAACATAAATCCTTTAAAAATGCTAGTTATACTTAGAAAATGCTGGGTGAGTGCACTGTAGATAAATTAGAGGCTCTGGTGTGTTTGTTACCAGAGACTAGGTACTTGGCATTTTTGTTTATGAATACACACTTCCTGCCACTTGAGTGGTTCTCATATACAGGTACTAGAAGTTTTCAGTATGGAATTTAATATATACGTTTATGTATCAACCACTTTAGATTATAATGGCAAAACTGGCAGGTGGACCTAAAGTTCCTAAACCTCAAGGAAATTGGGATAAAGATGGTTGGCAAGACGAACCTCATATATAAACTAGCAAATCAGGTGCCAAACTGATTTATGCCAGCGATGCACGCAAATTCAGCTCATTGGTCATTGAAGTACATGTCTTAGAATGAAGGAATGCCCTTCACTAATGTGTGGATTTTGTTGCCTTAATGTCCGCAAAAGCAGGAAACTCACTGCTGGAAGCTAACTGTATGCTGTAGTGTCTTACATGCACTATAAAATAGATTGCTTCTATCGAAGTGATGGCTTAATCTTGAATCAGACTAATAGAAAAATGTTCTTTTTCCTCAATCTGAAGTATAAGCTGTGGTTTTTGTTTTGCAGATCATCATGGCAAAACCAGCTGGTGGGCCCAAGCCTCCAAGTGGGAAGAAAGACTGGGATGATGACCAAAATGACTGAATGGTTTCATTTTATAGGTGAAGCTGTAGTTGTAGTAGTACTGGAGGAATTGCCTAGGGTTTTCCTATTGTTAAATTAAGAAGTGTTTTGTGTTTGTATCCTCAGCTAGATGGTATAATAAACATGTTGTTACTATCAAAGCCTCATTGTCTGATGACCACTGTTCCTGGATCTAAATGACCTGTCTTAATGAAACTAGCTGTGAGACTTGAGGCAAGTCACTCAAGTAATGGGGCCCGTTTCCAATGTATCAGGTGGCCAGCTGCCTGCCTTCCTATCTAAGTTTTATGGGAACACAGCCATGCTCACATATTTGCATATTGTCTGCGGCTGCCTTCCACAAGGGAATGGCAGAGTTGACTAGCTGTGACAGACCAAGTGGCCCTTAAAGCCTAAAATACTTACTACCTTGCCCTTTACAGGTAGTCTGTTGACCCTTGGACTAGATTTTTCAGTGTTTTTTCCACAATTCTGAAAATCCTAAGTCTATTCAAAGTAACTTGTTTCATTAGCAATGAATGACTTGTTGAATGGCTCATTTGAAATGTAGTAGCAAAGTACAAAGATGCTTGTGATACAACTGAAAAATATACCTCGACTATAGAAATTAAGCAAGTCAGTTTTCATAAAGCAGATCGTATTTTTCATTAAGATCAGTAAGGAGTTTTGAAAAAGCAAAGAACATTGTAAAAAGTTAAATTACCTGATTTTATGGGATGTGTGCTACTATATGTGTTGGTTATATAAGGTTCTTGGATAACACTGAAATTTTATAGTTCTAAGTATTTCAAAGGAGTTTTGGAAGTGGTATGGCTGACTAGGTCTTAGATAAACTCAACAAGTGTTAAGAACAAGACCTCCCCCTTGACTATAGCAAAACTTCAGTGTACATCAAAGAAATCCTAATAGAACCTTAAGGAAGTTTAGATAGGCTTGGTATCCTTATGGCTCTTAGGGTTGCATTCAACTCAAACTGGCTGGCTAGGTGAAAAGGAATTTATTAGGTGGACGTTCACAGGCTTTCTCTGGCATGCTGGCATTAAGGGGACCTGGTACCCAGTTACTGAGTCCCACAAGTTTCTACCTTGAGCCAGTTAAGCAAGTGCTGAGTTAGGCCTACACGCCAGCTCATGCCCACAGTATGGTATCAGAAGAATTCCAATATCATTATAGCTATGCTTATAAAATTAACACCCTTATCGTGAATTTTCATTATCTAGACAGTTTGAAACATTTTTTAAAATACTACCTAGTAGGGTAAGTCAATACAACTTAGGGTTCTAAGTAATAAAACAAGTTTTGGGGATAAGTCAGTTTATTGATGTCATAATCCACCACCCAGACATACTAACCAGAGGACTTACTTCAGAATCCTTCCCAGAAACTGAAAGTAAAAATAACCACTATGACACTACAAGGCCAATGTAAATTTATAGGTATTTTTCCCTTCAATATTTCAATAAACATGATTTCTTCTGGTATTTAATTTTAAGTGAACATGATTTACAGTCAGTCTTTACTTCTTTATTATTACAGCCGTTATAAAAGCCAGGAATGTGTTTCCAGAGGAAACACTTTATGAAATCGTTACAGTATTCTCTCATAAAACAGGAGGTATGCTTGTGAGTTTAGTACTTTAGTGGTGGGCACAGCTTGCACATGTGTATCGCTGATGTGAAACCACTGCCCTTTGGTTGATTCCATTTCAAAATCTGTCAAGGAAATGTAAAAGTAAGTATACGTGGAAAGATAACAAGTTTGTTATTTTGGTTTTGCCATATATGTGCTGAATACCGGAATTTTGCATGACATCTTACCGTGTGGAATATCACCGTGGAGAACAAGGTTAGAGAGGTGACTGTTCGCTGTTCTTGCCTTGGCATAGGCAGTGTAATGCCCTGACCGCATGGTACCACTGTGTTCAACCACTCCATATAAGGAATACAGTATCCTTGTGTTTTCTTCAGCAACATTCTTTAAAAATGAACAGAATTCATAAGTTAGTTCTAGTCCCCTTTATACAGATACTGTTGGCAAACTAAGCAAAGGGTTTCTAACCTTCACTGAGAATGCAGAAATCATGAGTCTGAACTTGACTATTTTCTCCCGACCTTGTCTCAGCCTACTGAGTAGTGGCACACAGTCTTAGAAAGGTGCCACTGCCATTTCCCGCAGGAAGAACCATAAACCAAGGCCACTTGATGTAATCAGTTTCCTGGCCGAGAAACAAATAACAGCTTGCAAGAGTTTTCTCGTTTAGCCTCGCCTTACCCCCAGCCTCTTAATCTCTACTGTTGCCCTGCCCTCATCTCCCACTTCAGGAAAACAACCTAAACAACTACAAGTTGCCCATTCTCACGAAGACGAAGTATTCTCTCCCTTTGGTTCAGAGATGACACTCCAATTTGGTGTCCTCATCCCAGCCCCTTTAGCCTCCTCTAGGGTCTTAATCAATTATTTTTATTTTCTTTGTACCTTCAACTTCTAGATTTTCCTCTTGGGACTACTCCAAATGTACTTAAGTCTCCCAGACTTAAAAAAAAAAAACAAAAAACTTCATGGATCCACTACTTTTCTTTTTCAACAAAGCCTCTAACATATCAACATGCTTTATCTCCAATATACTCATTTCTTTCTCAATTTTCTCATTTCTTAATCTTTACTGAAGTTACCAACAAGTCTTGAAAAATTTACCATGACCTCTAGACTGTCTAGTCTTTTTCACTGATACTCTTAACAATGATGGCACTTGGCCCTTTCCTTGAAACTTGAACACAGAAATGGTATTTATACTAAAGATGGATTCCTGATTACCTTGTATTCAGAACTAATCCAACCAAAGAATTTTTGCCAGTGAAAGTATCCCTGGCCTATGGTGAGAACACAAAAATAACTAATTCACTACCCACCAGCTCTGAAACACCTTGCTTGGAAAATTTTAACTTTGGGAGAAGGGATTTCCATCATTTCAAATGTTGTAGATAAAGATATTTAATGTTTATACTGAAATATTTGATATGTGAGTATATAATAGTTACAACGTTCCCCTGTAAGCTCTAAATCTGCTCATCCTGACTCCCCAAATTCTTCAACATAGAGATTTGCTGAGATCCTTGGTCCTCTTCTAGCTATGCCTCTTCCACTCAGATGCTCGCCGGAGTTCTGCCTTAGCCACCTCTTCTTTCCCTCTCCATGTTCTACATGAGATCCTCTCCTCTCAGTTTTAACCATCACCCATGTATTTATTTCCAGATTCTCATCTCCATCCCTAACCTCTCTGCCCTGGGCCTCGGGTACATCCAAATGCTTTCTAAACGTAACAGCCACATGAATATCTCAAAAATATCTGAAAGTCAGTGTATCTAAACTGAACTCATCCTTTCTCCACCTCCCAACGTGCTCTTCCTGCATTTCCTGCCTCAGTTTATGGCACTCCCCTCGGCCCATACACCTAGTCACTCAGCCAGGCCCTGGGAATCATGCTCAATTCCTCTTTCTGTGTCACCCGCAGCATCCACTTACAGGCCCTGCCTTATTTTCCAGAGCCAGTTGATCCTGAGCCTGCTTAATTTCACCTCTTGAAATATTCCTTCAATCTCCCCCTCCCCTGCCCTAGTTTACGCCCTCATCATCTACTGACTGAGGTAAGTCAACAGCCTCCTAGTTTCCCTGCCTCTAGTCATTTCCTCCTAAAAAGCCAGCCTCCCTCCATGCTTCAGCAGGTAACCCGTGGAATACATCTGGCCATGACCACAGCTTTCAACTCTTGAGTGGCTGCCCACTGCATACCTAATAAAGCCCACATTCCTCACCGTGATAACCCTCCAAAACCTCATCCCTCTCCCACGTCTCTGGCTTCAACTCCCAACGTTCCCCTGTAAGCTCTAAATCTGCTCATCCTGCCAATCCCTGGCACCCACCACACTGCTGCCTTTGCTCCTGCTGTTCCCTCTGCCTGGAAAACACGTTTACTCTTGATTCATCCTACTAACGAGCTGAGACATGGTCTACTTCACAGAGCCTCCCCTGAACCACCTACATGCGGGGATAAGTGCACACCACCCCTGAAACAGACCCATCTTAACATAATCATATGGAATTGAGATTATCCATTAATATACCTGCTCACCTTTAGTTCTGTACCCTCAGCTCCCAAAGCAATGTCTGCCACAATAATGGGGGTTCAAAAAAATGTTGAACTGAAATAATAAACCTAATGTTCAAAATGATTCATTTCAGATCTTGAAATTATAAAGGTACAAAGATCGAAGACCCACTCTATTCAGTAATTCTTACCAACTTCACACTTAATGCGAGTTGCTGTTGTACTATTTGATAAGCTCTGATTTCCCTTTAAAGGATTTTCCAAAAAAGACCACTGTTACTTACCTTACATTTAAGGGTACAAAAAGGAGCCAAATCTAAGATTTCCGGAAATTTTATGTGTTTGTTAATTTTGCGTAGGTTAAAACCAGCCTAAAAAAGAGGGGTAGCAGATTAAGATCTTTTCTTGGAAAAGCTGTACACATCAAATAAACTAGTCTCACTCTGATGCCCAAAAGAATACCAATATCCAGCGCTAATTCAATCTTCCTAGGCGACTCTCTCTCCCTGATCACTAATTGATTTCAAGTTGGTTTCTTTTTGCTCAGTGTAACACTGACACATGCACGCGCGCACACACAAACACACACACACACACCACCCCCACCCCAACCCAACGCATTAAGAAAGCTGCTCCTGTAAGAAATTTTGGGTTTTTTTTAAAGAAAATTCTTGATGTTTCTGCTTAAAGCCATCCAGAAAAGCCAGATTAGACCAGAGATTTTTAAACCTGAGCAATCACAGAATACTTTTCTGTGAAGCGCACGTTCCCAGCCTTACACTCTAACCAGGTGCAGTGTGTTGTTCACAGAGACCCACCCAATTAGTCAAGCCCATAACCACCATAGGAGGGAAAACATTCTGAAGGTACTTTGGAAATTTGGAACTGAACTTGACAATTGTACTGCTCATAGCAAAAGTCTTCCAGGAGAGATGGAGTCACCAAAACAGTGAAAAGCCAAGGTACTAATGTCTTTTTGTCCAATAAGATACCACACACAAGACAAATTTTAAAACAAATAAGGGGTACCTGCTGAAATCTCTTTAAATGAAGAGTGAGAACAGGAGGAGCAAGAGAAATTAGCATCTGCTTTTTGGCATTAGTGTAAACATGTTTCTTTTCACCTAAAGAAAAAAAAATTTTAGCAGTGTGAAAATCATTTTAGAACTTTAAAGCATTCAGTTGCTATAAAATCACTTCAAACATCTAAAGCAAGGATCAGTAAACTTTCTGGAAAGGACCAGATAAATATTTTTAGCTTTGTGGACCAAGACCAAATCAAGGATATTTTGTAGGTATTCATATATGAGAAAAACTTCCACAAATTTTTACTGATGGAATTCAAAAACTAGTACTATTTGAGTATGACAGAAAAGAATGGAATTACTTTTGGAGAAATAACATTTCATTAATTGGGAATTAAAGTTAGTGTTCTCTACCATAAAATCATTTTCAAGTATTCTATAAGAAACACTTTTAGCTCAGAGACCATACAGACGACAGGCCAAATTTGGCCTGTGGACTGCAGTTCGCTGAAACCTGCTCTAAACAGAGGTGCTATGAAATTAACATAATTTGCTTTTTGTACTGACATGAAAAGATATTAAAAACTAGACTTTAAAAATGGTTCACCAATTCTAGTAAGAATCATTAGGCATCCATGATCTCTTCCCTATTCCACTTACCCAAGCTGGGGAAAAAACAAAAAAGAGGAAGGAAATTATATCTTTGTTCTGTATTTGCGGGAGATTGTAAGACAGCCCTGTCCTGCCAGCACCTTGCACTGGGCATGTCACTTTAGCACACTGAAGAATTAAAGTGTGGCTTCCAGGGAAATGAGGGCCATCGCAAACGCTGACCAGAGACTGAGGACACAAAGCCGTAGCCGCTATCTGTTAGGGTCCTGCTGTGGTAACACGCCAGTGGGATGGTTCACCCAACAGGGACAGGGTTCCGAGAGCAAAGTGTCCCACCTTAGCTGCTGTTGGGATGCGACAGAGTACTAGCCCCTTCAATACACTTCTGCTTACCCATCCTTCCATTACAATATTTACGGAGAAGAGGGGACTTAAGGATGCCATCCAAAGCAGATCCAGTGAAACAGGAACACCCACCTATGTCGTGCAGTGTGTGCCCCTGAACACTAACTGTGCTTTCAGGGAAAGAATCTCAGTACCTTTCAGATTTGCCTTTGGTACATTATACTGTCTCCGTGTGCATACTTCGCAGAGCAGTTTGTTAGCATCTCGGAGTTTCTCATTTCGGGTGAACTGATACAAACAATGCTGGATTGAACACTCATCAGTACTGAAAGCCTCCCTGTTTGCAAGAGTACAGAAAGCAGTTTCTGGATCTTCGTTTACAACCTCATACACCTGGGTCCCAGTATGACTGTCATTCAGAAGCTCTATATTTATATCATCAGGTTGAAGAGCAGCATCCAAGTGAAGGTTTTTCAAACCACTGGAAATGTCCACTTCTCCATTGCTCCCTTCTTTCTCAAAGGCACCGTTTAGGTTCCTAGCACATTCACTGGGAGAAGATGACAAAATCTCCCCATCATTATCCATGATGACATGTTTCGTATCTACTCCCTCTGTGGATTTTTGATTGTCAGTTACACTTTCTATTCCTTTTTCTTGGCCATTCAAATCTTTCTGATTAACACAGTATTCTTTATTTGTAACTTCCTCTTTTGAGATATGGTCAGATTTAATATCCACTTCTCCCTGAGGTGACATTTCAACGTCACATTCATTATCTTCAGGATGGTCAATGGTACAGATATCATTTAAATGAAGAAATTTTCCTTGAATTTTTTGTTGCCTTCGCTGATTCTGTGTAGGAAGTACAAAATATTTTTTTAAAAATTAGACTGAGAGGAAGAGAAAGAGCGTACATGTACCACATCAGGTTATCAATCAAAAATAAATAGTTAATGAGAAAGAGTTCACTCCCAGAATTCTAATCCTAAAAGTTCCTTTAGTCTCAGGGATCAAATAAATTATGAAGAAAAGTTCTTTAATTGCAAGCAGGTATAAACTATTACCATCAAAAAATTATCACTCGGGGACAAATAAAAATGTGCAAAATATGGTCTGTGTTCTAAGAGAAGTGATCTAGTCAGAGGAGTAAAACTGTTCAACCCAAGCAGCCAACTATTAAACCATGTGAGGAATCTGACTATATATGCGAAAAAGAAGGGAAAATAAACTGAAAACACAAGGATAAACAAGTACAAGGTTGCTTTCCACAGGACAGAGGAAAATATTCCGGGAAATGAACGGCCCCAAATTAGGGAGAAAGCAAGGAAGCGACATGTACAGCGGACAGTAAAGGACTTTCTCCCCTAAAATCACTTCTTTGCTATTTTCAGCCTATTCCCAATTTGGGTGGGGGTGGGGTGGATTTCATCAAGATTCCTGTTACTGGAATGGCAAAGACTTGAGGGATTAGCATTTTTGGTTATAACTAAAAGGTCATTCCCGTGAGGAAAACCTGTAATAGCAGAAGGCTCAAGGGCAGCATAGAGGACACAGGACATAAACATTGTCTGATGTGCTTCAGTTAAAAATACATGAAAGAAAAATGGGGAAAGAATATAAGTGAATACTTCAAAGTAAAAGAAACACAAATGGCTCTTAAACATAAACATGCCTAACTTCACTTATAATAAAATTAAACTGCACTAAGTTAATACTGTCCATCTATCAGACTGGAAGAAATCCAGAAGTTTGATAACACTGATGTCAAGATAAGGAGAAACAACAAGTCTCATAAGTTGCTAGTAGGAACATAAGTTGGTAGAACCTTTGTGGAGGTCAATTAGGTAATATTTATCAAAACTACAAAAGCAATCCCTCTTCTCACAATGTACCCTACAGATGACATTTGTACAGTCGTGTGCTGCATAACGACACTTAGGTCAACAATGGTTGCACATGATGGTGGTCTCATCAAATTAAAACAGAACTGAAAAATTCCTATCACCTAGTGATGCTGTCGCCATCATAATGTCATAATACAAACACTGCAAAAATCCACAAGGCTGTGGCTGAGACGGCGAACAACTTAACGTGGGTGTGGGTGAGTATGACCTGGAGGAGCTCCTAGAGCTGGTGCCTGAGGAACCGGCCAATGAGGAGTCGAGGGAACTGGAACAGGAACGCACAGCTGAAGAGGCAAGAGTAAAGGTAACTAACTGCGGGTGAGTAAAAAGAACCCCCAAGAAATTCAGCGAAGGGTTTAGCAGAAGCTTTTGCAGACCTCAACAAGCTCCTTAGAAAGTTTGAAAACATGGACCCCAACACAGAAAGGTTTACATTAACAGAGAGGAATGTTCATGGTGCATTATCTGCTCCAAGCAAATCAATGATGAAAAAAGAAACTAACCAAGCAAACCACCTTGAATATATTTCTGAAAAGAGTGACACGTCCTCAAGAAGGGCCTCAGGCAGGACCCAGAAGAAGATATTGTCATCATAGGAGGGGACAGCTCCCTGTGTCACTGCCCCTAAAGACCTTCCCATGGGACCAGACGTGGAGATGGAGGACAGCGATCCTGATGACCCTGACCCTGTTTAGGCCTGGCTAGGGTGTGCATGTCTTAGTTTTTAACAAAAATGTTTAAACAGTAAAAAAATAAAAAGTTTTAAAAGTAGAACAAAACTTTATAGAATAAGGATATAAAGGAAGAAAAGATTTTTATTACAGCTGTACAATGTGTTTGTATTTTAAGTTAAATGTCATTACAAGAGTCAAAACGCTTAAAAACATTTAAAACTTTATAAAGTAAAAATGTTACAGTATGCTAAGGCTAGTTTATTATTAGAGAAAGCAGAAAGATTTTTTTTTAAAATAAATTTAGTGCAGCCTAATGTACAGTGTTTATAAAGTCTACGGTAGAGCACTGAAATGTCCTAGACCTTCACGTTCACTCACCACTCACTCACTCACCCAGAGCAACTTCTGGTCCTGTAAGCTCCATTCATGGTAAGTGCCCTGCACAGGTGAACCATTTTTTCTCTTTTACACTGTATTACTATACCATTTCTATGGTTAGATGCACAAATACAACTGCCTACAGTATTCAATACCGTAACGTGCTGTACAGGCTTGTAGCCTAGGAGCAATAGGCTGTACCATGGAGTCTAGGTGTGAAGTAGGCTATGCCATCCAGGTTTGTAGGAGTGCACTCTATGACGTTCGCACAACGACGAAATAGCCTAATGACCAATTCCTCAGAAAGCATCCCTGTCATTAAGTGACACATGACTGTATAGGGCTATTCACTGCAGCACTGGCCATTATAGCAAAAGAACACAAACAACTTAATAAATCAATAGAGAAATAGTTACGTGAACTTGATACATCTACAAAATGAAATGTTATACAGCTGTTAAAAAATAAATCTTTGTGTCCTGAAATGGAAAGATCTCCAATAATCTAATTAAGTAGAAACAAAGGAAAAACAAGGTCCAGAACAATATGTATGATTTTTAAAAGGAGGTAAAAACATGACTACCTAATTTGATCATATTTTTCAAAAGAAACTCCAGAAGGAAGCATAAACTGATGAAAGTGGCTATCTGTGTCATAAAAGGACAGGGGTGGAAGGTGACATTTATTATACACCTTTATATATTTTTACATTTTGAATGTCAATGAATGAACAACTCAAAAATTGTTTAAAATGAACTAAAACATTTTTTTAAGTTGTCACAAATAATGCGGGAATAAAAAAACAAACACGACCTTTTCTTTATATATACTCAAAAGAATTTCTCAACAGAGAATAGTAAATGAATTAATTCTGTACTTGCTAAATGAAAGTGCTGTATATAAAATAAGAGACATGTTTAGCAATGTCATTCAGACTTCGAACACAATAGTTCAAAATATAAAATCAGAAAAATATGGTTTTGTTCCAAATGACCCACCTTGGCTTGCTTTTTGGCTTGCTTCTTCGCTTTCTTCTGTAAGTGCTTACTTGTTCCTGAAGGAATATCATTTCTCTCTTTTATGTAACTGTCATTATCTTTTTCTTCTTCGCTGTCTTTATCTTCATCCTCCATTGTCTTTTTCAGATTTTTATCATTTATATTTTTCTTACCACTCTTAAAATATGGAGAGAATATGAGCCCAAAACAAAATTTTACAACTACTATTTAGTGAAGAGATTTCATGTTACGTATTTTTCTACTCCTATTTTACACTAGATTTATTTTTCCACAACGTTTGAAAATATATCAAGAATAAAATCCATTCATCTCAAATACTAAAAAGCAATCTTCACATATGAAAAACCCAGTAAACAAACAAAAACAGTAAAAAAAGGTAACTTCACATGCAAGTATAATAAAAAAAAATATAACAAATTTTATTACGTGGAGTATCACGCTGTGATTATGCCCATTTCTAAATGCACTTTCTGTTTATAAGTAATTTATATGTCCCAATACAGGCATTTCTTCTTCTTGTTTTTTTTTTTTTCTTCGCATGTAAATGATAGTTTTAGAGAAAGAGAAAATAAAGTAAATTTGGTAAGGCTTTGATCACTAAGTAACAATAATTAAAGGGACCCTTAAAATTCATATTTAAGTTGAATAATAATTTATTCAATATTCATAGCATGTTCTCTTTTTTCCTACTATTACTGGATAGGAATCAAATTAATATGGCATAAGACTGAGAAAGTCTCTATCAACATTTATGAACTTAAGAGTGAAAGGATTTGTGGTTAGTCTTAATGAAAATAAGCAGTAATTTTTAATGTGAAGAAAATACTTTCCTATATGTAAACTAATCAAGTTAAATATCTATAAAGAATTCTAGACACACCATCCTCTTAAAAAAATGTATTTACTTCATCCTTTACTCAAATCTTTAAAATTCTTCTATCTCAAATACATTAAGAAAAATTCTCTATGGGTTAGTAATGTATAAACTTGGAAAAGGTGACAAGGCTTCCCCCATAAAATCTAACACAGGAAAAAAAAAAATCTGCTTAAATAAAAGAAACTCAATTTTCTTACCTGATCATCTAAAACTGGTAGAGATAAATCAAGGAAAGATTCATGAACCAAGGAGACCTTAACCAACCAAAAAAGAAAACGTAAAAGGAAGGAAAAAGATTTATTTTAAACATTATGTAGTAAGATCATGGGGAAATGGAGAGGGGGAGCTAAGTTTTAAAATAAAGGCTTAAGAAAATAAAGTGAAAATTATACAGCACTGAGGACTCTGGGTTAGGGGAAATGAAATGAAATATTAAGCTGAATTCTTCCAGATATAAGGAGTGCGCATAGTTCCAGCAAAGAACTATGCATCTTTGGATAGTTCAAAAAAGATGATCTTATGAAACTAGAGGTTTCTGTTTTTAAAAGAATCAACTTATAGACTGTACTCTATTTAATGAATAAAATCAGCACTACATCCACTTACAGTTCTGCATTCGTCACACATGATTGTACTAGTTAGTTCACCACCAAAGATGCGGTCCACAAAACTTGGTACTGATTTTTTCTTTTCATAATCTATAAGGGGAAAAAGTTTATCAATTACCCTTATATAATTAACTCAATAAACTAAAACTACTTGCTTACCTATCTAACCCTAAAACTTTTTAATTTTCTATCTCAGACTTGTTTTCCTCTATTCGTTCCCATAATTTTATTTTTATGCTATAGTCAGTAGCATAAACTCTCCACTTTAGAGCGTAACAAAATATAACACAATCACATCTCAGGAAAATGAAAAAAGTTCTCATTCAAGATCTAGTCAGTGGAAAATAAACTGCGCAAGTCAGTGAGACTTTCTGTGTATCACTATTTCCACTAGTAAAATGAGCAGATCCGGCTAGGATGAAGGATATTTTAGCTCACATCCAGCTCTAACATTGTAACATTCGGCAGCAAACTTAGGAAAGAATGCACGTAACTTGCTTTGTGAACTCTGAGGTTGAACTCCATTTAAAATCAAAACCAAAACAAAACAAAAAAAGTGTTTCAGGATAATGTTTCAGACAAAATTCTCTATTTTCCTGTGTTCCCAGAAATAACCTTGATAAATTTAGTATAAGGTGACATAATTTTACTACCTGGTCACTCCATTTTCTAAATACATGAAATTTATAAGCCTTATTCAAATGATAGAAGTCTATTTATACAGAAACACATTTTATGACAGACAGTGTGAGCAGGAATGATCTCTCCATTACTGGCCAGGCCCTACGGGGCACCAAAGAGCAAAGAGTTACTACGTGTTGATTCTAAATTGTGCTTTATAATACAGTAGCCACTAGTCACTTAAATTTAAATTAATAAAAATTAAATAAAAATAAAAAGTTAGCTCCTCAGTTGCATCAATCACATTTCAAGGGCTCAATAGCCAACGGGTGACTAATGGCTACTATATCAGACAGAGTCCGTATAGAAGAGTTCCATCGTCACAGAAAGTTCTACTGGACAGATCTATGCTAAAACTTTTTTTTTAAAATGTCACACAATAATAAGAAAGAAGTAGGCTCCGTGAATAATAAACCAGCCACTGATAACTCGAGCAAGTATAATTCACCTATTACCACTATTGAGAAGTCTAATGAGAAAATAAAATTGTGGTGTCATCATAGCTCTATCTTTACAAATTTCACTGTAATATTGCATAACAAGAATATACCAAAAGTCAAATTTTTCCTAAAATATTCACCGTTGGAATATTGAATATTTTTTTTAAATCATTGGTGATAAAAGAGAAACTATACGTTAATAACCAAGGTTTCAAAATACATGTGCCAGTAACTTTCTCCTAAAGTATAAAGGAATTCAATTATAGTGGTTTAATTCAAAAAGTCAGACATTACCTTTAACTTTGTTTTTTAGTTCTTCATCCAATTTTTCAGTAGAATTACCAAATGCTTTAAGAATTCCTTTACTCACTCTCTAAAAGTAATAAAATGGATATATGTATAACTATTAAACTTAAAATTTTATAGTTATTTTCCTTAGAAAATATGTACTCAAGTCAAGAAAGTGATCAAGAATTAGCTCTGCAAACTTACTGAATAAAACTTAATAATTCAGAAATCGCATTTTTAAAAATTAATTCAAGGAGCAAAAAGTAATTATAAAACAATCACTAAATTGTGAATAAAAGCATTGTCTTATCACTTCAAGATTTTAACCTATTCATGCCCATGCTTTACAAAACATGCTTATCTCCTTTGGAAAGATCACTGAAATATCATGTCCAAGAAGCAGAATGGTTAAATGAGAGCTTTAGGGACAGACTCCAGCACTTAAATCCCAGCTCCATCATTAGTGGGTGACCTTGAACGAGGTACTAAACTTTTCTACATCCTAGCTTCAGAATCTATGGAGGGAGAAAAAGATAACAGCATCTACCTTATAGAACGGTTGTCCTATCTTCGAGGACTGAGTAAGGTAATTCACATAAAATACTAAGAACAGTGGTTGACATTAAATAGGAGCAAAATAAGTATTAGTTATCACTATATTATTACTATTATTAATTATATTCACATCCCCAAATATATTACTTTATATCCTGGCAATTAATAAACATTTAAAAATACAACAAATGTTCCAACTCACAAAATGAATATACAGTAAGTCCTCACTTAATGTTGTCAATAGGTTCTGTGACTTTAAGCAAAATGACGTATAAAGAAACCAATTTTGCTGTAGGCTAATTGATATAAACAAGAGTTAAGTTCCTAAGGTAGCTAACCAATGTTACAATGAAACAACATTATATGAAACGACTGTTATTCATTATTCGAGGACCTGCTGTACTTCCTAGATTCAAATAGCTGTGCTAAATCACCTCAAAGTAAGAGTAAAGGGGCGTTACAACTGGGACCTGTTCTGGGAGAGGCATTTACCAGTCCTGGGTGGCCCTCCTGGTAGAAGCCTGTACAACAGAATCTTTAGACAATGATGCTGGAAATGTGAAACATCAGGAAAAGGAGAATCGTTTCTAATTCTTTTCATTCACTCTAATGATTAAAACATACTGGTTGAAAAGGCTGGTGTAGAAAAGAATCTTAAATACAACGGCCTCAATGACTAGTTTTCATTGCTTTAATAATGCTTAATAAATCAAATGACAGACAAGCTACTGAAGATGGAATTATAAAATACACTGGTCAAAATATGCTAACTTGGTGTTCTTCTGCTCTCATCCCATCCAATAAATAACGAAGCAGCTCCTGGCTGTCTTGCTGCTGATAGCCTTTAAACCGTACTGCTCTACAGAAAAAAAAGAAAGGAAAAAAAAAAAGAAAAGCAATGATGAGTCGACTAAAGTATGAAACTATTTTTACAAAATCTTAGGATCACATCCCAAACCTTGGAGTGTCCTAGTTTCTCAGAATTTCTGGTTAATCCAACAACGCCCTTGGCAGATTTCATTTTCACATAAAGTATGGTTTTTTTAATCCAAATGAAATAAACAATGCTTTAGTATTATGTCCTGGGTCGACTCTAATGCTATTAATTTTTTCACATAATTTCTCACCATCTTACTGATGCACTGAAAGCACAATCAAAGTGGATACTCACTTTTTACAGACCTGAGAAAAGAGTTCTCTAGGTGTCACGACTCCCTTTTTGGTCTCTTGCATCTCATTAAGAAACTGGCTCATGGCTAAAGTAAGAGGGCCTGGAGGCTCGAGGTTTATTTCTAAGGGTTCCTGAATATGGGAATTAAAAAAAAAAAAAATCTTCTTCAGTCCAATTTTGGAATCGTTTATTTCAGCAAAATGTAACTAGTCAATCTATATTGCCAATGTTCCTAACAGAGCTGTCCATTTAAAAGTTCAAAATGCATGTCAAAAGATGTAAGTTTGTGGTCATGAACTATTTTATGAAGACTTCAGTTCTACTGTTTTAAATTTGGATTATTAGGAACTTACTATCTAAAAAGTAAAAGAGCCAAAGCAAAATGTTATTAACAAAAATGGATAAAATTAATTTGGCTACCCAGCATCTAAGTCTCCTGAAAAGATGCTAAAAATAATAATACACGCCCAGGGCATCACAAATATCAACAACATTTAGAAGAAAGAAGCTACTAGAGCACAGCAGAACATGGCATACACATAGCAAATAAATATAAAGACGCTTTCTAATTTCTACTGGTCTGAAAATCTTTAACTGGGTAGCCTAAAACAAACAAAAAAGATGAAAATGAGCTTCAATGCTCTAAAATAATTTAAAATGTCGAGAGAGGACAATTAATATTTTCCTTAATATTCAGAGAGGAAAATTACAGATTATAAAGTTTTAAAGTACATACTGTTAGTGCCAAATCAGGTGGTTCAATTTTTACAATTGTTCCAGACATTTTTACTTCTTTTAGTAGTTCTCTAAGTACTGGTGTCTGTGACAAATTCTGGAATATAGGATGGAAAACGAAAATTATCTAAAGGTAAATCAGTTCATTCAGATATTTTTCAAGTGTCTAGTCTACCAAAACAGAAAATCACTATCAACACTGCAATCTTTATTGTATGTATCTTGGGAAAGAAAAAGTAATGGCATGCTGTGGTCCCCACTTTATTTGGTCATAAATACTTCAGTTCTGAGCTTATTCATCACTCAGAAGGGCATTCTCTCACCACCCCACATGAAGTAGCTACTCTACCACCACTACCATGGTTCTTGCACCACCACTTACCACCACCTGTAACTAGGCACATAATTGTTTCTTCAAGAGCTTCTCCTGTGCTTCCCCTACCCCAGAGCACATTCTGTGAGGGCAGGGGTCATTTTGTTTTGAACCCCACTATACCCTAGTGTATAGCACAGTGTTTTTTACTGGCATGCAATGTAAACATTTCCTTAAATTTTCTTTGAAAACACAGAAATAAGTTACTTACAGGGAAAAAAACTCAATACTGTAATAACAAATATGAAAAAACATCTTATAATATTAGGAAAACACTAGATTTTTTTTTTAACTTTTTATTTATTTTAAGTGTGTTTTTCTAAGCCCCCTCGGTTCCAAGCAGTTGTTTCAATCTAGTCATGGAGGGCGCAGCTCACAGTGGCCCATGTGGGGATCGAACCGGCAACCATGGTGTTAAGAGCACCGTGCTCTTAACCAACTGAGCTAAATGGCTGCCCAACACTAGACTTTTTAAAGGGGGAAAAAGTTAACACTGGCACCTGCATTACTGCATTGAAGAAACATGTATTTCCCAAATTACTGAGTCCTTTCACAGTTATTTGGGAAGTAGAATTCGCAGGAGCATTTTCTTTAGCCATGTTTTCCTTTTTTTCTCTCTCTTGTTCATTTTTACTCTCCTTTTCTAATTTTTTATTTTCAAGTTCAATGTTGCCATTATCTTTTGCTGCTTTAGGGGGAAAAAAAGGAAGGAGAAAAGATTTAGCAAAACATGTAATACAGCCATGCCAAATGCAAAGTTATTCTTGGGACAAAGTACTAGAATTTGTGAATTTTACCTAATATTATTTGCCACCTGTTTGATTTTTAAATGTTTTCCAATAAATATAAGTAAATTACCATCAAGAGAGAATAGCTAATAAATAAAAAATATTCAGAACTGATGTAAGCGTTCATTTGACAAATGAAACCAAGTAGGATATGCTTTAGCATAAACCCCTTTTTTTATGCATAAGTTTTTGGGTTTTTTTGTTTTTCTTTTTTATAAATGAGCATACCTCACCTTGTGAAATTGGAATACAAAGCAAGCAAGGAAAGAATATGGACATGAAATAAAATTTTTAATGAATTCTGTGTGTCAAAAACAAATCCTGAGGTTAAGAACGAACAATTCTGGCTCTGCCAAAGATACTTCTGTAACCAGGCTAGTCTAAACAAGCTTAATGGTCAGGAGGCATGCTGACCCAATTAATTTAATTATGCATGAAAAATACCTGAGAAGTATCCGGCCTTTTGAAGGAGTTACAAGTACTTTACTTTTATATCATCCAAATAAAAGCAAGAAAAGTAAATTAAGTAAAAAAAGTCCATCTTAAGCCCCTGTGCCAGGGTACGGGAACAGGACGTTATTGCCCTGCCTATTACTTAGTCCAGACTTTTCATCACATCTGACTGGATAATTTCTCAGATACCCACCTTAGAATTATCTACATTCTTTGTTCTACATTCTTAATCAAAAAAATAGTTTCATAGTTTGAAATCAACCATAATTAATGTTATTCAGCTACATGTAATGCTGGGCAATACAGTAAATTAATCTAAATATCAGCAGATATATATAAATCAACATTACAGTAGATATTAGGAAATAACTGATATTTCTTACCTGCTTTTGGAGTTGCAATACCAGCTTGTTTCCTGACATAATCAACCACCTGACCCAGTCTGTTTGAACTACAATACTGGACCTCATCATCACAAAGGTAACACCTGTGTCCCAAAAGACCGCAGAGAAGAAAAGTGACAAAGTGACAACCAAAAAAGGGGACAAATTATTATTCCTGGAACCCAAAGTGTGTAACCATTACATTATTCTACTAGAGAAACTGAAAATAAAACTATTTTCCATATTAACTCTGGTTTACTGTTAATAAGATTAGCCCAAATTATGGCTACATTGAAATACTGTGAAAAGACCCCAAACATTTTACTGAAATGGCTATTTATAACATTAAAATGAAAAGTTTTTTCTATACAAAACACAGACCCTGCATCATCAAAATTAACAAATTTTATAACTGACAGATGATGTTCAGTGAACACTGCTCTGTAAGTGGTTTTTAAAGATGTGAAAATTTGTGTTAAATGGTGTTAAAACGTAAGAAATACCAGCCTGACATTTATTTATAAGCACATTCATTGCCAAATTTTTCCTATATTCTCAGTTTTTCTGGAATTTGTTCTGTGTCCCAACTTTTAAACTAAAAACCTGCCATATGCTTTATAGTATCACAAGCAAGAAAAAAGGGTGAAGATTCCTAAGTTTTCTACATGACACAATGGTTGTGTTTGTACAATACTAAGCAAAAGCTTTTCATAACACCACATTCTCTAGCCTTCTGATAGTGATGGGACTTAAAGAAACACAAAAATTTAAACTTTCTTGCTCCTTAAACATTTCAAATAGCTCCACTCTGCAATATTTCAAATAATTTTCAGTCAATGGGCACAGGCGTTGAAACTCACCATACACTCCACGTATCCAAACTAAGAACCAGACAGTGAGGTTCAGATCTTGGTGTCAAATAGTGCTTCAGCGCGTGCTGCTCCTGCGAAGTTCTGCCGCAGCCCTAGAGAATCATAACCATCAATCTCAAAGGCACACAAATTCACCCAAAGAGAAAAGAACTCATAATCTATAATAAACAAGAAAGTGGCTCAAGAAATTCTGCCATTCTCACAATTTTGAAAATAACATGTTCGACTCTAAAGAGAGTCTAGATTTTTGTTAAAACTTAAATATGAATAGGCAACCGAGGCCGCTGAGGAAGGTCCTTCGAGAACCATGCACCCACAGTGCTCTGCGTCTCCAACCTGTCTGTTCCAGTCCCAGTTGGACCATGCTAATTCAGTCACTCGCTAGGTCCAGTTTGGACTCTTCAGCAGCTTCCTAAATATTTCCCTAACTTCAACCTCTTTCTTCACATGCATATGTTTTCAGTTTACTGTTCCTAAAACTAAGCACTGTTCGTGTACTCAATCCAAAAATTACAAATTGCTCTTAAACTCCTAATCAACAACACTGATAGCCTCTGACCCCAATCTACCTTCACAGGGTTAGCGCCCATAATTCACCTATTCACATACCATCTACCAGCTAAACGCACTCAGCACCTTCACAATAGTTTTGTCCCCGTTATGCCACTTGTCTTGGGATCCTTTACCATTCCTGCCACTGATGGACTCCCACCCAGTCTCCAGGATGTTGCTCAAAGGCTATCTCCTCTCAGAAGAACTACCTTTATCCTCCTAGATGACAAAACACATTCTTCCTATAAACACACTCCCATCAAACATGATGCAAATTCCTGGAGGTATTCCTGATTTTCTTCCTTCAAGCTGTTAATGTTTACATCATTTCTCCCTTGGACTATAAATCCCGAAGGCACAAAATCCAAATTAATCTATTATCAACATAATCTAGCAAATGGATGGAGGTCGGTAAGTATGAATTGAACAAGTAAATGAGAGATTGTTTACCTACAAGATGTATAGGCTTATTCATAAAAGAACATGACCAGATTTCCTGCCTCCAGCTAGTTAAATCACTGCTAAGAAACACATCTTCACTGTGTATCTGTCTGAACCAGGCCAGCAACTACCTGAGACTATAGCACCTTAAGTGGTCTTGTTTCTATTGTAGCTAAAAATATACTTTGAAGGGAAGATATTCATCAATGTCTCCTAATTCCTTAACTATGCTATCGAATACTACTCATTTAATTTATCCCATTCAACATTTGATTCTAAAATTAAGGAATTAAATTTGATATTAATTTTGAAAATTATGACGCCATCTGAGACCATTTGAAACAATGAGATGAGCTGTCTTAAGACAACCGTTGAGGTTAACTTGCTAACAGTGCAAAAAATAACTATAGTGGAAAAAAAGTTAACAGTTAATATTGATTGATTATAGGAATTAATTAGGTAGCAAAATAAATAAAATTTATAATAGGAAATGTATTCTGGAAAATTTGAAATAGCAAAATAAATTTATGCTCACCAGGTGTATTAAAGAGGTTCAACGAAAACCTTTCAAATACAAATAAATATGTTCTTTGCTAACATATAAATTTAATTGCCTGACCAACATATCACTATTCACCTATCAGAATGGCTGAAATAAACAACTAAATGCTGACAAGGATGCATAGAAAGTGGATCACTCATACATTGCTAGTCAGAATATAAACTAGTACAGCCATTTTGGAAAACAGTTTGATAATTTCTTAAAAAACTAAACATTTAATGACCATATGACCCAGCTATTTTACACTTGGGACATTTTTCCCAGAGAAATTAAATTTGAAATTCAAAAACTTGAGAACAGATGTCCATAGCGGCTTTATTCACAATTGCCAAAAAATGGATCAGCCCTGATATCCTGCAAAAGGTAAATAAATAGTGGTACATCCATATCATGGAGTACTACTCAACAATAAAAAAAAGAAGAAACTATTGATACACACAATTTGGATGAATCTTTGGTGATTATGCTAAGTGAAAAAAAGCCAATCCCAAAAGGCTGTATATTGTATGGTTCCATTTCCTAACATATAAACCTGACTTGCCACCACTAGGATGACAAAGAGGTCCTGACCTTTAGTACCATGGCATACCTGTGAGCTGCTCTGCCACCCAGATACCTCCCATCCCTAAGTCCAAGGCACTCCTTCCCGCAGCTACCAAGAATGTGGCCTCCTGACAGCTCACAGCTCAGTCTGTCCATCCCCAGGAATTATGGTCAGTGGAAGGGAGCTGCCTTGGCCAAGGTCAGTGGCCTACCCCACTCCCCATGGGCAGCCCAGATCCAATGATGGGTCTACGCACAAGTACAAAGGCCTAGCCCCTTGCCTCAATGCAGGACATCCCTGAAGGACAGAGTTCATTGTGGGATCAGCTGAGGCCCCGTAGTCCTGCCTCTTTGTTCAGCTTCTCCCTCTGCCTAGTCCTGCTTCCCTCCCAGTTTTCCTGGTAAAAATGCGGTGAGGACACACCCCTGTAAACCACCTAAATCTCACAAACCTCAGTCTCAGAATCTGTTCCCCAGGAAACATGACCTATGCCAGCTGGCGTCCTACTTACCCACGCTGTACTTAGGTAATACTTCTAAAAACATTCAGAGTTTTATAAAATCCCATGTAGGTCAAAATATAAGCATACCTGATGGCCACATTTAAGACATAGCCAAACTGAAGGGTTTTCTTCTGTTTCATCTTCAGATTTATCTTTTACTTTATTGTCCGTCTTACAATCTTGGCAAATATTCCATTCCACATTCACTAAAGCCTTTTTCAAATTACTTTGTTCCAATCCTTTTCTAAGGTGTCTGCACATAGGTTCTATTAAAACAATAAAGGAGTACAGAAGTAAAATATGGCTTTCTTCAGATAATCTTAAAACTTGCTCTTCATTTGAACTTCAAGAATGAATTTATACACAAATTGTTAATCTGAAAACTTAAAATTTTTGCTTCATACTTGAATATAATAAGATGATTCGGTGAGAAAGAGATTTTATACAAATTTGAAATTTTGCTTTGTTTTGACATCCTAGATATAACCACCACCACCCCAAATTCACTTCAATTTAACTCTTTCTTTTAATTAAGGTCTTTCATCATATTTATTATTCTCTTTATTTTAAAAGGTTTGTAGAGAAGGTCTTTCATTTAGTCAGCAATACAACTACCGAAGGCCTGGGACTGTGGGAGATGCCAAGGAAATTAAAACTGACCAAGCTACAGAGCTCTTCTCTTAGAGTAGCTCACATTCTGGCAGGAGAGGCAGATAAATAAATAAATGCATAAGAATCTCCAAAGCACCTTATAGCAGTACAAGATAAGGCAAAGGTCAACGAAACTTTCACAACTATAGACAGTACAGTCAACAAAAGTTGAACGTCTGTACAGTCTTATAAGATATTAACAGTAAGAAAAATTACTGGTAGGAAGTACTTACCATGAGCCTGAGAGTGTGCTAAATGTTTTACATACATTATCTCACTTCATCCTCACAACCATCCTAGAAGCAAGTCACTGCCATCCTCCATGACAGATGAGAAAACTAAGTTTTAGTGCCCAAGGTCACAAAACTACTAAGTGGCCAAGCCAGAATTTGGACTCAAGTCTTTTTCACTTCAAAGCTCACAGTTTAAAGTGTTTTTTACTCAAGGAGCAAAAACAATCTGAAAAGGACATATCCCAGGAACAAAGGCATGTAGGTATAAAATGTAAAAATGCAGGCTATCTCCTCAGAATGGCAGTCACACATGTGTAAAAACAAACAGCTGGACCTGAGACTGAAAAGGCTTTTGGGACCAGATCGGTAAAGTGCTTTGTAAGCCACTGTAAAGGGCTTCAGTTGTTTCTGGAACCCTGGAGGTTAAGAAACTAGTCAAGGGGCATAATTAGCTTTATGTCCAATGAACTTGCACCAAGAGAATATAAATGCAAATGAGATCATGTAAAAAACTACTAAATCCCAGTAAGTAGGCAAAGAAACACAAACTAAAACAGAAGATACTCCTTTTCAACTAGCAAATCAGCAAAGATTTTTACAAATGATATTATAATCAGTATTTAAAAAGTTCAAGGAAGTAGGCCCTTTATTATGCTGCTAGGGGGCCTGCAAGTTAGTAAAACATTTCTGGAAGGCAATTTGGCAATAGAACCAAAAGACCCTTGAAAATATTTATATTATTTAACAATTCTAACTCTAGGATCTATACTAAGAAGATAAGCGGATATGCACAGAGATTTAGCTGTAAAATGTTTACTATCGCTCCATCTATTAACACTGAAAAATTAAAGGTTACCTATATTTATAACAATAGATTTATTACCTAAATAAATCATGAAATACGCACCCATGGTCTTTTACATCAATGGAGTAATCATGCCATTAAAATGCTGAAGACTATTAAATGACATAGATATAAACAATAAATTGAAATGCAAATTACAGAACAATAATATACACTTTGATCCCAGTTTTACATATTAAATATATGTCCATTTAGATATATAAACATTGCTTTAAAGGTTCAATTGGGGAAATATACCTAAAGATTCAGAAGAATCATCAATTGGAACAGTTTTTCCCTTTGTCCGTTTCTTTCCCATGTTGGCACTTTATGGATTACTTACTGACACAAAATAACAATCTAGAAAACAAGATAAAGTTAGCTTGACAAAAAAAAAAGTTTGTTTTATATTTCTCTAAGTAATATAACTCAGCCACATATAATATTTTGCCTATCATACTTTATAATTTATAAAGGCCATTCACATACATCATCTGGTTTTCAATAAAAACTCTGAAGTAGATAGAATAGATAGTATTACTCCTGTGATTCATAGATCAGGAAACTGATTCTTAGTAAGATTAATAGGTTTTCAATAAATGTAAAGGTCAGGAGAGAACCTACGTATTCTTATACAGATCTTGAAAAGTCTCAGCACTTTACACTATTTGGAATTCAACTCACTACATTAATGAATGGAATGCTGGTGGCATGTTTAAACCTCAGCTGATTTCCTTTTCCTCTAAACTACCTTTCTTAGTTCTGCAGTCTATGCAAATTAAATTGATAATTTCTCTAAGAAAAATTAAAAATTCTGAAAACAAACTCCTAACAGGAGTTAGAAAATTTTTCAAAATAATTTCAAGACCAAATACAAAAAGTGACACACTGTTCTGCATTCTCCACACCAGAATTCCCTATGGATATTAACCAAGAATTGATTATAACTGTATTCTCAACTATTTATATTACATTACTGCCAAATCAATTTGGAATACTATGACAAATCTAGCTGTACATCAACTCTTCACCTCTTTAGTCAACAATTCAAAACCAGCAAATGTGAATAGTGCTGAAAGTACATACAGGTCCACCTAGCTTTAAATAATAGCAATGATTTTGAAAAATTGTATCTAACATACATTACAGTAACTTAGTGTCAAAACCACTTAAATTTCTACAATGTTATCCGATCTGGGATGCTTATTAAAATTCTTATTACATAAGTGGAAAGACTTGGAACATATGTTTTGAAACACTTCCCCATTAATTCTGAAACTTAGCTGTCATCCTGCTCTGTCTTAGTCTTAGGAGTATTCCTCTTTTAGCTCTTAATGGGTTAGTGTCACTAAAGGTAATTCAAAAACGTTTGCATGAAAAATAAGTGCCACATCGAGTAACTGCTAATCTTTACAAAGATAATCTAAAATGTAACAAGTTTCATGTTTACAAAGCAAATGAATAAACAACAAAAGAATACAAAGTATATAGATACATTTAAAACGAGGTATATTTTATGTGCTTTTTCTCATCCCAAAGACAACATTTAACTTATCTTACCCGGAATTATAGATCTTAGGGGAAAAAAACAGCACCCACATTCTTCCTTCCAATCAAACTCCCTCTAATCTGTGCTGCATTTTAATACCAGATATACCTTCCAATAATGCCATTTCCATCACTTCACTCTCTTGATTGAAAGTATTTAACAGTTTTCCAGTCCACACTCCTCAGCCTTGCGCTCATGGTCCTTTAGAAATTGTCCCCAATGCTCTGGCAATTCTGACTCTCACTACTTCTCAAAAAGAACCACTAAAGTTTAACTATATGATGCTTTTGACCTCCAAAGCCCTTTCATAAACATTCTCTCATTTGCTTTTCACAACAACCCTTTAAATAGAGCATTTCACTAAAGGAGGAAACTCAAAAGCAAAATGATGAAAGATCACTGGAGGTCAGAGACAGAACTAAAACGGAGGTCTTCCACCACCCCACCCCCACCCCCCGCCCCCCAAAATCACCACTCTTTCCATGCCTATCAAGTCAGTCTCTTGGGTATCCTCCACTCCCAAACACCTCGGCCCCACCTCTATGCCTCTGATCTCTAGCTGGGACATTTTTAATCTGGACATGTACTATGTGTCTATCTGGAATCTAAAGTTCTGGGAGAAAGAAATGGTTTTAGGCTTTACTTCTGATTTGGCTACAACACCTAACATAGTGTTAGTACCTAGTAGGTCCTCAAGAAATAATTCTTGCAGGGAAATAGGAAAAAAGAATAGTACCTGATGCAAAAGGATGATTACAAGGTACAAAGGTATGTACATAAGAACGAAGCAACCACGTTCCCGTGAAAAAGAAAAGGGGAAAGGATGAAGTCTGCAGCAGTGAAGGCAGCACTAGCGAATCTGGTTTGAGGACTGCAGTAGCCCAGACTCCAAAGGTAAACTTGAAAGACGAATTGTAACTGCTGCAGGCAGAGGACAGACAGTAGGGGAGTCACTTTAATGCTGTGGATAGAGTTCCAATAAATTTTTGACAAGTATGAAGGACGTCTAATGAGTCATAAGAAAAGAGCACTGTAGGTACCATCAGCTATAAAACATCAATGAATCATATTAAGTTTTTCAGGCGATTCTTCAGATGAGAATTAGCTTCTTAGCCAAATTACTCTTTGCAGGACTCCACACAAAATTCCAACCAAAGCTGGTCTTGCCGGTTCTCATATTAACCCAGTTCCCTACCATCTATGCCCTCCCAGTCTTCTCATGCCTGCTCGGTTCCATTGAAAATGGAAGCGTTTGGAAAACTTTGTCATCAGGTCTTAAACAGGGCTTTCAAATTCTGTGCAGATGTATCCTATCCCAGGGTCATTGAATCGGCTAGGTCCTGCTTTTCCTACGACCCACCACTGGGCCGCGGCAGCAAACCCAGCTCTAACCCGTAGGGTGCCCCCAGTCGCCCGGCGCCCGCCACACCTCCCCTTTCAGTCCAACTGCTCCGCACCCCTGGGGGAACCTCGGGGTCCACCAGGTCGAGAAAGGCGCCACCACCGACAACTCATTGGCCAGCTTCTGGAAGTGACAGGACATAAAGCCAATGAGAACGCGGCACCGGGCCGAGGATGGGTAACGTGCTTAGGGAAGAGGGGCCTTAGACAAGAGAACGAGTTCAGGGCAGAAAATTCGGGCTCTCCGAGCACGGGAAGTCATGCGAGCTGTGACTGCGACTCATTGAGATCAGAACTCACCCACGGCGACAGCGCCCATAACTGCATCCCCTAATAGGCCTTTGGGCTGGGCAGCCAGCTCTGTCTTCCTCCTGGTGACGAATAAAAAGCGACAGAGCCAAAGCCACAGTGACCACTAGAAAGCAACAACTTCCGGTACGGGGCATTATGGGAAGTGACTTTGGCCCCAGGGTCTAGAGGCGCTGACGCTAGTTAGTCGGCGCCTGCGCGCGGCTGGCCCCGGAAGCGCAGACGCAGCGGCACACAGGACTGTGGTTGCCGATGAGTTCTCCTTACTGGGATGCAAATGCTTCTAAATGCTTCTAAACTGTGGGTACCTGGTGGTAGTCAGAGGTTTGGAGTCTCGTGGGGGTTACATTACTCACATTACATGTGAAGTCTGGCTAAGAGGGGGACAGTTAAATTTCATGCAGTTCCCCTAATTCTATCCAATCGACTTCTAAAATTGAGTATGTAAATAAATTGTCTTGAGCTGACCTTGCCGACAGAGGGTAAGATGTTCAAACATTTACTGTTTCTTCGTCCAGAATGTGTTTGTGCCAAACCCTCTGTGAAGTGAATTAAACATAGGCCTCACTGCCCTGGAGTTTAGTCTTATACAGAAAACACAATCGCTGGGGAGAAAAAGGTGCAGGTGCCAACAGAAAAATAGGCAAGTGCTATACACAAGATAATTCACAATAAAAGAGCAATTGGTCATAAAAGATAGGATTAAATGTTCATCCTTATTAGTAATCGGATAAAAGTAGGTTAAGAACGTTGCCTCCTAACCTGTTGAATTGGTCAGAGTCACGACGGCTAAATTTGGGGGGAAACTGATTCTCCTGCCCTTTTTGCTGATATGATTCTTTTAAGCTATCTTCACTCAGCACACAGGCATTTTTTGTTTCAATTCTAGAACACAGAAGTATCTGTTGTACCACCTGCTTCCTCTGCCTGGAATGCTGGTCCTCTTCATCTTCCCTCTTTGGTATCTTCTTGTAATAATGTTCACACCTTGAGAGTCACTTTCTGGTTTGAAATTGGCTGGGCAACCTAAAGAACATAGCTACCCAACCACTCACCTCATTTTGCTTCTCTGCCTAACAATTACCACTATCTGGTCATTTTCTTTCATATTTACCTATATGTTTATCTCCCGTCCCCATCTCCTACATACACAGAAACATGCAAATGTAAGCTCCTTGAGAGATGGGACATCTTTGTCTCGTTCACTGCTGTATCTCTGGTATTGAGAAGTGTCTGGAACATATAAGTGCTTAGTGAATACTTACTGAAGAAACAGTCATTCGAAATGAAATGCTGTACAAGAATGTTCGTAGCAGCCTTACTCAAAATAGCCAAAAAACTGGACATAGCCACATTTTCATCAAAAGAATGGAAAAACTGGTCTAGTCACACAATGGAATACTAAGCAATAAAAAGTACTCATACACACAAGAACATGGATGAATCTCTTAAAACATTCTGGAAGAAGTCTTAAGCAAAAATACTGTATAATTCCATTCATATGAAATTCTGGAGCAGGCAAATCTAATTCCTGTGGGGAAAAATCAGAACAGTGGTTGTTTCTTGGGGGTTGGGTAGGAACTGACTGGAAAGGAGTGTGAAGATACTTCCGGGTTCTGGTATATTCTATATCTTAATAGGGTTTAAGTTACACAGGTGTATGCATGTGTCAAAACTCAGCAAATACACATTTCATTTTTGCCTCAAAAGAAACTGGGAATGATGTTCGGGAAATTTGCCTTCATTGGCTGCTGTTATCTTTTGTCTGTTAGCTTTTTGTTCCCCCACGAGAGACCGCATGTGGGGTTCCCTCACGTGAGAGACTGCACGTGAGGCACTGGTTAGCTTTTTGTTCCCTCACATGTGGAGGACTGCATGTGAGGTTTGTTGCAGACTAACTCTGAGTTGGATTTTTGTCTATTTTCCTGCATCAGTAGATGAGGTAGATAAGTATCTAAATTATATCGGAATGACGTGACAGGCATGTTGGAAGGCATTGGGCCGATGGTCCCAGGCAATAACAGGTAAGTGTTGTTGGTCCGAGTGAACTGGCCCTTCGGCCGGATACGCAATATTCTTATCACAGTAACTGCTGAACCCTCTGGGAACTGGCCATTCCCGGAGCAGGAGGCAGGAATAGGGAGCTTGGCTCTAAGGCACATCTGAAAAAATATATAAGACAGATCTCAGTTGGCAGTGTACTTTCGTCATCCGTCCTTGGTGAGTCTTCATCATTCCAGCATTCTTGGGAACTAGCAAGCAGCCCTGGGAGACAACTCAGCTTTCCCCGCCGCAGACCTGACAAGATTTTGTTTTATGACTTTTCCAGTGCTGTTTTAGCCGTTTGGTGAGCTTCGCTGGCATATATTTTAATCTTAACCGCCTTTCCTTTCTGTCATTAGCACCTTGTTTGAATTGCCTTTGTCTTTTGCTATTGCGTATTGCTAAATAAACTGATTAGGTATTGCTAAATAAATGAAGTAGCCCCTCCCTGGCCCCCCCCACTCGTCATTACAGAAACTGAATTTGAATACTAGTGTTATGCATGCTGAAGTACTACGGGAAAGGTATACTAATGTCTGCATAGATGTATGGCAAAGCTGGTAGAGGAAAATGTTATGATAGCGTTCCGGTCAGTTTCTTAACCTCAGCACTCTGGACATTTGGGACCAGCGAGTTCCTTGTTGTAGGGGGATAGCCTGTGTTTGTAGGAAGTTGAGCAGCAGCCCATTAGATGTCAGAAGCATCCCTCCAGTTGTGGCAACCCAAAATGTCTTCAGACATTCCTAAATGTTCCCTGGGGAGCAAAATCGCTCCCCTTCTCTTGAGTTGCTCTACTGCTTCACTGTAAAATTCTCTCAACTTTGCTGTGCGCTTGAAATTGTTCCTAAAAGTTGGAGGAAAAAAGCAATGATTTAATGACATTGAAAAATACCTACAAAATACCAAGTAGAAGATGCAGCTATAAAGACCTATGTACTAATTTTATTTTTGTAAAAAAAAAAAAAAACCGCAGAGGTTAGCAACAATAACCAACACCAATGAATATCAGTGTTTGCAAAATATCTTATTGGAGATTTCTAAAATGCATATGTAACACAAAGAAAAAAGTGCATTGGGTATATTTAGATTGTGAAGAAAAACATTTCTAATTACTCTCGTGTGGAGTCGCCTTCAAACTGTCCTTTTACTAGCCGGGACGAACTTCTGTGTATGCCCAGGGTCCTTCCTGAAGTCGCCACAGCCAGCATCCACGCTCACCCTCTCCCTAATGCCTTGCTACTCAGTGTCGTTCAGGACCGTCAGGACCGCTGCAGCGCAGGAAGGTTTTAGGAATGCGGAATGTAGGACCCCACCGCTACCTACCGATCCCGATCTGCGCTATACAAACATCCGTAAATGTTTCCTCCGCCACGTTCGAATTTGAGGGGCGTTCCTTTAAGGGATCAATCCTTGACCCAGGAACCAGTGTTGGCTACACTTCTCCCTGACAGTGGCAGCAGCTGGCAAATGCCAATAGGGTAAAACAGGAACGCGATGGGGCTAAGGAATCCCAGCCGCCCACCGCAACCCGCGACTAACAGGTCCCCGCGGCTCGCGCTTCCGGGACTGGCGCGCACGCGCCCCGTCGGGAAGGCGCCGTCTCACGTCCCCGGGGCCGCCCCGCCGGAGCGGTGTGTACGCTTCCGGTCGTCCTCCAGAATTCTGAGGCTCCCTCCGGATGAGAAGTGAACTGGCCACGCAGCCAGGAAACCCGGGGCTACAGCACCAAGGCGGTCCATGGCTCGAGGTGAGTCTTCTGCCCACTAGATCCCAGTGGCAGGGACTGAGGGTCGCTGCTGCAGCCCGTTCCTGGTCCCCGGAACGTGGCGACGTAGTGGCACCGCCTCCCCACGCGCTGCACACCGCTCATTGGTTAGAACGGGCCTCGGCGTTTCCTGCCCCCCACCATCGCCACCACCACCCTTCCCCCTCCAAGGCCTAGTTCATTGTTAGGTGCGAGGGCTCCTGTGCCGGCGAGGCAGGAGAAAGAACAATTCCGCTCAGGAAACTCGTTTGATTCTATGGTCTTACAGCATTCGCGGAAATCTTGAGTCAGAAAATTCTCTTACAGGGTTTTTTCTTAGACTGAAATCTCATCTCCAGAAATAATTGGACAAATAAGTGGTTTACTTGTGACAACACTCCCGTAGTTGCCTCCCCCGCCTCCAATGGTGACTTGGTCCCAAACTTCACTGCTTGTTCCGTTTTGTCTTCCAGACCTCCAAACTCTATGGTGTCTTCTCCCAACGTCACTCACTACCTGGGTGATTAAACAGACATGCCTTTAAGTAAATGCTGATTACTCCCAAAATTGCATCTCCATCGGGATCTCTCATAAACCCCATAACTACATCCATCTGCCTGCTGCCAATCTGTACTCACTTAGCTGTCTTTCTAGGCACTGCATTATGTCTAAACCAAGTATGTCTAAAACCAAGCTTCAGATTTCTACCATCTTCATATAAACAAATGGCAAATCCATCCTTTCACATTCTTAAAGCCTTGGAATCATTTTTACATATCACGTGTAATTCATTGGTAAATCCTGTTGGTTCTTCGCTTTCTGTATGTCTGGAACGTGAACATTGTTCACCACCGCCACCACCATACCCTAATCCAAGCCACCTTCATCTCTGCTGGAGTCACTGAAGTGCCTACTTGGCCTTCCTGCGTTCATCCTTGTTCACCTGCACTGTTCACAGCAGTGAGGGTGGGCCTCTTCATAAGTAAATCAGACCCTGCTAGTGGCCTTCCATATCCAAAGTCCTGGCAATGACCTGTGAGTTCCAACATAAATTGTTGCACATTTCCTCTCTAACCTCTCTCCTAAAACCCTGTCCTGGGCTCGGTGTGCACCAGCCACCTGTTCTAGCATCCTCTTACTTCAGGGCCTTTGAATGAGCTGTTCCTTTCGCCTGGAACCTCTCCAGATAAACACATGCTTTCTTCTTCACTGCCTTCAGTCTCTTCCTTACAGTCACCCTAGTGGATAGGCCTTCCTTGATCACCTTGTGTAAAATTGAACTATTCCTGCACACACACTTGCTCCCTATCCCCTTTAACTTCTTCAGTCTTCTCCATAACAGTTACCCATGGACCATATATATTTGTTTTGTGTTGTCATGGTCTCCTCCCACTAGATTAAATCTCTATGACAGCAGAGTTTTTTTGTACTTTTGTTTGTTGTTATAATCTTAGTGCCGAGGACAATGCTTGACATACAATAGGTGCTCAAGAAACATTGGCTGAATGAATGACCAATAATAATAATAGCAAGCAATTTTATAGCACTTATTCTGTTGCCAAGCACTGTTTTATCCACTTTCCACACATCCTCATGTAATCCTCACAGCAACTCTGTCATGCCCATTTTAGAGATTGCAAGACTGAGAAATTAAGCCAAATGCCTAAGGTCACACAGTTGGTAAATGGCACTTGGGCAGTCTGGCAACAGAGTATATACTTAAACTGCTACGATAAAAAAAAAGTAAATTCATTTCCTCTAATAACCATCCAATGAGTTGTTTCCTAGATTCCTCAAGTCCAAAACAGAGTAGAAAAGATATTTTTGGAATTTTAATAAGTCCAGGAATTTTAAATGTTTATATGAAAATTTTTTTTTAATGACACAGCAAATGTATAACATGCCAAGTGAAAATAGTAGGGCATGAAATCACTAGTAAACATTGTGTTTAAAGGAGGGAGAAGTGGTTAGCTTTAACAGTTATTTGAAAAAGATTCAAAATGAAGATGATAGGTAGCCTTGGTAATATTTAAACTATTTAAATTGGGGTGGCTAGATGACAGATCAGGGATTCCTGATCTGTTCTGTGTAGAGAAGAGCTAGTATCATTAGGTCGGGGAAAAGAAAAAGTGTTCGAGAGTCAGATAGGTTTGGGATGCTACACATACCAAACCCTCCTCTTAGAAATTCATGGTGTATATTGGGATCTAACAATAAAGACTGAAAAGCCACCCACAAAAAGTGTGCCTGTATAATTTATTGTCCAAAAGAGGACACTAGATTAAATCTAGGATAAACACTAAATCAGTCAGAATAATAGGATGACCCATGGTCACCCTAAAGAAACCTGTTGAACTTTGTGTCATTCAGCATTTCAAGAACTTATTGAAACACAGAATGTTTTTGTGTAATTTTGTTTTCCCAGTGTGGCATTGACACCCTGGTAAAGTGTTTAAAGGATATCAGTTGAAAACACACTGGAATTAGGAAGGATGTGCTTTTGGCATTGATTTATACTCTGATCAGTAGGGACAGCCCAGTGTGTGCGAGAGTGCTTCTTATTTTCCTGATTCATGTCGTTTATCCTAATGAATTCAACACCCCACCACATTTAGTCATTCCTATAATCTTTGATGTGTTTTTGACAGGGTCCATTGTAGCTACTGATTTGTCTGTCACCTGTGAGTAATTCACATTTCTTTTTCAGCAGAAGAACTCCTTTTGCCCTTTAAAAGAACCATACAATGAACTAGCTAAATTGTTGGCCAAATACCATTTTTTTGATGGTGAAGAAATGATCCAACCATGTTGGAAACAGAAAACTTGAATAAAGGAGACATGTTCCTATAGGGCTTGATAATGGATCATCCAAGGCAGCTTTTAGGAAGGGAATCTACTCTCAATGTGTTGGCATTTCATGCTTCTGAGTCTGTGAAACTAACAGCCAAATGGTGAATTGGGGTAAACTCACTCCACTGGGTAGCTGTCAGCGTCATCAGCTAGCTTGCCTTCCTCTGTGGGAATCTAGCAGGGCAGGACTCCTTCCTTTCACATTGCAACACTGTTGCCCAGTCACAGAATATGTGAACTTTTTTCTAATAGAAGTCTCTCTTGCTTGTCTCAGTATACATCTATTAGCTACTGCATACAGTCAGTATCCTGAAAGTGTGGTGTGTGAGTTGATGGATAAACATTAGAGGCAGAATCCAGGTAGCAGGAGGCAAGGTCCTGGAAGGAAATACACACACACACACACACACACACACACACACACTCACACAGAGTCATACACACTCAACTTTGAAACTTTGAAGAGACTGTTTAATAAAGGGACTATTTACAGAGGTGTAGCCAGGTTGAAAGGAACTATGACCACTCCTAGGCCTGCAAGGTCTGCTGGAGCTGACGAAGAAGGACTGCCTGCAGAAGATGTGGTCTTTAGCGGGTCACAGCCATTGTCTGAATCCCACCAAAGCAGAGAATAGTAGTGAAGAAATACTGTGGATTCTTTCTTCTTCCATCCTCCCACTTCCTGCCAGAGCAGTGGCTGAACCCCAGCACAGGAAAGGCAGAAGAGTCATGTGCTATAGGCTATGGGGATCAGCTGGCCAGAGTCCAAGGCAGGGCAAAGAAGGGCCAAGAATGGGTTTAGGGGACAAACAGAAAGTAACTAGCACATGAGAAAATGGTCCAAATCATGAGCCCCTGAATTAGGCCTTGGTAGTTGAGGTTGGGACAAAGGGACATGTTCAGGCCTATGCTATTTTTCTGTGCTCTCCTGCCTCACAGACCTTTCCTCTCTCTCCTTACTATGTCTCCTACTCCACTTGTCTAAGTCTTACTCTTCCTTCAAGGTTCAACTCAGATCCTGCCGCCTTCGTCAGATCATACCTAATGGCCCATTTCATTGATTATGCCGTCAAATAATCCCTGTGATAATACCTATTCTGATTATTTAACACCTAGTTTTTTGTCTTCATTGTTCTAGTTCTTATCAAATATATGTCCTGACTCTCAAACTAAATAGAAAGCTCCAGGAAGGAATGATGGATGAAACTCGACATATAGTAGCTGATAGATAAACCGTACCAAAGAGGAGAAAGAATTCCATGAAGACACCGTTAACCTAAATAATGGTATTTGATTTCACAGAGTAAATTCTCTTTGGGAAGGTAAGCCATATTTTCTTTTGTAGCAATGGGATTGAGCTCTACTGTTTCTTTTCAGAAGTGTAACCCATCTTTTTTTCTGATGGATTTAGTACTGCAGGCTAATCACAAAACTTCAAATGATACAGAAGCGTACAAATTGAAAAGTAAAAGTCCTTTCCTTCTTTCTACCCACATTTCGCCAACTGTTAATAGTTGTTTCATTTATCATAGAATGTTTAAATTTTCCCTTCTTTCCTGAAGGATATTTTCACTGAATATAGTATTCTGGGTCAATAGTTCTTTACTTTCAGCACTTGAAAAATAGTATACCTCTTCCTTCTGGCCTCCATAGTGTCTGATGAGAAATACCCTCTTATTTGAATTGTTTTCCCTTATAGCTAAGGTTCATTTCTCTCTTGCTGATTTTTTTCGTCTTTAGTTGTCAGAAGTTTGACTATGAGGTGTCTTGATAGGGATTTCTTTGAATTCATCCTGCTTGAGATACATTCAGCTTCTTGAATCTGTTTATGCTTTTTGAAAAATTTGGGAAGTTTTCAGCCATTATTTTTTCAAGTACTTTTTCAGCTCTCTTCTTTCTCTTCTCCTCTAGGATTCTGATGATATGAATGCTAGATCTTTTGTTATAGTTCCTATATGTCCCTAAACCCTATATGTCCCTAAAACCTTTTTTGAATGGCACACATAGACACAAAACACCATAAAAAGACAATGTATTAAGATTTTTTTGGGGGTCGGCCCGGTGGCTCAGGTGGTTAGAGCTCCATGCTCCTAACTCCAAAGGCTGCCAGTTCGATTCCCACATGGGCCAGTGGGCTCTCATCCACAGGATGCCAGTTCGATTCCTCGACTCCCGCAAAGGTGATGAATGGCACCCTCCACAACTAAGATTGAAAGGACAACGACTTGACTTGGAAAAAAGTTCCCCAATAATAAAGTCCTGTTCCCCTTCCCCAATAATAAATAAATAAATAAATAACTAAGGGGAAAAAAAGATTTTTTTTTTAAAGAAGGGAACTATGTAAAAATTTTGAACTACTGTATGGCAACTTTCTGGAAGGCAACCTGGCAATATCTACCAAAATTTCAAAGGTACCTGTTTTTCTAACAAGCCACCTCTACAGACTTATTCGTGAATATACAGTATTCATCAACCGGTATATATAAAAATAACCTTTATTATAGAATTGTTCAGATAGCAAAAATGTAGAAGCAACCCAAATGTCCAAGGTAAAAAATGAAATAAATTATGAGATATCTCCATGATTAAGTATGACAGTCAAACACTAGAAAGAATGAGATAGATCACCATGTGCTGACAGTGAATACATCTCCAAAATATAGTTGGGAAGAAGAGTGGAAGTAGGGGGAAAAAAGATATGTATATGTGATACATGTGGATATGGATATATTTTAATTATGTTTATATATCTCACTCTCTACATATATGTACATGTTATACCAGCATATATTTTCCACATGTGTTTATGTACACTGCTTAAATTTTTGTCTGATTATGAAACGTGAAAAACTCTTTGCCTTGGATTGGGGACCTAGGTAGACAGGAGAAGAGAGTATCAGCAGGAAACTATATTTAAAAATTTTCTTCTACTATTTGAATTTTCTAACCTTGTACTTTTAGAAAACTGTTAATAGGAGGTACTTGAGCTGTGAGATAATTAGCAGCCTTTATTTTCTCTCTTCACATTCTGGTGTTTAAAAATTAATAAACTTAATATTAAGTTAGGAAAAAAATTAACTGTCATTTAACTAAGCTCTCTTATTCTGTTCATTCTAGGTTTTCAAGGTAACCAATCAAAGCCTCTCCTGTTAATATCACTGATAATGGCTTTTGACTACATACTTAGAGTATTTCAGTGAATTTGCTCATAGTGGTAGGTCAAGATGCCAGATCAACTATCGAGATAGATAGGAATTTGGTGCCTCGTCATTATTAGAGTTTTATTGCTCTCACTGGATTGTCCCACATTTTGGATCCTTAACATATACCATCTTTTACATATATACTGTGTTTCTTCTCCGAAAATAAGACCTAGGCGAACCATCAGCTCTAATGCATCTTTTGGAGCAAAAAATTAATATAAGACCCTATATTATATTTATTATATTATATTTATACGTTATATTTATGTTATATTATATTTATTATATTTTAATATATTATATCATACCTGGTCTTACATTATAGTAAAATAAGATTGGGTCTTATGTTAATTTTTGCTCCAAAAGGTGCATTAGAGCTGATGGTCCGGCTAGGTCTTATTTTCGGGGAAACATGGTATTACAACACATTACAGAGTAGAATCACGGGGAAAGATACTCTGATTAAAGTTCACATTTTATGAAGAAATCATATACATTTTCAATAAGTACCCGTATTAATATACTTAGTTCTCCCAACAGTGCATATGTAAATTGTCTTTCTTATTCTTACCTCCTTAGAAACTTACAGATATCCAAAAATGCTTGAGATTCAACAGGCTGAGGCCCAGCTCTCCGAGTTAGACCTGCTAGCCAGTATGTTCCCTGGTGAGAGTGAGTTCATAGTGAATGACCAGCTGGCTTTAGCAGAACTGAAAGATTGTGTTGAAAAGAGCACAATGGAGGGGCGATCTTCAAAAGTTTACTTTACTATCAATATGAACCTGCACATATCTGAGGAAGCAATGGTAATTCAGTTTTGTTTTTGGAAGAATTGAAACATGTCAAGTTGTAAAACAGCACTTAGGGCATTTTTCTTCTTTTTTGATCAGGCGATGTTTTCTCTGGCCTGTATTCTTCCCTTTAAATACCCTGCAGTTCTGCCTGAAATTACTGTCAGGTATGTTACAGAAACTGGCCAACTTTAGAAGTCAAAATTTATCTTAGAAGAAAAGCAATTGAGTTTGTTTTCTATTCCAAGAAAATTGATTTAATTTTGTTATCCTCTATCTTTTCCACCAGATCAGTAGTATTAAGTAGATCCCAGCAGACTCAGCTGAACACAGATCTGACCACATACCTGCAAAAGAATTGTCTTGGAGACGTCTGTATATTGAATGCCACAGACTGGGTTAGAGAACGTGCCTCTGGCTATGTCAGCAGAGACACCACCCCTTCCCTTGCTCCAGGAAGTACAATCCAGCCGATCGATCTCATTCTCACGAGACTCTGGATCTATAGCCATCACATCTACAACAAATGCAAAAGAAAGGATATTCTAGAGTGGGCGAAGGAGCTTTCCCTGTCTGGGTTCAGCATGCCTGGGAAACCTGGTGTTGTTTGTGTGGAAGGCCCGCAAAGTGCTTGTGAAGAATTCTGGTCAAGGTTTGCTTTCATGGATTTTGTATGCTGTATCAATAATTTTAGTGCTAAACCAGATCCTAGAGCTGTACAATAGTATCTCCCTGGGGTTGTATCTTATGAGGATTCAGTGTCAAGTCAGTGGGCAGAGTAGAACTCACGTATGGTCAGCATCACTTTCCTTATCTGATTGTGCACACAGGAGGTTCTGTAAAATAGATATTGAATCAAGCCCCTCCATTTCCATGGAACTAATTTTTCCCTCATCAGTGATGCTGTAAGCTGTGCATACCCCGTGAAACAAGGGAATTTCTAATCTCATTTCTCTACTGATATCCTAAATGAATTTTTGAGAAGTCCCTTTGGGAGTTTGAGATTCAGCAATTTCCACATTTTGAAAAAGCTGATAGCAGGTAATGATAATGGCAATGCATGAGTTATGGGATTATGGGATGGGATTATGACCAGAATCATATTTAATTAAAATGAATCTCTGTGAGATAAAAATAGATTTCTTCACTTCTAGGAAAAGGCATTGATAAACCAGTTTTATAACTTCTATTTTCAGTGCTCTAGAATGCACAACACAGTTTCGAAATTTCTACTTTGAAAAATTTTTTTCAGACTCAGAAAATTAAACTGGAAGAGAATTTTGATTCGCCATCGAGAAGATATTCCCTTTGATGGTACAAATGATGAAATGGAAAGACAAAGAAAATTTTCAGTTTTTGAAGAAAAAGTGTTCAGTGTTAATGGAGCCAGAGGAAACCACATGGACTTTGGTCAACTGTATCAGTTTTTAAATGCCAAGGGATGTGGGGATGTTTTCCAGATGCTCTTCGGGGTAGAAGGACAATGACTGAGCAGTGGCATAGTTGAAAGTATTTTGTCACTGTTGGCCTTTGATTTTTTTTCCCCCCACTCTTTCTTGAAAGATTAATTAATTTTACTTTAGTCCCATGCTAGAATATTGGGGGAGGGGGGAGAAAAGGTGGTATAGCTGAAATGCATCTGTTCAAAATATGTCATGATTGAAAACAACTGAATTTTAAATTATAATCTTAAAATTGTTGTCAGAAATTTCTTGACATATAAACTACCCATTTTGAAACAAATTAATTTGACTTGAGTTAGATAATGTTGGTGGTACAACTTGCCATCCATTCCCAACCCCCTTCCCCTTTACCTGCCTTCACTAAAGAACCTGGAAAAGCTAAATACTCATTCTTCGAATCTCTCTTGCAACTAAGGTGGCCTTAAGACACTGCTTTGGCTAGGGAATGTTTGGGAAAATGTTTGCTTTCTTGATTAAAATGATAGATGCAGCTAGGGCACCTCTTCTCCCTCTTTTGTCATAACACCAAGGTGATGGCTGGAGCTGCAGCAGTCCTTTCAACTAGGAAGGAAGGAAGGGCCAAGAGAACCACAGAGATGCCAGTCCCCTGTGTTGTTGAGTTTCTGATCCAACACCAGCCCCTGCCTATCTCTAGACAGCTTATTATGACATGAAATAAAATGAGTTTTATTTCTATTTCTGTCCCTGTTATTAGCAGGTGAAAGCTAGTTTGCCAAACAGATTTTTTCAAAGTTTGACTTTTGCATCTACCCCAGCCATTTGATACAAATAGGTGAAGTTTTTCGTAAATGGGTTTTGTGGTTCATTTCTATTTTTGTATACTTATGCTCTGCCTCTGCCCCTGGGCTGAGGCGTGAGCACAGCTCAAACATTTTAACAGGCCTCAACAGTTCATCAAATTTGTAATTTAGATAATTCATTTTTGGCAAATTGGATTTTGACATTTTTTTTTAAATTCTGGAAATGGCTTTCTATAAATTTAGTTTCAGCAAATTGACCTAGAGTCAATACACACACTACCTAGTTTTTGAGGCCCTTCATAAGCCAGTTCCAAAAATGCTTATTAAATAATAACTAATTGCTAGTACACAGGTTGGTACTATGTGTTGGGTATTGCATGAAGAGTCAGACTTGGTTAGAGGAATGAGGTTGAGGGTGGGGAGGGACACAGTGCATTGCTTATCTTAGTAAAAAGTTGGAGGCAACTATGTGCCTATCACTAAATGAATCAGTAAGTACACTATGGCACATATTATTCGGTAAAGTAGAACTAACAAGGCAATGTGATAGGTCTTAAATATTCGGTGGTGCAAAAGTAATTGCGGTTTAAAAAAATTGCAAGAACCACAATTACTTTTGCACCAACCTAATATAAACAATCAGAATGGTATTTACAGCAGTGACTATATTGGATCCGAATCTTATGTACCTCCTCCGATTCCCACGCTACTGCCCACTTCCCCATTGCATGTAAGTTGCCCTGGAAATGCCAGTGCCTCCTCTGTTGCCACCACACAACCAGCTGTTTGTCTAGAGTTTCTGACTCCCCCAATTACTTCTAGATTTGGATGATATCCCCCACCAAAGAGGCCAGATGATACACATATTACTTTTAGCAGGACACATATTACTTTAGCAGTCACCCCTGTTGATGGAACCAAACAGGAAATCAATTGAACAAAGGAGAATAGTCGGCAGCGCCTCAGTACCATGGAGTTGAGTATAAAAGGGTGAGACGACCAGCAAGATGTGCTTATGTTTCTCTGATTATGAGAAGGAAAATAAGTGGAGAACTGTGTTTTAAATTTTAAGACTGCCATATTACCCTCTTTCCTAAAAATTGCACGGAACACATAAATGAGCTGGGAAAAAAGGAGGGGTGCGGAGAGGATTTAGAGAGAATATTACCTAAAGCACTACTCAAATTTTAACAAGACCTGGGAATGTTAAAATGCAGAATCTGATTTGTCCCGAAGTGAGCCTGACAGCCTACGTTTCTAACAACTGCCTAAATGATGCTGATTGCATTTTAAAAGGCCTAACATTTTGCTAACTCCCTACAGCCACTACCATATCATTATATTGCAACGCCTGTGTGAAAACGTCACTTTCTAACACGTGGCAATCTCTTACTCGCTAAGATGGGAACAAATCTCGCTCCGGGAAAGCGAGGAAAGAAGGATTTGGCGCTAAGATCCCATGCTTGGCTTCCTATTGGAAGGAATGACGTCACGCAGGCGCGGCTCTAATTGTGACGTCTACGCCCGCGGATAGTTAAGACCGCGGCAGGAGGCGGGAGCAGAAGTGGGGCTGCGGGCAGGTGGGGTGGGTGGCGGAAGGGGAGGGCCGGGGGAAATTGTTCAGTGAGCCCACTTCCGGCGAGAAGGGCCGGAAGTTGTGGCCCGGCCGTGTCAACCGGGACTGCGGGCACAGTTCGGCTGAGATCGCCACCATGGGCGGGAAGAACAAGCAGCGGACCAAGGGGAACCTGAGGGTGAGTGCGCGGTGGCCTAGCCGACCCGGGAACCTCGCCTCCCCGCGGCTCCCCCGGCCCCGTGTGCCGCGCGGCTGTGGGAGGCGTGTGTCTGCGCGTTGAGTGTGACCTCTCTGTTGTGTGCGAACCCCCGGCGGGGTGGGTTATCTCTGAGCAGACTGGGCAGTTGTAAGAGGTGTTTCAGGCCAGAGCTGTTCCCCTATCTTACCCCTCCATCCCCCCCCCACACACTCTTTTCATTAAGAAATGGTTAAGTGTCAGTTTCAACTGGAAGGTTACGCGACCGGGGTAGAGAAGGTGGCGTTGGGTACAGGGAGTTGGGTGGGAAGCAGAGGGAGCCTGGTGTGCGTGGCCTCTCGGATCGTGTCTCCTTTGCTCACAAACCCACGGTGGCTCCCCACATCCCTTGGGGTAAAGGCCAAAGCCCTTAGGATGCTGGTATACATGACATGTGATCTGCCCCTCGCCCCTTTTCATCTCCGACCCCATCTTCATCTCCCTCCTGGGTCACTTCGTCCAACCTCACTGCCTCCTCACTGAGCCTTGACCTTGCCTGTCAGGCGCCCCCACGCTCTTCCTTAGGTGTCTCCAAGTTTTGCCGAGACACCTCAGTGAGGTCTCTCATGATCGCCCTCTTTTAAATTGCAATCCTCCCCTACTGTCTATTCTCCTGTTCTGCTTTGTTTTACTCCATCGCACTTGTGACTCCTAACATGCTGTGTAATTGACTGTCTCGCTTCATTTACTGTCTTGTTTCACTAGGATGTAATTGTTATGAAGGCAGATGTTTGTTATGAAGGCAGATGTTTTTATCTGCTACTGGTAGCCTCAGAGCCTAGATCAAGAACTGGCATATAATAGAAGCTCTCTACATACTTTTTAAAAGAAGACCCAAAAGTGGATTAAACCTACATGATTAGGGATGTTATAATAGTATTTTATATGGTACTAGGTTTTGTTATGGCACAACCCAATTTAATGAGGATTCCTTTTCCTGTTTCTGATCCAGTTCTAGTGATATCAGCCCACATTTTCTTAGATCTGTCAGTCTGTTTTGGAAGATAGTATCAACAACAATAATAGTAGCTTACCTCTTGCCAGTATTATGCTAAGTGCTTGACTTGCATTCTCATTTAAATTTGTATTTAAAAAATTTTCTCAACGTTTTGTTTTTGATATAGTCCAAACCTAAGGAAAAATTGCAAGAATAATAGAGCAACAACCCATGTATTCTGGATTCACCAATTGTTAATATTTGGTCACATTTGTTTTCTCTCTCAAAATATATGTATTTTGTTGAACCCTATGCGAATTAGTTGCAGAAGTTATAACACTTGACTCCTAAATATTTCAGCGTGTATATTCAGAAAAGAATGCCATTCTTCTACATAACCATGAGCAATTATAACACACAAAGTATTTAACTTCAGTATAATACTAGTAGCTAGTAATATACAGCATTGTGTTCAGATTTCTATAATCATCTCTATCTTCTCTATAACATTTTTTGTTCTTTTTTCTTTAGATAGAACATTTTAAAAAAACATCCACAATCCTGTCAGGGATCACTCATTCCATTTAGTTATTTAGATCCTGAGAGTTTCACAGTGGGTCCCCCGTCCCCCGAAATGGGGGTGGTACTTTTATGACATGGACAGTTTGGAAGAGTCTAGGCCAATTGTTTTGCTTAATTTAGATTTGTCTAATTGTTCCATATGATTAGATTCAGGTTACCAGTTTTTGACAGAAATGCTTCATAGGTGATGTGTCTTAGTGCGTCACAAACCAGGGGCACATGATACCTGTTTGTCCCATTATTGGTGGCATTTGTTTAATCACTTGGTGAAGGTATCTTTTTCCATTGACTATTGACAAATAATATGTCGAGTCTGGGAATACCCTGTTCTCTCCCACAGATTTTCACCTAATGGTTTTAGCATCCTTTGATGATTCTTGCTGGAATCAGTTATTAGTACGGTGGTTTAAAAACTTATGTTTAATCCTGACAACAACCCAAGTAATCATTCAGCTACAATTATCTCATTTTACAGATGATGGTACTGAGACGTAGAGAAATGAACTTGCCTAAGCTCATGTAGCCAGGAAGTTGCAGAGTTGGTATTTGAGTGGTAGTCACTGATTAACAGAGTGCCATCGCATCTTGAATGCCATGTATTCAAAAGTGATAGACAAATGTTTATCTTGATGATAGAAACAGATGAGCAAGCAAATAATTACAATATGTTAATGAAGTCTGATAGAGGTATGAGTAGAAAGAAAGTGGGAGAACAGAAAAGAACAGAGACTGACCTGAGGGAAGCAAATGTTGAAAACAAGAGTGTGGTTTGAAGGATGAGTAGGAGTTCGTCAGGCAATGAGAAGGAAGGAAGTGTTTTCAGGTGGAGAGAAAAGATAAGCAAAGACCAAATTGTGAAAGGGCACAGCATTTTCAGGGAACCTTGAATTCAATTTGGCATTGAAACAAATAGTGGCAGCAAAATTGGGAGAGGGGAGGAGGAAGTGTGGGACAAGGGAAGAAAAGAGTGGCAGAAGACTGGAAAAGGTTAAGGACAGATGGTGAAAGATCTTTAAGGGTTCCAGGTATTTAAACTGTCAACACAAGATTGCCACCTCAAATACCTCTATAAGACACGCACAAAAGAATGAAGTAGGTGTAGTATAAGAAAATTAACTGCCAGAAATAGAATCAGGGTTCTTAATTTTTGAACTGTCGGTATAAACATTTAGCACACAGTAGAGTAAGTAATGAGCAACAGTAACTATATTTTAAATTTGAAGTAGACATTGAATAAGGTGCAATTAGTATATTTAAAAATAATTTGTTACTTTTAAATTGGAAACTGATAATTCAGATCAGTTCAGAATTCAGCCTTGACTCCTTTAGCTTTTAGCAATGATTAGTTTTTTATACTATTTCGTTATTCTGTTTCATAATAAAGTTGTTTACAAATGGAATTATAGATAAAATTCTGATGTCCTAATGTCATCATATTTAGTTTTCAGAATTATATTGTAATTCACCAGCTGTCTTTGTAGCTCTTTGTTCATGTGACACTATTGAAAAAGACATACTGAATAATGTTTATTTTAATAAAGTTTTAAAATAGAGAAACTTTTTTGAAATAAGTCTTAAATGCTACTTTTGAAAGTAGCATTTGAAAAATGTGATTTTTGTAGTTTTGAAAAAATGTAATTCAGGCTATCATTTTCATTTCTGGTCATTCATAACATAGAGATACAAGAAACTGATGAGTTGAGATGGGTTGTTATGTTACCCTGGACATCGAACTGAGGCGTTTTCCTATTAGATGATGATATGTTAATTTCTTTTAACAGTTCAAATATTTTCTTTTTGGTCACAACTAATCTTTTAACTTTTAGTACTAGGAGGCTACTACTGTATTGTGTATCAGTCAAACAAACCACTGACTATGGTTCAAAATAAAAAAATATGTCTTGTATCAATTTTTATGTCCATAATACTGTATCAGTTTTTATGTCTGTAATAATGTAATTTGTAACCATTTTAGCCCAAAGAGGCCAGCCTAGGCTTTGAGTATGTGGCAATGAGTGTGTCTGCCCTCAAGGAACTTAACTCCGCCTCTAGAAGAAGCTATCATTAGACTTATCCTAATTGCATAATAAATATTTATTGAATGGATGGATGAATGAAAAGATGTAATCCATTTATGAGTTAATTATATATCGTACAGCCCACATATGAGTGAATACATACTATTTATATAAATTTTGAAATAACAATATCTATAAGACAGTGCTTAGGCTTTTCATACATGATGCACTCTCTAATCTTAAATATTTTCTTTTTTTGAAGTACACGACCCATTAAATTGATATCATGAGCCACTGATGGATTGTATCCAGTTTATAAAAACATTTTTCTGATCTTTAGGAAATAACTCCTAGGATCATTGATAAATTCTTGGTGGCAGAAACATTCATCTTTGGGGAACATTGTAGTATATGACATCTTAGGCTAAGAAGAAAAATTCCTCAAATAAAAGCTTATTCCACTGTGGGAATTATTAAGGAATTACTCTAAAGAACTCAAAGTTAAATTTTGAGCTTTTCCAGGACTCTGACTTTTTTCTCTCTACTTTCTTATTATCAGCCTTCAAACAGTGGTCGAGCTGCAGAACTTCTTGCCAAAGAACAGGGAACCGTGCCTGGATTTATTGGTTTTGGAACATTTCAGAGTGACCTGGGCTATGTTCCTGCTGTTCAAGGAGCTGAAGAAATAGACAGTCTTGTAGATTCTGATTTCCGAATGGTGCTACGGAAGCTTTCTAAGAAAGATGTCACAACAAAATTAAAAGCAAGTTTTATTGTTTTCACAAAAGTGGTCAATATAATCCTTTTTTTAAGACAAAATGTCATTGGCATATTTTATGTAAAGAAAATGAATCATCGCTAATGATTTCTTTTATAATTGTACATTTTTCTAACACAGACTTAAGCTTACTTTATGTTCTGTTAGAAATTAGTTTCTTGCTCTGCATTTTTCTGAACCACTTTGGATTTCTGGCTATATAGTTTTTTCCTATTAGGGAGTGTAATTTGACCCTATAATTTTAAATGGGACTTTTTGTTTGTATATATTTTATTTTTTAAATAACATCTGAAAAGCTTCTACCATACTAACCTGTAAAGAAAGTCCCATGTGCCCCATGGGACTAATTCTACCACATTAGTCCCATGGGGCACAAACAGAAACAATGTATTCTCTCATTCCATAAAATAGACTAAGCTTCTAGAACAGAGTAAATATAATCAATAGCCAGTGTCATGGCTGTTGATCCTTAACAATGTTAATTTACTTTTAGGCCATGCAGGAGTTTGGAACCATGTGTACAGAGAGAGACACAGAAATTGTAAAAGGAGTGCTTCCATACTGGCCAAGAATTTTCTGCAAAATTTCACTTGTAAGTATTAAGACTTTACTAACTTATTTCTTTTGGTTGAAGTCATGAGGACTATCATATTTATATGTTATTTTTGGTGAAGGTTATAAAATGTTATGTCAGTATTGCTACACAGATTGGATCATGTTGGGTTGTATAAAGTATAGAGGGAGTCTGTATTTTCTAAAATTAGGTCAGAATCACCCAGATGCTTTCCAGTCATAGTACATTTCGGCAGTTTAATTTCTTTGTATATTTGCTGCAGAAGAATACGAACAAATTGCTTAATTGTTCAAGGCCTAGCATTGACTCTATCTGGAAAAGAATTGTTCTTATAGAGAGAAGGGAAAAAGGAAAATTTAATTATTTCACATAGTTACTGATTTTAGTTTAGCTCTGCATATAGCTGAACTCTTATTAATAGGTCATCATAGAAATGTCTGTATTTGTTTTTATGGGCTAGATCTATTTTAAACCATATTATACTTTCAATAGGATCACGACCGCAGGGTTCGAGAAGCCACACAGCAAGCTTTTGAAAAACTTATCCTTAAAGTGAAGAAACACTTGGCTCCTTATTTAAAAACCGTAATGGGCTATTGGTTAATGGCTCAGTGTGATGCTTATGCACCAGCTGCATCGGCAGCAAAAGATGCCTTTGAAGCAGCATTCCCTCCCAGCAAGCAGCCCGAAGCCATAGCATTTTGTAAGGACGAAGTTATAAGTGTAAGTTCTTGGCACTGTTCTGCATCTATTGTTCGTTTTTTCTTTCTTAAGTATTTAAGGGATATAAGGCATATTACAGCTATTTTACCTGGCATTGTGAGGGAAAGAGTACATGAAATATTTCCAATGGAAGTTTGTCTTTTTAAGATAAGTGTTTAACCCAATTGCTGATTTTGGATTTTTAGTATAATTAACATGTTGGATTGGAGCTTTCTGAATTATTTAAGTTTTCCATCTTTAATTTATAAACGTTAATTTATCATATCAAAATTTTAGATATATGCTTTATAATATACAATCTAAAAAAAAAAAAAATCTCAAATTAACTCTAAATTTATTTTCCCCCCGCCCTGTATTTCCATGTATACAGATCTACTTCACTGTTTCGTTCTCTGTTATTCCTTTGTATGGGTGTACAGCAGTTTATTTTTCTTTTTAAAATATACATTTGGGATTTTGCCACAATTTTTTTTTTTTACCTTATATTTTTTTTTATTACCACAATCACTGCTTTAGTGAACATTCTTGAATAGATCTCTTCATACCTTGTGGGGGGTGATAGTTACCAGAACTTCTAGTAACCATATGTTGGACCAAAGGATAAGAGCATTTAAAAATTTTATAGATATTGATAAATGGCCCTTCCAAGCTATACGATTCTATACTTCCCTTAAGAGATATGAAAGTTTCTTCAACACTTGGTCAACACTTTTGCCAGACTGATATCAGCCATAACTTTTGTGGCTTTCATTTTTATTTGTATCTAATACTGTCTTCCTCATTTCTTCCTTCCTTTTTGCTATTCCTAATGTATGGACTGGAAAAACCAGATGACCAAGCTTCTTAGTGTTATATGAAGAAATAAAAGTAGATGGACTGTGAGTGAGGGGGGAATTGAGGACTTAAAAAACTTTATGCTTGCGTTCATTCCCTTATTTAGTACGCCTGTGTTTCCATAGCCCCTGTGTATAATCCTATCTAAGCATCCTCCCTCCTTCTCTCCGCCTCTCCCTCCTTCCCTCCCTCTTGTCAACCAGTCAACCTTCCTGTGGTTTCCCATTTTACTTACAAGTCCAGATTTTTAATCTTGGACTACAGGGATCTCCATGATATGGTTCCTGCTTACCTATCTGACCTCTTCACCCAGTACCTCTCCCACACCCCCACACATATGCATTCCAGGTCCCCATTTAGGTTCTAGGTTTCTCCATTCTTCACATCTCAGGTGTACCAAGCTTATTGTTCTAGGGAGAGGATTTGTTGCTTTAATCATATTCTCAAACAGTTTGGACACTAAGAGTTTTAGCAAATGGATTTTGAGACGACTGATTTGGCTGTTCACAGTTTTTGTTTGTTTGGTTTTTTTGTTCTTGGCTTTGTTATGGATGGATAACTGATCAATGAACATGTAGATTATTTCCTCCATGATGTTTTCCCTTTAGTTTTCTACGTCACAGTTCATTACAGATACTGGGTTTGAACTTTTCCAAGTACAAAATCAATTTACTAGAGAGGAGTTAGGCAAATGAAGATCAAAATATCAAAATTATTGACAGTATATTATACTTGTCTATAGGAACATGGGCTCTGGGTCATACCATGGAGTTCCATTCCCACTCTTCCATTAGTTAGGTGTGTGACCTTGGCAGTTCCCGTGCCTCCATTTCCTCATCTATTAAAGTGGGAATGATAAAGTACTCAATTAAGTCCCTCACTGAGTAGTTGTGAGGGTTAATTTAATGCATGAAATGTGCTCAAAGCACTAACTGGCATGTGGAAAAGCTCAAAAAATGTTAGTTATTGCTGGAAATGTTGATACTGGAACACTGGGTTCCCAAGTACTGTACTCCAGAAGTGGGCAGGCTTACCCAACATTTCAAATGGACTCTTAGATGTTCCTGAGGTAGAGCTGAATGTAGTTTGTGTTCTGTGTGAAAAGGGAGGTGCTCAAAAAGAGGGGAGAGGAAAACAGAGCCTCTTTCTCTCCCAAAGTTACTAATCGGGTATCCCATCCGCTGCTGCTTGTTGCAAGAGGAATGGAGAAGCAAGAGGCCAGGAGTATTTAGGGGGAAATTCCTCTTGATGGCGATTAGAGATGTTTTGAAAAAGTGCCCTGTCCTTCTTATCCTAACAGCAGCCAACCTTGGGGATTGATAGGAAAAGAAAAATAGGTAAAGTTCAGACTTTTTAGTTTTGCTATTTAATTTTGCTACTTTTGTGGAGAAGGGGTAAAAACTTTTAGGTAAGATGACATTTGTGCTCTGTTTGATCACCACTGACAATTCAATAAAATCTCAAGGCTATGGGATTTTTCCCTCTCCGTAGGTGCTGCAGGATCATCTTATAAGAGAAACACCCGATACACTCAGTGACCCACAGTAAGTTGTATTGTGTCTATTGTATCTATGTAACTCATGTTAAGGATTTGTTTCACTCATAGGTAATAAGGTGATAAATTCAATGAGACATTTTTAAAAAGGGGATTCTAAATGTAGAGATGAAAATATTTTATATGGTGCTGTATGCCTGGTGCTGTATGCCTGGTGCTGTTTTATCTGCTTCTACTTGCAAGCTGTCCTGCTATTTAAGTTGAATTATCTGCGAGCTACATATTTGGTTCTTCTAAAAAAAAAAAAAAAAAAAAAAGATGTTTTTAGATTTTCCCCACATTTACCTGTTGACAGGCATAGCAGGAACCATGTTAAGGTCTGATTGAAAATGGTTGAAGACCGTCACAGGCATCTCTGTATTATTCTAATGTCTCACACAGGGCTCGTAACACAGCAGGTGTGCAACAAATGTGTAAAAATGCCTTGGCTAAATGAGTATTCTAGGTAAAGACCTACCCGCGCAAACATATGCAGTTAGTCTACAGAAAAAGACACACACACACACACACACACACACACACCCCCCCCCCCCCCCAAACGTTGACAATATCCAGACTTTTCCCCAGTCTTTAAAACTTTGTCAGAAATAAGGGATAATTACAGATAATTAAGATAACATAATCTTATAATTTAGGTAACAGTATAGTCTATGCAATTAAGAACTCTACTTAATTGAGACTGAAAAATGGCAATGTCCCCATAGATATTTAAAATTTTGTGTTTCTATTTATTTATAATAAAGATATAGGTTCTCAAGGATTCATAGAGCCTTGTGTTATAAAGCAGATTTTCTAACTGGGCTCTTTACTTGGTAGGCAAGCAAACCCAAAGGCAATAAAGTCCTGAAAAATGGGATGAAACCCCAGTAGAAACTCGCTGTGACCCACAAAGCCCTTGAATAAAACATTGCCTTTGCAAATTCTATATCCAAGGATCTGCTGATGTTTATACGAAGGATGCTTCTGCCAGCTGTGATTTCTTTTCATGTAAAAAAAAAAAAAAATAGTTGAAGAACTATGATTATTTCTATTGAAAGAGTAGTAAAACATTCCATTTACTTTTCTCATGCTCTAATCAAACTCTTGAGAGTCCATGAGGGACAGTTATCTTAGATGCATTGATACTGTTCCCTACTAACTGCTATTGAGAGCAGTGCACTTGCACTTACTTCAAATTTGGCTTTTTGTCTACTTTCACCTTGTATTATGTGAAACATATGTGATTAAAATTCTGAGAATGTTTGTACTTTGAAGAGGGGGATTGGCACAGGAAGAATAGAATATAGAAATAAAGCAACTTGGGTAGGTATTTAATGGTAAACATTTAAAATAGAAGTGCCAAATAACGTAGTTTGGCTTGAACTCAATCCTTATACATGTTTATTTTCTTTTCATATCAAGAACTGTTCCAGAGGAAGAGAGAGAAGCTAAATTTTTTCGGGTTGTGACTTGTTCCTTATTGGCTTTAAAGAAATTGCTTTGCCTCTTACCTGATAATGAACTTGATTCTCTGGAGGAGAAATTTAAGTCTCTTTTATCACAGAATAAATTTTGGAAGTATGGAAAACACAGTATACCTCAGGTATCTTTATCTTTTTTATTTTAAGACATTTCTCTGATTCCTTGTCCCCCTCAGTCTTGTTAGTTTATGCTTTATGTTTATTGTTTATGTTTAAAACTCTACAAATACGTGCATCTTTGCTATAGGACTGAATTGCCTCTCTTACCAGAATATTACTGTATTTTCACTTTTTATTTAGTTCTTTGGACTTTAGAGTTGGATTATCATACTCCTCCATTCATGGCACCTTAAAATTGTTGGCGTGGACAAGGCTCTTCTCATTTGATGTATTTATTTTTTCCCTTTTTCTCTTATTCCCTCTCCACTCTCCACCTCCATCAGCTGATTATTCTAAATGTGCTTAATGCATGTCCTTTTGTATGTATGGTTGATTCTTGTTACTCCTGATAATTATGTTCCATAGAGTCCCACAAACACTGAATCAGTGAACACTGAAGCATTGCTCTCCGGAGAGGGAAAACATGGGCTTAGGTTCCTGCAAGTCTGGTCATAGCATTTTTGTCACTTGATTAATACATAACCTTGTCATTAATACATAACCTTGTTTTTTTTGGGTCTGTTTAAAGACCCAAAATATATATTGTTGATTCATTAACATTGAACTCATGGACAATACCACTAGAAGTCATGCCTGAATGAAGCTTATCTAGCACATATTTTCTCTGTTAGGCACATCACAGCTTTCTTGCATATGTTTTTAATTCACATAAGTGATACTGTGTTATATTTCACTTACTGCTTTTTTTCCAGTACTTTTATTTTAAGCTACTAAAATACTTTAAATCTGTCATGTTCCTATATGTATGCCCATGGCTTTTAACTGCTGTGTAGTATTCAGAAGTTGACATCCATTCCATTTGTACCTACCTATTCCCCCAGTGATAGACGCGCTGATGACCTCCCACTTCTGACCTCACAATTAATGCAGCAGTGAACATCTTCATTCCTGTGTCCTCAGATCCATGGGACTATCTTTTTCTGAAATTCTCTCATTTTCTGAATCGCTGAGTCAAAGAGTATATGCGTGCATACCTAATTTTCTGAAGTAGTGCCAGATTGCCTACCTGAATTTCAGGCTGTTACTCTACTCTCAGCCCTCAATGTGGGATGAATCCTCGATAGCTTTATGTTCTAGCCATGACTAGGCATCCATCATTCAGCTTTCTAATTTTTATCGGTCTAATAGGAGTTCAAATGATTCCTGGTTTTAATTTAAATTCCTCTGCTAAATGACTTTTAGCATCTCTTTATAAGCTTTTTAGATTTTTGTGTTTCTTCTGTAATCTGCTTGTTCATGTCTTTCTTTGTTTTCTATTGGAGTTGTTCTCTTTTATTTTACTAGAGTTTCTTGTATATTCTAAATATGAGTCCTTTAGTTTTTAGACATTGCAAATAATTTCCCATTTTGTTACTTTTCATGTGCCCTCTGTTACAAAGAAATCTTCACTTTGATGGAATCAAAGCCACAGATTTTTTTTTCTTATGAAGACCTTTCCCACTTTTAAGCCACAAAGATATTCTTACATTTTTTAATAGTTATATCTTTTTTTTAACAGTTATATCTTTTTGTGTAGTTTTACCTTTCACCTTTTACCTTTTAATCCATCAATAATCCACCTTTTTTATGGTGCTAACTAGAGATCTAGTTAAATTTCTCTTCATGTATAGTGAACCAGTTTTCCTTACATCACCTAGTAAACTCTTCATTCTTTCCCTGTGTACCTGTGGTCCTGCCATTTTGGCATATTAAGTTCCCATATGTTCATAAGTTTTTCTCTAAACTGTCTTCTCATTCACTGGTCTTTGTTTTATTCTTATGCCAGTGCTACTGTTAATATGACATGATATTTCCTAATAACTGCTCAGGTGAGTCACTCTTTTTAATCATCATCTTTAAGATTGATGAAGTTGTTTTAGAATTTTATTCTTCCATATAAATTTCAGTAAATTTATTGAATTCCTCAAAAAATTCTGACTGGAATTTTGATTGGGGTTGCCCTGAATGATTTGGGGAATCTTGCTGTTTTTATGTTATTGAACCTGATGTTACGATGAACCTGTCTTACCAATTTATTCAGGTATTTAAAAAATATCCTGGGGACTGCTGGGTGGCTCACTTGGTTAGAGCACGAGCTCTTAACAACAAGGTTGCCGGTTCGATTCCCACATGGGCCAGTGAACTGCGCCCTCCACAACTAGATTGAAAACAACTGCTTGAGCTTGGAGCTAAGCCGCCGGTGGGCGACCGGTTGGTTCAGTGGTTAGAGTGCAGCACTCATAAGACCAAGGTCGCCGCCGGTTCGAGTCCCGCATGGGCCAATGAGCTCTGCCCTTCACAACTAGATTGAAAACAATGACTTGATTTAGAGCTGAACTGCGTCCCCATAACTACATTGAAAAACAACGACTTGACATCCTGGAAAAACACAGTGTTCCCCAATTTAAAAAAAAAAATCCTAGAATATTTTATAAAACCAACTTTATTGAGGTATAATTTACACACATTAAAACACAGCCACTTAAGCCTACAGTTTGGTAAGTTTGATAGTTGTGTGCATTCATCTATATGTATATATCCACATAACCACTGCAATCAAGATGTATAGACTTTTTTTGCACCCAAAAGTGGGTTCCCTGCTAGTCATTCTCCCCCTTATCTCAGGCAATATTGATTTGCTTTCTGTCACTACAGATTAGATTTGTCTTTTCTAGGTTTTCATTTAAATGGAGCTGTATGTTATTCTGTGTCTGGCTTCTTTTGCTCTGCATAATATTTTTAAGATTCCTTCATTGTTGTTGCTTGTATCAGTAGTCTAGTCCTTTTTACTGCTTAGTTTCATATTGTCTTTGTATGGACATATGTTCTCATTTCCCTTCGGTAGGGAGCGGAGTTGATGGATCATATGGTAAGCATATGTTAAATTTACAGGAAGCTGCCAAAATGTTTCCCAAAGTGCTTGTACTGATTTACACTCTCATTAGCAATGTGTGAGATTTTTAGTTGCTCCATATCCTCACTTAGATATTGTCAGTTGTTTTAAGTCACCTTCATGGATGTGGAATCAGAGATTGGCAAACTACTGGTCATGGGTCAAAGTCCGGCACACCTGTCTTTATAAATTGTTTCTTGTATTGTGTGTGGCTGCTTTTGTACAAACAAAGCAGAGCTAAGTAGTTGCAACAGAGACCATATGGCTTGCAAAGCCTAAAATACATTTACTCTTACACTTTTTTTCAAAAATTTCTTTTTTTAAAAAAAAATTTCATTGGGGAATGTTGGGGAACAGTGTGTTTCTCCAGGGCGCAGCTCAGCTCCAAGTCCAGCCGCCGTTTTCAATCTCAGTTGCGTGCGGCGCAGCCCTCCATCCCATGTGGGAATTGAAGCGCAGCCTTGCTGTTGAGAGCTCCTCTTTTGCTTTTTAACCAAAATGTTTACTAACCTCTGGTATAGAGATTTTTTATTGTGGTTTTCATTTGTACATTTCCCTGATGGCTAATGATGTGGAACATCTTTTAATGTGCTTGTTGGCTATTTGTATATCCTCTTTCTTGAGGTGTCTATTCAGACCTTTTGCTCATTTTTAATTTAATATTGTATTTTTTATTTCTCAAATCTCTGCATGGATTTTTGTATTTTCTGTTTCTTTGATGAAATTTCCTATCTTTTTAAAGATTCTCTCTTTTTTTTTTTTTTGTGCAGTGTGAGGCTCTCAGCAAATTAAGAAAAAGTACGGTCCCCATATACCTCCTACCCTTCCCCCACATGCATAGATTCCCCCATTATCAATATTCCCGCAGCAGAGTGGTATATTTGTCACAACTGATGACCCTACATTGATACATCATTATCATTCAGAGTCCATAATTTACATTAGGGTTCATTTACTATCGATTTGGACAAATGTATCTGTTTCCTATTTTTTCCATTCATTTTTGTCATATTTTTCTTTACCTCACTGAGTATAGTTATAATAGCTACTTTAAAATCTGATGATAACATCTGGGTCATTTTAGGATTGGCTTAGTTAACTGCCTTATCTCTTGAAATGGGATTACATTTTCCTGGCTGTTTGTATGTTAATTTTAGATTGTATCCTGGACATAGATATGTAGATCATATTCTGGAATGTTTTGGAGACTGGATAATTTTAGACAGTATCGCTTCAAAGGGTATTGATGTTTTTATATTAGTAAGCAATTTAATGTGATTAGACTCAGACAGCAAACTGTCAGGCCTGCGCTGGGCAGTGTCTCAGATTTCAGTTGCTTTTTAAGCCTTTTCTTTAAGCTGCTTTCAGTTTACTCTGCATGTATTGTTCAAGGCTCAGCTGTAGATTTAGGTTGTTTAAACATAGAATGTGAGGGTTCCCTTCTCTGGCTCTCTGCTTTCCAGAGTTCTCCATCACTCTCTTGCAACCTGTTACCCTGGGTTCCTTACCCTGGTTCTTCCGTCTCCTCCAACCAGAAGGATGTCAGGCTTTCCGTTGGAGCTGTAGATGCCTTTGTGCCTCTGTGGGGGACACTGCAGCCACCTTCAGGGCAAAACTGCTCAAAATGGGAACTCAGTTTGGATTGCTTAGTCTAAGATTGCATCCCCTCCAAACCGTGTATATTTTAGTCTTCAGAGCCCTCAGGTAGTTGTTTGAGTTTTGTTTCTGGAGCCTATTGTTTGTGGCTGTTTGTAGGAAGATCAGTGTATCACTCTCTCACTACACTCCATATTCTTTTGCCCATTTTTATTTATTTATTTATTTATTTTCATTTTAAGGGGGGGCACAGCTCACAGTGGCCCATGCGGGGGTCCAACTGGCAACCTTGATATTATTAGCACCACACTCTAACCAACAGAACTAACTGGCCACCCCCTGCCCATTTTTAAACTGGGGTTTTGGTTTTAATTTTTGAGTTACAAATGTGCTTTATTCTGGATACAAGTATTTTTTCAGATAAAGTATCATGAACGTTTTCTTCCAGTCTGTGGCTTGCCTTTTCATTTTTGTCAACGGTTTTTGGAGAGTAGGTGTTTTAATTTTGATAAAGTTCAATTTGTCATTTTTGTTCTTTTATATATAGTTCCTGCTTTTGATGTCTTAATCTTAAGAAATCTTTGCCTACCTTAATGTTGCAAAGATCTTCTATATTTTATTCTAAAAGTTTTATAGGTTAGGTTCATTTAGAGTTAATTTTTGTGTATGGCATAACAGTGAGAGTCAAATTAAATTTTTTTAAAAATATATATGTGTCCATTTGTTGAAAGACTATCCTTTTCTTACTCTGGCACCTTTGTCAAAATTCAGTTGACCATATATGTGGGGTTTTATTCTGTTCCATTTATCTATCCCTACAGCAGTGCCACACTCTCGATTATTGTTGTTTTGTAGTAGGACTTGAAGCTCTCCAACTTTGTTCATTTTAAAAATTGTTAGGGCTATTTTAGGCACTTTGCATCATAGAATAACATTGTGTAATGTTCCATACTGAACATGTCTTTATGGTTTTTGTCACTATGAAGTGGGTTTTCTTTCAATTACCTTTTCTATTTTGTTTCTACTTTTTTATTGAGATGCTCTGCTTTTATATGTTAATTTTATATCCACCAACTCTTCCAAACTCCTGTTAGTTTTAATAGTTTGTCTTTCGATCTTTTTGAATATTTTTTTATAGTATCTTATTTTGCTACAATTATAGGCAGTTATTTGGGTACTTTCCAATTCCTTTTTCCCCCCTTGTCTCCTTGTATTAATTAGGTCATCCAGTACCGTGTTGAGTAGAAGAGGTGAGAGCAGGCATCCTTTTCTTGTTCCTGACTTAAATGGAAATACTTGTAGACTCTCAATGTTAAGTAGGATGCTTGCTGTATTTCATAAGATTCAAGATTTCCTTTTGGTCTCAGTTTGCTGAGTATTTCTGTCATAACTGAATGCTAAAGTATTTTTTTATTTTTGATTGCTTTTTTTTGAGGTTTTATATAATCATGATTTTCCAGCCTGACATTTGAGAGATACACATACATAGTCCTGCTGTATGTTTATCTTTTTAAATATTCCACTGCCTTTTATGTGGTAATATTTTATATAAAATATGTAGGAATAAAATACCTTATGGGGTTAAATATATCTATTGTCTGTTTGTTTTAGTCCCAGAAACGTTGTTATACTCTTAATCTTCACTTAGAATTACCTTCATATTCGTTGCTTTGTATACACTTTATTCCTTTCTTCATCTCTTACCTTCCATATGGGATCATTTACCTTCTGCATAGAGTGCACCCATAGCATTTCTGTTTGTGCTGATTTGTTGGTGATACAGACTTTTTCCTCTATCAGAAGTTGTTTTTATTTGACTCTTGTTCTTGAAAGCCATTTTTACTAGGTACAGGATTAAATATCAGCAGTTATTTTTGTATTGAAGATATTCACTGTATTCTGATTTGCATTATTTCTATCAAAGTCAGCTATCAGTCTTAGTGTCCTTTTTTTGAAGGTAGTTTGTTTTTTCCTCTGGCTACTTTTAAGATTTCTCTCTCCCTCTCCCTCTCCCTCTCCCTCTCTCCCTGTCTCCCTCTCTTCGTCTCTCCTGCTCTCCTGCTCTCCCTCTCTCTCCCCCTCCCTCTCTTGCACTTGCAGCATTGCACCATGTGTCTTGTTGTAGATTTATTTTTATGTATCCTGCTTGGGATTTGTTGGAATTTTTGAATCTGTAGATTGGTGTATTTCATTGGTTGTACAAAACGCTCAGTTTTATCTCTTCAGATATTTCCTTTGCCTTATTCTCTCTTTTCTCTCCCTTTGAGATTCTGATTACATCTATGTTAATCTTCACACTCTGTCTATGTCTATTATGCTCTACTTGGTGTTATTTCATCTTTTTGTCTTTTCATGCTCCTTGGTGGATAATATTTTTGCTCTATCTTCAGTTCACTGATTTTTCTCTTTGTCTGTAGCTAATCTGCTTTTAAACAATGAATTGAGCTCTTACTTATTTTTAGATTAGGAATTGTGCTTGCTTTTTTTCCCCCATCTGCTATGCTGTTTTTTTCTAGGATCCTTTTCCCTTCAAATTTCTTTAAACTTTTGTTAAATATAATGAGCATTGTTGATGCAGAGTTTGTAATCGATAATTCTGAGATTTCATGTCACAGATTTCTGTGTTATTTCTGGTTGCTGCTGATAGTGGCTCATAGTGTCTTATTTTTTGTTTGGGGGTATTTAACTCTGTGCTGCCTAGTATATTCACAGGGATAATTAGAGGCCCCGAATGCTGCCACTAGAGAGGCTTTGTATTTGCTTCAGCCAAAGAAATAGAAAGTTGAATTCTTTCTGCCTTCACTTGTGGCTTGGTAATTCCTAATGTCTTTGTAGCCATTTGATACTCTTAAGAAGATTTTAAAAAGTATTTTTGTAGCCCTTTTAGTTTATTAAAGGGAGGGTTCGTATCAATAACTTATCTGCCATTACCATAAATTAAAGCTTATCATAGTTTTACTAGGCTTTAATTTAATACAGCTTTTCATTTTTCCTTTTAGATCCGTTCAGCCTATTTTGAATTAGTTTCCGCTTTGTGCCAGCGTATTCCGCGTTTGATGAAAGATGAAGCGTCAAAAGTGAGCTCATCTGTTCTACTTAGCATTGATGACAGCGACCCCATTGTTTGCCCAGCTCTCTGGGAAGCTGTGCTTTATACACTTACAACTATTGAGGTATGTGAGAGAGATGCATTTAGTACATCCGGAATACTTGTCTTAGTTGTATTTTATAAACCTTAGAGAGTGTGTGAGAGGGAGCCTACTGGATTATAATACCTAAAATTTACTGGAAAAAATGGATTCTTAGAAATAAAATGCTTCATCCAAAACTTAGTATAAATCTCAAACTGACTATAAAATGTCATAGAGTTTTCATTTTACTTGTAATTTAGCCAGTATCAATTATTCTTTAAACTTTGTGTCCCATTGAAGTAAGCATATTTGAATCTTATATTTAAGATTAAATATTGCTGTCCCTTTTATGAAGCAGTTTTTATAGGTATACCTGGGGTGCCAAAAAAATGTATACACATTTTAAGAGATGTTAACACTTTGGTCAATGTTACTCAATAGTAGTTTGCCGTAATCAGAAGTGTCTGGGCACTGATGGTAACCACTTTGAGCACCTCTTGTAATTGCAGAAGTCAAATGTGACTTTTCATCTTTTGTTATCGATATATATTAATACAGTTTTTTCCTTTTTTAAAATGTGTACGCATTTTTTTGGCACCCTCTGTATTTATAGTTAAATAATTATTTCTGATGAATATTATCCTGGAAGCATGTGGGATACATGATTACTGTATGTAATAAATTTCTTATAATTTCAGAGTTTTAGTTTTTAATGGCAGTGAGAGATGTTAGCCACTTTAGGTAGACTACCGTATTTCCCCGAAAGTAAGACCAGGTCTTATATTAATTTTTGCTCCAAAAGACACATTAGGGCTTAATGTTCAGGGGATGTCATCCTGAAAAATCATGCTAGGGCTTATTTTCCAGTTAGGTCTTTTTTTCAGGGAAATACGGTATTGTTTGTATTTCTGAGGCCTATATGTCTTCTGTCTTAATTGGGGAAAGTATGTTTATGATCTCTAATTATTATTATAACATTTTCTTTGATTAGGACTGTTGGCTTCATGTAAATGCAAAAAAAAGTGTGTTTCCCAAGCTGTCAGCTGTGGTTCGTGAAGGTGGTCGGGGTCTGGCTACTGTCATATATCCGTATCTTCTGCCATTTATCAGTAAACTCCCTCAGTCCATTATAGCTCCAAAGTTGGACTTCTTCAAAAATTTCCTCACCTCTCTAGTTGCAGGGTAAGGAATTTAAATTCTTTTTTTTTTTTTTTTTTTAAAGATTTTATTGGGGAAGGAGAACAGGACTTTTATTGGGGAACAGTGTGTACTTCCAGGCCAATTTTCCAAGTCAAGTTGTTGTCCTTTCAATCTTAGTTGTGGAGGGTGCCGTTCAGCTTCAAGTTGTCCTTTCAGTCTTAGTTGTGGAGGGCGCAGCTCAGCTCCAGTCCAGGTCCAGTTGCCGTTGTTAGTTGCAGAGGGCACTGCCCACCATCCCTTGCGGGAGTTGAACCGGCAACCTTGTGGTTGAGAGGATGCACTCCAACCAACTAAGCCATCAGGGAGCTCAGCGGCAGCTCAGCTCAAGGTGCCATGTTCAATCTTAGTTGCAGGGGGCGGAGCCCACCATCCCTTGAGGGAGTCGAGGAATCGAACTGGCAACCTTGTGGTTGAGAGCCCGCGCTCCAACCAACTGAGCCATGCGGGAGGCAGCTCAGCTCAAGGTGCCGTGTTCAATCTTAGTTGCAGGGGGCACTGCCCACCATCCCTTGCGGGACTTGAGGATTTGAACTGGCAACCTTGTGGTTGAGAGCCCACTGGCCTATGTGGGAATCAAACCGGCAGCCTTCGGAGTTAGGAGCATGGAGCTCTAACCGCCTGAGCCACCGGGCCGGCCCCGGAATGTAAATTCTTGATCTTTAAAGCAAAAGAGATTTTTCTTGTTTTCACAAATGGGTAGAATGACATACACATTATTGTTTAATTTAAATTTCCCCACATTGTTTTTCTTTTCATTAAACACTTTTAAAGTTTTCAGAGAATGACATTGGTATTTTTTCCTTGGGTACTTTCAAGGCGTCAGTGCCAGTATACAGCAGAAAGTGAGTTAAATCTGGTAAGGCCATTAAATGGCAATAGGCCAGTTCTCAAATGAGCCATTTTTTTGTATGTTGATAAATACAAATGCAGAAAGTGAACCAGTGAAGTTTTTAAAAGTTCCATAAACTTATATATAATAGCTGTTTAAAATCATACTTAAAAAATTATTTCAGTGTATTTGTTGAACTTAATAAAAGATACCCAATTTTATTAATGATTTAAAAACATTTTTTCACACAATTTTTTATTTGATTAAGTCCTCTCTTTTAAATTTGTAGGTGGATTGGTTCATGAATAGAAAATAAATATCAGTTATCTTTTGTTTTGACACGTTTTTGAAAATATGCTTTTTTTTCTGTTCTTCAGGTTCATATTCTAATCGGGCTATATTTTGGTTTTTCTTAAGTTTTTAGTTTAAGAATTTTATTTTTAAAAAAGCCTGTCCTTTTAGTATGATGTCTTTTCCATCTCTTTATTGTGGTGTTTCTGAGTTGTTTATTTTCTTTTTCATGAAAGAGTAAGCCACGGTTATTTATTATTTCTTAGGCTATCAACAGAGAGAATCAAAACCAGCTTCTCAGAGTGCTCAGCAGTAGTATCCGCTTTTTTTGAATGCTTACGTTTTATAATGCAACAGAATTTAGGTGAGGAAGAAATTGAAGAAATGCTCATCAATGATCAGGTATTTATAACACAAAAGTCAGCAGTACCTGTCCACACTGACTACAAAGAATCAAACTCATTGCGTGTTGCTGCCATTTTAATTCGCCTTCCTTGTAAAGATTTTCATGGTTCCTAGCATAATACCATAATGCCTGAGTACTAGTCAGTCTTAGACGTATAATCCCTGATTGTTTTAGAGAGTTAAATGCAAGACAGAATTTAGAAGGTGCTATTTATGATCTTTTGTATTAAATTTAAATCATGCAATAATTATCTTATTACTTCTAAAATACTCAAGTACGTGTATCCTTTTTGAACAGTTGTACTTGGCTTTTAAAACCTGTAATGAGAGCAGGTTCTAGACTGTGGCTCCTATGGTAGAAAATTAATTAATGAAATTATATAAGCCCAGATCCTACTTGATGTCTCAGATAATTAACTTCTGTTATCTTTGTAATTTAAGTAAAAGGTTTCTGAATTGTGGGTCCTATATGTCTTTCATATTGGCTTAGGAAAAAAGAAACAAAACTTGAATAAGTTCAGCTGATGTAGAGAAAACTATATTATTTGTTAATGACCAATAATCTTTGTCAATTTTATCATGAAAAGGGTGTAATTCAGGGAGAATACAGTGAAATCATTAAGCTCTTTATATAATATGAAAATGATTTTCAAGTTAACTCTTTCCGAGTTGGGAAAAAATCCATGCTTTTCATTTATTACATATGAAAGTTTGTAATGTTTTACAAATACCTTGTTTAACTCTTATTTCTCCTGAAAACTGAACTTTTGTATTTCACCTTCTTTTTCAGTTGATTCCTTTTATTGATGAAGTTCTCAAAGACCCAAGATTGCAAGATGGGCAGCTATTTGACCATTTAGCAGAAACTTTAAGTTCTTGGGAAACCAAAGCAGATATGGAAAAAGATGATAAAATAGCTCCTAACTTGGCGAAAGTGCTACTAAGTTTCTGGGAAAGACTATCAGAGATTTGTGCCGAGAAAATTGATGAGCCAGAAGCTGATGTTAAGTCTGTTTTGGGTGTATCTAGCCTATTACAAGTCCTTCAGAAGCCGAAGAGCTCACTGAAATCAAACAAAAAATTTGTTAAGGTTAGATTTGCTGATGAGATGCCTGAAAGTAATAAAGAGAATGAAAAATGTGTCTCCTCAGAAGGAGAGAACAGTGAAGGCTCTGAACTGATGGCTGAACCTCCTGCCTCCCATCGTTGTTCAGACGTTATATCTCCTCTCCGGAGAAAGCCTTTGGAAAACTTAGTCTGCAGACTAGCAGAGATGAGTATTAATTATATCAATGACCAAAAGTCAGAGCAGCATCTAAGGTTTCTTTCCACTCTGCTCTTCTCCTTCTCTTCAACCCAAGTATTTAAAGTGCTACTAGGTGATAAAAAAGAGAGGATCATCAAATCCAAACCTCTTGAAATAGCCACACTGATACAAAGAAATCCTGCAGTACAGTTTTTATACCAGAAACTAATAGGTTGGCTAAATGAAGAGCAAAGAAAGGAGTCTAGTTTCTTGGTGGACATTTTGTACAGTGCCCTGTGTTGCTGTGACAATAATAAGGAAAGAAAAGATGTCTTGGATAACCTAACTGAGGTATGACTATTGTGTATCTTTTAAACTATGATGGTTTATACTGGCACGCTAATTATGGATGAGTAGAATGAGACCTGCACGGGGATGCTTTTTGGGATTGTTTCTTGACTGTGAATGTCAATTTAAAGCCCAACAATATTTCTTGATTACAATCTGGGAAGTGTGGGAGACTTCCGGGTAGGTGTTCAGTAAATGTGTTAAGATGACTAAAGTTTGGTAATTGAAGGGTAAGTTCTTTCAGTCCATACATTATTTAAAGTTGGACTAGCTATACAAGTTTTAGTTTTATAGTGGTTACATGGTTACTTCACCTACTTGTAAAATGTTTTACTATTCCTTCCAGCAGATTGTTTCTAACTCTTTTTCCTCTTTCAGGTGGATCTGAAATGGAATTCTGTTCTTCAGATCATTGAGAAGGTATCTTAGGGATTTTTTCTTTTTGTGTTTATGGGTAAGAAAGATTAAAACCACAGTCATAGTCACACAGTGGGATGTGGTCAGGTGTGTATGTTACAGAACTTCCTTATTATTATTACGTCCCATAATTTGGGAAGACATTTGGTGTTTGCCTTTCTGTAGTATTATTTTTCTGGTTAGGAATATCAGGGAAGAATGAACAGCCTGTGGAAAATCCAGTGTTTCTTCCCTAGCAGGTAACAAAGGAAGAGTTAAACATTTTACTGTCTTTTAAACTAAGGCTACATGTCCCTACTGTAGAAGTGGATTGAGTAGTTTTAGCTTTGGCTAGAACACATCGCCCTACTCTGGAATACTGTATTGGCAAATTAAAATCTCCTAACCTTTGTCTGATGGCCACTTGACTAGATAAGGAAATTAGTGGTAAGAATAATGAAAATAAATCAAAGAGCATAAACAATTTGGAAATTTTAACAAATGGTTTAAGTATTCTTTCCGAGTGAAGATGTAAATGATATAACTAACCACACTTTCAATCATAGAAATGTTATGACTAGCTATCTAAAATTCTTTCCTTTTTAGCATTTTTGTATTATTTAAAACTTTTACACTGATAACTCTTTAATTTACAAGTTTTTTTCTATCTTTTAAAACGGTGATATAAAACATAACGTAAAATTTACCATTTAAACCATTTCTAAGTGTACAGATCAGTAGTGTTAACGTTTATTCACATTATTATGCTATCTCCAGAAAGTTTACATCTTGCCAAACTGAAACTCTATACCAATCAAACAGTAATTCCCCATTTCTCCCAATAGTTTATTTTTAAAAATGAATATAGAATATTAACTTACTATTTTTCAATGAGAAATACAACTTATCAGGCACATGATTTGCATTAGTGTATCCAGTACCTTCTCTCCCTATAGACAGACTACCTGAAAAGCCAAATTATCAGAAAGGTGCTTGATAGGTATAGAATTAGAGTAAGGGAAGTGAAAAATTTGATAAGAGAAGACAGATACATCTATTTCCAGATGAGAAATATACCTGCTGTGTAGTTTAGATACCTGTGTTTGGAAGTCTGCCCTCTTCCTGGGTAGTGTTTGGAAGTTCATAGCCGGTATTTACCTCCTATACTTCCATGACTGACTCGCTTCCTATCTTAACGCTGGTCAGATTCTTTCCGTAGATGTGTTAAAACATTGAGAAGTTGAACTTCATGTCTTGCTAACTAACCTGAGAGACATTTTATTCAGAAGTTGATTATCTGGATTCTGTAGGATTCTATAAAATAGATTGGTTTTGTTTGGTGAACTATATTAGAAAAGGCAATTTTATAGCCATTCAAACTCTAGTTTTTCTTGTTTTTATGCCACCTCATACTTCATGAGCAGAGTCTGAGGTCACCTTTAAAAAACAAACCTGAATTTTAAGGTCCATAAAAGGACCTTAGAGATTTTCTAGGTTAATCTTTATTTTTCAAATTAGGAAATAGGCCCAGGGTGGTTAAGACATTTGTCCAAGGTCATAAAGCCAGAATACTGGTAGAACCTGAGCTAACATAAAAGTTCGGGTTACCTACAATTTTTTAAATAAAAGGATAAACAGTTTTTTAGGCACTACCCAATCCACACTTGGATTTTTTTTTTCCAGATTGCTTTGAAATGAACCAAGTTGCAAATTCCTTTCTTCTTAGCCCTTAAAGCAAAAGAAGCTCTGGGAACATGGATCAGCATGCTTTTGGGGATGGATTTACAGTATCTTTTTCTTGCTTCCCCACCACATGAAAATAAATCAGTTGCTATCAGATATCTGGCTCCAGTAACTATTTCAGAGAATTTGTAGAAATAAGTGCCATTGTTCATATTGAAATAATTTACCATCATTAAATATTAATTGTTCTTTAATTTTAGCAAAATTAATGAACAAAAATTTAGTATCTATAGAGCATTTTAAAAAATCTGTCCTCAAAGTTCAGCTATTCATTATTCTTTGAACATACCTGCAATGCTGATAAAAGGTATCAAAGAAGTATAAGACAGTCTCTGCTCTCAAGGAACTTGCAGTCCCATTGGAAACAAGACATACACAGATGAAACATTATAAATAATAATGCAATCCCGTAAGTGCTTTAGGAATTCAGAGAAAATCAGTGATGAGTATGGGCTGGAGAGGATGGGGGAGACTGCATTAAAGCAGATGGGATTTGTACTGATTCTCAAAGAATGTATGAGATTTTATTAAGTGAAGAAGAGGGGAAATAGTTACTGCCTGGAAGATAGCATGAGCAAAGCCTGGCAGTGTACATAAGCAAGGCTTAGTGGGGAGCTGGGCAGATACCCGCCTTAGAACTTGAGGGTAAGTAGAGGGGGTAGGGTTGGGGCCTTATCAGGAAGGAAGGTTGTATGGTACAAGTAATATTGTAGGCAGATACATTACTGATCTTGCTTCTAATCTTTGCTTTAATTTTATGGTTTTAGGCATGTTCTAGTTCAGATAAACATGCTTTAGTAATTCCTTGGCTAAAAGGAGATGTCCTTGGAGAGAAATTGGTAACCTTGGCAGACCATCTTTGCAATAAGGACTTGGTATCCACAGTGTCTTCTGAATCTCACTTCTCAGAAGGATGGACTCTTTTAAGCTTGGTGTTATCCCAACATGTTAAAAATGGTAGGCAAAAATAAGGCTTCTGTTTTTCAGTAGGGAATAATCCTTTCATTTTGGGGGGGGGCGGCATTTCATGCTGCTAAGTTTGCTAGTAGTTGTTGAGAATGATGAGACGTAATTCATTCAAGTATTAATTTGTAAGTACCCTAAATGTTTATTAGTCTTTGTAGCATGACTTGAGAGACATTTAAAATTTTAATTTTACATTGGTTGATGTGATTTTCTTTTGTGAATACACAAACACTTTTTTAAAAAATACACGGAAGAAATCCAGTGGTAGTTAACCCAAAATAAGGTATTCAAAATTATACTGTTAATATTTTTTATTTTTTCTCTGTATTTTTTTTCTTCTAGATTACTTGATTGGAGAAGAATATGTTGAAAGAATTATTATTAAACTCCATGAAACTTTATCCAAAGCAACCAAATTGTCAGAAGTTGAAAATAATGACTCTTCAGTGTCTTTTATCTGTGACGTGGCCTTTCACTATTTCAGCTCAGCCAAAGGATGCTTGCTGTTGCCATCATCTGAAGATTTATTATTAACTGTCTTTCAGTTATGTGCTCAGAGCAAAGAGAAAACACACTTGCCAGGTAAGAGCCTACTGCTCAGATGTTTTGTTGGGAAATCGCTGGCTCTGACCTTCAGCATGTAAGTGCCCAGGCTTTGTTAATTGAATCGTAATGTGTTTGAAACTTGAAACGATTTTGAGTAAAGGACTACAGATCTTAAACACTTTCAGCTTTAGAAACTGAGTTAAAGACATACGTAGATATTATGTCTAAAGTTCTTACTTGATATCAAGGAAACAGTTTTTGAAGAGGTCATGATAAATGAATTAGAATAGCATCTTAGCCTCTTTACTCAGCTCTGGTGAGTTACTTAATTTCTTCATGCCTCAGTTCTGTATTCATAAAGGAGGATATTAATATCTTTTTCCTTTTCTTATAGTTGAAAACATTCAGTCTTGGTGTATATCAAAATGAAATTGAGATTGCCTTTTTAAGGACTATGTTCTCGCCTGTGTGTTTGTTAATTCAGACTTATTTATGAAAGGAATATAACAAAATACTATTAAGAGAGAGCTGTCCTCTCCAACCCTTTCTTGAATACTAACTTCTCTATTTGGAAAAGCTATACTATATTTTCACATCTCCGAAAGGACAAGTCTCTTGTAACTACATTCAGAGCAGAAAAAAGCTAACTTTAAAAATCTTACCATTTTTATATTTATATGACATGAGCTAGGTTGTATTATTGCATATTTATGACATAGTTATTTTGACAATTGAATAGTAATTTTTGTTTTCTTTTTTAAATGGTACCTTAAAAATCTGAGTCCTGCAGTGAATTCTTTTGTACTGATTATAGTTACTGCAGTGGGATTAAAAATTACTGTTGACATCTTGATTTTAGACTTTCTTATCTGTAAACTGAAAAATACTTGGCTCTCTGGTGTGAATTTACTAGTCCATCATACTGGCAGTACAACAGATAAGCAGAGTACCTTCCTACATTTGTCTGCTCTGTGGCTGAAGAACCAAGTTCAGTCCTCATCTTTGGACATCAAAAGGTAACCATTTTTTGTGCTCAGTTGCATAGTATCTCTTAATACTTGATCACTGTCCTTAAATAAGAGTCTATAATTAGTGTGAGTACCTATGAAAAATGACTTGTTATGTAAGAAATCTATAGGATTCTTTAGGGAAGATCCAGATTTTTCCAAAAGGATTTGTTTTAATGCTCATCCATTTAAACTCACTTAATTGAACAATATCTGCTTAAGTCCTAATTTATGGTCCGTGATGGAATGCTGGTGGTGCTACTCTCTATCTTAGGCTGGTATGGATTGTGACCATAACCTCTCCTGGCCAGCACACATGGTGATTATTCTTTGTTGTTTATTTTTTGGGGGTCTGGCAGCCACTGCTTCAAGGTGTTGAGTTGTAAATATATTTCACACCTCATACCTAAATCCATATGTAAAAGTGAAAAGTAGCAGAATGCATTCAGAGGCTACTGGGGTTGAGTGAGATCTTTCTCTGATCATCATGCTCTCTGTTCATGGAATAAGGGAGCTGTGTTTCAGAAATCTCTGATCTGAAGTAGATCAGGTCCCCTTTATTCTGAGATAGAAGCAGCACTCGATTTCAAATCATAAATGGTGAATTAACCACCAATTTGACTGTGTGTGTGTGTGTGTGTGTGTGTTGAGAGGGGTGGCTTACATTTATTTTTGTTTGTTTTTTTGTTCAGGTGAGCTGTTTTCTGCCATAGGGTGTTTCGTGCGTACCGGGGTGTTCAAATCAGTCACAACACAACTACAACAATTAAGTTCTTTACATTATTTTCAGTCTTCAATGCCTCTTGTCTGCTGTTGACGATTTGCTAAATAAACTTCTAGAAAGTGAAGATACTTCCCTTCTGGGAGTTTATATAGGAAATGTAATGCCGAACAACAATGAATGGGAAAAGATGAGACAGTCTCTTCCTATACAGGTATGTTTGAAATCGGAGAGCACATATCTCATTCTGAAGTTTGGATTCCATGCAAGCTTAAATATTTTTATTTATTTCTGGTGAAGAAAAATAAGTAAATGAAATGACTGTCTTTTGTTTTATTCTGGGGAACAAACAAAGTAAATGAAGTGAGTATCTTCTTTGCATGTATGCCTCTGAATGCTCAGATATTGTATGTCTGCTATTTGCAAGACTCCAGTTGACATTGGCAGTAGCCATGGTACAAGATGAATAAGACCTAGTTCTGTCCTGAGGAGTCTTAAATATACATGTCTGTAATTTTCTTTAGAAGAAACCAGACTTCTAGACTTCTGTGGTTTTACTAATAAAACTAGTGATGAATTCAGTTTTGAAGTTATTTCATGACATTTTGAAGATATTCTAATTACTTTTGTTCCTTGTCTTAATTGTTTAGTTAGCAAATAGAATATCTGTTGATTTTGTATATAACTTATTCTTTCTACAGTGGTTGCATAGACCTCTTTTAGAAGGGAGACTGAGTTTGAATTATGAGTGTTTCAAAATAGATTTTAAAGAAGAAGATACAAAGAAACTTCCCAGCCATCTGTGCACTTCAGCATTATTGAGTAAAATGATACTAGTTGCACTGAAAAAGGAAACAGTCCTAGAAAACAATGAGCTTGAGAAAATAAGTAAGTATATATGAGCATTCAGATATAATATAAATACAATTTTGAAATAATTATATAATTTTGAAATAATTTTGATCATACTGCAATTTAAATTCTTAAAGAATCAAGAATCTTCAGCTCCTATAACTATCCTACTGATGAGAAACTTGAGGTTACTTAAGTAATGAATGTTAAATTGCAAATTGGATGGAAATATACTAAAATTTCGATACAGCCTTGTTAGCCGTAGAGCAGAGTTTGGTGTAAGAGGAGTTACTCAAGCTGGCATGACATTGGTATAAGCAGGTCCTGTGGCACACAACCCTAAAGAAAATGGTCAAGGGAATCTGGTGTTTCATCAGGGATTCTGAATTTTTAGTTAATTTCTGAACCACTATTCCTTTGTATTTATTGGGCTATAATTTATTTCTGGGCAAGTGGAGATTCAAATGTTGAAATCTAGAAGGATTTAGGAAATGGTATAGAATTCTAGGCAGCAGTGTCACCTGTGCATGATGGTATGAGAAGTAGAGGATTTGCACAGTTCTGCCTCAGTCTTGTTTGTAAGGCCATCAGCTGTGACATAGTTCCTGCAGAGGAGAGTGTGTGTCCTGTGGGAGGTAGCTGGGACACCTCTGTTGATTAGTCAGCTGCACAAGCAGCTGAGTGCAAGGACATGGGCTTTGCTCACAGAGGGACTCTGTCCAGAAACAAAACTGGAAATTAGGGTAATCAGTTTGGTAATAATTTATTTTTGTTAATTGTATTACTAATTACAAACTGACAACATTATGTATTTAATCTTCTCATCAATCTTCTCTTTTAGATATTATTGTCTTGACTTGATTAGAATTACTTAGGTTGTAAGGGAGAGGATTAAATTTTTAAACCAGGTCTCAAGTCTTCAGACTCCCAAATTAATACCATACATGGCTTCTTAAAAGAGAGTAGTGACTAAATATATATTAAACACATACAACATGCCAGGTTTTGTGATAGATACTTGCTCATTTAATTCTCACAGTAGTCCCGAGAGGTAGATTGTAGTATCCACTTCATAACAATGTATACAGCTCATTTGAATACAGACCACTCTATGAGGATGGCTCATGCCGTTTACTGTATCATGCTGGCTCCCATTTCTTATCACACCGGCTTGAACTTCTCACTTCAGATCTCAGATTCCTTAGTTGTTTATTTTGAATGCAAATTTTCACCACTTGTTGCATAAGTAATAGGAAGATTCTTTCAGTATCTCTGGTAATTAAGGTCCCTGTCATATTCTTAACTAATCAGAAAAGGGACCAAGTAAGATGTGGGAGAAGAAAGGCATTTTGTATCCGACAAATGTTCTCAGTTTTCATTATCTTGAATATCTCAAAGCAGATTTGAAAATCAGTTCATAGATATTTTGAGATTAGTGGACATTGCAGTGTTAGAAAATAGGGCAGAGAAGTGAAAATTATTGAAAGGTCTATTCACAAAGTACACTTAATAATGCGTCATCCATTCTGTTAGTTGCAGAACTGCTCTATTCATTGCACTGGTGTGAAGAATTAGACAATCCACCTATTTTTCTAACTGGATTTTGTGAGATGCTTCAAAAGATGAATATTACATATGATAACTTATGTGGCCTTGGTAATACTTCTGGCCTTTTACAGCTGCTATTTAACAGGTAAAAATCCCTTTCAATTCCCATTTTTTAATGACTATTTTACTAGTGTATAATTTTTTTCTGTGAAATGTAAGCCCTCCTTATGCTAAATTTTCAGTCAGAGGGTTGATCTAAATTAATCCCAAGTCTTAGTGATAAATACTTTGTGGATACTAAGTACTTGATTTACTTTTCTGGAGAGGTATTTCAACTTTGCCTGTGTTATTAGATCCAGAAACATGTTCAAGGGACAGATGATGGAAAAAATAGAAGCCTCTGGAGTTGTTTTAACTTGTCATCTGTGACCCATCCTCTCACTGCTCTCAAATTCAATCTTTTATCTTGCATGTTGTTACAGATGTGTCTTAATATTACAACTACAAACGCTCTCCCCTAGATGAGGAAATAGGTATGAAAACAAGTCGTTGTATAGGTTATAGCAGTTAGATGTTTAGCTTGTTGAAATTACTCTGTTGAACGGCTTTCTCTTTAAGAGTTTTTCAGTTGCCTGTAGTATTTGGAGTTTGCTTTCCAGTGTCGGAGGCCTCAGGCTGAGCAGGTCTTCCTCTCCAGCCCCACTCCACATACTTGACCCCCAGAGCTTTCCTCAGTGGATAATAATACTTCCTTAATTCCGTAACTTCAGTTAGCCTAGGTGTCCTCCGGGATGTGTCCTTTTCCCAGCTGCAGCCTCTGGCAACCTCAGGCCTAATCTTGAAGGTCTTCTCCTCTATCGGGACTTGAGGGGCTTTGGGGTTGCCTTGGATGAGAGCTTGGTACCAGTGTGAAGCTCAGGCTCCTACGCCTGTCAGTAATGGCAGTTGTTTGTGTGCAAAAGTCCTGTGTGAATTGATATCCTCACAAGGTGATTTGTTTAATTCCTGTAACCAATCCTAAGTACATTTTCAAAATGGGTTTGTTTGGTTTTTTTCCCCTTTTTTAGATCCAGGGAACATGGCACTCTGTGGTCTCTTATTATTGCGAAATTGATCCTTTCCCGAAGCGTTTCATCTGAAGAAGTAAAACGGCATTATAGGAGAAAAGAAGGGTATTCTTATTTAAAATGTTTTTACTTTGTAATTTATTGTGATTGGTCACCTTGGCAACCCCCAACTAATGAACAATCTTTAATGAATCAAGAAAACAAGGTATAGGAGATGAAATTAAAGGAAATGAGAATTAAAGACTTTAAAAATATTTCAGTTGTTTTAGGTTCGGGACACACCTTTTTGTAATAAGTATTTTTAACTTGGTAACATTTTGTTGTGGAATTTTATACTTGTTTTAAACAACTAACACTTTTTAAACTTGTTCTCTTTTTCCCAAAAAATCTTTCTGGTAGAAATCTTTCTTTTTCCCCTCCCTAATATCTTTCTTCCATCACTTTATTTGCTATATGGAAGTGCTAAGGAAAGTTACTTACTCCTCTTAAATAAGGATCATCTAATATACTCTGCAAATGCAATAAATGTGTTCTTAAGACAAAGAAATACATTTTGTGGTTGAACATACTAGAGATCTACTAGAGTTGATCATACTAGAGAAGCTGAGCAATCAGATTAAACACTTAGCTGAAATTTACCCAGAGGCATTTTGAATTTACTGATTTACCAAGAAGAATTCTGGAATGATACGTATAGGTTCTGCTACAGCAGAATTGTAAACTAAATTTTAATTTTTTTAAATCTTATTTTAAAATGTATAAAACATTATTTTGAGATAATTATAGATTTGTTATTTTGAGATAACTGTAGATCCACATGCAGTTGTAAGAAATAATACGAAGAAATTCCATATACCTTTTATTCAGTTTTCCCCATCAGTCCCATTTTGCATGACTTTAATATAATTTCAGAACCAAGAAAATTGATACGATTGACCAGGTTTACGTGCACTCATCTGTTTGTGTGTGTGTTCTGTGTAGATCACATGTGTGGCTACCACCAAAATTTAAGATACATAACAGTTTTAATCATAAAGATCCCTTGTGATACCCTTTTATAGCCACAGTCACCTCCCTTTGTCTTCTTTCCTCATCTCTGGCAACCAATAATCTGTTCTCCCTCTGTATAATTATATCACATAGGAATGTTACATACATGGAATTATACGGTATGTGATCTTTTGATATTGGCTGTTTTAATCAGCATAATCTTTTAATTTTTTTCTGATTATAAAAATAATAGGTAATTAACTAAGGAGCTAGTAGAACTAACTATTGCAGAGATGGATATATACTTGACATTCAAAAATCAGTAACTTTCTTATTCACCAGCGCCAATCAATTAAAAATGGCATAGGAAAAAAGATTCCATTCACAATGTTAACAAATATAAATACCTACAATTAAATTTAACAAAATATTACAATTATAAAACTCTAGTTAACATCACAAAAAAAGGTAGGAAGATAAATCGTAAAAATGGTCCTCTCAATCGACAATGGTCCTTTCAATGCTATCTCAATCAAAATTTTCAGCAACATTTTTTTGACAATCTTGACAAACTTCTAAATGTAGTATACGTTTGAAGGAAACATGCTCAAGAATAGGTAGGAAATTTCTGATAGAGAAAAGTGAAAAGGGTTTGACCTACTAAATATAGTAATTAAGCTGTATGAAATTGGTGAATAGACAAATCAGTGAATCAAAATATAGAGTCCAGAAACCAATCCACACATACATGAGAATTTAGTTTTGGATACAGGTGGCCTTTCAAGTCAGTGAGCAGAATCAATAATAATGTTGTTAGGAAAATTGAACATGTATGTGTTTGAAAAACATAGTAAGACTCCTCCCTTACATTATACATAAAAGTAATGTCCGGATGAAAGCTAGTATAAAGGACAGATCGATAAAAGTATTCAGGGGAAATAAGAGGCTGGATAATCTTGGCATGGAGAAGATCTTCTTGAGCGAAGCGCAAAACCCTAAATCCGTAAAAGAAATAATAGATGTTTGATTTTGTAAAAATGAAAACTAGCAACCTATATGCATCAACAGATGCATGGGCAAACGAAAATATGGTATATACATACGATGGAATACTATTTTGCCTTAAAAAGGAAGGAAATTCTAACATATGCTACAACATGAACCTTGTCGGACATTATGCTAAGTGAAATAAACCAGTCACAAAGAGACAAATACTATATGATTCCACTTATTTGAGCTACCTAGCACAGTTACATTCATAGGGACAAAAAGTAGAAGGGTGGGTGCCAGGGGTTGGAGGTAGTTTCTTTTTGGTGAAGCAAAAAGAGTTCTGAAGTTTGGTTGCACAACAATGTGAATATATGTAACACTACTGAAGTGTACATTTAAAAATAGTTAATATGATAAATTTTATGTATATTTTACTACAATTATTTTCTTAAAAAGAAAACTTCTGTATGACAAAAATACAGTAAACAAAGGTTAAAGGACAAGTGACAAAATAGGTGAAAACATTTGCAAATTAACAAAGAGTTAATGTCCATAGTATATAAATAGCTTCTATTAATCAGTAAAACAATCCAAATTGAAAAATGTGCCAAAGACTTGAACAAGTAATTCACAAATGAAATAGTCAAAGGTAATTCATTTATGAAATGTGAAATATGAAAGAATTTACCTTATTACAATGACAGTAGTACAAATTAAAAGAAGCATATTTTATCTACTATATTGCCAGTAATTTAAAAGATTCATTACGTGTGTAACAAAACAGTCACATATACATTTCTGGTGAAAGTGTGTAAATTGATTACGCTTTTTGGAAACAATTTGAAATGACCAAACTATAATACTTCAAGTCCTTTAATCTTGCAATTCTAGGAATCTAGCATATAGGGGTATTTACACATATGCCAAATAATATCTGCTCAAGGACGTTTATTGCATCATTATTCATACAGGCAAAAATTAGGGGAATAAACCTAAATGTTCACTAACGGGAATAAATTATGATACATACATTGTATGGAATATTTTTGTTTCTGATGTGTTATATCGCTTTAAAATAGAGTAGTTTATACCTGTATGTTCTGACATAGAAAAATCTGCAAAGTATGTAAGTGACAGGTAATACAACTTACATACATTGTATTAAAATATAAAGCATTGTGTTTAGTGCGATCTCATTAAGTAAATCCAACTATATACATACACATATGTGAATATCAGTTCATAGAAAGGACATGCAGATGGTACTGTTTAAATTGAATTATTTTACTCCTAAAGAGATCATAATTGTATTGGTTGTAATTCCAAAAAAATCATACATGGGGAAAAGTTATATATGCTCATTTTAAAAATTAGAAACATGTGAAAAAGAGAAAGAAGCAGCAAAAAAAAAATATTTACAATTTCATCATCCAGAGTCAGCAATTATCAATCTCTTTTCATAGTTTCTTTTATTATTTTTTTCTATACAATTATTTTTGGAATGGAATTATTAGTCCTTTTGAATAGTCTGAATAAGAGGAATTTTCTGAAATAACGGCATATTTAGGATAAATAAAATTCACACTTTTTCTTTTCTTTACAGTTTTTTCCCACTAACAGAAGGTAACATGCATACCATTCAGAGTCTCTGTCCATTTTTGTCAAAAGAAGACAAGAAAGAATTCATTGCTCAGTGTATACCTGCGCTTTTGGCCTGGACTAAGGAAGATCTTTGCAGTACTAACGGTTAGTTTCTTGATAATAAATATTTTATTAATTTATTGCTTGAGATGAAAGATGTGTTCTTAATGTCTAAACCCAAATCTAGCGGAGATAAGTTGAATTGTAGCTGATATATTCCTAGTTTGTACTTAGCTACCTAACGAGTTGACAGTCAGAGGATGAGTGTCATTGGAGAATGACTGTTATATTCTGCGGTATAAAAATGCTACAGCCTTAGGGAAGATTTACAACTGTAAATACCCTCTAATCATTTCTTTTCCATCTGTAGCTTTTTTAGCCATGCCTCATTTCTCCCTAGTCAACCAGTGATTGAACATATAAAAGCAAAAGAAGGAATAGCTTTTGTTGTATTCTAAATGTTTTTAGACACTGACATCTATTAGTTCATTTGTTTGTTTATGTAATAAACACTTATTGAGCACTAGTTTTGTGTCAGTTTGTAGAGACTATATATATAAAGTTATATCATGTGATAACTGATATAGCAAAAAGATGTCCTATGTGTGAAGTGGCAGAGAAGGAGTTTTCCATTCTGTTATGAGTTGTCAGTGGCAGTTTCACAAAGAGAAATATTTCAACTGAGAGTTGAAGGATGGTTTTCGATAGCCACAGTTTGGGAAGTTCATTCCAGTTAAACAAAAACATAAAAGAGTATAGGTAGTTCAGTTTAGCTGGTATTTTAGGTAGAAGGTTTGGGACAAAGGATGTTAGGATGCTCAGGAAGATAGATTTTGAGAAATGGAAGGGAATAGATCATAAAGACCTAGTGTTGTGGGTTAAGGAGTATGGACTATAAGCTATAGACAGTAAAGAGCTATTGGCCCAAATTAGGTAGGAGAATAGTCGACTGTCACATCTACATTAGAAAGCTTATTTTGACAACATATGTGAGAGAAGAGAGGTTGGAAGTAGAAGATCAGATAGGGAGCTATTAGAATAGTCTTAGTGAGAGGTACAGAGAGCTTAAGTCAAGGCATAGATGGAAGAGAGGAAATGGGAATGACAAGGAATTCGGGAAATAGAATTGAAGGCGCTCTGTGATTATATCTCTGAATTTGGTAGATGGAAGTACCAATTACCCTTATAGAAAATCCTATAGCGGACGTGAGGGTTAGGGGGAGTATGGGGAAGGGAGTATACAGGAGCTGATGTTTAGTTTTAAACATAGTAGATTAGGATGCCTATGGAATAAATATTCAAATGGAGAGTTTCAGTAAGCAATACCTATTCACTGGACAGAGATGCTGCTTTTGAAGTCCACGTCATGTAGGTGGTAGTATAATCAATCTGTACATAGGATGAGCTTCCGGTAGAGTGAAGAGTGAAAAGAATACCAAGGGAACACGAGTACTTAATTTAAGGGATACATGGGTGGAGGGAGACTTGAGAATAAGGACTGAAAAAGCAAAGGAGAACTTTTAAGTGATATTCTTCACCTTTGTTAAATACCACAGAACATCAAATGAAATTAGGGACTGAAAGTTGTCCATTGGCTTTGTCAGTGTTGGAATGACTAGTGGTGAGAAAGGGCAGGCAGATAGTCTGTTAAGTGGCGAAAAGGGATGTAGAAAAAAAAGTGAAGGCTGGAGATGAATATAAAGTCAAAGGGAAAATACATGTTGTAGGGAGAAAATAGAGACCAAATGATTGTTGAAAGTTCCCACTGAGAAGATGAGAGGGGAGGGCAAGTAGGATGGGATCTAGACCATAGTTGGGAGACATCAGCCTTGTGTAGGTGGAATGACTTTCTTCTGAGACAAGTTATGAGAGGCATGGGATAAACACAGATGCAGACAGAGGGGGTTGGGAACTTCACGTGTTCCTGACTAATAAGCTTCATGTCTCTGATGAGTGGAAACTGCATTGAAGACTTTAAGAAGCATAGTGAAAGTCTGAAATAATGGAAGAAGAATATGGCTAATCACACACTAAAAGAATTGCCATAATGGCACTCAGGACTGGCAGATGTCAAGAATCAATTTTTCTGGTATTAAACTTTACTGTTGAATTCACTTACGGAGTTAGACTGTGGATTAGGTTGGGATTTGCAATTCGGAAAGGGGATAGGCTGAACTGACTGCATAGAGGAGAGGAGTACTGGAGGTGGTTTCTCCAGCACAGGCTGTAACCGAAGGATGGCAGAGAGGAGGTGGGAGACACAGGGCTGCTGTGTCACACAGCTGTGTGCTGGTCACAGACCGGAAGGGGCACAGCTGTGCCGATGCCCAACAGGAGGGCACCTGAAGGAAGACAGATCACTCTGAGATTTGTCAACCAGTGCTACTCTTTTTAGCCAAAGTGATGAAACACAATTAGCTAACAAATACACTTTAACTGATAGAAAATCCGTTGTTTCTGATTACACTTGAGTCTCTTCTATTTTGCTGGGAAGATTTAAAAAACAAATCTTCCCCTGCCTTTAAAGGAAGATTAAATGCATTATACAGTTAACCCGTGAACAACACGGGATTGAGCTACGTAGGTCTACTTATACACGGATTTTTTTCAATAAATATACGGTTTCCCCTCCGTATCCCTGGGTTTCTCATCAGTATCTTTACCCCGCTCGGTTGGGAATTGCCATTTTATAAGGGACTTGGGTGTCCATGGAGTGGGAGTGTCCTGGAACCAATTCCACACAGATACAGAGAGACAGCTGAAGTTTTGGGAGAGTCAAAAGTTACATGCAGATTTTCGACTGCGTGGTCGGTGCCCCTAACACTCCCCACCCCTGGTACATCTCAAGAAAGTTTTGCTGTATCTCAAAGTAGACTTTTTTATAGTAGCAAATCAGTTAAAATTTTTTAATTTTCATTTTGAAATTTACTTTAGGAGGTTTTGGGCATCTTGCCATTTTCAATTCTTGTCTGCAAACCGGAAGCATAGATGATGGAGAGCTGTTACATGGTATATTAAAAATTCTAATATGCTGGAAGAAAGAGCATGAAGATATTTTTCTTTTCAGTTGGTAAGTGATACATTATACTCTGTTTTTCACCCCTATATACAGTGTGGACCCAGATTATGTATTTTATAGAGGAACAACGTGGTAGACGTTTAGGTCAATCTTTTATAAGTACATAAGATTTAAAATAGAATATTTTCTAACTAAATGTCTGTAATTCTTTAATGCTCTTGTTTTGTTTTGCTTTTGTTTTGTCTCTATCACAGTAATCTATCAGAAGTAAGTCCAGAGATACTGGGAGTAAATATAGAAATAATCCGGTTCCTTTCCCTGTTTCTCAAATACTGCTCATCTCCTTTGGCAGAGAGCGAGTGGGACTTCATCATGTGCTCCATGCTGGCTTGGCTGGAGGTAAATGATCCTGATGTGTCATGCCCTGTGATGGGTCTTCGGGCATATCTGTGTACCAGAACTATTTACTAATCTCATTATTTAAGTAAAGATGGTAGTTAGCACCTTTGCAAACATTTAAACACTTTATAGATGTACTCCTTACCTACTATTTCACAGACTAGTCAAATGATAGAGGTTTCACATTTGCCACTATCATTCAGTGACCAAACCTAACTGCTATTAAAGTGTTCTCTCCATTAGCTCATTTTAATATATTCGCCACACAGCCCTTTTGGGTTTTGTCTTTTCATGGCAAGTTTTTTAGACGTTTTGGTTCTAATTAAATTACTCTTAAAATGTGCTGTGTCACTATTGCTAGAGTAATGCATTAGAGAGTAAGCAGATTCAAAGGGAATTAGTGTTCTTTTTATGACCCAAAGCGACCAGATGTATAATAGTTGTGGGCTCCAACGCAGCAAGTCCATCAGGGTTGAATTGGTCTGAGTCTCTGCTTTGCCTGCTAGTGGCTGTGTGGCTTGGGATTTTAAATTTAGTTGACCCTCAGTTTCTTTATTTTAAAATAACTTAATAACCAATTAGTAGGGCTCCTGAGAAAATGATAAGGGTGTCTGTCATGTATTTCACTTGGTAAATGGTAATTGATATTTTTCTTTTGTAGTTTTAGAAATAAAACAGAACATTTCAGAATAAAAGCATTGATTGTAATTCCAGAATTTAATTTTGAAAAAAGGTGCTTTGATGAGGAATATATAAATGTCTCTTGAAACAATACATTTCAACTGCTTTTTATTTGAAAATTTAGAAAAATGAAAGGGATTTTACTACCTTGATTTGTGATGTTCTTGTAGAAGTCTGCTTACCTATTTCATTTTTGTTTCTACAGACAACAAGTGAGAATCATGCCTTGTATTCTGTTCCACTCGTACAATTGTTTGCCTGTGTCAGCTGTGATTTGGCCTGCGAACTCAGTGCTTTCTTTGATTCCACAACTCGGGATACCATTGGTGCTCTCCCTGTAAATCTAATCAGTGAATGGAAGGAATTTTTCTCCCAGGGCATCCACAGTTTGCTTTTACCTCTTTTGGTGACTGTTACAGCAGGCAAGTGAAAAAGAGAATAATAGTGAGATTCATTAAAAATGGCTTGTTGAAAAATTCCAAACAAAATCTTTGGATGTGTAAGTCAAAAGGTACAGAATAGTAAAAGAAAAGAGCCAGAGAGAAAGCTAGGTATCTCAGGAGCATCATATATACTCAGTTCATGACAAGAATTGAAAAATGGCAAGGTATCAAAAGACCATCATTGCAAAGTGAAGTAATAGGGTTTCAGACAACGTGAATAGGTCATTTGTAACTTGAACCTTTTCTTTTTAAGGATGAGATAATGGAAGTCATTGAACAGTTGAGATTATCTGAAATACATACTCAATTCATGTTTCTAGTTAGGACTAGTGTAATGTTTGTCAAGTTTTCATTTAATTTTTTAAAAAATAACATTTGATTATCTGTTAATCAGTCAAGCTGTATTTACTCATTTTGTTTTGGGATGTGCACTTTTTTCTCCTTTTTGTCATCAGGAGAAAGCAAAGATACATCTGAAACATCCTTTCAGAATGAAATGCTGAAGCCCATGTGTGAAACATTAACGTATATCCCAAAGGATCAGCTCTTGAGTTACAAACTCCCTGCAAGATTGGTTGCTGGCCAAAAAACAAACTTGCCGGAACATCTCCAGACTTTGTTGAATACCTTGGTCCCGTTACTCCTCTTCAGAGCTCGGCCTGTGCAAATTGCTGTTTATCATATGCTATACAAGTAAGAATTCTGAATCGGGTTATGATGGTCTTAAAAAAAATAGAATATATATTTAGTTTTAGCTCTTAGTCATTAAAAGAGGTCAAAGTTGAAAAAGCAAAAAAACAAAGTAAACTTGACCATATATTTTAATGACAGGGATGCCAAGTTTTTGATCTTTTGGTTCTCCATATACAATTTACATTTAGATAGTCTTGGCCATAGGTAGTTATTTCAGAAAAAAAATAAAAATATACCCCTTACAAAATAAGTATTGGTCTTTCTGCTCTGAAGCATGATTTTTAACACTGGACAATTTAATATAAAATAATGTTCTGATTTCCAGGTTGATGCCTGAATTACCACAATATGATCAGGATAATCTAAAGTCATACGGAGATGAAGAAGAAGAACCAGCCCTGTAAGTTTCTTTTTTTCTCTCAATAATTTGTTTATTCACTTTTCATAACCCATTTCACTTATAATGACTTCAGAAGACTGAGGCAGCACAAAAGCTTTAAATACAGAGTGTATATTCATTCAAAAGATCTTTTAAAGTTATCTGTAAGATATCAATGAAATCTAGAGTTCACCCAGAAAGGATTGTTTCTTGCTCATTTTAATTGTTCCTAAATCATATTTTCAGTTTGCTACTATTTAGTAAAACTTTCTTTGGCCACATGGTAGTTTTTGTGGAAAGAGTAAATCTACTCTATTCAAATATCTGTTGAGCACCCATTTTGTGAAAAGTATTAATGAAATGCTGAGGGAAGAATACAGTGTTAGTAAACGTTCTTTTTCTTAAGCAGCTTGCTATCTGACAGACAATATTATCCTATAATAGAAGACAAGTGCTAGGAAAAAGGATAGATGACATATTATGGGGGCACCACTGCTGTATGCCAGGAAGGGAAGACTTTCTCTTGTGGAAGAGACATTTATGCAGACCTTCCAGGTTAGGTAGCATTTTGGCAGGCGGGAAAGACAATGTACCATGTACAGAGGCTTGGAGGCACAACCTTTCCGAAAGTGCTTGGGGAACAGGAAGCAGTCACCACTTGACATATTTCTTTTTATTGTATGTGTCTTCTTTCACTACAACATAAGCTCTGTGCAGGCAGGGATTTTTTTTGTTTCTGGTTCCCGACTATGTCCATAGCACCCAGAATCAATCCCCGGCCTAAAACAGACTCATGAATAGTTGAATGGAACAATAAATGAACGAATATGTGTGGAGTAAGCAGAAAGGGCATAGTAGAAGATAAAGCTGGAAGGTTACTTAAGTTAATGGAGGCCTTACAAATGACATGGTTTAGGATTTGGGCCATTATTTGGTAGAAGATGGGATATTACTAGCTGATTGTGACAATAGTGTGAAGCATAAGTTGTACAGAGAAGCAAGCAGAAGTAGAGACCATTCCAGAAATCATAAACTTGGAGGCAGTGGAGGAAAGTGGAGAGATATCTGAGCTGGTATTTATAAGATCTAGTGACTACTGGTATGGAATAGAGAAGGGTTGGTACATGCGATGGTGGTGTTGAAGGTAAAAAAACCTAGGGGCAGAAGCTTGTAGACCTATGTTTATGGGCTGGGAGAAGGAAATCACAGTGAAAAAAGGATCACAGAAGTGAAAATAAAAAACTAAGCTAAAATATCATAGAGAACAGAATTTGACAGGATTTACTCAAGTATTTCACTTTTTGAGAATCTCTTACGTTCACCTGTAAGTGTTAGTAAGTGCAGTAAAGAAATTTCACTAACATTGTCATGACTTAATGTGAATGTTAAATCTACTTTCCTGAAAAGACTTACAGTCTTGTGATCTCTGTACCCATTACAGGATGATAAAGGGCCTGGTAGCCCTCATCATTCCCCTGATTATCTGAGGGACTTGAATCATTTTAAGCTTCTCTGGATGTGTGATTTTTTTCCATCTATAAAACAGAAAGTTGAAATACATGTTTTATAAAAGGGTCTTTAAGTGCTAACTTCTAGAGTCTACATAAAATTTATATTTAAAAATATATTATTTGTAATATGTTATATTTATATGTATTATATATTTACATATTTATAAATGTAAAAATATATAATACATATTTTCACATATATCAGATCGTATATATTTATATATTTTTATGTCTTTCAGATTCTATCATTGCCATTATGTGAAATTAGGAGTCCAAGTTGAATACATAAAGAGGGACTTTTAAAATGGTTTTTGGAAAATAGAGAAAGATACTTCTAAAATGCTTGAGGTTTATACATGCTGTCAATTTGTTAAGGAGATGAGTTATGAAGAAAATTGTGGTGTTTCATCATTGATTCTTAGGTCACCGCCAGCCGCGCTGATGTCTCTTCTTAGCACTCAAGAGGACTTACTAGAAAATGTGTTGGGGTGTGTTCCTGTTGGGCAGATAGTTACTATTAAGCCACTGAGTGAAGACTTCTGTTATGTTCTGGGATACCTCCTCACTTGGAAATTAATACTTACTTTCTTCAAAGCTTCTTCATCTCAGGTAAATAAGTATGTGACAACTTTTGACAGTTCTGTCCTGTATGTGTTTTTCTGTTAGTATCCTAAACCCTTTCTTCCCCTCCTTTTGACAAAAAAGGGGGAGTGACTCACGTTTTAATATGTTATCAGGTTAATGTCAACCATTCTGCTAAATTGATTTCTGTCCTTCCTCACTTTCCCACAGTTTTTACACACACACACACACACACACACACAGAGTTTTTGCAAATGTAATTAGTCTCTGGAATGTTCCTGAATCAATTTCTTTCTAACTGAATATAGCCACCAAGTCCTTTTATTGCAGTACATAAGATGTGTATGATTTAATTTTGTAGTACCACAGTAATAATTTCAAAAGAATTGTTACTTTGCTGTTTTTTTTCGTTGGTCAATTTCTGATGACTCTCGTGTAGATTTCAATTATTTTTGGAAATTTACCTTATTTGAAAATTAGTGTTTAGAAAAAGATCTATGAAACATTACCTATGTAATTCAAACTATTACTCTCTCTAAATGGTGAAAATACCTTGTAGTAATAATTTTGCCCAAATTATTCTGCAGCCACTAGATGTCTCTGTTGTCTCATGTTTAGGAAGACCTCATTGTCCAGGAGGGAAGCTGGAAAAATCTACTCCAGTGTTGTTTTTAAATTTTTTTATTCTTTCAGGCAGATCCCCTCCTTAAAAATTTCTGTCAGACTTTGTATCAGTTTAATAAAGTATAGCTTCTTTGACAGGTCAACACAAAAAGATTCCGTTCATCACTTCATATTTAAAGTGTGACTTAGTATCATGGCCTTCATTTCCAGTGGGATTTTTCAGAACGCTGACATTGCAGTTACGTTGTTGCACATTTCCCATGTCTTGGTCAAATATATCAACATGCATCTTTGCATTGGTATATACCAGGGGAAAATCAAGTCATAGAGGCAGCATTAATCTAGATGTTTAAATCATTTTATTTCTCTTCAGGCCTGCAACCTGTGTGACTTGAGCTGGTTTCATTTGCTGATGATATACTTCAAGAGTTCATTGTTGGGCTTTTGCATTCATTCTGACACTATTGTTGATCTCTAAAAAAATTGTAGCAAATTAAGGCCTCTATATGTAAGAATTCTGTTCTTGTCCTCTTATGTTTAGAAATTTGGAAAATGGCTATGTGTCATCTTTTTCATTAAGCCAGAGTGTGGGACGGAGTGGAAAAACTATGCAGTAGCATGCGTAGAGCCAGGAACTTGAACTGAATTAAGGACAGATAAACCAGAATAATCCACTAAATAATGATTAGATGAATCCTGAAACAGAATTTTTGAAAAAAACCTTCATCAGTCCAAAATCTGGGTTGTTTTTAACATTCTTCTCAAAAACAACAACAACGAAACTAGTGAATCAGATTGGACTAAAACCAAACCGTATGTGTATGTATGTGTGTATTAAACTGTTGGCCACTGTCTAATTTTAGAACATTTCCATCACTTCGGAAAGAAACCCTTCTCGATTTGTAATCACTTCCCATTTCCTCTCAATCCCTGACAATCACTAATCTATGTTCTGTCTCTGTAGATTTGCCTATTGTAGACATTACATATGTGGTCTTTTGTGTCTGGCTTATTTCACTTAGTATAATGTTTTCAAGTTTCATCCATGCCATACCATGTATCAGTGCTGTATTCCTTTCTATGGCTGAATAATATTCCATTTTATGAATATACCACATTGTGTTTATCCATTCATCTGTTGATGGATATTTAGGTTATTTCCTCTTTTTAGATATTGTAAATAAAGCTGCTTGTATAAAGTTTTATGTGGACGTACGTTTTCATTTCTCTTCTATTGTATACCTAAGAGTGGGATTACTGGGTAATATGTATGTGTTTTTAAAAGTCTATTTATATGTATGATTACTTTTTTAAATTCTACTTTTCTTCCTGCTTTAAAAAAAAAATCAAATTTTACAGAGAAGTTAGAAGACTAATTCAATGAAAAGTCATATATCCTTTTCCTAGAATCACAAATTTTTAACATGTTGCTACATTTTTACATGCTTTCTCTATATTTACTTTTTTTCCTGCTGATCTATTTGAAAGTAAGTTGCAGACATCATGATGCTTTTCCAAAAATTTTTCAAAATATATCTCCTAAGAACAAAGACATGTTTATACATTAGTGTAATTATTAGACTCAAATTTAATGTTGATGCAATTTGTATTCATATTTCCCCAGTTGTCCCAGTAATGTCCTTTATAGTTTGATTTCCTTTCTGTTGAGGATTTAATCAAGGATCATGTTTACATTTGCCTGTTATATGTTGGTACCTATAATTTCCCTACCCTTCTTTTCTTTCTTGTCACTCACCAGGTCATTTATTACTTTGTAGACAGTCTTACAATTTGGATGTGTCTTATTGCTTCCTCATGATTAGATTCTGGTTAATTTTCAGCGAGAGTACTTACTGCACCGTGGTGATGTGTCCTCACTGTATTACCACACGAGGCACACAATGTCCCTGTGTCCTTTTATTGGTGATGTTAAGTCTGGTTACTCAGTAAAGGTAGTGTTCTCCAGATGTCTCCATTGTAAAGGTACTTTGATCAACATATTTTAAGAATCAATTCCAAATCCTATGGCTTGATCCTTGTACTGAGTATTCATAGTATTTGCAAAACGGTGTCTTTGGACTGTGAGGAGATGTATGGTATAGTGGAATAAATCATTTTAAAACAGGTACAACTACCAAAGAGCTGCAAAGTAAGTGTGAATAAATGGAAACTACTCCGTCATTGAGGGTCAAGGAGTTCTAAAGTGCAGGTCCCACACAGATACCTGTAGTGCACCCAGTGGCGCTAAAGTTTCCTATTTTTTTCAAAAAAGAAACCAGAAATCCAAATTTTTATGTGAAATATCCTGATTTAGAAAACAACTGTGAAAAGACCCCAAGACATTTTGGAGTACTGGTTTGTGCTCTCTGTCCTAACGGGATGCTGGAGTGTTTTATATAGGTGGTGTCAGCCATGAAAATCGAATTCATTTTAAGCAGGATTTTGAAAGATTAAGGACTATGCATGCTCTGGAAGGAACGTGTGGAAGACTTGGGAGGAGAGTGTGTACATCGTCCATGGGGAATGGTGAATAGATTTCCATGGTTCAGAGACTCCAAGTGGAGGTGAACTTAAACAGAGAGACAGTTTCCAAAAGATGTTAGAAGCACATGTCAAATAATGAGGGGGTAGTGAAAACATCTGTAGTTTATGAAGAAAGGGAGCAGTGCCATCATATGGCACATTTGGAAAGTAAAAATGTGGCATCTATTTTGTAGGACTCTCATGTAATTCTAAATGTTCAAATTTATGCAATTTTTTGTGTGTTCTTGTGCAGTCTTTTGATTCTCTAGGTTTAATTGGGTCTACTAACAATTTTTTTTGCTTTCCACCAGCTTCGGGCTCTGTATTCGATGTACCTTCGGAAAACAAAGAGTTTGAATAAATTGCTATATCACCTGTTCAGGCTTATGCCAGAAAATCCAACCTATGCAGAGACAACTATTGAGCTCTCAAATAAGGAACCTAAAACCTTCTTTACGGAAGAGCTGCAGTTGAGTATTAGAGGTCAGTGAGATGTGCGTTTATGTTCCCTCTTGGAGACGAGGTTCAGACTAGGTTGTGTTATGCTTTACCCCGAGGGTGTGGAGAACAGCCCTAAAGGGGGGCCCCAGCTTTGAGAATGCTGAAGGGCAGGATTTTCCGCATTTCTCTAACTAGGATATAGAATGAGATCTTGTGGATAAGGATGTTAAGAATTTAATATGTTTTTGAAGCCTAGTTTGCTGAGACTGTTTCTTTTACTTTGTAAACAAATATTTGTTATGTGATAATGTTTTATAGGGCTATGAATTAAGTAGCTTTCAGTTGGGGAAACAAAAATAGTAAAATTTCTTTCCTTCACTGCGGGAGCTCAGATTTTAGCTGAGGGGATAGACATCTGGCTGTACTACAGTATTGAAAGTGATTTCCTAAGAATAACTCTTTAAGTGCCTAGAGCTGTGAGGATGGGACTGTCTTGTGAGTACTGAGGGGGTTCTGACTTCTGCATAATACGTCAGTGAACACTGGGGAAAGGAAAGGAAGCCAAGCCCTTTTTAATTATTTATGTGAAAGAGAATCTTTCATTTTCCCTCAGTTTAAAAATATGTGTGTTCCATTTTATTTGTCATCTTTAATGTGAAGTATAGGTAGAATGCTATTTCTAGGCAGATTTTTCAGTGTCAACTGAGATCTTTTTACTTCTTTTTGCCATTTTAATGGTTCCTTTTGAATATGTGGGAGAAAGCCAATACTCTAGAATTCTGGTTTCTTTGGTATGCTTGTTTTGTGAGCTCTAGCACTAATGTTGAGGAATTAAAATTCATTTTCTAAGGAAAATACTAATATTAGTCTGTTATTCTATGTACGAAATACATGTTACTAACTAAGAATTTGCTTTTCCCTCAGAAACAACGACTCTTCCATACCATGTCCCCCACTTGGCTTGTTCCGTCTATCATATGACATTAAAAGACTTGCCTGCCATGGTTAGGCTGTGGTGGAACAGTAGTGAGAAACGTGTTTTCAATATTGTAGATAGATTTACAAGCAAGTATGTCAGCAATGTTCTTTCTTTTCAAGAAATATCTTCTGTGCAAACAAGTACACAACTATTTAATGGCATGACGGTTAGTATAACCTTGAATTTTTTCTAGAAAAGTGGTTTAAATATTGGTTATGTCTGACATTTGCATGTGTCATCCCACTTGTGGCCCTTGGTTCAGAATTTACAGAAATTACCTACTGTATTTTATGATTCTTGTGTATCAAATCTCAATATTCATGCATAGATTGAAACAGTGGTATAATTTTATTTACCCTCACCAAATAGTTTGTCAACATTCATTAATTCATTTAAAGTATACATTGGAATACCGGCTGATGCCAGGCTCTGTGTGCCAATCACCGTGGAAATGAATAGGGCAGATTCCTGTACTATATAACATACAATCTAATAAAGGGAAGAGAACGATACTGGCAATATTTGTTTTTTTGTTTTTTGTTTTTTAATGGCACTTTTTAATTTTATTTTTGGGGGGAATATTGGGGAACAGTGTGTTTCTCAAGGGCCCATCAGCTGTCCTTCATTCTAGTTGTGGAGGGCACAGCTCAGCTCCAAGTCCAGTCTCTGTTTTCAGTTTTTAGTTGCAGGGGGCGCAGCCCACCATCCCATGCGGGAATTGAACCGGCATCCTTGTTGTTGAGAGCTCACCCTCTAATGAGCTGAACCATCCGGCTGCCCCTCCAGAAGCTCAGCGGCAGCTCGTTGTCTTCAATCTAATTGTGGAGGGTGCAGCTCAATGGCCCATGTAGGAATTGAACTGACAACCCTGTTAAGAGCTCGCACTCTAACCAACTGAGCCATCCGCCCGCCCCGGCAATGTTTTTTGCATTCGAAACTGGCATCTGAAGAGGCAGAGTGCTCTGTCATCAGAGTGGGAAGGGTTCATCTGGCCGAGGGGATTAGGTGAGACTTCAGGGAGGAAGATTACTTTGAGGTGGGCAGGATTTTGTTGTGGGGAAAGGTATTTGCTACAGAGAAAACAATATGGTAAAAGCAAAAGGCATGGAATAAGAATTTCTGTGATTGCCCAAGAAATGATGACTAACCCAGTATTCGTAAAGAATAGGATTCCTGAAGGTGAATAGTCAGAGAACAAGCAGCTTCTATGATGAATTAAGACCATACTCGAAAAGGTCTCAAATAACAGTCTGAAATATTCGGTCCTATTTATCCACTGAAAATTCTCCTTTGAGGTAGTGGCACGATAGGAATTATAATCTGTGAAATTCTCTGGCTGCAATAAGTAGCATGGAGTTTGGGTTCAGAGGAATAGTTAGGCGAGACTTTGGAATAGAATTATGGGCACTGGGGAGGGCCCGAATGGGGCCGCATTAAGGGAGATGTAAAAGGGGGTGTGTGTGAGAAATTTTGTGGAGATTTATCCAAACTTGCAGCTGGTGAATATCTGGGATAAGGCAGAAGGAGAAATTGAAGATATGCTCTGGTTTTTAGCCTGGAAATTGGAAAGTCAAAAGAATAAATTTGTAAAGGATGGTAATTTGTGTTTTATATTGAGTTTGCAACGCAAGTATGAAAACCACAACCAGGTTTAAATATTCTGGCTGTTGATGGTTGGCTCTAAAGCTCAGGAGAATTCTGTGGTAGAGAAAGACTTGGGAGACATCCAAATAGAAGTGATTTTGATACTCTGGACATGGATAACAAGGAATAATTAATAACCCATTCTGTCATTTGTCTATTAAAAACTATAACTTACGTAGTAAGCCTCATATAATAAAACATACTTTTGTATGAGAGTGTGTTTCTTTTAAGACAAACTTTTATGTCATAAAATCACTATAATATATAACCGGCCCTCTCTATCTGTGGGTTCTACATCCATGGATACAACCAACCTCAGATTGAGCATCACAGTTGGATGCAGGGATATAGAACCCACAGGTAGGCAGACTTGAGCATCCACACATTTTGATACCCGAGGGGGTCCTGGAACCAGTCCCTCGTGGATACGGAGAGATAACTGTATGTCAGATATTTATTAAATATATCAAATAAATGAATGTGTTTACTTGCATTTTCTTTGAATGAAAACTTTGGCTGCTGTAGTCACCCTATTGAGATGTTCTTTCAAGGAAAGAAAGGAAAACTTCAGCAAAAAAAAAATTACGTTTTCATGTGTTGCAGGTCAAAGCTCGAGCTACTACTCGAGAAGTAATGGCTACCTATAGTATTGAGGACATCGTTATTGAACTTATAATACAACTGCCTTCAAACTACCCATTGGGTTCCATAACAGTGGAAAGTGGGAAAAGAGTCGGGGTGGCTGTTCAGCAGTGGAGGAACTGGATGCTGCAGCTAAGCACTTACCTCACCCACCAGGTAAGGGTCTGCATACACAGGCGTCCACACCGGGGGTCCTGCTGACCCGCTGTTTGAAGGGCAGTAACGCGTAAAAGTCATCTCTTCTGCTTAAGGTCGAAATAGAGGTTATATTTGCTTGGATGAACACAGATGTATGCCTAAATGTCTTGAACCTGCCAAGCTGTTTTAATTTTTAAGGCTCTACAAATTTTTTTTCCTGATGTTTGAGAGGAATTGACTTCATTGACATAGACGGTACAGAACAATACACGGAACTAAGGAAATTGTTTGAGAGGGAATCTTTTTGTAAGATACTGGACAGGTGACTGTCTTCTGAGCTACTTTTACATTTCAACTCTCCTTCTGTGGTTACAGAAATCCCAGTACTTTCAAAGACTGACTTTATAAACAGCTTGTAAGTCTTTAGTTTTGTTTGCACATTGTGAACATTGCACAGCGAGGGAAAATTATTTTAAAACAAATGTATTCACCAGTTTGTAGAGCTGGAACAAATTTAACAGTTGAGAAGCTGCAATGACTAATTTAATCATTTTAGTTGAAAATTGGGAGAACTAACCTAAATGATTTAATTATTGAAGAGTTTCATCAAGCAACAGGCTGAGACTATAAACCTTGAAGCATTGATGCAGAAGTCTTTCTTTCAAGTCTGTTTTTACTGGAGAAAAACCATATCTGGTTCCTAAAACTTGAGTGGTCATTTAAAAAACCAACATTCAGAAAACTTAGATGTGAATACAGCAAAGCAGAGTGTCTTCTCTCCAAAGTATAACTCAACTTTAAAATTTGTGAAATTGAGTAAAAATAGCTAATTGGTAGTCTTCAATATATATGTTTTTTTTCCTTGTTAACAGAATGGCAGCATTATGGAAGGCTTAGCCTTGTGGAAAAATAATGTAGACAAACGTTTTGAGGGTGTTGAAGATTGCATGATCTGTTTCTCGGTCATTCATGGTTTCAACTATTCTCTTCCCAAAAAAGCCTGTAGAACATGCAAGAAAAAGTTCCATTCAGCCTGCTTGGTAAGTCTAAAGAGAAATTAACTTTCTTATGTTTTATATATATTATCTGAATGATATCTAACTTTGGAAAAGAAAACAATGTTAAACTCTTAATTGTAGTTAATGGGAAACAGATTAAAAATGATTTTTCACAATCTGTAAATGATAATTAGTAATTTACTGAAAATGGTAGCATCAAAGCACTTTAACAATTGGACGTTGCTAATATATTTCTCAGCCCTCAAAAAATAGATGGTCTTATAAGATTTAGACCACAAAGGAGACTGAGAAATTTGGAACTGGGGGCCATCTGGCCTCAGAACTCTTGGCTCTTTTTAAACATCATACTGAAAAGAAAGTCACCCTCTGTGTAGTTGCTTTGCAGGAGATCTTCCTTATATATCTTAGTGGTTGTGTGCCTGAGCCAAGGTGGAAAGGATCAGATTGTAGCCTTTGGAAGTAATACCGAGTTGTGTTGATTTTGGAGATGAATGGAGGGAGCAAAATTTCAGTATTCTCCCTTTTTCACTTTATCATTTTAAGGTTACTTTAGATGTATATGTAAAATGACAGCTTTAAAAAGTTCTTTTAACGTTTAAAACCTTTTCTTTTTCAGTACAAATGGTTTACATCCAGCAACAAATCCACTTGTCCACTCTGTCGTGAGACCTTTTTCTGAGATTTTTTTTGTCCCATTGGAAATAATCCCTGAAGTAAGTCACGCAAAGGCAGTGGATTTGAATCCATCTTTAAGTGTTGATGTGAGGAGGCCAGTGAGCTTTGCGTTTAAATAGGACCTTCTCTGGAAAATTATTTTGGTTAATGTAATGATCCTAAAGTCAGGTTTACGTATCTTTAGATTGCTTTGTAAATGTTTGGAAGCCTTTTCTTTTACATAAAACGATTAACATATTTGAGAGAAAATATTTATATTAATAGTTCAATCTCTTTGTATAGTTAAAAATAAATATGGAATAACCCTAAATTACAGATTTGGAATTTGTGAAAGTGTTGTACAAACTGTATTATATTGATAAACCCATTCAGTTTATTGATCAATGTTCTGAACAGTCCAAGTGAGGCAAATGAATTGAGAGGGTTGATTTATATCTCCAGGTATTTTAAGACTTATTAATTATGACAATGAAATTAGTATTCTCATATTTATATATTATTTTAATGATAAAAATGACACTAAAGCTATTAAGATAACTTACTTTAAGCTATTTGAAGTATGCTGTGAAATCCTATATAAGAGAGTGTAAACAACTTTAAGGTGCCTCCATTTATCAAGGATTATGAAATTCAGAGAATTAAATTAATGACACTGACCTTTTGTTGTGGAAGGAGAATTTCCACGTGTTAGTGAAACTGAATTGCAGACTTGTCAGTGAATTTATTTGTCAGTTTGAGTGAGTCTCCAGAGGATGAGAATTTGAGAGAAACAGAAATTAGATTATGTCATTCATGAAGCAGAGTGGTACTTAGCCCTCTATGGAAAGGGAAGAAATAAAATGGGTATTTCTGAAACTTAAGATTGGTGGGGGAAAAAATGTAAATGCTGTAGATGGCTTTCAATTTTGTAAGCGAAATTTGCTATTCTTACTGTCCAAAGTTACAGTGAATTAAAGATTTGGGGGAGCTAATTTTTCTAGCCAAGTAAAGAATTTTAGTAGTAAGTAAAAGGTAGACTAACAGGCTGAAGTGGAGTAGGTGAAACCTGCCTTTTGCCACAGCATTATTACCCTTAAAAATTGTGCCCAAAGCATAAGTGTGAAAATTCGGAACTTGGAGTAATTTTATTGTCGTCTTATATTACATGCAAAATAATAGCATATCTAACAGCAAGGTTACTTGAAAGATTAGCTAATCATCTCTGTTGCAAATGTTTAATTGGCAAAAAGCAACTCATATTGAATAAAATGACTGCTTACCATCAAATGGGTAAAATGGTTATTATTGAAATAGTATGAATGTGGCCAGAATATTATAGTCGAGAGTGAAGTATTACATGTGAGTTACAAATCTCCTGAGTTATATTTGTAGATGCAGTGTCATACCCAGTTCTGTCTGTCTCCTGAATTTATTTCTGTAGTATTACCTTACAGCCTTGAAACTCAGAGTCAGTAAGTGAAGTGCAGATAGCAAAATTCTACTACCTCTTCTTAACCCCTTTCTTAAAATAGTCTCTCTTTCTATGTCTCTCTCTGACATGATAATCCCAAAGGATTGTGTTACTCCTCTGTGAAAGTTACCTACTTTTTCTTTAAAAACTGTTTTGTAATAAGAGTTTGTTTATAACTTTTCCAGTATTGGTACTACTTGGCTTCTGACCCAAACCCCAAGTAGAAAAGAAAAGGGAATAATGGAGCATTGTTTTTCCACAGTAGTATTTAGGCATCAGGTTCTTGGTGAAACACTATAATTAAGTAGGATACCAGCTCTTCATACTTAGGACTCTTAACACATTTCTTTGAGACTTGTAAATATAAATGTACTGTTTACATGCTGAAGAAAAAGCTTTCCAAAATAAGACTAAAATTCAGAATACCACGTTAATTGAAGTTTTATTGATACAGCTTTGACAATTCTAGAGAGCATTCTTTAAAATTTTAGCATAAGGACATTTTGAAAGTGCATGAGATTCAAAGCCTATTAGCAAAATTATTAACTTAAAACCCTAATGTACATTGCAAATTTTAGAATTTATTTTTAGCTCTAATTTATCACATGCTCTAATGTATGTACATAAGTTTCTGTGGCTTACATAATTAATGTTATTACTAGGTAAGTTTTTGTGTTGTGAATATTGTTATTATTTGATTGTTGTACCATATGTGCCCATTAAATTTGTTTTAATTACAAAATATTTCAAATATACAGAATAATATAAATGCCCTTGTACTCTTCACAATCTATTTTGCCATATTTGCTTCTGATTTAAAAAATAAAATAAAATGTTACTCTTTTGTATTCCTCCCTGATCCCATTTCCTCTTTCCCTTCCTAGAGCTAATCTATTCCGAAGTTGGTGTGACTTCTTTCTATTTAAGATTTTATACTTTACCCTATGTTTGTATCCATGAATAATATATAGCAGTTTTTTTTTTACTTTATATTTCTGATATCCTATTGTACGTAATCTTTTGTAACTTGCTTTTTCACTCAACATAATTGCTGTGTAATATCACTTTATTATCAGTTTACTTACCAATTCCCCCACTAATGGTCATTTCAATTGTTATTTTTTGCCATTTTGAACAGTGCTCAAATGGGCGTTCTTGATAATGCTTTCTCATGCAAATGTGCAGATATTCTGGACATATGCCCTAAGATGGAATTTCAGGTAGTAGATAGCTATACTCCGTGATTTTAGATGGTGTCAAATTGCTCTCCAAAGTGGTGTGCAAGTTTGCACTCCCTGTGGCAGCAGAGTAAGAGAATCTGGGTTTCCTGTCTCATCGCCAACACTTAGTCATATCAGACTTTTTAAGTTTTACAGTCAGAGCTGTGAGATAGTAGGTCTTTGTTTTAATTTATATTTACCTGGCTACCAAGAATCTTCACTTCATTTCATATATTTATTGGTCATTATTTTGTGAATTTATTTCCTATATGCCTATTTTTCTCTTGGATTACTTAAATTCTTACTGATCATAATGCTTTATCTGTTACAGGGCTTCTGGTATGTGGCTTGACTTTAATGTGGTCTGTGGCTGTCTTTAATTATACAGAATTTTCCAGATAATTAAATTCAGTCAAATTCATCATTTTCCTTCAATTTTTTTTCCTTCTATTTTTTTTCCTTCCCTAAGGTTTAAAAAATTGTATAATTAATTTTGTCTGAAGTTATAAATTTCAAAATATGCCTGATTCATCTGAAATTAAATGTTGTGACTGTTGTAAGGTGAAAATCTTAACCCACATTGATAGCCAGTTCTTAGAGCATCGTTGATTAAATAGTAAGCCCATTCCCCGTTGACTTTGTAGTGCCTCCCGTGTGTGTGGATTGGTTTTGGGGCTTTCATTCTATTCCATTGATCTATTTATCTGTGTTAATTCTACACAGTTTTTTTGTTTTTCTTGAAAAAATAGCTTTATACTTAATCTTGAAGAGTAGATGACTAGTCCTCCTGTCTTGTTCTTCTCAAGACTTTCCTTGCATAGCACATCCTCTGCTACCTAGCAACTCCCTTTCCCCTGCTTGTTCACTGGCACGGCCAATTTATCCTTACTGGAATGAGTTGTCTTATGGAAGAATTTGGCCAGTGTCCATCTTAGGTTCTATCTCGTGTGACCAGGGCCTCTTCTGGCTTTGCCAGATCTTATCCTTAGGTTGTTACAACCCAGTTATCCTCAGTTTATTAAACTGATGATTGTGGAAATCAAATTGCTATACTATTTAGATTCTGTTGGGTACATTAAAAGAACAGTTTCTGTTGTTTTCTTTTTTTTTTTTAAATATAAGTATTTATAGTATGCCAGTGGAAATTATCTTTTTTACATTTACTTAAATTTATCATGATAAATGTCAGTTATCAGTTTAAAAATGTGTGAAGTGTTACATATGAGTACTTTCCCAAAATTTGTTTAGGAGGTATGCAAACAATAAAGTTTGAAGACACTGTTCTGGCAGATGGTAAGTGAAAAGGTGGCTGGCAGGTTTCCAGACCAGAGTTAAACAGACCCACACGGACAGATCTTTACCGATAGTTTTATAGAGATTTAAAAGTATTTCTTAACTTTAGATTTGGTGCTAGAGGGTCTGTCGTGAATAGTATGCCACACTCTCTCTTCTAGTGAGCCAGCCAAGTCATGGTGCTACAGATGTTGAAGAAACCGCTTTACTGCTTAGGTCAGATCTTCCAAAGGCTGTGATTCGGATTCTAGCCATTTCCGAAAAAGAGAATTAAACAAAACTCTATGTAGTCAAAGCCTGATTCTTCCCTCATAATAGAACTGACAGCTTTTACAAAGTGGAAAGGTTACATTTTCTATTAACAAATGAATATGTACTTTGACATCTTACTAGAAACGGTTTTGTAGTTAATTGTCACAAGATTACAATTAAAGTAGTTACATTTTTTTGGAAAGCACTTTCTTAATTTAATACCCTCCGCTGTGAACTTGGTTATAGCCTGCTGGACAATAGTTCTGAGGACAGTGCCCATGGAATTTCACATTTTGTTTTCTCAGTTTACCATGCTGACCAGACTTCTCAATAAGCAGTCTTGCTTGTTTTTGATTGACTTTAAAATGGAATATTTTAAGTGCTAAATGTGATATATTTTTATAGATTTGGGGTATATACTCTGTATTAAGAAGTTGCTTTCTATTATTTGCTTATATTTTAAAGTCAAATGCTTCTCTCCGTCTATTTAAATGACAGGTATTTTCCCCTCTCTTTATCCTCATGGTGGATTACATAGATTTTCTAATGTTTAATCATTCTTGAATTCTTGTGATAAACCCTACTCAGTCATGATCAATACTATTATTACTAATAATGTATTTAGGGATTTCAAAAATATTTTTTCAAGTTTTGCATCTTTGTTCACAAATGAAATCAACCTATGATAATATTGTATGGTATATTCATAAATGAGATTAACCTATAATTTTTTTGTATTGTTTCTGTTTGGTTTTAGTATCAATGATATGCTAGTATTATAAAGTGAGTTAGGGTTCTTGAATGTTTGGTAAAACTCAACTGTAAAATCACCTGGACCTGGTGCTTTTATTTTGTGGGGTGAGGATGGAATGAGCAGATACCCAGCTAATTCAGTTTCTTTCTTTTCTTTTTTAACATTATTTTTTACTTTTTATTTTTATTTTTTAAGATTTTTTTTTTTCTTTATTGGGTAAGGGGAGCAGGACTTATTGGGGAACAGTATGCACCTCCAGGACTTTTTTCCAAGTCAAGTTGCTGTCCTTTCAATCTTAGCCATGGAGGGTGCTGCCCAGCCTCAAGTTGTTGTCCCTTTAGTCCTAGTTGTGGAGGGTGCAGCCCAGCTCCAGGTCCAGCCACCATCCCTTGCAGAAGTCGAACTGGCCACCTTGTGGTTGAGAGGATGCGCTACAACCAACTGAGCCATCCGGGAGCTCAGTGGTAGCTCAGCTCAAGGTGCTGTGTTCAATCTTAGTTGCAGGGGGCGCTGCCCACCATCCCTTGTGAGAATTGAATCGAACCGGCAACCTTGTGGTTGAGAGCCCACTGGCCCATGTGGGAATCGAACCGGCAGCCTTCGGAGTTAGGAGCACGGAGCTCCAACCGCCTGAGCCACCGGGCCAGCCCTTCAGTTTCTTTAATGGTCATAGACTCTTTAAGTTCTACTTTTTTCATGAGTTGGCAAGTTTTATTTTCTTAGGCAATTATCCATTTCATTTTTTTCCCAAATTTATTGGTATAAAGTTATTTATGGTATTTTCTTACAATTTTTAATATTTATACTCCATTTGAATATGATCTTTTCGTCTCTAATATTGTTTGTGCGATATTTCTCTTTTTTTATCAACCTTGCTAGAGGTTTATCTAATTAATCTTTTCAGATAACAGGTTTTTATTTCATTAACTACTCAGATTCTTCAGCTTTATGTTTCATTAATTTCTTGTATTATTTCTTTATACTTTCTAATAGTTTATTCTTATTCTTATTACAACTTCTTGAGTTGAATGTTTACTAATTAATTTTCCTTTTTTTGTTTTCTAGGCATCTAATAGATGCCTTTGAGGAATGTATTTCTCTATATTTCTTGAACCATTTTCCACAAGTGTTGATATGTGGTGCTTTTTCATTTCCTAATTTTTAATGATTGTCAGTTTGACCCAGTTATCTAAAAGTGAGGGTTTTTTTTTATCATTTGTTTCACAAAATAGACGAAGCATTTTGGCTATCATTTTTATTTTCACTTTCGGAAATACTTTTCTACCTGTACGGCACTGTGGGTATGATTTCTGCTTCACTGTGGTTGCTTTTCCCCTTGCATGCCCTAATCCTCAGACGTGAAACCCTTAGTCCAGCTCATAGTCAGGTGGAGAAGGAGGCTCTACCTTTGAAAGGAGGAGCGTCAGAGAGTTTGGACACACTTCAAATCCCCACAATGGAGATAATGTGCATATAGGTTTTAGTGGAGCGCAGTGTTGTGCTAAAAACAATGTTCTTTCTAATAGAAGAAGAGTATGAAGTGCACATGGATTTGAAACTGTAACTGTGATACTCTACCAAATAGTCCTGTAGTTCACTTACACACACCCACTTTATACTAACTGATATACTTAAGCTGATATTAAAACAAAATTACACTTCAGCAAAGCAATGCATTCTTCTCCTCTTGCTGCCTATCATAAATGGAGTTCAGCTACACTGAGCCTTTGGAGCCTATTGTGTAATTTAACAGTGTCCTGCAACAGCATCAAACCTTTTCCAACAAGTTCTCTACATTTTGGTTGTATTCTGCTTAAACTCAGTCGGAAAAATTTAATGAAAGAAAGTAACATTTACTCTACACCATAGGAACAAGGGAGGGATCAGCACATACGAGGTGGGACAATTAAGTTTGCAAACTCATCCTGAAAAAGTGTTTCATACCTCATCGCTGAATATCACTACGGGCACCTTCCAAGTACTCCCCTTGGGAAGCTATGCTCTGACGCCAGGGCCTAGTCCCCCCTTCAAAGCAATTTTGGAACTCTTTTTTCTGGAATGGCCATCAGAGCTGTCGTATTACCCTTGATGTCCTGAATGTCATCAAAATGTCTTCCTTTCGGTAGTTCCTTTATTTTCAGGTAAAGAAAGATGTCATTGGGGGCCAGATCAGGTGAGTAGGGAGGGTGTTTCAATACAGTTATTTGTTTACTGGCTAAAAAACGCCCTCACGGACAGTTCCGTGTGAGCTGGTGCATTGTCTTGATGCAAGAGCCATGAATTGTTGGCAAAAAGTTCAGGTTGTCTAACTTTTATGCAGCCTTTTCAGCACTTCAAATAATAAACTTGGTTCACTGTTTGTCCAGTTGGTACAAATTCATAGTGAATAATCCCTCTGATATCAAAAAAGGTTAGCAAGCAATATTGTTGCAACAAGTTCATGAACTTAATTGTCAGACCTCGTAGCCAGGTCAGCTAAACAAGCAGCCCCGTCTGCTTCCAGAATTCGTAATTATTTTAGATATCTGTGCTCAAAGACAGTGGTTTTACCACATGCCACTGCAAAGAGTGCATTTATGTGCACTCTGAAGCTTTGACTTTAAATCAGTGATTATTGTGAAATAATTTCATTCATTTCCTGCTCGAATATTTTACTTCACATGTAAAAAGCAAAGAAATAATTACTGATGCATTTCATTAGCAGAACGTTGCAATTAATTGATGCCAGTTTTATATCAGTGTCATCAGATACTTCAAAAGAAATCAGTGAAGTCACTGCCACAATTGATACAAAATTTTTAATATTCAAGGAACTAAATAAACCTTTTGGAAATTCAGTCTGTTGAAGACACATCTCACAATATTGTACATGGTACAAATTAAGTTTAAACTTAACACTTAGTAGAAAGCTGTTAGGATTTATGGTTTTATTAGTTATCACCCCAAAGCTTAGCAGTTTAAAACAACAAACATGTATTGTCTAACAGTTTCTGTGGGCTGGGAATTTGAGGAGGGCTTATCTGGTGGTTCTGTACTGGGGTCTGTCGTGAAGGTGAGGTCAGGATGCTGGCTGTGCCTGCACTCATTGTAGGCTTGATGGGGGCTAGAGAATCCTCTTCCAGATGGTTCTCGCGCATGGCTTTGGGCAGGAGACTGCTATCCCTCCCCACGTGGTTGTGTCCGTGGACCTGCTTAAGTGTCCTTAGACGTGGCATCTGGATTCCTCAGTGAGTGTTTCAAGACAGTAAGACAGAGCTCTAATTCCTTTTATGACCCTGTCTCAAAAGTACATCGTCACTTTTGAGTTCTCTATTGTTAGCACTCCTAGCTGTGGTATAGCCCCCCACTCTGTGATATAGCCCCCCACTCTGCACCAGGGCCATGTTACAGCCAGTCGCTGCATCTTGCACCTTTTGTGAGCGTACATCACTCTGATCACTTGCACCTTAATAGGTCCAGCGGGTGCTCAAGGACTGACTTGGCCCATCAACACCGGGCACACCTGTGAGTAGAGGCTGGCACCACCCCTCAGCTCTCTGACTGCTGTGAACTGTAGTGACATGCTCAGCAGCATATCTTCACCAGTGCTTGGGATTGTCAGACTTCATTTTTGCCAATTTAGTGGGTCTAAAATGCTATCTCATTTAGTCTTGATTTGCATTTTCCTAATTAACAATATGGTTGGGATTTCCATGTATTTATTAGACATTCGGATTTCTTTCTCGTCATTTAAGCATTTTTATATTGGATTTCTAATGTTTGTTTTTGTACTTGGTAATTAACAAGAATTCTTTATTTGTTCTGGCTATTAATCTCTCCACATGTTGAAAACCTCTACTTTGTGAATGCCTTCATTTTCTTGATTGTGCTTTTTAATGAACAGGACTCTTTAATGTAGCTGAATTTATCAGTCTTTTCCTTTAGGATATGTGTTCTAATCATTTTATGAATACTTTTTCTGCCCTGATGTCATAAAGATATTCATCTATATTTTCCTAAAACTTAAAAAAATTCAGCCTTTCATGTTAATTCCTTAATCCATTTAGTGGACTTTTGTATATGGTGTGAGATTAGATATCCAAATTATATATATATATATATATATATATATATATATATACACACACACACACACATATTCATATTCATACAGTCACTTATAACAGTACTAGTTACAGAATATGCCATTTGATCTGCAGTGTCATCTCCATCATACATAAGTTTCTATATATGTACACGTTTCTTTATGGGTGTTCTGTTCTGTGTCAATTTGTCTATCTTTGGGCCAATGCAAAACCGTCTTTATTGTTTAATGATAAATATTTGACATCTGGGTAGTTCAATCTCTATGCTCCTCTAATTATTTGGGTGTGTATTGGCTGTTCTTGGCCATTTGTTCAAGTTTCATTAAAAACTATTGGGATTTTGACTGGAATTATACTGTATAGGAAAAATTGTTAACTTTATAATAACAAGTCTTCCTATTCTTGAACATGAAGTAACTCTTCATTTATTTAGGTCTCTAAAATGTTTTTAATCAAATTCTAAAACTTGAAGCATGCCAGTCTTCTTCATATGTTAGAATCATTCCAGTGACTTATTGCTTGTTATTATTGTAAATGGTATTAAAGTACATTTTTCTCATTTTGGGGGAGTGGTGCATAGAAATAATAAATTTTGAATATTGATCTTATAGCTGTCACTATAGCGTCTTTTGGGTGTTCCTAGTAAATGATCATATCATCTGTTAATCTCAATTTTGTTCATCCTTCCTATACTTTTATTTTTCTTAATTGCTGGCCAGATCTTCCACTGAAAAGGTTAAAAAGGAGTGGTGATAGGTGGTATCTTGTTTCTGATTTGTAAAGAGACTGCTTCCAGAGTTTCTCCTTTGAGAATATTTGCCATAGTTTTTGGTACATAGGCCACCATCAGGTTAAGGAAGTTCTTCCTCATCCAACTTTTCTAAGTATATTGAATTTTCACAAATGTTTTTCCCACATCTGTTGAGGTGATAATGTGTTTTTCTACTTTATTAGAATGATAAATGGAATTTATAGATTTTTGTATTAAATCATGTTTACATTCCTGAGATAAATTCAACTTGGTCATGGTGTATCATGATTTATACAGACTGCTAGATTTAGTTTGTTGAAGCTTTTATTTTTTTCCTCTATGTTGATGTGATTGGCTTGCAATTTTCCTTTCTTATACAATTCTTATCTGGTTCTGTTATTAAGGTTATACTTGCCTCATACAATTGGTTGGGGGAAGAATTCTCTCTTCTTGGGCATACAGTTCAACTACATTGGTAACATCTGACTGAAATCTGGCCAATGGAATGTGAAATGATTTATGCTACTTCCAGGACTGGCTCATAAAAATCTCCCATGCATAATCCACCATTCGTTTGTCGTTCGCCCCCCCACCCCCCCGCCATAACCATGTTGACTTAGAAGCTGAATGTGATGGTGGTATAAAATAGAAGAATCTGGCCTGACTCTAAAGGATTGAATGGCACAGAGAACTCTTCACCCACTAGAGAAACACATTAGACTATAAAATGAGTAAGCAATAATAATAAAAAAAAAACTTAAACTGTGTCTCACTAATAAAGAACTTAGCATATTGAAGTGTTTTGATAAAATATATGGTTTTGGTTTAGTCTTTTGGGGAATGGGAAGAAGTGAGGAAACTGATACCAGAAACTGGAATATTTAAGTACCAGCTGAGCTTTAAGGAAAGAGGTTGTAGTGGATATTGAGTATTATTGACTGTATTTGGCAACGTGTTATAGGAAAAAATGGACCAGTTTATAAATAATCATGGGAAGTCAGAGTGTAAAAATGCAAGGTGACGAATGAATGAAAAATCTGACAGCTTCTAGATCCCAAATGTAGAATAAATAGACTTATTAAAATCAGATTAAGAATGCTATCTTCCCATCCAATTCCACCCTTTTTTTTTTTTTTTTGAGAGAAAAGCATGAGTATGAAAAAGTAGATACAAAGCACTTTTGAGACCTATGTCTAGGATAAAATAAACTCGATGTAGTGATTGGCATATGAGACTGTCAGCAAATGTATCAGAAGTCTACTAAATTTTTAAGGAAATCTATTGTCAAAGAAACCCAGAGCCTAAGCCCCCCAAAACAGACCTTGTGACTCTTGAATGTACCTTAAAACAACCCTTGGGCAGGAAACCGACAGCAAAAATTTTCCAGTCCCCAACCAAGATGCTCTAGCCAGTGGAATGTGGACAGAAGTGATGTTTGCTATTTCCAAGACTGGCCCATAAAACTCTCCAATGCACGAGCCTCCATTCTCTTTTCCTTTCCTTGCTGACTTAGAGGTTCGATGCTGTATGTCGTGTTGGCACCAGATAACACCCATCTCAAACGTGGCCAAGGGGAAAAGTAGACAAGGCAGAGCTGAATCTCAGAGAACAATGATTGAGAATTGTTCCCAGAGACCACAAGCTGCTAGTGCTCTACAGCGTCCTTTTAGTTCCTCTCCTTCCTGAAATGGCTGAATTAATTGTGCAGACCTTGGCAATTAGGTTGGTGCCCCTCCCCACAACCATTCTGGACTGTGACCTCAGCAAACAATAACTTTTATTTTCTTAAGCAATGGACTTCTTGGGGTTGTTATAACAGCAGTTATCTTACCCTTACCAACAATACTACAATCTCCCTCTGCCTCCCTCTTATACAACATTTGTGATTACATCTAGGACCTCTTGAATAATCCAGATATTCTCCCCATTTCAAGATCCTTAATTTAGTCACCTCTGCCAAGTTCCTTTTGCTTTGTCAAGTTTCACAGGGTTGAGAGGATTAGAACGTGGCTATCTTTAGGAGCTATTGCTCAGCCTACCACATGCACATATTTAACTTAAAATTAAGTAATATCTTTACCTCCTGAGATGTTTTTCCTTTTTCCTGAAATACATCTTTTAAAACTTTCTTTACTGTAGATCTCTTGTTGGTAAACTTCCTCATTTGTATCTGTAAATGTTACTTTTTAAAACCTCATTTGTGAGTTTTTCTGGGAACACAACAGGTCGACCATTATTCTCAACATTTTGAAGATGTTTTTCCACTGGCTTCTAGTTTCCATTGTTGCTGTTTGAGAATCTGTTGTTATTTTAAGTATCATTCCTTTATATTAAAGGGACAAAGGGTGTTTTGTGGTTTGCGGGCCGCGTGGTTTCTGTGGTCTCTGGTGCAACTACTCAGCTCTGCCAGTGTAAGCCAAGCAGCCCTAGGTGATCTAGTCAGTGAGTGGGGAGGGCTGTGCTGTCACATTTTAGTTACAGAAAGTTTGCCAGCCCCTGCTTAGCAGTTATTTCCCTTTGCCTTTTAAGATCTCTGCTTTTGGTGTTTCGCGGTTTTACTGTATGTCTAGGGGTGGATTTCCGTTTATCCTGTTTATGCTTCCAGAATCTATGAGTATCTTCTTTGTATAAAATCAATTCAGGAAAAATTATTAGCCATTATCTTTCAAAATATTTCCTCTTACATTCTTTCTGGGACTCTTGTTTTGCTACACCTTGTCATTCTATCCTTTATAATCATTAAGTCTCTTTTTAGATCTGTTTACTCTGTCCTTTGTGGTTTTTGATTTTGGGAATTCTAGTTCTCATTTTTAAAAAATTGCCTTGAATTTCTTCTTTCCAGATAGTATCTTCTTGTGTGGTTTATGATTGTTAATTGTTCAGACACTTCCAACAATCTGTAATCTGAATGTAACGGTTCTATCTATATGCCTTAGGTGTCCAATTCTGTTGTTTTTTCTTCTGTTCGTACTGATTGTAGTTTTACTTCTTGGTAATCGATGTGTCTAGATACTTTTAATGTTAAATTTTTCGTGTTAATGTTGTTACTCCACACAGATAAGTCCTACAGCAGAGTGTAGCATAGAGGAGGGATTTTATTTCTCACAGATTGTTACTTTTTCTTTCCATTCAAGGTCCAAAGTTAATTTTTTGCTGCTTTCCTTGGGCGAAATGATGTTTTGCAGGCCTTCTTTTTAAAATATTGAACAGCTCTTTTTAACAGTGAAGGAGCTATATTTGCCGCTCTCTTGCGTAAGGCTCCTGGCCACAGTTCTCACTGATCACCAGGGCATTAGCATCCACTTTTCACACTAGTATTCTTTCCTTGGTTTGTAATAATGTGCTATTTTCCTCTTTGGCCACTGTTTTAGTTTGCTAGTGCTACCATGACAAAATACCACAGGCTGGGTGGCTTAAACAAGACACTTACTTTCTTACAGTGCTGGAGGCTGCAAGTCCAAGATCAAGGTGTTGCCAAGTCCATCTTCTCCCGAGGCCTCTCCTTGGCTCGCAGATAGCTTCCTGTCTCACATGGTCTTTCCTGTGTGCAAGCAGCCCTGGTGTGTCCCTTTCCGTCCTATGTCCTCTTCTTATAAAGACACCAGTCAAACTGGATCAAGGCCCCCCTTAATAACCTTATTGGAACTTAATTATCTCTTTCAAGTCTCTGTCTCCTATGCAGTCACATTCTGAGCTACTGGGGGTTAGGGCTTCAACATAGGAATCTGGGGGGTTCACAATTCCATCCATAACAGTTATAATACGTGAAGCTTTTGGGTGCCTTTTATGTATCATTTCTCTGTTTTTTAGTCTCCTATGTCGCTAGAAATACTCTGCTAATTTTAAAGTGTTTCAAACAGTTACTGAAAAGTATCGAAGACTCCATTCCAAATTATGACTAAAAGCCCATAATAACATTCTAAGGTTTTTTCATCTTTTTTTTTTCCTTCCTGGGATATAAGAGGTTATTGAAGATTTCAGATGGCACTATTTCTGGGAAGGGCATCCATTTACAGGTGTAACATTCAAGTAAATACTGATTTTGACACTTTTGCTGCTGAAAGAAGCATAAGCAAATGGATAGAAAGCTTTTGAAGTCAGATCTGTGTATGAATGCTGCCATACTGGCTTTACCTTTTATTACTGTGCTGCTTTCAACAAGTTATTAAACCTATCTGAACATCTAAGAAAGATAATTCCACTCTTTCTGTAGATTGTCCAAAGAGTTAAATGGCAGTGCTATTGAACGCAATAGTTCTAAAATTTGGCAGGCTTAAGAAATACTGGGAAGTATGTTTTTAAAAATACAGTTTTTGTATCTGTTCAGCAGAAGACTCCATGCGTCTATGGTGGGGGTTAGGAGTTTATAATCCTCAAAAGCTTCCACAAGTGATTCTGATTCTCAGGTAGCCAAGCACAAAGTAAATTTTGGATTCCTCTCACTCTGGTCCTACACAGTCCTGCTCATTGATTTTGAATGGTGTGGAAGTTATGGAAGAAGAGTTTTCTAAATTTAGTAAAGGTAATTGGACATGTCTTGGAAGACACATGCAAACTTTTTAAAAAGGTGATTAACTTAAAAGTGGTGAGTTTATATACAATTCTTGATCTAAGAAAAATGTACAGCAGTTTACAACATATATGCAAGAAGAAAACAGAAATATACACTAAAGGATAAAACGTAGGAAAAAATCTCACCCAGAAGAATGGATGCAGAAGGCATGCTAAGTAATAGAAGGAAGACAATAAGCAAGTGAAAGTAAATTAAAAATTTTTTTTAATAAAAAAGTTTAAAAGATTATACAAGTAATAACATTATTTTGTGGTAGCAAATGCTACCACAAAAGAGTGAAAATTCCTCCATTCCCACCTGGTATCTTCTGAGACTTCTTATATACACATACAAACCTACCTTCAAAAATACACATATAGGATAATACTGTTTTGCAACTTGTTTTTTTTGTGTGTGTGCCTGTCTCAAAAGTACATCATGGCCCCCTTATGGTTCAGTATACACAAATCCTAGTCATATTTAGTAGCTGGATGTCACTCACATTCAGTGACATGGATATACTGAAATCTATTTTACCAGTCCCTTTACTGATAGATGGTTAGGTTGACTTCCTTGTTTTGCTAATACAGACAATGCTGAAATGAATATCCTTTCATATATAAATACCTTTCATATATAAAATGAAATTATATATATAAAATATATGTATTTACTAGCATTTATGCAAATATTTCTGTAGGTTTAATTCCTGAGGAAAAGAGAATGCCCAACCCTTCCACCATTTTCTACGTAACATTATTTCTGACAATTTTACTTGTTAACCAAGAAATGACTTCAGTTTTGAAATATGCTGAATACATTCAGTTTCTATATCTATACCTATATATATCTATATATCTATACTGTTCACATGTACTCAATATGTATTCATATGTATATTCAATATAATATATTCAATATGTAGACATTCCATATAATATAGAGCACACACTGTATTTTAGGACTTGGTGAACTTTAGGACTGAAAGGATTTCTTGTCCTGCTTGCCTGGAAAGTACTGTAGTCCCATGTAGACCTTCCATCTTCATTGTTTTCAAAATTTCTTCTAAAATGAAAATTATAGCAAAAGGTAAAATCCAATTAAATCATTTGGTGAAGTGTGTATAATCACTAAACAATTTAATAAATGATAAACATAGAGTGTGCAAATTCTGTTCGTCTGAGAAAACAATGAATACCAAGTTAAGTTTCTACTAACATGAACTTGGGTGTCAGACGAGCACTTTGTATTTTCAAGGTGTTGCTGAGAATTCTAATCAGATAGAAGAACGGCCTGCTTTGCAATGGTAGCCCACTCTGGACTCAATAGAAACATCAATTATACTTATTATTACAGCGGGTAATTAGTTTTTTAGTTGCTTGGCTCCAACCTCTGCTTTATATCCTCCTTTTTGGATAAAAGTATCAGTGAAGGTATGGGCAAATTGTACAGTAACACTGCACAGTGGTAGTAAATATAAAGCACCTTATTTCAGGAGTACTGAAAAAGGCAAAACCTTCCTTTTTATAAACAACACTAAAATGACTGAACTAAGAAAATGGAGTTGCAAAAAACCCCCAAAACCTAGTAATCGTGATGTGATTTTCAGGGGTTGGGGATAATATACGGTGTAAGATAAAAATCAAACTGAGGTATATAGAAAAAGAGAAGAAAGACTATAGTCAATTTAGTTACAAACGAATCTGAAAACTAAGATACAACAGTCTATACCATGAGATAGCTTTCGTGATAAAACTTTAGATGGTGTAAAGAGGATACAGCAGAATTGTCAAGGGCATGAAGACTAGAGATGGAGGAAAAATTCACAATATTGAGGGTGAGGTGCTGGAAGGGGGGAAATTGTAGATTTTGCATTTGAATATTAGTTTATGAATTGGGAAAACTGCCCCCTCCCCAGACAATACTTTACAAAAAACCCAAATCTAAAAAAATCCCTCTCTTTCAACATGTGTTGTCTACATTAGTTGTCAGTGATTATATCCATAACATCCCAGGTTACTTTGTAAATTACGATCTTTGACATTATTAACTTCTGATTTGAGCAAAATGAATGATTAAAAGATAAACTGGCCTGCGTTACCTGGATTGTTTTCTTTAATGGTGACTAAATAGAATAACCCTCTTTGTGAGAGGAGATCCGGAACCAGGGGGAAGAATCTGTCCATGACCTCACGACCTTTTCTGCCACCAGCCCAAGCTGCCTCGATTCCGTGACTTCCTACCTGTGACCAGTAAGAAAGAATGTTTTGACTCAAGTTACGGTTAGAATGAGAAACTGAATCTTTTTGACAAGTAACGTTCACCATAATGTTCACCAAACAAGTATATATTTTGTATTACTGCTGTCCAGGAGGCAGTGAAGTTTCATCTGAGCCCGTTTCTTAGCTTTGTGACCTTGTGTAACTTTATCTTTCTGAATTAACTCCCTCCCTTATCTGTAAAATTAGAAAAACAATAGTTTCCAACTGTAAAATTAGAAAAATGATTTAAAAAATTACTTTGTCCACTGTTAGAAAAAGTGACGAAATATAGTTCTAAAACAGTGCCCTATACATATTATTAAGGGCTTAATAATAGTTACTATTAACACAATGCGTATATTGAGAGACAGGTAATTCTTAACATAGAACTGGAAGTAAATAGAGAGCTTGTATTGTAAGAGATTTACTTTGCAGAAAGTTTCAAAACATCCCACTGCACCTGGATGTCTCTAGATTACTTAAAGTATGAATCACATAAACCATTTTTAGGAACCCATTTATCACATTTTTTCCAATAACAATCTAATTATTTGTAGACACAAACCCATGAGAGTTTATACAGTATTAAAAAATCTTTAGATCCTTACCATTGTATATTGTTTTCAAAACTAAAGAATATTTTGAAGAAATCACTCAAAAATAACTAACCCTAACACAAGTGTTTTCTTTATTTCCTTCAATGGTTTTTGTCCATATTTTAAATTATTTATATACAATTATGACTTCTGCTTTTATTCATTTAATGTGGCATTTGCTTCCTTATTATACTTATAACCATATAAATTTTACAAATAAATGTTTATAGACTAGCTTTAAAAAAAACTGCATTTTTCCCTTTTACTGTTTTGCTTGTGAGCTCCTCCCCCATGTACACACACACACACACACACATTTTTCTTTTTTGTTCATGTTTTACAAAGATAGGATTATATTGTACTTTCCTACCTATATTTTGCTTTTCTCACACAATACTTTATGGAACTCTCTTCATCTAGCATAGTTCTAATTTGCTCTTTTAATAACCATAATATTTTATGGTGGAAAATTATCAAATCTAATTTAGCTATTGATGGGCATTCAATGTGTCATTTGCTTAAATTTTTGTATCTATTTAAGTTATTCCCATACTTATCATAGGTTTCTCAATACAACTTTCCACAAAATTAGCTCATATTAGGAAATGTATCAGTTCCTGGTTTTGTCAAGACTTTCCTCTAGCAGACTTCCCATTTCTGGCACTCTTATAATTCCTTCTTTTTCTGGGGTACTTGTCTTCCTCTTCCTTGGTTTATTCTCCCATGCTCTGGATGTTTCATCAGGGAAAGTGGCCTGTGGAGAGAGCGTATGGCGATGGCAGCTTTTGAAAGCCTGTCTCGCATTCTGCTCCAGTATGGACCAGGACCCATGTGCTGGACCCTGTTTACACGCCGCCCCAGCGAGGCTCAGTTAGGTGTATGTGCTGGCACCAGAGATGCCCTTCCAGGAAGATGGGCTGGCACCAGCCACATGCTCACAGGCCACAGAAGGGAGGTTTCTATCCTCGTGAGGGAGGGGTCGTGTTGGTTGACTGCTGTGTCAGCTCCTGACCCTTCGTAGGTCACAGGCACAAACCACGAGCACCTAACCTGTTTCTAGATATTATCCTGAGTAGAGCCACAACTCTATGTACAAACTCCTACTATATTTTGTGACTCCTGCATCTATCCTCTGAGTCTCTTCTTTTACCTTCATGATTTCCTTCTGATTTTCTTCATGCCCTATGCACTGAAATATTTCTTTGCTTTGGTTTTCAGACCACTGATTCAAGTCTTGACAGAGACCACATTCTCTTTTCATTCATTTCTTTAGGTTTTACTTTGGAAAACATGTTTTTAAGCTCCAGGAAATTTCTGTTGTGCTGCACTTGGACCCTGCTCTATAGCTAACTTCTCGGCTCACAGAAATTGTGACACTCACTGTCCCTGTTGGGACAGTGACAGAGCCCAGGCTGCCCACACTCAGTCATCTCCGGAGCTCTGGCCCCAGTAAGGCTCAGGAGTCGCAGGCACAGAGCTTAGTACCTGGCATATGGGAGAAGGGAAGCCCACCCGTGTCCCCATGTCCCCAGAGGCTCCTCTTCACCCACTAGGCCATGAACTGATAGGCCATGATTTACTTAACTGTTTCTCTTCTGTTGCATATATAAGTTCATATTATATGCCACCTTCAATAAAGAAGCAATAAACAATTTTGTGAATTTCAGTATTCTATTGTTGAATGATTTCCTTAAATCAGATCTCAAGTACTGAGATTACTGGACTACAAACATTTTTTATCATTCTTGAGACTTATTCCCATGGTGCTTGTAGAGAGTTGTATTAAGTTCCATTTCCCTCAACTGCTGTTCACATTATGACAATGACTTTCCTTCTCATATGAGTTCACGAATCAGCAGAGGAACAGCTTCTTAGCTGCTTAACAGCCATTAGTAGGAACAGCAGCTAAACAGGCCTGCCCCATCTTGGTAGACATGAATATAATGCTTATCAGCCTTGCCAGAGAATGATCATTGAAGAATAAAATAGGTACAATTCAAAGGAAAGTTAGCCTTAGTCCATTATTAAAATGTCTGCCTTGATCATTCTCTCTTTAAATTCGAGATTTAAAATCGAGATTTTTAAAATCATACATTTCAAGGTGAATCTTTCCCCACCTGAAATGGGAATTGGTTTCCCACCCCTACTCCTGATAAAACCCATGATAGGAGGGAACCTGAGACTTTCAGAAAGAATTCCTTTGTCAATTTAAGGTTTAAGGTTGATTAAAAATATTTTGTTTTGCAAATTTGTCATTTATAATGAAGGATACACGTGTGCACGCACACACGGATTTAAATACCATCGCCTGATTTGGATGGGATTTTTAAGGATAGATTTGGGTCAGCTTGGATTTCCATTTTAGGTTCCTTTCCTACGTCTACCAGTAGTACCCAATCACAATTCGGAGTAAAATCAGAGCAATTTGTCTTAATCAGCAGCTGACTGATGTGTCATATGATGAAATTCATTTGACTTCAGAAAGAAAACAGAAAATATTAACAAGTTTAGTTCTATGTACCTCTTCAGGTGGAGTCACCACATAGGGGGGATTAAACACCAGCAGATCGACTTTTTCCTTCAATCTTGGCAGCAAGCCTTTGACCTAAATGTTCAACCACAGTCAGACTTTTAAGCCAGAGTACACATTCAATCAATCTTTAAAAATATCTCTCATGTTTTTAGGGAAAAAAATGTGTTAAAAGGCCACACTAATAAACGGAAATAGAGATTAATATTCTTACATTTTCATGCAGATAAAGATGATATGAATTTACCTAAAAAATAAACTATCAGAATGAAAATAAAATGCTCAGGAAAGTCTCCTCTCTCCAACAGCTCATATGTTTACACTCTGGGTTCACTTGTAGAAGATAAAATAAGAAGGCCAGCTCTCATTTCGTAGCACATGTTCTACACAAATCAGTGTACAACTTTAAAGCTACAGCCTCTAACTTAAACATTTATTTTCTTTAACCACGAGAAATGTTTCATGAGATGACAGAAAACATCAGAAGATTGATTTTTTTTTAAATTTCTATTTAACTATTTGCAAATTGTATTGACTGAAAACAATGAGATATCAAAGAAAGAATTGGAAATACTGAGAAGAGACACTGAAAACATCAGTTTTTTTGGTCATTTTATAAATCTTTAAACTGAGTACAATTTTCTACTGAACAAGAAGAAAAATGTCTTAAAGTAAATTTAGGGTAAAATGCCATTGAAAGTATTCCTTTGATTGAGTTCAATAACGAAATATTTTAAAAATCATGTTTGAATACTGTCCTATACCTTCACAAGCACTATAAAGTGAAAATACTGTGTCAGGATGAGTTCTCACCTTAAAGCCATTTCCTTCAGTAACCTCTTGATACTGACTCTTACCCATGAATTTTGAGCCTGTATCTTGAGACGGAATATTGACATATCTCAAGGCAGTGCCCAAAACTATTCTGTTAACATTTTGATAATTCTTCACCATCTGCACAGTTACATACCATTATTTGCTGGATATTTTTCTTTAAATGGACCTTTATTTGCTAAATGAATTTGCTTTAAACGGAGACTTACTATGCAAAATCACTATTACATTCTGGACTACAAGAATAAATGCAATATAAATGAAAAAATGATACTGTTATAGTTACTGTTGCCAATCTAAGAGTGACCCAGACCCGTTTTCTCTTTGTCAAAAGGGCCTTTCTGAGCTTATAAAAGATGTTAAAAGAATAACACCAAACAGACTCATTGATGCAATCAGACTGGCCAAAACAAAATTAAAGAGGGAATAGCTTTCACATTATGTGATTCAAAGTTATTTAATACTCAGCCATACCATCTAAGTATTGGGCATATCACGGGGCCACTTACAAATATTGTGAAACTGCCTTTGAATTTCCATTTTACTAGTTTTCTAAAAGCAATTCCATTTTTATTATCTTCAGAAGCCTGCTAACTTTGCAGTTCAAAGAGAACACAGGAGTACTACTTCTGAAGAGATGTTTACAAAGGTAAATTTTCTTTCTCTACTCATTTAAAAAGAGAAAAGATAACCATTTGGGGGAGAAGTAATTCAGATGTATGTAAGTAGAAAGGTGACTAGGTAATCTGATAGTAATAACATTGGAAAGTGAGGAAATATATTTGAAAAAAAAAAAAAGCTTTGTGTTCAATTCCATAAAGACTAAGTTTCTCAAATTATAAAAAGAAATCCGAAATGTAATTTTGCAGAAATCTTGACAGCAAACTAGAAAATAATGTGCTTTGTAACTGTGATGGCCCTGAGGTACTATATACTGATAATCATTGTGGCATTGGATTTTAAATACAGAAAAAATTGACATTAAACAAATAGAAAATTTTGGAGTTATAAAGAAAATGGATTGAAAAAAGAAAGTCCTAGTGGACTGGATATAAAGTCTGATTATAGGCATCCCTCACCCGAATACGAATCGTCCATATTCAGCTTTTGGATAGTCGCAGAGCACTGGAACATACCCAGGAATTGAGAAGTAAGCAAAACAGGCCTCTGACAAGGAAGTTTAAAATCCACACAGCAAAATGCATATATTTGACTCATATGAGAGGCACTTATTCAGCCCCTTAACTCTTAGTTTAAATACAAATTTAAATTAATTGTTTGTTATTCTAGCACACAGCACATGAAGAGAGAGAGAGGAAGTGCTATCAACAGGTTAGGAGAACTATGACACCATAAAGCAAGTGAAAAGATAGACAAAGAGAAAATAAAAGCAAAGCATTGCAGGCTATGGCTGCTTTTTCTCTGCCCTAAGTCAATAGAATCATGGCCAATTTTTACTATGAAAGAACTGATTCTAGCATGGACGACACCATGGACCTCTAGATTTGGATTCATATGGTCTCACCTTAAATTCTGGATTTCTCATTTAATTCTGTGTCTTTCAAAAATGTACCTCACCTAAGCTTCCACCTCTGTTAAAAAAATTCTGAATTTCTTCTATCTTTACAGTTTTATTGTTCTATCAAAAGCAGTTAATACTAATTACAGCTATATTGAAGAAACCAGTTAAAAAATTTAAAGAGCAAAATCACCAAATTGATATCATGTCAGTCACTTGAATACTGTTCTTGATAATTTAGTTTTTAACAGTAGTAGCAACTTCTAGTAATATGTAAAGAATTTCTTACATCTTTGGCTTAATTTCTTTTAAGCTGCAAAACCATGTTGAATTTAATAAAGCAGAAAAGCTAAACAAAAACATTTATCAGTGTAAGACTACAGGTCAAGAAATACTGAAGACATTTTATATGCAACTGAAAAATGTATGATATATAACAAAATAAAATGACGATTCTATAGTTGTCATTTGTTGCTGTCACCAGCCCAGGGCCCACTCCCCATTTCTTCTGATTACTTCTCCTTCACTTTTTCATTGGGGAAGCTCTACCTCTCTCATTCTCAATCCAAGTGGTTTGGAGAAGATTTATCCCAACCCAGGGGCGGTGGGGGGGGGGGGGGACCATGACACAGGCCTAAGTCAATCTTTTCCACATTCCAACCCCCCTTGGCCAAAGTGGGAGACTGAGAGACATAGGCACGTTACCCAAATTGATCCAAACTATACACATTCTGGGGCTTCTGCTAGATTAACTGAGTAGAAAGTTTCTTTCCATGGGGTGGGGGAGGGGGGCTGCTGAGGAATAAGATATAGACATGCAAGTATCTTGTTACCAGGAAAGGAAAGGCTGCCTAGGAAGAGAGCCACTAGAGAGAAATTCCGACCTAAGAACAAGATGCCTGTAACATCATCTGAGTTCCTAGAGCCAGCTGTGCCTGAAGCCACCCACTCTTTTTATTTAAGCCAGTTTGAACTGGATTCTCTGTCACTTCTGACAGAAAGATGTCTGATCTATAAAAGCCAATAGACATTCCCTGTGAATTGTAAACAAGAAGGATTACATCAGTCAAGAATTTACTTTATAAACTATGGGGTATACTGTTTAGTAGGTTAAAAGTTAATAAACCACTCAAGTGTCTTTGACCTAAATCATTTTGACCTTATTTGAAAAGGAAATTAATTATTATTGGGCAAAGATTCATGGCTCACCAAATCTGTAACTATGGGTTGAATGTGAACTTTGTTACAACGTGCTGTCTCCAGGGTACAAGCCGCTGCCTTAGGGTTGATGTCAGTGCAACTATAAACAGAAAAGAAAGAAGAGACAAATCTGTTACTGACAAATTCAAGGAATGGAACTATGCAGCCATCAACAATGAAATTTAAAAGGAATTTTTGAAAGGAAAATATTCATGATACTATTAAATGAAAAACAGGAAATGAAAAACAAAACTGAAGGCAACTAGTTGAATCATGTGTGGTAAAATTTATAGGTGATTTTTATCTTTATAATTTATATATTCTCAAATTTTCTAAAAAATAATTTTAGTAACTTTCAATTTTTTCTGATAATCAAACTATTTACATAAAAGAATTCAAACTTAGAGATTGACCTAAAATTCTTATGCTGCTTCTATAATTACATAGTCTGACAACACTTTTGAACAGGCAGTTATAATTTTTAGGGAAGCTCATTTGCAATCTGAGTCCTTACTATACTTTGACACTATCAGATACATAGTATCTACTTACAAAAATGATTTCATTCAAGCAATACTTATAGTACTTGTATCTCTGGAAGAGGTGGATGCGTTTGATATTCTTACACGTACATGTACAAAGCTTGAGGACCTATCATAGAGGCCAGGAATGCAGATACCACTCCAGACCCTGAACCTACTTCAAGGCATATTTCCACTCTAAAAAAAAACAAAACAAAATAATATGAGTACAGTAGGATTAAAATACACATCAAATAACTCTCATGCTACTTGTAATCTATATTTCTCCAGCATTATCACTCATCTATCAATCACCTGCAATCTATGGAAATATAAATGTATAAATAAGCTAATGTCTCACAACTACTTTATGTTCATTTAATATTGCATTCATTCAAAATTGTTAAAATTTGGGGTACTTTAAGTCCATAAAATAGTAATATAATAGATGGCTTTCAATTAATTTCTACAAAACATTACATAAAAAGTATGGAATGATATTAATTTAGGGTTGGAAATTTTAATATGAAAGCCATCACCCCTTTCCACAAAGAGATCCTAGTTTAGTATCTCTAAAAATGATAGGTTTAGTATTATTACAATACTTATTTACGAAAGACATTTCTCTATCATTTAAAAGTATATAACAATAACCCATCATTATATCTGAGGGAAAGAAAGATTTAGAGCATCAAAGAAATTTCATATTTATACAGCTATGTATGCACTGAATTTGGAAAATACTGAAGTATCTGATCTCAGAATATTAATAAATTTTAAGAATGCTACTGAATATATTCTTCATTCTACCGTATTTTTGTCCTTCAATTAATTTCCTTGCTTATAATCTTACATATACATCAAAAGCACCAATTATCCCCATTACAAAGTTTGATGGGATTTAGGAGTCTCTTAACACCTAACTCCCCAAACTATTCAACAACAAACTATTTGGCTTTCTAACTTTTGGGACCAGTTCACATATCTGACAAGCTTTTATTATGCTGTACAAAGGTCTGCTGAATCTTTACCAGGTGGCTTCTACTTGAAAAATAACTTATCATAGTCTTAGAAATAATTAAAATTCCTAGACCAGAAATATCCCAAACTTGATAACAAAAGCAGCTCCTTTTACAGCATACTTTGCAATGCAATTTGTGCTTGTAAATCATTCTGGGATATTTTGAGAATAAAAGACAAAAGAGTGCTGTCCCATTCTATATTCCAGTAAATCCAAAGATTTCCATCATTTACAATGAAAAACTAGTAAGAGTTGGGACATTTTATACATGGAAAAATCTGAGCGAGTTTAAAAGGGATAAACACAAGATAGATCTTTGGCATCTAACTTTTTTTTTCATCCTTTGAAAACCCGTTTCAAGTCTTGACCTTTAAGCACATCTAATTACCCAAATTCCTTTCATCAAAAAAAATTACAATGTAGGTATTCCTTCTTTTTATGTTATTAAAATTTATAGCAAGCATTCCATAAATCAATTTTATTATTTATAGGGTGCTAGGGAAAATTGTCTAGGCTACTTGCTGCATCTATTTAAATTTTTTACAATTAAATGAAAAACTCGATTCTGCTGTCGCATTGGCGCCATTTCAAGTGCCCAGTACCCATTTGTGGCTAATGGCTGTTGCTACAGACTTCAGTAAGGGGCTACTCAGTGGCTTTAAAAATACTTCCCCATTCCAGTATCTTACCACCTCACTTCATTTTTGCGCCCTTCCGTTGCTAGACGGTGCTTTTATGTACTGAGTAAATTAACATCACAATGCTTTTAATATTTCTTGATTATATTAATATGCAATACTTCTGAAATATTTTTGTTTTAAAATGTATTATATTGCTGCTCTTAGAAGTATGTGTATCCTGCCCTGATCAGGAGGTATGAAGCTCCTGAGACCAAAACAATACTTCGGAAAAGCAGATAGAGCCCTGGCACACTCATTACGTGTGTCTACAGGAAAATCCTCAGTGACGGCATTCTCGTGTCAATCTTTGCTAAGTGGGCTGACACCGCCTTCTCTCCGGGCGGAAAGCGACAGTCCCTTCCTTGGCCCTGCTGCCGCTGCCTCTCCAGGACGCTCAAGCCTTCCCCCGCGAGGACGCTCGCCCTCCTCGCACCCCTTGAGCTCGGCCATCGCCGCCTCCAGAGCGTCCAGAAGCAGGAACGTATCCTCCGCAGGCTCATACACGTCGCTGAAGGCGCCATGGCCCACGTGCCCGTACAGTGGCGTGGGGATGCTGGGCGCCGCCATCTTTCTTCTCTCCAGCCCACGCACATGCGTCAACACCGCGCATGCGCAAGTGTTCGGACGCTTGCCTGGCAGTAGGGGCGGGGCGCCCGGGGGCGAGTGGCCTCCGGCCTGCTTGCTTCTAACAGTTTGTCAGTTGATGCTCTTGGAATTTCTAAGTAAACACCTGTATGAACTGTTACACGACTGACTTTTGCTTTCTTCTTTAGACTATTTAAATTCAGTTTGTGGGTCAGTACCTGACAGAATGCGTCAATTGTTTTTGACTAAGGGGAATGTTTATTGTACATTTAGAAGTTTTCTTCTGTTCCTACTTTCAACGAATTGAAAAAATATATAATGGTTACTAAATTTTACTTTTTATTTATTTTTTACATCATTAAACGTTATACTTTGAGGTTTAAGATTAAAATTTTTTTCTCATTTAATTTTTTAGTTTAGTATATTACAAAAAAATTGCCTTCCAGATGTTGAAGCATGAATGCAATTTTTATTTATTTTTTTTCTTTTAACAATTTTTTTTTGCGATAAAAAAATTTTTTTGGGATTTTTTTTGGGATCTATTCTCTTAACAAATATGAACTGTGCAAGACATTATTGTTGACTATAGGTACAGTGTTGTACAGCAGATCTCTAGAGCTTATTCATTTCATTCAGGTGAATAACTCCCCACACCGCCTCGCCCTCAGCCCCTGCAAACTACCATTCCAGTCTGTGATTTTAGCATGAATGCACTCTTTTTAGAAACCTCACTCAAGCAAGATGATGCGTTTTTCGTTTAATACACTGCTGAATTTCAAATACTAATAATCTAGCGCTATTTTGTATCAGGATTATGCTATCTTCAGAGGATGAATTAGGACTGTGTTTCTAGGACGTTTGATAGAATTCAGCCATAAAACTGGCTGGGCTTGGTACCATTGTTAATGGGTGGTCCTCAGATGTTTTGGGTTATTGTCTGTAAGTTATTAGACTATTCAGGTATTTGCATTCTTTTTTAGTCAATTTCTGAAATTTCTTTCCCAGTAAAACATGTTTACATCTAGTTTTTTTTTTTTTTAATTTGAGAAATAAAAATACAGAAAAGTATTTGGATTACATTTTTTAAAGTCCTTAGTACCCACCATCTAGAATCGACAATGATTAGTATTCTCATGTTCCCTAAAACAGTTTTTAAAATCAGAACTATAATATTACAAATGAAATGGATGTTCTTTCTGTACTCACCTTCAGTTCCATTTTGTAACCCTCACTGCAAAGTAACTTCTCTCATAGATTTCGTGTGTATTGATCTAACCCATGTTTTTATGCTTTTACAATCATATATTCATAAATAACATGTAGTTTATGTGTTTTCAAATTTGTATAACTGGTACCTGGTTGGACATACTGTTCTTTAAACTTTTTCATTGAACGTTATATGATATATATGTTTTCATATATATATATGAAGTTAGTTTACTTATTTTAATTGCCATATAGTATTTTATTCTTTGAAAATATAAAATATTTTTCTATCTGGAATAGATAAATATCCATTTTCACTATCATGCACAACACTGTAATTAACTTTCTTAAATGTGTTTTTATCTAATCTTGTACAAAATTTTTCTGGGATTCAACCCAGAATAGATCAGCAGGATTGTAGTGTTACACAATTTCAACTTTACTGTTTAATTGCTAATTGAGATTAGGCATGTGTTCGTATGTTCATCATTTGAGTTTCTTCCTTTGTGAATTGTCTGTTCATTTTTGCTTATTTTTCTTTTTCAATTTTGTTTTTATTTTCATCAAAGTTGATATCATTTCAGTTTAACAGGCCGAAGAGTAATAGACAATTTGTTTTGGAAAAACAGTCCACTCTATTTCTTATGTCTCATTCTCCAGAGGTGATCATTTTCAATTTTTAGCTGTTTCTCCAGCCATTTTTTTTCTATATCTCTGTACACCAAGGTTATTATATTACTTGATTTCTCAACTTTAGCATTATCTGTTGAGTTCCCATGATAGGGGATAATGTTTTCACGAGAGAAGGCAAGAATTTAATTCTCCTGCTTCCAATAAATAAGTGTAATTGCCAGTCCCCCTCGCCTCATCTTCCCAATATGTTTTTTACATTATTCATCTATATAAATGCTATTCAAAACTGATCTGCGTATTATGCCAGTTATGTTTGCTTTCTTATACAACTTTTTGCTTTTCCTTTGTTGGCTGGCAAAAAATAACTCCAGAAAATCCACCAAAAGAACAGTTTATTTGGAAAAAGAAAAAAGAAAATGAAGTCACCCCAGGAGTGTGCAAATGCACACTTCCGACCTGCACTCCAACCGGCTGCCCCCATGTGAAAAAGAAAAGCCCCAATTCCAAGATGGCTATTTTATTTATTAGCATCCCCCCAAAAAAGTTACAAAGTTTTAACAGGAAGTTAGGACTAGAGAGTTAACACGGGGCCCAGCTCCACCCATAGTCCTCCCAGCTCTATGGTTAAGCATCTTAAGATGCCAGTTCACTTTCATCACCTAGTAGTTAATAATTACCTAGTGTATTAGTTTCTTAGGCCTGCCATAACAAATTACCACAAACTGGTTGCCTTAAAACAACAGAAATTTATTCTCTCATAGTTCTGGAGGCTAGAAGTCTGAAATCAAGGTGTCAGAAAGGCTATGCTCCTTATAAAGTCTCTAGGGAAGAATCTTTTCTTGCCTTTTCTCACATCTGGTGGTTACCAGCAATCCTTGGCCTTCCTTGGCCTGCTGCAGCATAACTCCCGTCTCTGCCTTAGTCCACATATGGCCTTCTTTCCTTTATGTCTGTGTATCTCCAAATCTCTTACAAGCACACTAGTCATTGAATTGAGGGCCCACCCTAATTCAGTATGAGCTCATTTTAACTTGATTACATCTGCAAAGACCCTAATTACAAAGAAGACACATATGTATAGGGATGGGGATTTTAGGATTTCAGCATATCTTTTTGAGGAATACAATTTAACCCACAAAACCTATTAATAACTACTTTTTCGTTTGCATAGTTTTCTGTATATCACAATTTGGAATTCCCCAAATTTCTTCTAATTGTTTTCCCCTTGCCCACCCACTACTCCAATACACTGAACATTAAAAGACACTGAACATTCTGTTTATTTCTATTTAATCTATTTAGGGACCAATATACGTCTGTGGGGTTCATCCCTTGGTTTTGCCTCTTCAGCTCCATCCTTAGGCTAGCCCTCCTTCTGCTACCAAGATGGCTGCATTATTATAACTTCACACCACCAAACTCTGTGGAATAGTCTTTTTCAGTTGCTTGCACGAAAGTCCTATCATTCACTCTTTCTTATTGGCCTCAAATGGATCACGTCCTCATGTTTAAATCCATCCTATAACCAGACAGCTAAAATGATCTTGAGGTCTGGGATGGGGCCTCACCACAACCAGACAACCAGAAGGGTACCCCCAAAGCAAAACTATGGTGCTGATATGAGTGCCGGTCAAAAAACACAAAATGTCTACTACATGGAAATTTCTCATATATGGTATATTGGTTGGAAATTTCTCATATATTGGTAGGTAATTATTTTCCTCCGGTTTGTTATTGTCTTTACTTTTGTTTACAATATTTTTTACTATGCAGATAGATTTAATAGTTTTTAAATATTTTTTGTTTCTGATAATTTAAAATATGTTTCTGATAATTAAAAATATAGCTAACTGCCGTGCTCTTAACAACAAGGTTGCCGATTTGATCCCCACATGGGCCACTGTGAGCTGCACCCTCCACAACTAAATTGAAACAACTACTTGACTTGGAGCTGATGGGTTCTGGAAAAACACACTTAAATTAAAAAAAGTTTAAAAGAAATATATATAGCTAACATATAATATTATATTAGTTTCAGGAGTACACCATAGTTATTCAACATTTATATACCTAAAGAAGTGATGACCATGACACATCCAGCAACCATCTGACACCTTACTATGCTATCACAATATTATTGACTATATTCCCCGTGCTGTGTATTACATCCCCAGGACTTATTTGTTTTATACCTGGAAATTTGGACCTCTTATTCCCCTTCACCTTTCCCCCGTTTTATATTTTTCAATTACAGTTGATATTAAATATTATTTTATATTATTTTCAAGTGTACAGCATAGTGGTTAGACATTTGTATAAGTTAAGAAGTGATCCCCCTGACTAGTCTAGTACCCACCTGGCACTATACATAGTTATTACCATATCATTGACTATATTCCCTATGCTTTACTTTATATCCCCATGACTATTTTGTACCTATCAGTTTGTACTTAATCCCTTCACTTTTTCACCTTGCACCCCAAACTCCTCCCCTCTACCACCCCAACAAATCTAGTACCCCTCTGACACCATACCTAGTTATTACAATATTATTGACTATATTCGTTATGCTATAACCTACATTCCCATGACTACTGTGTAATAACCAATTTGTACTTCTTAATCCCTTCCCCTTTTTCACTTACTTCCAAACCCCTTCCCATCTGACAACCATCAATATGTTCTCTTTATCTATGAGTTTGCTTCTGTTTTGTTTATTTGTTTTGTTCTTTAGATTCCACATATAAGTGAAATCATAATGCATCTATCTTTGTCTGACACTCCACTCAGCACAATACCCTCCAGGTCCATCCATGGTGCCACAGATGGCAAGAACCCATTCCCTTCCGTGGCCAAGCAATTTTACATGGTATATATGCACCACCTCCTCTTTATCCATTCTTCCACTGATGGAAACCCAGGCTGCCTCTACATCTTGGCCATTGTAAACAATGCTGCAATGAACATATGGATGCACACATCCCTCAAAGTAGTGTTTGAATTTCTTCAGGTAAATCCCTGGATTGGGATTACTAGGACCTTCTTTGTCTCTTGTTATAGCCTTTGTTTTAAAGTCTATTTTGTCTGGTATAGTGTTGCTATCCCAGCTTTTTTGTTTGTTTGTTTGTTTGTTTCATTTCCATTTGCATGAAATATCTTTTCCCATCCCATTACTTTCAGTCTGTGTGTGTCTTTCAATCTGAAGTGAATCTCTTGTAGGTGGCATAAGTAAGTATCTTGTTTTCTTGTCCATTCAGCCCTCCTATGTCTTTTGAGTGGAGCATTTAATCCATTCACATTGAAAGTAATTGTTGATATGTAGCTATTGCCATTTTATTATTCATAAGTTTTCTTTTTTCTTTTTCTTTTTTTTTTTTCATCTTAAAGAAGTTCCTCTAAGATTCCTTGTAATACTGTTTTGGTGATGATGAACTCCTTTAGCTTTTTCTTGTCTGGAAAGCTCTTTATCTGTCCATCAGTTCTAAATGATAACCTTGCTAGGATGAGTAATCTTGCATGTAGGTCCTTGCTTTTCACCACATTGAACATTTTGTGCCAATCCTTTCTGGCTTGCCATGTTTCTGTTGAGAAATCAGCTGACAATCTTATGGGAACTCCCTCATAAATTACTAGTTACCTTTATCTTGCTGCTTTTAGGATTCTCTCTTTGTCTTCAACTTTTGCAATTCTAATTATAATGTGTCTTGTTGTGGACCTGTGTGGGTTCATATTGTTTGGGACTCTCTGCTTTTCCTGGACTTGTATGTCTATTTTCTTCATCAGATTAGGAAAGTTTTCAGACATTATTTCTTCAAATAGGTTCTCAATTCCTTGCTTGCTTTCCTCTCCTTCTGGTACCCCTATGATGTGAATGTTGTTACACTTGATGTTGTCCCAGAGGTCTCTTAAACTATCCTCATTTTTATCTTTATATTTTATTTTGGATTCTTTTTTTGTTTTTGCTGTTCTAATTGGGTATTTTCTGCTACCTTCTTCTAAATCACTGATTTGATCCTCTGCTTCATCTATTCTGCTGGTGGTTCCTTCTAGTGCATTCTTCATTTTAGTTATTGTATTCTTCACTTCCGACTGGTTGTTTTTTATGGTTTTCATGTCCTATTTTATGCTTATTATCTCTCTGTTGAAGTTCTCACTAAGTTCCTTGAGCATCCTTATAAATCATTGGTTTGAACTGTGTCTCTGGTAGGTTGCCTGCTTCCATTTTGTTTAGTTCTTTTTCTGGAGTTTACTCCTGTTGTTTCATTTGGGATGTATTTCTTTGTTTCCTTATTTTGGCTGCCTATCTATTTGTTCCTATGCATTAGGTAGACCTGCTATGTCCCCCAGTATTGGCCAGGTGGCCGTATGCAGTAGGTGCCCTATAGGGCTTTGGCACAGTCTCCCTGGTCACCTACACTAGGCGTTCCAGGAGTTTCCCTTGTGTGGGCTGTGTGTGCCCTCCTGTTATAGTTGAGTCTTGGTTGCTATTGGCATATCTGTGAGTGGGACTGACCCTCAGGCTGATTGGCTGTGGTTTGACCATGTCCACCCACAGCTTACAGGCTGCTGTGCAGGGAGCTTACCCCACTGAATGAGATTCGCCCCAGCAGGCTCTGCTGCCTGTTGAGACTGCCCTTTGTGTGTGCCACTTTTGGGGTAAATAGAGTGGTGCTCTGCTGTGGTCTGAAGCCAACCTCCAAGTATGTTGGTTCTGGGGCCTTTTGTGAAGGGCTGTGGTGCAGGCCCAGGTCACCCACTGCATGTGACCAGCTGGGACTACCTGGTAAGAGCTACCAAGTAATCTGCAGTTGTTTGCTGCCTCTTCTAAACCTGGAGGTGCCTGAGAGAGGCCACGCTGTGAACTGAGGACGGCTGCCAGCAGCAGTGGATCTGGGGTAGTTCTGCAAAATGCCAGGATACCCCGAGGCCTGCTGCCACCTACCAGTTCCCTTAAGGTTCAGCCACTGATAAAGCCTTGTGTGTTACACATGTTGGGTGAGGCAGGGTCTCAGGGAGTCACTACAGTGGGAAGAGTTGTGGTAACAAGTTAATGTGCATTCTGATTTGGTGCCAGTGCTGAGTCTGAAGCTACTCATCAAAAGTCTCAGAGCACACCCAGGCCAGTTGCCACCCCTCCTGGGATCTGTTGGACTCTGATAGTTTTCCAAGAAAGAGTGCAATGCGGGTGGGGCTAGCTGCTCTTGGAGAAAGTACCTCTAGCGACGGGGGAGTTGTGTGGGGTGGGCTCCCAGTGAGTCAGTAGGGCGGAGCTGCAGAGCTCACCAGATAAATCAGATTCAGATTTCTCCGTAAGTGTATGGGAGGTGGGCTCAACACATTAAAGATGGCAGCCCCTGACGGCTGCATGGAAGGAGGACCTCCTCCCATGGAAATGACAACTGTCTTCTAGTCCTCAACCTGAAGCAACACAACTCAGTCTGTCCCCTGTATGTCTCCAACACCCCCTGAGTTACTGTCCCTTCGCTGGAACCCAAGGTGAGTACTTGAGAGAGAGTGAGACTGTGCGCCGGCCCTTTAAAAGGACGTCTGGTTTTCCCGCCGCATTCCATCCCCACTGTTTTTCATAGCCAGATGTTGTGGGGCTCCTCTTCCCAGCACCAGTACTCTAGGCTGGGGAAGCTGGTGTGGGGCTATGGTCCCTCACTCCTCTGGGGGCATCTTCATGGCTGAGATATCCCTCCCAGTTTTCAACCGCCATACGGAGGTTTGGAGCCAGCCAGTTTCGTGTCTCCACACCTCCTACCAGTCTCGACATGATTTCTTCATTGTATTTTTAGTTATATGACTTCTGTTCAGCTAGACTTCAGGTGATTCCGCAGGTTGAGTGTTCTATACTTTAGTTTTAATTTTAACGTATTCCCAGAAGTATGCAGACACAGTGTTTATCTGCTCTGCATCTTGGATCTCCAAAGAGTCTTTTCTGATTCTTGTATTGTGTTTAAAAATGTCTTTCCTAGTCTCTGTTCTTGAAAAGAAAATTTATTTTCTGATTTCAAAGTATAAAATCACTAAAGTAACTAGATCTACCTTATTAGTTCTTTAGGTCTTCTAGAGTCTTATTTTATATCTACTTGATCTTTTATGCCCTGAATGAGGTGAGGTGTGTGTGTATATATATCTTTCTGTTCTTCTGGTGTTGCTGTTGTTAATATTCTCCTGCTATAAAGATCTCAAGTAAACATGTTTAAAAAAATCCCTCCAATACTGAATGGCCAGTGCAATAAGTGGTATGCTTACCTGCCAGCACAGCTTTGTTTGTATCAGCCAATTTTATTGTCAAGATGGTTACTCATCCACTGGATAATTTCACAATCCCCTTCTTAAATTTGATTGCTTTGGACACATTCTATCCTGGAAACGAAATCTAGGCTCCATAATCCATCCAGAAATAAGGGATTCATGTTTTTTTTTTCCCCCAGCTGGTACTTGTACGGTTTACACATTTACTTCAGCATCCTTGGGAACAGCTGCTTAAAAAGCTGAAGTGCACATTCAAATCCATTACCTTGGCTCAATAGAAAGTCACATAAAAGGGGGAGACTCTCTTAGCCTGTCACTAGTTGGAAAATTAATTCTTCTAAGTGCGTTAAAAAATATCTCCACAGGTGGTCAGTTCTTATGTACTTAGAACCAGCAATGACCTCATCACCTTCAGCTGGTCTAAAAGTTATCTTTGGCTCCTGCATACTTTATGAAATCTTATTAATTATGATTGTTTTTCCTAGTTAAAAGTCCTTCTGGATAAATTTTTATAAAACATTTCTTTTTATCACTTACATAACTACATAAAATATTTTTATTGTTGTCAAAATGTCATGTTATTGCCAAACAGATTTCATTACAATTTCTAGAAATTACTGGAAAGTTAATATTCACATTTTCATGCCACCCTTGCTGTAGTATTTTATTGTGTTTTGTTGAAATTCACAACAGAAGTCATAATTACATTGTTTTAATACAGAATAAAGCTCAGAATAGACAGACTTTCCAGTTAACCTCTATGTTTAATGACTATACTTTGCTGTTTTTTGTTTTGTTTTTTTTAACAAATTGTGAATGAAATTCATTGTCTTTCTGAAACTGAGAACTGAGTTTTCACTAAAATGCTAATTATGGGTACTCATTCAGTTCTCTTTTCAACACAGTGATATTTCAGTTTAGAAATCATAAGCTGAATGTTTCTCCTGGCTTATGAAACTTTACCCTATCAATTTGTTTCAAGAAAAATAAAAATATTTTAAAAAGTGAGATTAGGTTAAAAAAAAAAATCATATTCCTGCCTAATCATTTGGTCTCTCCTTAGAGATGGCAATTTAAGAAAACTCAAACTTCATAAACTTCATTTCAAAAATATAATTGTTTAACTGCAAAGCTACACTTTTTGGTAGCAAATGCCCTTTGGGGGTTGCACACGGAAGCCACATTTAGAGATCCTGAGAAATAAGCTTTCAGCCATAATCACATTTACTATTTGTCTCCAGCCTGGAGGAAACCCCCAGGAGAGCTGGAGGTTGACTAAAGGGCTCATTTGATCAGGTCTGCCACAGCATGTACCTCCTCTGAGATTCTCCTTTGCCGGGATCTTGCATAGCACTTCCTATGGACAGAATTTTGTCCCGCCTTCACCCACCTCCCAATTTTTTATGTTGAAGTCATAATCCCCAGTGTGATGGGGCCTTCAGGAGATAATTAGGTTTAGATGAGGTCATGAGAGAGCAGGCCTTCATGATGGGATTAGTGTCCTTATGAAAAGAGACAGCAAAGATCTTGCTGTCTGTTTCTCCCTCTCTTTCACCCCCCCACCCCCACCCCACCATGTGAGAACACAGTGAGAAGGCAGCCATATGCTAGCCAGAAAGAGAGCTCTCACCAGAACTCAACCATGCTGGTACCCTGATCTGAGACTGCTGGCCTCTAGAACTGGGAGAAATAAATGTCTGTGGTTGTTTAGGTCACTCAGTCTGTGATATTTTGTTATGGTGGCCTGCACCCCCCAAAGACAAGAGGCTTAGAGCCTGAGCACATTCAAAGGGTGCAGTGGGGAATTCTGATGTGGTCCAGGTGACTCAGGAACATGTTTCCAAATTTCAGTTATTGCCTCGATACATTTTTTTGGAGGGTATAAACGGAAGAACCTCAGAAGAAGGTTAAGTTGAAGAGACAATAGTCAAAGGACAGCATTCCAGTGGGATCATTTAATAATTTGCAACTCAAATTCCCATTTTTCCTGTACTGATTTGCTAATGAGGGAAATTTTTTTAAATAGTTGTTATTCTTAAGAAAGTTGAATTTATAGTTTAAATTATGGAATATTCTGAGCTGGGCACTATGCCTTCCTCATAATATACTTATTAAATATTTGTTGATTGCATTTAAATGTTTTTCTACTTTATAGCAAAAATGTAGCAAAGAGTAGGATTCCTATCAAAGGCTTTTTTCCGTTCTTGAGAGAAAGTTTACCTTTGTGCCTACTCTTGCTAGGGGTGGCACTACTTATCTGTGAGTGAGGGTGAAGATTTCCTCTGGAAAATTTGGAAAAACAGCTTAATAATAGATAATACACACCTGAAGCATTTTTCTCTCTAGCCTCTGCTCAGGTACCTATTAGCTTGACTTGCACGAACTCATCAGAACATATATTTAAATTATTTTTTTTCCAGTTTTATTGAGATATAATTGACATATACCATTGTATAAGTTTAAAGTGTACAGCTTAGTGATTTGATACGTATATATTGTGAATGTTTGCCACAATCAGTTTAGTTAATATTCATCACCTCACATAGTCACAATTTTTTTTCTTTGTGATGAGAAGTTTTAAGATGTATTCTGAGCAACTTTCAAATATACAATACAGTATCATCAGCTACATTAGCTATAGGCAGCATGATGTACATTACATCCACAGGACTTATTTATCTTTTACCTGGAAGTTTGTACCTCTTGAAATGGATAAAGATGGTCAAAAGATACAAACTTTCAGTTTAAATTACTTTTAGAAACTGTGAAATCCTACTTATTAAAGGTACTTATTACTACCTTTTTTATTCTTATAAAATATTGCTTGAAACAAATAAGGATTTACCTAAGACATACCTAGTTTTTGTCACATGGAAATCTATGTCATAACTAAAGGTGTTGTGGACCTGAACTGGACATAATTCAATTGTGGTAGACGGAATAATGGTGCCTTAACGATAGCCACATCCTAATCCCCAGAACCTGTGACTATGTTACTTTACATGGCAAAAGGGACTCCACACATGTGATTAAAATAATAATCATGATATATGGGGAGATTATCCTGGGTTACCAAGGTGGGCCCTGTGTAATCATAAGGCTCCTTCTAAGTGGAAGGGAACTGAGTTAGAATAAGGGTGGGAAATGTGGTACTGGAAGCAGAGGATAGTTAGATAGATAGATAGATAGATAGATAGATAGATAGATAGATAGATAGATAGATAGATAGATAGATAGATGTTTGAAGATACTATGCTGCTGGTTTTGAAGATGGAGCAAGGGGACAGCCAGATAATCAGAAGACATCTACAAGCTGCAAAAGACAAGGAAACACATCCTCCTCTAGAGACTCCAGAAGGAATCCAGCCCTGTATTTTATTTTAAATTTATGATCTCCCAAATTGTAAAATAATAAATTTGTGTTGTTTTAAGCCACTACGTTTGTGGTAATTTGTTACAGCCGGAAAATAATACATTGATCCCCACTGATTTGATTTTCTTAGCATGTTACAACTAATACCAATGAAAAGCAATTTAAACTTTAGATTCTGGTTTTCAAATCTCTAAAGAAGCAATCATGATGGATGCGAAAGACTGGCTACTTTAAACTTCTGACATGCACGGGCACATCCAAAGATCGGGAGCTGGCCGTGAGCATACAGCGCTTGTCCAGTCCTTTAATAACCAGCACCCCTCAGAGCTGCACCTCCCTGGAGCTGCTAAACACAGGAGATGTGGCCAGCGTGAAATGAGACGTATTGCAAGTATAAAAAACATCATGCAGTTTGTAAAGGAGAATGTAAAATACCTCATTAGTAGTTTTTAATATTGACCTCACGTTGAAATGACACTATTATGGCTATACTGGGTTAAATAAAATACATTATTACATTAAATTTCAATTTCTTTTTGCTTTTTGAATGTAAAATGAGAAAATTTAAATTACATGTGGGTTATATTATGCTTCTATTGGGCAGTGCTGCTCTAAACAGATGAATTCTATGTAATTAACATAATATAGATTATTTACCATGTCAATTAATGTCACTCAGTAATAAATACACCAATCCAATTAAGAGCATTAGTGGGTTTATTTATATATATTTTATGCATTTTGAAATTAATATCTCCATTTTTTTATAGTCATATCCTCCTAGAGTCTGGTGTCCACAATCTCAAGTTAAATTGTAATAAGTTAAGTCAGGATTGAAAAAAAAAAGATCTGGTGGGAAAGGCTAAAGAATTGTGGGAAATACTGTTGACAGCTCAAAGGTGGCATTTTTTTCCATGGAGAAAGATAGTATTTTCTGTAGTAGACAAAAGTGATCTTTGCACTTTTTTTTTCCTTTTTTTTCTTTTCAAGAAAGGAAAGGTGGTCTATAAATATGAAACGTTGTTACTATGAAAATCTTAATTTTAGGTAACAGTTCATTGTAAAATCAAAAACATACTTTTCCCCTGGTGTAGGAATAGTCACAGTGAAGGCTTAGAATTAAAAAGAAGAGGCAGCTTGCCTGAATGAAATCATCCCATTGAAGCCATTAGGGAAAATCCAAAACTTCTGGATTCACTAACACAAATGTATCTGGATGAAAATGGAACATGCTATCAAATGAATTATTAGGTTAGAGCTGCCTAGACCATTGCTGAGCTTCTATATTGTTTAGGACTATGGATAGAACTTGTATGACAGCTTCAATATTTGGGATACATATGCTTTTTAACCTGCAGTCAGTAAAGATAGTTTAAAATCTTTTAGATTTTTTTGTCTTCTCCCAAAGACCTCATGGTCATCACATCTTTCTGTCTCTGAAAAAACAGAATTTCTTTTGAAGTCCAGTAAATGTTTCATGAAGGCATCTAGCCAGTGTAATTTCCTGGACCAGTTTAATGTTTGTAGGATCAAGAAATCTTAGGAAACTAAACAGAATCTGTAAGCAATTATATTTTGGGTGGTGATTATCTTGGAGTTGAGTGAAGAAAAAAGTATATATGTGTTGTTAGGAATATATATATATATATATATTTTTGTTTGTATATGTAGAATATATATGTGGGTGTATTAGGAATGTATATATATACCCGTACGCATATGTGTATATGTACAGATATATCTATTTCAAATATACACATGCAGAATTATATAAATGCAAAAGCAAAGTGATAAGTGTTTGATAAAAGACGTTGCCTGCTGGGCGTTCATCCTATTTTGGGAATGCCAAATAAGACTCCCATCTAAGACATGAGGTTCATGGTTTGATCCTCAGCACGAGCAAATCTATATATGAAGGCAATTTATACAAACTTTAAAATTTTACTAAATGAATAAATGTCATAAATGATTTTGGTGGAAGAATTTTCCCTTCAATTACTTGGGTCATCATCTCTCACCCCCATTTCTTCACTTTATTTTGTAGGTGTTGCTACACCCAGCATCTCCTGTTTGGTGTAAGTATTGACCATTTACAGTGGTCTGTAATCAAATGATAATCTTTGAAAAGGTTTATCGACTTCCTGATGATATCCCTGTGTACGTTTATCATTGTGGGGTGTGTGCAGGGAAGTTATCAGGGAGTAGGGAAAGGAACATTTTCAAGGAACATTTTGTTTGGATGGAAGTCAGCTACCAGAGGCTAATATCCAACTGGACTTCCATCAGCAAGTGTCCTATTTCTTTCCCAGTGGGCAGTGGAATGTAAATTTCCTGGCTTGCCAAGGGTATAAAAACAACCCATTCATTAAAATAACTTAGCTTTCAAGGTTCAAATAAATAGTTTACCTGATTTCTTAGATAAGATACCAATTAGATATAAATGCACTTAGGCAGAATCTAGTGCAAGAGGTTATCCCAAATCCAGGACTGTTTTGATGTGTGCAGACCAGGTACTTCACACCTAAGTGGTCTTGGTTAAAGCCGCCAGGCTGAGTGAGGACACACCGGCTTTACCTGCCTTGGGGCACTGCTGAGGCTGGTTGGATCTCCCAGAACCATAAAACTTTTTATTATTTTTCTGCACATATTATGCCATGGAACCGTGTGGCCTTCTGGGGCTTGTAAAATGGCACATTTTTGTTGGCTGAAGTGCAAGGTGAGAATTGCTCATCACCCTTGCAGAGCAATTGGAGACCTCTTGCAGGGTTCATTGGTTCATCTGCACTGGAGGGCAGTTAATGAGCCAATGAAGAAAATGTGAACATTAAATTAAAATATGTGAAGAAGGATTCCTGCTAGTATCAGATGAGCTAGATGTATTGAGTCAGAATTCAGGGAAAGAACCAAGTGTTGTGTTCTTTGCTAAGGCACGCAGAACTCATTATTATTGATGAAAATTAAATCCAGCGAGCTGAGTGCCATGAATAAGTCAGAGGTTGGAAAACTTTGGCTCAACTTTATTGGCCAGAGTTTCTCTAAAGAGAAGCTTGCTTGCCCTGCTGTAAGACCATTCATTACTTTCACAAATAATTGACACACATATTGCTACATATAGTTCCACCTCATTTAAAAAAATCCAACTTCTTAGTGCTATAGAAGTTATAGATGGATTAAAATCAAATGCTTAAAATTGACTCCCAGAGAATAAACAATTGGTCTTGGAAAAAAGTGATCTTTTGGGCTGATAAGTAAATCATGGTACTAGATATCTCTTCTTGGTAGGTCCTACTAAATTCTTAAGATTCTCAATGATTATAATTGAGCCAGTTGGCATAGCCGAAAGATTTAAAGGCAGTATAGTGTAGCAATCATGAAGGAGGCCCTGGAATCAACAGACCATGTGCCAAATCCCTCTTCATTTCAGCCTTATTTGACATAGTAGAATTTAGTAGTGTATAGCAAAACAAAGTAGTTCACTATTCTGCTAAATAGAATTTATTTACTTTACCAAATAGGATTATATTCTACTAACTAGAATTTAGTAGTATATAGTATAGCAAAATAATTGTGCAGAGTTTTATTCAGCTCTTTTGGTTGTAAAGACTAGAGAGTCACCTATTCCAATGATTATAAAACAATAAATGTAGCAGTAGACACATATTGTTTAGGAAGATTGTCTCTAAGAAACCCAAGAACAAGGTTCACAGAACAATCCCTGTGGAAAATGGGACAGGAGCTGGTAAATGATTTGGAATCTAAAAGAAGTCTGAAATCATCCGAAGCAGGAGTCTATTCATTTCACTCTGGGTGCCCAACTTCAATATGAAGACACTATGCATCTTGTGTCTTCTCTATTCTCCCCTGGCTACAAAATGGCCTGCTTTTTTCTGTATTTCACTATTCAGATTCCTAGAATAGACATTCTCGTCTGTTTGGGTGAGCATTTATTGGCCAGGCCGTATCTTAGCCCAATGGCCAGTCTATAGATTGGCTGGCCATGGGACAGGTTTTTGCCTCTAACCCAAACAGGGGTGGTCATTAAGGAAGCTACCCCTTCAGTAGGGAGAACAGGTGGATAGCTTAATTTTGCCAGGTTGTAGGGATGACTGAAATAATGACTGAAATGTCTGATAGTCTTTGGGAGTTGGTTATGGTTGGATTTGATCTATGTACCACCTTATTTTCTGATTACATTTCTCTACAGTCACTGGGGCACAAGTGGAAAGAAGACACAGATCCTCTCGATGTGAGAGCATATCTTCTGAATGTTAGTGAACGTCAGTGAAAGTCAATTACCTATTCTAAGTGAGACTCAATCTTTTAACCTATTTACCTCATAAATGTAAAACACAGAGGGTTTCCTACAGGTGAGTGACAGAACAGAGCTAATTATAGGCAAAGGGTCAAGTAGGTAACGAGGTTTTGTTGTCGGGGTCATTCTTTCTTCTCAAACCCAGAGCCATTTTATACCGTAGTAAATTAAAGGCTTTGTAGTTTGGTAGGAAGAGGATGTGACTTAGAGTGGGGAGATCCCCTTAAATCACACCTTTGCCCCGTGTCCTGTAGGTGTGAGTAAATAAATGAACTTATCGGAGCCTTACTTGTGTTTTCAAAAATTATTTATTTATGTTTTTCAGTGACAGTTGACATTCAACATTTTAGTTTCAGGTGTACAGCATAGTGGTGAGACATTTATAAAATTTATGCAGTGATGCCCCTGATTAGTCTAATACCCACCTGGCACCATACATAGTTGTTGCAATATTATTGGCTATATTCTCTATGCTGTACTTTACATGCCAGTGACTACTTTGTAACTACCAATTTGTTTTAATACTGTATGAAATACTTGAGAATATCGTGGATGGTTATTTAATAAATAAATACTTTTTAAAAATAAGAAGTAGACGAGACACCTAACTGCTCTTGTTTTACAGATGTGGAAACTGGGGTCCAGAGATGGTATTTCACTTGTTTAAGTTCAACCAACTATTTAATTGCAGTCAAAACTAGAACCCCGGTCTCCCGATTTCCCAGGCCAAAGGTCTTGCAAGATTCCTCTACGTACAGTTCTCAAAATTTGCTCTTCAGAAAGACTATGTGTATGTGTGTAAAGTCATAGCATCCAGTTTCTTTCAATGAACAAAACATTTTTATAATTAGACTAAAAATTCCTGAAGTTCTTTTAAACAAAAAAGAAAATATCAATTCTTATTTACTGTGAAGAGTGAATAAAAATTAAATAGTCTCAATTATAACTGTCCTTGAGGACCATGTAAAGTCATAGCATCCAGTTTCTTTCAATGAACAAAACATTTTTATAATTAGACTAAAAATTCCTGAAGTTCTTTTAAACAAAAAAGAAAATATCAATTCTTATTTACTGTGAAGAGTGAATAAAAATTAAATAGTCTCAATTATAACTGTCCTTGAGGACCATGTGTTTTAATAGTCACTCAAGTCTTAAAGGAGTGAAACTCCTTAGCGAGGCATCCCTGGGCCTCCAGGGTCTCTTGCAATCATTCTGGCCACATGGTTACCTCCTGGGGCTCTAAGGCTGACAGCAAAGCCAAGCCTTCTAAATGGCAGTCAGATGATCCAGACTGACCAGCCATGAAACCCAAGGTGATCTGGGCTCACCTGGCTGAACATCACAATCCAGAAGTGTGCTCCATGCCATGCATTCCTCTGCCTTGGGAGCAAAACATGGCATGGTGCAGCGGAAACTTCGTGCCATCCATTGTATTTCCAATTACCAAGGAACTGACTTTTAAGAAATGTTGTAGGACTAGATTCCAGATCTTAGTAGAATACAATTGGTTTGTCCACATGAGTGTTATTTTTATTTTTTGCTTAGGAATGCAAGGTTTTTGAAGCATGTCTTCCTTTTTCCATTTAGTATAACACCCTCACAAACACTTATTGTCTATATTGCAAAGCACCATGGGAGATACAAAATGGTATTTTATGCTCTCTTTCCTAATGGAGCTTATTTTCTTGTTGAGATGAGAATAGAGGCTCCCTGAGGTCTGGGACCCTGTCTATCTTATTCATTGTTGGGGCTCCATGTCTAGAAGAACATTTGGCACAATATAGGCACTCAGGCAATACTTGTGGAATGCATAAATGAGTATATGTACATCAAACATGAATCATAGCTAACATTTATGGCCACTAGTTTTTTAAGTACAGTTTCTACCTCATTTGTTCTTTACAATTCTATGAGGTAGCAATTATTAATATTCCCATTTTGAAGATGGGGAAACTGAGGCTTAGAGCGATTAAGTAACTTTCTCAGTTGTGATCCGGGGTTTCATACCAAAGTCATCTGACTCCATGCTCTGTTGCCCCTGCATGTTATGCTGTCTTCTTTCTTGAGGCAAAAGACATTCATTCCATGTTTTTAGAACTCAAATCTTTATAATGGAATCACATTTGTGGTATAAACAACAAGCAAGCTGGAAAGTTTTATAGAGTCTGAAGCAGATGTGGGAACCAAAACCACCCTTTTGAGGTACAGAAAGGATTTAAAAGGTGAGAAATAGGGTTCATTTCCTTTGGATTTCTAGAAGATGATTTTGAAAATCCTTTTTATAATATGATAATGCAATAATCTTAAACACCATTATAATATTATCATTCCTCTTTAATCCAGTTTCATCATCTTAAATCGGTTGTGTGAGCAAGAATCCAGTTTCATTAACATTTCTAGTGTGGCACCTTCACACTGATTTGAAAGGAATTGACTTATCAGTAGGATGGTAAGCTGATGGTCTAGGGAAATCTCACTACACCAAAGTGTCCTTACTAAATATGAATTCTGATAAGCTTGCTTTTCACTCTTTTCTCCAACTCCTCCCCTTCTTTTAAAGAAAAAAACCCAACTATTCATCTGAAATCATTTTTGACAGCTTCAGAGATTTCTCTAGGTTCTGGCCCAAACTTAACTGTTGTTTTACTTACATTCTTCTTACACTTGAGGGATTTCAAAAAACGTACTTAATTATTTGGACTTGTTTTAATTTTCTCTAACATTTACTTTGTCTTGAGGTTAAGAACATTTTGTAAATTTGCAAAAACCAAAAGTATTTTGCACAGAACAAAATAGGTTTAAAAAAACAGTCAGAACAGAATCAGAATATATCCCTAAGGAAAGGAAGTACACAAAATAGTCAAATGATTAATTGAAAAACAAAATGAGGGAACTAAAATATTTCCCTGAATTAGTTCCTAAGGTATGCTCTATTTCCATCAGGAAACACTGACAAGTCTGCACTGTTTGTTTTTTGAAGTGAAACATTGATGGGAAAATTAATAACTGAATCCACTGTGTATTTCACACTAAAATTAACATTCTTTTTCTTGCCAGATATTTCGCTATGAGCTTAGGCATTTACCCTCGATACGTTTTCCATCCTTTTCAGGTGTTGATTTTTCTTGTTCCCAACAAATATTCTACTAAATTTTCAGGTCGAACTTGAATGGTAGAACAGGTCACCATATTTTTGTAGAGATTGATAATAAAAGCAAATGTTCTCTCGTTCATCCATAATAAATAACACAAACTTCTGGCTTGCATTTCACTCTATTAAGGAGGGTTTCCATAGTCTGAGGATCCTGTATAGTAAGCAAGTCAGCATTGGAAATGCTTGGTATCTGAAGAAAAGTGGCAAACCATGTATGACCTGATCGATAAGTTGATAAAGTGATTGAAATTGCTAAATTGACAAAATGTCCAAAGTTGATAAATTGATAACTATTTTCTGGGCACTGACTGTACACAAAGCCAATTTCAAATTGAGATTTGCCACCTATTAAACGAGACTGTAGGGGTTTGGAGTACCGACCAAGTTAGGGATGTGCTTCCTCGGCTGCTGCCAGCAAATTACGTACAAGAATAAGCTCTTCCCAGTTTGTTGTTCTTTCTAACTCACTCTAACTGGGCAAGAATTGGACTTTCACATCCAAATCAGTCAGTCTTTGTAACCGACACTTCCTAATGCATTCTGCTCCATAGCCATGCCACCGTCTAATATTACTTCTGGCTTACTTTGGAGTGAACGCAAACTTTTCTTTCTCTGGATCTCATCTTGCTAAGAAACACTCCCCACACCTGCAAAATGCAATTCTATCTATTTGCATATGTCAAACTCAAAAAGTTATAGGCTTACCATGAGTCCTTTATGTCAGGGACTCAGAGAAACAAGAATAATAAATAATAGAAGCAGCAGTACTAATAGTAGTAAAAGTAATAAGATTGGTAAAAACCGTAGTTAATATTTGCGGAATGCCTTCTACCCAGGCATTGTGCTAAGTGCTTTATGTGCAATAACATCTTCCTTTCACAGAAGAACCCAAAGCTCAGAGAGGTGAAATAACCTGTCCCAAACCTTACACAGTCCCACTAATAGAGCTGAGAAATGCATTTTTCTTTGAAGTTTATCAGATCTCACCATTTGAGTGTGTGTTTTAAGAGGAGAAGTTTTTGACTATCATTTCAGTTTCCCACTTTTTATTGGATAGGTTGAGTTTTCTTTTCTGGGTTTAAAAACTATACATTCTATATTTTTAGGGTGGTTATTCCTCGCTTACACCCATTGTCATACTTATTTTCTACTATTGAGTGCTGAAACTTTTCAATGTCCACATTTCCCCTGAACCAGACAAGCCGTTTAGTCTGCTCTCATGTTATTTTGTTGTCTCCCACCATCATTACCCCATATCTTATGCTGATCTTTTCTAGAATAACTTGGGGTCACTAAGGGCATGTATTATATTTTTCTTTGCATTGGTTCTAGCCTTTTAAAGATGACTTCCTTTTCTTTTCTTTTCTCTTTTTTCCCCATTATTAGTTGTTTGTTCTTTCCATTGTTTCATCATTTCCCCAATCAGGCCCCAAACTTTAACAAAAACGATCCTACCCCTTCCTTCCCACCCCATCTCTCCCACCCCCAAATAAAACACCAGTAATAGCCAAAAACTACACGCATGCGCTGTAAAAAGGCAGCGCTAACACTACTGGAAAGAAGACTGTGTGTATGGAGAAGCTCTTTGAAGAGCTACAGTGTCTTTTTCTCTCCCACGCACCCATAGAAGGCCCTTTGCTTTTCTCAGCAAAGTGCAGAATGGCTGCCTTGAAACACTTATCCTCCTTCTCCTCCACTGGGATGAGTGTGCAAACTATACAGCATGGAGAAGCTGGAGGGCCCAGAACTACACTGGCTCTTGAGAGGACATCTTCTCAAGCCACCTCTATGGTGTCAAGACAAGTAGAACTCCTTCCCCTTTCCACTTGAAACCCACAGTCACATGTGACAGGGGCTAGTACTCAAGAGAGTTCATTCTCGTCATCTTTTTTGTCATCATCCTCTGTGGGTTAGGAACGCCACATCAGCCTTTCCTGACAGACGATTATGGCAACCTGGGGGCACTTGACATTGGCTTCCTTGGCGGGGACCAGGTCAGCCTCATCAGAATCTTTCCATTTCATCAGGAACATGAGTTCTCCACTGGAATCTGTACCTCCAATAATCTGCTCTGGCTCCAAACCCCCGGCAAAGCCTCCTGGCTTTTCTGATTCTTCTTTCTTCTTCTTTGGTTTGCTCTCCTCTCCCTTATCTTCAAAATAAGAGTGAGCTTTGCGCTTGCCTCCCTCTGATTTATCCATCTCATGTGCTGTTTTCTGTGACTGTAGAAACGCAGCCACGAGGTTGGGGCAATCCAGGTTCTTTTCTGGCTCCCACTTGCCCTTGTCTGAGAATCCCTTTGCTTTAAGAAAGACTCCACTTTGCCCTTTACCACTCGACGGTCGGGAGCTTTTTCCACAACATATTCCTCTTTCTCCTCTTCTAGCACCTCCTCCCCTTTTTTCTTGTTTTGTTTTTTCCCCCACAGTTCCTGCCAGTTTTCGGGTACAAAGGGTGATGTTGTTCACACATTATTCTTACAGCCGCCCCACCGTGTATGGACCTGTCAGGAAGCAAGGGCGGCCAGGTTTCCTGAAGATGACTTTCTTGTTGTTTAAGTCTTGTATGCCTTACCGAGTTGTTTTTGCCTGCTTGTTTCATCAGTTACAAGCAGAGGTGTGTAAAAATCTCCCACTATGATTGTGGATATTCCGTTTTTTTCTTTGGGATTTTTCAATTTCTGCATTGTAGATTTGGAACCTATGTTCACAGATGACCCAATGTAGAATGATTATTCTACATTCTATGTAGAATGATTATTCTCTCATTCTAATGAGTATGTGGGGCCAAGAATAAGTATTCTTGTGGCATTGAGTCTGTTATTGGGAAATGTTCCTTTTAATCATCAGTAAAGCTTCGTACCTGAAAGTCTATTTTGTGTGATATTAGAATAGCTATACTAGGCTTTGTTAGATTGGAGTTTAGCATATTTTAGCTTTGTCCATCATTTTGCTTTCAATCTTGTATTTTTTTTTTTTATTTAGTTAAGGTATGTGTTGTGGACTGAATGTTTCCATTCCACCCAAATACATATAATGAAGTCCTGACCCCCAACATGGCTAGATTTGGAGATGGAACCTCTAAGGAAGTAATTAAGGTTAAATGAGGTCATTAGGGTGGGCCCCTCATCCAAATGGATTAGAAGAGATATAAGAAGAGATACCAGAGAGATTGTTGTCTCTTTCTCTGCACTCATGCAGAGAAAAGGCGATGTGAGGACATGACAAGAAGGTGACTGTCTACCAGCCAGGAAGAGAGCTATGATTAGGAACGTTGATCTTGGACTTCCAACCTCCAAAGAGAATAAATCTCTGTTGTTTAAGCCACCCAGTCAGTGGTATTTTGTTATGGCAGCTGAAGCTGACTAATACAGATTTTGGTACTGAGAAGTGGGGTATTTTTGTAACAGAACTTAAACATGTGGAAGTGGCTTTGGAACTGGGTAATAGGCAGAGGCTGGAAGAGTTTTGAGGTGCATACTAGAAAAAGTTTTAAGGGCCTTGAAGGGAGTGTTGATAGAAATATGGATATTCTAGGCAATTTTGGTGAGGTCTCAGACGAAAATGAGGACCAAGTTAAGAAACTGGAGGCAAAGCAAGAGCTACAGCTTCTTATACAGTGGCAAAGAACTTGGCTGAATTATGTTCCAGTGTTTTGTGGAAGGTAGAACTTGTGAGCAATGAAATTGGATATTTCGCTGACATTTCTAAGTAAAGTGTTGAAGGAGCAGCTTGAATGCTGTTACTGTTTATAGTAAAATTTGAGGGGAGGGAGATAAATAGAAGGGTTATTAAGTAAAAAGGAAGCAGAACTGAAGATTTAGAAAGTTCTCAGCCTATCCATATTGCAAAAAATGAGAATCTGTGTTCTGAAAAGAACAATAAGTATATGGCTGGACAACCATTTGGTAAAGAACATGGGTGCCTCATGGATTTAATCAACCATCTCAGCAGAAGCCAGGAATAGAGATGGGATTACACCAACAGAGAGACCACCAGTTTGAACTAAACGGGACAGAGAGAGTGGATGGAATGAAGGAAGGCTCTCAGACTTCTAGGATTCTACAGGACTTGATAATAGAGCTATTCAGCTGAAACCATGGTTTATTCTCCAAGAAAAGGAAGTTTAACCCTGAAGATGATTCCGAGACTGTCAGAGCTGCCATTCCCAAGGGTCAAAGCTGCTTCCTTCTTGGTTTCAAAGGGTTGGGCCCCCTTCTCGGTTTCAACAGGCCCGCCATGTAGGACTTTAATCTAATGACAAGTGTTCTTATAAGAGTGAGGAAGCAGAAGATTACACATAAACACAGAGGAGAAGGCAAAGTGGCCACAGCAGCAGAGATTGGAGTGATACAGCCACAAGCCCAGGAATGTCTGAAGCCAACAGAAGCTGAAAGAGGCAAGGAAGGATTCTCCCCTGGAGGCTCTAGAGGAAGTGTGGCTCTGCTGACACCTTGATTTTGGACTTCCAGCCTCTGAAATTGTGAGAATAAATTTCTGTTTTTGGCAATTTGTTTTTGGAGCACAGCAGGAAACTAATACAACCCACAACCCTTTCTAACATGATTCTCTCCTTCTTTTCCAGCCATTTGTAATTCCATTATCATGTAGCAGGAAAAACAGTTCTGTTTTCCCAGATTCTGTTTCTGGTCTCCAATTTCTGGCTCAAGAACCATCAGCCTCTAGTCACATTTTAAGAGTTGTTGTTTTTTATTTTTTATTTTTTGGTATTGCTGGATGTTCCTGGCAAGTGCAGACAAGGATAATGGGAGAAAAGTTTGGGGAAATGGCAGTGGATTAGGGAAGGCATAATAGATAAGAGATATCAAGGAGAGAGAGAAATAAAGGAAGGCAGTATGGTGAGGAGAAAGAGACTGGAAACTAGCATTTTGTGGAAAGAAGCATGTGATAACCTCATCTCAGGTATGCAGATTACCCCATTATAAACAGCACCATCATATTGAATTGTTATGAAAAATGGCATTTCAAGAGTATCAGCCTGTTGAATCATGAGCGGTAAATGGTTTAACTCTGAAGGACATGGGTTGGATGAGAATTTACTTATTCCTGGCTCTGTAACCTGAACTTCTTTAAACTGTCATTTCCTCATCTGCAAAATGATTTATTGTCATAATAGTAACCACTTCATAGGGTAGTCCTGGGGATTAATTAAAATATTCATAGTTAAAATCCTGGCACATTTTAAATACCCAATAAGTGTCACCTACTTTCTATATTATCATTATTGTTATAACTATTATTATTGGCATAGTAGGTCTGTAATAGAAAGTTATAGACCTCATATTTAACTCAGGCAATCTACAAATTATAACTCAATCCAGTAGCTACAAGTGTCAGAACTTTAATGAAGAACTATTTGTCATTAACTTTAAATTATATCTATCTGTGTCTCGTTTCTTTTTATAATAAAATTGAGTATTTTTTCCCCACGTCTGTTTGCTAAGAAAGGAAGAGACATTTTCTGTAATAGAAAGAAGTTTTACTCAATCATTTTAAGGGCCATTGATTTCTAACTCTGACACCTTCCAACTTTAAATGTAGTTGTGGAATATAACCTGTGTGCTTTCCGTCATTGTTTGCTATATGAAGTTGCCTTGGCTTATTATATTATATGTTGGTCAAAGTAAATTATATTTGTTGGGATATGTTTGTTGTAGGAATTACATTTACCCACCAAGCCTTAAAATGTACAAAGCAGCACTATAATCCTTAGTCACTCTCCATAATTTCTGACTTGAATCTGTGACTTCACTAGAATATCAGTGACCTTTGTTTCTACAGGAGTATTTACAATAAACTTAATTATTTTAATAAGTGTAATTGGTAAAGCACATGCAAGACTTTTCTGTCACAAGAAATACAACATTCTAGAAATAACATTATGTTTTTACAAGATGTCTTCCAAGAAAGACAAATCTGTAAAATTCTTCATGTCATCAGGGTTTATACTATTACTCTGGAGTGGGAGGGTATTATTCCTGTTTTGCCAGAGAATACAAGGGAATCATTAACACCAGTAGCTTCCCTCTGGTGTGACCAAGACCATAACCTAAATAGTCTATTACAAATTCTCTTTCCAGTCTATAACATTTGTGTATAAAATTAAAATATTTACGCAAGACCAAAAAAACTATAATAAGTTCTAAATCAGATGTAAACCCTTTAAACAGGCTCTGGATATGAGAGCTTCTCAGAAACTAATAAAGGTCATTTTTTCTATCAGATGGCATGTTAAGAAACTATTTTGGTTGAATTGTGAAAATTTATTAAGTCTCTATGTGAACAGCAATAAAAATGCACTACTTATTAAAAAGTTACCTATTTGCTTAGTTTGCTCACCATTTTCAGATATGAGCTTTGGCATTTCAATAAAATTAGTGACCAACCTATTTTTTTCAGTCACCAGTTCCTAGCAGTTGATTATTATTCCCCAGAAATTTCCCTAGGCCAAAATAATTATAGTCAAAATAATTCTTTAAAAATAGTAATAATTGTGAATAGGTAGAATAACTCCGTAGAGTCACATGAAATAGATGGAGCTGCCAGTGTTCAACACATGAAAAGGATAAATGAATGGTTTATACGTTAAAAACTAAATGAATGTCAGTAGAAAGTAGTACACTCACACTTCCATCTGCCAGAAATATCACCTTTGGTGGTTGTGGGTAATGTCAATGATTGAAATACTTAAGTGAATATGGAGAAACCCGGAGACTAAAACGTTGAATGGCCAATCAATGTGCTAATGTCTATTCTGTGTATGGCATTTCCGAAGACTATGTGGGTGATAGAAACACACGTCACACTCAGCTATTTCCAAAGACTTCATAATTTGATTTGTCAAGCAACATTTGATACAGAAATAACAGAACTTTAGAGTATGGAATGAATAGAGAAAGTTTTATAACTGGAAGATGTCTTATGGATCATCTAGCATAATTTTCAGGGTTAAAGAAATACCTTAGGAAGACCTTAAAATGAGTTCATTCCTTGTAATTGTAACTGACGTGACAGGCTCACTCCTTTTATATATATATTTTTAATTTTCTCCCTTCATCCTGAGTTTTATGCTGTCAGTAGACCATATAAATTGAGTTATGAATTTAATTCATAATTCATTGAGTTATGAATATGAGTTTTCAATTCATGTGTTAAAATCCTAACCACCAGGGTGAAAGTATCAGGAAGTGGGTCCTCTGGGAGGTGATGAGGTCGTCTCATAATTGGGATGAATCTGCCCATATAAAAGACATCTCACAGAGCTCCCCTGCCTTCTTTAGTCATCTACCAAAGGTGTCCTTCACCATAGAAGGTTTTGGTTTTGGCACTCTCCCCAAATTTCCAAGAAGGGGGTGGGGTGGGTAAGGTCCAACCTTCAGAGTGCCAGCACTTTTGTTGTCATAGACTATGACCCCTCATCCAGCCGAAGGGAGGATTCTGCCCAACGGAATGGTTAAGATGTTTCTGGGGACAGAGCAGCAATGTTCAGTAAGATGAAGGATCAAGAGCAGTTTCAATGAACCTGCTATTTTTACTCTGAAAAGTAGAGAAACGGCACGATTGTCCCTCTTTGGAGGTCTCTTAACCTGAAGTTGATGGGCTTCCAGAGATCTGCCAACTCTCTGAATGAACATACACATGGACATTTTCCTTCTAGAGAAAGAGTGTCTAGCTTTGTTCAGTTTCTCACCAACGTCCTGCAGAAGTTATGAGCCACTTCCTTCCCTAAAGCCTGGTAATGCAATGGCATAAAGTGGAAACTCAGTATATCTCGTTTCAAATGATAAACCTCAAACAGTTAATTTATTAATTCATTATACACAAACAAACATTGAAAAAAATAAAGATGGATATCAGTAGGGCTTTTGGGAACCTGGTTACCTCAATTTGGTTCCTTTTCTCTCTATAGGGAGTCTGTGGAGGTTAACAGCCTGAAGCTTCCACACTCAAGACTAGGGGAAGATATGCTGCTTCTCCTTCCAGACCCCAAGAGAGTCTAGCCATTCACAGTTCTCCACCCCATGATCAGGCTCCCTATGAGATAAATGACAAGCCTAAGGCTCTCATAGTTGAGAGAAAAAAAAAAATCAGGCAGAAAAACTAGAGCACAAGAATAATTGAATTAAAAAAACAACAACCTGCATTTAACGTGCAGCAGATAAAAAGCTTCTTTGAATTTGACAACAGGATTTTTGAATTAAACAACTCAGTCAATGGATTAAAGATAAGAATGGTTGTGGGTGGTGCCTGAATTTTTTGCTTGGATCATCAGCTGCAACGAGTATCTCAAAGCACAGATGGAAACCCTCACTGAGAATGTAGGCAACTTGGAGATTGGATTTGAGGACTCCTACCATGGAAATAATTGGCATGTCTAAAGGTATAAAAAGTTCTGATGGAAGATAAGCATAATTAAATAAATATCACAGAAACATTTATCTGAAGTAAATAAAGTCCTGAGACTGTAGAGTATAAGGGCTACCCAAATTATAGGCTTTACTGATGAGAAAAGACACATACGAGTACTTAGGCATAAAATGATAAGGTCCTAGAACTTTAATAATGAAGAGAACATTGATAGGATAAATTCAAATTCAAATTACAATAAGATATCATTATTCTTCTACTAATTTGGCATCAAAAAAGCATCTTGACAAAGATATAGTAAAACAAGGACTCTCATGCTTTGCTGGTGGGAACATAAACCTGTTCAACTTTTTTGGAAACTACTTGGAAATATCCACAATAATTTAAAATAAACAGAATCCTCAACCCAGAATTCCCTCTTCTGGAATTTTCTACAGGTAATCTCACATGTATGCAAAAGGCTTACATACACGTGTGTATATGGTCTCTTTCCACAAATAAAGAAAAAGAAAATTTTAAGTTGAAAACAACCTCAACATGATAGAAACTTCAAAACTGTGGAGCCAAGAAAGAGGTATAAGTTAATTCATGGTTGTTTTGTTAGTAAATGGTTTCTTTTTGGTTAAAGCTCTGGGATGCACCTCATAAATTGTTCTCAATCTTGCACATGCTGTAAGAATCACCTAGAAAAATCTTGAAATTATGTAACTGCCATTGCTGGACTATGTCACATCCATCTGTGTCTGTTGTAAAGTTATTAGTAGTCACCTTTGAGCATGATTCTCCCAGGAGCTGAAAAGATTTGATGTTTAATGCCATGCCTGGGGCTTGTGTTTGCTTGGCCTGGTGTGACTAACCTGTCAAATCATTGACAAAGCTGACTCGAATTGTATGTGGTTTCATTTCTTCCTGATCAAACTGTAAGTGGTTTTGTTTCTAATCAAACTCTTTTTTACATAGAGCAGGGAAGTTAAGTCACAAACATAGACAGAAAATGTTACCAATTGGAAAGAGCCAGAGGACAAGACCAATTTTAAATCTTGGCTGATTATATGACTTTGGACAAGTCACCCAACATTTCTGAGTTTCAGTTTCCTATCTGTAAAATAAAAATGCTAATGCCTACCACAGACGTTGTTATGACAATCAAACAAGATGATATGTTAAAGTAACGTGCTCAAATCTAGCACATGATATGTGCCCACACAAGTTAAAGTATTCAGCTCAATACCTAGTGCATAGTTGTCACTCAAAATATAGGAGCTGAATCTGAATCGAGTTCTTTGAGAGCAGGCCCTCAATTCATAGTTGTTGCTTGAATGTCTGAATCAATGAATGAGTGACTGTGATTCACAGTTATTTGTATGTAGTGCAACACCAGTATGTTCAATCTTCTAATGATGGATAAGTGAGCCAGGCTAAAGACCCAGAATGTGAATATTTGTCACCCAGGTGTGAGAATGGGAGAGTGAATGGTTCTTAGGTAGAGCATGATGTTTTGAGAGCATTTTAACTCTGACTACATATATATATATATATATATATATATATATATATATATATATCATGTAGTTTAGAACACTTTTCAATTAATATCATAGTACACAGGTTCATTGGTGCAGCAGAATCTGCCTTCAATTCAGTGATGCATTTGTGACTTTAATACTATTATTATATTTGTGTTCAAAGAGCTCAAGTGTTCCAAAGCTTTTGCTTCTGGCTCTTATTACTAATTATTTACATCAATGGTAACTGAAGCTCTTGGAGAGTTAGAGAGGGAAAAGAACAGGAAGACTCCAGGTAGTGGGGACACACTTAAGACAAGTCCTGATTGTCATTTCCTCTCTCAACGTGGCCTTGTGATTCGTATCACCTTTGGCCGAGACCACATCCTGAAACATGACTGTGCCTCTTTGTACTGGCTCAAGAATGTTTGTCTTACAATGTGAGATCTTGTGCCCCTTCCAGGGAAGGATACTTAAGTCTAGCCTTGATAATAAGGCAGAGTGACTCCAGGGAGAAATGCCCAGTGTCTGGGTCCTGCTATGCTGAAAACTGAAAATCAAAAGCCTAAAACACAATAATTGTGCTTTTTAAAGTCTGGGAGTGCTACCTAAATATATGAATCTTCTTAACAAGGAATAGTTTAGTTAGTAAAGTCCTCTTAGCAATTTTTTAATAAACTAAGGCTTGCAATTTTTTTAGTAAACAATTATACTATACACATTGCATTTAAAAAATAAATGAATGTGAACTAAGCAGTGTTTCTGTTTTCCATTAACTTGTGCATAGATAGTGAAAATGACATAAGATACAGATAGCGATTGGACACGAGTCTGACAATACTTGGCATATAGATGTCAGCGACCAATCACTGTTTGAAAGGTTATTTTTTTGTAACTTAAAAATTATCAAGCCGCCGCTATTTGTGTAATCATGACATGCTGCATTCCCTCCTGCTCCCACAAATTGATTCTACTCATTAGTGAACACCAGTGCTCATTGGCACATAGACCCATAAAGTTGAGTCCAAAAGAAATCAGAACGGAAGACAATACACATTTTGAAAAGATTTTTTTTCCCATTACAAAACATTAGTTTTCTTCTTCCATTCTGCTTTCCTCCCTCATCCCTTTCTTTCTTCTGTCCACCATCTTTTTTTAAAAAAAAAATATTTTGAAGCTATTTTCTGTTGTAAGTATATGGGTGTATCATACCCAGGATTCTTGGTTGTAAATAACAGGATTTGACACTGGTTAACTTAGGTGTTTTTTTTTTTTTTTCAAAAAAAGAATTCAGTGGACCTGTATGGGATAATGCACAGCTTGGAGGATCAGAGTCTGACAAGAATTTAGGGAGTCAAAGCCTGCGTAAGACCCCCAGTCTGACGAGGGGTTGGCAGATCTTCTGTCTCTTAGGCTTCCATATTGGGAGGTGGGACCTCTGCTTGCTACCTTTCTAGAGTGAACAGAACATTCCATGCCAATTGTCACAAAGGAAACATGTCTGTTACAATGGGTGTCACATGAGATTTTTGCTTTGATGGGAAGCATAGCTCTGTTTTCCAAAGTTCTAGGAATAAGTTGAGAGCACAGGTTTTGTAGGCTAATTGGTCTAAGGAAAATATCTCCTTGAGAGGACACACGTAACTCTTCCTATCCAGACTACTTAACATCCACAGAACTTTGTATTTTAAAATAAATTGCTGCAGTTGAGAATACCAAGGGGTAAATCACAACTAACAAGAATTGGGTAATGGGAGAGGCCTAAGAGCTTATTATATAATTAGAAATTTCACTTGTTCTAAAGAAGGATTTCTCAAGAGGCAGCCACAGACCACCTTCATCAACATCACTGTTAAAAATGGATCACTCCAGGCTTACAAAATTAGAAACTCTGGGAGTAGTCCTAGAAATTGGCAATTTTTACAATCCCCTAGATGAATTTTGAGCCCACTAAAGTTTGAGAAACAGTAGTAATGTAAAGGAATGTAGGTCCATTAAAAAATTATTCAAGTTCTTGATACAATTACTCATTTCAGCCTCTCCTCTTCCCACTCATGCTAAACACTGTATGTATTTTTATTAAGTATTATATTTATACTTTACATAGAAAAATGCTATTCTAAATCTTAATGGGTATAAAAATCCAGAACAGGTGTTTGCAGCTCTTTATAGGAAAGTGGGTATTTGTCAAGTGCTAGTCGACTATTTGGGTAAAAGGTCAATGAGCCCAATGGCAACTCTTAGAAGGTGAGCAGACATGTAGTTTCTGGAAGGAAAGAGAATATTTTCTGACAGTGGTTGGTCAGTGGTGAACTTTTCTCCACTCCTTCTGAGTTAGGGAGGATTGACAGTCCAGGGGCTCCAGAAACTCAGTGGCTTAGAGTCTGTCTGTGGTCTGTTTTATCTGCTTAGTGTCTAGTAGCTTCTCAATTTGGAAAAAAGGCTGAAACTTCAATTTCTCACCCACTACCCACCCCCCCCACGCCAAATATGTTGTCCAGAACTGGCACTGCTATTGTGAGTGTTCACCTAGTAGGTCTTAGAATCTAGTAGGTATTGGAGCCACCTACACGCTCTGCTTCTTAGTGGTACATTAAGCGTTAAAATGGCAGAGTCAGTGTCTGGTGAGGCCCCTTCCTTGGTTCGCAGATGGCTGCCCTCTCGCTGCATCCTCACCTGGCAGAGAGAGAAAGCGCATGCGCTCTCATGTTGCTCCCTATATGCGCACTAATCCCATCATAAGGGCTCCAACCTCAAAATCTGGTTACCTCCTGAAGGCCCCACATCCAAATACCATCATACTGGGGCTTGGGGTTTCAACATATGAATTCTGGGGAGACACGGACATGAATGTCCACAGAGTTGCATCTGGCCTTTTGTCGGCACTTAATAACTAGTTGTAGAATGAATGAGTGCCTGAGTGAGCAAGCTCATGTTTTTCCCGGCATTCTCTCTCAAAATTTCTGGGAAACTGTCAATCTTTTTCTCTGCTCAACTCTCCCTTAGGCTCTGAGAAGGTGTCCTTGTTGGATTGTTCTGTGTCAGCTTCTTGGATGATGTGGCTTATTCAGAAAGGACGTATTTGCATTTAGAAGAGACTGACTAGGCTGAGTTCTTCTCGACCACGAAGACTCCACACATTGGAGCGCTCTGTTTCTAACCCACGTAGGCTGACGTTCATCACCAGAGTGGATATTTCAAGTGTGGCTGAGGAGATTCTTTCCAGGTAAGCAGCATTTAGCAGATTTACTTGGGTGCTGTGAGGATGGGTTAGTTCAGTGTCTGCCTGCAGGCTATGCCAGTTTGGGTGCTTTCCTCGGTGAGGATCCTTGTTACTGTTGGAAAGTTTTCTGTTATTAATTTATTTTTATACGGTATGTGGATGACCTTCATGAGGAATACCTTAAACAGTCATAATTATTCATAGGCTGTTTGCTGTTGTCACTAATGGCCTCGTGCTGTCCATCATGGTGGAATGTTACTTAATCTTGGATCCTGGAAAAGCTTTGAATGGCTCTGGCATGCTAGCTGATAGCACTAAAGAATCGTATGTGGAATCCACGTTCCAGCTGGAGAGATTCCCTAGATTTAAGTGTTCCTTAGTGTTTAAATCATCTTGAACTGTGTGCTTATTCCACTTAGCTTATTTTTATGGGGGGGGGACCCAAATAACATGTGTTACTCTGCCAACAATTCTGAAAATTATTTTCCTATCAGGGTGTGTGTGTGCACATATCCAGGCCCTTTAAGGCTGTACTTCCAATGGGATCTTAAGTGTGTGTGATGATTGTCAGAAGGCAGTGAGGGTGACTTCCATCTAGGGGGTGTCTGGACTACTCTGTTTGTCTTGAACTTTTCCACTTTTGTGAGTTTAGAAAAACTGCAGGCCTGTGGAGTCGTTTAACGTTTTTTGACCATTTAAAGCAAATGCATTTCAGCATTAGTAGTGTACTTTTCTGGGTGCCTTTTTCTCCTCTCTTGAGGGCCAGAGGCTGAAATGACCATTCTGGCACGGTGCCCATCTCTCCAACTGGCCCCTCCTCTTCCACTTGTGCCTTCCTCTCTCCTAGCTGCAGCCACCTGACCAGGAGATGCAGGTGGATCTAAGCTCCAGTTTCCTGAGATTACGTTTACATGACTGACCGTCCTGGGACTGAGGAGTTTCTGAGGCCCTGGACTTTCGGTGTTAAATCAGGAAAGTCCTGGCAAACCAGATGGTCAGTCATGCTACTTTTATTCTTGTCAGAGGATATTTAAAAATTCTTCATTCAGTACCTCCAGGCACTGAACATGAAGTCTGTGACCTTGCATTGTTGCCTCAGCACTGAATTTTACCTTGAGCTAAGGTCAAGGGCCCAGTTTGCACCCATATCTGATAGAAAGGTCTGGTCACACTTCTTTATGATGGAGGCCCTGTTCTGATTCTCTGCCTGATACTCGAGTTCTTTTTAGTTAGGGTCCTGCCATGTTAGCTCAGATCTGTCTAGAGCTTGGTCTCCAGCTGAAATCTCTACCTATTGTGGTCTGCTTCCAGCTCTTTGGTGCCAAAACACAACTTGCATCACCTGTAACCTCTGCTCAATTGGAAGTCTACCTAGCACTAATGGTTCTGCAAGTGTAGTCCTGGATCCACCCACATCAGCGTCACATGGGAATGCATTAGATATACAAATTCTCAGGCCCCACCCCAGACTTACCAAATCAGGAACTCTGGGGCTGGAGCCCAGTGATCTGTTTGAACTGGTTCTCCAGGTGATTCTAATGTATCCTCAAATTTGAGAGCCACTGTCCCAGATTGTGCACGCTGCCTTGCTGGCTAGAGCTCGAAGCCTAAAGCCAAGTGTACCCACCTTGATGGATATTTATTGTCTCACTCCCGCCCGTTGCTGGTGTGGTCTATCTCCTTCCCGACCAGCCTCAAGCTCCCATTTGTACGTTGATCCTTAAAGTTTACTTCTACTTCTGATAGGAACTGTCTAAGTTTGCCCAGGACTGAGAGGTTTATTGGACAGGGACTTTAGTACTAAAGCTGGGGAAGTTCTGGGGAAACTGTATAGATGAAAACCCTAACTGAGCAAGCCCATTGACGTATTTAATATTTGTTGACTCACGGAGACAGTAGAAAGAGGGAAAGAGCAGGAGGATTATTGATCCTTCAGGATATCCTCTCATGTATAGTCAAAAGAAAGAAAAGCCAAAAGGAAAGCAGTCTCTTATGCGCTGTGGGTGTGCTAATTGTATATTTGAATAATTTTCAGAATTGAATAGGTTACATTTCAACCAGGACTGTTTAAAGAAACTTTTTTTTTTTTTTTTCATTTTTGGGAAGCATATCCAGTGGAGTCAGGTTTTTAGAATGAACTTGCTGTGTGACCTCAGGCAAAGTACTGATCTGCTTTATCTGTAATTGGGACAGTAATAAATTTTCCTTCAAGTTACATTACAGGGGATGAATTGAAGATAAAGGAGATTAAGTGATATCTATAAAAATACTCTATTTCTTGGATGGATGCTGTATAAACATGTCAATTTATTAACAATAATAAACCCACACACAGATGCTTTCCGAAGAGATCAAAACTTTTTTTTGCAAGATATGAGAAAATTGGTGGCATCTGACCTTCCCGGATGGGAGTCTTTTCTCCGTCTTGCAAATTCCTGTAGGGCTTGCTGTCCAGGCTGGTTCTCCACCTTGCGTACACATAAGCATCACCTAGAGATGTCTTAAAAAACATAAATAAAAACAAAAACAAACTGATGCCAAGGCCCCTTTTGCCCCCTGAGGTTCTGAATGAATTGATCTGCTGTAGTACTAGGTCACTGGTGGTTTTAAATTCACCAGATTCAAATGTGCAGCCAGATTTGAGAGTCGTGGGTCTAGAAGAGTTGTCAATCATTAGTCATAAGAATCACTGGGGGGGTGGGTTAGGAGAGCGTCTTAGAAATACAAAATTAGGCTTTCCTTCAGTCTGGTTAAGTAGATCTGGGGAGGGATTCAGGCATGTGCTTAGTACACAAGCTTACCTGAGGGTTCTGATGCAGCTGGTTGGAGATCTGGTGACTTTAAGAAATCGTCAACTCTGACATTTAAGTTTTTTGCACGTTACATAGCACATAATTAGCAACGGCGTTTAATAAGTATGTGATGAATGAGGTCTGCTGATTTGTGACCACCAAGTGATGGTGATTTCAGCTCTTAGATTGTAGGGCACCAAATCTTAGGATTTGGCAGCCCTTTTAAAATGATCTGTGTCTCAGTTAAGCTTGACACTGCTGAGGTAATGTAAGAGCTTAATGTACATCTCCGTAGTGTTCAGAAACTTACCTGGCTGGAAAATGCCCCAACAGGGAGATAACCCCACACTGCGGATTAGTTTGTGTTTCCGTTTCTGAGATGGTTCAGCAGAAACAGAGATGGGAAGCAAACTTTAAAAAAGCACCAGCCAAAAGAAGTTTGCAGAGTTCACCATGATATCCAAATCAATGATTTTATTCGATTATTATTATTATTTTTTCTCTTAGAACCTAGTGTCTACGCTTGGGTTCAGCAAACAATGATCCATTGAGTTTACTAAGTGTTATCATGGCCTCAGAAATGAAAGCCCCCAGAGCCCTTTGAACTTTCTTGCTGAAAAATCACAACAGAGAAGCAAAGCCTTCAGATAGAAAATTGTCGAGAGCTTTTGGATATAAAATTGTCGACTTGGCAGTTTAACAAGGGCCCACCCTGTATGCAGCACAAGGCAAAACGTCCAAGACAAGCAAAGGCCTATAGCAATCGCTTAACAGAATTAGCCCTGCTGCCCTGTTCACATTACATTGCATTTGTCAAGCTTGATAGTGATCTCTCTCTTCCTGGAGAAACCAACTGCTTTTTTTTTTTTTTTTCAAGTTGACTTTTGTATTCTGAGCCATGCCAACATTCCAGCCTTATGAGAAAGCCTGAACAGATTTAAACTCCAAATTCAAAGTACTGTTTGTACTACAAACATGTTACAGTTGTCAGTGAGCAGTACACAAACACATTAGGAAGAGGGGTGGACTAGAAATTGAATGCACATTAATTTCTGGGGTTGGCTGCCAGTTGAAATGCTATATCACAGAAGGTCCCTCCAAACTGTAACAGCCTTCACAAAAGTCTATTTCAAGTCATCAGGGGACAATGTTTTGTTGGTACTAATCACAGTGGCTCAGCTAGATAATAAACTCAAAACTTCAGTCACAGGGGGAAAGGAAATACTCTAGCAGGAGTTCTTCAGCGCTTTCATAGCAAAGCTAGTTTAACAACCCGGCCGTTAAGAGGGCCCAGGGACGTTTCTATACATAAAAGTGTATTCTAACCGTCACTTTTATGGTGTGGCTCATTTTAAGGAAATCAACTAGAGAAATTCCTCACATATTTTATTCCACAAATGTTCTATAAAATTCTTGCTGCAGTCAGTCCCTTATAATATCTTTTCAGAACATGGGCCAAGAAATCCAGCATTTTTAAATACATTACTATTTCATGTGATTTGTGATTTACATTGTGGGTATCTTAATAGTGTTAATAGTACTTAAAACACAAACTGCTAAATGTTTAAAATAATTTCACCCTACTTTCTGCTTGATTTGGACGGATACCATTAAATAAATTTGGAGTGCTAAGAAAGGAAGAAATACTTTATTTTCTTTGTCCCAGATGGTATATAAGGTACCTACCCAAGTGCTTGTAAACCCATTGGTTCCATTATAATGTTGAGTAGGAAAATGACTTCAGAGTGTGATTAAACTGGTGACTAGAATTCTGCAGGATGAAATGCTCATGAAAAGGGAACAGGGAATGTGATACTCTACAAGATAGGATAACTCCCTTCTTTGCAGTTGTTTGTCCAAATTCCCTTATCCAGTTACCTTTATATTTGTGTTTCCACTTTTTGTTCCTCTAGGTTGTATTACTGGAGTAAACTTCCAATATCTAGGTCCAAAGAAGTGGACAGTGAAAATAACCAGAATAAACTACTAATAAAAGTTTCCATTAGTAAAGAGAAATAGGACAAGGTCTTGAAATATCTTTTGACTTGTAAACAAAGTACTAAATTATGCTTTAATTTGAAAACATTTGATTACATTAAAATTTTAACAAATATCAGGTTGTTGGTCTTATTAACAATTAGAGAAGGGGCAGTGGACATTCTTGGTAACAGTCTTCCAGGTCTTCTGAGACTATGGAAACTTGGCAGAAGGTTTTAGTGATTTTTTTTCAGACATTCTAACCTCTTTTCTTTGGTACTCTACCCTTGATTTTTCTCTTAGATTGTTAAGATAAAGACCCATGATGGTCAAGGGATAGGAGATTATAGACACAAACGTTGTTGTTCCTTCCAAATTCCTCAAACCAGGGAGGAGGAACTAGTGTTTACGGAGCATCTATTGTAGGGGCCAGTTTCTTTCATGCAGGTCCACTCCGTTGATCATTTCAAGATGATTCCCTTTGTGTTATTATCTCCACTTTTACAGATGAGAATACTGGGGCTCAGATAAGTTAAGAATCTTGCATAGTATCCCACTACTACTTAGTGGAGCAGCAGGGACTTGGACTAAAGTTGCTGATTCCAGAGCCCCCGTGTTTCCCCAGTACAGTGCCCTGTGACGCTAGATGTCAGAATTGGCTTTGGATGGTGTCAGTGAAACAAATGCATGGAGGTGGGGTGAGGATCCTCAAGGAAAAGAGAACAACTGAATGAGTTCCAAGTCTGACCAAAGCTACATTGCAGGCATTTCACCATGTGTGCTTTATTTACTTTGCCCATGTCTTCTTTAAGAGTTACAACCTTTTCATCCTAAGGAATGAAAACATTTGGTTTCTGCTAAGCTGAAAAGAGGAAATACACTTGTTGGGAATGGGGAGTGTTAAGACAACTGGACTACATTTGGAATTTAACTTCTGTTGTAGGTGTTTGAGAAGCCACTGTACTCGGGTACTTTATGAAAGAGGTCAAACACAAGCATACAGGATTGCTCTGCATTCCTTGCATTTTAAGTTCCCCACATTTTCATTAGACAAAGAAAACCCACTATGGTAAACATTCTAAAAATAAGTGTCAGAAATATAGTCATCAAAAGCTACATGCTTTAAAGCGTTTGGACACCATGATGAAATCTGGAAATTTCTTGTGTACTTAACTTCTCATAAGAAGGACATGAATTGCCAACACAAATTTCTCTGGATTTTTAAAGGTATCCAAATGTCATCACCTGTGGTGAGCATATTATCAGCCTAACTTCCCATATTTTACTCCTGAATTCATATTACTTACAATAAATTGAAAACCAGAATGATATTTCTGAGACATTTTAAATTAAGAAATCACTGGAAAAAAAAAAGTTACGTACTTTAAGTGTAATGAACCTGTTCAGTCAGGGACCTGGGATGATTATTTGATGAAATCATTAAAAAATGAAGGTGGACAGCTACAGGACTATTTGGTAAATTCTCCACTAACTAGAAATTCAATAAGCCAAAAAAGTCTCCCAAATAAGTCCCATGTATTTGAGTTAGATGATTTTTCAGTTGACTTTTACCTATGCTGAAATCAAAAAAGTTAAAAGTTTTCAAATGTGAAGTATGTAAACATAAACACATGAATGGTATATATTTAAATGACCAGTTTTTCTTTAAGCTAATAAATTATATGGCTGTTATTTGGTTTAGATGGCACATTTTGACTCTGCAACACAAAAAACTATGTCCTTACGTCATGGGTACCGAACAATACCCATCTATACCCATCTAGTTTTACTTGAGGCTATTCTTTTCCTTCCTTCCTTCCTTCCTTCCTTCCTTCCTTCCTTCCTTCCTTCCTTCCTTCCTTCCTTCCTTCCTTCCTTCCTTCCTACCTTCCTTCTTTTATTTCTTCGATTTTTTTTTAAGAGTTTATTTGGCCCAAACTGATAACATCTTCTGGGATGCAAGATCTCAAATGCTCCCTACTTGAGGCTTTTCTAGACCCTATTATTTGTTGGTGTTTTCCTCGAGGAACTACCAGGGCTTCAAGATTTCCCATTTTCTTCAAGTATTCACTAACTGAATATTCATAAAATTAATGACGTATGAGAGATAACTCAGAGTTCTTAGGCTTGGAAATGGTAAGGAAGGGAGAGATAATGAGGAACATTTAAAACAAAACAACAAATATAGGTGTTGGTATTCAACATACCAAAAAGCAACTTTTAAATAAGCAAGAACATCCCCCTGTTCCATGACTTTTGGCATTAAGAAATGCGTTCTAATGGCTTTGTTTGTGGTCCTCTCCACTCCCAAAATTATTTGAGGAGAATGTGAAAACAATAGTTCTTTACCTCAATATGTTGGTGGTCAGTGGTGAAGCTAAGTTGATGCTGCCAGAGCTTTACACCAAGGGCTGTGATGGGGGACCTGTGACATTCTGGGGAAGACACAGTGGGGTTCAGCTGCAGCAAGCCCACCACGACAACTTCTCTTCACAACGGTCCCAGTGGGATTGACTGGAAATTCCTAAGAGGAGTGTGGGAAAAGAAGAGAAAGAAGAGAAAAGCCAAAGGTAGTTTGGAGGGGGGAGGTCTCACCCTCTGTGTAGACATCACTCAATGCTTCTGTCCATAAGTGCTATGGTCAGACACCGACAGAGTCTTACCTTATTTTATTTATCTACACAGCAGTTTTACGAGGTAGTATTAAGTCCGCTTTAACAATGGGCAAACTATAGTTCTAAGAAGGTTAAGTATGGCGACTGAGATTAGACAGCTAGTAAATGGGGAGCTGGGACTTAAGCTGCAGCCTATGGTTTTGATCACTTTAGTGTCTTTCTCCCAACACAAATGGCTAAGGATGGAAAGGATAGTGGAAAACTCTCTGCTACTTTCATAGGCCCATTTTCTTCACTCCATCAGGCATCTATTAGTAGCTACTTGGTACAATTACTAACCTTAATAAGACCCCTCATTTCCTTCTTTAATGACTCCCACAAGGTATGCATTTCTCAAAAATGAATACTTATGAAATGAACCACTTTAAGCTCATGTTTTTCAATCGAAATCACAAACTAATAAGTATCTAAACATCACCTCCAAACAAGAGAAGTGAGTTTTCACTTTCTTCCTCTTTGCTTAACTCCGTAACTGCCATGTTGAGGATATTTGTGATTTGGGTTATAAATGGTTATTAAATTTAAAAAATGCATCAATAATTTGGAAACAGCTAGTGTTTTTTCTTTCTCCACAATTTATTATATTCCACACCTTCCTCTTTCTTGTTTTGTTAATTTTTGTTTTTGTTTGTTTGGAGTGCATCTCTTGAGAAATTATTTTAGAAAGGATGAACAAAAATGTTTTCTGTGTCATTTCATATCTGAAAATATCTTTATTGTGTTTTCATTTGAAATTTGACTTGGCATAGGATTCTAGGTTAAACGTTAATTTTTTCTTAGAATTTTGAATATAATACTCCAACATCCTTTCACACCAAGTGTTGAAATGACAGATAGTAATCAAATTCTCATTCCTTAGTTGATAATCTTTTCCTCTTCTCTGGAAGTGTTTAGGGTTTTCTTTTTGTCATTGGATTTTTAAAGTTTCATATGGATATGATTTGCTGTAGTTGTTTTACTCATTCTGCTTGGCACTTGAGTAGTCAATTTGAATGAGAAGATTTATGTGTTTCTTCAGCTCTGAGAAAGTTTCTTTAATAACTTCTATGTTATTTCTTCTTTTCTATTATCTATTTTCATTCTAGGATACCTATCAAACAGCTGGTGAAACTCCTGCATCTATCCTCCATGTCTCTTCCTTCATGCTTTCTATCTCTTTTTTCCCTTGCTCAGCAGATTGAGAAGATTGTTTAGCTTGGTCTTCCAGCTCACTAATTAATTCTTCAGTTATATTTATTCTATTTAGATGACCAAAAAATTCAACAATAAAATTTTAAATTTCTAAATTCTTTAGTTTTTTGTTTTGTTTTGTTTTGAGGCAATATCCACCTGATTTCTCTCTGAAAATATTACTATTGTATTAATTTGCTAGGGTTGCCAAAACAAAACCACAGATTGGGTGGCTTAAACAACAGAAATCTATTTTCTCAGGGTTCTGAAAGCTGAAAGTCTAAGATCAAGGTGACAATCAGTTTGGTCTCCTCTGAGACCATGGCTTGCTGATGGCTGTCCTCTGGCTGTCTGTTCAGTGGCCTTTCCTCTGCGTGTGCATATGTCTACTGTCTCTTGTGTGTTCTAATTTTCTTTTCTTATATAAGGATACCAGTCAGATTGGATGAGGGCCCATCTGATAACTTCATTTTACTTTAATTGCCTCTTTAAAGGCACTTGCTCCAAATATAATTGCATTCTGAGGTACTGTGGGTTTGTGCTTCAACATATAAATTTGAGGGGAAACAATTCAGTTTATAATAACTGTATATAAATTTTACTTAAAGATCTTCCCCTGTGATTTTTCTAACAATTCTGTTTTCTCAGATCTTAGTTATGCAGTTGGTTGGATTTGGTACTATTCTTGATGGTGTTGCTTTTACTTATATATTTGGAAATTTTTTGGTTGTTTTCTCATCTTCGTCACTGTGTGAGGATATTAATTGTAGTAACTGTAGCGCATTTTTAGTGATTGTATGGGAGGGATGGAAAGCCCTCCTGCATGAGAGGTGCTATTTAAAGATGTTCCCTTTTCCTCCTTGGATCAGTTTTCTACCTGGATAGCACCCAGGTCTTGGAGACTGGAACCAACATCAATGCTTTATCCCAGCTGCCATCTCTCTTGGCAGCTGTTTAGCAGCATGTGGAAGGGACTAACCAGCTTTCTACCTTCAAAGCTGCCTTCAGATCCTTCCCTATTATTTTATCTACTGACTCTGGAACTTTCTGAATTGCATGTAGCCTTCTCCTGCATGTGTTTCACGTGAAGGCTTTTTCCAGTTTTGTGACTCTGGAGATATGATTCTGTCTGATTACCACCTTTCAGAGATTCTTCAAAATGTCCTCAGATGGTCCACTTTATTTTATTCTAACATGGTGGTAAATTTATCCTCCTTTATGTCTTTTTTTAGGGGGTGGGGAGGCTTTTCATATAATTTGAGGTAGGAATGATATATATATATATATACACACATATATATATATACATACATGTATATAATTTCATATATGTAATATATTACATATGTGTATATATTTTTTTCTTCTAAAAATTTTTATCATTATGGAATAAACCTGGAAATGCCATTGTATTATCATTCACTAGCAGTAAGTAGTCAAATACTTTTAAAATGTCATCAGTATCTCTGGCTAGATCAACCAATAGTTGTTACCTAAAGCCCACCCAACAGTCTGCATTTCTATCTTCCTAGACAATTTTTACTTCTACCATTTTTATTCCCACATCTTTTCTTAAACGTCCTCAATAGCCATATAGATCCATTGACACCGTGACTATAGGTGTAATGTACCTTTTTGAGGTACAGTATCATTAAAAACCACTATTAACCTGTTGAGAGGAGAAAGATTTAAGGAACAGATGAATTTTATTTTAGCTATGATGTGCTGAAGTGACTAAGTGATATATACATAAAAACACTGAACAGCCAGTTAGAGTTACAGAGACAAGTTTTCAAGATTTATCCTATCATTGCATTTATCCATGGAAGTACTGCTATGTAATTGGTATTATTTCATGTACTAGAGATATAAAGATTAGCAAAGGATGATACTTGCATTCAGGTAACTCACAACCTAGTGAAAGAGTCAGATGCATGAGTGAATCAGACACATATAGAATCACTATAAAAGGGGTATGTACGAAAAGCATGGAGGATGAGTAGAACAGTGATGACGAGCCACTCCCAAATTTGTACCTACTCTGTGGATTCTCTTTGGGTTGGCATGTGCCAAAGTAAGTACTGTACACCATTCTGGAATTTTTGTACGTGCTTGGCTGACTAACTAGAGCCCTGTTCAGCAGGTATTGCACAACCTATCCTTTTCATGTTCCAGCCTTAATCTTGGGTTTAGTGATAGTCTCTCCACATGGTTCCTCCTCCACCTCTCCACCCACAGTCAAGCTCAAATTGTTATCTGAACTCTGGAAAAGTGGCTCTTTGGAAGATAAGGTGTGGTTTCCAGGCGGAGGGGTGCAGATATGATTACAAGAAGGACAAGCAGAACACAGAATGAGAAAAGAGGAACACTGAACTGAATCTTTGGGGGAAAAATAACCACAATGAGAATGTTGTGGAGGAATGAGTCTTGACTTCCTGGGTGTGGCTTTGGCTATGTGTTGTGAAGGGGAGAAAGGTATGCTGGGTACCCTCAGCAATGTCCTCGCCCTTTTCATTTCTGCCGTGCATTGTAGGCTGGAATGCTAAACATTTCCGTTTCCTAAGTAAAAAAGGAGGAGCCATTGATCTCTAGTTGCAGTATCTGGCTGAGCATCAGCAGATAACAGAAGAGAGATTTTGCAAATGTCTACTGGCTGTGCTGAGAATTACTCACTCTGATGCTAGGGAAAATTTCTTGGGATTCTTACCCTTTCTGATTTATTGAATGTAAATGGAGAAGTTGATGGCTCTTGTTCCCTCCGTCCTTTTAACAGTTTTGTAAGTCTCCAAATCCCTTTATTCAATTATTTCTTGATTGAAATACCAGGAGTTGAGTCTGTTTTCCTGATGGAAACTTGACTGAGCAAAGGGAAGTGACTGCTGCTTGAACTGACTTGAAAAGTGTGTCCACCATTTGTCGGGCCTAATTGAGTGCTATTTCCAAAGATGGTTTTCTCGAGAACCAGAGGCATAGATGCTACTGAATAGAGAAGAGTGTGTGTCTGACAGGGTAGGCCATTGGCATTGGACAGAAGGGATCTCTCTATGTACCATGGCCACAGTGGCTCCAGGTATTCAGACTTGTTGGACTTCGTTGTGTACCATTTCAGTAGCCCTATGGGCCATAAGACTACGTGGGAGATCAAAGCAATGAGAGAAGGCAAGGAAATTCGTACCCAGATATTGATAATCCTACACAGGTTGGATCAACTGCTAATTAATCCTTGAAGCATTTCCCGGAGTATTTCAGACTTCTTTTTGTATTTCAAAGATGAAACACCTTTTGGATGGCACTCAAGATAGATCTGACTTCTTACAAACTCTGTCTATAACTCATAGTTTTGTAACAAGTTTTCAGCATGCTATATCAAAACATTTTAAGAAAACTGTTAGAATGGAAGATTTTTTTCCTGAGCCATTTTATCAACAAAGTACAAAGTGATTCCTCATTTCAGAGTAGTAAATGTGTATTAGCCTTGTTTTCAGTTATTCTATATCTATGTCAGATATAGGATCTGACATAGGGACTACCAGCTATGACATTTTAAATGAAGGTATCAGGATATCATTAGGAACATTAATTGTTTATTTGGCTTTGCATAAACACAAGCACAGGAAAACTCTGTTCAATCCTTATGTGACCATCTGCTGTAGTGGAATTTATATCCATCACATCCAAGCTCAGGCTTTCTCTGACTATGGTCTAGTTGGAAGATTTCCTCTCCTCATGCTTCCCTGCTTAACAACTTTTAAGTAAGTAGAACATGAAATTTAAACTTAGTGGTCTGTCATTTGAGATCTCCTGTTATTACACATCAGTATTCCTCATAATAATCTAATTTGGTCTCTATCTCTACCTTCGGAACATGTTTTGTGCACCTGTCCCCCTGTACTTTTGTATAATCTATTCCTGTCTGTTTCTTATCATTATCCCAAATGCTGCCCTTTCTTCAAAGGCATGTTTTTTTCCTCCAAAAACCGTTTCTTCAGTTCAAACTACTGATCAGCAATCCCTCCCATTTTTTGAAATCACAATTTACCTGTCACTTCTATAGTGAGACTGTGAATTCCTTTGGGACAATAAAGATAGGACAGACCTTATTCTACTTTATTACCATACTAGGGAGAGAGTACATAAAACTTTGCTGAGTTCAATGACAGTTTTAATCTGTTGTCCTTCAGTGCTTTAAAAATGACATCTTGGTGAACATAAATAATCCCATTTTCTTAATTGAAACTATTAAATTTGAATCAGTTAAAAGATATTTAAGTAAAATGCAAAGATCTGAAGGAAAAAGTAGAGTAGAACTGTTTCTATTTGCAGATGACAGGATTGTTTGCATAAATAATCTTAAGGAATTGAGAAATTAAGCTTTAGAATACATAAGTGAATTTAACAAGTTCACAATTGTATTTAATAGCAGTAACAACTGGAAAATGAAGTAAAAACAATTCTATTTACGATAATGCCAAAAATCACAACATATTGAACAACTAATTTTATGCCAGCAAATTGGATAACCTAGATGAAATGAACAAATCCCTAGAAACAAAACTTACCAAGAGTGAATAATGAAGAAATAGAAAACCTAAATGTATCTATATCTAGTAAAGAGATAGGTACAGTAATAAAAAAAACCTCCACAAAAAGAAAAGCCCTGGATCTAATGGCTTCACTGGTGAATTCTACCAAGCATTTAAAGAAGAATTAACATCAATCCTTCTCAAACTCTTCCAAAAAATTGAAGAGGAGGGTACATTTTCTAGTTCATTTTGTGAGGCTAGCATTACTAAGATACCAAAGCCAAAAAAAGATGCTACAAGAAAAGAAAACTACAGAGTAATATTATTTATGAACACTGATGCATAAATCCTCAATAAAATACTAGCAAACAAAATTTAACAGCATATTATAAAGATCACACAACATGACCAAGTGGGATTTATTCCTGAAATACAAAGATGGTTCAACATATGAAAATCAATCAATATAATATACCACAGTAACAGAATGAAGAGAAAAAAAAAAACGAAACTACACTATCATTTCAATTGAAGCAGAAAAAGCATTTGACAAAATTCAACACCCTTTCATGATAAAAACACTAAACAAAATAGAAATTGGAGGAAACTATCTCAGTATGACAAAAACCATACAGGAAAAACCCACAGCTAACATTACACTCAATGGTAAGAGACTAAAAACTTTTCCTCCAAGACCAGGAATAAGGCAAGGATGTCTGCTGTCACCACTTCAATTTGACAAAGTACTGGAAGTTGTAGCCAGAGCAATTAGGCAAGAAAAAGAAATAAAATGTATCCAAATCAGAAAAGAAGTTAAATTATCTCTATTTTCAAATGATATTATCTTATATGAAGAAAACCCTAAAGAATCCACCAAAAGACTGTCGTAACTAATGAAAGACTAGAGGAAGTTTGGGTGAGCATTGAATTCAAAGTCCTGCTTTGGTCATGATAATTTGAGATGACATTAGACATTTAAAAGAAGCTATCCAGGGAGTAGTTGGAGATTAGATTCTGGAGCTCAGGGCGAGGTCATGAGTACAGATAATACCTTTGGAAGCCATACGATATAAATGGCATTTAAAGCCCTGAGCTAGATAAGTTTACTTAAGCAGGGACCTCAGTTTACTTCTGGCTCCCTCTGACATTTTCCAACAGTCACAGTTGCAAATACCAGCAAGAGCTGTGTATTAGTTTCCCAGAGCTTCCATATGAAGTACCACAAACTGGGTAGCTTAGAAAAACAGAAATTTATTGTATCACAGCTCTGGAGGTTAGGAGTCCCCAATCCAGGTATTGGAAGAGCCATGCTCCCTCTGAAGCATCTAGGGGAGAATCTTTCCTTGTCTCATCCTAGCGTCTGGTGGTCTCAGGCATTCTCTGGCTTGTGGCAACATAACTTCAGTCGCTGCTTCCATCTTCACATGGTCGTCTTCTCCCCATGTGTCTCTTCACATAATGTTCCCTGTATGCATGTCTGTGTCTGTGCCTAATATTCCTCTTTTTATAAGTACACCTGTCATATTGGAGTAGAATTCTACCCTACTCCAGTGTGACCTCATCTGAACTAATTACATCTTCAATGACCATATTTTTAAGTGTAGTGTATTTACTATTCTGAGTTACTGGGGGTTAGGACTTCAACATAACTTTCTTGAGGGGAAACAGTTGAACTTATAGCAGGATCCTACAAGAATTTTTGTTTTGTACCAAGTTTACAAAATTAAAAAGATATTCTTATCTCACAGTCATGCTACATATGGTATATGACATTTGACATTAACCAGAATACTGAGTATACTAAACCATTGCACTGAAATCCATTCTAAATAAATAAGAGCCCCTAATTATATTTCCTGACATCACTTCCCTTAGAATAAATGCAGAACACTTCAGAAGCTTCACATGCTGATCAGGACAGTCAGTGTAGAGGCATGGAGATGCAATTCCTGGAAAACACACTCGGATTCCGTGAATACAGTACATTACCAAATTTGTAGATAATAGTCAAAACAGCTGATTCATGTTTGTGGATTTCTGGAAAACAGACACTATGCCGCAGTACATACTGATGTGTGTACTTAAAAACAAATGAGGAAAATCTCACAAAATTGCTGAAGATTCAGAGTAGGCAGAAACACGATGTACTGGCTGAGTTCTTAACCTCAATTTCAACTTTCTGTCAAAGTCTTTGCTTGTTTCAGCATCACATCATTTTTCATGGTTGTACACTTTTAAAGCATGTAGCATCTATAAGTATGTGACTTTCAAAGAGAGATGTGGAAGCAGAATTTTTAAGTAAAACAATGTAAAAGTTATGCAGAAGTATCTATGGAGACATTAGCCAGCTGAAAGGTTCAGGGACATGAGACTGTGTTTTGTCTGAGAAGCAGTTAAACTGACAGAAGACTCCAAATTCCTAGCAAGTTGTGTTGATTAGGAATGATTAGTTGTAATTCTCAAATGTTTTGGTTTTAACCAACGTTTTTTCCTATATAGAAGTATGGTTAGAGACAACTAGGAAATATAATATGGTCATCATTCATCTGTCTTTTTTTTTTTTTTTTTTCAAGCTACTAAGCAAAATTCTGCAGTCATTCACCTTACCTGTCAGGGACATGTTCTAAGACCCCCAATAGATGTCTGCCTGAAATCGAGGACAGTACCAAACCTTATTTATGCTATGTTTTTTTCCCATATATACATACCCATGATAAAGTTTAATTTATAAATTAGGCACAGTAAGAGATTAACAACAATAATAAAGTGGAAAATTATAACAATACAATGTAATAAAACTTATGTGAATGTGGTCTCTCTCTCTCAAAATATCTTATTGTACTGTACTCAACTTTTCACTTAAAGGGAGCACTTTACAACTTCTGTTTGGCATATCCCAATTGCCAGCATCACCGCTCTTGTGCTTTGGGATGATTATTAAGTAAAATAAGGGTCACTTGAACATGAGCACTGTGATTCCAGGATAGATGTTCTGATAACCAAGATGGCTCCTAAGTGACAAATGGGTGAGCGAGTACAGCATGGAGACGCTGGACAAAGGCAAGACGAGGGTGAGAGACCATCACACTACTCAGAACAGTGCACAGTTTAAATCGTATGGATCGTTTATTTCTGGAATTTTCCAGTTAATATTTTCAGGCCATGGTTGATCACTGGTGATGGCTACTGTGGAGAGCAAAAACAACAGATAAGGGGGACTTCTGTGATATACAATTCAAGATCCTATGTGATGCTGGGTGCTAGGGGCAGGTAATGGAAAGGAACAAAGGCAGTGGGGAGTGAGAGCTGATATGGACAGACATGCCCCTGAATCCGCTATAGTAGGCACAGAGTACAAATAGGGTTTTATTGGCCTGTAGCCTGACCTAGTGATAACGTTGGCTTTAGAGCTAACTTCCTTGGGACCGAATGCACAGCTCTACCTTGTGTTGTTTAGGTGTCCTGACAAACGGTTTAATTTCTTGGTGCTTCAGTGTTTTTTGTGTTTGCAAAATGGGAACAGTGAAAATCATTTTACAGCATTGCCATCAAGAGTAAATTTAGTTAAAAACACATTCTTGGGCCCCAAACCCAGCCCTGCTGAGTCTTAATTTCTAAGGGAAAGGCCTGAAAATTTGTATATGTCATGACAATGCTGATTTCTGTATATTAACAAATCCTCAGAGTAGTTTGAGAAACATGAAAATTTCTTCCTCTCACCCTTGCATTTTTTTTGTGCTAATCTAATAGTGATACTTTAATTTGCATTTTTCTTATTATGAGTAGGACTGCACATCGTTTTGTGTGTTTAGTAGGTCTTTATTTAAACCACATGAGATTGTCAACTTTTGAACATTTTTGACGTACAGAAACCTCAATTGCATATAATTTAACCTAACTTGACACTTATTTTCTAAACTGCCTGTTCATATCTTTTGCTTATTTTTCTATTGTGTTGGTCTTTTCCTTATTGATTTCCAGGTGATCTTTATATACTAGGGAGGTTAACTTTACTGATAAAAAATTCAATTTTCCCCCCCATATTTTCTTTTGACTTGCTTTTAATATTTTTATCCATGCAGAAGTTTTATGTCATCAATATTACTTTTTTTCTTTTATGGTTTATTGATTTTGAATTATAGTTAGAGAGATTGTCCCCACTTCAAAATCATAAGGTAATTCCTTTATAACTCCAAGGTTATAAAGATATTCTTTCTTTTTTAAAAAAGAACATTTAAAGTTTTGCTTTTTATTATAGAAATATTGATCCATTTATAATATTTTCTAGTATGTGATGTGAGTATGAATCCAATTTTATTTTATTCTTTCTAGTTGGCTACTCAGTTGTCTCAACACATTTATGGACTAGGACCTTTCTCCCTATTGGTTTGCTGCGCCATCTTCATCATATGCTAAATTCCTGCAAACATTTGAGTTAATATTGAAACTTTCTAGTCTCTTCTATGGGTATGTCTCTTCCTGTGCTACTACCTTATTGCTTTCATTGTTGAGAGCAGTCCCATGACTCATAACAACATCTAGCAAGAGAGAAAAATCTGTGCCAGTTAAGACAATTTATCATCTTGATGTCATGATAACTTCACTTAAGGACATAACACTATTGTGTAAGCAGCTTTGTGTCAAAGATTTTGCTGGTAGAAGCTGATTTACAGCGGTAGAAAGAAAAAAAAGAGAATGAGCGTGATTGTTCATGCTACGTGTCAACTTAGCTAGGTGGTGGTCCCCAGATGTGTGAGGACCATCAGCCCCCAACCAAGATGTTGTTGTGAAGATATTTTTTAGACGTGATTAACATTTATAGTCAGCTGACTTTGAGTAAAGCAGATTACTCTACATAATATGGGTGGACCTCATCCTAACATTTGAAGGTCTTAAGAGCAAAGATTGAAGTTTTTTGAAGAAGCAATTCGTCTGGCTTGCCCTATTGATTTTGGATTCAAGATGGCACCATGTACTCTTACCTACATTTCTAGCCTGCTGTCTTGCCTATTTATTTCAAACTTTCCAATCCTCACAATCTCATGAGCCAAGTGTTTAAAATCTCTCTCTCTCTCTCTCTCTCTATGTGTGTATATATACATATATATATATATATATATAATATACATATATGTAATATATATTTTATGTATATTATATATAATATATATAATATATTTTATATAATTATATATATAATATGTATATAATATATAATATAATATATATATATATGCATCTTATTCTGTTTTTTTGGAGACCCCTGACTGATACACTGAGAGAACTAGATGAAAACTGTGATCAGATTTTTTTAAAAAACAAAACTAATATTTTCTGTAGTAGTACCATGTCCTTCTGTGCAAATGATTAATGGATGTTTAGAGTGTACCTCAAGTGTCCAGCACACTTTGGTCAGAACTAGTCTTAGACAGAAATGTGAAGCTGGCCCCCCTTTTCCTTCCATAGCATGTTTCTTTCCTCTTTCTGGTAGCTGTCCCCACTCTGATACCCTGTCCTGTCTCACAGCCATCTGTCCTCTACCTTTTCTCTCTACCATTCTCACTAGGTTGCTTTATTTTTATTGGGGAGAGGGGTTGTATGAGATGCATGGAAAGATTCTTTAGTCAATGGAGTGTCTGCAGATCATCTTATTTAGGCGATCATTTATTCTGCTTTTTTGGGGGCTACTTTCTACGCCTGAGATTGTTACAAAATAACATGAGCTCCTTGAAATCATTGAAAATTGCCCTTTTTAAAAGATTATTTACCCAGGAATTGAAATTGTCACTCTATAGCTTGAAAAATAAGTTTTTGGTTTTTTTTTACAGAGATTATTTAGTACTTTTCTGATCTTTAGAGGTCTCCCAATCTTCCACTGCAAACATATACCTACCTATGATTACAGTGTTACCATCAAGGGTATATACAGATCAGGACCAGCCAGATAAAGACACACAGTGGGTGAAGCCTTTCATGTCCTCTTCCTGCCTCCACTAAATTTTAAAAGAAAAAGATTACATTATGGCTTTGTTTTAACCGGAAGTTTCAGTGGTTGGGTTTTTTGTTTGTTTATTTTTTGTCACAACATTAAGCAATCCAAGACTGTGGAGTTTGAGAATTCCATGTGCACGTAAGCTGGTGTTTATGTAAGTGCCACTGCTTTAAAACAAAGGGGCCGCTTGGAAGCAAGAGGCAGATAATTCATACATGGTGACAGTGTTTTGATTTCCCAGCTGATTGTAGGTCCGGACAAATACCACCATTAGGAGTTTCCTGTCTTGGAAAATACTTGGGCACATAAACTGCAGCATCAGATGTATAAAACAGGATTGGCAAAGCTATAATGAGAGTCTCAGAGTGCATTCTGTGAAACTCAAGTATTTTTGAAAACTACTATTACTTGGAGAAATAAAAAATGACTATCTGGCTATTTGATTGAAGCTGGTTAGGCCCTCTCATCACTGAACCACACGAAAAGGAAACTTGCAAAGGAATATTCCAAATTTTGGCACGCCCAACTTTATACCTGATCAAAATCAAGCTATAAGGGACAGTTTTGTATAAATAAAGATCCAGACCTAAGAATGAGAAGATAAATAAAAAATTATGTCTTCTACTCACGTAAGAAATACTTTTGAAAATCTCATAGGGCTTTTTAAGCCTTCAGAAATTAAACACTGATTTGGCTATCAAAATATTGCAGAGTTTAGAATTGTCATTTTACATAAGGAAACAAAATTTAGTGCAGTGGTTTCACAGTTTTTTGAAAATGGTGAGCCTTTTGTATACAACGTTTTATGAATGAGGTCAAGGCGTGGGGGAGGTCAATGCAGAAAACAGATCAAAGCAGAAGTCCTCTGGGTGAAGAGATGTCTGGGTCTTGGAATCCCAGTTCTGGGCCATGCCACCTGCCCTGCCATTTCTAGGAAGGCGCCATGGAATTTGGAATTCTTGGTGCTGTGCACAATGCAGTTTGAAAACCAACAGGTCAGTGCTTGTTTACAATCTTCGGACAGCGCTCAAATTAGAGTTCCAGTAGGTAGACAGAGCATCTTGAAAGAGCCTCAGGAAAGCTCAGGCACGACCTCTCAACATACTGGGTAAGAGGCAAGGCAGCCTTTCTGGAGGAGATATGACTGCTCCAGGACCAGTCACATCTTTAGCTATAAAAGGAGTGCGATGACCGATGCAATGGAGATTTTTGTCCTTAGCATAGTCCCCGGCACAAAGCCATCCACAGAAGATGAACTATTACTGTTACTACAGCTTCTATTGCTAATGGCATCATTCCTACCATGACCACCACCACTACTGCGCTTAGTCTCTATTGACTGATGCTCTGCCACTGCCATTTTTTTCCTGCCAAGTCCCTCAAAAGCGTAAAGTTGGGATCAAAGCAAAAAATGATTGACCACAAATGAAAACCCCTTATTTTAGTTTTCATTTATGCTCTAGGGTTCCAACTTTATTCCTGAGAAATAGAATAATGAATAAATAAGTAAACATTGTTGATCTCATTTATTCAGTTATTAGCGTAGAGTCTAGTTATGAAGTAATCGCTGAATGTACAGTATCTCATTTTGTTCTCATGTCAACGCTGTGGGATGGGGACTTTTATCACCCCCATTTTACAGATAAGGAAACTGAGGCCCCAAGAGGCCAATTAAATTGTCCATAGCCACAGAGGTGCTAAATGAAAAAAGTAGGACTCACTATTCTGTTATATTGTGATTATTTTGGGATTTCATCCAGAACGGGTCAAAAGGTATTGAGGTAGTGATTTTAGACGATCTCAATACCTCATGCTGAGGTTCACACACTCAGAGCTGTCATGGTAGGAATGATGCCATTAGCAGTAGAAGCTGTAGTAACAGTAGTAGTTCATCTTCTGCGGATGGCTTTGTGCCGGGGACTATGCTAAGGACCAACTCCTCAGCTCTACTGGGAAAAGGATACATTTTTCATCCTTGAAACTTTAGAAAGATCAACCAATGGTCTAGGGAATACTTACGAGTCACCAAAAATAAAAAACAAATGAGTGAAAAAAAAACAAACAACAACAAAAAAACAACCTTAGGGAAAACCAAAATATAAATCAATAAAATTGTGACCCTAGAAAAAACTTAAATCACTTAAAACTTAAAACTTTACCTAAAGTTTATATAGAAGCACCTTTAGCTTTCACATTCAAGGTAACCACCAATAGACCTTTAAACAGTCAACTGTTAATTGCTCCCTAACTCAGACTTGTTATGTTTTCATTCCATTTCGGCCAAACTTTCAATATATGTCACTTTAGGATAATTTGTTTTGGGCACATACCTGAACATTACAAAATCCTGAATCAAATTTCCTTCTTGATCAGCCTCTAAGCTCCTAAAAGTGTGCCCCAAGTTCAAACTGCCAATAGTTTGCACTTACTGAACGCTGGGCTACTTTTAATGTACTTTACGGATTAACATGATTGGGGTGTTTATATATGATTGATATTTCCATACGGAAATGGAAAATACTCCTGAAATGTTCTATATTGCTTTTCCTCAAACCCTTCTCCTTTTTTTCTGTACCTTTTATCTATTCATTTTGTAAAGACTTATTGAAGCTTTAAGAAAACTTAGAGTGCTTATTGAGTATGGATAATCACTATGCTAGATGTAAAGATGAAGAGACATGGACCCTGTTTTTTTTTTTTTTACAAACTTCCAGTAGATTCAGTTGGACCTGGAGAGAAGAGGCTCTTGGCCCATGGTTAGCTGATTAGAAAGATTTTTATTTGAGGTCCTTATTAGGTATTTTGCCATCCACCAGGAAGTAGCACAGGTTCTGGGAGAGAAGGACTTGCTTATCATATGATATTGGGGAAAATTCCTCAACTATTCTGAGCTTTAGATTTCTCATCCATTGAATCAATATTACTTATCATGGATTTATAAATGAGAGCCCTCATTATCTGCGTACCTCTCTTGCTCTTTTTTCTTTCTCAGTATATCTAAAAAAACTTTGGAAACAGCATAGATGGAGAATAATGGAATGAATTCAACAAAGATAGTACTTTCCTAAGACAGTGTTCATTCTCTGTCAAAACGCTCACTGGATCCTATAAGGTAATATTAGCTTTCATGTAATGTTATGTTTGGATATACTTATTAAGAAAAGTGGCGGAACCTAACACTTTGACACATTGAAGTGCTATAGAAACAGGTGTGGACTTCAATGGCACTCATTTGTAAACTTGTGGGCTCCAGGATTCTATCAGCACATTTAATGGAACCATCTCATGCGCATACCGCAGAATCCACACTTCTGACTTGAGTCTCATGTTACATAGAACCTCTCATTCCCTAGAGAAAAAACAGCCTTCACCGAGTCAGACATCAAACAGGGGCTCCTGGTCGCCAACCCCCTGGTTCTTCGTGGTTACTCAACTCTGTAGTTAGTGAGTAATTTAAAACAGACATCTTCATGCATTATTCAGTAAAACTGAACCTGTGATACAGTGTGTGGATACCGCATTTCCTGAAGGGAATTTGCTGACTTTGATTATTCGTGCATTCCCTTTCCCCAAATCCCCGAATATTCAGTTACAAGATTATTTGCTGATCCAAAGGACAGTTTTATTAATGTCCCTATTCAATTGTATTGACATTGTTGTTTTCAATGTTCACATAGCTTCCAAATACCTCACATGATGGGCAATTTATGAACATTCCTGCTGAATTTACGATGTTGTCCCAACCAGACCTGACATTTGAGTTATTCTGATTACACATATCCATATTTAGGCAAAACTGTTGTTACTTCACCTTCTCCCTTAGAAAGGAGAATTTCAGTTGACTAATCTTTTAGCTCTGGCATTTTTAGTGAAACAATTTCTGAAATGAAACTTTGATATCAAAATACTTTTGGAAATGGTGGCCAGGCAGTGAAGTGTTTGGAAAGCACTCTATAATATTGTAGACAAATGAATTTGCTTGTATCAAATTAAAAAACAAACAAAAAAACTTTAGGGACCTACATCATTTCCAAACATGCTAATTTGTTTCCTGAAGGGGTATACAGAAGAGGATGGAAGAGTATATTGTATTCATTTGCTGTGGTTGTCATAACAAATTACCACAAACTAGATGTCTTAGAACAACAGAAATATATTGTCTTGCAATTCTGGAGGCTGGAAGCCTGGAGTTAAGGTGTCAGCAGGGCTCCATTCCCGCTAAAGGATTTAGTGTAGATTCCTTCCCTGCTTCCTCATCTGTTGGCCTCAGGTGTTCTTGCGTTTGTGTTAATAGCTGAGTTCATTCCAATCTCTGCCTTCATCTTCACATGGCCTTTGCCTCCTTCTTGTGTCTTCACTTCTTTTCTGTGTTTCTTATTAGGAAAATTGTTATTGGATTTAGGGTCCACCAAGAGGATCCCATCTGGGGATCTTAACCTGGTTCCATCTACAGAGATCCTTTCTCAAAACAAGATCACATTCACAGGTTCGAGGGGTTAGGATGTGGACATATCTTTCCAGGGGCCACCACTCAACCTAGACTGTTTTATCACTAGCAATTTCACTTTGGGTGTATATCAACTATTTCACAAAAAACACCTACTTTCATCCTATTAGCCACCCACGTAACTTCGGAATTCACGAAAACAAACTTAGTTGACAGAATCAAGAAGTTGGTTTTCCTTTATAAGTTGAAAATTTCTTCTTGGAGATTTTTGCACACACAGCTTGAAATTGGCAAAGCTACTTTTACCAATAGGTACATTTTGTTTTAGGCAGGTAAGTTGTTGGAGCTCACCAGCCACTTTCCCAAGAGCTTTGTGAAAAGTTGAAACCTTGTATTTGCAATTCAGAGGTAGTTACCACTAGATGGCAGTCTTAGGTCATTAGAGAGCACCAAACTCTTTTTTTTTTTTTTTTTATTAAAGTTTATTGGGGTGACAATTGTTAGTAAAGTTACACAGGTTTTGAGTGTACAATTCTGTAATACATCATCTATATATTACATGGTGTGTTCACCACCCAAAGTCAGTTCTCCTTCCATTACCATATATTTGATCCCTTTTACCCTCATCTACCACCCCCCTTTCCCCTTACCCTCTGGTATTTAGTGGTACCCACTAAACTATTGCCTGTGTCTATGAGTTTTGTTTCTTCATTTGTTGTTCTGTTCTTTTGTTGTTTGAGAGCACCAAACTCTTGACTAATAGTTTCTCCAGGAAGTGATTGCACTGAGAACATTGCTTCCTCAGGCAGTTTTTGCTTCCCTTTCAATATAACAATGCCGTTAAAATACTAGAATACATATATTACATTTATACTCTGTGGAAATAAAAATGAAATAGTGAATGAAAAAAAAAAAAAACAACGCAAGGAGAACAGAATTTCCAGGCATTTCAATATACCTTCTTCAAGTTTTCTTTGGGGCTAATGCTGTAATATAATCCAGCTGGCCTTACCCACATGCCCTGTTCTTTGCTACAGTGGTTTTCCACCTTGGCTACACATTGGAATTCCTTGGGGAGCGTTAAAAGCTACTGATGCCTGGCTGCCACATGAGAGATTCTGATTTGCCTGGGCATTGGGAGCAAAAGCTGAAAAGATCCAGGGAGAGACAGAAAGCAGCACGTTTCATGGGAAGGCACAGGACACTGTACTCTGGAATAAACAGACTTAGTTCGGAATAGAAAATATACAGTGTAGAGAGGAAGAGGGCTTAGAAGGTAGAAGCCAACACAGGGAGAGTTGCCATGTCACCCTAGCAGGAGAGGCGCAATAACAGCCGCTATTGAGTGGGACCATGTCATGATTTGGAATTCACATTTATCTCATTGCACAAAGTAGGTCGTTGTGACTTGAGACAGCATGTGGGACTTACAACCGTAATAGCAGGGCACAGAGGCTCTTCCACTGGGTAAGATGTGGATTCCGAGAGTTTTTCCCTGTTTTGTCTCATCCCTTGTACTTGTGGGGGCTTCGGGGACTTGAGCACTATGGATTCAGCTAATCCTCCTGCTGCTTAAAGCTACCAGGTGAATGACTCACTCATGGTCAACTCAGGCACCGATAAATCTAGGAACAGAAGACCTGGAACAGTGGCTCTCAACTTTGATCCTGCCTGATACAAAATTCTGTTTCTGTTAGAGATTTCTTAAAAGTACTGTGCGTTTCTTTTAAATATTAACTTTTATATATTTTTGTCCAATAGAGTACCGTAAGAGGAATCTTGTTAGAAGAAGAAACACAGAGTGCTCAACTTCCCTTAGTGCCCACCTGCCACTTTCTTTTAGAATTATATCGTTTTTTGCAACGGTCTGTTGGGACCACAATGCAGAAGATGAATGGTTCTCAGCCAAAGAGAGACAATGCCCCAATGTCTCAGGAATCGACAATGGGTTTTTATTCGTTCTTTGTCTTGAATGGGGTTATATGCACCATTTTCTTGGACAAAGAGAAGAGTCAGCGTCTACACTAATCATTCTCAGTCTTGATTCCGTAATGAAATGTCTTTTTAAAAATACCAATGCCGGTTGCTAGATGGGCGGGGGGTGGGGGGTAAGGGGTAAGGTGAGGGGATTAGAAAACAATCAGTAACCACAAGATGGCCACAGGGTTTTGAAAATTAATCTGGGGAACGTAATTTAGTGGTCACCAGAGGGTAAGGGGGTTGGGGGGGTGGGAGATGAGGGTGAGGGGGATCAAATATATGGTGATGGAAGGAGAACTGACTCTGGGTGGTGAACACACAATGGGATTTATAGATGATGTAATACAGAATTGTACACCTGAAATCTATGTAATTTGACTAACAATTGTCACCCCAATGAATTAAAAAAAAACAAAAACCAATGCTTGTGTTCTATCCATAAGAATTTTGATTTAATGAGTGTGGCCTAGGTATTGGGATTTTGAAAAAGCGTCCAAGGTAATATTAATGTGCAGCCAAGATTGAGAACGTTTAGTCTGTACACTCTCCCTAATCCATATAGTTACAGCCACCATTTTAGTTGGCACACTATCTAGACAGAGGTATTTCTTTTACCTTGTTTCCAAAATATCCTTTAGAGAAGACAAAATGCATTTAGAATGTACAGATATACAATATCACTTAGATTATTTCTAAAATACATTTAGAGTTTGTTTTCTTCCTTCATTAATATATCCTCCTAAAATTAGAGGGAAGATAGACAAACACTTATTGATTCAATGACTATTTATTGATCACTCCGTATGTGCCGAGCACTGTTCTATCAGATACTCATGTTGTGTGTATGTGTGTTTGTTTGTTTTTCCCACCAGCCATGGAATAATCCCATGTGCTGTCATCCACAGTTAATGACACTTTGAAACGGCTGTATTCAGAACAGTCACACTATGTCCAAAACAAAGAATCAGCAAAATTCTGAACTTTGGTACCCCTTGTGGCCAATCTGCAAGATGTTTGATGAGTGTGGGGGTCACTGATTTAAGTTCTCTCTGAATAATACAAAACATTTTAACAAGAGTGATAAAACAACCCAAACTTAACCAAACAACACTTTGATGTTCAATGGAACTGGGAGAGTGGTTTAGGAAAATGTTCTTGGTTTATTACAGGTGTTTATCATCAAAACGGAGTCACATTTCCAAGTTTTTGTTTTGAAAGCTGGCATTCAAACAGATTTTAGAGATGTTTTATGGTGCAGTTCATTGCTTTGAGTTACCAAGATTTATTTAATTTCTATAAGTGTATTATGGTATAAAGTGATTAGTCACAACATGTTTGTAAAATGGCCAAGCTGATTAAGTCGTTAAAAAAAAGGAAACACCAAATTAAAAACTTAGTTATCTTAGGTAACTAAGTTAGTGGAAGTTAACTCACAAGACCTTGGGTTAACAGTGTTGCTATATTGGTGTATAACCTTTACAGTATTAGGTCAATGTTGAACAATAATAATAACAGAAATCTTTGTATAGGAACTGTTGTAGTTTTCCACGGAAAGGATATCATTGAAATCCTTGTCTGTGAGTGGTTAAGTTAGCGATTTTAGTCTGGTCTGGGTCCAAACCCTCTTTTTCATTTGCTCAGGAGCTGTCATCTACTAGCTCGAAGTAGAACGTTATCTACTTAGGGTCACATTTATTCAAGCTGGGTTTGCAGACTTGCTGGTTTAGGGGCTGAAATAAATTATGTGGACTTCCTGTTGCTTAAATTCTCTCTCCAATTATTCATGTAATCCATATGTTGGCTTTTTGGTGCCAAAGTTTAAGTAGAACTTGGCACCTTTTAGTGGCAAAAAAGAATTTACTCTAGAAAGAATCTACTTACTGCTACCCCAATGCACTAGTGAGAAATGTCGATTTTACTGAAGCATTTGTAGAGGATAAGGAGGATGATTTTATACCTCAGGAAAATGGCATAAAATTTCATAAATGCCCCCTTCTTGTGTCCCTTCTCCATGCCCCTCAGACCTCTGCCAACTTCTTGTCTTCTTCTCCTCTTTGTAGCACTCATTTGCCAGCTTTCCCTTGGATATCCATGTTTCTCTCTTTCACGTGAAGAGCAATTTAATCTCAGCACCTCATAATCAAACTTGAATACTCAAATCCTTATAAAGCAGAAGGGCATTAAAAAAAAAAATCATCTGTTATCACTAAGGTTGCCAGATTTAGGAAATAAAAATACTGCCATTGTTGCACGGGACATATTTGCACTAAAAATATGTTTGAAATTCAAATTTATTATTTTATTTTATTAAAAAATCAGTAATTTTCCAATGGTCTTCCAATTACAGTTGGCATATAATGTTGTACTAGTTTCAGGTGTACAACATGGTGATTAGACATATGCCTTACGATGTAAAATTCAAATGTAACTGGATAGTCTGTGTTTTCCTTGGCTACCCTAATTGTCGCCTTCAGAAGCCTTTTTATCTTCTACCCTTCAGTATTCTTCTGGAGGTAAAAGCTTACGATTATCATAAAAATTCACCCTGAGCTATGGTTTTGCTTTTTAATAGTTTCATGGCTAGTACACATGAGTTATAGTTTTATACCTTTTTTGCCTCTCATCAAACTCAGGTGAAAATTGTCAGTGTCCAGTCTGACCTGGCTCTTTTAAGAAGTGAGAATATGCCACAAGGAATGTCCCCCGCCTACAGGCTGAGAGTCCTCTTCGCCAAACCACTCATATCGATGGGACTATCTTCCAGCGCTGCTTGATCGCTTCCTTCCGACTTTCTGCATATATTTGAATATACTGAATGATAGAAAACTACAAATTGTAAAATTCAGTTGGAAAACCCTGGGTCTTTTGTCTACATCCAAGATCTGGATAGTAGATATCAATTTTGAACTCATTTTTTTCAGTGTTTAGAATGGCTATTTGGTAGAATGTAGAAAAACCCTAAACATAGATTGTGGGGCCACATGTGCTTCTGGAATTGTCTATGGAGGTGGAAATTATAATCATTAGACATGACAACTTATTTTTGAGAATTGTGTTCAGATATTTTGCAGGGCATTAAGAGAAAGTTTGATTTTCATAAACTTTTCCTGTGAAAGAGGGCTTTTGGTCCAGATCTAACTAATATTCTTAAAATTTTTATGAGGAATTAACATAAATATTTTCAGAATTATTAAATTAAGTTATATTATCCATTGCTATTCTTTAAGATGTTCACAGAAGAAGCACTGAAATTGCAATGTGGGCATGTTCTGAATTTCTGCAAGGGTCCTACTGATTGTGTTTGGAATCTAAGAAACTTATGTTGATTAATTAGAAAGTCAATTTTGGTTAAAGGAGGTGGGTATTTGGCAATGTGTAAAATCCCAGCAACCAGTAGATATTTAGATTCTTGCCAAAATGAATCAATAAATTGTCTTTCACATGATAAGAACAAAGAATCTTTTTGCCTATATGCTGATAGACTGTGATTAGTCACAAAAGAAAGTCAGAACACGCTTTCATAGCCACATGGCAGAACTGTAATACAGTATTGTCTCCAGGGGGAAAGGGCTTGAGGGCTGTTTCCTGATAAGGTGGCATCATTGCCTTGTCAGATGTCATGTTTGGTCTGGTCTTCCGTCTTGCAGGCTCTCAAACTGGATTTTGGCAGAACACTGAGAGTGGATCCATCTCTCATGAGCAGACCTGTTGAATAAGCTCATGAGGCTGTGGAATGAAATCAGCATGTGTCTGTCCACATCTTCAGGCTTCTTCCTCATTGTTCTTTCTGCTCCAGTCATGAGTTTCTTTTAGTTCTGGAATGTTCTGTGCTCTTTATTTCCTATCAATATACGTGTATTTTGTTCCTTTTTCCAAGGATGTTGATTACTGCTAACAATGCCACTTCTAATCCCCATTTCCTGCTCACTCACTCTCTTTTTTACACACACACACACACACACACACACACACACACACACTCAGGGAAGCCTTTATCGATGCATTACTCACTCCTCCTCATGGTCCCAAATTATGTTCGGGCTCCATGCTCCAGAACCTTTCCCATGCATGGCATTTATCATCGTTATAATTATTTCTTCAGTGTCTACCTCTCTTGCTCGATTGTAACCTCTATGACAGCAGACAGTTTAACACTGGATGACCGAATTATGGCTATGGAATGAATTGTGATGCTCTCACTCCAGAATCTCCATTGTCCTTTGACTGGTTTGGGAACTCAGATGTCAGTTCTATGACATGAATTTGCTAGCTAAAAATAGGCATCTCTCTTGATGATTGTCAAGAAAGATTGACATTTTGCTTTTTGTGCACATGTGCTCACTCAGTGATTTCTGTCCATGTCTATACAGAGAAAGGAAGTAGCCCATACTATTCGGACTTAGGTTTGTGATTATCTGCCTAAGCCGTAGACTCTGGGAGTGAATGGTGTCTAATATTGGCAACTCCTGGGCTGGCTCAGGTCTGGGCAGCTTGACATGCGCTAGCTGAAATGCCTGGGCATTACACCATTAAATCCACTGGCCATCTGACTAAACTATTAGAAAAAACATTTTTAGGGGACTTTTTAAATAGCTTCCCTTTAATTACTTTATTTTTTAATGACTTCCCTTTAGTCTCCTTTCCAGGATGAGACACCTTTTTTTTCTGAAATCAAGTTAAGGTGAGAGATTTTGTTTTGGTGAGAATGGAATCAATTAAAGGGAATTAGCTGATTGGATAGATTTTATTCTGTCCTTGTTGGGACCTGGAAGGAGCTCTGGACTGGGATCGAGAACCAGACAAGTTCTGCCACTAATGGCCTGGACTTGCTGGGGTCGGTTTCCTCATCTACATGCTTTCTACAGTTTATTTTCGTTGGAATGTTTACATTTACTACAGTGGGAAGAGCATGGGCTACTTAGGAGTACAGGGTTCTTGAAATCCTTGCTTACTGTGAAAGCATGTATGACCATAGGCAAGTGACGTAAACATCTGACCATCAGGTTCCACTTCTGTAAGAGAACTGACTCTGGGCGGTGAACATAGAATGCAATATATTGATGTATTATACAATTGTACACTTGAAACCTGTGTAGTTTCATTGACCATTGTCACCCCAATAAGTTTTAATTAAAAAAAAGAGATGAAGCTTAAAAGGAAAAAAAATAAGATGGCACTCAACACAACGTGCGTCTTAAATGAAATAATCCATGTGAAGCTTTTAGTGTAGCACCTGGTACATGAGAAGCACTCATTACATTGTTGCCCATATTTATAAAATGGGATCAATAATGCCTACTGCCAGCGTTGTTGTGAGGACCAGGTAAGATGCCCAGCTTTGTGTCTGGCCGTGTACCTGTCCCACGAAACTAAGTTCTGTCCCCCTTCTCTTTCTACTTAAACTTCAGACAACGACGTATTTTCCTGAAAACTAGAACAGGCTTCCTTCTTGTTCAGATACTTCTGAGAACTTATTTTTTTCTTTCTTTTTAAAATTATTTATTTTCCTTCCAACTAAACTCGTAAGTGATCATTATTGCACTAATGTTATAGTGATCAGCTTGTAACCCATACCCTGTGATTTTACAATATTTCTTCATTCTTTCCACTACCACATATTCCTTGTAGCGGTTTTGGTCCTAAATAATTCTGAGTTATTTTATTGTGGGTCTCATCTATTTTGTTTAGATCCTTGCAATCCCAAAGACAATGATGGCTTCTCTGATTTTTGCCTATCTCTTTTATCATTTAATTACATAGATGCTTCTCAATTTTTTAAACATATTAGTACACTTTAAAATTTCCTTTGTATTGCTTTTATAAAAAATACACTGACATTTCATTTGGTTGTTGATTTCCTTTCAGCAGAACAAATTTAAATTCCGGGCCCCCTACTGAAATTCCGGATCGAACCCCTTTTATGTTTTAGTAATTGGAAAATGAAGAGCTTTAGAGCAAAAAAGTTTCCTTTCTTTTATGTGTCTTTTTATATAGGACAAGCTCTGATATTATTTACATCTCTATGTGTGACAGCAAAGATTTTATTTGCATGTTTCTTTTATTTACTCCAGTATATTTGTTTTGACTGAATGTTCTTTCTCCTAATAAGTTTTCGTCAATATAGTCCATTACCCAAAGCCATTGCTGGTTTAATGGTTTATTTTCCAGAAGAGGCTTTGTTTTCCCTTTTTATAGGATTTACTGGAATTTTTTTATTTTCTAAAGGAAAGTTCTAAAGTGCATTCCTCCCTTTCCCCCATTTGTCATTGTGTTCATTCCTTTTTGTGAAGAGTCTTAAGGTCATGACATTGGCCTCCAGGAATTCCATTAAGGTTGACTGTCGTCTCATATGGTGTCACTCTGTGGTCCTGTCACTGTGCTGCCACCACTCAAAGCAGCTTCATATCGCACATAGAAAGAAATCTTGTCTTCCTCTACCAAGATTGCAGTTGATCTGAGCAGTAATTCCCTTCTTTGCTTATATAAGTCTGTATCCATGCTTGCTCTTCTGTAAAGTTCAGTTCTTAACTGCCTCATGCCTAATGACCTAATTCATTAGCTTTGTCAAATTCCATCTGGGAAAGAATCTTTTTTTTTTCTAATTTTGTATCATTTCCAATCCTAAATTCAATGGAGCCAGCAGCATCAAAAAAAGTCTAAACAAAAGAAATACCCACTTTATTTTCATTTTACATGTCTTTCTTTAAATTATTCAAGCTTCTTCTATCAACAATTGAAAGTCTTACGAGACTTTCTTTTTCTTTCAGATTTGTTGAAGTATAATTGACAAAATTGCAAAATATTTAAAGTGTACAGCATGATGATTTGATATGCATGTTGTGAATGGATTTCCCCCATTGAATTAAGATATCATTCACCTCACATATTTACCTATTTTTTTTTGTGTGAGAACATTTAAGTTCTATTCCCTCAACAAATTTCAATTAAGTGATGCATTGTTATCAACTTAGTTACCATGTTCTATATTAGATCCTCAGACCTTATTCATCTTATAGCTGAAAGTTCATATCCTTTTGCCAAACCTTTCCTATTTGCCCCATGTCCAGCCCCTGGGAACAACTTTGTTATTCTTTGTTTCTCTGAGTTAGATTTTTAAAAAAGCATTCCACATGTAAGTGATACCATGCAGTATTTGTGTTCTTCTGTGTGGCTTATTTCACTTAGCATAATGTCCTCAAGGTCCATCTATGTTGTCATAAATGACAGCATTTTCTTCTTTTTAAAGGCTGAATAATATTTCTTACATAATGCCACATTTTCTTTATCCATTCATCCATTAATGGACTTAGATTGTTTCCATACCTTGACTATTGTGAATAATGATGCTCTTTTATTATTATTATTATTAAATCTTCATTATCTGTATAGAAACATTTTCAAAATTTATTTAAAAATGTTATCAGCCTTACATCAAAGTAAGGTATCTGGCAACAGAGAACATAAGTATTTCTGGAGAATTACAATTACATAATGGGGTATTAGATTAATTTTTTCTTTTTTGTATTTTAAGACTTTTTTAAAGAGAAGCTTTAAGTTTACAGCAAAACTGAGTAGAAAGTACAAAGATTTCCTATACTTCCCTTACCCCTACACATTAACAGCCTTCCCCATTCTAAACATCTCCCACAAGAGTGGTGCCTTTGAATCTGCCGTGTCTTCCAGCTCAGGAAGGAGAATTTGGAAGAAGAGACTTAGAGTGAAGGGGAATCCAAGAAGAGGTTGTGATTTGGTCAAAGGTGCCTGGTTTAGTGCTATAATAGTCTTATTTTTTATATATATATATTTCTTGGAGTAAACATTTTAAATAAATGACATCATTGTTTACACACACAAAAAAAGAGTGATGCATTTGATACAATTGATGAACCTACACTGACACATCATTGTCACCCAAAGTCCGTTGTTTACTATAGGGTTCACTCCTGGTGTTGTACATTCTGTGGGTTTGGACAAATGTACAATGACAGATCTATCATTATACCATCATACAAAGGAGTTCCATTGCCCTAAAAATCCTCTGTACTCTGTCTATTCATCCCTTTTTCCCCGCTAACTTCTGGCAGCCACTGGTCTTTTTACCGTCTCCATAGTTGTGCCATTGCCAAAATATCATATAGTTGGGATTGGATTAAATTTTAATGAAGATAACTAATTTGATCTATGGGTGAAGTATGAATGATATTCATGATTTTATAATTTACAAATCACTTAAAATAAACATTAGATTTTGTCCTTTCAACAACCTTGTGAGGTTGAGAGATAAGATGATAGTGTACCCATTTCACAGATGAGAGGAGTGAAACTTGTAGGTGTGATTTCTCTAAGTGATGAAGATAGAAGTAGAGCTCAGCTCTCCTGGGCTCTATAATTGTCAATTCTGTCAATTGCATAACAGACATTTAAAGAGAATCTAGTCACTGAGCTAAGCACAGAGAACCAAAGACAAAGCCAAGTTCTTGCTCATGAGGAGTTTGTAGTATAGAGATAGAAAGGTATAATAAGCATGTAAGACCACAGAAAAGTATGGTCAAGAAGTATAAACAAATATCTTAGCGGTTTGAAGAGTTTATAAAGGCTTCTGGATAAAATAAGGCAAAAGTATGACTTGCCAGATAAAATTGTGAATAGGCATTTCAGATAGAAAGACTGAAATATGCAAAGGGCAAAGGGGCATGATGTATGTGGGAGATGGTCATGAATCTTGGGTCAGTAAAGTAGGATGGATGCAGGAGGGTGGTTCTGAAAGACTTGCTTCCATGTCTAGGAAATGATTGGCTATTAGCTGGCATGATGGAGATGATTCGACTTGCTCTGTAAGCCTCTTAATTCATTCCGCAGGCTAGCCTCGGCAGGTACTCATGGTGATGACAGAGGTATAAGAATTTAAGCACCAGTGTGCACTTTTTTGATCCTCTTCTTGTGTTGTACTGCTAATATATCATTGCCTCAAGAAATTGCCTGGCTGAGGCAAAAGTCAGAATGGAAAATACTCTAGGTCATATGGCCAATGCTATGAATATAAGGAGAGGTGAAGAGCTGGGGATACATTTACGATCTATCAATGGGGTAAATGCTAGAAGTAAAACTACTGTTAAAGAACAAGCCTAATTTTAAAGTTTGATATATCCTACTAAATTGTCCTCCTTAGAAGTACCAATTTCTGCATACTGTCTGTACGAAAGTGTCCATTACTCTATACTATTATCAGCACTTGAAAAAATAGCATTTGACATATTGGCCAACTATTAATGTACACTTAATTTATAGAAAGGTTGGACTTTTTCATAATAGCAGCTTTATTGAATATAATTCGCTCATTGAAGTGTACAATTCAGGGGCTTTTAGTGTATTCACAGTGATGTACAACCATCACATTTTAGAACATTTTTTTATTCCCTCCCCACCAAAACCCATACTTATCAGCAACACTCTCCATGTATCACCATGGATGTTTAGAAATTTAAAAAGTTCAACAGTTTTTTTGTGATGAGTTTTTTATAAATTGAAAATATTGAACCTTTTCTTATTACATCTATTATAATTATTACCTAAATTTTTTAAAAAACTATTCATTTCTTTTATGACATGCAGAAGTTTAAATTTTTATGTAAGTATCCATATTTTCTTTTTGAATAGGTGTAATTTGATGTGGGTTAGTGAAAGCATGAAGTAATGAATTGATGGATAACTTTTCTTTTTTTAAATTTAAGTAAAGTTGGTATGCAATATTTTATTAGTTATATTAGTTTCAGGTGTATAATGTTTCAGTGATTTAGCATTTTTATGCCTTACAATGTGATCACCATACTAATTCTAGTAATCATCTGTCACCATGTAAACTGATCACTATGTTAGTGACTATATTCTCCTTCACCTTTCACACTCATCGCTCCACCCTCTCTCCTCTGGCAGTCATGACTTTGGTCTCTGTTTCTATGAGTCCATATTTATTTTGTTTTGTTCATTTATTTTATTTTTTTTTATTCCACATATAAGTGAAACCATATGGTATTTATCTTTCTCTGAATTATTTCAGTTAGAATAATACCCTTTAGGTCCATCCATCGCAAATGACAAGATTTCATTCTTTTTTATTAGTGACTAATATTCCATTGTATATATAAACCACATCTTTATCTATTCCTCTGGCAATAGACACCTAAGTTCCTTCTATATCTTGGCTATTGTAAATAATGCTGCTGTGAACATGGGGGTGTATGTATCTTTTGAGTTAGTGTTTTTATTTTCTTTGGATAAATACTCAGAAGTGGAATTATTGGGTCGTATGGTAGATCTGTTTTCAATTTTTTGAGGAATCGCCTAATGTTCTCCATAGTGGCTGCACCAATTTGCAATCCCGCCAACAGTGCACATGAGTTCCTTTTTCTCCACATCCTCACCAACACATGTTATTTGTTGATTTATTGTTGATGGCCATTCTGATTTAAGGAGGTATCTCATTGTGATTTTGATTTGCATTTCCCTGATTAGTGATGTTGAACATCTTTTCATATGTCTGTTGGCCATCTGTATGTTCTATTTGGAGAAGTGTCTATTCATGTCCTCTGCCCATTTTTTGATCAGGTAATTTATTATTATTATTATTTCTTGTTATTGAGTTGTATGAGTTCCTCATGTGCACGCATTTTGGATATCAACCCCTTATTAGATGTATCACTTACGAACATATTCTCCCGCTCAGTAGGTTGTCATTTTGTTTTGTTGATGGTTTCCTTTGCTGTGCAGAAGTGGTTTAGTTTAATGAAGTCTGATTTGTTTATTTTTGCTTTTGTTTTCCTTGCTTGAGCAGACATATGCAAAATGATATTGCTTAGACTTATGTCCAATAGTTTACCACCCATGTTTTCTTCTAGGAGTTTTATAGTTTCAGGCATTACATTTAAGTGTTTAATCCATTTTGAGTTTATTTTTATATGTGGTATAAGAGAGTGGTCTAGTTTTATTTTTTTGCGTGTATCTGTCGAGTGTTCCCAATACCACTTGTTAAAGGAACTGTCATTTCTCCATTGTATATTCTTGCCTCCTTTGTCGTTGGTAAGTTAACCATACAGGCGAGGGTTTATTTTGGGCTTTCTATTCTGTTCCATTGATCTATGGTAACAGATGGCTTAAAAAGGTCATCTTTCAAAGAGTTTTTAAACTTGACTCCAAAGCACAATGCATAAAAGGAGCAAGAGATAAACTATACTTCATCAAAATTAAAAATGTTTGCTCGGTGAAAACCCATGTGAAGAAGATGAAATTATAGGCTGAGAGAAAATATTTGTGAACCGATATCCAACAAAGGCTTGTATCTAGACGATATAACAAATTCTTAAAACTCAGCTAAGTTCAAGTAAAAATATCCAATTAGAAAATGGGAAAATGCATGAAAAATATTTTAGTGAAGACATACAGATGACAAGTAAGCACATGGTAAGATATTTAACATTATTAGCTATCAGGAAATGCAAATTAAAACCATGATGAGATACCACTACATACCTATTAGAATGGATAAAATATAACACGAATACCAAAAGCTGGCGAGGATGAAGAGAAACTGAACCACTCATATGTTGTTGGTGGGAATGTAAACTTCTTCATTCACTTTGGAGAAGTTTGGTGGTTTCTTATAAAACAAAACCTGCAATTACCATATGACCTAGCAATTACACTTTTCAGCATCCATTACAGAGAAATGAAACCTTGGGTTCATACGAAAACCTGCACACTAATGGTTATAGCTACTTTATTTGTAACAATCTAAAACTAGAATTAGTCCATTTGTTCAACAGGTGAATGGTTAAACAAGCTGTGGTACATGTATATCACGCAACACTCAGCAATGAAAAGGAATGGACTATTGATATACTTGGACATATCTCCAGAGAATTATGCTGAGTGAAAAAAGCCAATACTGAAGGATTACATACTATGTGTTCCACTTGTATAATATTTTGAAATGATAAAATTTCAGAAATGAAGGACAGGCTAGTGGTTGCCAAGGGCTGGTGACATGAGAGATCGGGAGGTGAGTATGGTTATAGAAAGAAAATATGAAAAATCCCTGTGGTGTCAAAACTGTTCAGTATCTTGACTGTGGTAGTGGATACACAAGCCTACATAGTTGATAAAATTATGTAGAACTATACACACATATGAGTACAAGTAAAACTGGGGAAATCTGAATAAAATAGGTGGACTGTGTCAGTGTCAAGACTGGTTGTGATATTATACTACAATTTTGTAAAATGTTATCATTGAGGGAAAGTAGGCTAAGTATATAAAGGACCTCTCTGTGTTTATAACTGCATGTAAACTTACAATTATCTCAATAAAATTCAATTAAAAAAGTTCATCTCTATTTCTACTGATTTGACCTCCCAGCTTTTTCATGTATAAAATTTCCTATGTATTTGTGTCTATTCTTAGACATTCTATTTTATTTCACTAATTGGTCCTATGTCTAGGCAACATGAAAATTTTGAAGTTGCCATTTCTGAAAGATGACTGATTTACAAATAGAAAATTTGAAGTTTCACTTATCACATTACCACAATGGTAGATTATTTCCAAAAATGGCTCCAACAATCTGTTCCACACTATATTCCCTTTTTCTACTCCTCCCATCAATAGGTAGAGTCTGATTCTCTTCTTTTTGTGTGAGGGTCAGTCTTGTGACTTGCATAGTCAATAGGGTGGCGGAAATCATGATGTATGGTTTTTAGTCCAAGGCTTTAAGAGGTCTTGCTCTCTCCACCTTTGCCCTCTTGGAAACAAGTCACATATAAAGGTGCTCAAGATAGAATACCGAGTTATGAGCAACCAGGTAGAGAGAAGGTGGTTCCAGCCTTGCACCCACCATTGTTAAAGCCTAGACATGTGGGTAAGGCCACTTTGAACTTGACAGCTTTGCCTAGTCACCAAGTGAATATAGCCTCATGAGCAAGTCCAGTTCAGACAAGCAGAAGAACCACCCAGCCAATCTATAACATTATGAGAAAGAAATCATTATGATTTTAAGGCAATAGATTTTGGGGTGGTTTGCAACAATAGATATTTTATATATGTAACTGTGACAGAGGCATAATTGATAGGCAAAGGTGAAGACTTCTTCAATGAATTTTTATTGAACACCTACTGTGACCAGCCTTAACATAAACAATTTAAGAGACACATCAAATGAAATAACATATGTAAAAATGTTTTTTAAGTAGTAAAGTACTTTTCACACTTAAGATCATTTGCGTAACTTGACATATAAGGACCAGTCAAGGGAAAATGAGGATGAAAGAAGAATAGAGAGGAAAAAAAAGAAAAAGACAGATACAGATGGGGAGATGGGAGAGAAAGAAAAGAAAAAATAGTGAAAAATTATTGTGAAAATGGTAAGGTGTGGGGGAAAGGAGACAAAGAGAAGAATCAATGAGAGATGTGAACATACTGATGAGGAAAGAGACAAAAGACATAAAACCATGCTCATCATGTTTTGCATTTGTCCTGAATATTTCAGGTTTGTTCTGCTTTTTGAAAATTGGATATTTAAGAAAATGATGTGAAACCTAGAAATGTAGCAGAATTCTTTTGTACTAGTGAGAATATTTTCCAACTTGAAAATTTATTTTTTTAAAGGAAGGCTCTCATGGGATTTTGGAGGTCTTGCTCAGAAGTGAAAATGCTATTTAGAATTAAGAAATTTACTTTGGAATTTTAATGGTGTTGTATAGATAAAAAAAATCCTCATTAACTTGCTGAATAAATCAATGGATTCACTAACTAGGCTTTGGAAAATCTTTTTGAAATCAAGCTCTGGTGGTGGCTTTATCTTTCATCTTTGGGAAGTCAAGGCAGGTTTATACTCTAACAGCAAAAGTCCTCATTTGTGACCAGTCTCCTTCACCGCCAAATACGCTCTTCTATTCTGCTGTGACAGTTGTTTGCTTACTCCATCCTATCACTTTTTGCTTGAGAGCAGAGGCTTGATTTTTTGCTAGTGTCACCTTCCCATGAGCACAGGGAGGGTGACAACATCTATAAAGTCCTGTGGACAACATTCCAGGGAGTGAATTAAGATTATCTAAGGCAATCATGGTGGACTCATTCCCCTTGAGATATTGATTTAAGGATGGGCATGTGACTAACTCTAGCCAATAGGACCTGACAAGATATCAGCTGGGGAGCTTCTGGAAGTTTCCTTCCAAAAACAATTGAGACAGAGGAGGAAGCTCCCATGGTCTTCACTGGATATTGCTTTACCTAGAGGTGTCAATTGATGCTGTTGCAGCCAAATACTGACTATAAAGGGATGGTGACCTTGCTCTGTATTATTTTTGCAATCTCAACAGCACGTTGTATCATGTTGTATATATTTGAAATGCAATTACTAGAATAGTCCCTTTCTTTCTTTGGGACTTTCCTTGTCCATCTAGGGCATATTTTGGGTGAATGTTTTCCATTAAAACAATCTTTTGGATTTTTAGATATTAAAAGGTAGAATCTTCTATTGATACGCTCCTACATTTCTTTATAGGATGTTAGTTCTTTGTTCTTACTAAGCTCTGTATTTCTAATTGTTAAAGACATCTACTACCTATTAGGTGTTCAAACACCATTTGATAATAAATGAGGGAGTTACTGAGTGAGGGAATAAGTGGGGGAATTCAAAACAAAGCATTTATGGAAGAGTCTACCCTAGTGATTCACTGGCCAGCTCACTTGCAAGCACGCAAAATCAGGCCAAATATCCAGTGCATTATTCACCCACTTGGACTGTGGTATTTGGTGTGGTCCCAATCCGAGACAGCACATGCATCTGAAAATGTTTTGTTCCTCTGGCACCTACTGGAACTCTAAATTAGGACTAGGGAAGAGAAGGCATCAGAACTATTTGTCCTAACTGATTGAGATTTGGGTCTCATAATTATCGAAATGAGCACACTACTTCAAATGAACCAAGAGAACAAGCTGAAAAACAATTTCTATCTGACCAAATCAGTACAATTTCATGTAACTTAATCATTATTGGAGACTTAGTAATTCCAAGCATCCTGTCAGTCTCCTGGGATGCAAAATGAATAAGATGCTGTCTGTCCCACTGAAGGTATTTTAGCTCGGGAAGACAGATACAGGCAAGTAATCATAATGTAAAGCAAAATGATCATTAGAAATGCTTAGTGAGCTAAGCGAAATAAGTCAGACAGAGAAAGTAGAGAACCATATCATTTCACTGATATGTGGTATATAAACCAAAAACAACAAGAGAACAAGACAAACAACTGAAAGAACGAAAACTCATAGACATAGATAATACTTTAGGGGTTACCAAAGGGTAAGGCAAGAGGGGGAAGTGGGGCTCTAGAAGAGGGTAAACGGGTTCTAATATATGGTGATGGAAAGAGAACTGACTCTGGGTGGTGAACACACAATGTGAGATATAGATGATGTATTACAGAATTGTACACCTGGAATCTACGTAATTTTATTAACAATTGTCGCCCCAATAAACTTTAAAGAAAAAAAAAGAAATGCTTAGGGAAGATAGAAGCAATATGACTGAAAGCAAAGAGGACCATTTGGTTAATGCTGGTGAAGAATTAGGAAAAGTTTTGTGGGGGAAAGTGGTTTCTGAGTTAGGTCTTGAATGATGATGAGACTTTTTGGGAGAAGGGAATAAAAGGACATCCCAAGCTCAAAGAATTATATAAGCAAAATTTCCTAAAACAATATAATTTAAAAAGATATTAAATAAGGTAATAATTATAACTCATTCCTGATTTTTTCTTTGACATAAAGTAGTTAAGAACATTCTAAGGTTTTTTTTTTCTTTTTTTTTTTTTTTAAATCCCTTTATCCAGAATTGGATACAGTCTGGAATGCTTTAAAAGAAACCAAAACATACTGATTAATAATTCGTATGGCATTAAGACAGTGTAATGAGCTGTCATAACCAGATACCAGTCAGGCAACATTTTAAACAAGCTGAATTTGCCCCTAAGAACATTTTAAAGACCAATTAAAATATTTTCTTCAGAGGATAGCATACTTTCAAAGATTACATATAAATCCTGTAATGTAACCAAAGCTGTTCTGGACTAAAGTTGCCTTATCATCCATCAGTTTTTGACTTTTAGGGTTTGCTTAACATAGGCACAGTTGGGGCATATGTTTTATTACTAAAGCCCATTGAAATTAGCTTCTGACTAATTGGGCTTTCATTTCAGAACCACAGAATAATGCATTTTCTCCACATTGTCTCTTCTGTTCCTGCAAAGCCCAAAGAACATGCCGTTTGAGTGTGATGATGGAAATTATTTCACTTTCTCTTGATTTATGGTCAGTGGAGAATATTTAAGACTGGCATCAGATTACAGGTTTATTTGTCTTTTTTTTTTTTAAATTTAATTTGTTTTCCTTTTCATGATTTCTCTTTGTAATGGCATGTTCCAGGGTCAGCACTCTCTCTATTCCTAACCCCTTTCCTGGGACAAGATTCCAGGAGGCACCAGTCCTGAAAGTAACGGGTGTGAAAATGACAGACACTTGGCCTGCTGGCTCCGTGTTCCCAAAATAGTGCCCTCAGAGCAGTTTGTTCCAAACAAGGTGCTGTGCCTTCAGGAGCGTCTTTGCAAGTCCGCTTATTTGTCCATTATTTAGAGCCTCCTAGTTTCCTAAAAGGACTTGGGGTGCCTCACAGTAAAAGATTAACATAATAGAAGACTGTAAAGATGGACATAAAGAATAAAAATCCACAAAGAAGAATGGGGTGGGGAGTGGGAAATGTGCCCATTAGACCCAACCCCTAGAGCTGGTGTCTGGGCCTCAGCACTGTTGACATCCTAGGCTGGATAATCCTTTGTTGAGAGGACCATCCGGTTCATTGTAGGATGTTTCACAGCATCTCTGGCCTCGACCCACTAGAGGCCAGTAGCAGCCCCCTGTCGTGACAACCAAAAGTGTCTCCAGACATTGCCAAATGTCCCTCCCCCTGAGGATGGTAAATCACTTCGGACTGAGAACATTTGCCCTTGACTCATAAGAAAATATCTGACTTTATATTTCCAATTCATCTCTCCCTGCATCGTAACTCCAGACGACGTACGTTCCAATATTGTAATATAGCCCTTGGCTGGCACGATTCCTATTCGCTGAGCTCTGTGATGACCAAGATTCGCATCTTCATTTGCCACTTACTAGTTGTGTGGTCGCTATATCTCAATAACCTTATCTATAAAATGGGAATAACAGGGTTACTTGTGAGGATGAATTGACATTCTGTTTCTAAAGCACTTATCACAGTGTCTGGCATGTAGTCAGTGCTCCCTAAATTCTAGTGAGTAAGGTGTGGGTCTTTCTTTTTTCTTAAAAAAAACCTTCTCTCTCTACCCTGTGTCATGGCGAGGGTAAGGGAAGAGAGGCGGCAGTTGGTACTGACTGAGGTGGAGGAAGAGACAGATTTGTAGCATAATTACACTCAGGAGATATTCCAAGAAGAGTGCTCGGGAAGATCAGTGTCTTGTAGGCATTTAACTCACTTTTGCGAAGCCTTATTCCCCATGCTGTTCCCTTCACTGGAAACAGGTGGCGCTGAATAGGTGAAGAAAACCCCAGCAGAAGATCCAGAAAGGAAAGGAAAAAGGAGCTTAATGAGACTGGATGGCCACGGGATGTAGAGAGGAAGGAAAGTCCCAAAGGAAAAGGTCTTTTCTACCAACGGTGAGCCGAAGGGGCCATTCAGGAGAGGGATGTGTGGGACGGTTTGTACAATGCACGAGGAGAGGGGCTGTCCCCAGACTCTAACTCTTTGAGGAATGCTTTGTGAGCTGGACATACCTTCTTCAACAACAAAAAGTCTTGCTGCAGGGATGGCAAATAAAAACCACTCATTAATGGTGCACTCCGAGGAGGTCTCCTGTGCTCAGACAGTAGCTACTCTTACCTACGAGCACTGCCCCACGGTGCCGAGTGCTGGCTGAGGAGATATTCAAATTTGATTATGATGCAACCCATTAGCCCAAAGGCAGGGGATGTTTAGGCAAAATGTGACCCTCATATGCAATTCCTTCCGTAAAATCATGGCTCATATTGGGGGCCTATTTGGAAACGATTCAGAATATGAAATCTTTACAGTTATAAAGTTTTGAATTTTTGTCCTTGGAACTGGGCAGCTAAAACTTGAGCAAGATAATTTTAGCACATGCAGGCTTTTCCACACAGGAAAAGGGCGACTTCACGTCGTAGATGTTATGGAGAAATTTTTTCAGTTCCCTGGTCTCCTGTTTGAATCATTATGACCAAATAGGAGATAATGAGGATCTGTTCCAATGGGATATATTTAAATTAGGAGGGGTTAAAAACTATCTACAAGTATTTTGTATCATCTCCAAGGGAACCTACAGTCTCACTTTAATAATATGCTAGGACATTTGCATCTGGAATTGAAAAGACAACGGACTCCACATATGGGTGTCCTAAGGCACACATATGGTGCTGTCAGGAGCCAAACCTCTGGCTTTGTTCTGCTTTGCTGAAAGTTCTAGTAGATCTTGACCTTCATTTTTGGGGAGACAACCAGGGGAACTTCAGTATGTTACTGAGCTGCAATGTAAGTCCAAATATTATGTTAGCGATCTCACAGCCCAGAATTAAATGTTTGCAACTTTTTCCTAAATACTTACACATCATCCAGGGAGCAACTCCAGAAGCTTCACGCCAGAGATTATGAAAATGACAGACACTTGTTTTGGAACCTAGGGGTCCCACATAGGCCTAAGATAATTGACTTCGGGAGGCATCTCGTGTCTGCTAGTGACCCAGTCAGGATTCTTTCCAGGGTATAAAATGCAAGTGGATCCTAGACCAGTGGCTCTCCATCCACAAGAAATCGGTGAGGGAGGAACATGGCCCACCACCTTGGGATGCACATTGATTGTGCTCTGGATGAGACTGGAGAGGAGCTGGAAGAGATTATCCCGAATAACTAGATTATTCCCTTTGCCCCCCCTATCTAGGAGTGGGTGTTAAGCTGAACACAAGGAGAAGGGTACTTCTTGGATGAAAGTTGGGGAAGTGGAGAGCAAGTCCCCAGTATCTCTGAGCTAGGAAGGGAAGTGTGGGATGGTTGGGTTTTGAAGTGGAGAAGACATGGTATTTCCATACAGAGAATCCTTGGGAATCATCCACGTTTTTGGCTGACACATGAAATAAGGGGGATGTGAACAGAGTCGACACGGTCCGGTGGCTGGGTGCTGCCCACTGCAGGCCTATGCAGTAAGACACCTCAGTCCTTCCCAGGATTCTGTGGCTGTGATGGGGAAGAAGAGAAACTCGTCCTTTGAGCAGACTCAGAGTCAGCTTAAGGAGAGAGTGTAATCGAATGGCCCTTTGCTTCCCCTAGTCTCCAAAGCTTTCCGTATCCCCACTAAACTTGGTACATGGGTAGCTGAGTGAAGTCTGGGTAAGAAAGAGCAGAGACATTCTACATGGGAAATGTACTTTCAGAGCAGGTCACCTCTAGCTGTGAGAGAACTCAGTCTCTCAGAGGTACAATGAGAGACAGATTCTCTCCTGCTCCTTTTCCACATTTTCCTGACACCCTGATTGCTTACTCTTCATTCATAAAGGAAACATATGCAACAGAACAACAGACAACCATGTTGGAGGCTGATGTGAATAAAAGGGAGGACACTGGGGAGGGTGCACAGAGGAGACAAGTGGACCGAAGGGTCCTGGAAGAGATTATCCCGAACAACTGTAAGACAGTTGGCCATGAGGGGAAGTCTCATGAACCGATGTCAATGAAACTATGTCTGTCACAGAGCTGAGCGGGATGAGTTCAAGACAGGACAGAAGCAATTCCCAAGGCCTCTGAACTATTGCCCATCCACACACACACACCAGCCGTTTATGTGTTAGAAGATTTGACTTGTACAGGTAGCAAAATCCTGTTTTGTATGTTCTCCTAGGCTCTAGCTGTGGTTACAACAGATTACAGTAAAGTTGTTTCATGATGAATTTTATAACCCCTTTCTTTCATTATTAAGAGTATTACACCAACTAGCACTATATTGTTGTTTTTGTCATTTCTTTAGGTTTATGTGCAGGCTCAGATCCTGAGTTCTCCTGATATCTGGTAACTGCATGGTAATCTCAACAATTTTTTAATAAAAAAAATTATTGCGGTGACATTGGTTAGTAAAATTATATCAGTTTCAAGTGTACAATTCTATAATACATCATCTATATGGCATATTGTGTGCTCACCACCCAGAGTCAGTTCTCCTTCCATCACCATATATTTGACCCCCTTTTCCTTTACCATCCCTTCTCCCCTTAACTTCTGGTGACCACTAAACTGTTGTCTGTATCAATGAGTTTTTGTTTCTTTGTTTGTATTATTCATTCGTTGCTTTCAGTTTTATACCCCACATATGAGCGTAGTCATGTGATTTTTGACTTTCTGTATGACTTATTTCGCTTAACATTAATAATCTCAAGATCCCTCCATGTTGTTGCAAATGGCAGTGTTTCATCTTTTCTTATCGCAGAGTAGTATTCCATTGTGTGTGTATACCATATCTTCTTTATCCAATCATCTAGCGAAGGACACTTTGGTTGTTTCCATGTCTTGGCCCCTGTAAATAAAGCTGCAATGAACATCAGTGTACATATATCTTTACGGATAAATGTTTTCAGATTTTTGGGGTAGATACCTAGGAGAGGGGTCATATAGTAATTCTGGGTCATATGGTAATTCTATTCTTAACTTTTCAGGAACCTCCACATTGTCTTTCATAGCGGCTGCACCAGTCTGCGTTCCCACCAACAGTGTATGAGGGTTCCTTTTTCTCCACAGCCTCTCCAACACTTGTTATTATTTGTCTTGTTGATGATAGCCATTCTAACCATTGTGAGGTGATATCCCATTGTGGTTTTGATTTGCATTTCTCTAATAGCTAGTGAAGTTGAGCATTTTTTCATATATCTGTTGGCCATTTGTATGTCTTCTTGAGAGAAGTGTCTGTTTAGGTGCTCTGCCCATTTTTAAATTGGATTGTTTGTTTTTTTCTTGTTGCGTTGTATGAGTTCTTTCCAATCATTGGGTGAGGACTGCCTCTGGTGCACATTAACTTCCTAGCATTTTTAACCTGTTCCATGTGGTCCAAATAGGCTACAATCGCCAGAGATCACCTCAGGGAGAGAGTCGCTGGTTTGCAGTTGAAAGTCATTGGTTTGGGGGTACTTATCACATCTGCTTAACTGTCTCTCAGTTTGTCCCCTGAAAAGAACATGGCCACACCCATCACCTCATTTCTTTTTATGTCAACGTAGCTCCCCCTCTTAACACCTCTCTCTGACCGACCTCACCACTCCTCAGTGACTTAGGTTTGAATCTACTGGATTTTGTTTGGTTTTTAAAAATTGAGATATAATTGACACAAAACATTATATTAGTTTCAGGTTTACAACATAATGATTCAATATACGTATATATTGCAAAATGATCACCGTAATAAGTCTAGTTAACATCCATCACCACACATAGTCACCCATTTTCTTTTCTTGTGATGAGAACGTTTAAGATTTAGTCTCTTAGCAACTTTCAAATATACAGTACAGTGTTGTTAACTATAGTCACCATGCTGTACGGCACATCCCCAGGAATTATTTACTTTATAACTGAAAGTTTGTACTGTCGATGTAAGAACCATCCAAACCTGTAGAGAACTTTTGTGAGTTTATTTGAGCCAAACCGATGACATGTGCCAGGGAGCAAGATCTCAAATGCTCCAGAATAAAACTTTTGCAGCTTCGTTTGAAATTAAGGAGGGAACTTGGGAAGGTTATATTGAAGTGGGAGAAAGCAAGGTGGGTATTGTATTACAGGATAGTAAACAAGAATTTGTGCTTTCTTGAGGGTGGTTGAGGCTTGTTTCAAAGGCATGTTAACCTAGATGCATAGAAACAATGGACAGGGCTTGCTTAGGGCAAAGATAAACCTTTCACTGAAAAGTTATGTGACTGGGGTGTGACTCCCCACCATGACCTGCCCAGTTAGGAATTTATGATCAGATCCCCCTGTGAAGTTACTGTCCATACCCCTTTTCCCATCCACAGTACCTTTTGATCACTTTCACCCATTTCGCCCACCCCTCGCCTGCCTCTGGCAACCGCCAATCTGTTCTCTGTATCTATAAATTCATTTTTTTTTGATTCCACATATAAGGGAGATCATGTGATATTTGTTTTTCTCCGTCTGACTTATTTCACGTAGCATAATGCCCTCAAGGTCCATCACTGTTTTTGCTAATGGCAGGAGTTCCTTCTTTTATATGTCTGAATAATATTCCATCTATCTATCTATCTATCTATCTATCTATCTATCTATCTATCTATCTATCTGTCTAGTGAGGCCTCCGAGAAACTCATCTATCTACAGTGGTACACACACACACGCACACACACACACACTCACACCCCACTCTCTTTGTCCATTCATCTACTGGTGGACACTTAGTTTGTGTCCATGTCTTGACTATTGTAAATAATGCTGCAATAAGTGTGGGGGTGCAGATATATTTTTGAGTTGGTGTTTTTGTTTCCTTCAGATAAATGCCCAGAAGTGGAATTGCTGGGTTATATATAGTTCTAATTTTAATTTTTTGAGGAACTTTACGCTGTTTTCCATAGTGGCTGCATCAGTTTACATTCCCACCAACAGTATAGGAGGGTTTCCTCTTTTCCACATCCTCACCAACACTTGTTATTTTTCTATCTTCACTTTTCTGACGAGGAGGCTGGGATTCAGAATGTTCAGGTCACTTACTGATCATCACATGACTGGTTAGTGACAGGTCTTCCTATTAGTCTACATAGGGATTTTCAGAAATAGAAAGGGGCCAAAGCAGCTTTGCTTGCAGAAGCCCTGACTTTGACAAAGTCCATGACCTTTGCTAGTGCAATAGGGGTCGTGTTCCAGTGGCATTTCTGTCTGGGCTTCCTGTTTCTGCACTTCCTGTTTCCTCTAAGCTGAAATTGGTGCACTAGCTCTCTGTAGTTACATAGATAGTTCAATAATTTTCCTGAATCTTTGCCTGCTACCAAATCCAATTAGTTGTAGAATCTTAGACAAAGCACAGACCCTCTCTAGAGCTTATTTTTCTCTTGCAATGGATTTTGGGGACCCCATGAACCCTAACAATGTGAGACAGGTGACAAAAAACTTGCTTTTTATAGTGGGCTGGATACAAAGGAAAAACTCTGCCTTATTTATTTTGAATATATACTGTGGTTTACATGTACTTCATATGCCAAGCAGAAAATACTGTAGACCTTTTCAAAATATCCATGGCATGTTCTTTGTCTTCTTGTGTAAAGACTTAAAAGTGTAACAGGAATAGCTGCTGATGTGACTAACTTGGGCCACAACGGGAAAGCCTGTAACACATGATGTGCTACTAGAGGTAGCAAATCCAGGAGTAGCACACAAGCAGCGTTCCTCTGTTCTTGCATGAGTTCCTGCAGTTTGTCAACAATCTGAAGGTAACATGTTTCCTTAGGGCAAGCTAAGATATTCAGTTTTTACTCCAGAGTGAGTATCAAATTATCTGGGAATGTAAGGAATACACAATGGTAGAGATTTTATTTCTAATGAGCAGAGACTGGAACACATTTGGAAGTCCCTGATGATGTTTCTTTTCCTACCTCAGTCTAGTGATCTCATTGGGTTGACTTCTTCGTGGTTTGGCTTCTAACTGTTTTCCTTCCCATCTTCATCTTTCCAATTTGCTGTCCCATTTTATGGTCTACAGCTTCTTTTCATCTTCTTGATTCCTCATCTTTTTTTCAACGCATTGCAAGCCCCAGCTGGTCCTTCCTTCTACTTAGTTTTATGAAACAGACTGGTGCATGTGGCAAGTGGGGGGAGAGAATGGAAAGAGACCAGCAAACCTCTCTATGTCAGGCTACACAGTTTTCCTTTAAGGCTTTTTATGCTTCTCCAAAATATCTGATAATAAGTTGTAGGAAATGTTTGTAGAGCAGATAAGGAAAATGCCCCAAGGAAGTGATGGACTCAGTCAGGGTTATACGAGTATGACATAGTAACCAAAAGAACACACTTCAGATCATCTGCTTTTTACGATAAACTTGGATCTAAAGAGATGACTCTTCTCTCTAGAGCAGGGGTTAGCAAACTAGACCCCTGGGCCAAATCCTGCTCACCACCTGTTTTTGCTGTTAGAGTTTTACCAGCAGACAGACATACCCATTGGTTTACATATTATCTATGTGTCCTTTCCTGTTATCACAGCAACGCTCGGTAGTTTCAGCAGAGGTTTCATGAGCTGCGAAACCTAAAATATTTGCTCTCTGGTTCTTTATAGAAAAGGTTTGTTGACTCCAGAAGGTGATGAAAGCCTTGAATTTCATGGGCTTGATATTTCTTATAATCGGCTCTAGAAATATGGTACAAAGCATAACTGAAGCTTCAGAGGCCTCCAAAAAACTCATCTGTCTATAACAGTTTTCTTTTCCATCATGTGTTAGTCTGAGTTCTCCAGAAAAACAGAACCAATAGAATATATATACGAGTATATGTGTGTGTATGTGTATATATGTGTATAATGTATATAATATATATAAAATATAAGTCATATAATATAATACATCAATATATACATATACAGAAACGTATATTATGTATCTCTATCTCTTTCATCTCTATCTCTGTCTCTTCTATCTCTATCTCTATCTCTGTCTCTATCTATCCTGTATAATTTATTATAAGGAATTGGCTCACATGATTTGGAGGCTGAGAAGTCCAGACCTAGGAGAATCAATGTTGTGAATTCAAGTCCAAGTCTCAGGGCGGGAGAAGACCGATTTCCCAGCTCAAAGACAGGCAGAGAGAAAGAATTCTTTCTTCCTCAGAATTTTATTCTGTTTAAGACTTCAGCAGACTGAACGAAGCCCGCCTTATTGGGGAGAACAATTAGCTTTATCCAGTCTACTGATTCAAATGTGAATGTCATCCAGATACAGACACACCCAGAAATAATGTTTAACCAAAAATCTGGTCACTGTGGTGCCCAGGCAAGTTGACACTCTAAGAGTGGAGACATGTTACTGTAGCTTCTCCTTCTCAGTCCAGATCGGGGCAGTAAGGTGCCTTGGACCATTGCTATATTTTGAGATCTCCTACACTCTGTGTGGTAGTTTGTGCTCTGAGGAAAAGCCCAGAGGAGAAGCTGTCATTCGTGATCCCAGAAATGATGATATGCCAGTTTTTGTCCACTCTGAGGGAATGACACAGATCCCAGGCGGGACTGGCTCCATAACTTGTGAGACCCAATGCAAGATGAAAATGCTGGGCCCTTGTTAAAACAAAAAATAAAACAAAACAAACAGTTAAGAATTTCATGATGGCAACAGCAGAGAGTTAAACTAAGTGCAGGATCCATCTGAGCCCAGGACCTTGTGCGAAGTCACACACTGTATGCCCAGGGAGCTGGCCCTGACCCTCGACGTTGGAGCTTAAAGGGCCGTCAGAGGGCACCTATTCATGGATTATGACAGCTGCACTTTGAAAACTGTCTACGCCACACTTCTCAGCTGACTACCTGGAGCAAGCACACAGCTGAATCTGGCAACCCTGGAGAGGGGCCCCGTTGGGAGTGCATGCTTTTCCGACTTGGCATGAGTTGCTGGATTGTGTGCTTTCTGGATCTAAAGAGCATGTCTGGGTCCACAAGCCACGTAGCTCCAGCCTACTCACCAGCTCACCCCACTACCTGGATATTATTTTTAGGTGACCTATGCTGGAGAGGTTTGACTTGTAATTTTCTTGCCTGAGAACTGGGTTCCACAGGAAATGTTTCAAAGAATTTAACACAATGCAACACACACATATTGACAAGGGCATATTGGTTCTGTTCTTGTTGCCTTACCATTAAGAATTTCTATTCTTAGTCTCCCTTCTCTTTTTTTCACTGCTCCTTCCTGACTCCATTTTCTCCACCTCCACAGTTCTCTCTCATGCCAGTTCCTGAGCTCTTCACTGCCACATGGATTTCCTTTTCCTCATCTGCGGCCAACCTCTCCAGTTCTCTACAATGAATGAGTTCGTGTAGGTGCCAACTTCCTTCCAGTCTTTTCCAGACTCCTTTCTCCTTTTTACTCTTTGCTCTGATCAGATTCTCTTCTCAATTTCTGGGCCGTAAGTCTGAAGGCTGACTTTCCCCTCTTTGTCCCCCTGAACTAATTACGCAGTGCAGCTTGTACTTAACCATGGCTCCTGCTTTCACCGTCTCTGTTGTTTTCTTGACCTTCTATTCAGCCTTCCATCTTCATTAGATGGTTCGAGGGTCAGGAAATAAGTGACTGGCCAGTCTGAATGCCTTAGCTCATTCATCTTTTGTCTTAGTTGTACTTATCCTCCTATCTTCTTAGGACCTTACTTGGTTTACATGTCTGACATTCCATACTGGTGAGAGCAAAATCATCCACTATACTCCCTCTGTCCCAAAGTAAAAAAGAAAAACTGAGCACATGGTATATGCATGATCTGCCTGCACTGGAAAGTGCAATGAGGAAGAGGTTGGAGGTTAAACGGTGGAATGCAGTGACACAGCCGCCAGGTGGTACCGCTGGCTGAGGTCAGCTTGGTTGTAGTGTTAGGTGGCTTCAAAGTGGAGAGGTGCACAGCTCATAGGGATGCATGAACTCTCCTTCTGTTGCTCCAAATAACAAGGTGTGTCTACAGGCGGTGCTCATGAGTCAAATGTCTGAATTTGCCTGTGTTCTCTTGAATTATGGAGAACACTCATGAAAACTGTGTCAACGATCGGAAGATAGTTGACTTCAGTTGCTAAAGTTTAGGCTTTAGAAACGTGGAAATTGGGCTTACACGTTTAATGTTTAGCTCAATATACCTTTTGTGCTACAATACATCCTTTATTTTTTTCTGTCCCTTTCTTTCTCCCCCACCCAATTAATTAATAAATGGACCAATTTTTTCCTTCATAAAGGAAGGGCATTGGTCTTATCTCAATCTTACTAACTACATTCCAGCCAGGATTTTCACCACCGAATAGGTGTAGAGACACTAGGTACTTAGTAACTCTTTGTTGAATGACTATGTAATAACCACCTGGCTGGCCCCATCTGGTAGTGTCAAAACTTGGCAATCCATCCTCTTCGCAAGTGCTAGATAATTCTTTATCGTTTCACAGGTAAAATTAAATGTAATTCCTGAGCAAAGTTTCTCAAACCTCTGACTTTCCAAGATATTATACCTCTTGGATTTACTCCCCCAAACTCTGCTGGAAACATGGCTGAAACCGTGAGTTGCAGCTTTTTTTTTTTATAAGTGTATTATGGGTGGGAGATACCTATAATAAAATCCAGGACCAAAAGGATTTGGGCTGCTGTAAAAGAATGACTGTGAGGTGAAGTGCTTAGAGTGAAATGGGCATACGCATACATTTGTGTATACATGTAAATGACAGCCAAAGGACAACTGTTTAACATGTCACCATATTAGGATTAAGCTTTGTTTACCTCCAGCATAAATCAGCACTCTTGTAGCTTTGGCCATTTTGCAGAAATGATATTTTCCCTCTTATTTGGAGTCTACTCCTTTTGTAACACATTTTCTTGGCTGCAGAGTTAGTGGAAGCTATTATGCTGGCCCCTTAACCTTCTCATTTTGGGAAACCCTATCAGCTGTGATAATGAAAAACATGAAGCTCTCACACTAATTCTTCTAATGCCCTGCACTTTCTATCTCTGCATATTCATGCTGCTGCTTCTGCCTAGAAGAGCTCTTGCCCACCTCTGTCTGGCTGACTCTATGTACTCATAAAGGCTCAGATCAAAATGCCGCCATCCTCAAGAAGCCTTTGCCAATCCTCACCAGCCAAATGAATCTCTTTCCTCTCTCTTCTTTCCTAGCTCTGGGTTTATGCCTCTTCTAAAACATAGATCATGGTTTGCTTGACCCAAGAGCAGCTCATTCCCAGGAAAGATCTTAACTCTCCCTGCACTGAAGGCAAATTTAAAGTAAAGACAATGATCTGTTTGACTTTATATTCCCCATGGGGCCCCATAGAGTGCATTGTGTATAACAGGTTCTCAGTAACTATTTGTTGAATTAAATTTGATTACATTTTATGCATGTATACAGATAAGAGAGCATTGCCTTACATGGCTTGCAAAAAAAAAAAATCCTGTTGGGATAAAAATAGACAAAGAACAAGAACTTAGGTTAAAGGGTTATGTCTTACACAATGAAGCGTCTTTTTGGATTTTTGGAAAGCCTCTCAGAATTGATGCTTCCTAAAGATCCTGCTGCTCTAGCATTTTACCCACATGCTAAAAGGCATCTGAATGGATTTTGATAAAACGGAATATTTTTAGGCATTCTAATCAGCCCGGCTCTGCCAAATTCCTGGCCTTTGGCATGTGTTGCTGAGTAATGTCAGATGCTCACACGTACACCCACTGACATTTACAAGGCATGAGGTGGGCTCAGCCAAGTTCAGAAACAAAGCCCCCTTTTGATTGGTTCCGCAGAACTTCCTCAGATGCATTTATTGTTTGCTACTGGAGGAACTGACAGACGGCCGGTACCAAATGAATTTCCATCCATTTCCATTATTCCAGGAAATAACATCTGCCTACAAGGGTCAGGTACTTTGTGAAACTGTGGATTCATGAAGTTCCAAATTCAACTGTGTGCAGGGGACCTCGGGGCACTCTGGCACTAATGGCAGCTGCTCGAGGGGTTGAGGCACTTCTAGAACTCTCTGGTGAGGGATTCGTAGACACGAAAGTGAACAGGCCTCTGTTCCAAACACGTACTGAATGAGCTTAGAAAATTCCAGATAAAAATCCAAGAGGCTTACTCTCTGCTTTCTGGAAAAAAAACTATCTTTTACCTAAAAAAATAAAATAAAATAAAAAGAAAGCACTATTTTACTTTTGTGTCCCATGAAAACATCAAAATATATTTAGCAGTCTCTGGAACTCCACTGCCTTTTTAGATGGAGGAACATCTCAAAAAGGAGAGAGTTGTACTGTGTGTGTGTGTGTGTGTGTGTGTATAAGAACCGAATCTCTGTCTAGACAAAAAAAATAATAGGTAGTTTATAGGAAAGAATTTTATAAGGCTAAGCAAAATAAATTCTATTTCCAAAATAGTGAAAGGTGCTTTATGAAAGGTGTTTCTTTTCACAGGAGAGAGTTAATTCTCTGAGAGTTGTGAGGAGCTCTCTCCAGAGATGAAGTACTACTGAGAATTCAGATTCCCTCTCTTGCAGACTAATGGAGGATTTACGAGTTTCTGGACATGAGGCCCAGGACATCACTGATGGCTTCCTTTCTCCAGTGGTGCTGAGAATGTTAACCTTCTGCTCCGTCAGGGTCATGGGGGATGGGGAGGATCCCGGGAGATGCTGCACCGTGAGTTCTGACCACATGTGGGAAAGCACACACTTTAGTTTTTATTTATTTTATTTTTCATTTACAACTGACATCAAACATTATTGTATATTGGTTTCAGGTGTACAGCACAGTGGTCAGACATCCACATAATTTGTGAAGTGATCCCCCGATCAGTCCAGTATCCAGCTGGCACTGTGCATATGCGTAGTTATCACATACCTCGTCAATATCAATATTATTGACTGTTTTCCCTATGCGGAAGCACACGCTTTTAAGATTGAGGGCACTCAGGATTCTGGAAACATCCGAGCCAGGTCTTGGCATCTTTTACCTCTTAATTCTGAAGGATCATTACTGTTAAATTCCAAAGTCATTCTGTGGAAAGGAGGCTGCGGTCATGCCCACTCAGAGGCCGACCTCGGGTAGGGAAGGATGGCATCACTTTGCACATGGGGACATTTGGTAATACCTGCCTTAAACCTCCTGGTCTCTGCCACAGCTCACTGTGATGACAGCAGGATGGTCCTGGCCACCAACTTTGCATTGTAACAACACCACTGCCTTACATTTTATCGTGCTTTCTGCTTTTCAAGTGTGTCTCACACTCACTGTCGTGCAGAACTGGTCTTATTCCTTTCCTCTGTCTTCTTTCCCCGTCAGAGGAGTCCTCGGGGTGCAGTGACTTGCCTAGGGAGGTGCGGTCAGTAAAAGACCCAGTTGAGAGTGAAACCCAGTTCTCCCGAGGGCTAATCAGGGAGTCTGCCTGTCGTGTGGAGGCACTGAGTGTCCATGGCCAGGGAGGTTCTGTTTTTAGATGGAATAGATCCAAGCAGAATCATGTAAGCCGTGTGTTTAATTGAAACTCCTCCATTTTGTGTGTGTGATAGAAGAAAACATGTATCTATATTGTGAAAATAACAATTTTCAAGACATGGCTCTGGAAGAAGCTTCAAAATTATTGTGGGCCATTTCTATGTCTGAGTTATGATTGAAACTCAGTCTCAGACACCTAAGTTAAAATGTCTTTTTGGGACTTTATGATATCAGGGACAATGCACAGCCAGGTGAGGTGCTACGGTATTTACTTAAAGAACAGCTGTTTTATTGGTCTTTTTAATTATCAGGAGAATTACTGATTCACTGTCTGGTTGTTAGGATGACCCAAGTAACCAGACTGATGATGCTACATCCGGGTATTTTTTTTTTTTTTAATTGGTTTCAGCTCCGTAAGAACAGACTTTTTTTTGTTGTGAGGCCAAGTAGTTTATTTACCGGCAAACAGGAACTGAGCAAATGTAGATTAGAAATTGATTTCAGAACGTAAAAGCAACAACTTAATTTTTAGACATTTAAAAACATTGAGTGGGAACCAATCATTTTACAAACAAGACAGGAGACTAATCCGACTGTTTTTGACTTAGTGAAAGAGTTTTACCTTCTTTTCTGTTTTTTCTCCCCCTTTTATCCTGTCTATGAGTGAAAGGGAGGTTTTTTTTTTTTTTTTTTAACACACAACTTTTGCTTATGATGGTTCTAAAAAGAAAATAGGTGTTAGGAATGGGCTTTTAAGATTTTGTGTCTAAATCTTCACTTGTAACATCTCTCTGCCCTTAACCATCCGCTGGTTTGAGGCACATGATTTCAACCAGGAAAGGAAAAGAAAGTAATTTTATTGACTCCTTCTAGAATAACCCATGGTGGAGCTTTCAAGTAGCATATGGTACCTAATGTTAACCTTCCTCTCTTTCAATCATTCTAAGCTCAGCTAAATCCCTTTGAACAGTAGATATGTTTACGAGCGTCATCCAAAATGATAACTGGTTCTTTTCAATACCGTTGAACAATTCGTAGATCTGATAGCAAGCCAACAGCCTTCAGAAGTATTGGGTAACAAAGGCCTCAGGATTCCCCTGTGTCATGATAGTGAACTAATGTGTCTTAACGCTCTTTGAAGTCTCCAAACATGGTGGGTTTGGAAGAGCTGGCTGAAAAGTTGTGTAACTAATATCTAAGACCCAGCTACATTTCTTTCCCTTTTTTTGTAAGAGAGACTAAATCAAGTTCTAGCCTTGACTCTGATACCAGTGAACCTGGAAAGTCACTTAACTTCTCCGAGACTTTGTTTTTCATCTGTAAAATGTGTTTGGCCTAGTAGACATCTATGGTTATTTCCACAGTAATTAAATTAGTCTTTTAAATTGTCACATGCTCTATTGAAATATTCTACACAACCGTGGGACACAGAGTGAGACCCTCACAGCTAAAGATTAAAAATCTTAAGGGAAACTAATTTCATACTTAGAAGATTCTTCTTTTTTTTTCCACAAAGCTCATTCTATAATAAGATTTCCATGTGCTTTACTTTTCTTAATTTAACCTAAATATATGCCTGGATTCTTTCATATATTAATATATTCTTCACTGTGTTACGAACACTGTAAGTTCGTACACTGTCTATTTTATAAATACTTACTTGTCCATTAGTCCTTTCTACCTTCTAGGTGGAGCATCGGTTGTCTGCTTCTTCGCAAACAATGGCTCGTTCAATCAGGTTAGTTAAAATAGCAATGATAAAATGACTGCCTTAATAACTGATTGTGTTTATTTCTTAATGAGTCATTTTGGTTGTAAACATACAGTTTGATATCTTGTTAGAGATCATGTCAGTTTTAGGAAGAGAATGTCAATATTACAAAGCCATGGGAACATCGCTGATGTTCTTTCTTGTAAGGGACGCCCCATCTCTCTCGGGTTATACTCTTATTTATTGGTAGACTAATTCATGAAGTTGGCTGAGAGCCAATATCCTTAGTCTTCCCCCATAATGCTCATCTTGCTTGTGAAATGACCATTCTCTTCATGCTGTGAGCAAAGATCATGCTATAATAACAACAAGATTGCCTCTTACAGGGTCACACTCTGAAAATCAAGTTCAAGGTTCCTGAGTGCTTAACAATATAGTGATGCCCACACCTCTTGAATGGACTCTTAAAAAAAATTTTTAGAGCAGTTTTAGGTCATGGCAAAATTAATCGGAATGTGGAGAGAATTCCCAAATATCTCCTGACCCCCCCCGCCACATGCTTAGCCTCCCCCTTTATCAACATCGCCCACCACGCTGGGACGTTTGTTACAATTGATTAACCTACATTGTCACATCATTATTACCCGAAGTCCATAGTTTACATCAGGGTTCGCTCTTGGTGGTGTACATCGCATGGGTTTGGACAAAGGTGTAATGACATGTATCCATCATTATTGTATCACACAGAGTAGCTTCACTGCCCTTGATATCCTCCGGGTTCTGCCTGTTTATCCCTCCCTCTTACCCAATCCCTGGCATCCACTGCTCTTTTTATTGTCTCCATAGTTTTACCTTTTCCAGAATGTCACACAGTTGGAATCATACAGTATGTAACCTTTTCAGTTTGACTTCTTTCACTTAGTAGTATGCATTTAAATTTCCTCCATGTGTTTTCGTGGCTTGATCGCTCATTTCTTTTTAGTGCTGAGTGTTCAGCATTCCATTGTCTGGATGGACCACACTTTTATCCATTGAGCTGCTAAAGGACATCTTGATTGGTTGCAAGTTTTAGCACTTAGGAATAAAGATGCTATAAACACCTCTGTGCAGGTTGTTGTGTGGACATACCTTTTCAACTCCTTGCATAAATACCAAGGAGCATGAATGCTAGATTGTATAGTAAGGGTATGTTTAGTTTTGTATAAAACTGCCAAATTCTCTTCCTAAGTGGCTGTGCCATTTTGCATTCACACCAGGAATACATGAAAGTTTCTTTTGCTTCACATCCTTGCCAGCATTTCGAGTTCTCAATGTTCCAGAATTTGGCCATTTTAGACTCTTAAGCTTTTTAAAAGTTGACATGGCTGTTGGACATTTTGTTTGGAATTTTGGCTATGGGTCCTTTATGCCAAGAAACAGGTTTGTGCTCTCAAGTATCTTAAAATGAGCTCTAGAGGCAGGCATCTTGGATCCTCTGACCTTGAGAAAGTGATTTCAACTTTTGTGCCTCAGTTTCCTTCTCTAACAAATGGGATAGTACTACCCCATAAGTTCTTGTGAGAATTACATGATATAACGTGTGTGGAACAATGCTTGGTACATATAAAACACTATATAAGTGTGTGCTATTATGATTATAAAAATATTGATCATGATTTTTAATATTGAGAAGAAAATCATCTTCTTGCTTCTGATGACGGCAGAGACTAATAGAGGTTTAGGGCTCCCAGGACTCTTCAAAGGTAGATAACCCAACCTCTTGGCCAACGCTTGAATCTCCTACGATAGCAAAGTCAGGAAGTAAAGTCAACTTGGAGGGCCAAATACTGCCCACGACTGGCTGGCCAACTGAACCCTGTGGCAGGAACCTATCATACCTTGTTCCCAAAGTCTGACACTATCTTAGAAGTAGATCACAACGTGCATGGTGTTTATTGCACAACAAGATTTATCAACCATCTAGGTCAATTTGCTTAAATATAGATGGTTTAATGGTCTTAGTAACATGAACAATTCAGCTGTCCCGCAAGCATTTAGAGAGAGCAAACTAGAAAATTGAAATTCTATAAAAGTTGTAAGGAACAGGGCTGGAATATTCCCACCCTACCCTTATAGTCTCCTCTGACAATGGAACGAGGGACCTATTTTTTAAATGCAGCTTAGCGCCATATAACTCATAATTTTGCATGTTTTCCCAAAATATGGGATATTTCTTTCCATGCCTCTATTTTCAATTCTCATATGCTATGTCCAGAATCGTTTTGATTCCCTGGAATTTTCTTGAGGAAATCCAAGTATTCCAGCAATAATTCTCAAACCTCATAGGATCCTCTAAAAATAGAGGAAAAGAACGGAGCCGGAGTGGTCCGATACTTGATGGAAAATGGTGTAAAGAAGAGTTGCATTGTCAAGTAAAAAAGGACTCACTCTAGTCTACTTTAAAAAGTGTGTGTATAGTCACAGACAGATGATACTCTGCTGTCTGGAGAAATTTTCCCTCCAAAGGCTTCAGCATTATATAACATGAGAATTCATTTTAAGCCAATAATATGGTAGGAGTTTGGTGACTGAGGGATGTAACTTCATCTGGATGTTTCGTTAGAGGGTTGACTACCACAGTGGATATATATATATATATATATATATATATATATATATATATATATATATATAGTTTTCTATACAGGATCATCCAAAGTAAACTAATGTATATGTCCATCATTACCCATGGGCTTGAAAGGTTTTAAAGTCATTCTGTGTAAATTGCAACAAATCCCACACAGACTCAGAGAAGCTATGGCACCAGCACATTGACAGATGAGCTCAGTGTGGCTCCGTGAGTGCGGTAGGTTGGCTGCAGTCAGTTGGTCAGCAAGACGGAATGGGCTTCCTGGTCTGGGTCTTGCGGGACAACTCTGGATTTGCCACCACTCACCCTTAAACTTCCTCTTCCCTAGGACATAGCGACCCCCCATATCTGGGCATTATTTTCAGTTCATCTTTCTCCCTTGTCTTCCACATTGAAGCAGCAGCTACACCTGTAGACTCCACAGCCACAACATACACATAAAACATACACACCATGTAGCTCCAGACCTGTCCCCCCTCTCCCCCCCGCACTGCTGCTAGTCAAAGGCATCTTTGCACCTGGCTGCATGATTGCATGTGACTTCCGACTGGGCATCTCTTCTTCCTGAAACTCATTCTCCACAGAGAAGCCAGGGTGATCTTTTTAATCAGCTTAAAGTTTTCCAAAGGCTTTCTTCCCACCTGTGTAAAATCCCCACACATGGTCCAGGCGGATCAAGCCCTTGACCGTGCAGCCCGGCCTGGCTCTCAGACCTCTGTCATCCCCTTCCTCTGTCCCCTTCTTTCTCCACTCTTGACAATGGGCTTTGTTTATGCTTTTCAAGCATTTTGACATGCTAGCCCCCTCAGGATTTTTTTTGCACAAGCTCGTACATCTTTCTGGAATGCTCTGTCTCCATAGGACTTCATATAGCTTAAACATTTCTTTTCTTTTAGATTGGCTGTAGCCCAACTTCACCTCTTTTCAGGTTACCCGATATAAAACAGTCTGTCAGTCACTTTCTATCACATCACCCTGTCTGGATTCTCAGTATACCTTACATATTTCATCAGCTGTATTTATCACATATATACTCCTGTTTTTACAAACATCTCTTTCTGTTTTCGCTTCCATATTAGCATGTATGGTAGTGAGAAAGGCCCTTGCTCATCTTCTTCACCTGTACATGATCAGTGCCCGGTAATACTTGTGAATGAAGGCAGGGGCGATGCCATGTCTAGTTTTTCTTATTTCACAGCATCCTGCTTTCTCATTATCTTCCAGCTTACCGAAACGACAGCACTTCACCCCGGGGCAAGGGACACTGACTCTATAGGCAGCTATGCAGGGCTCAAATCCAAGCTTGGCCACTCACTAGCTGGGCAACTTCTAATGAATTTCTAGAAACCTCAGAAATTCAGAAAGATTAATGAATTTCTTGGAACCTCAGTTTCCTCCTGTGTAAATAGATAGGACTAATAATGGGATCCACCTCATGGAGGTGGGGAGACAAGTAAATGTGTAAACATGGACAGTGATGGAGTGCAAGAACCCTGCCTGCCACATGGTAAGCACCGTGTAAGTGTCAGCTGTTCTGACTGTAGGGTGTGCATATGTTATTCATATCCACTTGAATTGGTTATATAGATATAAAACATGACATTTATATACTTTTATGGCTTATAGATCTAATATAAGATATAGATATATCGTGTTTCACCCCCAAAATAAGACCTAACCAGAAAATAAGCCCTAGCATGATTTTTTGGGATGATATCCCCTGAACATAAGACCTAATGTGTCTTTTGGAGCAAAACTTACTATAAGACCTGGTATTGTATTCGGGGAAACACGGGATAGATATATATACGTATATACATACATATATACATACATATATACATACATATATACATACATACATATATACATACATATATACATACATATATACATACATATAATGTATATATATATATTGAGCTATTTTTATCATTCTGCTATTTGACAGAGTAGCATAAAAATGTGCTACAAGATTTGTGAAATATCATAAACTAAATGTCAGACACTCCTCTTTCACAACTGTTTTGATTACAAGACTCAGACAGATTCCTTCTTCTGACACCCTTCCTTCCCTCCCTCCCTCCCTGCCCCTCTCTTTCTATTTTAAATAGATTCATATTTATTGTAAGAAGACTAAGCGTGAGATCTAACTTCTTAACACATTTTCAAATGCACAATATAGTATTGCTAACTATAGGCAAGATGTTAGAGCAGATCTCTAGAACTCACTCATCTGGTATAACTGAAACTATGTATTAGGTCGGTGCAAAAGTAATTGTAGTTTTTGCAATTATTTTTAACCTTTTAAAACCTTTGCACCAACCCAAGAACATTTTTGATGACGTAAACAGCAGCCGTACAACAGGCTGTTATGAGAAGCGTCCTGCAGGTGGCAGCAGAGGTCTAAGGTTTGGAAAGTGTTCCAGGGTTCTTGTAGACACGGTGTATAATTTGAAGGCGTGAGAAAAGTTATCCCATGGGCCTGTTTTTGTATCTTAAAATTCCCTTTCATTATTATTGTTGCTGGGAAGGGTGTGTCATGATATTTCGGGAAGCTGCTCTAATGCAAATGATATCTGGGAAGCAGGAGCCAGCTATTATTCATTAAAACCCCAGGCAAAATGAGAGCATTAAAACATTAATAGGACGCTAGGAAGTGGAACCGATGGTGGAGGTGAAATAGAGGGCAACTAGCAGGAAGAAAGGGACTTGGGTTCGGGCAAGCATGTCCCTTTGCCTCAGGACTCTTTGATCTGTAGGTCGGGGCACAGCCAGGGAAAGTCAGAGCAAACCCTTTAAATAGGGGCGTGGGGTGGCCACAGAACAGGGTGGTCTAAGGCAGTGAAAGCCTGGAACAACCTCATCCATAAGCTTTGAATAGCATGTAGATTCTACAATGTCTATGTGTACCAGTCAAAGTCTCTGTATCTGTACAGATCGGGGAAGCAATAACATGGATAAAAGAAGACCTGAAACATTGTCAGGGTTGGGATAATTCCTCTCCCTAACTAAATGTGAAATACTTCAAGTAGACCACCAGATGGCAGTATTGCCCCACGAAATGCTTACACCAAAGATTCCATCTTACATACTAGGTCGAACTTCTACAGTCACACGCGTTTCCCATTTGCTGTATTCACTGGAATTATGTTTATAAAGAACAATTATTCTATATTTGCACTTTTCCATAAGTAAATTATACATTTTTTTGGTTGTTAGTAATTACGTTTACTTCAGTTATTGTTTTGGGAAGATGGGAGTGTATAAATTGTATTGTCTGTGACTTTATGTATTTTATTATGATTTTTATTATTTTAATATGATTCAAAATTATGAGCGGAAAAAAACTAAGTGACATGTGAGTTGATGTACATTATCCATGTGGCCGGAACATATCAACTCTGCCAAACTGCAAGACAAAAACAGCACAAACTGTTTAGTATATATAATTTACTCTTGGATTGCATCCTATGGATTTTTCCTAAAAGCATAAAAAAAAAATAGTTACAAAATATGGTTTATATGGCTTACATATTTTATAACCATTTATGTATAAAATAGCTCTCTGTTTAATGCATTTATGTGTTTGAAGAGTTTGCAAAGGTGATTATCGAATAACAGAATTATGTAAACTATCCAGCACAAGCCTCACGCATAGCAGGGATCATGATAAATGGAGGCTGTCGTTTAGGAAGTAAGTGCCACAGCCCTTTGCTAGTGTGGAACAGGAGCAGACAGTGAAGTATCAGGCCATTGCTTTAGTGGAAACATTACAAGGTGAGCTGTCTGCTATGCCTCCCTAGCTGACTGTGTCAGGGCATGAAAAACAGCTTAGGGTTGTACCCTTCAATAGACATGTAGACCAGTTTTTAGCAAGGAACTAGTAATGCCTTTTGAGAATAGCAAATTCATATTTTTCTATTTTGTTCAATTTGTATTAAATCTCCTGTGCAAATTTAAAAAAGAACGCTTCTGGGGGCACCTTTTTCTGGGATCAGTTTAGTGTCTGGTTTCTTTGATAGCCTCAGAGCAATAGAGCAGCTGGTAGCCATGGTGACATTGATGCTTCAAGATGCTATTGGATGACATAGGGCATAACAGCCAATGGATTTACTGGCGGGGATCATCCAACTTTCACCATCTTTTCTTATTTTAGACTTCTTCCTCCTCCTAGGAGCCGTAGATAAAGCAAATTGCTTACTTAAGCAAGATCTCTTGGACCAATTTAGATTCAAGTCATTCATCAAGCTTCTCTCTCTCTCTCTCTCTCTCTCTCTCTCTCTCTTTCTCTCCCTCCTTCCTTCCTTCACTTCCCCCTTCCCTCCCTTCCTTTTTTCTTTCTTGGCATCCTGATGCCTTGCTATTTACTATATTCCAGTCATTTTAGTTTAATCATTAGAAGCAAGTACTTCATTTAACTTCTTAATTCCTGTTATGGATTGAATTGTGTCCCCCAAGCCCCCATTCCTATGTTGAAGTCCTAGCCCCCAGTATCTCAGAATGTAACTGTATTTGGAGAATGAGTCGTTAAAGAGGTAATTAATGTTTAATGAAGCCACTGGGGTGGTGTCCTGAGGAGAAGGGACAGGTACAAAGGAAAGACCATGTAAGGACACCAGAGCAATAGAGCAACTGGTGTAGCCATAGTGACACTGAAGGCAGATAGTCACCTAAGCCAAGGAGAAAGACTTCAGAAGAAATCAACCCTGCCCACACCTTGATCTTGGCCTTCCAGCCTCCAGAACTGAGACAATGATTTTCTGTTGTTTAAGCTACCAGTGTGTGGCACTTTGTTATAACTGCCTAGCAAACTAATACATCCCCTAAGTTTTTTTTTTGTTTGTTTGTTTTTAATATGGAACACTTCAGGAATTTGTGCCTCATCCTTATGCAGGGGCAATGTTAATCTGCTCTGTTATGATTTTAGTATATGTGCTACTGGATGAGCACTTCCCTTAGATTCTTTAACCCCCAAATTTACCAAAGTTTCTATTTTTATTTTTTAATTGGCTTTCCTGGACTTTGCGTCTTACGCTGCTGTTGTCACCCTCCACTGTTCAGCACACTTGGCAATAGTGACTGACTGCTTTAGCCTGAGTATGAGAGACAGTGAATCACACCATTTTTGAGCAGCCTCATGACATTTTTCTAACAGGTACCACCCACTAATTCATTTCACTATTTAATATCATGATATACACATTAGCACGATCAGGAAATGGAACAAACTTAAAAATGGTGGCACAATGGGTGTCGAAGAAAGAAGACGGTGACTGAAAAGAACATTTTGGTCGGAAGCATTCCCTTACAGTTCTGGGGGCAAAACTTTTCGCCCTCAGTACAACACAGAGGCGTCTACAGAACTCATTAAAAGTTCCATGTTTGGGTGAAAATATGGAAATACTGTAGATGGCAGCATGACATCACGCATGATTATTTTAGAGCAAAACCACTGTATCATTGTCCCTCTTTACTATTTTTTTTCTCTCCTTGTTCTTTTTTCCTAGTGGGTAAGTTACTGGAACCTTTTAAAAAATGATTATTTATGGTGAAAACTTGGAAAAGCAATTATGCCTGTTTTTCAAGTTCACTCCCATGGCCTGGACTACAAAGTACCAATCAGCAACATCCCCTTGAAGAGCCTCTAGGCAAACACTTTGTTATTCTAGCGACCCACTTGGAGAAACCCAGCTTTAGATTTAAACTACTTTGAAATTAAACCTCAGAGATGTTCCCAACCTTCTTTCAAGTTCCTAAAGATAAGTTTACCAAATGTTAACAAAGAAACGATTATTCTCAGAATATGGGGCAACAAAATAAAGTGATAGATTGAGAGCTTCCTTTCAGACTGAGGCAAACGTGTTACTCTGTAACAGACACGCAGACACAGTTCAATTACCCCCCCCCATTTATTTTCCAATCAGGGGAAAATAGTTGCTTCAGAAAACTCCAATAACGACTGTTTTCAGTAAAATCGAAAACTCCAAACCAGGGGTCAGCAAACTTTTTCTGTTATGGGTCCAGATAGTAAATATTTTCACCTTTTTGGGCCACGTGGTCGGTATCACAACTACTTTACTCTGCAGTTGCTCCCCGAAAGCAGCCGTAGACAATATGTACACAAATGGGTGTGGCAGTGTTCCAATAAAACTTTATTTACAAAAGCAGGCAGGCACATTTAGCTATGGGCAATAGTTTGCCAGTGCCTGCTCTAAGGAGAGCAGTATCTTTCTGAGGAAGACGATCTCTGCATTAGGTTTGAACTCTTCTATAGACATTTTGCCCACCTTTGCTATTTTTTGTTCTCCTTCTTAAATGCTGCTACTTTCCACATACATTTCAAGCATGATCTTGTTTTATCTTTTTTGGAGGTACAATGTCAGGTTGGGTGCAGTAGGGAACTGACACTGGAAGTTGATATTGGAGATGAGTCTAATCACAATGTTGGCTTGGGTATGTCTCCTTTTATCTTAGTTCTTCCCATAGTTCCGTCTGGTTTGGGCTCAGCCTTAGGAATAAGGGTTTAGACTTGAGATTGTGTTTGGAACTGGCCCAGTAAGTATGAAGGTAATGGAGCAAATACTTTTCGGGTACCTTGGAGGTAAAGTGTGCACCTATTAATGCAACAGGTAGCTTCGGGAGTAAATTACATGACTAATTAAAGTAGAGGTCACGTACATACACATGTGTGAACAGTTCCCTGTATGTAACAGAATGCATCAAAAAAGGTGATGCGTTTTATTCACAGGCAGGTCCCACAGGTGCTAATTCCAAATACGGTTCCCTCGAGGCCACTTGCCAATTTCAAAACTCTAGATGAAGATGGTTCAGATATAGAGATATAGATAATGATGATGAAACTGGAGACATCAGCAAACATGAGATCCTCAAGGCTATGGTAAGGCTGACATGCGTCCTGGGTGACTGCACTGTTTTGCTTCTGGAAGAGATTCTCTTGAGGGTGTTGACCTGCTGGGTTATTTCCCACCTATCTAGACTGGGGCAGACCCCAGGAAAAAAAGGCAAATCATCTCCAGGAATTCACCCTGGAAAACTTCTGGGGCAAGTATAGATGGAAGAATGTTTTTAATAGCTTCTGGCCTCACTTTTAAATTTAAGCTTAATAACATCAGAGGAATAAAGCCTTGAGCATGAAAGTGAGGCTGGTTAAGGATAACGCTTCTCTCTCCCAAAATCCCCTCCAAGTGCATTTTATATGAATATACGTGGTATGGGTTAATTTTTTAATAAACTTTATCATCTGCATGTGGAGTATAACACCCACTGACTGAAAAGTAGGCGGGAATTGGTGGTTGGCCTTCAGATATTGACGTGGAGTCATTTGAATTCCTGCTTTATGTCAGCTCTCACAGGGAAGTAGAGGCATTCCAGAGGCTTACCTGTACAAGCAAAGACTTTGTCTATTTTCATATTTCTTGCCAGGTTGGAAATCTTATTGCCTGATCTGGGTTGCAGAAATAGACAAAACTAAATAGAGAAACCTGCTTCATGGAACAGCCTTGGAAAGTGTGGTTGCAAAGACATAGGTAGGCTTTATATAGGGGGAGTTTCCATTATAAATACACTCAAAGGACCAGAAAAGTGAATTCACATGAAAAACATACATTGGGTGCTTGGAAAGTATGCTTTCCATAGACTGATTGCGTAAAAGCATAGCGAGGGTATTCTCCTGGGGAGACTTGAGAATTTGTTCAAGGCTTTGGGATGAAAAGCAGTGCTAACTTGTTTTAATTATGGGCTGAAACTTGATGGACAGAGGAAAAAAATCCTTCAGATGGTACAAAGTGGACTTTTTCCTTATGCTTCACCTAGGTGTTTTTGGAAACATTTTCCTTTTCCACCTTTATCTGGCAAACTTGCAATATGTATTTTCACTGTATACCTAAACATCTTTGGTAGCTTCTTGGACAGTGCTGTCTAATATGGTAGCCACTTGTCCTGTGTTGCTACTAAGCCCTTAAAATATGGCTACTGTGACTGAGGAACTGAATCGTGAATTTTATTGAATTTTAGTTAATTTAAATGTAAATAACCACTTGTGGCTAATGGCCATCTTATTGGGGCAGCACAGATATAGAGCGTTTCCATGCTCACAGAATGGTTCTACATGGACCTTGCCCTGGTCTACAGAGCGACAGATCAAATTTTTGCTCACAGAATTGTCTTTCATATTGGAGAATTCATTTTCTCCTGACTGAGAATATCTCCAAAAGAATGCTTTAGAGACGACAAGGCCCATTTTCTTCAGACCTTATTAACATTTGCTCAAAACTTATCCCCCCCACTGTATTCTGAGTAATTATGTTTATTTTTGTGTGCAACATTTTATATTTAGTTCTTTTTAATATAGTTAAATATAACACTCTAATTCCAGGAAACACTTCTTTAATTAGTTGTGCTTGAAATGTGCTCATTAATCCTTAGTGTAATAACTGAGTGGCCAATTCCATATTCTCCTTGGGGTGGGGGGAAACAAGAGAGAGAGAGAGAGAGAGAGAAAGAGAGAGAGAGAGAGAGAGAGAGAGACAGAGACAGAGAGAGAGAGAAAGAGAAAGGAAGGAAGGAAGGAAGGAAGGAAGGAAGGAAGGAAGGAAGGAAGAAAGAACCTATTTTCTTTATTTGTGCCAAACAGAAAAAATGCTATGGTTTAGCAATAGAAAATTAAGAGGAAGGAAGCTTGTTAGGTCTTCAAAATGGAGTTGGAAATGCCCATATCAACTTACGTTGCTGCTCTCCCTAAATTCTCAGGAGGGTATCTGTGAATACCTAAGTAAGGCTTTAGGCTTTTTTGGGGGTGGAATGGGGAATGGGGTCTGTCGAGAGAGGCAGCCTGCGGGGCCTCTGCTCCCACTCCCCACATAAGAACGCAGGACATGGTGAGGCCAAAAAGGAGCACCCACGGAGCCATCGGTAGGGGTGTCATACCGCTATAGTCTCACTGGAGGCCGGGGGAGACACACGCAGCAGTAGCCACAGGATCAGCAGCCCGCCATTCACTTCTCTGCCTGTCAACCAACGAACCAATCAACGCAGCCCCGCAGTTACATCAGTAGCCAATTGGCTAACCGATTACCGCCCGATGGCCAACCAATCACAGTCGACGGTCATTCACCTCCCGAGCCAGCACCTCCCCACGCGAGGCCGAGAGCCTGGAAACTGCTCCCTGGGACTCTGTCCCCACACTGTCTCACTTTAAGTACACACTAACTTCAGGAAAAAGAGACCTTTATTTTTTAGTCATGGTTTACAACCTAGTATAAGTATGTTTCAGGACGTAGCTAGTGATCTCAAAGTGGTCATATACCCTCAAAATGGTCATTTTCTGATCGTTCTATCAGGAAAAACAAAATGAAAGCAAACGCCATTAAAATTACTGGGAAGCAAACTCCCCAAGGGTGCCAATGGTGTCTGGTTTGTCCACCAAAGAGCCTAAGCTGTTGCTGACTTCTTTTGCATGAATGCATTTAAAAGTGAGTCAGTTCATGTATTATTATTCTGCTACAAATGCAGAAATGTTGGGGATCAGGGCCATCTCAGGATGATTTTCCTAGGCCTGAGGACCTACTGTTTTGGGGTCCAGAGAGTCAGGCTGTGACTTGGGTTAAATAGCCACAAGGATAGGGACCCAGGCTCCTGGCCTCTCCCCGTGGCTGTTTCCTGTGTCAGAGAAGCTTTCTGAAAGGCAGGCCCAAGTGTCCGAGGAGGCTGAGCGATTTAAGTGTTCCTGTTGGCATTGACCCCTTAAAGGGATACTGGACTTCCTGATGGCTGCAAAGTAGCAGGATGGCAGTGACAGGGAGTCACTTTCCAGGCCCACGTCAACACCCAGTTTCCGATTCCTTCTCTTTATCTTGACTCATCCTTACATTGTCAGAAAAACACATCAGCGCCCCACTGGAAAGATTGCCAACACCTTCTCTAAATAACAGCCATCAGCATATTTAATAGACTTCAGCTGCCTTTTTGGGAGATCTGGCAGCAAACTTCACCAAAAAAAGAGTCAGATTTTTAAAAAGAAAGAATGCTTTATTGCTTAACTGTGGAAATGATACAGACCACCAGCTAAGGTAATAGGTTTCGAAAAAGAAAGTTCAGCATGTCTGTTGCTACTTCACTAACACATACATAAATGGAAGGTGACAAAAAAGATTAATACATACAAAAAGGGACTCAAATTTGCCGGCACGTTATTGCTATTCTGAGCTGGCCCGTTATTGCTATTCTGAGCTCTCCACCTGCAGCAATTATCTGAATGTCATCTGAAGAAGCTAAAAAACAACCCTCAAATGCTCCAGTAATGCTATCTCCACATAAATAAAAACACAGTGCAGTTAGTTCATTTTTCCATGTCTGTCTTCAACCTGCTGCTGGCTGTATTGCTCCCTGAAAGTGATTCTTTACTTTGCACTCCCCTCTTGCGCTTCTTGGATGCTGGGTATACATTACTGGTTAGACGCCAATCAGCAATGGAAACTTAGAGTCCTGGCAGACCCAGCTTGTGAAATTATGCAGAGCTTGGTAAATGTAGCTCATTTAGCTGAGACGTGAGAGCACTGCAGTGGTTGTATGTGAAGGTATGATTCTGTACAGCTATTGAGAATTCTTAATTTTCAAGGCAGCCCGGAATCATACAGCAGCTTATCTATTTTTTTTTTTTTTTAACATTCTATGAACTAATTAAGGTCTGAAAAACCATTTAAACACAAGTAGGCCACGATTTCAACACTTCCAAAAAAACAAAAACAACAAAGAGGCTGTAATTTGAAGTCTTGTTTTCTCTGGCCCTGCCCCCAAAGCCTCAAAAACATTAAATATAAATAGATAAAACTCCATGGAGGACAGAAAATATTTGTTTTTCTTTTTCTCTAACAGTTTTGTATTAGTTGGGACTCTTGTCTCTTCCTACTTCAGAATTCATAGGTAGCCTTTTTAAACCTCCTCAGCTCCTCAATTTAACATACTGAAAGGAGATGAGAACACCTAGGATTTACTATAAAGATACAATTTAAAACCCCAGGAACCTTGAAATATCACTAGGTGAAAGGAAATCTATCTGCCCGTTATGATTTTCCCATCTGGACTGGTTGCGGCTTTTATTTCCTTTGCACCTGCCTCTCTCAACCTTTTCTTTGGAAACAAACACTGTCAGCAGGGTTTCTAGAAAGGATATTAACATACTCAGGTTTCCGGTTTGGGAGCAGCAAGTTCCCCAGCTTGGAGCCCCCTGAGGTGAGGTGTGAAAGCATCCTGAAGTTTTATTGCACTAATGAGACAGCGGGGGACAAAGATAGATTGGGCTTTGTGAAATGCAGTAGCCAGGAAATAAAGGAGGGTCAACTACTAAGGACTGTGTGGGACTGACATTTACTGCCCATCTGTGTCCTCATCCTCGTAATCAGAAATGGGCTTGCTCTCCAGGTCACCTTGTTGCAGCAAGTGTGACTGTAAGTATGGCTGCACAGGCTTTGTAAGCAAGTCTCAGGCATACTGCCCATGGCAGAGTCCAAAAAATGATTTCAATCCTTCACCTTTCCTTGTGTCTGTGCCCCCTTGCCATGCGACTTTGCAATTCCTTCCATTATGAGGTAGCATCAATTTCCCCACCGACTGCATTTGGGCTGATCCACTTTGGTCTTTAGAATGTAGCGGAAGCAATGACAAGCCAGAGGAGTCTAGGCTTCTGCTGTAGGCAAAATTCCAAGATGACCCTTGTGTAATCTTGCTTTGACCTTGAGGGCACTTGTGAATATGATGAGCTATGTTATAACAGAAGGGATTTTGCAGCTATACACTTCCCAAATCACTTGAATTTAAGATAGGGAGATTATCCAGGTGGGCTTGACCTGATCACGAGTCCTTAAATCTGGGTCTAGAGGTCAGAGACTGAGGAAGTCAGAGATCTGAAGTGTGAGAAGGATTTGCCCTTGCCGGCTTGGAGAGCGCTTTGTGGTAAGGAGCATGGTTAGCCTGTGGTTGCTGAGAGTGGAGGCTGATTGACAGCCAGCCAGAAAGGAAAGTGGGACCTCAGTCCTACAACTACAAGGAACTGAATTCTGCCAACACCAGGGATGAGATTGGAAGCGGATTCCTTCCCACCACCTCCCCACACCGAGTCTCTAGAGAAGAACTCAGCCTGCCTTGTTTTCAGCCTTGTGAGACCCAGAGCAGAGAAGCAGTCATGCTTTGCTGAAGTTCTGATTTACAGAACTATGGGCTAATGAATACTTGTTGCATTAAGATGCTAAGTTCATGGTAATTATTTTGCAGAAATTGAAATGTAAGACAGTCTCAAAAGACCTGTGTACTTCTGTTCTCTCCTGAAGGCTTGCCAAGGTCATGAGATCATGACCAGACTAGACTGCTAGGGAATGAGAGACCCTATGGAGCAGAGCAGAACTGAGCACAGCACCCCTGCTGACTGACTTCTGGAAGCAGAGCCATGTAAGCAATGCACAGTTAATCCCATATGCCCGAGGGAGCGCATCCCAGTGTGGAGGCAACCCACTTATCTTAGTCTAGGTTGCTGTGTCATGAGTGTTATGGTCTGAATGTTTGTGTCCCCCAAAATCTTTTGTTGAATCCTAACACCCAATGTGATGGTATTTGGAGGTTTGGCCTTTGGGAGGTGATTAGGGCATGAGGGCAGAGCCTTCATGAATGGGATTAATGCTCCTATGAAAGAGGCTCCAGACAGATCCACGCCCCTTCTGCCTTATGAGGTTGCAGTGAAAAGAACCAGGAAGCAGGCCCTCACCAGATACCAAATCTGCTGGCATTATGGTCTTGGACTTCCCAGCATCCCACACTGCAGGAACTGAATGCTCGCTGTAGTTTATAAGCGACCCAGTCTGTGGAATTCTGTTATACTGTGTTTCCCCAAAAAGAAGACCTAGCCAGACAATCAGCTCTAATGCGTCTTTTGGAGCAAAAATTAATGTAAGACCCGGTCTTATTTTACTATAGTAAAATAAATTTTACTATAAAATAATTTTACTATAGTAAAATTTTACTTATTTTACTTATAGTAAAATAAGACCGGGTCTTTGATATGATATGATATGATATGATATGATATGATATGATATGATATATAATACCGGGTCTCATATTAATTTTTGCTCCAAAAGACACATTAGAGCTGATTGATTGGCTAGGTCTTATTTTCAGGGAAGCAGGGTAGTAACATGAATGAACTAAAATACTGAGCTATATAAATGATTGTTATTTGGTCCATTATGTTTTGAGGTGGCGTGTTATACAGCCGTATCTATTTGACACAATATCTATCTTTATGAGCAGGCACCACACTCTCGATGTCTTTCCTTAATGCTAACATGTATGTTGTCACATTTAGAAAGGATGGAACTGACCTGTGCTGAAGATACGAAGCTTTTCCCTCTCTGGTGATGAGACATCATTCCAATGAGACATTAAGGCAGCCACGGCATGATTTTGATCAGGATCTTTACACAGAACATGTCTCCAATTCATGGTAGACACATAATCAATTTATAAACACTTGTTATGACCAGAAGCTCGGGGTAAATTATTTTAACAACCCAACTGTTCAAAATTGTAAATACGATTGTAAATTGTAAATATGTAAAAAACTAAAAGAAAATCATCTTGCCACATTTCTGATTATGGCCAAAAGCAGACAGGCCTTGGCAGACAACAAACGTGAAAAATGAAGATGAAAAAGTTTCAGTGGTGTACTCATGTTGTCAGAGTTTAAAGTTGTACAGACATTTATAAATAAATGCAACGTGTCTCCACATGAAAGTCTGAAGTGTCCTCAGGAAACTGAGGGAGGCTGGTCTGCAAATCTAGGTCTCTTTTTCAGCAGACAACAGCCTATATGTTCCCAACATGAACAGATAGGTTGGTGAAACAAAGATGTGGGTGGCTCAATTTCATTTTGAACTCCTGATATGGATATTAGGAACCTTGGATTTAGAAGTTTCGAATCCTATGGTATTTCAGTAATAGGAAGACTGCTCTACATCTAATGTTAGTATTTCCATTAAGGAACTATGATATGGCTTATCTCTATCCCCAAACAAACCAAGAAATGAGAGAACAGACATCTGCACGTGGAGGTCACTGTAAGACTGGTACGAAGGGGAAATAGTTCAGTAATAGAGCTGCTAATGTTGGTGGATTGGGTTAGGAGAGAGTGCTAAGGCAGGGCAGGATAAACAGTGGCTGGCAAAGAACAACATACAAGTAATTAAAAGGTCAGATCAGGAAAAACGTCTGTGTGTTAAAACACAGGGGGTAGGGAACTTAATTAAAAAAATATTTTGACCCATAGAGAAAAGGAGAAAAAAAGGGAAGGTGAGGATGGAGATACGAGTATTCAAGTTCAAGGGCAGAGAGGCCTGTCAATGTCGCATTGGTTTCACGGATACAGAGACCTGCAGGTGTGTCCCAGGAAACGCTAATTACTGGTTGCTTGCTGTGCTTGATGGGATATTCAGCTGGAGATTGTTGTAGATGCTTCGATAAGAAACAGCCAGTGTTACTAAGAGGAATTCTGCTATGTCTAGATAAATGAAGAATGTGTGATTTGTACGAACAATATTGCCGCTCACTTACTGTTTTTTGTCAGGGGGAGGCAATGAGCAGAGGGCAAACTGAGTCTCAATCTTGCATAGTCCCTATTCTAGAAGAATCTGGGTATTGCCAACAAGCAAAATTTGATGGAGGAAAAGAAAGGTTTCTGTGGGGTCTTCAGAAGAGGGGTAATGTTGGTTAGGACTGAGACTCAGCAAAAGTCTAGGTTTTTCTAGGAATCTTGCCTTCTGGGCTGGGGGGAATCTCAGAGGATTTGCGTGTATATAACAGCTGTGTACTGGTCATCCACATCTGGGAAACATTATTCATACAAGTTCGTTTATTCTGACCTGTGGACCTTGATCTAGTCCTTCCCACACCCCACCCCTCATGCCTATACTTTCTTTTGTTCTGTGCAATGGAAAAGCAGCTCAGTGGACTGGGTCTGAGAGAGAGAGAGAGAGAGAGGGAGAAAGAGAGAGAGAGAGGGAGAGAGAGAGAGGGAGAGAGAGAGAGAGGGAGAGAGACTAAGAGAAAGAGAGGAAGTGAAGAAAAGGGAAGGGAAGAGAGAGCCACATAGGTGTGTCCATGATCCAGAGTCTTCTGCCTTTGTGAGTCCCTTTACATGGGCAGCCCCTGCTCAGAGACCCAGCATGACCTGGGACATCCCTTATGAAGGCACTCATTGCATCGTCTTTGGGAGTCCACTTGTTTTTCCCCCACACTGGATCTTGTGCTCCTGGCACACAAGTCCTCTTTTTTATTTCTCTCTGACCTTCAGCACACATCACACTGCCTGGCACACGACAGGCACTCAAATATCCGTTGAATAAATGAGAAAAAACATATGAGAGTGCACCTCTAATGATACTTTGGTTAAAATCATGTTTTTGGCCATTTCCTTTAAAAAAAGGATGCAAAATCTTGAAGTGACAAAAGTCCCTAAGCATTATATTTCTGTGCAGCATGTAGGGCTAGAAATAGGAGTTGTACAGACCCTGCACTTCAAAGGCAATGGGAAGCTAAGTGTCGCCATCTTTGATCTATAGTCTATATCAAAGAACAAAAGGGCAGGAGAGACTGGGTAGTCGATGAAACAAGAAAGTATCTTGTTTCAAGTTCAAAGCAGTGCTTTTGTGACCTCTTATGTTATCAGGAATGACACATCCCACCCATGCACTCTGGACAAACCTTTAGACGTCATCGCCTCTGTCTGGGTTACAAGCTGTTGGCAAGACTCAGGGCTGAAAGCACCAGTTGCACTGTCCTGAGGGTCCTGCAGCATTTCCAGAGGACCAGAAGTTGACTCCAGTGAGTGCTTGCTTCCAAGCCAGGTGTGTATTTTATTTTCTGGCAGAGCTATTGTTTCATCACTGTCATAAAACTTCAGATTTAGGGGACATTTAAGGGCACGGAAGAAATAATTTAGTCCCATTCCTGAAATGAGATATTTTCACTGGCAAGTATAAATGGCTTCATCAAATAATCGCTTCCAACAGATTCTGAATATGGGGAAGTATAATTATAATACAGAGGATGGCAGTTTTTCAGGAGTTTGGTATTTATAGATTCTGGCTCTGTCACCTAGTATCCTTATGACCTTGGGTTATTCAGTCTCTCCAAGCTTCAATTTCTTTCTATGTAAAATGGACATCATAATATAAACAGGGCATTGTGAGAGTGGGGAACTGCTCATTCCTTACTTTTGGTGTTTCTTTCTATTTGGAAGGATGTCCTCCTCCCCCTTTCTCCTCTCCCCATTATTAGCCCAAGGCTTATAGCCTCTCTCCATTATTCCCTCATTCATTCAATTTATTTATCCAGTTGGTAGGTGTGAAAGAGCATGCGTAGTACACCCCATCCTCTATGATTCCTCCTGAAAGCGGCTGCTTATAGGGAGCAGGGAGTTTTTTTGCCGGGATGGGAAAGGAGAGGTCTACCGTTCTCCCCCAGCACTGCTTGTCTTGTCTGTCTTGGTAGGCTGCCTCTGAGAAAGTTCCCCATGGTCCCTTCCTCCTGGTATTCACAGTCTTGTATAATCTCCCCTTCCCTTGAGTGTGGCTGGGCCTGATGACTGGCTTGTAACAAACAAAATATAATAGACGCGATGAGCTATCACTTCTGAGATTAGGTTACAAAAAGATTGTGACTTCTGTCTTTCTGGCCCTCTCTTCTTCTCTGTCCTGGGGCCCTTGCTCTGGAGGGAAGCAAGCTACTATGTTAGAAGCAGACCTGTGGAGCCGTCACATAGCAAGGAACTAACGTCCCTGGCCAAAAGCCAGCAAGGAACTAGGCCCTCAGTCCAACAGCCTGTGATGAACTAATTCCTGAGTTGGGAAGCCAGTCTTCTCCCAGTGGAGCCTTTAGATGACGACAGCCCGGGCTGACGCTGTGATTGTGGCCTCTCTAGAAACCCTGAGCCAGAGGACCCAGCTATGGTGTGCCTAGATTCCTGATCCACATAAACTGTGAGATAATGAATGTTTGTTGTTTAACGTTGCTAAGTGTTGGGGTTATTTGTTATGCGTCAATAGGTATTGAACACAGCTGGGTAGTTTGGCTAATTCTCGTGTGAGGAAGCCCTTTGCCCCTCAGGTGTACGTGTATTCTCCAGCCTCACCTCTATTGGTCGTGAAGATGAGAGGTTGCTTCCCACCTGCGTGTTTCTTTTTGCTTATTTCCCAACTGTTTATTAATTAGAAACCTGGACAAAGGAGACATGTGTTGTTTATCACCTACCAACCCCTCCACTGAAAACCTCAACATGAAGACTCTTCCAAGACGTTACTTGTCTTCAGGAATCACTAGAGGGATTGCTGCAAGGGAAGTAGTAGGGACCCGCTCTGCCCGAATCAGCATGGTCCCAGTTCGTCTGCTATCAATAAAAAGCACATGCACTCTCTAGGGCCTGCTATAGGACTTGACAGAGGCTTCTGCATTTTGAAGTCCCTTTGTCTCCAAACCCGATTCACAAACTTTTCCCAGCACACTGCCATAGCCTGTCATTTGCTCTTATCAAAACTTCCCCATTTGAAGCCTAGGTCTTAGCAGTGGAAATCTCAAGTTCATTGTAGGGGGCATTTGGGGGCTTAAGCAGCTGCTGAATTTTGAGGTCACTTCAGAAGGAGGACAGACTTCCCCACCTGATTATAGTGGCATGCCATGTTAGTTTGGGGAGCAGCAGAGAGAGAAACAAAGAATAGTATTGAATAGTTAAAGACTTTCCATAAAGCGTTAACTAGGCTACAAGTATCTGGGCACCCGATGCTTTTTCTCACTTGTTCTTTCTCAGTTCAGTGAATTTAAATGAGTACACACTTAATTCCAAAGCTTTGGACTCCTGGTCATTTTTCAAACATGGTCTAGGAGTGGACACTGTGTAAATAGCCTCTCACTAGGAGTCACAGCTCCCTGGAGGGCAGGGGGTGGGCACTGCTGACCCCTCTGGAGGGAAAGAGGGAGTGATTCATGGCCTGGCTGCTTGAGACTGTTAAAATACGCTGTCCTGATTTCTTCTCTTGCATCCTATTTCAGATTCTGTTTTTTTTTTTTCTTTTTTTAAGTTTAAGACAGGAAAACAGCATTTGGATTTTATAAAATACAACAGATCAATTCCTACTTGTGGTTTTACGCTGGAGCCTGGCATGGAGAGCAGTTCTAACATATTTTTCAAAAATCGTTAGGCTCACCAAAATTCAAGCTGGCCCATGTCGTTTGGATTAGATCCATTTTTTTTGTAACCTAATACTTTTCCACCCCCAGTGATCTCTGGCCTTTAATCCTGTTCTCTACATCATGAATTTAGGAAAAAAGACATGTATTAGCTCACTGACGATATACTTAAGAGTTCTTTCATCTTCTTGGATTTCTGGGAAAACAACTGCTTGAGTAGGAAAGAGAAGCACAGTTGATAAATTCCCACCCTTTAGGGAGGTCCCATGGGTTTTAATAACCCCTAATTTCTACTACCCTCCTCTCTCAATTTCCATTAGGCCTACCCTGGTAATGTACTTATTTTCATATCTGCATTAGATTAACTAGGGTAATCAAAAGTCATAGGTGATAATTATTAAAAAAGGGTTTTATTTTAAGAGACACTATATAACTTTAATGTATAGTTAACATGTGATATGTCTCCGTAATTAATTTGTAAAAATACCTGTCATTTCATTAGGGCACTCTATTAGTTTCCTATTATTCCTGTAATAAATTACCACCAACTAAGTGTTTAAAACAACACAAATTTTTGATCCTACAGTTCTGGATGTCAAAATGGGTCTGAAATGGGTCTCCCTGGACTACAATGGAAGGGTCAGCAGGACTGGTTCCTTCTGCAGACTCTAGGGGTTATACCTGCTTTTTTGCTCTTCCCAGTTTCTAGAGGCTATCTGTATCATTTTACTCGTGGACCCTCATCCCTCTGATTTCTGCTTCCATCATCGTATATCTTCATTCTGACCTTCATGCCTCCTTCTTTTAAGGACCCTTGGGATCCACCCAGATAACCCAGGAAATCTCCCTGTTTCAAGGCCCTTAATTTAATCACATCTGCAAAGTCTGTTTTGCCATGAAATGTAACATATAAACAGGTTTCAGGGATGAGAATGTGGACATCTTTTTGGGGGGAGTCAGTCATTATTCTCTTCACCATCATCATTTTCAGGATACTCGCTTTGATGTCATGATATAAAAGGGTCTTAGACCATCACTATCTGATTGCTGGCACCAAGACCAGGAGGAGACAAAAGACTACAATCGTTTTCATTCTGATTACTATTGTTTAGAAAAAACACAACACACTTTATTGCTGTTCTCTTTTAAATTCCCAGGTAAAATTTTGATAATTCAACTCTAACTGAGACCTTTTGGTGTGCCGACTTGCTCTACTATAAAAGGACTTACTCTGAATTCAGTAAATAAACCATCAGTAAAGAAATCGTAAGTTTAAGTACCAACTGGTTTACACTGCCTGAAACTACACATCTCACTATAATTAAATAGCAGCAGACTGTTTTAGATCATTACGTATATGAATACACACACTACATATAAAATAAAGGCATATTTAATATCCACACAAATCTAACCAATCACTGGGAAGTTTACACAAAGGGAAAACATGCCAGGCTGTTCTTTTGAGTTTGTCTACCTGTGGATTTTATTTAATTTCCTGACATACTTCCAGTGGAATAAAATCCTGATGACCTGTCCACATTTCTTCTTCCATAGTGAACACTATAGATCATTAAAGATGGCCACCTCCAGCGATCTATCAGGAATTCTCCATTGATTCCTCACTGTCCCCTTTAAGTTTTCCTACTTCGTCTCCCCCTTGTCTGTTATACGAACCTCACCAAAACTGTTCTTTCCACTTTTTTTCTGAATATCCTTGATGATTTCCAGCGTCCCTATTGTCATCTTATTGTCCTCAGTCTAGAAGATGCTCCTCTTTTCTTCTCCACTGAAATGAAATCTCAACTGAAAGCCCAAATCAAATGATTGGAAGTTGGTGAATCCTATAGCAAGCACCCAGATGCACGCTGTTCACTTGTTATTTTGAGCAGGCTCTTTTAATTTATGGCAAGGTGCAACTTTGAAATGTTAACTGAAGTATTTTTTTCTTTCCTGGTAACTATTTGCCCCCTGTCCCTTCCTCCCTTGTCAGGCAGTTGCCAGAGCATTTAGCGTTCTAGTATTAGGTTGGTGCAAAAGTAATTGCAGTTTTTGCAATTTTTTTTTTAACCTGTTAAACCACAATTACTTTTGCACCAACCTAATTAACTTGCTCAAAGGATGATATAGCCAAACCAAAGATTTAATTCTCAGTTTTGGGGTTTCAAAAGCCCTGAGCTTTGAATTTCACAAAGCAAGGCTCAGAAGGACTTGGAGTGTCATAAGTCTATTCTAACTCCAGTGAACTGTAAACAGGGGCATGTGTGTGCGTATCCTGGGGTTTCACAGACTTCCCCTGGGGGACTTGGTAGTATCATGCAAATCAGGTCTCATATCCGCAAATTCCCTTGGTCCTCTTTTCTCAATGGATTTGTCTATAGACACACGTATGATCTGTGGTGTTTTTTCTTGTTTTCTTTTCAAACTTGCCCTTTTTCCATTCTCCCCCCCCTCCTTTATTTACCCCTATTCTCATTATGGTGGAAAAACTCTGAGTGCCAAACCTAGGGACCCTGTGAAATACTGATATTGAGAAAGCAAACTGCTCTGATGACTGGCAAACACATTCTCTTTTGACTCAGATGGTTTCTAATTATTTTCTCTAAACAAAACTGAAGACTCACTCAGGATTATTCAAAATAATCTTTGATGACAGACCACTATGCTGTGTTTGGATGTAACTCTGAAAAAGTTCAAATAACTGAAGGACATTGGTATAACAAAATCTATTCTATTTCCAGCTACTTTTATTTTTTTAATTTTAAAGCGTTCTGTTTTTTTTTTCTTTTTAAATTACTTCTTTTCTTTTCACTTACAGTTGATATTCAATATTATTTTATATTAGTTTCAGGTGTACAGCATAGTGGATAGACATTTCATATAATTTATGCAGTGATCTCCCCATTAGTCCAGTGCCCACCTGGCACTATACATGGTTGTTGCAACTTTATTGACTATATTCCCTGTGCTGTACTTTATATTCCTGTGGCTGTTTTATTACTACTAATTTGTATTTCTGATCCCTTTACCTTTTTCCATCCAGCTCCCCAATTCCCCTCCTTTCTGCCAACCATCAGTTTGTTCTCTGTATCTATTATGAGTCTGTTTCTGTTTTGTTCGTGTTTTTTTTTGTTGTTGTTCTTTAGATTCCACGTATAAGTGAGATCACATAGTGGTATTTGTCTTTCTCAGTCTGACTTATTTCACTTAGCCTGACTTATTTCATTTAGTATAGTATCCTCTAGGTTCATTCATATTGTTGCATATGTAAGATTTCAATCTTTTTATGGCTGAGTCGTAGTCCATTGTATATACATATACCACATCTTCTTCACATATACCACAATACATCATGTATTGATGGGCACTTGGGCTGGCTACTTTATTGTTTTTTGTTTGTTTGTTTGTTTTTTAAGGAGGGCGCAGCTCACAGTGGCCCGTGCAGGGATCGAACCAGCAACCTTGGTGTTATTAGCACCATGCTCTAACCAACTGAGCTAACCAGCCACCCCCAACTTTATTGTTTTTTTACCAAATTCTTTCAGTGCTATTTATTAAAATGAGAAATAACATTAATGCTGGCCTCTGTCTCATTCTAGCAACAAGTAATATTCATTTATGAAGAGATTAACTAGTTAGGAAAAACAAACCGGTCCTGTCCATTTTATTAAGAGATGAATTTCAGGGAGAATTTGAATTTTAATTTTTATTGACATTTTAAATATATTTGTAGTGTTTTGATTAATTGTGTGCTCAATGAGCCGTATAATGATATTTTGTGAGAAGAAAAATTAAAACAAAAAAGAAACTGTACTATCACAGGAAATTAAAAAATAAGTGTTAATTTACATCCTTTTTTCGCAGTGACTTATGATAGGCTTATTTAGCAAAATTCTTTCAGTTATAATATATTATTGTATTAGAATAAAGTTCTGTGGGGGAAAATGAAATGCAAATAAGACTTTAAGGAACATTATAAGATATGCACGTACATATATATCGGAGGTGCTAAAAAGTGTACACATTTTGACAGATGTTATCTATGTATTACTTTTCAAAATTGAATTGAATTACGGTAGCAGTGTGTAGTATGACATTCGCGCAAAAGATCGTGTTAATCAAATGAGTGCTAACGTCATTCATTGTATTATAGTTTTTAATACAGTTTTTTCCTTTCTTAAAATGTGTATACATTTTTTTGGAACCCTCTGTATTTTTAAATGGACAAATGGTGAGTATCAATTTCCTTTGGAATTTATATTTCTTTGGAAACATTTAGAAGAGCAGAGTAACAGTTTTATTTTAGATTTTTGATATTTACAATTTACTGTAAGTCACATCTAGCAACTACTTAAACTTACAGTAAAAACGTATAGATGCCAACTTAAAAATGTGTTAGATGAGGGTACAACATCTTTTGGAATTGTTTTAGGAACTAGATGAGCAAAAGAGGTTGAAGACCAGTTCATAGAAAACATCCATAATTATTTAAAAGCTAGATTTCAAATAAGATTCATAACCACTAGGCTGCAGGAGATGGAAAGCATTGCTGGGAAGAGCCACACAAGGAGGACTTGCCTCTGATAGTAGCTGGGGTCTGGGATCGGGAATGATAGAATTTGCAGAGTCCAATCTGACAATTGGCAGAAACTAAATCCTCACTGTAGTTTGCAATTCCTGGGAAGGAGGTGATGTATGGATCGGAGCAGGAGAGTAGAGATGGCTGCTTGGAGGAAATGCCTAGGATTTCATCAAGTTCCATTCATATCGTTCCTCCTAGTGTACCTTCTGGGTGTGAAGCCCAGCTGCCCACAGTAATTACCTATCTCACTAATGCACCCTGTTTAGTTCATCTCCCTTCTCTGTCTCACTTTCCCCACTGCCCCACTTGTGCTTCCTGAGATCACCTCCCGAATAAAGGACCTGCACCTAAATTCTATCTCAAGATCTGCATTTGGAGGCATCCAAACCAAGACATGCACTGTAAGTTACTTTCTTAAATAGAACAAGTTTAATTTCAATTCAGTGTAGAATGCATTTATTGAAGGCATTTTAGGTTGGCTCCAGGGACACCTGGTAATTATTTATGGGTTAATTAATCAGATGGAATGGGCAGGATTATCATCTGATTCTTTTTCTACTGAGTGTACATAAAGAGATTTGGGAAAAACTGACCTGAAAAAATTAATCTTAAAAAGAGATGATATGTGCAGTGATAAGCTGATGTGTCAAAAGCCAGAAAACAAATGCAGAGACATAATGAAAGTTGAATATTTAGTGCAATTCTTTTGGAATAACTAATTTTGCAGTAAACATTTTTTCCTTCTTACAAAATTTACTACTGCTCCCTCATAGCAACCAGAAACCATAAAAGAACCCAAGTATCATGTCTGGTTTTAACACAGCAGTTAAGCTTTATTTGTAAGGGCAAATAAGAATCATGTTCTATTCTGGAGTTAATAGGAAATAAGCAAGATTTCCCCCTTAACTTTCATTATGGCTCCTGCAAATGCTAGTAATACAATTATGTAAATGTCTAACTGAGGTTTGGAGTGCTGCCTTTATTATTTAACTGTAAAGTTATAAAACGTCTAATTTACATATTACTTTTTGTGTGAGTGTGTGTAGCAGTGGTCTAACACTTATAAACAAGGCTCTGTGTTTTAGAGAAGGTTTAAAACAGGGGCTTCTGGCTATGAGAATATAGAGTCCTATGCAGTATTTGGCCTTGAGCTTTGAACAGGAAGGTATGTTTATAACTACAATTGGAGAAGACCAAAACCAAGGAGAAATAATAAGTGTGTTAATAACTCTGATAGGTCATTAACAAGTAGAGCCAGAGGGCTTGGAGGGGGACCTGAATTGCAAACCTCTCTTGGATGATTCCTCTATATGTCTGACCTTGAGCAAGTGGGATCATCACTTTTTCCACTTGAAAAGATAGGGTCCACTTTTGGCACTTAGAATCACCACTGGAGCATTGGTGGCAGTTGGTTTGCTTCTTGATGCTCAGGGATTACTGAATAAGTTCTTTCTTCTCTGCAACGTTGCAGCATTTTAATAAGGAACAGACTGGGTCAGGAAAAAGGAAAAAAAAGACAGAGTGATGAGGCAGTGTTGGCTGCTAATGTCTGGGCTGGAAAGAAGCTAAATTATTATCTACAATTTAAAAATCGTATTTTGGCTGTTACTCTGTGCTAGGCATTGTGTTACACATTTTACAAAGATGACCTCATTCCATTGTTTCACTAGTCCCGTGAGGTGGGCAGGATTATCTACATTTTATAGACGAAGAAACAGTCTACCAGAGGTAATGTGGCCAAGGTTTTAAACCAGAAGTCAAAGAGCAAATATTTGTTTTAATTTCTTTTAGCAGCTTTGGCTTAATTTTTATTAGATAAATTTATTAATTGATAGATAGCTGTAGTATGCATTTTAATTTTACTGTGGTAAGAACACTTAACAGGAAACTTAGCTTCTTACGTTTTGAAGTGTGCGGTATATGATTGTTGACTATAGGTACAATATTGTACGGCAGGTCTCAGGAGGTTATTTATCTTGTTTATGTCACGTTTTATGCCCATTGATTAGTAACTCCGCATTTCCCCCCCAGCCCCTCAGCCCCTGACAACCATTATTCCTTCTACTCTTTGATCTATGAACTTGACTATTTTAGATACCTCATATAAATGGGATCATGCAACATTTGTCTTTCTGTAACTGGCTTATTTGACTTAAGCTAATGTCCTCAAGTTTCATTCACTTTTTCACATATTGCAGAATTTCATTCTTTCCTAAGGCTAAATAATATTCCATTGTATGGATATGCCACATTTTCTTTCTTTGTTCGTCTGTCATAGATACTTACGGTGGTTTCCATATCTTGGCTCTAGTGAATAGTGGTACAACAAACATCGGAATGTTAATATCTCTTTGAGATCCTGATTTCAATTTTTTTAGATAAATACTCAGAAGTGGGATCGCTGGGTCATATGGATTAATTCTATTTTTAATTTTTGAGGAGCCTCCGTACTCTTTCCATAGCGACTGAATCGTTTTTTGCATTCTCATCAACAGTGTGCGAGGTTTTCAATTCCTCCACATTTTTGCCAATATTTGCTGTTTTTTTTTTTTTTTATAATAGCCGTTCTGACAAGAGTGAAATGATATCTCATTGTGGTTTTGATTTACATTTCTCTGATGATTAGTGACATTGAAAATTTTTTCATATGTCAGTTGGCTATTTGTATGACTTCTTTGGAGAAATGTCTATTCAAGTTCTTACTCCATTTTTGATTGGGTTATTCATTATTGTAATATTGTTGTATAATTTTTAACCAGTAATGTATAGGTCTCCCTCTTCTCTTTTGAATTGAGGCTATTGGAAACTCTGTGATGTTTCAAGATTCCCAGAATTATGAGCAACAGTGAGTCTGTTGTTATACAAGTTTATCTACTACATTTGGACTCTCCTTTGGGTAAATCTTTTCAAACAATTTATTTTCTTTTTCTAAATAAAGATTGTGTTTAGCTTTCTGTGTATTTCTCAATCCCATGTCACTGTAGACATTTTTAATCATGTTTGTTCTTTTAACTGGGACTATTATCTGGTTTCATTGTTTCCAAATAGGAACTGATTTTTCCTAGTCTTTATTTTACATACAGTTTAGCTTCATCTCATTATCTCTTCCTGCTCTGTTCCAAAACACTTTCCACACCCTACCTGTATAGGAAAATATATTTATACTTTGAACAAAATTGACAAGTCCTAATGGTAGCGTATTTTTCCACTTTACTGCAGCTTTATAAAATTTAGGAGAGAACATAGGCAAAGAGTAGGAAAAATATATCTGAAGTGACATAATATGATAGAGTGGGAAGCCAGATAGCAAAGTTGGAAGAGGATACTAAGAAATTAATCAATAAATTAGCATCCTGATAAGATAAAGCTTAGAAAAATTTATCTATTACATAGAAGACAATTTTTGTTGAAGAGGTATCAGGACAATGATATAACAGAAAATTTGGAGTAGAAAAAGGGTCCCACACCTCTTAACACTATGAGAACTCCATAAATTTCACCTATTATTCTCCCATGCAGCATAAGGTGGTGGTCAGAAGTGTCAGCTCACGTCAGACAGACTTGGGAATAAATTCCAGGTCTATCATTACTGACTGAACAAGTTATTTAAGATTCTCTCAGCTTTAGTTATCTTAACTATATATGGTCCTAGATAGATAGTGCATCTAAAGTGATTGACAAGATACCTGAGGCAAGTTAACTTATTAAAATAATTTCTTTAAACACAAATATCTTAAGCTCCTGCTATATGCATTTCATAGAGCTTGTGGTCTAGAGAGGCAGGAAGACTATCAAGTAAGCACACACAGGTGGATAATGGCAGATGGAAAAGGGAAAAAGCAGAACATCAGGAAAGCATGAAGCAGAGAGATCTGGCCTGATCTGGGGGCAGAGAAAGTTCCCTAAGAAAGTAAAGTTAGGCTGAGAAATAAAGGAGTATTGGGAGTTAAACAGGTAAAAGAAACGGGCCTGGGAAAGGATATATACCTATAGCTATATCTGTATCTATATAATTATATTATATATATAATATTTTTATCTATCTGTCTATCTATGATACAGGTTAATATATATGTGTATATATACACACACACACACATATAAAATGTAGGTTAATCTAACTTTAAGGTAGCATAACGTGGCATACTTCTGAGTCCATTCCTGGGTTATTCTGTTGTACTTATCTCTGTCTGTTTTATAGGTCCATGCAATCTCTGGTACTAGGGGGTTGTCTGGGTTTGGCTCACATAGCAGTGAACAAATAGATAAAAGAACTTTAGAAATAGTTCAAGCAGAAGACCACTGTGATCTTAGATTGAGACAAATGCTGTCATTACTGTTAATATTTGGATGATAAATTCTTATTGTAATTGCAAACTTAGGTAGTTTGAAGCGGCAGTCTGTAGGAAAATGAATTGTCGAAAAGAATGTGCTACCTTGATATGGGCTGTCATTAGGCTTCATAGTTGTGGCTTGCCAATGACACATATCGTGCCCAGTTGAACCTGTTATACACAATACGTCCCCAAGGTACTGAGGATCATGGGTTTTTCTGGGGAACTAAAGGTTGGCCAACGTGGCTAGAGCATTGAGAGTGAATGAGGGAGTTCCAAAGACGAGGCTGAATGGGTGGGTGGAGGCCACATTACCTTGGGACTCTGTCCTAAATGCAGTGGGGAGCCAATGCAGGACATTAAGCTGGGAGGGACATGATCCATTGTGAGGATAGAATGAAGGAAGGCAAGGCTTCATGCTTGCCCTTGCTGTCCTTACAGTGAGAACTGATGGGGCAACGGGGTGGTGACAGAGGAAATGAGAAAAATGGAGAGATCCAGGAAATACTTAGGAGGTTGGATTGACGGGATCTCGAGGGACTCGGTGTGGTAATTCAGGAAGAGGGAGATGTTACGGATGAGTCCTGGTCTTCTGGACTGGAAATGGAACGTGTGGTGGTGCAATTTCATTGCCATGGGCAATACTGAAAAGCACCAGCTTGGCAGAATACCTGCGTTCTTATTTACACGCAGACGTATTTTAAAAATCTGAAACCACAGTGTACATCTTACCTAAAAACTTACTTTTCTCCTTAACAACATAAATATTCATATGCATATATCTATGCAAACACATAGACACACAAATATTCGGTTTCACAATTGGTCTAAACTCGTAAAATCTTTATTTAGCTTTATTATAAACGTATGAAATTTTAGACAGTTCTTAATATTTCTAAAAATCTGTCTTACACGCTTTGCTCCTCGGTTTCTGAACAGCTGTCATGCATCAATCCTGTGGTCTTAAAAACACTTATTTTGTCCCTAGAGGTTGAAAATTTGTGCTCTTAGGATTCAGCATCATACGCAAGGCCCTGAGACACTGTCCAGTCCTACTGTTGTCATTTCCCTTCTCACACCAAGGGTACTGTGTTTCCTTGGTTTTGACTCTGTTAGACCCTCTGCCTTCGATGTCCTCTAAACACTTCTGCCCCAGATGCACTTCTGTTTATCCTTCGAGGCCTCTTTGAAACATCACCTCCTCTATGAAGCTTTTCTGGATGCCTGTCAAATTGTTTCTAAACTGCCTTGTTCTGGTGGAAGTTTATATCCCAGACAGACCTGAATTAAAGAGAAGTTGTTTCAGCTCATAGAGACAGAGAACAAACTGATGGTTGCCAGATGGGAGTGGGGTTGGGGGGATGGGTGAATAGGGTGAAGGGATTAAGAAATACAAATTGGGAGTCATAAAACCAGTCACAAGGATGTAAAGTACAGCATAGAGAATATAGTCAATGACATTGTAATAACGGTGGATGGTGTCAGATGGGTACTGGACTTACTGGGGTGATGAATTTGTAAGGTATACAAACGTCTAATCACTATGTTGTGCACCTGAAACTAATATAATATTATATGCCAACAGTAATTAAATAGAAAAAAATAAGGAAAAAAAAGCCTAAACCTAAAACCCAGGGCTAGGAAGTTCAAATTCTTAGTAATCGGAAATTGATAACAAACAAACAAACAAACAAACAAATAAAGTGACGTTGTTCCTATCAGTCTCCTCCTTTAGATCCACAGATTCTAAAACTTCTCTGATGATTCGTACTCCCTATCAGTAAGCATTGCTCAGTATACACATTGATTTAAGCTGGGCTGCTCCAGAAGGAGATGCTGGGATAAGGATCAGAGTGCAAGAAATTTCAGTGGAGAGGGAATCCCAGGAAGTACCTCTGAGCAAGTGGGGCATAGAGGCAGGGAAGGGAGGCAGCCAGTACAAGGCTCATTCCCTCTGGGACCTCTGAGAGGCTGTGTAGAACATGCTTCAGGATCATTGCATCTGAAGGCCAGGATGCTGGGAAATTTTCCCCCTAATGTCCGTCAGTTAATGGTTGAGTGCTGCTCCAAGGGGCCTTGGCTCCCTAGCACTTTGGGCCTGGCCTGGCCTGCTCTGCTCCTGGGCCAAACACACGCTGCAGCCAGAAAGCAGCCTCATACAGAGTTGCAGATATTTGCAGTTGAAAGCCGTTGGTAAGTAGCGAAAAGTGAGTGCTGAAGGCACTGGTGACGTCTGTGATGCCTTCCGTATATACTTGGAGTATTTTCTTATTTCTGAGTCATATACAGTAATGAGAGCTTCTCTCTCCTTCTCTGAAACAATTAAGAAGATGTGGTGTTTGAGAAGGAAAAGAGGGGAGTGTGGGAGAGACCTGGGTTTCTTATTATATGTACTTAGAGTTTTTAGCTAATATATTTTTAACGGTGAACATGTTAAAAATCAGGGTCTAGAATTTACAATGGCTGTAAGGAAAGTGAAAAATAACAAGGCTCTGGAGTTTGAGTGTTTTTAGTGTGTAAGTGCCACCAGCAGAAAGAAGGGGCTATAAAATCTTATTATGGAATATGGGAGGCATTAACCACAGAGTTAAAAACAGGAGAATTTTCTCACAAACAATGTTAATGCAAAGCCTAGTTTAATAAAGAACTTGGAATTTGGATGGGTCCTTAGTTTAGGAATGTTACACAAAGCCTTAAAAAATAGCATATGTATTTTACACTAAGTATACGTATCAAAGACAGCTTATTTGATTCTTTCCCATTGGAGAAATGAGAAAACTGGTTCATTTCATTCCATTTTCCATGTTTGTAACGCTCACTGTCCTCTGATTCTTTCTGTTGTATTTTCTCTTCACTTCTACTCCTTATTCCCCCTCCCCAGTACTGGCTGCTTTTAAAGGTGATGTGATTTCTGGATTTGTGGACTATGCTAATTTTTCAGAAATGAATCGGTACTGAACTGCTGGCACAGTGCCTGAGTTATAAAGTATTTAGGTGATTTGTTATCCATACACATACGGAGAAGATTTCTTCACTTGAGCAAGGACATATAAGAACCTCTCATTCACCTCACAGTTCCTATCACACATAGCATTTTCAAATCAAAGGGAGGTAAAGGGTTGGTGGGCTTGTGTTACTTCACTTTCAAGAACAGAATTAAACCATTCATTGATTGGTTTTTCGGTTTCCAAATCATATTCTCAGCAGAACACCAATACACTCCAGCAGTTTAATTTAATTATTATACAAAGTCCAAATGAGTGAAATTTTAACCACTACTTCTAACCACTTCATGTTGGTTTTATCTGTAATTAACTTAGTGAAAGTCATCAGATGACAGATTCTTCCTTATGCTCTGATTACCTAACTTCTGAGGTCCTCCATGTGGTTTAATTTAATCACTTTATACTGAAAAGTGTCGTGTGGTAGAGCAGGTATATTAACTAAGAATTCTAGGTGTTTTAAGAAGGAATCCCAAAGGGCATTATCAGATAAGCCCACATGGGGAATGTCTGTAAAGTCTTGACTGGTGTGGTTAGGTCTGGGGTATATTGTGGTCAAAAGAACACATCACCAAAACCAAAATTAGCTTCCAAGTAACTTAAATCCTTTATATTTCTCAAAAGCAATACTTTTTAAAATTCCTTTTTACACTTCTGTACCATCCACTGAGCATATTTTCTGCAGGTGTTCCTGAGCCTTTATTTTTCAAATATCCTTCACCTAGGAAAACTCCTGCCCTAGCCTCAGCCCTCCAATTTCCTATGCTTTTCTCCCCAGCCACCTGCCTGATTCTGCCTAAAAAAGGCCTAATGAACCAGCCTGGCAAAAGCAAGAGCTCCTTGGAGGGCAGAAAAGAGGAAGACAGGCTAAGTAAAGATAGAACCCTTTTCATAGGGCAGAAGATTGGGAAAGGCAAGGGAGCTGTATAAAATCATCTTTGTATTTATACAGATACAGATATAGGAAAATACAGAGGGTGCCAAAAAATGTATACATATTTTAAGAAAGGAAAACTGTATTAAAATTGTAGTACTCAATATATACCAATAACAAAAGAGGAATAAGTCACGTTTGACTTCTGCAATTACAAGCAGTGCTCAAAGTGGTTACCATCAGCGTCCAGACACTCCTGATTATGGGGAACTACTGCTTGAGAGCAACGCTGCCAAAGTGTCCACTTGTATACATTTCTTTTTGTCACCCCCGGTATTTCATCTGACAGTACCAAGGGGAAATTTATCAATGGCAGGCATCATTGTCTTTTATAACAGCCCCCTGAGACATTAGACAGATGTATCTCAAAGTTCATTCTACATTGTGACTCTTCCAGAAACCCTTCCTGAAACCTATGTATATTTATAATTGTGCTACTCATGTCTTCCACAAATTAAGGACAGTTCGAGAATTCTTAGAGTTGGTTAATAACTATATGCTATCTCTACCTTACATGATTTCAAAGACTTTAATCACTCTTCTAACCTTCTTTCCTTCTTTTAATCTCTTGAGTAATGTCTCCATTCTCTTAAGCATTTTGGATAAAATCCCTGAACTTCCTCAAGTTCAGCTATGTTTTTTTTGAGATTTGGCAGTCAAAATTAGTCATAGTACTGCAGGTGTATGAGTTAGTTTTGCATGAGGAATGACAGACTTGTATGATTTAACATCTTTTTTTGTTAATGCCCAGTATTATTTTTGTTATTATAGCTTTCCAAGGGAAAAATATCTTTAAAAAAACACACCATAATGATTCCGACCCCATTTTCTTTGGTCATAACCAATGGTAAGAACTGTTGCAACTATCCTTCTTGGAGACATGGTTTAAACTAATTGTTGCACCTGCCTAAACTGTACCCACAGGAAAGATTATTTGCTATTTTTCTCTATCCCCTGGAGATTATAACCAATGTTGGGGATCATAACCAGGAACAATCTGATGGAAATTCTAAGATAAATTATAGTCATCGGCTACATAAGCATGGATAACATATTGGGTAGAAAAGAGTATCCTTTCAGAAGGAGACAAAAACATTTATAGGAGGAGGAATCAGTAAATGTAAATTTGATTTTCAAAAGATCTCTTTAACTCCACACATAAATTTCATATCATTTGGTAGAGCATATTGAGAAGAGAGAATTGGTTAAATGTAGGTAGCAAATTTTATTTACAAGAGAGTGATTCTCTTTCACTCTGTCCTGACTTATTTTGACTTAAGAAAGGTTCACAAAATAAAAACTTGAGCTTGCTTACTAAGAAGGTAGTAGACGATAGAAGTGGGTTTTATAGGGTGGTTGGGAACTACAGGAACTCCAGGAACTCCTGAAGATAAATTCAGAGGGTCTGTGAGGTCAAAACTATTTTCATAATAATGTTATGGTATTATTTATCTTTTTTGTTTGCATTCTTTCATGAGTGTACAGAGTTTGAAGTGTTCATTGCAACTAACCTTTGAGAAATACCACTTTTTGAGTTTTGGTGTAGTATCAAAGAAGAATATTCACAATTATCTGAAAAAAGTTATTAAAATACTCCTCCCATTCCTAATTACATATCTGTGTGAGGCTGAAATTTCTTTGCGTAATTGAACCAAAACAACAGATTGAAACAGATTGAATGCAGCAGCAGATGTAAGAGCCCACCTGCTTTCTGCTATGCCATACAATAGAGATTTGCAAAAATGTAAAACGACATTACTTTTCTCATTAAAATTTTTTGGGAAAAACAGTTATTTTTCATGAAAATATTATTTATGTTAACATTTAATGGGTTTATTACTGTTATTTAAAGTGAATAAATAAACAAATATTAAAAAAATTCTTTACTTAAATTTTTAATATAGGAAATATCAGTTGATGTAATCCATATGAACAAAAACCCTTTGGGATCCTCAGTAATTTTTTAGAGTGTTAAGGGGTGCAGAAGCCAAAAAATTTGGTAACTGTTGGACTTTGGAGAATCTAAATATTTCTGCATTTTGTGCACATGATTATTTCTTCAACGGTCCTGTTATCATTTTTTCAGTTGCTAGGGTATTTATATATATCTTAGAGCATAAAGCAGTTTCCTACTGGCTTAGAGTTCCAACATAAAATAGAAGTCACATAACAGCAAGAAAATACAGTAGTAACAGTCAATTTTACCTTTTTGTGGTTCAGAATGAGTACCTAAAATTCTGTATTTAGCCTCCAAATAATAATTTTATAAACTGAGGTTATTATTTTGAAAGTACAGGCTTTCTTTTTCTGTGGTGGTCATGCCCACGAAGAAGAAAAAAAAAGTGTAAAGTTGGGAAAGTCATCTAATTTTTAAAAAGTTTATGAAATTCTGTGCTTTCAAAAATGAGTAGGAAAGAAGCCATCACATTTTAGAGAGACTTGAACAATGTAAGAAAGGAAAGTCTATGAAACAAGTTATCTTGCTCCCAATATGAGTAAAATTGACACCGGTGGAGACATCCCATGGCCTTAGATTACACGCACCTCTCCTCTATGTGCATGGTAAATAAGACAAAAAGAACGTTTGAGCCCTAATAAGGACGAGCCATTTCTCAGGGAATACAACCAGATAGTGTGGAGTCTTTAGATGATCTTTCAAATGGAAACAAAACAAAACAAAATGACGTTGTGCAACAGATTGAATGCTATTGTAGTTGTAACCAACTGATTATAAATGCTCAAAAAAAAAAAAAAAATACACCAAGGACCTCTTCTAGATGAAAACAGATAGGATTTAGAGACAGATCTGAGACTTCTTATGAGAAGTTAGATTTACTGCAAAGTAAAACAACTAAGCTATGACTCTGCCTGCACGGAATGAAGCACTGACAACTGGTCTGGTAAGCAGAATAATGGCCTTCCGCACATGTCTATGTTCTAATCCCCAGAAACTATGAATATGTTACTTTACAAGGCAGATGTGATATTAGGACTTGGAGGTGGGGAAATTATCTTGGATTATCCAAGTGGGCCCAAGCTAATCACAGAGGTTCTTAGAAGTAGAGAAACTTTTCTAGCTGTAGTCAGAGAAAAGGAGATGCAACTACAGAAAAATGGTTAGAGATGCAACATTCCTGGCTTTGAAAGATGGAGGAAAGGACCACAAGTAGTGAAATGTGGGTGGACTCCAGGAAAAGACAAAGAAATGGATTTACCCCCAGAGCCTCTGGAAAGGAATGCAGCCCTACAGACACCTTTTGTCCTAGTGAAACCCTTATTAGACTTCTAATTTAAGAAATGCAAGATAATAAATTTGGGTTGCCTTATTCTTTTAAATATATGGTAATTTGTTGTGGTAGAAAATGAATACAGCTAGATTGAAACTGATAACCCAATCCCCAGGTCTTCCTTTGATCTTCAAGTGCACTCTTATGCCATCTAAATCAGTTGACCAAATACCGTGTTTCCCCGAAAATCAGACCTAGCTGGATCATCAGCTCTAATGAGTCTTTTGGAGCAAAAATTAATATAAGACTCGGTCTTATTTTACTATAAGACCTGGTATAATATAATGTAATATAATATAATATAATATAATATAATATAATATAATATAATATAATATAATATAATGTAATATAATATAATAAATATAATATAATACCGGGTATAACATAATATAATATAATATAATACCGGGTCTTACATTATATAAGACCCGGTTTATATTAATTTTTGTTCCAAAAGACGCATTAGAGCTGATTGTTCGGCTAGGCCTTATTTTCAGGGAAACACGGTAGTAAGATAGCAGATCAATGGGGGAACATGTTGCTTTTCTATTTCTTTCGTGAGGACCCCATTAGAACCCATTTTTAAGGCTTTGGGATTTGCAGTGAGTGAGGTAGGAAGGCAGTTTCCCGGGGCAATCATTCTAAAAGCCTTTTCTTTTGGTGAGTAAAGGGAAGAGAAGTCATGAGGAAGAGTTTTAAAAATTACTTAAATCAATGAAATAACATATTGTGTTAAGATTTATATATTTATAAATTTTAATTTACAGGAGAGAATGGGTCCAAAGAAACATTAAAAACGTAGTCAAATAATATGTCAGTGGTAAGGAAAAGTCAAGGTGGAACAGGGAGAAAGAAAAACAAAATTTACCAAGCTGCTGGGAGAGAGAAGAGCAGTTTCTGTCTCTTCACCCTTATGCAATTTTGTTGGCTTAGGGTCAAAGTGCCTAGAGGAGAGACCAGAATGTTCAAATGATAGCAGCAGGGAAAAGGGAACCAGGCAGTCAGACTGGATGTAAAATTAGACATGCCAAAGAGGTTTGGATCCAAGAAGCTGGCCGAAGTGTGAAAACATCAGTGCCTACTGCTTTTTTACATGCCTCCTGCCCACCCCTATATGGGGACCAGGACAGTCTCAGTTATGTTTACATTCAGGATTTTTGTTCTTCTCCTTCTCCTTCTCCTTCTCCTTCTCCTTCTCCTTCTCCTTCTCCTTCTCCTTCTCCTTCTCCTTCTTCTTCTTCTTTTTTTAAAATTTATTTCATGGATGGTGTAGGTACCTGACCACTGCAGTATACATTCAACATTTTTATTTTGAAACTATGTACCCTTTGTCACTGATATTTATTTAAAATAAATCATTTGTTTTCAATGATTGGCTGCAAATTTCTGAAGAGTAATTTTACTCCATCTTAGGGCCAAGAGTTTTCCTAGGAGATGACAGCTGGAAATCGGGGGGAAATGAGGCTTATCTGAAAGAATCTGACTTCGTTAGACAAACTCTCCCTACTGTATCCGTTCAAAGCCTACCTGCGTTTCAAAAACCTAGTGGAAAGGGACTAATTATTTGCCAAAACCTCCTAGAACATGCTGAATATCACGGTCAAAGGAACATAACATCTAGTAAAATTCCTCAGCAAGGAGTTTAGAGCTACCACCCTAATCACTTGCGTCTTACCCAGGTGGTGTCCCAGCTCCAACATAAATTTCTATCAGGAGATGAGGGAAGCAAACCTTTAACCAGCTGCACATTTTATTTGAAGTCTCAGGGCACTTAGAAAAATGCCTCATGAGTATAAGGAGGTTTAATTGCAGGAGCTATGAATTTGGACAGCTGAAAAGAAACCAGAATGGGAAGGAAATGAGTTTTCTATGAGGTCTGAATTATACTCTGCAACTAGAAAGTCAGCATTTTTAACTAGTCCTGGATTTCTTCTTCTGGTCTAGGAAAGTTCAGCTAATTTAGTTAATTTCCAAAGCACAAGAAGCATCCATGAACTCAGTCTCCCATTTGAAGTTTGTACGTTGAGAGTTTTATCTCTTTTGTCCCTTAAAGTCTCAAATAACACTTTAGACTATTTTCACTATAAAGTGACATTGGCAGACACTGTTTCATAGGCACACGATATCAATTAGTATTTACTATGATCAAATACACTGCAAACGCATGAACACGGGTTAAAATGCTGGTGCTCTGACCTAGGAATATAATGTCTAAACTCAGGAGAAAAAAAAGTAACTTCTCATTAAATATAATGCTATTATACTGTGACTTTTTTTTTTTCTGTAACTAACTATGAATCAGAGCATCCAATAAATTTTACAGAGGGTGAATGTACTTCTATAAAAACTGTGTTCTTTCCTGTGCCGGGGGGGTAGGCGGCATGCTGATAAAATGTGAGGGTGGGATGGGGGGGCGGGGAATGTAAGAAGTGAAGTGTAGAGGGAGCTGCCACAGGGAAGGGTTGCCTTTACTTGGACCCATGGAGAGAGCACTGGAATAGGAGTCAGGAGGCCTGGGTTTTGGTCTTCCTTCATCCTCAGCTAAAGGATGAGAAAGGCACAGTTGTCCCCTTACCTGCCACAAAATGGGTATTACATGTCCATTTTCATGCTTTGGGATGTGTTCTAAGAACCCCCGTGGATACCTGAAACCACAGATAGTACCAAACTCTATTACTATGATTCTTCCTGTACATACATACCTATGATAACATTTAATTTATAAATCAGGCATGTAAGAGATTAACAATAACTAATAAAATAGCACAATTATAACAATATACTGTAATAAAAATTATGTGAGTGTAGTCTCCCTCTCAGAATATTGTACGGTACTCACCTTTTCACTTAAAGGAAGTGCTTTTAGGCTTTTCTTTGGCATATCTCAATGGCCAGCATCACCACTCTTGCACTTTGGGGCCATTATTAAGTAAAACGATGGTTCTTGAACACAAGCACCCCAAGACTGTGGCAGTCGATATGATAACCAAGGAGCGACTAAATGACTAATAGGTAGGGAGCATGTTTGGTGTTGAGACGCTGGACAAAGGGATAATTCACATCCCGTGCGGAATGGAGCAGGATGGTGTAAGATTTCATCACGTTACTTAGAATGGCATGCAATTTAAAAGTCATGAATTGTTTATTTCTGGAATTGTCCGTTTAATATTTTTGGACCACGGTTGACTGCAAGTAACCGAAACTGTGGAAAATGAAACTGTGGTTAAGGGGTGGGGGCAACTACTATATCTAATAATACCTCACATGGGTTTCTTCTGTATCATGGTGTTAATAACACCTGCCCTGAGCATTATTGTAAAGACTGTATTAGAAAAAGGAAGCCAGACATCCAATATGGTACCTGGCATACTGATGGTTAATGAGGTGGGATTTATTTTTTTCCCTGAGTTTTAATCTAGAAAACTTTTTTCAATTAAAAACATTTTTTTAAATTACAGTTGACATTCAATATTATATTAGTTTCAACTGTACAGCGTAGTCATTAGACATTTATATAACTTACAAAGTGATCTTCCGGATAAGTGTAGCACCTACCTGGCACCATTCATAGTTATTACTGTATTATTGATTATATTCCCTATGCTGTACTTTACATCTCCATGACTATTTTGTAGCTACCAATTTGTACTTCTTAATCCCTTCACCCTTTTACCCTTTCTTAAGTACTCCCTCTATCCAACCAGAGATTCTTCAGGGCTATCCCCCCACCCCTTTATTTTTTGAGAAAGCTAAATATAACCAATACTTCGAATACTATTGATTGTGTTGAGGACAGCAGTAACAGAGGTACAATTCTGAGAACAAAGTCGGGGGTGTGGCGAGTGGAAGAGTTCAGGGAAAACTACACAGTGGAGGTGACCCTGGTCCCTAGTGCGACAAGATGGGAAAGGGCTCACCCTTTTGGAAGGGGGCAAGGGTGCAGACGCCAGAGCAACAACCTTCCAACACTCAGTCCCTGATGCTTTGCGTAGGCTCGTATACTTCAGTGGCCTGCAGCTGCTGGCACTGCTTCTTTCTCGCCTAAAGTATCGGTTGCTGGTTTATTTAGCATTTAGATAGTTTTGGGGAAAGGAAATGAGTATAGGCCTATTAAATTGTATTGAATAAATCTAAGTATTGTGGAGAACATGTTTAGTATTTTAGGGATTTAACAGTAAAACTCTGAAATTAATGTGAGTTAGAATCCTTGGCACACGAGCCGAATGTTTACAGTTCCCTTTTCACTGGGCAGGACAAGCCCTATCTGAACCATCTGTCTCTGCAGTGTTAGCAATCTCAAACTTGAAAAGAGGATGGACATGTTTGTGCTTGAAAATTTTTCCTTCAATACATTTCATGAAGGACTTATATGCTTGCCTTTGACTCTCTACCCTTTTATTGATTATATATTATTGGCAAACAAATTTCTCTTAAATTTGATAAGACCTGAAACAGGACTAAAGCTCAGTGTATGCCATTTTATTCTTACTTTTCTCAAACCTCAAAATGTCCATGGTACTTGAAAAGACAAAACAAAACATGTTTGTCTTTTCTTATTTTTGTTTGGCCCATATTAATGCTCCTGAAACATATTCAAACTCAGCAGGCTGATCCACTTAGCTGTGAGATTTGGCCCAGTTTACTACCTTCAGAATCTTTCTTGGACAATTTCAGTGTATTTAGTTTTTCTTTTTCCCCCCCTTAATGTGGTTATAGAGTCATCTACAGTATTTACTCAGCCAGCATAATCTGTTTTTGTTTTACGATTCTCTGTGGTAAACATCCAACGACTTTGACTTCCTAAGTTTCTTTCGGCTTTGAGAAATTGTTTTTAAAAGAGCATTTCTAGCACTAGAGTAAGCATACAACATATGAGTAACTATACTTTCCTGAGTTCAGTTTGTCTGGGATCTGTTGATTCACTCTTCCATTTAGATAGCAAATGCTTCATAGCATAAGAAGATCACTGGTACTGACATACCTGGGTGTGTGTTTTTAACTTCCATTCCCCGTCACGTCAATTTATTACAGTTATGACATGTCATCTGCTTCTAGTTATATACTTATTCAGTGAGAGTATTAGTGAACAGCCTACCTACAATAAATTTTATGTGGGTGGTATATATACATTGTAGTAAACACAATATACAGTATATACAGTATAATAATGTACAGTATAGCTAATAAGAATAATTGTTTCCTGGGGCTCAGAGGGAGGGCAATGGTATGAATCCTAAATATTAAAGCTGCAATAAAATTGGTATAGTTTCAAATCATATATTCACTTTAGTTCCTTTTTTCTCTTCAAAATGTCAGTTTAGGCCAAATTATGATACAATAACAAACAACCCCTAAAATCTCAGAGGCTTACAGAGACAAAGAGGTATTTCACATTTGTGTAACATATAGGATGTGATTTGGTTATAGCTCTGTTCCATGTCTTTTTCACTCTGAAAGGAGCAGAGAGCATAGATCAATTTTTGACTCTTAAAGGTTTTGTTCAGAAATGGCCCATGTCATTTCCACTCACATTTCATCCGCCATTGCAAGTCACATGGATAAGCCTGATGTTGATGGAGAGAGTAGTATAATCTTCCTGCAAGGAGGGGACCAGGAGGAATAGAGCAAGGAGGAAAGAACTGATATGGAGGAGCAGCAAATTACTTGAAAACATTAGGTTGTTGCAAAATCAATTGCGGTTTTTGCAATTATTTTTAACCTTTTAAAACTCAATTACTTTTGCACCAACTTAATACTTCCATGTACTCTCTAATCCTTGTTAATATGTCTTCATATATGTACACAGAGACACACACACAAACAGGATGATGGCAAAGTAATGAGTATATTTTTCCTGAAAATAATTTTATCTGAATTTTTAATCTCTGAATAACATGTCTCTTTGATGATTTTTTTCAGCTTCTCCAACATTGTTCAATAGCAATGTGAACACTACTTGAATAGTCTCAATCCTTTGAGGGTGGTTTGAACTTTGGAAATGGCTAGTACTCATTTGTAGTTATTCTGTGTAATTTACTTTAAAGTACTTACAGCCCTTGTGGTATTAGTTATCTGCCAGTTAGTTAGGCTTTAACTAAATGGCAGATACCAGATAGTCCATTTAAGTGAATAGAAAGGATCATATATTATTTATTAAAAATATAATTTTAACTAAAAGCTATAATCTAGATTTTCTTTTGTGTTTCATGAAGTGATACTGAAGACCATTAAAAAAAATTCCAACAATATTTTGAGCAATGTATGGGTTAAAATATATGCATAATGTTAAGAGGTGAAACTCAGAGGTTAAAAACTCACTTGGATGCTTATGTTTTGGTTGATTTTTCTAAAGAATACAGCAAAACCATAGGATAATGTGAATTCTGATAAATATTGGCCATGGGCTCTCATTTCCACCCAAGTGTTGGGGTTTGGTTGGGGTAGGTATTCAAGATTCAGAGCATTTTTTTTCTTCAAAAAAACTGGTCTATTTCTGACATATTTAATAGGTAAAAGTATTTTTGTTCAAGTAGTCATTAGAAGATAGAGTGGAAATAACTGGTTTTCGTGACGTTTGAAATAATTCAATAGTAGCTCTTGGAGCTTGCAGTTTTTGGATCCAATTTACAGCTTTTGATTTGTTTCTTGTATTAGTTATAACATTTTTATAATCATTCCTCATTTCCTTTTTTCTTCTTTTTCTTTCTTTCTTTTTAAGAATTTTAAGTCCCTTGAGGAGATGAAACCAAATCTTTATGTTTCTGGCACACACCCTATATTTCATTAACCAAAAACCCCCCCAAAAAAACAGTTTACTGTACATTTGCCCAGTGTATCTGCCTTTTATTGTGCATTTCTCCCTCCTTTCCCTGGCTGGAATGTACAACTACCTGAATAAAGCAATAGGCTGTAGCTTACTGGCTTACTGGGAGAGAACCTGCCATTGCCCAATAAACATGCTGCTGGTCGCAAAAAAAAAAAAAAAAAAAAAAAAAAAATTATAATATCAATGAAAACTAAAACTAGTTATATAATATCAATGACATTATAATATCAATGAAAACTAAAACATATGAATTATTTATAATGTGCTCAGCATGACTTTAAGCAATTTATCATTTTAACATATTTAAACCTACAAGGCAATCAATTTATATCATTTCGAGTTTATAAATGAGCAAATTGAGTCAAAGACTCATTCAGAAGCCTGTTATGACAGCACACAGCTAGTAAGCAGTTGAGCTTAGTTGGCTCCAGAGCCCATGCTCCTGCTAAAACTAGATATGCTGCCACACACACACATGTTTGTAAGTTCATTATTCATTTATTTAGAAAAATATATGTGAACTAACTATGTGTTGGGCAGAATCTTGGGCACAAGAAAAAAATAAGATAAAAGGTCACAGCTTTCATTCCTGACACAGCCTAGCTGGATAGAAGAGAAAGCTGAATGTTGAATCTTGAAGAAGTAGGAATTACTCAGAGAACCAGGAAGAGACAGATGTTCCAACAGAGAGAAGAAAACATGAAAAATAAATATATAGAGAAACAACAGCAAAGATTTGGGAAATGCAAGTACAACTACAATCTGGAGTGTGTCAAGCAAAGGAGCAAGAGAGAGGGCAGGAAAGCTAGGCAGAGGCCAGATAGCTGGTTGTGTGCCATGCTAAGGGTTTAAGATTTTAACCAGAAATGATGGATGGAGACTTTGGAGAATTTTAAGAAGAGCTTGTTTTGTTGATGACTTCTTAGTGCTATCCTAAAAGGTGTCCTGTGCTTTCCATTTGTTGTTTTTCTTATAGTACTGAGAACATTCAAACATGATGTGCATGTTAGTTAAATGGGGTAATAGCACATAGACCTATTAGACATTCTGCAAATTAGGTAAGAGTAAATTCTGTATGCTGAGCGGACTCCAGTCAAGGGAAGGATGTACATTTACTACTAAACGAATGGAAAAAAAAAAAGAAAATGAATTGCAGACTGTACCAGGTATAAATATCCAATGTTCTTAAGAAATGAAAATGCCCAATAAATTGTTGGCCAGGACAACGATGACAAGGTGGCACCCCTTCTTTGAAAATTTACCTTTGGAAGTGCCTTTGTAGTTACATCATGATAGCTGAGCAGATGTATTTGGTAATGATTCAGTGCTTTGTTTACACCATCTACTATCCCTAGATGTGTAAGCAAATCTCTAAATGGGCACATTTCCTGAAAATATTTTGAAAAACAATTCTCCGTTGATGGTATGAAAAAAGAAGTGAAAGTCCACATTGAATTTTAATTCAGCTGAACACTGGTTATAAAAGACAAAATTAGAGCTTTTCTTCATTCTTTCTGACAGCATATAAAAAGTGATTGATATAGGTGCATCTTAGATGACTGAGATTGCAAACATGTAACTGCCCCGCTCCAGGCAAGTTACATTATGTAAATTAGCTGGATTGATGAGGGCTCACTGTGTTTAACATGATAAAGAAGGAGGCATGCTTTTCTGCACGTCTGCTAATACAAAATGATGTGATTTCAAAAGACAAAATGTATTTAACTTTGGCAGGCTGTGGCATGCCTAATGGATATCATTTTAACATTACTGCTGCAGCAATGGAAATGCTGGAGGAGAATCATAGATTTGGGTTAAGAAATAAATGTACAATCTACAGACGTCCTCATTCTTTTGGGGGCTTATTAATACCTGATATTTGGCAGAATTCTTTTTCAGTCTCCAGTTGATCTGGCTTAAAAGTGAGTCTTTGTTAGGTTAAAAATGTCACCAATCCTGTTAGCCAAGTCCCAAATTGTTATGATAACATTAGCTTTAATAATTTGTCACGCTTGCTAAAATTTGGGCAGATGTTGACACGCTTCTACATCTCAGACCCCTCACAAATGCCACCTTCTTTGTTAAGACTTCCCTGGTTCCTCCCACATTCTCATTTGTATAAATCTGTATAAAAACAATGTATTTGTCAAATGAATTATGTTACTCTTCATGTTATGCATATTTTTTTCTTTTTTAATGGAGATACCATAACACCTCTCCCTCTTTAAAGCATACATTTCAATAGTTTTTAGTATTTGCACCAAGTTGTGCAATCATGACACCTATCTAATTCCAGACTATTTTCATCACCCCACAAAGGTACCCAGTACCCATTAGTAGTCACTCACCGTTCCTCTTTCTCTTCAGACCCTGGCAACCATTAATCGACTTTTGCCTCTATGTATCTGCCTATTCTGGATGTTTCATATTTTCAATATATTTATATATCAATATATATCAATCAATCAATCTATCTATCTATCTATCTATATGTTATCTATCTATCTACCTATCTACCTATCTATCTATCTATCTATCTATCTATCTATCTATTTATCTATATAATTGGCCTTTTGTGACTGTCTTTTTTCACTTAGCATAATGTTTTCAAAGCTCATTATGTGTAGTATGTATCAGTATTGCTTTGTATTGTAGAATAATATTCCATTATATGGATATACCATATATTGTTCATCCATTCATTAGTTGATGGATATTTAGGTTATTGGAAGTTTTGAGCTGTTATGAATTATGCTGCCATAAACAGTCATGTACAAATATTTGTGTGGAACATGCTATATATTTAAATATATTTTATTAAAAATAAAAATATTAACATTTAAAAAATTTATTTAAGAATTACTGCAATATTAAAATCTTTAAAATACACACTAATAACATTTTGGTTCATCTTGTTTTAGAATTCTCCACTTACTTTTATAATAATTTCATTTTAAAAAAGCACATTTTGTATCAAAATATGCATACTGTTCTATATTCTACAATTTGAACTTTACTTATGTTAAAGTATCTGTGGTGCATATATTTCTAGGGTAGAGTTTTTAATAATTGTGTACATCTCATTTTTATTTTAAATGTTTCTGTACATTAAAATTATGATACATTGTTTTATTTTTAATTTTATGCCGTTCCTTCCACTCTACTATTAGCTAGCAAGTATCTGGAATAGTAGTCTTTCAACAAATGTTTGCTGAAAAAAATTTATAATATATATGGAGTCATAGACTTTCAGGTTTGAAAATAATCTTAAGGGTGAGATGATATTGTAAATAACATGAATAATACAGTATTTATTCAAAACTGGGTTTAGTCAATGACCAGAGCTTTGGCTCTTAAACTTGTACACTTAACCGGTAGACTATATTCTTTGAATTAACCATTTGGGAACTTTTAAAAAAGACCAATAGGAAATTTGTTTCTAAGTCAAATTCGGAATAATACTTAGCAATTCTCTGGATTCCAATATGATACAATTTGAAATTTGGAACGCATCAATAAATGATTTTTCAACCACTTTAAAACTTCATTTGTGAAAATACGTATTATTTTCTGAAATTACAAAATGTTCAAAGAAATCCTTAAAAATATCTCAGCTATCTCCAGTGTTGTCAGATATTCACAGGTTGTTTCAAAAGAGCCAACTGTTTTTTTGCATGTTGGGTCCAAACTTCATATTCTAACATCATTCTTGTCATTAAATCTGCTGTTGAGTCATAATAACATCACTAACTGTATATTGCCAAGTTGAGCTTGTTCCAATTTTTAAAAATATCCTCAATCTTTGCACCTAGTTTATGGTGTTGAAATACTGTTTCCACTATAGGAATGCAGGTCTTCTTGGAGAAGTGGCTGATTCCAGGTTCTGGGTCAGTATATGCACAAAATTAGCCTAGGGAAACTTGTTAGTCAAATTTCAAGGAAGTCATCAGAGACCACTAGGGCCAGAGGCGACTAGAAGCCAACTTGTAGAGGCCAACTCACTGGCCAAAGATAGCACAATTTGAGCTTTAATAAAGTGGGCACCATCAAATATAACTAAATCCTTAAATCCATCATTAAAAAATTAATTGGTCAGTTTTGGAAGACGATAGGATCAATTCATTTTCTTGAAAACTGAGTGTTTTTTTTTTTTTTTTTTTTTTTTTTTTTTTTAATAAACAGGGAAAGAACCAAGCATTTATTCTGTCTTCCCCATGTGAATTATCCCCACTGGGTAACAAATAGCAGATGAGAAGCTACTCTTTATAAAGAATAGTATTCCAAGGAATAAACTAAAAAAAAAATTGGTAGAATTATGCTATCATCATTTTGCAACGCACATGAAATACAGATCTAGACATTGAGCTGTTAATGTCACAAGAGAGGAAAGCAGACACAATGTGCCTCCTGATGAAAGAATACACCAGCACCTATTGTCTTGCCAAAAGGATCAAATCTGAGATTGATCAAGCCTCTGGACCCAGCTGCCAACTTGCAGGAAGTAGCGAGGGCAGAGAAACTTGGTGAATTGCACAGTGAATATGCAGTCAACAGAATCCAGGTTGAGGGAAACTCTGCAGGTTGAAGAGCCTATGCTTTTCCACAGATGCATTGAAAAGGGAAGGGAAGGCAGAGGGCACTGTAGATTGAAAGTGATTTAACATAAATGTTGAGGTTTTAAAAAATTAGGTAAGACTAAACTATGGATTGTCTGGGGCTCATCATGTTAGCAATAACACTGTAAAAGCAAAGAAGCAATTACTCTAAAGGCAAGACAGGGGTTTGTTTGTGAGGAGAGAGATGGCTCTGGGACGGGCCACATAGAGGGACGTCTGGGTGGCTGGCAAAGCTCTATTTCTTGACTCAAGTGAGGGTTTCAAGGGTGTTGTGTTAGTTTTCCATTGTTGCTATAACAAATTACCAAAAAATTAGTGGCTGAAAATGACAAAATGTATTATCTCACGGTTCTGTAGGTCTGAAGTCCAGATGAGCTTGACTGGATTCTTTGCTATGGGTCTCACAAGGCCGAAATCAAGTTCTTGGTCAGCTGGGCTGTTATCTGGAGGCTCCAAACTCATTCAAGTTTGTGGCAGAAGTCAGTTATTTGCACTGCGGGGCTGAGAATCCTGTTTCCTTGCTGGCTGTCAGCCAGGAGTCTCTCAGCTTCTTATGTCTAACCACGCTCCTTTTACTTCGTCCTCCCACCACCCCCATCTTCAAACAGCAACAGTGAGTTAAGTCCTTTTTTAGCTTTGAATCTCTCTGATTTGTCCTTTTCCTGCAACTTGTTCAGTTTTCCTCCTTTGTTTTTAAGGGCTAATGTGAAGAAGGTAAATAGGCTCAAAAAATAGGGTGATGGAAGGAGACTAGACTTTGGGTGGGGAGCGCCTCATGTAGTATACAGATAGCATATTATAAAGTTGACTGTGCAATTACTGTTTATAAAAATATGAGAGTCTTAATTATATGTTCACCTTATTTTGTTTTAGATTTACTTAGATGTTTGTTGGGAGTCAAACTTATTTTACAAAATGTTACTTTGTAAAACCCATTGAAGACTTGGGCAATGTACCCTCACACCTTATTGTCTTCCAGTTGTGTTGTGTGAATTTGAGAGACATTGCTTTCCTTGATCAGGCTGTGATTGAAATTAACCCTAGTTGAGCAATCAGCTGATGACAATTGGCCATTTTTAACTTGAGCCTCATCAGTTCATCACAGCCATCAATAAATTTTCTTTGAAATTTTATTAACCAGACAGGCGTATTCATTTTTGGCTTTAGGGGAATTCATTCTGGCCTGTGGAAAAGAAAAAGTTAGATAAAAAGACCCTAAGACTTATAGTAACTGTATAATTAAATTAAAAAGTCAAACTTTAACCAGAACTTACAAGAAGCACAAAGTATTAGGCATTCATTTTTTATTGCATAACTGACACTTATGCTGTGATGAGAGTCTTCATCCTTAAGCCTTTCCTGGCAGCAAAGTGAGTGCATTACATGTGTCCTGCAGTCATGTCCTTCCTCACGTACTTTACGTGAGCTGACATGCGTAAACCTAAATTAAAAAATAACAAAAACGTTGAACTACAACTTACCTCTTTAATTTCATGCCTCCATTGTAGTGTTTATATATCATTTATAGATATGGTTTAAAAAAACTTTATTCTGAGATCTGAATAAAAACAGGTTATTCTGGTAGCACTAGTTTCTACTGTGTTCAATTTTGGTGGGTGCTTGCATGTACATAGCATTTTCTTTCTTTAAAGAAAACATTACAAATAGTTAAACTTATATATAAAAATTTGAATCTCAAGTTCATAGAATTCCTGGAGCACATCCATAAAACCTCCAGATTCTGAGACATTTGATCTAAGTCAATCCCTTTATTTTCCGAATGAGGAAAATGACATCCAGAGAGAAGGTGTGTCCACCATGGCAACCCTAGTATCAGACCTAGGGGCCCCAAGCCCTGGTACAGTGCGTTCTCCATCGCCAAGGTCTAACTTTGTGTTCCACAGGCATTACAATCTCTGTAATTCGCTGTAGAGTACTTACAGCCTTTGTGACATTTGGTATGCACCAGTTAATTAGGCTTTAACTTTCGCGTTGTCCGACATGATGCTGGCGGGACAGCATAGCCCAGTGGTGCTGGTGGCGTTGTGTGAGAGCAGGCCCACTCCAGAAGCAGCTTCTACAGGACTTCCTGTCCCATATCCTTTGGACTAACAATGGCTGCTTTATGAATTAGCAGATTGATTCCAAATATGGATTTCCATTGCTAGATCTTGTGGTTGCTCACCAGCAGGATAGATGTTAGAAATAGGCTCTAGCTCTCACAGATGAAATGAGACATATTTTGAACATATGGATTGGCTTCTACTCTTTTATGAACAGGATATAAGAGGCTTGTGCTAGTCTTTTTAGGGTTGACACTCATGTCCCTAATTGGTTCTCAGTTCAGACACTGGTTTAGGAGGACTTCGCACTGCATGGTGCCCTCCTGGCACAGAATTCTGCCTCAGAAATCTTGCTAAGTCTATTGCAGGTGAGCTTTTCATACCCAGACCACTGAAAAGGGCTTTATGCAGTATGTCGAATAAGTCGTACACACTCTTTTATGCTTTCTTGCTGATAAGTGTTTGCTAATAAATGTCTGACTGCATGAGGGAGTTTGGACTGAGATTTGTTTTCATTAAAATCTCGTAGTCAGGCTGTGGGAGCACAGTAAACACTCCCTGTCTCAACCTTCTTTGGTGGCCACTGAAAGATCTAAGTGCGCATGACCAAACTGGCTGAGGGAAGTTTCTAACTACAGGCTGTATCTCATTTTGAGAGTCAGTGGGGTCTTAAGTCTCCTGCTCTTTTAATATAGTTTTTCACTCTCCCCTTCAACACAGCCTTTTGCTAAATTTACCGAAAAGGGAGTTGCTGCAATGGCTTTTTGTGACTTCCTGGGGAGTAGTTGATTTGTTGTCCTTCAGCTTCCTTCCCTTGGTGGTACTACTGCTTTCGGAACACACAAGGTCATGATCAGCCGGGCCCCTATCATCATTCCTAGTGAAACACGTCTGATTCACAGGTTGCAGGTCATCAGGGAAGGGAAGTTGGCCGTTTGACCTGGGGTCTTGGAGCTCAGAGGAGTTAGTGGTCGACCAGAGATAACAGGTGTTGTGGACTGAATTGCATTCCCACAAAATTCATTATGTCAAAGTCCTAAACCTCAGTACCTCAGAATGAGGCTGCATTGGGAGACAGGGTCTTTAAAGGGGTAATTAAGTTACAATGAGGTCAGTTAAGGTGGGTCCTCATCAGATTGGACTGGATTAGGACACAGACAATTACAGAGGGAAGACCTTGTGAAGACACACAGTGACGACAGCCAGCCAAGGGGAGACAAGCCAAGTGGAGAAGCCTCAGAAGAAACCAACCTCACGAACACCTTGGTCACAGACTTCCAGCTTCCAGAACTGTGAGACAATAAATTTCTATTGTTTAAGCCCTCACCCCTTCCCCTTCCACCCAGGCTGTGGTCCTTTGCTATGGCAGCCCTAGTGAACTAATACACCAGGCCAGTTTGTTTCAGATTCTACTTCCTTCATTCTATCTGTTGCTGCAGCTTTGGCCCTGATTCTGAAGTCTCACACGCTGGAATTGGGGTTAATATGCCTTATGACACTGTCCTGTGTTGGAGTGAGTCCAGCAGGCAATGTAGTGCCCAGCTGGCCCTGTAGGAGTAGGTGGCTTCAGGAAAGAAGGAACTTCAGACTGCAAATGAGAAACTTCCTGCAGCAGCTCCAGGCCCTGATGGGAAGAACTAACAGAGATGTAACATTCTGGCTCATTTTTATTCTCTTCTCTGCAGGTGAGGAAAACTCTCTCTCCTCCAAGTTAAAAACACACACTCCAATACCACAGGAACTAAGATGAGTTCTCAACCTTGTGTTTGCAGTCTTCAAGGGTGGACAGGGCCCAAGGCTTGTGCCTTTCCAACTCCCAGCTGGGTTATTCGTCCCTGAAAATCAGCTCTACCAGTTGGAACATAAGCCGCAGATAATCCCCAAATTGATTCCAAGATTAGGAGGAGAAAAGGACACCAATCTCCTTTAAAATGCATCATCAGTCCTTATCGTCTCTAAGTCATATCCAGAGTGAGGGTGGGAGGTGTCACGTCTGTTTCTGTCTGGTAATATTTGTGTTCAACTTGCCCTTTGTTTATGGTCAATGATGGATACACTGCCCCCCACCCTCTGACAGTCTGTTGGTTGGCAGTCACTTTGGATATTCAATGCACTTAAAAATAGTTAAATAAAACATGGGTTTTCAAAAAGAGGGGCACTGGGATAGGATGAACAGACTGTGCTCTGCCTGTCATAATTGGTGCCCTAACCAATTGGGACCTATCAGTTTTTAATCTTTTGGGGTTGATGCATTTTTCACTTGGAACATCACATTTAAAGAAATACGTATATTGTTTGTAGCAGTAAAAGTTTACTGTTGAACTTCCCTGAACCTTGTCTGTAAAACTGGAGTAACTCCACCTATTCTATCCTTACGTGTGGTGGACCTAGAGCAACAAGGCAGGTGTTTTAAAGCACTTGGTATATGTGCTAAAATCACACACAGAGTGCAAACTTCCTAGTTTGTCAACACATTCTAGCTCCTAGGGCCCTGTGTCATTAATGAATCATTCAGAGTTACTGGGTCTAGTGAAGAATACTTACGTGCTAGAATCTGGAGATGAAAAGGGACTAAAAAAAAATGCACATGGATAAAGGAGGAGCTAGACCATGAAGGAAGCTTCTTGTTCATTTATCCAAAGGGGCTGGATGGTCTTTCTGGGGAAGTTACTCTGTTCTCCTACCACTGAATGAGTTAGGATCCTGCACATCTGAGGTCGCTAACTGAGGCTGTGATTCAAGTTAGCTGAGCGGTTAAGTCTAACAAATGTTTTCTCTTTACATCGTGAAAGACATTAGCAATTATAATGCAGGAGACATTTAGTATTTTCATACTTTTTTTCATTTATCTAGTGTTTTCAAGACTATGATTATTTTGTATCTGAGCTAAGTGATTCAGTGAGGACTGTTGGGGAGGGTACCAATGTATCTTAAAATCATTTCCGGAGTGAGAGAGTGGATTTAAATCCATTTCCAATAAAGCAAGAGAAATAGTGTCTGACAAGTCTCTGACGAGAGAAAATGGTTAGGAAGAATTTGAGTGATATGATTGGTAAAACAACTACACAATTGCTTTGTTTTATTTCTTTTTTTCTTTTTTTCCCCTTTAATCATGTAGAAGGAGGAATAAGAAAGCCAGGCTCAACTAGCTATAAAGGAGGTAGTTTTGTTTGCTCAGTTGAATCAGGAGATGTGAGATTAAGGGAATGGCCATGAATTAGCTGCATCTGTGAAGGAAGCTTTGAGTTTTTAATTTCTTTAGTTAAAACAAACAGGAAGAAATGAGAAGAGGCGATGAGGAGAAAGAAAAAGCAGGGCATCTAAGTACCTTCAGACATCGGGGTGCCCTGGACAGCCTATTAATATAGTAGCACCATTTTACACCACCCTTTAAAAAATATTTGCCTTATATTTATTTTAGAGGAGGGTCGGGGTCCCATTTGGGGAAATGACAGAGGAGGGGGGCTATCTTGTGGCAGAGGCCATTCTTCTCTCTATTAGGGGAATTCAGCTCTGGCTCCAAACTTCCACGTCTTCCTTTATCAAATAAGAACCTTGCACACCCCTGGGGGTAGTTGACCAAGCACAAAAGTTCAATGCTAGGATTCACCTAAAGAGTTTTCTTGGGCACAAATAACTTAACAACATTCTCGTAAACACATGGAATTTTCTCCTTGGAAAATATTATAGTAAATATTGTTTTCTCCATCTTCTTAGATTTCCAGTGGAAATTTAGCACGCTAGTGATTTCTAGCGTGTCCCTAATGGATTGGTATATAGGGCAGTTAATCTGAGTGAGGCAGAGGGTAGGAGGGAGCCAGAGGGAGACTTTGTGGAAAACAGGATTCAAGAAAAGGAAGTTCTGAATGATTTAAAATTTGTTTTGGAGAGTGAAAGAAAACTAGAGAAATGCTTAGAACATAATAGTAATGAGAATGGTAACAATTTGAGCTTATCTTACCTTTATCTTAGGAGTTTACTTTGCAAGCGAGACTGCTCTAATGTTTATGCTCTGCTGTTTTAGAAACAATGTGCACTTCCAGAAACTAATTAAATAAAAATTGACAAAAAAAACTTAAAATACTTGATTCCATCTAAAAAAAAACCAACAACAAAAAAAATGAATATGACTCCTCGCCTGGTGAGTCTATGGACCTGGTATTGTAACTGTCCCCTGTATGAGGAACCAACTAGAACAATTTTCATCTTGCTAATGAAATGATAGAAAAGACCATATGTTGGCTTAAAGATTTTGCAAATTAAATTATAAATATTGGTACAATGGCAGAATTTATGTGTGACATTAAAACCAACATTTCCAAATTGTGGAAATGTTTCAGAAGATTATGTTTACCATGGTGGAAGCAACAGTAAAATGAAATTAAAGAAGCCAAGTGTCCTAGTGACTAAGGATATAAATGAGATTTATGGAATGATGAGACCCCCGGCATTTCTGTACCGAATTCAGCCTTTTGGGAAATAGCATTAAACACTCTGAGTCTTCTGAAGACATTAAACGGTAGGTAATTCACCTTCCACACTCACTGCCAGTCATCTATCTTTTATTCATCATCACGGCCTTCCAGGCTGGGAGATAACTTCATGTAATCCATAAATTGTTGATTTTATATAGAATGAATATAGAGTTGGGTTGTTTACCTCCAGGCCTGGGTATCTGAAGGGGTCTCTTCCTTTTCCAGTAACCAGAGGAAGACTGATAGCATCAACCGTGAAACCTTTCTCTCATCACTGGGATTCATTTTCTTGCCTTGAGTTTTCACAGAATATCTATTTGGACCTTTCCTCTCTTTTCCTCCAGCTCTCTATTTCCCGCCCTCCACTGCCTGTTCTCATTTCTTTCCAAGATGTGATTAATGGTTTTCACATTTTGTTGGACCCTTCCAAAGGCAAAGGTGAGGGATAGGAGAAATATATCAATCACTGGCAAGACCCAGAGCTGGCTGCAATCTCTGAGGCCCCAGTCTCCTCATGAAGGGACTGCTTTGCTCCACACAATGCAGCTCCCTCCTCCATAGCAAGGTGCTTCCACTACCCCCAAAAGCCCAGAGTGCTCAGACACAACCTGTCATGTCACTTTCTCACAGCACAGATCTTCCCTGATACTTCTTGGGCTCACTAGCTTAGTAGAAAGATCACTGCCATGCAAGGTAGCCTCCAGGAGTCTTAGCACTGTAGAGGCTGCCTTTATTTGAGAAGTTTTTAGGAATAGTTTTATTGAGTACAGAGAAATCATACTCTTAAGACCTCAAGGCAGTAGACAGCAAGAAAGGAAAATATACTTGGGAGGCTGAAAAGATGCTGGCAATATGCTTGGTTGGGTGGGAGAATAAATGCTGCTTTAGGTTTTTATTTTGTTTTAACAAAATAAAACTAAGAATTGTTTTTAATCAAGTGGGACAGAGTCATTTGCATCAGCCCCTTTGCACATTTAGACAGCAGGCTCTATTTCTCAAGACTATAAATTCTGCATTCAGTTTAAGAAAGTGTATTTTTGATTGAGGTTAACACAGTATTTAAGTTAATGGAAAACATGCTTCCATTGCAGAGTATTTCCACCAGAATTGCTGGATTCTGTACAACAATCTGTTTCTATTTTGAAAAAAAAAAAAAGTAGTGCTGTTGTATGACCTAAATATTCCTCTTTACTTTTATTTCACTCGTCGGATTCTTCCTCAGGTATATTCAAATAAATGACATAGTACGAATTCACATGAAAATTTCTCCTTGTGGTATATATCTTTAAGGTTTCAGAAAATTTAAAAAAATATATTTTGCTTAAAATCTGAGTTTCATTTCTATGTAGGGAGCATGAGTTTCCACTACTGCTACCCAAGCGATATTGGAATTGGGAAGAAAGAATCACTGTGTCTTAGAAAGTGACTCGTAAGCCCTGTGTGTGTTAGCATTTTCTGAGTAAAAGACCACTCCAATGGCTATTGACTCAAAACTACAATCATTTTTTTCTTGCACACATACAATTTTCAGGTGGAGGTTGGTTGATCCAGCTGGTCTTGGTTGGGCAACTGTGTTTCAAGTTGGGTCCAGCTGGGCTTAGATTCGTGCTTGTGTTTAGGTGTGTCAATGAGTGTTAATTCTGAGACCTCATCTGGAAAGGCAGCAGCTACCGGGGGACACATTTCTCAAGGTGAAATTCAAGTGGGAAAACAAGAACATGGCTTAAGCTTGGAACGGGCACACTGTTACTTCCGCCCGTATATTATTGACTAAAGTTGGTCACACAGCTAAGTCTAATATCAATGGGGTGGGAAAATTTAGTCAGAGGAACTGCAAAGCCAAGTGGTAAGGGTGTGGAAACATGGTGAGGAGAAGAGCTGACAACCAGTAACCCATCAGAAACCTCAATTCTCTTTTATCTGCTGGCAGGAACGTGGTCCTTGTGTTAGTCTCCCTTCTCCATTGGGGCAGCAAGACATAAGAGGGAGACATCTGCTCTCAGTAGTGACGTGCTCTGATCTCTAGGCATCACTTCTCCAGTGGTTCTTAAACTTTGGTGTAAGATAGGATTATTGGTGAGGTTAGTCACAATACAGATCCTGGGTCCTATTTTCAAATTTATTAAATCAGAATCACTGTCAGAGGGCCAACTCATTTATATTTTCAATAAGTTCATCAAGTGATTTTGATGCATTTTGATATTTGATACTCACATCACTAGAGTGAGATTAATTGACGTGTTCAGCCTGGGTCTTGAACTTGATGGGACCCTGGAAGTTTGGCAAGTTTGATAGATTGCATTATTGTTCAGCAAATACCTCCCTCCCCGCTACACCTGCCCAGGAGATGTTTACTTCTTGGTTCCAAAGTTGTTGGATCTGGTTATGAGATTGATTTTGGCCAATGGAATGTAAGCAGCTATGACATGCTTCCTATTCACGTAAGTTTTTAACGTTGTTTATGTCATTAAGTTTTATCTCTTGTGTTTCTACCCTGTGCCATGAGAAGAACTTATGCCAGGTAGTTATAGGTGCATCAGCCGGTGAAGGATGTAGTATGTCTCCGAAATGAAGCACAGTTGTTATGGCTGCCTCACAGACTCACGGTAAGAAATTAATCTTGGTTGTTATAAGCCAATGCGAGTGTGGACTGTTTCTTATACAGGGTTATTGCAGCAAAAGCTGACAAATACAGCCAATAATGAAACAAAGCGAATAGCAAACTGAGACAAAAATGAGGCCCTGAATTCCTTTTCACATACCACTCTTAGATTTTTAGATGCTTTTTAATGAGTTATTTGGAGTATCTTTAGTGTTTATTTTGACTTAACCTATGGGAAAATGCTGGCGAAGAGAAAAATTAGCTTATAAAAACACTTAGCCAGACCTACAACACTCTCAGAATTGCTCTTGATTCTGAATTTTCCCCTTTAGGGCCTGTTTTTCCTAGATAGAGTAGGAGATTTTACTTTTTTTGTGTTAGCTTGATCAGCAAATAACAACTAGTTATACATATGAGTACATGCCAGGTGCCATCCTAAACACTGTGCATGTATTAAATCATTTAATCCTCCCAATGACACTGTGAGGTAGCGACTGTTATTGTTCTCATTTCATGGACAAAGACCTGGGCTCACACAAACCACACAGCTAGGAAGTCATAGCACTGGGAAGTCTGACCTCAGATGTTGTCCTCTTGACCACTGGCTGTGGCCTCTAGAACAATTTTCACCACATTCCACCCCTTTTTATGTAAAACAACATAAATACTCCTAGAAAAGCGAATTGCCCAATCCTCACTTAGAACAGAAAGATTCCAGATCTCTGCAGTAAGATGTGTGTGCAACCATCCCTGAGACTGGCTGACAATCTGTTGCAACATTTGTTGCTTTATTCCCTCTTTTTCTCTCTCCCCATCATTTTGGTCTAGACTACTTCTTTTTCTACTTTCTAATTCCCTCATCAGAGAAACAGAAATGATGGCTTTTCATTTCATTTTGACCCAGCAACCTGAAGGCAGATGATACAATTTCTAGCAGAGCACTTCATTGGAATAAAAATCCAACAAAACAGCACTTCTTTATATATTCCATGAGATCATGGCAATGAGATGCGACTTGCACAGGATAAAGTTGCAATTTTTTTAAAGTCGTGTAAACTAATAGCACCTATTTATTCAGGACCTACTCTGAGGCATTAACTTTATGTCTAATAATAACCCTGCCAAGAAATTATGATTATCTTCTTTTGTGAGCAAGGAGATTGTGTCTTTAACAAAATCACACAGCTATGTGACAGAACAACAGTTGAGCCAGAGTTTCCTGATTCCAAATTCTGTTGTCTTCTCCTTCACACTTCATCACTTCTCTTGTTTAAAGAAAGGATTGTTAAAAACCCTCAAATGGCTGAATAAAACGAGTCTTTCCTATACTTATTTACATAACATGAACATCTCCGAGATGGGTTTAGCTCTCTTTCTTGCCTCGTAAGCTCAGTTGACTAGATAAGAACTAAATAAATTATAGGCTCTCCTGAGTGCACATTATTGTGAGATGAATCGTTAAACAGGACTGGCATATAGCAAGAAAGATCTCATTCCTAAAAAGAAGCTGCTAAGCTATTTACTATCTTCCTGTTTCATCCTCCAACCTGGACAAATATATTCTAAATCTATGGGACGATTTGCTCTCTGCTGCTTTTAATGAAATAGTAGAGGACAGATTCTCAACTGTTTCCTCTAGTCAATCTTAACCATTTCATGTGTCTATTTGACATGGTGTAAAACAGTATTTGATCTGCAAAATTGTACCTAAATCTAATTACTATCACACTGATTCATTGTAGGAAGACAATATCCCTAAAAGAGGATGCTTTTTTATTTGCATGTCAGATTGTCCAAAGACATATACATTAGCAAATTCAACAACTTGTAGTAAGAGCACAATAAAAATTATTTGAATAAACAACTGCTTTAAGGAATCTCGAAATTACACTCCTTTAAATTTTTTTTTATTAGTTTCAGGTGTACAAAGTGACATAATAGTTAGACATTTACACTCCTCACAAAGTGGTAACCCCCGCGCCCCAATCTACTACTCCTCTGATATCGCATACAGCTGTTACAGTGTCACTGACTACATTCCCTATGCTGTACTTTACATCCTGTGAATATACAGAGGGTGCCAAAAATGTATACGCATTTTAAGAAAGGAAAAAACTGTATTAAAATTACCCTGATAGTAACCACTTTGAGCCTCTCTTGTAATTGCAGAAGTCATATGTGACTTGTGTTCATCTTTGTTATTGGTATATATTATTACAATTAATACAGTTTTTTCCTTTCTTATTTTTTTTGTCACTCCTGGTGTGTGTGTGAGTGTGTGTGTGTGTGTGTGTGTAAAATTATAGTTGACATTCAATATTATTCTACTTCAGCTTCAGGTGTACAGCGCCGTGGTCAGGAACCTACACTGTCTATGAAGTGATTGCCCTGATAAGTCCAGTGCCCATCTGAGACTCTACATAATCTTTGCCATATTATTGATTATGTTCCCCATATCCCCATGACTATATTGTGACTACCAATTTGTACTTTCCAATCCCTTCATGTTCTCCCCTATCCCCACCCCCTCCCATCTAGCGACCATCAGTTTTTTTCCCTATATCTCTGAGTCTATTTCTGGTTTGTTTGCTCACTTATTCTGTTCTTTAGATTCCACACATAAGTGAGATCATATGGTATTTGTCTTTCTCAGTCTGACTTATTTTACTTAATATAATATTCTTTAGGTCCATCCATGTTTTGTAAATGGTAAGATTTAATTCTTTTTTATGGCCAAGTAATGGTCCATTGTGTACATGTACCACAGTTTCTTTATCCAATCATCCATTAATAGGCATTTCGGTTGTTTCCATGTCTTGGCTATTGTGAATAGCACTGCAATAAACATAGGGGTGCATATATTTTTTCTAATTAGTGTTTTGGATTTCATTGGATTGATACCCAAGAATGGGATTGCTGGATCATAAGGTAGTTCCATTTTCAATTTTTTGAGTAACCTCCATACAGTTTTCCTGCTGCACCAATCTGCAATCCCACCAACAGTGCACGAGGGTTCCCTTTTCTGCACATCCTCTCCAACACTTGTTGTTTGTTGATTTATTGATGATGGCCCTTCTGACAGGAGTGAGGTGGTATCTCATTGTGGTTTTTATTTGCATTTCTCTAGTGATTAGTGAGGTTGAGCATCTTTTCATGTCTGTTGTCCATCTGTATGTCCTCTTTAGAGAAGTGTCTCTTCGTGTCCTTTGCCTATTTTTTGATTTTTTGTTTTTGTTTTGTTTTCTTTTTTTTTTTTGGTGTTAAGTTGCATGAGTTTTTTTAAAATAAATTTTGGATATTAACCCTTTATCAGATGTGTCATTGGCAAGTATCTTCTCCCATTCAGTAGGATGTCTTTTTGTTTCATTGATGGTTTCCTTTGCTGTGAAAAATGTTTTTAGTTTGATGTAGTCCCACATGTTTATTTTTTCTTTTGCTTTCCTTGCCCAAGGGGATATATCAGTAAAAATATTACTAAGCATAATGTCTGCTAACTTACTCCCTGGTTTCAGGAAGTAAACTTTTATGGTTTCAGGTCTTACATTTATGTCTTTAATCCATTTTGAATTTATTCTTGTATATGGTGTAAGGTGGTCCAGCTTCAGTTTTTTTTTTTTTTTTAATTTATTGGGGTGACAATTATTAGTAAAATTACATAGATTTCAGGTGTACTATTCTGTATTACATCATCTATAAATCCCATTGTGTGTCCACCACCCAGAGTCACTTCTCCTTCCATCACCATATATTTGATCCCCCTTACCCTCATCTCCCACCCCCCACCCCCCTTACCCTCTGGTAACCACTAAACTATTGTCTGTGTCTATGAGTTCTTGTTTCTCATTTGTTTGTCTTGTTCTTTTGTTGTTTTTGGTTTATATACCACATATCAGTGAAATCATATGGTTCTCTGCTTTTTCTGTCTGACTTATTTCGCTTAGCATCATACTCTCAAGATCCATCCATGTTGTCACAAATGTTCCTATATCATCTTTTCTTACCGCCGAATAGTATTCCATTGTGTATATATACCACAACTTCTTTATCCATTCATCTATCGAAGGACATGTTGGTTGTTTCCATGTCTTGGCCACCGTAAACAAAGCTGCAATGAACATTGGAGCACATGTGTCTTTATGTATAAATGTTTTCAGATTTTTTGGGTAGATACCCAGGAGAGGGATTTCTGGGTCATATGGTAATTCTATTCGTAATTTTTTGAGGAACCTCCACACTGCCTTCCATAACGGCTGCACTAGTCTGCATTCCCACCAACAGTGTATGAGGATTCCTTTTTCTCCACAGCCTCTCCAACACTTGTTACTATTTGTCTTGTTCATGATAGCTATTCTAACTGGGGTGAAGTGTGGTATGATCTTCTTAACGTATGTCTCAATTTGGTTTGCTAATATTTTGTTGAAGATTTTTGCATCTATGTTCATTAGTGATATCGGCCTATAGTTTTCTTTTTTTGTAATGTCTTTGTTTGGTTTTGGGATCAGGGTAATAGCGGCCTCGTAAAATGAGCTTGGGAGTCTTCCCTCCTGGATTTTTTGAATACTTTGAGGAGGATTGGTCATAAGTGTTTTTTGAATGTTTAGTGAAATTCACCTGAGAAGCCATCTGATCAAGGACTTTTGTTTGTTTGGAGCTTGTTGATTACTGATTCAATTTCGTTGGTAGTAATTGGTCTGTTCAGATTTTCTGTTTCTTCTTGATTCAGCCTTGGAAGACTGCACGCTTCTAGGAATTTATCTATTTCTTCCAGATTGTTTAATTTGTTGGTGTATAGTTGCTTAAAAGTTTTTGTATTTCTGTGGTGTCTGTTGTTACTTCTCTTTTACTTCTGATTTTATTAATTTGGGTCCTCTCTTTTTCTTGATGAGTCTGGCTAACGGTTTCTCAATTTTGCTTATTTTTTAAAAAAAACTAGCTCTTGGTTTCATTGATCTTTTGCATCATCATTATTTTTTTTGTTTGGTCTCTATTTCATGTATTTCCATTCTGATCTTTATTATTTCCTTTCTTGTACACACTTTGGGCTTATTTTGCTGTTCTTTTTCCTGTTCCCTTAGGTGTAAAGATAGACTGCTGATTCGAGATTTTTCTTGTTTCTTCAGGTAGGCCTGCATTGCTGTGAATTTCCCTTTGCTTTTGTTGTATCCTATTGATTTTGGATTGTTGTGTTTTCATTTTTCTCAAGGTATCTTTTGATTTTTTCCTTGACCTTAGTGTTGCCCCTTTCATTATATATTTACATGTTATTTAGTCTCCATGTGTTTGTGCGTTTTCCAGTTCTCTCTTGCTCAGGGGGTAGGGAAAGCCAATCTTTTGTTCTATTCAATCTTTCAACTGATTGAAAAAGGCCCACCCAAATTATGTAGGGCCATTTGCTTCACTCAGTTTTCAGTGATTTAATGTTAATCTCATCCAAAACACTATCAATGAAACAGCATAATGTCTGGCCAAATATCTGGACACCTGATGGCCCAGCCACGTGGGCACATAAGATTAACTATTTTAGTAGACATGAAGAGGATCCAATTATCTGGCAGTGTTGTCTAGGTAGACTGAGGCACCACAAGTTGCATGGAGTAGCATCATAGATGAACAGTTTACTAAACTTGGAAAATCAGAAAATTCTTGTAAAAACACCTGCTAACCATCAAAGGGCTAGCCTCAGAAGTTGTCACATAAAGTCAACCATCTCTTATAGCACTCAAAATGCAACTGGGGTATCATTCTAAAGCATAAATCTGACCCCAAGAGATAGAAAATTCTTGAAAAGAAGTTAGAACAGAATGTATTTATTTTAGGTGGACCCAATCAAGTGGAGTAGCTACAGGTAGGATTATAGACCCTAATTAACATGATTTAAAAATTAGATAATGGCATAACTCAAAATCACTTTCATGGTCTCTACATCCAAACCTTTCTTTAAATTTGGAGCCCACAAAATAGTGTCTACATAAAAAGGCTTAGTTTGACCTTGAGGCTCATGAGAAAAATTGCCCTATTTCAGATTTTACTTTCTTTTTACTCTCTCAGGTTAAGATATCTCAGTAAACTGAGAAGACATCCTAAAACTCTGCTGCAGGGATAACTCCAGGTATTTGAGGTGATTACTTAGTCAGTAGGTGAGCATTTTTTAGTCCCAGGAAAATTTAGAATCAAGCATAGGAGTATTCAATAGAGCCAAGTCTACAGTATCGATAATTTATGTAATGCGTTTGAGAATATTCTGTTTCATTGGTATTATAAGTGTTTATAATAGTTAAGAGAATTTGGTAGATGTATCAGTCAGGATAGGCTTGCTTAGGCTATGATAACAAGTAACCCCTAATTATAGAGACTTAGAAGTTTTTTCTTGCTCATGCTGTACGTTCCTCAAGGATAGGGAAAAAAATATGCTTTTTAAAAAGATTAAGTTAATTTTATTCATTTTTTCAGCTTTATTGAGATATAATTGACGTATGACATTATGTAAGTTTAAAGTACACAAAGTGGGCCAGCCCGTTGGCTCAGGCAGTTGGAGCTCCAGGCTCCTAACTCCAAAGGCTGCCGGTTCAATTCCCACATAGGCCAGTGGGCTCTCAACCACAAGGTTGCTGGTTCAACTCCTCGAGTCCCTCAAGGGATAGTGGGCAGCGCCCCTGAAACTAAGATTGAACACAGCACCTTGAGCTGAGCTGCTGCTGAGCTCCGAATGGCTCAGTTGGTGGAAGTGCATCCTCTCAACCACAAGGTTGCCGGTTGGACTCCCGCAAGGGATGGTGGGCTGTACCCCCTGCAACTAGCAATGACAACTGGACCTTGAGCTGAACTACGCCCTCCACAACTAAGACTGAAAGGACAACAACTTGACTTGGATAAAATTCCTGGAAGTACACACTGTTCCCCAATAAAGTCCTGTTCCCCTTCTCCAATAAAATCTAAAAAAAATAAAGTACACAACGTGATCATTTAATACATGTATATATTGCATAATGTTTATCACAATAATGTTAGTTAACACTTCCATCATCTCACAGAATTACCTTTTGTGTGTGTGTGTGTGTGTGTGTGTGTGTGTGTGTTTGTGTGTGTGGTAAGAACATTTAATATTTACTCTGTTAGTAACTTTCAAGTATATAACGTAGTATTATTAACTATAGGCACCATGCTGTACATTAGATCCCCAGAACTTATTTATTTTATAAATGGAAGTTTGTATTCTTTGGCCAACATCTCTCCATTTCTCCCACCCCCAGCCTCTTGCAACTGCCATTTTATTTTCTATTTCTATGATTTCTGCTTTTTAAGATTCGAGATATAAGAGAGAACACACATATGAGAGGACACACAGTATTTGTCTTTTTCTGTCTGACTAATTTCACTTAGCATAATGCCCTTGAGCTCCATCCATGTTGTTGCAAAAGGCAGGATAGGAAAATATGCTTCATAATGTACTCATCAGGGACAGACTGATGAAAGCATTGTTGACAAATATTTCTGGGGTTAGAGAACATAACACTGGCTCTTGCAGATTTCTAACTAGAAAGTGACACATGTTGCTTCTGCTCATATTTTATTGGTCAAAACAAGTCACATGGCCAAACCTAACCTCAACGAACAGGGAAGCACATTTTTACCATGAATCTGGAAGGAGAGAATGTGGGTTATTAGTTATTAGCCTTAATGTTGACCATCAGCCAGGAAATAACATTATATAGAGATTCTGATGTAAAATGTGCAATCTGCATAATCAATTTAGATTTGAGATTTTAAGTTCAAAGGTTGAAGTTTATGAATAATGTTGAAAAATTTAAGAGAAATTTAAGAGAACTTGATATCCACTATATTTATGATTAATTTATTATATATAGAATTACTTAAACACTTGGAAAGCTTATTTATTTATTTATTTAATTTTTTTTTTTAATTGGGGAATATTGGGGAACAGTGTGTTTTTCCAGGGCCCATCAGCTCCAAGTCATTGTCCTTCAATCTAGTTGTGGAGGGTGCAGCTCATCTCTAAGTCCAGTTGCCATTTTCAATCTTCAATTACAGAAGGCGCAGCCCACCATCCCATGGTGGGAATTGAACCGGCAACCTTGTTGTTGAGAGCTCGCACTCTAACCAACTGAGCCATCCGGCCGCCCTGGAAAGTTTATTTTTAATTGGACAATTAAATACCCAAATAACTAAATCACTGAATTTTAAAATGTGCTTATAAATTAACTTGTGTTTTTAAAATGACCATTAATAATTTTTGGAATTATAAATGGAGCGATAAGCTTTGTACGTTGAATTTAAAAGTTTAAGAAGGCATTAGGTTAATGAATTTATTACTCTAATAAATAAATATTAATTTTTAAAACCAAAGTAAACTTTGAACAGCAGCTATCCTTTTTGGGTATCAAAATCTCACATTTAATATTCGTAAATGCTATTATCATCTAAAAGTCTACTTTATTTTCCTTTCTGAGCATTTCGACCTGTAAAATGATTATTATTAGAGACTTAAGCATGAAGGACACATGGCAAATGCAGAGCACAATACAGGCAGACCAGAAGATGCAGGCTGGTAGATTTCTAACAGAGTGATTATCTTCCTCTTTAGCTTACATAAATAAAATTTTTTAAAAGACAAAGTATTAGGGGAAAACAACTCATACTTTCCATACTCTCTCATATCCCTAGTTTACAAGTATAAACTTCTGTACTGGTAAAGTTGATGGTAGTTAGTGTAGGTAAAGTGCTTATTTGAATTGGATGGAGGTAGAAAACAAACAGAAATATTGTATTTGATGAAATCCACTGTTTACAAACTCCTTTAAAGTGTGGGCCTATGTAGTGATTTAATTCTGATGAGTAAGAGCGAGGAAGATACTCAAAAACATATGGCACAATTTATGCAATGCATGTACATATCTTTATTTATGGCTTCATCTGTACTACAAGAGATATTATAATGGCTTAGCAAAGACCACAAATCTTTTGCATACAAGTCAAAGTGTCTATTCCATATGGTTTAGGACTATGTGTAAAGCTGCCAAATGGGAAAAAGATTGTTTCAGATACTCAAACGAGTAAAGAATCAAGCATCAAAGAACCCACTGAAAAGTTTGACAAATAACACAAAAATTTGAATTCCAATTTTAATGTCCAAACTTTTATTTTGCAATATACTTTATCATTTTGTAATAGAGCCATACAGAAATTTTTGCCAAAGACCATGGATTTAATACACATTTATATATATGCTATATATGTGATATATAGCATATATATGTTTATTTCAATTTGCCTCGAGTTTACATATCCTAGTAGAGGTCCCAGTGATTGACTATTGCTCTCCTAGTGAAACTAAAAAGGTGCCAACTCTCTTCAAGCAAATTCCAAAACCTCAGATTAATGATAATATATTTGATTTATTCAGTTTATTTCTCCCAAAGTTTTCTTTTTTAATTAACTCCATATTTGAGTTAGTGGTCATGCTAATAATGGCTGGCAGTGCTAGGTTAGGCTGACTTTGTCTTAATGTCATCACCAACAATAACAAAAAGAAAGAAAGGAAGGAAAGAAAGAAAGGAAGGAAGGAAGGAAGGAAGAAAGAAAGGAAGAAAGAGAGAGAAAGAAAGAAAAACAACAAGAAGGAAGAGCAAAACGAGGCCTAACATAAGAAACTAGCATTGCATTAAAATTCAGGTTATCACAGAATTTTGAACTAGGTTGTTCTTGCCCGTGGCCCATGAGATGTAATACTTGAGGCCCATGGATTGCCGCAGATCCCCTTTCATGTGCATGGTATACTGCAGAAGTCCCAAACCATGGCCCGCAGGCTAGATTTGGCCCATCACCGTGTTTCATTTGGCTTGTACAATGTTTTAAAAAAATGTTGAGCCAACATTTTGAAATTGGAAGCTTTCACATAAAAATCAAATTTTTGGCATCTCTCAAAAAATTAGGAGATCTGGGAATACTGGGCTCACATTTCTACACTGCAGTCTCTGGATGGCTGGGCAGCTGCTGCCCTCTTTAGACAGGCATGTATGTGTTCTCTACAGCTCTCACCAATTCCTACCACTTAACAACACTGAGGGTATCAGTGTCCACTCATTGCACTTGCTGTTTCTCTTTAGTAGAAAATATTTCTCTCTACTAGTGTCTTTACCAAAAGTAGGTGAAAATGTGGCAAAGTTATATCTTTAAAGTAGACTGTTCTTTGTGGATTCTCTTCTCTTTCATACACTGAGGGCCAATTTCTCTCCCCTCTTTTCCACTGAAATTGAAACAAAGATTTAAGACACTGTTGATCTGTGTAAGTACTGGAAGGGTCTTAGAGGCTTGTTTGCTTGTTTGCTTCCCCCCCAGAGACCAGATAAGATTGGGCTTGGGGAAAGTAAGAGAGAAGGGGAGAATGGAGAAACAAATAAGAGAGTATGCCAATGTGGGTGGGCTCTTAGCTTGGAACCAACCCTACAATGCTGGGATCTGGACTCTGCAAGCCGTTTTTCACTGCCCTGTTTTGCTCTGCCTACAGAGGGCGCAAGAGAGAGACTGTAAGAGGGGAGGAGGCTGAAGGAGCTTGCTCCTTTCTTGTAGCTTCCAGCTTCCTGTTTGCTTGCAGTTCTTAAGTGCATCATGCCAGCAACACTCCTTCACCTTGGAAGCGCCATACAATTTGCGGTTTTCCCTAGTGTTTTCAAACCAGCTTCATTGTGTGGCCACTTCCCCTCACCCCCATTCCCTTCTTAGAGGTCTAAGTCCCAGCTCATGGGGCGACCTCTCCTCTTAAGTTTAAATATTCTGAAGTCTTGCTTTTGTTCCCTCAGCATTAGGGAAGGAAGCTGCTTCCTGTAGTTTAGTTTTACTTTGTGCTACCTTAGTGTTGTTTTTCTCTGCTTTACAAATTTATGCATTAGTTAACAATTATTTGTGTTACTTTTTCTCTATAAATGAACTCCTTTTTGACTGGATCCTAACAGAGATAGGAAGAATTGATTAGAGTTGTGCTGCCCAATATGGTAGCCACTGGTCACTTTGATTAGTTAGATATAAAGCTAACTAATTTAAGATAAATAAAATTTAAAACTCTTGATTCCACTAGCCACGTTCCAAGTGCTTAATAGCCACATGTGGCTACTGGTTACTGTACTGGACAATGTAGATATAGAATATTTTTGTCATCACAGAAAGTTCTGTTGAGCAGTGCTGAGCTAGAGAAATGCAGGGTTCTCACAGTAGGGAGAACACATGAGTGGGACATCTTCATTAGAGCCAGGAAATGAGGTGGAAGAGACTCAGGATGAGCATTTCTCAAGAAAGATGAAAAAATATAGAGATTCTCTGATCGCAATGCAATTAATCTGAAAATCAATAAAAAATAGTAAACCATCCTATATTGTAAAATGAATATGATAATGAAATGGTAATGAAACATTGCATATTTAAATTCTACTGAATTCTGTTAAACATTTTAAAAATAGTTAGTGGTAATGGTTCACAAAACCTTCTGAAAATAGTAATGGGGGAACAATCGCCATTGTAAAAGTTCTCTAAATCTTGATACCAAAAAAAGACAAAATTACAGGACAATTTTACATATTAACAAATGTTTGAAAATCCTGAAGAATGTAATTACCAAGCAAATCTAACAATATATTACACCATGACTAACTTTTTTATATTTTAGGAATGCAAAGTTTGTTTAAATTTTGAAGATAAATCGCTGTGATTCATCACATTAAAATATCAAAAGACAAAAATATTATAACTATATATAAAATAATTTGAGAAAATTTATGATTAAAAGATTCTTAGTATAGATAGAAGAAAAATTTCTCAATCTGTTAAAGGATATTTACTGAAAATCCTACAGCTAAATTTTACTTAGAGGTAAAATAGTAAGAACTTTCCCTTTGTGATTAGAACCGATTAAAAGATGCCTTCCATTAGCACTTCAACAATTTAATGGAAGTCCTAGTCAGTTCAAGAAAGCAATGGAAATAAGTAAAAACTATAAAGAGTAGATGAGAAGAAATGAAATTGTAATTATTCAAAGATGATATTAAGTTTTATGTAAAAAATTCAAGAACCTAATGATAAATTACAAGAATTAATTTGTAAATTTGGCAAAGTTGTTATATTTTGGCTCAATCAATTTTATTTTATACACCTGGAAAAAAACAAATGAAAGAGAAAAAGTTTTAAAAAATACCATTTATAATCATATAAAATATCAAAAACCTATAAAATAAATTATCAAAAAACTGTCAAATAATCCAAAGATGTGCAAAACCCCTATAAAGAAAACTGTAACACATTATTGAGGAAACAATTAAAGACCTAAATAAATGAAGAGATATACTATATTCAATATTTTAGTTCTCCCCAAATTTATTTAGATTCAATACCATCACAATAAAAAGTCCAGCATTTTTTTTAATGTGTGCATAACCTGATGGGAAAATTCTAAAATTTATGTGAAAATGAAAAAGACCAAAGATAACCAAGGTCATACTGAAGGTGAATAACAAGGTGAGAGGGCTTACCTACCAGATACCAAGATAAGATATCAAAGCTTGAGTAATTCAGATAGAGGATGGTGAAAAATGTTATCCTCTGAGCTGAGCTTGAGATTTTCTATTACCTATTTCTGTTTTGTTAGAAATAAAAAAAAAAACAACAAAAAAAAAAAAACAAAAAACAAACCTTCAAGTCCAGTCTGTTCAGTCTTCACTATATTACAATGTTGAATCCAAGGGATATGAATATGGAAGGAAATCCTGCACTCAAATAATCCTCATTGGCTTCTACATTTTCTCATGAATAGAGAGTAAGGCAATGAACTTCTCAACTTCTTTTGGCCATTTGGCAATGTCTTGGACGATACTAGAGGTGTGAAAAACTAGAAATGAGTCAATGCTGCCAGAATGGATATTAAAATCCTGAAATTAAAAACAAACAAACAAACAAACAAAAAGATTTTGAACACTATGTATTGATGACTTTGATGATTAATTTGGGTGAAAATACTCCAACAGAGTCATTAAAAGCATCTTTTGAGCCCTTTGGAAAAGCAGAAGTACTTACTACAACTGATTATGAATTTACTTAGCACAAGGCTTTTCAAATTTCCCAAATTCCTTTGTTTAAAAATCTTCTAGGTTGATTGATGAGGAAGATGGTATAGGTACATGAGACTGTTATGTTATAGAGAAAATATCTTTGTGGACAAAAGAAAGACATGTGGTCAGGATGATAATACATTTAGAGGAATCTGTGAATTCATGAATGCTAGGTTGCACCTATGGAAAGTAATCAATATCATTGACTGGAGGGAGGTAGCTGCTTATGTGCCCCAGATGTTTGAGAATATACCTTATCAGCACTGTTGATGTGCTTTGGAAACACAGAGCTAGCATGGACTTTGGAGCTTTAGCTAATGTATTGGGTAACAGAACTGAGATCTGAAATCAGGTTGAAGTAAAAAACCAGGTGTAACAAGATAAAATGTAATAGTGATCAATATAATGTGTCAGAATGAGTTAAAGAATTGACCGAAGAAATATGGTACGAACAACGTGTGTCTTAACATTAATTTCTATGAAAAGCACCGGTTTTTTTTTGTCAATTGTGAGCTCATGACAAGTCAATGATGTAATATGTCTCCTAACAACCTAATTCAATCTTAGACTTCATAAATAGACAGGTAGTCCACAGTGACAAGGAGGTGACAAGTATAGAGTAATAAAGGCCCGTTACCCAGATCTCATCTCACTCATCACACTTCATTTGGATGCTACACTTGGAAGGTGATACTGATAAAATGAAAAACTTTCAAGGAAAGTCACACAGAAAAAAGAAGGAATTTGAAACTTAAATAATATTAAGAAAATTATACACCTTTAGCTTAGAGGAAAGAAAACCTGGTGCCATTTGGGGAGTTCTTATCAAATAGAAAAGTGTTTTTTTTTCCAGTTTTCCAGGAGGCAAAATTAGGAATAATGGGAGGTAGATGTATATCTCCTCTACAGATAGAAAAATTTGCAGCCATTAGAAATATCCAAAAATTAAAGAGTCACTGTAGTGGGGACTCTGGTTTCAAAGTGTTTGGGTTTTGAGTGGTATGCCGCTAACATTAGTTTTTCATACATCCTGTTATTTTAGTGTTAGATCCAAACACTACATTGAAATTAGATCCAAATTTCGCTGAAATTTGTCTATACAGCCTATATTTGGCCCATACACGTGAGTTTTGAAATCATAAACATAATTTTAAGCACCATACAATTTCTAGAATTTTTACACCTATAGAACACATAGCAAAAAATGACTTGCTGTAACTCAAAGAGCTACCATTCAAAAAGTCCATGTCTTCATTTATTAAAAACTTGTGGTATTTTTTGAGTTAATTGAATTCACTTATATATTCCCTCCTCTTAACATACATGTGTACAGTCAATAGCTCTACGGTAAAGTGCTGTTTCAATCCAACTCTATCTAGGAAGCTTGGCCTAAGATAATGTCATTTATGGTTAAGAAAGATCGTTGTTGTGCTAAGTAATTTTTCTTTTTTGGCAGCCTTAAAGATTGGGATTTCTGGCTGCCTTTTGGATATTATATCATAAGTATGGATGAGTTGCAATAAAAACATTGAAACCCTTGGTATGCTTTGTCCAAATAAAAGAACAACCATGCAAGTTATGAAGAGATATATCTCAAGTTGGTTTTTTTTGTTTGTTTGTTTTTTTGTCTTTTCTCTCCAGTTATAATTTTTCATGGTGTTGTAGCCTGCCAGTGTCAACAAATTTGTGTTTTCTGGTAGGATAATTGAGTTGAGATTTTTCTCCCCTGACAAGAAGTCAGAGCATTAAGTTACAAACTTACGGGTTAGTTCTTTGCGGCAGACAGAGCTGATTCTTTCCGGAAGTCACCCCAGGCATAGTTTAGATAAAACAGAACTGCTGCCTTTTTGGGTAAACAGTTAATTTCCTATTATTCAGGAGCTGATCTTGCAACTTGTATATAATTTAGGTCTTTAGCCTTTTTTTTCTTAGATTTTGTTGCCAACTCTTGACTGTTAAACCACTCCTCTGTATCTTTATACCTAGACTACCTAAGCAGGGACAAGAAATCGATCATTTAAATTTGGAAATTTCTGCAAATATTTCTGTTTGAAAGTTTATGCAATGTGCAAACATATACATTTGGATATGCAAACAATTTCATATGCTGTTGAACATCAGGAAAGGTCATCACCAAGAAATGTAAACTTATCCATGCTACTTAAAATGAATATTGATGAAAGCTAATACTTGCTGAGCACTCACTATGAGCTACACATTTTGCACTGTGAATCCTTACAGTAGTCTTAGAAGATAGGTTTTCTTATTTTTCAGTTGGAAATGTTAAGGCTCAGAGAGGTATGTAGTTTATCAGAGGTTATGAAAGGGGAGAGTTAGGATTTGAACCGAGGTCTTTCTTCAACTGAAGTTCTTGTATTCCTTTGCCTCTTGACATTGGGCGGGGCTTGCTTTGTATTTTAAAGAATTAGCAGAGAGGTGGAGTTTTTTGTCAGTCTACTCTTTTGTTGAATGGCTGGCATGTCTTTGGTTTTATGAAGGATAGTTGCATTAGTTCACGTGAAAGCATGACGTCATTACTTTATTTGGACGTTAAAAATGCTCATAGTAATTGGATGGATGCTGAGTTAATGAGTTAATAAGGGTATTGTATGGACTATGCTGGGTTGGTTGTTTTCAACTTGGCACCATCACCTACAGCTCCTTCTAAGGCAGAGAACCACATTTCCCTAAAATCCCCTTTCCTACGTGGTGTTGGGTTAGAATTTCCCAATGGGAGGAACTTGAGTGAGATTTTAGAAGGTGGAAGTGAAGTGGAAGCTTTTATCTGGGGAAAGTCCTGAAGGTTAGAAGCAACTGGTGTTTAGACCTCTCCAAAAGCTTCCACTTAGTGGTTCTGGCACTTTCTCGGACTTCCCCAGACATTGATTTCTCTAGATTGTGGCAGAGGAAAGTGGTTTCCAGACCTCTTTTCCCCTCTCTAGTTGAGAGGTATTCCAGCCACCATCTTCTAAAATCTTCACTGCTGCAGCCTTTACTATTCGTGTAGTCTTAATTACTATATTCCATCAATTTTTCCCATAATGCTGATATTGACTCTGTTTTCCTGAGCAAACCCAGACTGGTGTATAAAATGTGACTCCTTGTACATTTAAATTGATTGTAATCATGCACTAATTTTCCATTTTGGTTTAGGAGTGAGAGGGAAGATAGGATAAAAACCAATGAGAAATTGGAAGCCATCTAAAGTTTAGAAGAATCTAAAGTTGAAAAATGTTCTACTATCTGTAATTATTCCTTACGTAGTAGCACATATTTCATAGTGTGGATATAGTATTCAATTTTATTTTGTTTAGGAAACATTCATTGAGTATCCACTATGTGAAGCCCTGAGCTGGGTGTGCTGGGAAATACTGAGAGCTTTCTATGAGTTGGATGCTTGGAACTTCAGTTACACCACAATCCCATCAAGTAGATATTATCTTTATCTTACAATTGGGAAATGTAGACCTAGAGAGAATAAGTAACCTGGCAGAGGTCACAGTGATTTAAATACCTGAACTACCATTCCTATCTGCCTGATTCCAAATCCCTACTGTTCTACCCACTGCTCTGAGCTGCTTCCTGCCCCAGAGAGATTTTGATTCAATGGAGATGGATTTGAAAAAGAACACATATTCTCTACCCTCCCTGATGAATTCAAATGGATTATTTTTTTTTAAGTTAACTTTTTTTCTTATTTACATCAATTTTTTATGCATTAGGGCACTATCATTATTACAAGCAATTGCAGCCAACTAAATAGTTTCATTTGTTATTTTTCTCTCTATGCTGGTTTGTCAAAAACAAATTCCAAATGAAGAATTTATTGTACTCATTGAAATTGGTGAAAAATAGAAGAGACAATTAGAGGAAGGCAAGGATCTTGGGTATTCCCCACATAGAACATGTTGACATAATATTTCAGTAGCAAAAGAAAGGCATTTGTAAGGTGTATTAGGCACAAAATGTGCCTTACGAAAACCTCTAATTTTTCTACAGTACCTGCCTGAAATTTTTGGGCAAATGTTTGAATTGAAAGTGAAGTAGCAGAAAGAAAAAAGAAAGTGAAGTAGCTTCTTGGTGAGTTCAATATCTAAAGATGGATATTTCTGAAGTGTGAATGTGAATTGAGTGATGAGAATAAAAGCTGATGTTTTCAGCAAATGCCTATCTTTTGCATACCTGGATAAGATAGATACTCAGGTAAGCAGCTACAACTTGGCTTTCATATTCAGCATTTCATTTTCTTGGCATAACAGATTCTAGGCTGCCAAACTTTCAGAAACCTGTAGTAATCCTGTTGCAAAGAACAACTAATCTAACGTATTAACCTACTATGCAGAACCACTTCTCTAAAATTGGGCACTTTATACTAAAACTATGAATTGCAAGCAGATTGTACTTACTTGTTCCAACAAGTATGAACCTGTAGCCAGGTTTTGGTTTGGACAGCACTGGGAGTCTAGGAAAATGGGACATTAAGAGAAGTAGGTTAAAAAGTGTGTGTTAGATTTCTTCTAAATAGATGGAAGTTGGTTCTAGCAACTTCTACTTGAGAAAGCATCTGCTCAGAAATAATTCTTAATGCTTTGTTTGACTTGGGTGAAAAGAATAGCTTTGTGGATCTCTAACGTTTGGGCATATTCCACCATTACAAAAATTCTCACTTGTTTGAGGCTAACTTTTTAAAGTGAGTAACTAAGCAAAGAAAGGAAATGTTGGCGACAACCATGGGAGCAGTTAATGGACATGCCTTTTTTTCAGAGTGTGTGCAGGTAGAGATTATACCAACTTGCACAAAATGTTTGGCTCTTTTTAAAACTTAGTAAATTAATGGCCTATAAGGATATAAATCATGATAGACAGCTAACTCAATGCTCTTTCATTATAAAGACCCTTTCTGATTGCCTTATAAAAAGGAGACAGTGAGATTGCTACAGTAATAGTCTATGACTTAAACTCACATGTTTTCTCAGAGTTTCATCTGATTTTCCTCTTCATGGTTGCTGTGCTCTGCGCTCACTTGATAATTATCCCGTTATTTTCATTAATTGCTTTCAAACACCATCACTGGCCAACAACAATTCCAGTTAGTGAACAAAGTTTGAATGTAAGTCAATGTCTGGACCTGTTCTATCTCACTGGTCTTTCTTACTTAAAGCCCGTTATTCTAAGGGAAAAGTTATTTGGACTTTTTCCCCCTAAATCATAGAATCAGACATATTTTTAAATGATTATTTGGGCTCACACAATTTTTCAGTGGTATCCGATTCTGTTGCTGGTACATGCATTAGACCTAACTCAAGGGACACTTGGGATTTCCAAACTTCTTATCGCATGCCTGAACCAAAAAGAAGTGCATTTACCAAGGGCCTGAGAGATCTACAGAAGCAGCGATTTCATTTATTCATTCATTTGGACAGTGTAAACAATGAACACACAAGAGAACTGTCAGATGGTAAGAAAGGTTATGCCGAAGTGATAAACTCTTGCCTGAGGAGCTATTTTAGCTTTGATGTTTGAGGGAGAACCCTGTGAGCATGTTTCATTTAAACCTAGATCTGAATTAAAAGAAGATATTAGTCATAAAAGATTAAGGAGATGAAACTTCCAGGAGAGGTGAATAGCTAGGGCAAAGATCCATAATTTGGGTACAAAGGTGGAGTGTTTGAGGAAAAGGAAAGAAGCCTCGTGTAGCTGAGTGAGGGAGACAGTGGTAGGACATGGCTCCAAGAAGTATGTTGGGGCTGATCATGGAGGGCTTTGTAAAACAGAGTTAAGAGGGTTGGTTTGTATTCTGAGTGTGGTGGAAGACTTCGCAAGATGTTAAGCAAGTGATATTACCTGGTTTATGTTTTAGGAAGATCATGAGGGCTTCTGTGGGAAGTATACATTTCAGAGACAGCAGCCATAGAAGCAGCTAGAAAATAAGTACAGTGATTCAGGTGAGGGATAATTATGGTGACTTGGATTCAGGTGATGCTAGAGGAGTGTGGTAACACAGAGGAATTTAGGATGCTTGTGATCGTTGGATCTCATTGATTTTGAGACTAAAAATATGTAGCTAGTGCCATAGGAAATTGCATATCTTAAAGGACTCCCATATATTGTTGGTATGTTAAGCCCTGGAAGTTCTAGGCATAACTTGGTTAGATTACATATAGTACATCATTTGGCCTTAGTGTATCTCTGTGTTCTCAAATGTATTAGAGATACGCCACCCAAAGTTGTGAGGAAAGAATGAAGTAAATACACAATGCTATTTTTTAGGAAATTAGGTAAAAAACAAACAAACAAACAAACAAACAAACAAACAAATTAGTTGAGATGGTTTTGGCTGTGTAAAGAAGAAAATCCCAACTCAAACCGACTTAAAAAGGACACATTTTCTTTCATTTCTGGTAGAGCAAAAGGCAAAGTGGGCTTCCGGTATAATGAACAGTAGCTCAATGGAGCCATTGAAAATTTAGATTCTTTCTGGAATTCTGCTCTGCCATTCTTGATCCTAAGACCAGTTCTCCTTAGGGGAGCAAAATGATTTTCTGTGACAACTGGGACTTCATGTTTCTTGTTCATGTCTAGCAGGAGAAAGAGAGAGTATAAACTGTTCCCTCCAATTTGGGCTGACTTCGGTCATAAGCTCGTTCTGGAACCAATATCAGTTTCCTGAGCACGGATATGCTCAAGATTAGCTTAGGCTAATCAGGATTCCCCCAGTGAAGAGGATAAGGTGAATGCTTGAATAAAATCAGGCTTCTTATAAGAAAGAAGGAATAGTTGTTGGGTAGATAACGAACAGTATCTATAATTACCTAACCTTCATTTCGATGTTTTAGTAAAATTAGTAAATACTGTTTGCCTTTTAAGATCTTAGAGGACCGAAAATATGGTGTGAATAATTCTTGAAATAATAAAAAGCTTTACCTTAATAGGAATAAAATGTAGTGAAGCAACTTCAGGAACACAGTTATTCAAGTCAAATTCAACACTCTTAAATAGCAGAAATGTGGTAATTTAATTTTCTACCCCAAGCTAAAGGAAAATTTATGAGACAGGTATTATGTGGTATATTGTGGACTGCTGGAATGTGAACAAGTTGTCTTACTTAATTTTCACATTTTGATATGTTTTTCTTCCCATTCCCACCTAACCTTTTTCTTTAAATTCCTATTAGATTGTTCTCTTTGCAAAATAATGGCACATTAATAACATAGCAGACCTCATCTTCTGTTTCTCTGTAATGACATTAGCAGAGATCCTTTGAGATGATTGACGTTAAGAGAGAGTCCAAGGAAAACGATGGGTTTGAAAGACCATGGTCTGACCTTCATGATAATACTCTATGCAAGATATTACGTCACTTTGGTAATTGTATAGTACAGACAAAAATGAAATCTATTATTTTGATAGATATTAACTTTGATAGGGCTCAGATTGCAACTTTAATTAAAATATCACAGATGATCATCCATTCAATTGACAATATTTAGAAGGTAAATAATACTGCTTTATATCAATTGTATACATAAGACAAGCATGAAGCTTTCTCTTTTGTTCAAAATACCTACTCCATTTTTAGTAAACTACTATTTCATTTATCTCCCTAAAAGCCTTAATTCAATTCAACACTAGTAGAATACTTTTTATAGTTTTTCTTCCAAATCACTCTTCTGGTAGATTCTCATTATAACTAAGTTCAAAAGTGCAGTGATTTATTAAATTGCTACAGTCTTTACTCATAATTTGCGTGAAATCGGTGGAGGTAGGTAAGGAATATCTCGACTGTGAAGTAGGTCCTTATTAAGGTTTAAAACTACTGGTATGCGACAGCTGGCAAAGTTTTCATTGAAGCAGAAAACCGTGCACTTTGGCATAATTTATATTTATTTTCAGAACAGCAACGGAGCTCTAACTATACTCCTGAATAGAATTTATTCAATCCACAGAAATAATAAGAGTAGCTCCAAATGTGGGCTACTCTATTTTTAACTTTACTTTGTCTTCTTGACTCCCTTCTCTCATTCAATCACTGTGACATAATATTCTCTCTGGATTTCCCTCTTGTCACTCTGTATCCATTTTTTACTACCCTTTGCTGGCTCTTTTTTGTTCTTTCTCACATTAAATAAAATAATTCCCTAAGATTTTCTCCAACTCATCTTCTCTGCCCTCTTCTCCTCAACCTTCCCTTTCCTCACCCCTCTTCCTCTTCTGAAAAGCCTCATCCACTCCCATGGTTTTAACTCCTACTATATGCATAAGGCGTCCAAATCTGCTTCTTTACAACTTTCTTTTTAAAACCAGACCTCATCTCCCAATAGCTGACCAGACAGCTCTCCTTGGCTATTCCACAAATGTCTGACCCTCCAAATATGACCTAAACTGAATTTATTTCACAAAATTGCTCCTCCCCATGTTGTTTACTGTCCACCCCCTCCATCATTGCCCAGTTTGGAAACCATAAAGGTTTTGGACTCCTCCCCCTCTCAACGCTTATATCTAATTGGTAACTACACATGTTGTTATTCCACCCCCCTCGAAATGTCTCTTAATTCTCTCTCCTCCTTTCCAAGACCAAACACCACCCTGCTAATTCTTAATCCCAATATTAACGGGACCAGGACAATCACTATCTTTTATCTGGATTCCTGCCTCTAGTCTCTATGCTTCAATCCATTCTGTGCATCCATCCATTCCAACACATCCTTTTAGTTCCCATTATCAGAATAAAATCTAGATTCTCAAAGGTCCTTCACTGCCCCCAGCCTTGTTTTTCAGCCTCATTCCCACCCATACCATAGTTTAACAGCATCAGCATGACTTGTTTCCAAGCATACCATGTATTTTCATCATTGAAAAAATGTATTAGTATCATTATTGTTATTATTATTATTGTGATTTTCCTCAAGCTATTGGCTCAATTTCACTTTTCACTTTTCTCAAAATCATACTGCCTCCACAGCTTGGTATTTGCTCTGCTTTTGGCCTGGAATAATATTATCTGAGTGCTTACCATGGCAAGCTCCTTCTCCTTGTTTACATCCAGATGAAATGTCACCTCCTCAGAAAAGTTGTGACCATCCACTCCAAAGGAGACTTGCCTCCAGCAGTTATCCTGTATCCTAGCATCACGTTTATATACTTCTGATTACTCATCGCTCTCAGAAATTCTCCTTTTTATGCCCAACTAGACTGTAATCTACTTGAAAGAAAAGACTTTATCTTATTTGCCACTGCTCCTCAGTGCCTAAAACACTGTCTGTCATTAGTAGTTGCTCAATAAATATTGTTTAATGGATAAATGAATTAATATTGTTTTTTCACTGAGACGATATGTTTTGGTTCCTTGTACACCAGGTACTTATGGCTGAATCAGGTCAGATAAGAGACCCCACTCTATTTGCATTCCTTCCTTCTAAATGGATTTAATTTTTGTGGAAATTCTACTTAAGAACTTTTTCTTTTAATTTAGTTAAATTATATACTTTGAGAAGAGAGGGGAGGGCCAAGGAAATATTGTTGCTATTAGCTTGGAGACATAGCTAGAGTCAATCCATCTGAATAGTGTCCAGTTAAATGATTTTATTTCAAAAACAATATTTGCATATTGAAAGTTTGCTTGAGCGAGCTGAGCGTTTTAGCATTGTGCAAACATGGAATGGAATGTTTTTTAAACTATCATAATTTTTCAAGTTCATAACCCTTTGCTTCTGCCTTTAAGTGGTAGGTGGGGAGGAGGGAGAGTGAAAAGGAGAAAAAATAAAACGCCATTAAGGTCTCGCAACCCCTGTTGATAAATTCAGTATTGAAGAGTGATTTGCTTTCTGATCTGGTTATAAGCTCTCAGTCTCATGTGGAGTAAATATTCAGTCACATTTAAGAATCACTGTCCTCTACAGTCTTCTGCCTAGCTTCAAGGAACCTGGTAGAAGAGAAGGAAAGGCCCGTCTATCTCTGTCAGTAACTGCCTCTTGTTCTTGCCCTACATGCCTATGTGTGTTCTGGGCAATGCTCAGTGCATCCTGAGCTTGAGTGGAAAGGGGAGAAGGATAGCTTTTATATTGGTCTTTGTCATGGGGTGTGTGTGCATACCGTGTTTCCCTGAAAATAAGACCTAGCCAGACAATCAGCTCTAATGCGTCTTTTGGAGCAACAATTAATATAAGACCTGGTCTGACCAGGTATAATATAATATAATATAATATAATATAATATAATATAATATAATATAATATAATATAATATAATACTGGTTCTTATATTAATTTTTGCTTGAAAAGACACATTAGAGCTGATTGTCCGGCTAGGTCTTATTTTCGGGGAAACACGGTAGTTCATGAGAAGTCTTACAGCTTCTGTTTGGAATGCTCGCTCTTGGCTGAGTCCTTCTCAGACTCCTACATCCACCAATGCTTTGAGTAGCTCAAGTCACATGGAGAGTAACATGGAAAAGCTAAATGCAGATGTTCTGGTTGACAGCCCCAGCTGAGCCCCAAGCAGACACTCGCTATCAACTCCTAACATAATATGAGTGAGTCATTTTGCACACCTCGCCTATGAACCTTCAGAGATCTCCAGATCCAGTGACTACCTGACTGCTACTGCATGAGAATTACCAAATAAGACCATCCAACTGAACCCATTCAACCAAAAGAATCTTGCAGATAACATATTGCTATTTTAAGCGAGTAAGTTTTGGGTAGTTTGTTACACAGCAGTAGATTACCGGAACACTCTCAAACCTTATGAGAGAGTTTACTGGGTCAAGCCATTGAAGGAGGAAGGACTACTTCAATGCCCCCTTCCTCCCCCACTCCCACCACCCAGGGAGGGGTTAAGAAAAACACAACCGCCTCCTCATGTCTTCCTCTCACTCTCTAGTTTTCTGTGTAGAAAGGGAGATAGGGCATGGCGTTCTTCAGGATATGCTTTCATCAATCACCCAGATCACTGTTTATGGGATAACTATCAGGATATCAGACTTTCCTTTTCGAGAGGGGTAGCACTTAACACATTTTCTTCAGTCGTTCTTATGCAACCTATATAACAATAATATACAGACAACAGAGCTCCATACATACATGCTGAATGTTCTTTCTTGAGATAAAGGTATTTTATCAAGAGACTCAAACATCCTTTGGTTCAGTGATTCTCAGTTTTAATATAAGTTAGAATCATCTGGGAAATTTGTTTAAAAATTCTGATTTCTGGTTCTGTCCTTTGGAGTCAGAATATGGAGATCTATAGTGGGGCTCAGGAAATCTGCAAAAAAGGAAAAAACGCCCAGGTGATTTTAGGCAGATGTTCAGGGGACCATCCTATGAACACAATTTTTTGATTTTTTCTCCTTTGAAATTTATGTCAATTTTTTTGAATTCCTAAATATTTTTAACTGTCTCTGAAACTATGTAGTTGTTCTTACTTCATGTTAGGCAGCCTCTAACCGAACACAATCTTGGACAAAAATTGACAGTGCGATAAATGAAAGAATTCAAATATATTTAGAAAAGGAGGCATTCATTAGCCATCGGAGGCTGAAGATAGACTGAATTCATAAACTCTTCAGAGAAGTTTTAGCTGAGATCCTTCCTCCACTAATTTCCCAGTGTAGACTTGTAGGTGCATTCAGAAAGTAGAAGGGCAGCACAGCGTGGTATGTTGGAAAAGGAATCTGGCAGCAAAAGGTGCCCTGTCTCCAGCGCTGCCAAGGGGAGATCAAGCAGATTACCTGCTTGGCCTCAAAGATGCACTTCACAGGCTTCCAGAGCAGGAGGAGAGGACTCATTAACATTTTGATGAGGACACTCCCACCCCAAGGGTATTCACATTCAGTTCTATTCCTAGAACTCACCAAGGAGCCTTTGGATCTCTGGTTGGGCTTGCTGAAGCCAAACCTCCAGGGTCCACAGCAGTGACCTCAACCTGGAGAGGATTTGGAGCTCAAACACCAATCTCTCATCCCATTAATAAAATTATGGAGCGAGGGAGTCTTTGTACCCTTCTGAGGAACTAAAGCTTAGATTTTCCGTATTTTACATTGCCTGGCCATCAAAACCATGAGAACAAATTAGAAATTTACTGTTAAATAATTATTAAAATGAGGAGTTGATCCACCTGTTTCTAAGATTTAACTTTCACTCAAAGGATTAAGATTCTATATGTTGTTTAGGTCACTGGAAAGCAGTCATAATTTGATATGTTCTTCTGCAATTTCCTCAATCATTAGCTCAGTCAATCTAGGAGAATGGAGAAACATAAGCAGGAAGAAAGAGAATGATTCTTGTGGCTGAGCCTTGAGACTGGCTAGATGTTTAGCAAATGAATTTCCACTAATTCTTGACATGCATTTCCTAGCTTTCTTTGCAGTGGGCCATAGGGGGTGGGGCGTGTGCTTGGATTTGCAGCAGCAGAATTTGGAGGTAAGCGCTGCATCTAACTTCCAGGCTGGGCCCATGGAAACTTCTCACATGCTCTCCCCCCATTGTTAACTCTCACATCTTCACTGGCTTAATGCAGAGAAGGGTGAATCCTTGGAATATGGCACGACTTTAAGATGACAGGAGACTGCATCTCTGAATGATTGCATGAATCAGAGCTTGTTGCTGACCTCATCTGATTGTGATGTGCACATGCAATACATTCTTAACATGTTTGTCCACTGAGGTTTTGGGGTTGTTATAGTATGTAATGCTTCCTAATACAGTTTCTGGAGATGGCCTCTTTACTAATGTTCAGGGGACCTGAATTTTTCAACATCGTATTTCCTATGAGCCTCAACATGAGGACTTGTGTACCCATATGTACTCATCTCTGGAATTCAGAACTATCTGGGCACATTTACCTAACTGATGTGCCAGATACACCAGCAGTCTATTTGCAATAGATGCTGTTGAATCTTCCAGGAGAGAATTTATCCTCAGGGACAGAGATTCAGGAAGATAAGCTTGGCATGATAACAAAGCAGTGGTTGTGTGAGGGAAGTGGTTGCGCTGAATATGGCTTGCTATTTGTTTTGGATTCATCCCTGGCCCAGTTCCAGCAGCCTGGGTCTTAGGAAGAGAGAGAGAGAGTTGGTAATAAAAACTGAAGAAGTTGTGTAATCTATATTTCTTTACTTCACTTTTGTGTAAAAACCATATTATTTATTTTTCTAAGTGAAATAAATCCACCTCAGTTCCTACCCATCCGGGTCTGTAGCATATTCAAACTTGGTCATGTTTTGGTAGTTGTCCACCCTGCTCTAGGGTGTTTACAGCAACCAAGGGGCTTTCCCAATCTGGAAAGTTGGGGTGAAGATCCTCTGGCCTTTGGTCCATCGTTGTCTCTTCTGAGATGCTCTTTGCTTAGGGCCTCCTGTTCCATTAGGAAGTGGATGGTTCTGTGCTCTGGGTAGGAAGACTTATAAGTGGTCAAGTCTCAAGTCTTTATCTAGCCCTTTCTCAGAAGTCCTGCTGCCCCAAGTATGGGTGGGAGGGAGGCATAATTCCCATTCTTTAAGGAAACTGTCATTGCTGACTTCTTTCTAACCCAGGGAAGCCATCCTAAAAATTGGGGCACTCCTTCTCTTCAGTTCAAAACATCATCTACTCCTCTTTCTGACAAAAATGAGGAATGCTGGTATCTTCTATCTGAGGTGAAAGTGGGAAAAGGAGGAAGTTTTAATTTTTTTTTTGTAAGTGTACATCATCAAAAATAAAGCAAAACAAAATGTTAAAAACAAAAACAAACCAAAAAGCAAAGAAAAACAATAACAATCAAGTTTTTCTTCTTAATAGTACAAGCAAGTCAGTTTTTCTTCTTAATAGTACATTCTGTTACAACTGTTTTCACTCAAATGTCTGATATTTGAAGGTAGATGAGAAACCCATTGGTATCACCAGAGAATATGAAAGAAAAGGAGATACGTTCTTCCCCACTGAGTCAGAACACCATATGTATTTGGCACTGTGATTATTTTTTGCAGCAGGTGTAATTTTCATCAGAGTGGACAGGGGTGTCCAGCAGAGGTTGACATATTAATCAGAAATGGAGATACCCAGAACAAAATATAGGGGTGCTAGAGGATAGACTATTTCTTAAACCAGAAGGCAGCTGAGGCAGATGAAAAGAAATATATAATGAATACCAAGTAAGTCCTAGCTGATTGGGTTTGTTTTTGAGTTCACATGGGACACCTTCTAGGGACTCCTAGAAATACTTGGTGGTGGTGGTGGTGGTGGTGGTGGTGGTGGTGGTGGTGGTGGTGATGGGAGAAGACTTTCCAAGTGGCTAGATTTCTATAAAAGCATGGATTTCAGAGGTACTGGAATTACATTTAGTGAAAATGTTTCCCTTGGATGGTGGCAGCCCTAGATTTTACCTTAGTACCATTTCAATTATTTATAGGGTCTACATGTTGATTCAACTCTTTCTCAAACTCAGTGAAACATTTTCTAAACACCTCTCTTTCTGAATACCTGAAACATTTCAAAACAGTCATGTCATCATTCACACTGTGAGCTCTAGTTTCAAATGGCCTGGCAGCTTTTGCTCTTGCTTCCATGGGAACCCTGAGATAAGGTGTGAAAGAGCCCAAGCTAGACTGTTGGTAAATGTGAGGCCACCTGGAGGAAAACCAAGGAATGGTGGCAAACAGCTTCTAAACATCATGTGAATGAGGCCATTCCACATCATCTAGCTGCCAACCAACTCGTCAACCTCCAGAGACATGAGAGAGCCAAATAGAATCAGCTGAACTGGCTAAATAGTCATTCTTTTAAACAGCTACATTTTGAGATGATTTTTTATGCAGCACAAGCTAACTGATACACCATTAAAATCATGAAGATAGAAAATTTGTACATACCTATAATTAGTAAGGAGGTTGACTCAGTAATCAAATTCTTCCCAACAAAGAAAAGCTCAGGACTAGATGGCTGCACTGATGAATTTTACCAAATATTTAAAGGATAATTAGCACTATATCTTCTCAAAAACTTTGAAAAAGTGAAGAGGAGGGACCACTTTCAAACTCATTTTATTAGGCCATTATTTCGCTGATAGCAAAGCCAGAAAAAGACACTATAAGAAAATTTTAGGCCTATATCCCGTATGAACATATGTGCAAAAATCCTCAACAAAATATTAGCAAGTTGAATTCAACTATCCAATTAAAAAGATCATACACCATGACCAAGTGGGAATTATTCCTGGGATGCAAGGATGGTTTAACATATGCAAATCAATAAATGTGATATGCCACATTAACAGAATTAAGGGAAAATACCACACAATCATCTTGATACAGAAAAAGCATTTGACAAAAAAATAAAATTAAATAGGTTGGACATTTTCTTTCCTTTGCTTAAAACCCTAAAATGCTTTCCATCACTGCTGTTAACAAGATCTGGTCCTTTCTGACCTCTCTAGGCTTATCTTTGCTCAATCTTTAGTTCATAGTTTCCCTCTAGCAATGTAGAAACACTTTTAATTCTTTGTGTGCACTTGTCCCTTTGTTCCTCCTCCATTTCACGTAGCTGCCTGTTACTTATCCTTCCAATCCCAGATCAGATTCTACCTTCTCCAGGAAGCATGATAGGTTGGATGCTTCTTCCTGTGCTCTCCTGTTTCAAACCCATATCGCTGCACGTAAGACTTTCTTTTAACATATATGTATCCCTGTGTTCATTGCAGCATTATTCATGGTGGCCAAGATGTGGAAACAACCAAATTGTCCTTTGATACATGATTGGATAAAGAAGATGTGGTACATATATACAATGAAATAAGCCATAAGATGAAATACTGCTATATGCGACAACATGGATGGATTTTGAGATTATTATGCTAAGCGAAATAAGTCAGACAGAAAAAGTCAAGAACTATATGACTTCACTCACATGTGGGAAAGCAACAAAGGAAAAAGTCAAACAAAGAAACAAAAACTCACAGACACAGATGACAGTTTAGTGGTTACCAGAGGATAAAGTGGGGTGGTAGAAGAGGGAAAAGAGGGTCAAATATATGGTGATGGAAAAAGAACTAACTCTGGGTGGTGAACACACAATGCAATATACAGATGATTAATTATAGAATAGTACACTTGAAACCTATATAATTTTACTAACCAATGTCACCCCAATAGATGTAATAAAAAAAGGAAAAGAAGACTTTCTTTTAAAATATTTTACCCTCTGGATACACTGTAAGCTTCCTGAGGCCAAGGTTTGTGTCTTATTCTTCTCGTATTATCACTACATATCAGGTTGCCGGCTTATTGAATACACACATGCTCCATATTTCAGGAATGTGAAAATGAATAAAACATGGCAGAAAATAGCACCCAAAATTTGTGGCTACTTTTTTAGCTTGTAGAGATCAATGATAAACGTCCATGGTTTTTAATCTTTTCATTTCTATGTGTCTGAATCCTATTTTTCTCCTAACCAAGGAGTTGCCTTCTAATTGATATGAACATTATTGATGCAAACCAAATTTGAAGCAAGAATAGAGAATTCTTTTTCCACTCACAACAATTGTAAATGGTAATGATTACATTACAATGCTAAAAAAAATGAAAGACTTGAAGGTAAAACTGGTGTCTTTCTTTTTCATAATTCTGAACTCACAATTAATGACTTCATCCAGCTTAGCTTCCCAGAAAGATTCTACAATCAGTTTTAATGTTTACTCCTACCCACCCAGCAATGAGACTTGTCAGCTTTCAAAATTTATAAGCTGCAGATGCAAGTTTTGACTGAAAGTCATTTGCTAACCTCAGGCAGAGGAGCAAGGCATTTATGTAGTATGAAGACAGATCAATGGAAGCCAGACAAAAAAATATTGAACTGATGATAGTGGGCTTCTCAGGTCTCTTGAGAGCAACATACTAAGTGAGCTTCATTTCTTTTTCTTTCTGGTGAGTGCTAAGGCAGGTAGCCTCTAGTCTATTAATGAAAAAAAAAGTGTATCAAAATTATCTGTTAATCCCTTTGATCCATTGTGACTCAGAAATCACACAAATGATAATCTATGAGCACATCAACAGGAATGAACGTGGGGAGAAGAGTGAATCCAATGAAAACAAGAGAAATTAAAATCTCTCAAAATCACCATCCACATATCATAAAACAATGAATAAGATAGATACACAACGCACGTACCCACTTTGCATGCAAAATTGCAGCAAGGCTGAGTCAGTCTATCTACAGAAAAAGAGCTGAATATTCTGCTTGGAAATCCAGTCTGATAACAAAGAGAGGAAGTGACTTAGCAGGAGATTTGCACATTGAGTTACTCCATTAACTGTGCGCACAGCAAGGCAGGCTGAACTGCCTGGATTTGTCACTGACTTCCCTTTTAGATATCATTGGATAATCATTACAACCATATTTCTCAAATGTGTTGGGATTTCAAGTTTATCTGTGGGGCTGCTGCCATACGGTTTCTAAGCAAAGTTATCCCAGTAGTGATTTTGGAAATGCAGTTTTGATAGTGATTTTGAAAATGCTGATTATAAGTAATGCTGTACTAGAGAGTTAAGTAAACGTGACAGAGTCATTCTTTGTCCTGCTTACAAATATGATCTGGATAGAGCACAGACAATTGAATGAAAAGAAGAAGCCAAAATGAGATTGGCAGCAGGATGTATATATTATCATTCAAGTGAAATTGTCTTCTTCATTGAAATAGAGATTTAACTCAGGATAAAAATGTGCTTCTTTTTTTATTTATTTTTTATTTTTTTCCTGAGTCTCTCTGAACTTGGACAGTCATACTTGCCAAATGACAGCAGTGGAGGTAAGAGGGTATAGGTAGAGGAGGTGATGACTGGCCATTTGCAATCACACAGCCATGCTCCAAGAAGCTAATTTTATGAAATAGAGGCAAAAGCAAGAATATAATTTGGTGGTTCAAAGGAAAGCCAAGTTTCACGATATCACATAGGAAGTGTCACAATGTCTGTTTCTGTCCAACTGGGCTCACTTTCAGTTGAGACACCAATCAGAAAGTTGCCAGTTCTGTAAAAGGGAGCAAAATAGAATACCTCCCCTATCTTGAGGAACATGGGATGGACATGTGTGGAAAACTGTCCACATGTGGCCTGTGGCTAAAGAATAATATCTGGCATCAAGCAAACACCACAAGTCTTTCCTGGAAAAAATGGTAAAATGTTGAACAATGCGCCATTATTACTGGAGTATTTTGGAGGCAGAGTCTCCATTTACTGAGGATAATTAGTGTATCAAAAAAAAAAACCATTAAGAAAAAACAAAAGGTGATAAAGATCCTGAGTGAAGGAACTACTACCAGTGTAGACACATGTGGGACAAGAAGTGTGGATAAGGGTCTCTACTATTCTCTTTCGTGGAAATAGCCCTTTAGTAGAACAAAGGAACATGGTGATCTAGCTGTGCTGTCCAACATGGTAACCGCTAGATGTATATGGCTATTTAAATTTGATTTAAATTAATTAAAACTAGATAAGATATAAAAAAGTTATGTTCCTAAGGCACATTCATTACATTTCCAGGACTCAGTCACCGCAGCTGCCTAGTGGCTACAATACTGAATGGCAGACAGAGACCAGTACCATTATGGCGGAAAGTACTATTGGATGGCACGGGAAGAGCCCCATCATGGGAGCCTGAGATTGATCCTGAGTGTGCAGCTTGGTAATGGTGTGTCTCTGTGTCCTCATAGTCAAAATTAGGCAAGGTAATAGTACCTGTCTCCTGGAGTTGTTAAGAGAACTAAGTAATGGGTCCTTTTTAAAAATTAATTAATTGTGGAAAACCATGCTTGGAACAGAGTAAGTGCAATATCAAAGTTTTTATATGAATGGAAGTCTACTGCCTACATTCTATAGTTTGTATATATTTATGTTTATGTTAATTTTTAGTGAAAATAATGTCTAACATTAATTGCACAGTTACACCTCATGGGCCGAATGTTTTTCCTGCTTTGTTTGGTTTAAATGTTTTTAACATCCTACGAGGAAGAATCTATTACTATTACTTAATAGAGGAGAACATTGAGCCCAAAGGTCACTTAGCTAAGAGATAACTTTGAACTTGACTAACATTGAATTGCTACAGCGTTTTCCAGTATGATGAACTACTGGACTGCAAAGTCTATGCTATATTGCCTTTTGTCCTGTAAACTGAAAACAGTACATATTTACGCAGGCTTTAACTCTGGGTTAAAAAAAAAGCTTCAGCGATAACTTATGTAATAACAACAGCTGACCATTACACAGTACTTAATATGTGCCACACACCAATCAAGGAAATTTACATGCATTAAGTTAATTTAATCATATCAATAATTCTGAGATTGGTACCATTATCACCCCATGGTAGCTGGGTAAATTGGGGCTCAGAGAAGTTCACTATCTTGCCTATGTTCACACAACTAGTAAGTCACATAATTAGTACAATGGGACTCAAATCTTAATTTTAATGTCTTTTTTTTTAAATCATGAGCACAGGCCTCTATGTAGGGTTTTGGTATAGAGTACAAGAGTACAAAGATAGTTGGCCTATGGAGCGCTGCCTGACCAGTGCACAATAGTTAGTGGTTCTCCAAATGGACAAAGCCAAGTAGATTCACTTAATAGGTACCAAACTACTTAAATAGTCTATTTCAGTCCTGCGTGGTGCGTGTGACTATCCTGACTCGCCCTTTCCTTGGGGGAAAATAGGGAGAAAACTACACATGGAAATGTCCTATTAGCTGCTGCACCAAATTGGCAAGCCCCGGGAATCAAAATGTGTGCGTGCTTCTCAAGCTTAGATCCACCCGATGGCCCCTGCTCACTTCCCAGCTTCCTTCCTTATCAACTGGATCCTTGTGAGAAAAGGAAAAGTGATGCATTTAGTCGTCAGATCGAAGCAAAGACCAACTCTCTGCTTCCAGTTCTTAAAATAATTTTCAATGAAATAAAGCAATCTGAGTCAGAGGATATGACATCGTCATTTGCATGATTCAGAATGGCAGTGACGCCACGGGCAGTCCTTGAGGAGGAGTTCCGGATCGTGGAAACACTGAACAATTGAGCAGGTACTGGAGCTGGCGCTGAATGCCCTATCTTAGATCATTGAAACCCATTCCCTTAGCCCCAGCACAGGAAGCTGATGGCTATCAGAACCTCACAGTAGGTGATTCCTGTTACCTCCCCAGCGTTTTCCTGGAGTGGGGTGTGGTGGTGGGGAGATGATACCCGGCGGTTTTTAGGAGAGAAACATGCGTTGCTGGGCTTCTTACCCAGAGTTTACAGTGTTTTGTACATCTATCACTTTCTTTGGAAGTGCTCAGAGAATATCCGTATTAGCTTAGAATGGGAATTTGTAACGTGGTAGTCATGTAAAGGAAAACAAATCTTGAGGGCATCTTATGAAACCCTGGGAAGTTGTATGCAGAAGGTTGTTTGTGTCCTGGGATAACACAAAAACAAACAAACAAAACATCTGCGGCCCACAGATTCCATCCTATTCTCAAAGGGGTCTCTGGCCTCTAAAAGATTAGAACCTTGTTCCTGGTAATTACAAAGGTAAGGATCATAACAAAAGTGTCATTACATATTATATATAGTAAAGATGAATTTTAAAAGCTGGATTGCTAATCAGTAACAGTATCCACTGCAAACAGCATCTTCATCTCTCAATGAAAATTAATAAAAAACCCCTCAAAGCTCTCATGGGTGGATATTTTTAAAATACATGAGAATGTGGACATGACTATGTCACGCAGCACTTTGCCAATAACTGCCCACTTAGGAGACTTCCTGTTCCATCACTTCTATTTCCTGGAAACCTTGCCATGATTTTGAAGACAATTGTTGTGTGTGCTTTTAGAGTAACACTTTCCACCTAAGTAGAAGTTTAAAGTCTCGGATACGGATTATCAATCGTAAATGATGTCCTTTAAAGATGAGGCATTGAGCATTCTGGGTGTGGGGAGAGCCCAGCTGTGTTCACCTACTCTGCAAGCTTATGGACACTGGTGCTAGGAGGCTTTTGGAGGAGTGAGGGCTGCGTTCCTAACCTCCTAACCTAGAGCTCAGCCTGTCCCTCCCTACACGTGGTTCAGACTTGCTTCCTCTCAGGTCACATGAAGCAAATGCTCCCTTGATCGTGATACCAGTCCCCATAATCCCATCCAATGTGGGAGCACATCATGATTAGAGTTTGGTTTCTGGTGTTAGAGTAACGTCGTGCAATACCCAAAATGTGTCAAATCAAATGTCAATCATGGTAGGAGCCATACAATGGAAGGAAATGGGACTCCGACTAAAATTTTCTTTTATGATGCACTCGTATTGACATTTGTTATAAAGCACCTGCGACAAGAGAAAATGTGTTCCAACTGCTTCTACTTTTCTTCTTCATCCCACGGTCAAACTCCACTGCTGTCTTTCCTATAATGATTCAGCAAGGAGATATTTACTGCCAGTACATTATGGATTTTGGCTTTGTGTTAGCTCCTGGGTAAACCCAAACTGTACAGCAAGAATTGGAGGAGAGAGAAGAGGGTATCCTGATGAAGTTTGCTATAAATATAATTTCCTTCCCTCTAAGCCAAAAGTTACAAGGGCAAATAGTTCAATTTCTATATCACCCTTGGGGCAGAAAAACAGAATTGGGAATGCTGACCTTGATACCAGAAAATGAAAATACATTCTGCTACTGGTCCCTAAAACTTCTTTCTGCTAAACAGACTTTAGTCCAGAAAATAGTTGGAGAAACTAAAACAAACAAAAAAACATACTATTGAAAATAACGGGTTAATAAACTCTTCTGTTTAAAAGAAGTTATTTAATTTTTAATACGATTCGAAAATTAGATTAGAATGTAAGAATATTCAGTTTCTACTACAATTTTGCTGCCACACGAAATCTCTTTTTTTGCTATTCATCAAAAATTTCACATAACATAATAAAGATCTCATGGAGAGTGTTCCTACTCAGATTGCTAACAAACTAAGAGCTTGTTAGAAATTCAGATTCCTGGGCTCCCAGACATACTGAAACATTTTAATAAGACTCTCAGGGGATTTGTATGCGTATTCAAGTTTGAGAAGTCCTGGTTTAGGGTAATAGTTCCCAGCCGTGGATGATCATCCTAACCATCTTTGTGTGGAGATCTTAAGAAATATTGTTGAGACTTTGTTAATGAGTCTTCATTCAACTCTCTGGTTTACCAAACTTTCTCTCTCCTCCGTAAGTCACACTGGCTGGTGACTACAAGCTGACTGCTCCCAGCTGGTCGCCTGTTCTCATATTCCGAAGCATTTCTGCACATGCTACTTCTTGTTTATGCTGATTGAGCCTGTGTGCTTGTTCCTAAATCTGCTAATGATACCATACAAATAATGTAAACTAATAAAATGTGAGTGTGAAGAGAGTGATGCTGTTGTTCATTGTTGTATGTGAAGAAGGAAACTGAGTGGAAAAACTGTAAAAATCTAAGAGCTCATGTTCAGATTTCTTTACAAGAGCCTTTAAGTCCTTGCTCTATTTCAAAGAAATTAAAACGGGAAATTAAAAACCTGCCTTGTGGTTGTGAATTATGCGAGAAATACGGCTTTACTGTTCAATTAGTAGATATGCACGAGAAGAAAGTTATTTACATCAGAAGTGTGGCAAATGGATATATTTATATCTTTTAGTTTATATGAATAAACTGTTGTACCTTAAAGATGTGCACATGCCATATTTTTTCATGATTTCTTGCTTTCTGCCACTTTTGTGTTGAATAAATAGAATGCCAGTTATAATTTGGTCACTTAAGAGGGTTTTTACTACACATATTCCTGGATCTCATCCCAGACCATTGACTTAGGGTGGGGCTCGGAATATGTATTTATAAAAAGATCCAGCAATCAGGTTTGGAAATTATTGAATTAGAGAATTCTGACTGACCAACCAACAATTATAGAAGTAGGAAAAATTCAACAGGTTTAGGTATTTTAGAAATGTTGCTAACATATTTGCCAAAGAATTTCCAGAACTTTGATAATAATAATAATAAAAAAGCCTCAGCTGATTCTACAGATAGCATTTTGGATATTGTCTGCATTTCCTGGTATAATGTTTTTGAAGTTTTCCTGGGACTGGACCAGCTGGCCCCTTTGAAACAGGCCATCCATTAAACAGGAAGAGGGAGAGCTGACATTGTGGTCAAAATTTCCCTACGTCAGTTTCAGAGTATTGAAATCTTCTGTACTTCCATCCACTGACGTTGGTCAGAGTGGCACATACTCATATATTTTCTTTGGAGAGACTTGCTACTTTCTAGCGACTTCCTGTAAATTGACATAGAAGAGGGGATTTTGAGGACACTGCACTAATGGACTAAATTTGTCCTTTAACCTCCTGACTCTGGTTTGTCTGTTCACTATGTGCCTTCCAGGCTCCTGAGGAAACCTGGATGCCTATATGTCATTGATTTAGGGAGAGATTAACAACCTTCAAACGACAGGAGCGCTGGAAAATTAGATGATCACCTGCCTCTTAAATTAGAGAAGAGAGCTACAGTGATGTCTTGTCTTTAAGTCTCGAAGAATGTAAGTTTCAGATATGATGTTTTTAAATGAGCTAGCTGTGTCCTGGACCTGTCACCCAGCCTGCAGTTGATTCTCATAGCTGGTCTGCGTAGCTCAAATGTTTGGCTATCAGATACACACTCAGTGTTCACAAACACATTTGCTTACATCGGGACTCTTGATTTGGCAATTCACATTCTGGCTATTTTAGTTGAGAAATGCCATGATTTATTTTGATTTTCGGGGCCTAGGTTGAAATATCTGCTTGACATACGAGTTGAGGTGATTACTTGACAATAATGGACCTAGGTACACTTAATTATAACACAAAATACCACCACAGTGACTTCACCTTTGGCCCTAGAATCTGGCTCTATGGTTATAATTTGCCACCCACCCCTTCCTCTCTGTCTACCAGTGAGACTTTAGAGAAAGAGACAATCCAAAACTGAGCACACTAAATATCAAATGTCTCTAAGAAGCAAACTGTCGAGACTGAGGTAAATTCTGTGGTTTCTCACATAGGGCCAGTGTATCCTAGACTCGCCTGATGTTGAAAGTCATTGTGTGTGAGGTGGGGTGAAGGAGGGCTGTACTTAAAAAATCTAGATTCCTGGTCTCCTTTCCAGAGAATTCCACTCACTAGCTCTGTTGGGGGAGGGGGCAAGTGATTCTTATGAAAGGGAAACCCTGACATAATGTTTCGGGATTTATTTCATTCTGATGTCCTATGAGTAACACATGCTCAGTAAGTGATGACCAATGATGGTGGGGAACACACTTAACATCGAAGAAAGATGCTAATGTTTTTTGTGATTCGGAAAAAGTCAATATGATATATTATGATACATGACGCTTACATGTTCTAACCTGCAGGACTGTTCAAGTAGATGGTTCTGCAGAAACTATGATCTCATCTCGACTCATAAGAATACTGAAACATCTAAAATTGGTCTTATTTATAATAACACGGTAACAATAAGCAATTCTTAACTCACAATAGTTGCAAAGATCAATTAACATCAGTCTTCAAACTATAAAACAAAACCACGATATTTGGGGTATTTTTAACTAAGAAATACCATTAAATTAACACATCAAGTAAAAAAGGCAGTAAGCTTGTTATACTCTATGTATATGTGTATGAATAAATATATACCATATTTCCCTGAAAATTAGACCTAGCTGGACAATCGGCTCTAATGTGTTTTTTGGAGCAAAAATTAATATAAGACCCTATCTTATTTTACTATAATATAAGACCAGGTCTAATCTAATATAATATAATACTTGGACTTATGTTAATTTTTGCTCCAGAAGACATATTAGAGCTGATTGTCCGGCTAGGTCTTACTTTCGGAGAAACAAGGTATATGTAATTGTATATATCTGTATGTATACACACTGTACATTCAGACATGTTACACATTCACATGTATAGATACACACATATTTATACATGTCTAGGTACACAGATTATACTAGGTACAAGAGGTTTATGGACTATACTTAAGTTAATTTTAGCATTTGAAACTGTTCAAAACTTGTTTAAATGGAAGGGGCCTTACAAATCATTCATTGCAAATGCTGCATTTTATACCTCAGGCCACTGAAACTTGGATAGGCCGAAAATGTTGTTGGAGCATGGATTAGAACTTACTGTAAATGATTTTTCAGACCACATTTTTATTTTCTTTACAACCAACTTTATCGAAGTACAATTTACATGCTGCAAAAGGCACATATTTTAAGTAACAGTTCAATGAGTTTTGACAAATGTTGTATAACCACCACCCTAATCAAAATATCCATATTTCCATAACCCTAGAGCTTTCCCTTGTGGCCCTTTGCAGTCAGTGACCTATACCCTCAGCCCCAGGCAACCACTACTCAGAGTTTGCTCAGTATGGCTGAATTTTGCCTGCTTTAGAATCTCAGGGAATCATACAATATGTGCTCTTCTGTGCTGGTTCCTTTGTTCAGAATAATGTTTCTGATATTGATTCATGTTGTTGCACATTCCGATAGTTTGTTCCTTTTCATTGCTGAGCAGTATTTTATCAGAGGACTATACCACAGTTGGCTTATCCATTCACCTCTTAATGTACATTTGCATAATATCTAAAACTTTTAGTTATTATGAATAAGGCTACTATCAACATTCATATACAAACATTTCTGTAGATATATTTTTATTTCTCCTGGTTAAATACATAAGAGAAGAATTGTTGGGTTACATACAATTGTTGGGTTAGTACTCGTATATGATTGGATTTGAACTGGTACATTGTTGTTATTTTTTTAATTGGGATATATTTGACAATTAAGTAAACATATCCATATATGAGGCCGGACAATTAAGTTTGAGGACCTGTTGCAAAAATATTCCTAAACTTTTTTTATATCTAGGGGATTATTCATTATGAATTTGTACCGACTGGACAAACAGTTAACCAAGTTTACTATTTGGAAGTGCTGAAAAAACTGCATGAAAAAGTTAGATGACCTGAACTTTTCGCCAACAATTCATGGCTCTTGCATCACGATAATGCACCAGCTCACGCGGCACTGTCTGTGAGGGAAGTTTTTAGCCAGTAAACAAATAACTGTATTGGAACACCCTCCCTACTCACCTGATTTGGCCCCCAGTGACTTCTTTCTTTACCCAAAAATAAAGGAAATATTGAAAGGAAGACATTTTGATGGACATTCAGGACATCAAGGGTAATACGAGGACAGATCTGATGGCCATCCCAGAAAGAGTTCCAAAATTGCTTTGAAAGGTGGACTAGGTGCTGGCATTGGCGCATAGCTTCCTAAAGGTGACCATAGTGATATTCAGCAATGAAGTATAGCACTTTTTCTAGGATCAGTTCAAGAACTTAATTGTCAGACCTCGTATGTATATACATATCTAGAAATAATCATCACATTGAAGCTAGTTGACATATCTAGCATCTCAGTTAACCACTGCACTCCCCTTTTTTTCTGATAACTGGTGATCTTAAACATCCTTTCATGGGCTTGTTTGCCATTTGTATTTCTTCTTTTGCTTGTTCAAATCTTTTGCCTAATTCTTCACTTACCTGTCTTTTTAAGTTGCAAGAGTTCTTCACATTGTGAAACAATCCTCTTTTCTGAATACATGTATTGCAGATATTTGCTTCCAGGTTTTGATTGCCTTACCATTTTCTTAATAATGAATTAACCAAATAATTTTTAGTATCTATTTATTTTTCTTCTCCATTGGCTTCTTAGTTACACTTTTTTAAAATTAATTTTTAGTAGTTATTCTATGCCTAAAACGTATCCAAGTCTATTTAAAATCAATGTTAGGCTACTTCACATTTTGTAGTACCTAGTTAACGTTTATCACTTCTCAATGCAATAACCTTCTAATATTATAATTGTATTTCTCACTCCACCCATCCTTTGTGCCATTCTGTGGTACCATTTACTTAAAGTTCCATTTTTTTTCAATTTATTTTATTTTATTTTTAAAGATTTCTACTAAAATATAGCTAACATACAATATTATATTAGTTTCAGCAGTACACCGTAGTTATCCAACATTTATGTGCTTAAAAAAGTGATCACCATGATAAGTCCAGCAACAATCTGATACTGTGGTATGCTTTCACAATATGATTGACTGTATTTCCTATGCGGTATGCTACATCCCCATGACTTATTTGTTTTATACCTGGAAATTTGGGTCTCTTATTCCCTTTACCTTCCCCCCCCTTTTTAAATCTTTCAACTTCACTTGACATTCAATATTATTTTACATTAATTCCAGGTGTACAGCATAGTGGTTAGACATTTGTATAATTTAAGAAATGATTCCCTTGACGAGTCTAGTACTCACCTGGCACTATACATAGTTATTACCATATTATTGACTATATTCCCTGTACTTTATTTTACATCCTCATGCCTATTTTGTAATACCAGTTTTTACTTCCTTCTTAACACCCCAACAAATCTAGTACCAATCTAACACCACACATAGTTATTACAATATTATTGATTATATTCCTTTTGCTAAACCCTATGATTACTGTTTAAAAACCAATTTGTACTTCTTGATCCTTTCCCCCTTTTCACTCACTCCCAACTCCCCTCCCATCTGGCAACCATCAGTATGTTCTCTGTATCTATGAATTTGCTTCTGTTTCGTTTGCTTATTTTGTTCTTTAGATTCCACATAGAAGCAAAATCACAGTGCATCTGTCTTTTTCCACTCAGCACAGTACCCTCAGCACAGCTCCATCCATGATGCTGCAGACGGCAAGAACCCATTCCCTTCATGGCTGATTCCATTGTATATGTGTACCAGGTCCTCTTTATCCATTCTTCCATCAGCAGACACCCAGGAGTGTCCCTTGTGTGAGTTTTGTGTGCTCTCATGTTATAGTTGAGTCTTGATTGCTATTGGCACATCAGTAAGTGGGATTGACTGTTAGACTGATTGGCTGTGGGTTTGGCCACATCCACAGCTTACAGGCTGCTTTGCAGGGGGCTTACCTCACAGACTGGCATTCATTCCACTGGGCTCTGGTGCCTGTTGAGACTGCCCTTTGTGTATGTCGTTTGTGGGGCTAATTGGGCGGTGCTCTGAGCCAACTTCCAAATATGTTAGTTCTGGGACTCTTGCAAGGGGCTACAGAGCAGGCCCAGGTCACCCACTGCTTGTGACAGGTTGGGGACTACCTGGTAGGAGCTACAATGCGATCCACTATTGTTCACTGCCTGTGCTAAACCTGGAGGCATGTGGGAGAGGCCACAATGCCAACTGAAGATGCCTGCCACCAGTACCATGTTGGGGGCAGCTCTGCAAAATGCCAGGACACCCCAAGGCCTATTGCGACCTGCCGGTTCCCTTAAGATTTAGCCACTGATAAAGCCTCGTGCGGTACACAAATTGGGTGAGGCAAGGTCTCAGGGCTGAGCCTGGTGCTACTCAGCAAAAGTTTCAGAGCACATTGAGGCCAGTTGCCACCCACCTGGAGCCAGTGGACTCTGATAGTTGTCCAAGAAAGAGTGCAATGTGGGCAGGGTTGGTGTTATGCAGGGACTGAGCTCCCGCTCCCCACACAAGAATGCAGGATATGGTGAGGCCAAAAAGGAACAACAACAGACCCACAGATAGGGTAGTCATACCACTATGTTCTCGATGGTGGCTGTTCAAGACACAAAAGCAAACATCCACCAGTACCCCAATAAGGGGTCTTCCTGCACCCCCATCTTGTTGGCGGCTGGGCGACACACAGGAAGTAGGATCAACATGATCCACAATCCACAATCCACTTGCTAACCACACTTGCTAGCCGCAATCCGCCGTCCACTTTTCTGCCTGCCAGCCAGAGCCAGCCAGCCAACCCACCCACCTACCCCCTAGCGTAGCCACAGCAGTTATATCAGTGTCTAATGGCTAACTGGTAACAGCTAGCCATCTAGCTGATTACAGCTGATGGCCGTCTAATAACTGAGCCAGAACCTCTCCACGTGAGGCCGAGAACCTGGAAACTGCTCTCTGGGACTCAAGTTAGTTGCTTGCGGAGAAAGTGCCTCTGCTGTTGGGTGAGTTGGGTGTTGCAGTGTTCCAGTGAGTCAGCAGGGTTGAGCGAGTGGAGCTCCACCCAGCCAATCAGATTCAGATTTGGCTGTGGGGGCTGGGCTCAACACAAGAAAGATGGCGCCTGCCTGTTGCTTGCACAGGGACAGGACGACACACAGGGAAAATGATGACTGTCCTCCAGCTCTTGCCCCAAGCAATACAATTCAGTCTGCCCCCTGTATGCCTTCGACATGCCCTGAGTTACTGCCCCTCCGTTGGAAGCCAAGGTGAGTGCCTGTGAGTGAGAGAGGCTGTGCGCGGCCATTTAAGATGACACCTGGGTTTCTCCCAGCTTTTCTTCCCACATGTATGGAATCCCAACTGTTTTTCACAGCCAGCTGTTATTGGGGCCCCTCTTCCTGGCACCGGTACTCAGTGCTGGAGAGACTGGTTTGTGGCTGGGGTCCCTAGCTCCTCTGGGTGGAGAGGGAAACTACATGGGTGAGATTTCCCTCTGGGTTCTCAACTGCTACATAGAGGTTCGGGCTAGCCGGTTTCGCATCTCCACCCCTCCTACCAGTCTTGATGTGGCTTCTTTATATCCTTAGTTATAAAACATTCAGCTAGACTTCAGATAAATCTCCAGGTTGACTGTTCTATAGTTTCGTTGTAATTTTAATGTGCTCATGAAAGAGAGCAATCACAAGGTTTATCTGCTCTGCCATCTTGGATCCAAAAAGTTCACCTTTTAATGTTACTATTTTTGCTTTAAAAAGTCAGTTGTCTTTTTAAGGAAATTACGAGAATAACAACAAAGAAGTCTTTTCTATTTACCCATTTATTTACCATTCCCAGTGGTCTCCAATTATAGATTTGAGTTTCTGTTTGGTATCATTTTTTTGCCCTACAGCTTGAAAAGTATTCTTTAACATTTTTTTAGAGTGCTGATTCGCTGCTGACACATTCTTTCTGCTTTTGTTTATCTTATAATGAAGTTTTAGATCAATCTTGAAGCTTTTAAATGATATTTTCAATGGATATGTTTATCCTTCTAGTTATATTTCTGGTACTCATAATTTCTCTGTAAATCCATATTTCCATCTCATATAATTTTTCTATCTACCCAAAGAACTTCCTTTAACAGTTATTTTAGTGTAAGTCTATGTGATAAATTACTTAAACTTTTATATGTCTGAACAAGTCTTTATTTAACCATCATTTTTTTCATTAGAAAAAATGCTATTTATTGCAATTATGAAAATACTCAAACAAAGCTTCATTATTTTCATGAATTTTTTTCTTATGACTCTGTATTTGTGAAGTAAACAGTTTCCCAAATTGCATCAAAACATTTAACAACTTTTTGTAACAGATCTTTTTAAACCATGAGAAGTCACATAAAGTGTACACAGGCTCTCCGCTAAAGGCAAGGAAAGATTCTGAAATGGATAATTGATTGTTTGATACCAAAGCTTACATCTTATGTTTTTTCCTCCACATAAATCCCTTTAATGTCAATGCAAAGTATTATAATACTTCTGTTAACCTATACCCCAAAGATCCAATACTTTAGACAACTAAGGTTTAGATAGAATAGTGAAACAAAAGTTCACTATAATCTTAAAGCCTATCTCTTAGTGTTATTACCAGGATGGCTAGACCCACCAGAGAATTGTAAAATAATTCCAGAAGAGGAAATTCAAAAGAACCCACTTTCATATTATACCTCAAGGAATTTCTGAAGTTTTCTGTTATTTTCCTTTAAGCATAAAAAACCACCCAAGTGTAATCAATTGGGGGAATTAAAAAACACTAATATAGCTACTTGTCAGGTTAAACTGTTAGATAAAAAGGGGTTATGTGAGCACTACATGTTAAAATTAACTTATTTCTAACCATAATGACTTTTGATAACTGTCTTGCAATTATTCTCTTTTCCCAGTGTCACCTCAAGGCTCACACATTAATAATCATACTTTTTTATAAGTCTAAAGGCTTTTGTATTTGCTGAGATTTATAAGACCTCTTTAAAACCCTGATGCTAAGGTGGATGCTGTGGTTATCAAACTGAACACAAGTCCATTTTCTTAAAAATGAAGAACGATAGAAAACTAATAAAGCTGTGCACACCCAAAAATGAGTTCCTGAAACAGGTTTCTTATTCCCATGTTGGAACAGTTTTGTCCTGGGCAGTTTTTCTCAGTTAAGTAAAAACAAAAAGCTATTTATTCATCGTGCTAGTTAGGCCTAATAGAATCCTTGTGCTCACCAAACTCCAAAAAAAGTGGGTGCGCTTGTGAAACAAATTGTAACTCAAGTAAATTCCAACATTCATCTTTACCAAACTAACAGATCCCCTTATCACAGAGGTATAATGAACTATTAAACCAGTATTGGGTCCAGTTCAGACTGCAGGCTTATTGTGCATGTTTTCCTTAATGAGCAGGTACCCAATTTTTAAGCTTTGATCCTTACAGATTTTAAGTTTCCATGTCTACTTGTACAAACCACATGAAGTAAATTTTCCGAGTGTAAAACCTAACAGAAATAAAGTCAGATCAATAGGAATTATGTGTTAGTTTTCAAATCATCTTCCTGTTTTCACATTACTGAGGGCTTTTCTGTTCAATCTCTCTGCTGAACAGATACAACGAATTTTACCGACTTGTGTGGTGTGAAAACACCAGTAGCTCCACTCTGTCATTTTATAGAAAAAGAAACTGAGACCCTGAAAAGTTTAATGAAAAAGGTGGAAGCCAAAACTAGGCTAGTATTCATGATACTGCACCTCTCACCTTTTCTGTGAATACGTGCACCCACATACAGTAGCTGTTAAAACTAGTGTAATTAAATGGTGATGTATTTCACCTGAGATAAATATAACAAATGTTAGCTGTTAATTTAAACTATTTTTAGAAAATATTAGCCATTTTTGGTTACAGCTGATAGTGTAACTACAGTGTTTGGTCTTGCTTTTAAGGGTAATTGATTTGTAGTTGCTTCCTTTGAGGGTGTTTATTTGCTCTCTCTAGAGAAAGATCACGTTAAATATGACCACATAGTCAATCACATATTATCATCTATTTCATCTCTGTTTTTCACATACATTATTTTTACATACATTTGGATTCTTATACTTTTAACATAAGTAAAATTAATTTATGCAGAGAATGAAGTGAGATATTACCTGTATCTAGGACTGTTAGAAACAGAGTTGATTGTAACAAAAAAATATAATGAAAATTATACGTGAATTTTTATTAGTCTGTAGCCATAGGAGAAAGGACAAGCTTAGAAAATCAGATCTGAGTTCAAATTTTAAATTCTTTCCTTGCTAGTTATCTAACCTTCAACAATTCAGTAAACTTCTGGGTTTTGGTTTCTTTACCTTCAAAGAGCTAACATTTACACTACTTACTTCATTAGATTATTGAAGACAGTGTATAGTAAAATATATCAGAGTGTTTGTAAATGGAAAAGAACACCAACAAATATTGATTATTGCCCCAATAATTATTAAAATGTGGACCTACAGAAAATTTTGAATAATTACCACTCAGTGACACTAGGCTCACTCACTAGAAGAAACTTAAATCAGAGGGGAAACCATGTAAACATTTCAACTTTCAATTAACCATCATTTTTGAAAGATTTTTGATAGGTATAAGATTGTAGGTTGACATTTTCTTTTCTTTCAGGGTTGTGAAGAATTTTTTCCTCATTCTTCTCACTTCTGAAGAGAAATCTATCATTCTTATTTTGGTTCTTCTCATTTGTAGTATTTCTTTTTCTCTGTTGCTTTTGAAAAATACTTTGTGTATCACTGGTTTATGATATGTCTTGCTGTAGTTTTCTTCATGTTTTTTTGTGCTTAAAGTTTGTTTAGCTTCTTGGATCTGTCAGCTTATAGATTTTACCAAATTCGTAAAAAAATAAAATGGCCAGTAACTCTTTAAATATTTTTCTATCTTCCCTTCTCTCTCTTTGACTGCTGGTTCTTCAATTTCACAGATATTAGGCTGCTTGAAGTTATCCTGCAGCTCACTGATGCTCTTTCCATTCTCAGTTTTGGGGGATTCTTTGTTGTATGCTTTGTATTAGTTTTTATTGATATGGCTTTCACTTTGCTAATTTTTGCACCTGTAATATATAATTTACTATTAATTACATCCAGTACTTTGTCCTGCAAATTAATTGCCTAGTTTTTCCCAGACCCTCAGCTCTATATCCTCAACTCAAGGAGTCAGCTGTGCTCTGCTTACGTTCTTGCTCACTGAGACATGATCTAGGTTTCTCAAGGCAGTAATTGGGCAATTGTTTCTCATCTCTCGTTACCTGATAGCCAGTTCTTAAAAACCATTGTTTCAAATATTTTTCCTGTTTTTGGTTATTTCTATGGGTAAGATAAAGAGATCCCTACTACTCTATCTTGGCTGGAAGTGAAACTCTCTTAATTGCTTTTTCATGTTGCTTTTAAACTTTGAGTTATTTAAAAACAACTTTCAAGCTCTTTACAGATTTTATTCTAATTATAAATAGTAATAATAACAATATCTTATATTTGTATAGTGTTTTAAAGTTTGTGATATTTTCAGTCTTCAAATAATTTTAATAATTATGCTATAGTTGCATTTATTTGACAAATGAGGTAATAGAATCTCAGTTTTCTCATGATCAAAACAAATGGCTTGAACTGGTATATCTTTAGGGTTCCTACATGTTATAATACTTTCAAAAATTTTCAAAAGTACATTTTTATTGCTGTGCTTGTTTTAATATGAGTTCCACAAGTACCGTGTTTCCCTGAAAATAAGACCTAACTGGAAAATAAGCCCTAGCATGGTTTTTCAATATGACATTCTCTGAATATAAGCCCTAATGCGTCTTTTGAAGCAAAAATTAATGTAATACCTGGTCTTATTTTTTGGGAAACCTGGTATCTGGTAAGAGCCACATTCTTTCAGAATAGTCATTTTTTTTTTTTTTTTGAATAATTCTTTTCCTGAAATAAATCTGAAACAAGATAGTTCTGCAAAGGAACTTACCTGTTTGTTTTTGCAATCTAATTCCTCATTATTTTCTACTAATATAGCCAGAGCTCAGGGGTGATGTCATGCTTCTTCAGCTGATTTCAATAAGTTGGGTGAATGGCTTAGCAAGTAGATTTGTAAAAGGCTAAGGCCCATCTTAATAATGAGCCCAAATATGGTAAACATAGATCTGTCTATTCACCTACTAGACAAAAGTGGTTAGGTTCAGCTTTTCCTCCCAAGTCCAACTGAACCCTGGCACCTATGGATTTATTCTGCTCAATACAGGAGAAACCCATAGCTACAACAGTCTGTGGTCTACACCTGGTCTCTTTGGTGTTTGTTGTATCACACTGAATCATAGGTCAGTGTGAGTGCCTCAGACGCAGATAGTCCAGGCACCCCCTTGTTTGTTCAGTTGGTACAGCTGAGTTTCTGCCTTGGGTTAGGGTTAGTGCTCCTCGTTCTCATTGGGTCCTATTCTAGACTCAAGCCCATTGCGCCATGTACTTGATAGTCTTCTCAATTGTTTCCAGAGCCCTTCTCTGGATGGAGTCTCCAGATCCCAGATATTTATATAGTTCTTAGGTATTTATATAGTTCTCAGTTCTTAGGAGACTTATACAGAGTAGACCACTGATTTGGAATGGTGATGGCACCAGACACATGACTGTAAGTATGGCCACTGCCTAAAAACCACTGCAGCCACCTTTCCCTTATTGATATTCCTTCTGAATGTCAGCAGCAAACGGACCACACATCTCTGTTTTATCCTTTTCCTCTTATCCTTTATTTTAGATTTGAATGGAAGAATGTGACTTATGTCTTTGAGAGAGAATGCTTGATTTAGAATATGTCAAGTAGTAAATTTTATGGCTAAGATGATGGGGCGTCTCTTTGGACAGAAGAGACCTTACCATAGCATTCAAAATTCCTGTAGTTTATTTTAGCATAAACTTTCTCTAAAGTCCTGGATAAAATTCTAGTGTAACTTTTTCTCTGTACTTTTGGTTTTAAAAAGACTGAAAAATGAACATTCGTTGTTATTTGTTTCCTTTTGGAAGAAGGATCATAAATTTTAGTTAATAGAGTTAACAAACATAAATAAAAGTAGTTTGCTGATAAAACAATAACATTTTCTGAGTTTCACAGATTTTTAGTATTTCCTTGCTCATGAGTCTGAAGCTGCAAGCATTTGCTTGGCCCTGCAAGTTGGCATTAGAATTTTAAGAGACATTTCCTTAGATTTACTGAGTCATATGGTGTTTATAACAGATTATGGTTTGTGGGAATCGTAGTTCCTTAATGTTTTATTGATTCGTGTGTTATCCTTGGTCCTTAGCAACACAAACCAGAATTAAAACCATATTACTTTAATAGGAACATTAATTATTGTTGACAATGGAGAAGAAAGGAAAGCATCACATTCTATAGTTCTTCTATTCAGCCCTTTTGCAATGAAGATGTTCTGTCCACTCTGTGATTTAACTCCTTCACCAAGAGAAGGTGTGATAAAGAAGAGCAGGGATAAAATGATTTCTATGGTAGCCAATGAGTAAGAAACAGTAAGAGCTCTGTTACTAATTTAGGTTACTATCTTTGGGAGAAATGCTGATGGGTGGTAAAATGAATGTTTCAAAAATGTAATCTGTTACAGTATCAGGTGATTTGGTAAAAGTGAATTCGGTTGACAAAATGGTAGTAAAATTGCCTTGGCTTCAATTTGTTGTTTCAATTTCTTTATGCCACCTTATGGTATTTACTTTATGTGCTCTTAAAGATTTGTAGCTAGAAAATGACATCTCATAAAACATAAAATTATATGCGCTACCTCTAATCTTCACAAACACTTATCTGAAACAAGTATATTAGTTTGCCAGGGCTGCCATAATAAGGTACCATGGCCTGGGTGGCTTCAACGACAGAAATGTGTTTTTTCACAATACTGAAGGTTAACAGTCTGAAATCAAGGTGTTCACAGGGCTGGTTTCTTGTGAGGACTGTGAGGGAAGCATCTGTTTGGCCTCCCTTCCTTGGCTCGTTCATGTGTTTTTCCTGTGTCTCCACATCATCTTGCTTCTACGTCCAAATGTCCCCGTCTTCCAAGGACATCAGTCATATTTGATTCAGGCCCACCTTACTGCTTTCATCTTAAATTAATCACTTATCTTAAGTCACTGTTTCTAAATACGTCACATTCTGAGGTACTGGGTGCTAGACGTTATAAGAATTTTTGGGGGAGCCACACTTCAGCTCATAACAACCAGTGTGCATGAAGTATCCCACAAAAATGTCAGTTTATCATTGTATATAAACTTAAGCTTAGAATTTTAAAAACTGAAGTCTAATTTTTCATCATTATACTAATTTGTTAAAAATGCGCACTAGTCTTGAGTGAGATGTGTGCCAATGTACAGTCAAAAAGTAAAAATACTCACTTGAGGGCAAGTGTTCTTACGCAAGTGCAAGCGTGAGTTATGAGACAGTGTTTATAGGATCACTGACAGAGTCAAAACTAGTTTTTCCAACAATATTAGTTTACGTAGCGATTTTAGGGAAAAAGGAGATCAAGCGAAAATATACAGTCAAAAGAGGTTCACCTGTGATGAACCAATACTTGACCAGTGAGCCTGGCTTTGTTCTAATAATCAATTCAAAATAGGATTCCCAGTTGAATTTTGACACAAATCTTTCACTTATACTAGAGCATAATTTAGAAGTATAAAATGAACTATGAATTATGTGTCAACATATCAACCATTAATCAAGGGATAAGTACACAGTAATTATAAGAAAATAGGCCAAGAAATTCCTTTTGTAGGAAGGCCAAGCAAAAAAACATTTTTGTTTTTGTGGATATAGGATTGCATCATGAAAACCTAACCTTTTATTTTGAAAAGTGAGGTGGCTGAGAGAGAGAGAGCGAGAGTGAGTGAGTGAGAGAGAGAGAGAGAGAGAGAGAGAGAGAGACTTATGAGGGGATTTTTAAATTCTCAAGTGACACTTCAAGCAAAGTTAATTTTAATATGCTTATTGCACCACTCATACCATAACATTTAAATTCCTATCCTAATTTTGATGCCACAGTGTTTTATTCTTCCTGTTAATTCTTTTTATATTTAAGACACCAGAAAATTCCGAATAACAAAATAGTAGACATTGTTAGGCTTTTTCATTTTGCCATTTGCAGGAATAGACTGCAATTTTAATTGAAGAGCTTTAGAAATATTATTTTGTCCGGGCATGGAATAAGAAAGTGCCATGTAATGGGCTTCTATTGTGACAAGAATCAACAGATTCTTTGGATAATGAAGGAATGAGTTTTGCCTATCTTCGAATGACAATGGTCAAATACTTTGCAGAGCAGAGAGAAGTATTACAACTAGAGGTGGCATATCCTAAAAGTTATTTCAATGATTGCCTGATTAGAAGGTCAGCAGTAGTAAATAGTTTCTGACTGTGAAATGAAGGCAGTGAGAGATTCGGTATTATTTGGCACCCTTGAGGATCTTCAGTATAAAAACAACACAGAATTGCGTATTCTTAGCATGTCATGCAAAATCCTTCAGTATTTAGTCTCTGTTTGCTTCTCCAGCCTCATTTTGTACAGTTGTCCCTCCTTTCCTCTACTGCAGCCCTTTCCGACTTGCTTCAATTCCTCAATGCTGCACTACTTCCTACCTCAAGGCCTTTGCACAAGCTACCTTACAGCTTCTTCTTCAAAATCTTAGCATAAATGTAACCTTCCTTAGCAAGGCTATTCTAGGCCACCCAATTCAAATTAGCCACTAAGTCACTCTCTGTCCTACCTCCTTATTGTACTTCTCTGCCTGGCTATGATGTCTGTGTCATATTTTCCTTGTTTATTTTTTTACTAGGTAATTTTCTGTGGGCTCTTCACTGAGTTCTAAGCTCTATGAAACAGGAGTTTATCTATCTTGTTTTCACTGTACCTCCAATGCCTTCAAAACTGCTTAGCACATAGTAGTTTCTCATTTAATATTTGTGGAATAAATAGAAAGGAAGACAATTATTTTACTCCCTGTCATACTGATTAGATACGATCCTAAAGGACGTTTTGAGTTCTTAGAGTTGGAACAAGACAAACTGGAATCCGTCTAGAGATAAGAAACAAATAGCAAACAATGCAAAACAAACAAACAAACAAAACATGCTATAGGAGAAACTGGTAATATTCAACCTGGAAACAGTTGAATGACTGGGAAATAGAAAAAGAAGTTATAAAAATGCAGTATATTCAACTTGAAAAAAGAAATAATTTTCTGATAATTTTGAGGTGCCCTACAAGGGGGGAATGCAGCACAGGATGTTTTCATGTAAAAACCGTATAGCCATGTATCAGGAGAGTTTTAGAATTTTGAAGGTGATAGACTTCAAAAACCTCTACAGTTTCTTACAAACCAAATATATTATTATTATAAAATAAGATAACTTTGTATTATTATATATTATTATATATTATTATAAATATTTTATTATTATTAATTATATAGTGTTATTATATTATAATATATATTAATAGTATGTATTATTGTATATTATTATTATAAATATATTACTATTATAATTATTATTATATATCATTATTATAAAATAAGATAACTTTTCATACAAAAAACCACAATTTCTTCACAAATCTACAATATAAGTGGGGGCTTTATTTTGTTATTTTTTAAATTTTTATTAATCGGGTGACAATTGTTAGTAAAGTTACATAGGTTTCAGGTATACAATTCTGTTAACACATCATCTATATATTGTAATGTGTGTTTACCACCCAGAGTCAGTTCTCCTTCTATCACCATATATTTGACCCCCTTTACCCTCTTCTACCCTCTTACCCTCTGGTAACCACTAAGCTGTTGTCTGCATCTACGAGTTTTTGTTTATCTTGTTCTTTTGTTGCTTTCAGTTTTATATCCCACATATCAGTGAAGTTACTTGGTTCTTAACTTTTTCTGTCTGACTTATTTCAATTAGCACGATAATCTCAAGATCCATCCATGTTGTTGCAAATGGCACTATTTTATCTCTTCTTATGGCAGAGTAGTATTCCATTGTGTATCTATACCACATCTTCTTGATCCAATCATCTGTTGAAGGACACTGGTTGTTTCCATGTCTTGGCCACCGTGAATAATGCTGTAATAAACATAGAGGTACATGTATCTTTACAGATAAATGTTTTTAGATTTTGGGGGGGTATATACCCGGGAGAAGGATTGCTGTGTCATATGGTAATTTTATTCTTAATATTTGGAGGAACCTCCATCCTGTTTTCCATAGTGACTGTACCAATTTACATTCCCACCAGCACTGTATGAAGGTTCCTTTTTCTCCACAATGGGTGAGCTTTGTTTTATATAAAACAACACAAAATAGACAACTAAAATGAATGTGATGAAGTAAAAAATATTTTAAAATATCTTGCTGATTGTGACGGCTCCCTTCTTGGTATCCTTAATGAATACTTTTAAGCAAGGTTCATCCCAGAGCTGGTGATTGATTGTACATCTTCATTTCAAATGATTTTTTTTTTTAATCATTCAGTTGTAGGGCTCCTTTTCATATCCGATGAAAATTGCCATTTTTAAAATTCTTGTGATGTGTATGAGAAACAACTTGTTCCCAAAGTAAAAGAGGGGTTAGCTATGCCATTTCCTTCTTGTTTATATTATTAGTACTGTCTTTAGTCCCCAAGAAACTTTTTCTAAGATACTTTCTCACTTTTTGAAAATTAGAGCAATTATGTCTGGAGAATTTGATCCATTTGACCAGTAAGTTGAAAGAAATCAAATGAGTGACATTTCCACTGTCAACCCCTGTTTATTATAAACTGTTCCCTTCGGGGATTTCATATACTGAAGGCGTTTGGAATATAGACGTAGTGAAAATGCCATTATTTTGTACTTTAAATATTAGTTAAGATTAATTTTTCCTTTTTGATATAAAAATCAACATAACCTGTTACTTGCTACCATATCTCAATGGGTTCCCTTGTACCTCTTGTCATTTATGTGCCCCACCTTGGAGGTTACTGTTTCATCTCCTGAAAAGCAGATAGTATTAAAAAATATAAGAGCAATTGATAAGCTTTTCCATTTCAAACTTAATTATAATGTGTTAGTGAATAATATCCCAGCCTTGCTGAAGGCAGATGAGTTCGAGATTGCGTATCAGATGGGTCATGCCAGGTCTTTCAATACCAGATTCAAACAAGGGATCACACAAAAGTGCTCCTGCTCCAGGTTTTAAAATAACCACAAGGGCAAATAAAATCCCCTATACCACTTTTTTTGGGCAAACACTTATGGTAACAAGTAGAGTTTCAGAGCTCAGTTCACTCCTGTTCTCTTGCTGACTCTTTGGTGCTGATACTGGAGGGCTCATGCTCCCAGGAGCTATGACACAGTTTTCCTCTTTGCTGGTGCTGCATTCTAATCTCGTTGCTTGAGGGAGGGAGGGGAAGGGGGGGTAGAAGAAGAGAAGGAGAGAAGGAGGGAAGGAGAGAGGGAAGGAGGGAGGGAAGGAGAGAGGAAGAGAGAGATACAAACTTGATTTCCATCAACACACATTGCCTCAAAAAGACCTCATAATGTGTGTGTGCAAGAGATAGGCATTAGTTTGCTGTTTTTTCATGAAACTGTTTGCACTGTGAAGAAAAGTACATTGCACTGCATTGTTCTTTTCCCTCAGAGGAAAGTCAGAGGAGTATCTTCCTTTCTGCAGCAATTGTACAATGATGCTTTCAGTGCAAATATAAGTACTAGTTACCAAGCTTAATTAGCAGAGGAGCACTACAACTTGAACTTGAGGACATTGCCTACATTTCTAACTCCATTTGTTTTAATTAAAAATAGTCTTACTATTGAAACTAATAGGAATTTTTAGTTCATTTGAATACACAAATTAACAAATGCAACTGGTACCTACCTAGTGAATTTTTAATAATTGGAGAATGAATACATGTTATTAAAGAGGTCAGTTTTCACTTGAAAGTTTCTCATGATTTTTCATGACTGAAAGATTTTAAGTTTATATTTCTAGACCCATCCTTTCAACTGGATACTAGACATTTATGTTTTAGTATTTTGCCTTCTTTTCAAATTCAACTTGTCCACAACTGAATTGTTCATATGTTTTTAAAACCTGTGCTTCAATTTAGTTCTTGGATTTTTGTCAATTATATCAAGTTATTTTGGCTATTTGGGGTTGGGAACATGGGACAGAGTAGCTCAAAATCATTATTTGTTAAAGCACCATGTAAATCCTTCAGTTCTGTCCAGATACAAACTATTAATATGTTTGTCTCAGTCCTCCTTGAATCTTCTATATAAAATCATGCTAATCTAATTTTCAATGTTTTCAGTAGTTTTCTCTGTATATGTATAATTTTCTCTACATGTGTATAATTGTAGTTCCAATCTTCATTATTTTATGTGCCTTTGTTCAGTAATAGCGTCATTTATTTATTCTTCACTTATTCAAAGCTATGTATTGGGCAAACGCTATGTGACCGGCAATATTCTAGGTGGCACAGTGGTTACAGTGAAAAGACAGAAATACTTCCTGCCTCCATGAAGTGTATAGTTCCATGACAGAGGTAGACATAGAGGTGAGTTGAAGCATCATAACTATTAATAAAGAGTGGAGTCCCGTACTTGCATGTAGCCAATGAGCCCAACCTAGTCTTGGGGGTCAGAAAAACTTCTGGCTGATCTCTTTTTGGCCTACAACGATGACATCAGTTTTCCTCAAACACCATTTATACCATATCATTCATACTAAAAAACTGACTAACCCTCAATCTCCAGTCCCATCTGAATACCTTTCGAAAGTCTCCATAATCTGGCCACATTCTACTCATTCACATATGTTTCTCAGGACACTGAATTTGAGTCAGGAAGATTTCCTCACTGTTCCACGGATATATCACACTTTCCCCAGTTTCCATAGATCTCCTTATGACGTCGTCATTTTTGTCCTTGACCCACATACAGTTTTTCCCCGCCCTTAAGAGCCCTGGTTAAAATGAATTCTTGATGTTTTGGCCTTGAATGGCGAACTACATTGCGATATTATCTCTTGTATAGTTCTTACAACTCCAAGTTTACCTTCTAGATGAGTACATTTTTGGATATTTCAACTGGGACTTCCAATACTACTTTCTAAGATAATAAGCGATTTCTGTTTCTTATCCTGAAACAAGCTGTGTAAGTGTGTATATGTGTGTTTTCATGGAAATTTTGCTTCAACAAGTTGGTCAAAGATAATTTATTACACTTGAAAAGTCACGAATAGGTCAAGTTGGCAATTGTCTTCATCCAAGATATTGTAAATATTTTTAATTGAACATAATTATCATAATTTTCTTGCTTCTCTATTTTGGCATTGAAATAGAAACATCCTAGCTCTGGCACTTGCTAATAAAGTATTTGGAAATGCAAAAACTGGCCTTAAGATTAATGTTTCCCATACTTGGTATTGATAAACATACATAAACATATACATTAAACATATAGTAATTCACACTGATACATATATGCACATATATAGAGACTACATATTTACATATGTATATGTGTATTAAAATATTTAAACGTGGGGAAATTTGGATTAGGCATTCATCAGGATGGAAAAACGTGGTTTCCATCGTTGAACAAAAGCTTCCAGATGCATTCAATTGTGTTTAAAGAGCTTAAAAATTGGCTTAGTTAAAAGAAAAAAAAAAAGTAACTATCCATGGCCTTTCTTCTTAATTAGAAAAAGTGTCTTTGACATATTTGAAGACATTTGACTTAAAAATAGCCAAATTGAAAGTATTTAAGAGTGACACATGAGCACCATTCCCGACTGGACTTTGCACTCCCCGTCTGCTGCAGGCATCCATCTCTTTGACTTCAAAGAGAGTTTCCCGGAATGAAACCACTACACAGCAAAACAATCTGACCATCTTCGGCTTTCACTGTATTTGCAACTCAGATATTTGCAATGGATATCTGTATTGAACCGAGGGAAGAGCTGTAGTTGAACCGAGGGAAGAGCTGGATCTAAGAAAAACTCCAGCGTTCTGCCACTCGCCAATGGAGTTCCCTTGTGAAAGTTCTGGTTCTCAAGTGCAAAGCCTCCCTTGGTTCTGTGGAGGTGCGGAGGGGTTTGGAGTGAGAGCAGACCAAGGCCTGGAAGTTTAAAATTATGTGTGCTTTTTAAAGTTGATAAAAGTGCTTTAACATGTGGACCAATCCTACCTGGCCTATGACTAAAATCAGGAGGAAGGCAGTATTCAAGGACTTATACTGTGGCCAGTACAGATTCAAGACTGCCCTTTCCCCTTAAAACAGTTGAATGCACAGACATGTACAAGAAAAATTCATACTGAAGAACAGCAGTCCTGAGGCATAGCGTGTCCCAACACATCAAAGAAAGCTCAACTCTGACATCCACTGGACTACCAAAGCAGAAGAGCAGACAAAAACACTTTAGGAAGTGTCTGCAAAGCTGGAAAGAAAACGGTGTGCTGTGGCCGTACGGACGCAGGGTGTATGTAGAATTTAGGCTTTGACAGTAGATGGACCTGAGTTTGAATCCTGGAGATATTCTTCACTGTGGAGTCTCAGTTTGTCATTAAAACTTACATAGCTTCTATTTTCTCATGCATAAAATGGGAAGAACAGCATGTGTCCCGTTGCTTTGTTGTGAAATTAACAATAATGCCTGGCACATGGTAGGCGCTTGTATTAAGATTCTTCAGAGAAACAAACAATAGATTATATTCATATAGTATATATCTGAAGATATTTCTTATAAGGAATTGGCTCGTCTGCTTATGGAGGCTGACGAGTCCCAAGATCTGTCATCTGCAAGCTGGAGAACATGGCGAGCCAGTAATATAATTCCAGTCTGAAGATCAGCAGGCTCAAGACCCAGGGAGAACTGATTTTCAGCTGGAGTTTGAAGACAGGATATAAACTGATGTCCCAGCTCACGGCATTCAGGCAGGAGGAATTTCCCTTTATTTGGGGAAGGTTTAGGCTTTTTGTTTTATCCAGGCCTTCAACTGATTAGATGAAGCCCCCCTACACACACACATTGGGGAGAGCAATCTGCTTTACTCAGTTTACAAAGTCAACTGTTCAACTCATCCAAAATCACCGTCAGAGAAACACTCACAATAATATTTGACCAAATAATATTTGGGATGCCAGGGCTCAGTCAAGTTGGCATATAAAATTAACCATCATACTGCTTTGTAAATGCAAACTTGTAGTAATAATAATGATCAGAAATGCAATTTATTTTCTTTCCTCAGCCCTGCTTTTGTTTAACATCCTGATAAAATTTAAATCTCATATTTTACTTTCAATTAAATTCATTTAAATGAAAAAAAATTAACTTCCTATATTATAACTATTAACAAACACTGTTTTTATTACTAATAAAAATAGCTGCCTAAAGTCAAGCAAGCACTAGAACTTGAAATAATGAAGCGCTCCACTGTTTATAAGTTTATTTTTTACTGCTATATTCAATAATTAAGAAAAATATAACATGACTATTAGTACAGATCACAGGAGTGTAATCGCCCATGTGACTCTAATGCCTTAGAGTCAATGGGTTTCTATTTTATAACTTTGCGATGTCTTCCAATCTCTTCCTTGTCGCTGAGCATTTTACAAAACACCAGGTCGTTTGCTGGTCAGCGTGGTATAAAATGGACACATTTAACTTCACCAACTGTGGACATTTGTTGAAGCCAAAGCTGTGACTCCTCTCCACCTGTCTTTCTCACACAGCAAGCGGTAAAAACCACTACTGCCACAGGCAGACACTTGAAAGGGCCTCTTTCAAGGGAAAGAGACAACATTTAGTCTTATATGAAACAGGGTAGACTTGGAGTATGGACACCCTGGTTCTAATCACAGACCCGGCACCAAAATGTCCCGTGACCTTGAATAACCTCTGAGTCCTCATCAGAAAGTGAGGGATTGGACTAGGATGGCTCGCATGACTTCCAGCCATAGAATCGTTTAATTCTAAGGGCTGTGTTCACCTCTCCCTATGGCAGTTGTTCTGCGCAGGCCAGGTGAGTGAACGGGACTTGCTCAGACAGGTTACCTACACGGCTCACCACCGAGCTCCGGGCAGACACGCACATCACATCGAAGTGAACCAACTGGAACATGAGCCCTGCCATGAAGACAATGCTGCCGTCACCCATCTTTGAGCCAAGGGGGAAAGTACATGTTTTCCAAGTGCAGGCTCCAACTGAGCAGCCGAAACTAAGCATGACAGTGAATGATATCACAGCATTATGAGCACAGTTAGAGAATAAAAGAGAGAGAAAAAGAAGGCTTCCCTCGGTCTGCAGAGTCATACCGTGTTTCCCCGAAAATAAGGCCTAACCGGAAAAGAAGCCCTAGCCTGATTTTTCATGATAACATCCCCTGAACATAAGCCCTAATGCAACTTTTGGAGCATTTTCGGGAAAACACAGTATGAATATGAAGAAGGAAATATGAAAAGGAATCACTTCTCAAAAAAAACAATTAATATTCCAGACATTGAAAGATTTTATCTTTTTTTTGCCTTGCAACTTAGAACATGCACATAAACATTCATATATGAATATATTTCCTCAGGAAAAATATTTTGGAAGAGAGAACCTACATGAGCTGCCTTCTGGAAAGCAATACTGTCATTTGCTGAGTGTCACTAAGAGGTAGCCTAGGAATTCCCTATGATACTATAGGATAAGAAAAGTGGGTCTGTGTGGGATGCCTGAAAGTGAGACTAAGAAGAATGACTTAGATTACATTTCCCAGAAGTGGATTTTGGGACAAGTATTGGTAGCAAATATTAGGGAAGTGTCCCTACGAGAAACCTGTAAGAGGGCAGGAAAAGCAAGACAGGGTGGAGATGAAACGAATCAATTGTGGAGGACAGCAGGGGAACTCTGGTGTGTGAGTTGAGCCTCAGTTTGGGGCGTATATTGGCTAAGGCCTGCCAACCCCCCAGCGCTTGCTTCTCTCTGGGGTACCTGCAGGCAAATGGGCTCCAGGAACCCCTGAAGGCATTTCTTTCAAGAAGAGTGTCAGGCGCTGGCTAGTGGAAGGAAACAGACCCCAAGCTTGGAGGTGGGGCTCACAGAAACAGTAAAAGGGATCGAAGGAGATCTGGGAGGAGCAGTAAGTATGTTCTAAGGACACCCCCTCGCTGGTCAGATGTATGTGCTGTATGAAGGCCACTCCATCCAGCCACGACTTCTTCAATATGGCAGCTAGAGGATTAGGGGGATGAATTCTAGTCATTCTTTTCCCCGAGGTGGTCTCAAAGCTATAACTCATATCTATTATCTCCATCTCCACTACTCATCCAAGACACCTCTCATCCTCTTCTGACTTAAGGGGCTTGCCTTCTAATAGGATGCAGGCTTTCAGAATGTGGCCTAGACCTTCATTCCTGAGGGGGTCTCACTCCTAGCTACTATGCTTTCTACAAGGCTGTGGTTGTTGTAAATCACAGTATAAACTTAACGTGGGAGAATCAAGAGATGCCTAGTGGATACCTGGAGGCGTAATTTTAGAACGGCATGCAGTGGATCATTATTTACTTTCTGGATTAATACGTAGGAACAAAATGTAGAATATAATGATTTTTAATCTCCAAATATTTATATATTTTATGTAACTTTTCAGATTTATTACAGGTTTAATTGACACAAGAATTGTCTATATATTTAAGGGGTCTGACTTGATATTTTGATATACTTATACATAGTGAAATAACCACCATCATCAAACTAATTAATGTACCTCTCATCTCGTATAATCACCATTTTCTTTTCTTTTTTTTGATGAGAACACTTTAGATCTATCATCTTAGCAAATTTCAAGTATATAATAGAGTATTGTTAACTATAGTCACATTGCTATAATTAGATCACCAGAACTCATTTATCCTGCATAATTGGAACTTTGCTGCATGATCTCATATATGTATCTTAGCACATTTGGGGTGCCGTAACAATTAACACAGACCGAGTGGCTTACACAGAACACAAATTCATCTCTCAGTTCTGGAAGCTGGAAGTCCAAGATCAGGTAGGTGCCAGCATGGTTGGGTTCTGGCGAGGGCCCTCTTCTGGGTTGCAGATGGCCAATTTCTCATTGTGTTCTCAAGTGGCATAGAAGAGAAAGAAGACACCTCTCTTGGAACCCTTAATAGGACACTGATTAGGCTCTGCTCTTGTGACCTCATCTAATTCTAATTAGATCCCCCAAGCCCCTGCTCCTAATACCATCAGATTGGGGGGTAGAGTTTCAATATATGAATTTTGGGGGGTCATAACATTCAGTCCATAGCAACGTGGAATCTAAAATAGCCAAACTCATAGAAGCATAGAGTAGAATGGTGATTGCCAGGGGCTGGAGGGAGGGATAAATGGGGTGATGCTGGTCAAAAGGTACAAAGGTTTAGTTATTTCATGTAATTTTTATTGTAATGACAATTGAAGTCCAGTAAAATAAATTTGTCAGTTTCACTGAGTTGCTTAGCACATTCCTTGGCACATATTAGTCACTTAATAACAATTTTATGATTAAATAAATAAATGAACACATTGTAGGTGTTCCAAAACTATATGTACAACTGAAAAATAATTTTAACAAGGAACAACCCATACATTTAAGTTACCAACGACAATCAATGAAGTCTAGTTTTCTAGGAAGAAAAAAAATCCAAATATATTCTTTTTCCTTTGTAAGAAATATCGAGAATTTTTTTTTTCCTTGTGTGGGAAACCAAAATTCTCTCCACAAAGAGGAAACATTGGGCTTGCAGAGGTCATTATTTGATGGCAGTACAAGATTGGAACATTGCATGCTTCACTAGACACTTAGTATTCTGTTGAACAGCTGTCCCGCGATTCTCCTTTTTCTTGCTTTCTGACAAGGTAATGGCAGGATGTGTCCAAGGCTGGGTTTTATGGTTAGCCCACTGATTATAAAATGATTATTAGCCATGCTGCACTCTCCATTGCTTTTCAAACATTCACTCATTCAATAACACAGTGTCTTTTGAGTACTTAGTCTGAGCCAGCTTCAGTGCTTGGAATCAGGGAAATAGCAGTATATAGAAAACCTCCCTGCTTCCCAGGGAAGAGTAATCATAAACAAATACATTTTATGTCATAAGGTGATAAGTGCTAGGGAGGAAAAACAAAAAGCAGGGAGGGGCTAGTTATTGCCAAGGTCTGAGGTGGGTGGTGCAATTTGAAATAGTAAAATGGGTTAATAGAGATATCATCTTCATTGGAAGATAATATCTGAGCAAACAACCCCCCAAAAAACCTGAGGTTCAGAAATACATGGATTTCTAAGCTTCAAATACAAGGATTATGAAAACATATGGTATCACTTCCCCAAATGATACTTCAATTTGAAAGGCTTTTTTAATGTTCTCTGGTAGTATTAACAGAAGAAACGACAGAGAGGACATTATCCCATCATCGAGGATTTGGTATTAGTTTCCGTCTTTTCTCTCTGCCTGTACTTGCAATCCTTGGCCACATTAGCCTTGCAGCCTCTTAATCCCCTTGTTTCACCGTCTGTCTCAATCAGTGCACCACTGCCAGGAACACAAACTCCACTTGGTGATCCTCCGCAATTTTACCCATCATTTCTGAAGTGCTAAACTCTGACACCCATCTACCGCTACCTTCGTCCTTTATATTCACGGTGTCTCTTGCTGATGTTATCGATAACTATAGCAACTGTTGCTCTCTGAACCTGGTTCCATTTATTGGAGAAGGATATTAGAAACCAAGATCTGCGTGTTAGGTGTACTCATTGCTCTTAGGGTGTTGTTGCTTCTAGATCCTCTCCACAGTCAGAGAAGGAAATATATGTGTGTATATTACTCCATGTACATATACAAGACGGTGGGCAATTAAGTCTGCGCACTTTCCATTGTGCACTGACATGGTAGAAAGTTCGAGAACTTAATTGTCTGACTTTATATCTATAAATATCTCTCTATGTATCCATCTTTATATTATACCAAGCATATGTTCTTATTGATGTCTCCAGTTCTAATTCAATATACCCCACTAATGATTCTAACCTCACCCTTCCTTGCTTGTTGGTAACTTACATGCCAATGCTGAGACACTTCCACTATCCACCATCCATTATTTATTGTTTAATCTCAATACCCTACATGCACAGTGGTTCCTGAGTTGTAAACCCTCACCTGTGTGGTTGGCAACTTTACAACTAGAGTACAATACCCATGCATTCTGCCTTTGTCTAAAAGACTTATGGTCTCTCTCCTCTCATTTCCAAAACTACTTAGGTTGGGTTCCTTATTTCTCTCGCCCCTTCAGTGAGGTTGTTTCATGCATTTGTAATACAGTCTGATTGTTTTGTCACATCTTCGGATCCCTTGACCTCCTAGATTATTTTTTTAAATGTGAATACATTAAAATTCACTCTTTGTGATGTATAGTTGTGAGTTTTCACAAATACATAGTGTCATATATCCACCATCACAGAATCATCAAAAATAGTTCCACTGCTCTGGCAGATGGTTATTGGAATATGGTGGTTAATGACATATGAATAGTACTTGACACATAGTAAGTGCTCAGTAAACATTGTCTCCCATCAGACTAGGAAACAATGTTACTGAGTGAAAATAGGCAGTGATATGACGTTAACTGAAATTAATTATTCATTTTAAACTTTTCCAAATTCACCCTATCCCTCAAAATATATCAAAAGTCCGCTTTTTACATTTTAGAATAGTTTCTCCTGAAATTTTGCTACATACAATATTTCTCATTTTCTTCCAGTAGGATTATGACATCTTCGCATATAAAACTAACTTTTACTTTCCAATTTCTGTACCTGTATTCATGCTATCTTTTGGCATTTTTGCCTTTGAAAATCCAGACCAGTTTTCACTAAACCCAGATAATATTGTCATTTCACCCAAAGAATCCTTCCTTGGTGACTATGGCTGGAAGAGCTCTCTTCCTTGTTTGAAATAGAAGGTTTTAATTTTGTGTGTTGTGTGTGTATACTTATTTATGGGTTATGTAATACCTACTTCCAAAAATGTGAGACTATAAATAAACATGACCAAAAATTATATACATGTGTACATACATATGCATAACACATATACTTACACAAATATTAGAAAGTTTGTATCCTCCAAAGTGGTGGACTTGCCAGACTTTTAATTGTTTGAACTCCTCATTGAGAAATTTAACAGTCAATAACATGCAATTTTAAATATCCTCAACAGTGGCTGGTATTCATCCTTTGTAAGTGGAGAAGGGACAGTTTTCTTTAGCTACCCATCTTCTTTCTCTCCACTCCTCATGTTAGTCTCTCACATTAGCCTGACTGTTCATGTACTCCTTGATTATTATTATTATATTTTTTATTGGGGAAGGGGAACAGGACTTTATTGGGGAATAGTGTGTACTTCCAGGACTTTTATTCCAAGTCAAATTGTTGTCCTTTCAATCTTAGTTATGGAGGGTGCCATTCAGCTTCAAGTTGTTGTCCTTTCAGTTTTAGTTGCGGAGGGCACAGCTCAGCTCCAAGTCCAGTTGCCGTTGCTAGTAGCAGGAGGCGCAGCCCACCATCCCTTGCGGGACTCGAGGAATTGAACTAGCAACCTCGTGGTTGAGAGGACTTGCTCCAACCAACTGAGCCATCTGGGAGGCAGCTCAGCTCAAGGTGCCATGTTCAATCTTAGTTGCAGGGGGCCGAGCCCACCATCCCTTGCGGGACTCAAGGAGTTGAACTGGCAACCTTGTGGTTGAGAGCCCACTGGCCCATGTGGGAATCGAACCGGCAGCCTTCGGAGTTAGGAGCACGGAACGCTAACCGCCTGAGCCACCGGGCCGCCCCCCTCCTTGATTATTTTAATCCTATATAGAAATGTACATGTAAATATGTCTACATATGTGAGTATTACTGGTTATTTTGCAGAAGAGGATCTTACAATTTTGATGCCTTGCTCTTCTCACTCAAAACTACTTTGTGGAAATCACCACAAGTCAGTAGGTTTAGCATTAGTTTATTATTTCTAATGAGATTTTTGCCACTACGAACACATGGCCTTACATTCTATGGGTTTGAACAAATATATAAATGACATGTATGCATCATTATCATATCATACAGATTATATTCAGTGCCTAGAAATCCTCTGTGCCTTGCCTGTTCATCTGTACCTCCCCCCACCCATCTCCTCTGCCCAGCCCCTTCCCACCACTGAGCTTTTCACTGTCTCCATAGTCTTTCCTGTTCCAGAATGTCATATAGTCGGAATCACACAATATGCAGCCTTTTCAGATTGTCTTCTTTCACTTAGCAATGTGCATTAAGATTACTCCATGTCTTTTCATGGCTTTTGATAGCTTATTTTTTTTTAGTGCTGCATGATAGTCCATTGTCTGTTTTAACACAGTTTTTTTATTTTTTTCCATTCACCTGCTGAAGGACATCTTGGTTGCTTCCAAATTTTGCCCATTATGAATAAAGTTGCTATAAATATTTGCATGTAAATTTTTGGACATATTTTAACACCTTTGGATAAATACAAAAAATTGCAATTGCTGGATGGTATGGTAAGAATATGCTTAGCTTTGTTAAAAAGTCTCCTACACTATCTTCCATAGTGGCTGTACCATTTTGTATTGCCGCCAGCAATACATGAGAGTTTCTGTTGCTCCACACCAATCCATTTGGTGTTCTTTTTGTTCTGTATTTTGGCCATTCTGATATGTGTGTAGTGGTATTTTACTGTTGTTTTAATTTGCAGGTCACAAAGTTTTTGAAACTATAGACTGATTCATACTTATTTCGTATCTCCCATAGTGCTTGGATAAATATTTTTTTAATTAATGACTTTATCAAATAATACCATACAAATGTTCTACCTACCATGATCAGTATTTGAATTGTTGCTTCCTTATTATTTAATACATCATCTTAAAGCACCTATTAAGTGCTAGGTACTTGCTGTATGTAGAAATATTACATATTAATAAAAAAACACAGGCTTGTGGAAGGATATCAGTAACTACACAATGCCAAGTCATTTGATGATGGCCGTGATATAGTTTGTGGTTTCTGCATTTCTGAAATGGTCATATTGGTCTCTACATGCAGAGGATTGACCAGAGGTGGTTACTGTGGTCATGGCTTTCAAAAGATCAGGATTTGGCGGAAAAAAGCCAATATTTCTAATTATAGGTATATAAATTAGGTGGTTTTTCATGCTTGAAAAAGGATAGCTCAATCATGATAATGTGGTCATTGATTATGTTTTTTGAAATCTTTTTAGAAAATTATGTAGTGGTATTTATATTATAATTTTTTATCTCTTCTATTTAGTTATGGTCAAAAATATCAATGATTCAATTCATGTAAGGCTTGAAACACTTTTCTCCCCAATATAGATTTACTCCAATATAAATTGACTGCTAATTAAACACTTTTGAAAGGAACTTCTTTTAATATTTATGAGGCATTAATTTTTTTTTTTGAGTAAGAATATACGTTATTAGAAGACAATATACTGAGCCTTTAGCTCTTGGAGCAAATAATTTCTTACGGACTTGAGGAATTTAACATTAAAAGTTAAATCTGATTGTTTTAGTATCTCACCTACTTCAATAACTGGACATTAAATGTTCACACAAGTAGAATTTTCATAATAGGTCCCTCTTTATAAGTCTCTGAGAAACACCTTGGCAGAGTGAAAAAGAGAATATATGTTTTAAATTTGGATGTACTTCTGTGACTTTAAGCAATTTCCTTCATTCCCCTAAGCCTCAAATTTCTTGTTTGTAACATTGAATAAAATATTAGTTATCTTACCTGCAAGGGTTGCATGAAATACTGTGGGAAAACCTATAAGCATTTAATGGTTGCTCCAAAAATTGTTGCTTCCAGCTGGTTAGTAAAAAATCTGAAGTGATGTTATAGAATTAATGATATTGCTTTCAAAGTTAAATAGAAAATAACCATGGAGTAATTATTGAATTTGGCCTGGGACCAAGTGCAATGTGAACCTGGGTCATCGTCTTGTGCCAGAAAACAATTAGCTTGAAGACTAGTGTGTTCATGTCAAAGGGAGCCATCATAGAAAGGCAAACACTGGCCAATTTTGGGAAAACTAAAGCACCAAAAAGACAGTCCTTGACTATAATACATTGACTTTTTAAAAGATCCACAAGTACTTAGGCATAAGAAAAGAGAGAGAAAAGGGAAAGGGGCAAGAAAAGCACTTATTATTATTATTTTTTTTAATCAAGGAAATATTTCAGTATACAAATGTAAGGAGAAATGAGATATTAATAAAATTTGATTTAGTAGGTATCATTTTAGATGCTACAATTATGGGATAAAAAGTTCATAATTCCACATCTCAAGAAATACACATTGGTACGGAAGTTATAAAATAGTCACAGATATGTAAAGTACAGTATGGGGAATATGGTCAATAATATTGTAATAATTATGTATCGTGCCAAGTGGCTACTAGATTTATCACAGAGGATTACTTCATAAATTATATACATTTCTAACCACTATCCTGTACACCTGAAACTAATATAAAGTAATATTGAATGTCAACTATAATTGAAAAAGAAAAAAAAGTTCATGAGATACAGTGTTAAACTATCACCCAAAATTGCAAAGAAAAATATGTGTCTGTGTAATGGTGGACAGGTGATAACACTGATATTTGATTAAGTGATGAAGTTCAATATTATTGGTAGTAGGATAACTTGATTGTATGCATTTCCTGAAGTGACGCGACATGGAGTGACACCACAATGTTCTGTAACACCACCTGTGAAGTATTACTTAAAAAATGTTTACCTGTATTTAATCAAGTATCAATACCAAACTTCCTGGTTATAGGAAATAGAGAACAAATTAAATGAATCCAAAAGAAAACAATAGGACAAATCCAAAATGTGGGACGTTTTATAAGATGCAAGACTCTTTGGGTGACTGTTTTATATAAAAAGAGACATATCAACCATAATCAATGTGTAACTCTTAATTGTAACCTGGATTTGAAATAAATAAAATAAATAAATAAATAAATAAAATGTACACAAGTGGACACATTGGTCAGCGTTGCTCAAGCAGTAGTTCGCCGTAATCAGAAGTGTCTGGATGCTGACGGGAACCACTTTGAGCGCCTCTTGTAATTGCAGTAGTCAAACGTGACTTGCATTCATTTTTGTTATCAGTATATATTGAGTATTACAATTGATACAGTTTTCCTGTCTTACAATGTGTATACATTATTTTTGTACCCTCTGTATATAAAATGTTGCATCTATATGTACAGTCTTAGGTTTAATGATGGCATTGTGGTTAGGGAGAAGCATGTCCTTATTAATACAAGATAGTTGCTGAAGAATTTAGCGTTGAATTGTCATATTGTCTGCAACTTACTTTCCCGTGTGGCAGAATTTTAACAATTGGTGAATCTAGATGAGGAATATCTGCTGTTCATTGCTCAAGCCTTTTATATATTTTAAAAAAAAAAGGTTTGAAGTTTTTAAATATGAAAAGTTGGGTCAGAAAAAAAAACTAAACACAGTCACTTCATTTTTCAAGTTTTAAAAGTATAATTTTTGAAAAAAATTTCCTTACTGAATCAGTTAAGGTAGACAATCGGTGTTCATTTGTGTCATCACAGAAGAAATTAGCTATATATACCAACAAGGCAGAGAGTGTTAATTTCTTTTGGTGGCGAGGATAACTCAGATTTGTTCTTCATTTTTTTTAACTTTGTTATTATTTTTTTAATAAGAAGTCACATGGAGATAAATAAGGCAAGAATCAGCTTGGCAGCCAGGTTCTAGGGATCTCAGGAACAGCTCTCGAGGCTGTTCTTTTGGTGACTGCCTTCCCTCAGGAAGTGGAAGTGTTTATTGTGGAGACTTTAATGGACAGGGTATCTTGTTTCTTCAGCAAGAGGAACTAGATGCTCTTCCAGTGTGGTGGACTCTCTCTACCTCTCTCATTTCTACTAAATTACATCCATCTCCCATAGTCTGTGAATTCTTCCCCCCACCTCCACTGCCCCTTTAGTTCTTTGTGTTCCTTTTCACCCGTGGCTTCTATTATATCATGGCATCTGTGCTGCTCATTTTTTCGTATAATTTGGAACTTCTGCACTTTCTATATATTGACTGACATTCCTTTTATAGTATTTCTGATTTGAATTCTCCCAAAAAGAAAAAAAAATCAGGTAAGTTTATCATCATCAATCTGGTCGAGCAGAACTTTTGTTTATCTTCGTCACTTGCGGGGTGAGATGGCAAGCCCTGAATTCTCAGCCCTGCTGCCTGGGCTCAAGCAGGTGTGTTGGATCACAGAAAAGGTGTGTGGATGTTACATAACAAAGCCATCCACATGTACGAACCCCTTCGGGTAGCTCCCTTCGCCGGGCCTATGCTGTGAGGATAGCAATTTCCCACAGAATGAAGCAATAGGTGGGGCCAGAAGCTTGATATGCCTTTTAAGTGCATAAAATCAGCATTCTTCTTACATTTTGTTCACCTTATCTAAATATGGCTTCAGAGAGTAAAGTCTCTTTTTACAATGTGAGAATTTTATTTGCCGCATAACTCATGAGTCCACCTTTGAAAGATCTAGAGGACTGTGCTTTGGAATCTGAACTTTCAGCTATTCAAGAGCTTGTATTAATCTCAGATGTTTATAGCGGAGGGAGAGAGACCCCTCTGCATTTAATGGTCCTGATCTTTCTGCCAGCCACAGATGGGGCTGATGTGGAAATTGTCTTGCAACATCACAGTTTCCTTGTCTTTTGCAGCAATATTCCCTGTGTATTTTCTGTGTGCAGAGAACACCAAAGTGGGCCATATTTAATCTCCACACGCAAATGAATCACCTCTAGGGGACTTGTGATAGTCAACAAAACTGGGGCAATGTATCTATTTGAGCTTAGGAGTGTTTCGGAGCAGTTTGCATTTTGGATGTCTGAAATACCCATTATATAGGAGGTAAAGAGACGCTAAATAGCAAATAAAGGTTTTTTTTTTTAATGAAAAATACAAACCCATTGGCATTTATGAATAGTTGGAGATGTCATTTAATAGGTATGAAAGTAAATTATTAAAAAAATGGTCTAAAGACATACATGAGTAGGTATAATTGGGAGCTTGTAGAGAGAAAGGATAAATAACTCATGCCAGAAGGAAAGAACTGATACATGTAGTAAATCAGGTCTATAGGTTGCCTGCTACCTGAGTTTCCTAGCAATTTGCATCAGTGATTTCACATAATTTCTGTACCACTAAGGAGTAGATTTTCAAAAATCAGTCAGTTTGTCAGATTTATTAATCTACCACATCAATATGTCATAGCTAGTATAAGAATTAGAGAAAGATAATAATAAATAATTAAACAAAACCCACTTTTGGTGACGGTATCTAACATTCAAAACGTCAGGCTTGGTAGACAATGCCTCAGTAGCTCAGAGCAGGAGCTGTGGAGTCACAGAGACTGGGTGTGAATCTCAACTCCTGTTTAGCTGATGTTGACCTTGGACAAATAACTTAACCTCTCTGAGTTATGATTTCTTCGTGTGCAAAACAAGAATGGCACGGAGGATAATTTCCCTCATAGGATTGGTGTGACACCTTGATAATGCAAACATGACACTTAAACCCTCTCTTTCAGTATGTGGTCAATAAATATTAGCTATATCTTATTGGGGGAAAAAAGAGTGAACATATGAACTCTTGCTTTACTGGGTGATAAAGGAATATAACAAATACTATGAGGCAGAGTAAAATAAATGCAAACAAATTAATAAAAAGGTTGATAGGCAGGGAGCAATTAATTCCCATATGAGTGACCAGAGGAAACTTTATGGAGCTATTGATGGTACCATAGAGAGAAGGAGGTCCTATAAGGCCTACAAAATTTTGGTAAGTCCATATTTCCCATCAAAAATATTCTAATTTTTCAAATAAAGACAGTGAAGTTCAGAGAGGTTAAATAATGAATGCATGGCCACACAGGTGATAAGCAGAAGCACAAAGAACACCTACATTTGTCAGATTCCAGAGGTATATAAGTTAAATAATGGCCACATTTGTTTTTCAATTTTTAAAATTTTTGTATTGAATAGCATTAAACTATTTTTCCTAACCCCTTTCTCATGCTATAGAGATTTTATAAGTCATATAAGGCAGATATCTATACTATAGCAATTGTTTTGTCATACAAGGCAGATTTCTGTACATTAAGAAACCCCACATTTTGAAGCCAAGTCAATGTTTTCACAGTTTATGTACTAGCTTTCCTCCTTAGTTATGTTTTTCAAACTTTATTGAAATATAACTGACATATAACATTTGCAAGTGTAAGGTGTACAACATGGTGATTTAATACATGTATATACTGTAAAATGATTACCACAATAAAGTTAGTTAACACATCCATTACCTCAAATAGTTACAATTTTTTAAAAAATGGTTTTTTTGGTGAGAACTTTTAAAGTCTCCTCTCTTAGCAACTTTCAAATATATAATACAGTACTGTTAACTATGATTACCATGCTGTCTATTATACCCCCAAAACTTATTCATCATATAACTGGAAGTTTTTACTTTTTGACTATTTTCATCCATTTTCCTCCTCCCCTTCCTCCCAAAATGGTATATAAATAGATTTATTTGACATATTCTCACTGCAAATAGGGCTTTCCTTGTGTTCTATACTCAATGTTCCATGATAAGCCAATTCAGACTTATAGATGATGCCTGAAATATATTTACAATTTGGCATTTAAAAATTAGTTATAAGACTCAACAGCAACAACAACTACAAAACATAAGAAAATAATCCAATTAAAAATGAGCAGAGGATCTAAATAGACATTTTCCCAGGAAATGTAAATCAGAACTACAAGGAGATATCACCTCACACTTGTTAGAATGGCTATTTTCAAATAGATAAGAAATAACAAATATTAGTGAGGCTATGGAGAAAAGGGAACCCTTGTGTAGTGTTGGTGGGGATGAAAATCGGTGCAGCTGCTGTGGAAAAAAGTATGGAGGTTCCTAACAAAATTAAAAATAGAGCTACAGCAATCCCATTTCTGAGTATTTATCCAAAGAAAACAAAAACACTAATTCAAAAAGACATATGCACTCCTACGTTCATTGCAGCTTTATTTACAATAGCCGATATGAGAATAACCTAAGTGTCCATTGATGGATGAATGGATAAAGAAGATGTGGTATACATATACAACGAAATACTATTCAGCCATAAAAAAGAATGAAATCTTACCATTTGGGATAGCATAGATGGATCTTTAGGGTATTATGCTGAGGGAAATAAATCAGGCAAAGAAAGACAAAAACCATATTATTTCACGTATATGTAGAAACGATATCATATGAAAATGAACAAACAAAGCAAAGCGTAGCTCCTAGACACAGAGACCAGATTGGTGGCTGCCAGAGGGGAGGGGAATTGGTGGATGGGCACAATGGGTGACGGACGTCATGAGGTACAAACTTCCAGTTATAAAATAAATATGGCATGGGGCTAAGGACCAGGGAAATTATGTAAAACATAACAACTATAGTTAGCACTGCTCTATGATAGATAGGAAAGTTGTTAAGAGAGTAGATTCTAAGAGTTCTCATCACAAGGACATTTTTTTTGTTCTTTTCTTTTTAGTGTATCAGTGTGAGATGATGGATGTTAACTAACCCTACTGTGGTAATCATTTCACAATATATGTAAATCAAGCTGTCATGCTGTACATCTTGAACTTACATTTTGATGTGTATCAATTATTTCTCAATAAAATTGAAAAACATTGGAAGAAATACTCCGAGGGTCAGAATTGACTTTGTGGAACCATTTGGCAAAAAATCATGGCTCCCATGATTTGGTTCATTTGTATTGAAAAATGTATTTAAGTAACAAAATATTGAATAAGCTTAAAAACATGATTTTTATAAGATACACTCCTAATATATCTTTAAAGAACATTTTGTGATATGTCTGAGGCTTCTAGAGCTATGCAATGGCAGATAATTTAATAATTCTACCAAGAAACATAGAATTATAGAATGCTAATATTAGAAAGAACATTGTAGTTATTATATTTATTATTTATGGTCATTATTATAATTTTAACAAGCACCTATTTAATCCTTACTAGATGCCAGGCATTATTCTACATGCTTTATAAATGTTAACACTTTTCATCTTCATAACAACTGTATGAATGGTAAATAGCATCATTATTTGCTCTTTACAGATGGAGAAATTGAGACCCACAGAAAGGTTAAGTGCAACATAATTCTAACACTAAATACCCAGATTTAGTACAGATTTCACAAATTAAAGGCATAATCCATAATAAGAGTGCCTTCACTGTATTTACTAGCTGCAAGCTCTGCGGGTTCTCAAGCCACCCACATTTCTGACAAATGGCTACAAATTTGGGGATTCACAGAACTCAGGAAAGCAGTATACTCATGACGACAATGTTATTGTAAAGGATACAAATCAGGACAGTCAAAAGAAGAGATGCATATGGCAGGGTTTGGGAGGGTCCCAAATATAAATCTTCCCTGTTCTCAGGACATGTTACCATCTAGGCACGTGTGTATCATTAACCAGGAAGCTCAAACAAGCTTTTACCTGGGTTTCATCATGTAGGCATGATTGATTAAGTCACAGATCATGCCATTGAACTCAATTTCTAACTCTCTTTCTCTCTCTTCAGGTTGGGCTGAAATTATTGGCTTAAATTCCAACTGTCTAATCACATGGTTGGTCTTTCCAGCATGACATAGCCAGCCCCCATCCTGAAAATATTTTGGGGTCCCCATGAGTTATTTTGTTAGCATAGGCTCTTTACCTCTAAGAAATGTTTCCCTAATGTCTGCCTCATTAATTCTCTCATCAAACTAATTTTATTTAATTATTACAAGAACTCCTGAGGGAAATATTATTCCCAATTTATAGAGAAGACACAAAATAAGACTCAGATAAATTATACTTCTACTTGTATAAGGCAACCATAACCCAGGCTCTCAATATTTAATTACAGTGCCCAGAGAAAGTATTTGTTTCTTTTCACCATCAGTTGGTGTTACAGCCCCCTGAAAACATTCTAAAATAGTCAAAATCATGACTCTCATACAGATATAAAATGAACATATGTTAAACATTTTTATTAACTCATTATTAATGAGGGATCCAGGCAAAAGTTACAACCAGTTCAAAGAAGAAATAAAGTAGCAGACATATTTATGGATCAGAAATACTGAAATGAATTTGCAAATCGATGCAAAAGTAGCTTACTTTTGGACAGAGGAGAGTTGTTTCCTCACAGGACAGATTGCATGTATATAGACAAGAATTATTTGCATTGCCATCAGTTAGCTACCAAAGGTTATAGAAAGGTGACAATCCTCCATAGAATAAGAATCAGGTAGCGGGGTGTGCATTGTGCACAAAAGGATTAATAGTTTTACATGAAGCACAAACATTTTTCTGCAGCACCAAAATAAATTTGATCAGGTTTTTTTGTAAGAAAAGATAAAGTCACCAATTTAAGGTGACTGTCTTTTCTTACAAATGGAAACCTGTAAGAGCTCAACAACCCTTAAGTTTTTTAATTATAGGATTCCTTTGCTTGTATCCTAATTGTAGAGACTCATGTTTGAAAATGTTACTTTGTTCCCTGGAGTTCTAAATGAACCATTCCAAGAAACTGGGAAACTTCTAGGAATGTATAAAGCTAAACGGAGAAAAAGTTCCACCATCTAGGAATATTTCCAATAGATCCCTACTATTGGCAACGTGTGTCTTTTTTATTACCCAAAAGAGTTATACAGTACAGTGTTCTGAACTTACCATCTTGGTGAGTTTTACATATATGTGAACACAAATGTACTCCAGTGTGTTTACCAGTGACATAGAATCCCATTGTAAGTATAAATAATAATAATAATATAAATGGAGCTACTTTACAACGATGTTGGCGCTGCCATCCCAGAGGAACTGCCTTTCAGGTCTTACTCCTCAAACCTTTGGAATGTTAAAACCAGGGCAAAGTAACCTTTGCGCTGGCCTAAAGCAACCTTGTGTCCCAAAGAACTGTTTATAAAGATAACAAGAAATCAGATATTGGGACACAAGTTTCCTTTAGGCCAGTCCAAAGGTTATTTTTCCGTTACAGCATTCCAAAGATTTGAGGCCGAAGACGCGTAAAGCCGTTCCTCTGGCATGGCAGGTCTGGCGCCGTTTAAAGTGACCCATTTATTATGTTTTTACAATCTATAAATCCAATTGAGGAATTTGTTTCCAGTAATATCTTGGACTAAAGATTCTAAAATCTTTCTGAAATATATCTCCAACAATGCCAGGAAAAGAAAACTTTTGCAATCAGTAGTAGAACATATAAGGAAGTAGGAGAGGTCCCATCTCATTAAGGTGACAACACCACTTCCGGAGAGGAAACTGCCCCATGCCTTAAGAACATCGTCAGAGCCTTATTAGTGTCACAGATGAGATAGGGCAAAGGTGGGACAGTTACAGAATTTTGAAGCGTGGTTTAAAGCAGATCTTTCAGTGCAGGGACCTAGTTATGACGGGATAAGGATCCTGATATAATTGTTTAGGACTGTTGTGCATAGAAGGATTTGGGAATAAGGGTTTCAAAGAGGCTTAGACTAGAAATTGTCTTTTGATTCTTTCTACTGAAGATTTGATGGGTCTTTCAGGAAGATCTCAGAATGAAAAGTAAAGTGATCGGCAACTTTCATATTCCTGGGCAAGTAAACTTTTATGTTTCCTGGAATAGTAAAGTCCTGCTAATGGAAACAGTAAGATGTAGGTTGTAGGTGCCTTCGGTGCTCAAGTGTAAAACAGTAGTGGTTTGAGAGCACTTTATAAGAAGGTACAACATAATGATAACAGACCATCACTCATAGAACCACACAAGGCTGTACGATTTGGACGGATAGGGCTGTGGAGCTTAACATATGTTTTCTCAACAAGACTTCCAGTGGTGGCATAAGGGTAGAAGTAGTCTCTGAAATTATTTATTAGAATTAAAATAATGAGACACCCTTGGGCACTCCGATTTGTACGAAATCTGAGGTTATGTGTTCAGGAAACGACTTTATTGAGTTGTTCATTTTGATGGGGTAGCCCTATTTCAAGGGTCTGTTTCCTTTTGTAATCCCATCGGAGTTCTCAGACCCTCTCACAGAGGGTTGGCCAGAAGGCAGAAAGGCCTTTTCCTGAGGGCTGCCTGCTTTATATGAAGAGAGGAAAAGAGGAATTCCTAAGGGCTCTTCTGGTTTGAATCTTGTTATTGTGCCCGATAATCTAAAGCTATTTTATATCCTTTCATTTAAGACAGCACCACCAATTGGAAGAAGATCCATTGCTTTATGCACTACAACAATGAAACCCTACCAATTGAACCATGTAGCAAAGCTGTCTTATCACCTAGAATTTTCATTTAATAGTCATTTAAGTAGCTCCTTTATATGTAGGGATTTCTTTTTTATCATGTGTCATTCTTTAGCTATATAAAAAGAATATAGGTCAAATAAATTGCTCAAAGTATTCTTAAGGCTTTTCCATTCAGACAGCAATGCTTCAGAAGTATCTACTGACCTGGAATCACTGGTGTTCGTGTTTTTCCAACAATATCATCATTTGTGCCATCAAGAATGTTGCTAGGACAGCATTTCTTCAGAATTTTCCTGTGCTGTCTCTGAAATTCTCTTCCATTAACACCCATTCTGTAAACTTTGATGTTGGTACTCTTTTGATCTTAAGAACCAATATCAAAAGGTTTTCAGGTAACAACTGGGAATCACATTTCTTCCTCAAATTGACCTTCAGTGGTTTGCTGGCTGATATTTATACCACCAGGAAAAATAATCAGATTGGTTCACTGCAGGCAACAATGTTACAACAACAGCCTGGCTTCTAGTGATTATGAGATGTCATTCATTGTGTATTTTAGAATGAAGGAAATAAGGTATCTTGTATTGAAAAAGCCTCTGATGATAGTATTTCCTCTTAATATTTCTAATTTATTTTCTATAATTTGTTAATTTGATTTTCTTAGCTCTCTGGGAGGTCTTCATTCTTATTTAAATATTTAGCTCTAGGATGATGGCAGAACCTCTGCAGAGCTTTGGGCAGCTAGCCCGTTTCTTATAAAAGTCTCACCCTGAAGACCATAATGCATAATTTGCAGAATGATATTTTACTGGTAAAACATACTTGAGTCCTGGGTGGTTTAAGAGGAAATTTTAATTCCAAGCTACAACATAACATCAAGTTAAGAAACTGACCTTGGAAAGTTCACTATTTGAGAATGGAAACTGATACTAATATGTCCCTTCTGGATTAAGTTATATAACTCCGAATGTGTCCACATGTGTGAGCTGGACTACTGTCTGGTCCAGTAACAAAGTGAGACTAATAAATTCATTTAAAATGTCAGCCTCACTTTAAACTACATGGACTGAGTGGTCCCCAAACAGAAATCCAAATAATTCCGTCCTTTGCTATTCAAGTTTCTATCACAGTCAGCAATAAACTAATCCCCAACCGGTAGAGTAACCTCAGAGGTTGTAACTCCTTTTCAGTAAATTTGGATAAATGCTGCTTGTTGTAATATTATAAGGGGAAGCATAAAAAACAAGACCAATGCAGTTTACATATTTTGGAAATATATTCTTTAGTCTTTAGGAACAAAGTAAAAAATCATATCTACTGTACATCGTCAATGATGATTTTTAAGTCATTAAATTAAAAAAAAAAATTCTTAATGTGCGAGCCACTCCAAACTTCTATAAGGCTTTTTTGATTTCAGAGATTACTAAAATCACTCACCTTAATTTTCTTTTTTAATTTTTCTGAAATATCAAAAGGCCTTTATTTTTCGTATGGAGAGACAAGGTATTTACCGTTTTCTTCTGAAGTTAACATAATATGAGTCATTGGCTCCAGAACAAAGGCCATTATCTCCATTGGGTATTGAGGTATGGGAAAGTCATCATTATTAAACCCTCATATACTTAAGTATGGATCCTAATCAAGGCAATACTAAATACAAAAGGCACAGCCCATGGTTTCTTACTGTTCCTTTCTTAGTTTACTTTCTAGTCGAAGAAGGAAAACATATACACAAGCTTGTGAATAACATCAGGAGCAGTGTATGCACATAGCAGAATGGTGGGGGGAGCAACAGGAATAAACGCTTATGGATATTGAGGAGAGGGAGCAATTGTGGACCATTGAGTTGGAGGGAGTTTTGTGTAGGAGGCAGAATTTGTGGTTTCAGCCACCTTTTCTTTTCACTGGTTTTACAGGGAACAGGGCAAGCACTTTCATTTTGCAGGCTGAGGCTGTCTTCAGTTCATTAGAGATTTCTCATTGTAGCAAAGCCAGCTGGACTCTGGAAAAATGGCTGGGGTGGTGCACCAGAAGCCAGGGAATGCTGTCATTTTTGCTCCAATGGGTGGCAAGCAGGACAGGAGGCAAACAGGATTCAGCAAGCAACTTGTTGGGGAACTCTGCCCAACCCATCCTAGCTGTTGCCCCAGATTACATTCTTTTTCTGAACCATCTGACCTTGTAGGGCCAGGTACATAACTGCTCCCTGCCCTGAGGTGTAAAAGTACAAATCCATGAGGCTCCATCATGATGATAGCGGCTCCGAGAGAAGGTGAAGTGAATACCTTTCCAGGGTCTTCCTTCTTACATCTCCTCTGGGGAGGATCACCTACTTCTCTTACAATGAACTTCTCTGCCCTTCTGTTTCCTGCAGCCACTGCTTCTCACCAAGTTCATTTACATAAGAAGTGCACAAAGTGGTAAAAGTGAAGTCACACATAAACTATATTCAGAAATTGATGATGTCCCCTTTTGGCAACAAAATCTCAGTTTTTGCTTACTGTTGGGTTTCTTAATGATCTCTTAGAGATCCAGAGTTGTGATCTAGCAACTACTTGTTTGTATAAGAAAACTTGCTGCCAAGCTTCTTTTATGCTTTGTCAATCAAAATGACACAAAGTTTTCAGGCATGATCTAAGCTACTTTACTAGGGTAAGGAGAGCTTTGGAAATAAGCTTTTTCAAAGGAAGTTTAGTCACCAGAGTGTGCGGCCAAGGTTTGAATGTGAAAGATGAGAAAACTGGGATTTGTGCACTCCCGGAGAGTAACATACTTCAGTATTACTGAGGAAAAAATTGGACAGGGACTTAGTGTTCAAGTAGAGTAACAAATATGCATAATTTTGAATAAATAGAAATCACCACACTTTCTTAGTTGACGTGTATGTCTGTCCTGCCCTATTTTATTTGTTTAGGGCATGCTTTCTTACCTCTCTTAAATATTTACAAATTTAATAAGATTTACAAATTTAATAAAAGCTTATTGTTAAAAAATTAATATTCAAAAACATTTAGTTTCCCTGCCTCATTCAAGACAATATTTACATTTAGGTATGTTTGTATTTCCTTTTCTAAGATGACTTTAAATTTTAAATCATTATCTTTACTGTTAAAGTACAATTTTCAGAAAGATAAAATCATGACTCATGAAAATGTAAACATGTTTCGAAGATGATATTAAACTCCTTAATTAATGAGAGACCCAGTGAGATATTTAAAAATATTCAAACGAGAATTTGAAGCGTATATAAATATTGTATATTATAAATATATATACACACATATATATAAATACATGGGAACATACACCCACATAATCAGGAATGCTGAAATGAATTTACTAATTGATTGCATAAAACTAATTAATAGCCTATAAGGTGATAAAATGTCATGTAATGATATATGTGTAGGGTCATCTGCAGGCTGGGGATGAATATTTTTACCAACAAAATTCATTTGCATATATACAAGATATATACAAGAATCATTTGCATTGCCATCAGTTTTCTACAACTTGACTTGTACCCCTACAGAGTTTTAAAATAACTGAATCACTAGAAATAGAATTAAAGTTAATGTAGTTCAGTAGAAACAGGTAACCTCCAGAGCCCATAACTCCACTGAAAGGACACCTAGTAATTGTTTTTGCCCATTTCTAACTGTTGGACAATTTTCCTGACATTACGTTTCATTGCATTTCTCAATTTGGTGAGATGTAAATCTAATCTTTTTTGGATGCCATTTTGGAAGTAGTCCTGAACTGTTTTACATTCTTACAAATTGATTATTTGTGCTGGAAGACCTAAAATGAAGGCCCAATATGTGCTTAACATCTGGTAAAACTGGGAGGGCCTCAGATGGCCCAATTGTACATTCTTCTCACTCTGCTTGCATGGATAACGACCCCTAACCAAAAACTTCTCTGATCAAGGGGATCATGCACAGTTCCTGCTTATCTCTGAGTGGAGGTGACATTCTTTACCAGCCCACATAAGTCAAACAAGCCAATCACATTCACCTGTGGTAACCAGGGGTCACCTCACCCTCTTGATACTACAAATCCTGCCTCTCACAGCTCCTGGTTGTTCACTCTTATCCTAAGTACAACTCTTGTGTGACTCTGTGTAATGTCCTTCACCTCCAGGCTCTAAATATTTGTGACTAATGCTACTGTCAATCTCATCTGTCCCACGTCAGGCGTCGGGTGTTCAGCCATCCCCATAATTGGAGGGGTCAAATCCCTCCTTCACCAACACAGTAAATAGGAAGTGCTTAAAACAGTTCTGTAGAGAGTTGCATAACAGCAGAGCAGGAGAAAAGAAAATATCTGAGAGAAAACAGACTAAAGTCCAATAGAAAGGATGAGTGAGATGTATGGGTGAGAAGAATGTTCTACATGGGAGAAAGTTCATGTGTGAATATTATACCATGTTTCCCCAAATATAAGACCTAAGCAGAAAATATGCCTTAGCATGATTTTTCAAGATGACATCCCTTAAATATAAGCCCTAATGCGTCTTTTGGAGCAAAAATTAATATAAGACCCGGTCTTATTTTCGAGGAAACACTGTAATAGAACCAAAGGGCAGAGGTTAGCTTTTCCAAGAGACTGAAAGTTCTTTCAAAATGGCTGCACTGTATGGAGAGTACAAGATCATGATTGTTTAGAGATAAGCTGGACAGATATATGAAAGCGAAGTTTAGGAGTTTAGACTGTATGTTAAAAGCAATGAGAACAAATAAAAGGGTGTGATATGATCAATTTTGTGTTCAAAAGAATCAGTATGGGTTTAGCAAAGAAGAAAGAATGTTTAGACTAGAAATTGGGGGCCAGTTAGGAGGTCATTAAAGCATTGTGGGTATAAATGTGGTGTATATACATTTTTTCAAGAATAGGGGTAGTAGAGACAAAGAAATGGACTTGATTTAGAGAATATTGAGGAAGTAGGATTTAGAGGGTTTGGTGACGAATTGAATGTGGGTATTGTTGCCAGATTTAGCAAATTAAAGTACAAGACATCCAGTTACATTGGACTTTCAGATAAACAACAAATAATTTTTTTAGTATAAGTATGTTCCAAGCAATAGTTGGATCACATATTAAAAAAATGTTTATTGTTACTTGAAATTTAAATAGAACTGGGTGACCTGTATTTTACTTGACAATCCTAAATGTGTGATTGAGGAAGGAGAGTTAAAAATGACTCACTGGTTTTGGAACTAAGAAGTTGTCAGAGAAGTGAAACAAGGGTTTTCTACTGACCCAGAAAATGAATGCTTATTTTAAATCAAACATTCCATGAAGAAAACTCACATCTAAAATACATCTTTCTCAAGGTGATTTTACATTGTTATCTTTTACATAAAACATGGTATGTTTTGATTTTTCTTTCCCTAGGGAAAAGGAGAAAAGGGAAAACTTTCAGAAATAGGATAATGTAAAAGATGGTAGGACAAATGTCCCAGCATAAGTAGCAGTATATTCTGGAATGATATTCTGTTTAGAGGCAGGTAAGCAGTGTCTGAGGTGTGGACCTTGGATTATTTTGATGTCAGGTGACTATAGTTATGTTCGTCTCTCCTTTTCATTACGGCTATGTGTGAGTTTTACTTCATATTAAGGAAAGTTGCTCTACTCAACAATATGGCACATTTTCTTAACTTTCAAGGGCAAATAAGTGAGATTTTGGATATTAAATCTCAGCATTTAAAAGGAATGGATCACATAAATCAACTTGGGATGTGTTAAAAACCAAAGTAAAAGCTAACCCGATAGAACCTGTAAAGGAAAATATAGAGAATGTCTTTATAATCATGAGATAGACAAAGATCTCTTGAATATGATATAGGAAGGAGAAAAACCATTAAAGAAGAAAATTGTAAGTTAGATTTTGTAAAAATTAAAATTCTATTTATCAAACACATTGTTAAGAAAAAAAAGGACAAATCATAAATTGGGCAAAATGTTCTAAATACATGTATGTGACAAAGGACTTGTATCAAAAATATTCTTAAAATTCCTAAATCTTAATAATAAGAGACAAACATAACTTAAAATAGGCAAAAAATGAAAGAGCTACTTCACTAAAGAAGATATACGAACAGGAGCCAATAACCTCATGGAAAGGTAATCAGCTTCATTAGTGCGAAGGGAAATGTATTTTCCTGAAGACTACAATAAGATAGTACTTAACACCCACTAGAATGGCTAAAATAAAAAAGGCTGACAGTACTTTCGTCAAAAATGTGGAGCAACTGGAGCTCATACATGCTGGTGGGAAAATAAAATGGTACAAACACTTTGGACAATAGTTTGGCAGTTTCTTATAAAACTTAATATATAGTTATCATATGACCCAGAAATTCTTCTCATATGTATTTATACAAGAGAAATGAAACATATTCCCACACAAAGATTTATAGAAGAACGAACAAGTCATGGTAAGATCGTACAATGGATTTAAAACTCAGTGAAGAGAGGAACAAGCTACTGGCACACAGAACAACATGGATGCATTTCAAAAGTCTATGTCGGTGGAAGAAGCCAGTTGCAAAAGAGAACATACTGTATGGTTCCCTTTATATGGCGTGGCAGAAATCAAAACAGTGGTTACCTCTGAGGTGATGTGGAGAGGGACAGGCTGGAAAGGGGCAGGAAGGGAACTTTCGGGGTAATGACAATGTTCTTTGTCTTTGCTGGGTGGTGGTTATGTGGGTGTATACATTTTTAAAAATTCATTGAACTGTATACTTAACAGCTGGACATTTTATTGGTTGGAAATTATGCCCCAATTAAAAAAGATATTGGAAAGATACACAATGACAATAGCTCTTTCTTGTTTTGTGAGTAGAATAAATAACAGAGATGGTCCTTTCTGCCATGGAAAATGAAAATGCAAAGGCAACACAAGTCATTCATTAGAAAGAATATGCTCCCAGGGCTGAAGTTCAGGTTTGCACTCTGGCTTCCCTTGACTTCACCCAAGTTTCTTTTTTTTTTTTTTTCCCTCTTTTTCTTTTTTTATTTTTTAATTTATTGGGGTGACAATTGTTAGTAAAATTACATAGATTTCAGGTGTGCAATTCTGTATCACATCATCCATAAATCACACTGTGTGTTCACCACCCAGAGTCAGCTCCCCTTCCATCACCATACATTTGATCCCCCTCACCCTCATCCCCCACCCCCCAACCCCCTTACCCTCTGGTAACCACCAAATTATGTTCCCCAGATTAATTTTCAAACCCGTGGCCATCCTGTGGTCACCGACTGCCCTCCAATCTCCTCACCCTCCCCCCCACCCCCCCACCCCTCCCGCCCATCTAGCAACCCTCAGTTTTTCCTCATTGTCTCCAAAACTGTTTCTGATTAGTTCATTCACTTATTCTTTTCTTTAGAATCCACAAATAAGTGAGATCATATGGTACTTATCTTTCTCTGTCTGACTTATTTCACTTAACATAATGTTCTCTAGATCCATCCATGTTGTTGCAAATGGTAAGATTTCTTTCTTCTTTATGGCTGCATAATACTCCATTGTATAAATGTACCACAGTTTCTTAATCCAGTCATCTACCGATGGGCATTTTGGTTGTTTCCATGTCTTAGCTATTGTGTATAGTGCTGCAATAAACATAGGAGTGCATAAAGATTTTTGAATTGAAGTTTTGGATTTCTCCGGATAGATACCTAGGAGTGGACTTACTGGATCATAGGGTAGTTCCACACCCAAGTTTCTTAAGCTCAGTGTCTGCTCTGTGAAATTGTGGATAAAATGACATATGTGAAAGTGTTTCATAGAAACCCAAGTGTAAGTGTGTACTCATTAAAAGTCAGTCCTTTTTCATCCTCATTTGTGTTACTGTGCTTGGTAGTGATTGATTAACTGGCTTGGAGAATTTATGCAAATCAGGCCCATGAGTTTTGTCACAGGCCTGCAGAATCAATCGATAGTATCTAGAAAGAGAGGGAGTCTTGAGAGAAGATTTATGTATTTTTAAAGAACATTGTGTTTAATAATTATATGGAATTATTTTCAAACATTTTGTTGGTTTAATCATTGGAAAGCTTTTTTAAAAAGAGCTAACTAAAATTGTTTCTTTCGTAAGAACTATTTTAAATAATACTTTTCTTTAGAAAATATTTTTTTCCCAAGAATAAATCTCTGTCCTGTGCTTTGTAGAAGATATTTCAAAACTAGATTTAGTAATTTATAATCTCCACAGCTTTTTAAGAATGCTGAGACAGATATATCAGTTTATTAAAATAAATGAAATAAAAATGAAAAATATGGAGCTTTGTAACATGCAAAGCAATACTAACGTACTCACGAAATTGTGATATTATTTACAGTTTAAACATTTAATTCATATATCTCTCACATCAGCAGAGAGAATTTTTAAAAGCTATAAAAGAGAAATCTTGTCCTATAAAGATTCTGATAGCATAACTGTTTCTTTAATATAATTGACAAATTTATTTTAGTAAATTTAAAACTTATGAAATAATCATTCTACTGAACGAGGAATGTTACCTGATTTTAGCATGGGTGAAAAATGGTAAATTCATGAATTCTGCTCCTGCACATACTTCTGTTTTAAAGCCCATATACTTATTATTTAATATGATCTTCTAACTCAAACAAAAATACATTGTAAGGAAGAAGACATAGCGTATGTCAAAATAGGAGCCCAGAGCCAAATGTGATGGTGAGAACCTAGCCTCCTGGAAATTGAAAAGAAATAGTACGAGGAGGGCGCTGACCTTCCAAAGTGCATAGAATGGCTCATATTAACTGGATTTCAAAGGATGGGAGCATTCCAATTGACTATTGATTTATAGGTATTTTAATTCAACAATCCGTCACTTTCTTGAGCTTACTATTTTTCATTGGTTTTTAATCAGGTTCCTAGATATATAATTACATCACTTGTAATAATTGCACTCGTCTTTTGTTCTCCTCTGTAATAATTTCACATCTCATATTTTTATACTGTATTTCTGACTAGTTCTTATACGAAACTGTTCAATAATTTTGGAAATGATAGGCATTTTTGCCTGTTATTTAATTTAATAGGAATGCTTTTAATTTTACCCTTGGATATGACTTTGACTTATTTTATTTGCATGTATTCATAAATATGTATATATATTTCACGTGAAATACATATTCATCCATTTTTCCATTCTAACTTAAAAAAATAAAAAAATGGAGGCTAAATTCTAAAAACTAAGTTTCAGGTACCTACTAGGAGACCATATACTTTTTCTCCTTTGATTTATAATGTGATAAATTATATTTATAAGGTTCTCTACATGATTCTAATTATAAATATTTTATTTAGGACTTTAAAATCCACACTTACGAGTAATATTTGTCTGTAACGTTTTGTGATATGTAAATTTTACAATGTTACATAAAGAATTTTTTTTCTTTTTGTCAGATAAGAAATACTTTGAATAACACAGCATTATATATTAAACATTTGAAAAAAATTAACCTCTGAAACTATCTGGGCCTTTGGAAGATAGTTTTGGATAACATAAATTTTAAATTCCATGATTATGTAATTTTCAATGAATTCATTAACTCATTTTATTCAATAAGAATATTGACTTGTTTATTAGTTTAAGTTGTTTTTCACAAAGTATTTAAAGTAAACATTAAAAATAGGAATTTGATCCTAAATTTCATTATATATGCTGAAATTCAATTTTATTTTATATTCCATTTATGTCAAGAGGAACAAATTCATGTGTGCAGTATAATGTCTGAAATAACTGGTTAATGTAGCATGTTGAAAACATATTTGTGTCCAAAACTTGAGCCAAGTATCACTTTGAAAATAGGCACTGTTTCATCTTCATAGTGCCCTGGCATATAGTGAGTGTTCAATAAATATTTGTTCCTTTTTTTAACATAATAATAAATCAGCCAATATAAACACATTTTTTTTGTTGTTTTGTTTTTGGACTGGCAGAGCCATGACTGAGGACCATTGCACATGGACTCTTACTGTCTGATCTCAGCCCTGGGAACTATAGCCTGACCAGAACAAGTATTTTTGTTAGCTTTTCTCTTAGAAACTGTAAAATTCATCAGGCTGGCAGCTGGCGCTGCATTTTTTCTCTGATTTATCCTATCAGAGATTCATCAATATATGGGGAGAAGAATATGTTATCTTGTTAGGAGTAGTAGAAATACAAAAAGTTTTAAAGAAGAAGTAAAATGTTAAGATTTACCCATCAAAGGAAAATATGTTATATATTAAATGCAGGCTTAATGAAAAATATTAGCAGAAGTGAAAAGCAATATCCTGTTTAGACTTTTTACTTACAATTATCATAAGAATTACAATTTACTTGTTTACATAACAGACCGAGCTAATTTATTATGTTTATGTACCAATCGGAAGTCATAGCTAGGTGATTTTCATTTTTATCATTTATTACATATATCAATTCTATGTGGTAATCTTTTAATCCCCAGTTTAGAGAGAAGTAAACTGAAGCTTGGAGAGAATATAGTCATAAATTATACATGTAGTAAAGTGAGAAGCTGGGATATAAATTCATGCTTGTTTGACTTCAATGCTACCCTCTTTTACAGAATACAAAACAATGTGACCATTTCCCTTTAAGTTATAAAAATGTTGTTAAATCTTTTCTTTGGTCTCATCTATATCACCCCAGTTCCTTCCCCATATTTCCTTGCTTCCTGAAAAATCAACTGAACATACACATTCAGGAAGCTGATTCCAACTTTTCCAGTCTCTTCAGCTTTTATCATGCTATATGTTTCATCCTGACTACTTCTATGACCATGCATAACGAAATTTTGTGTATATGACATAAAGATCTCTAGTTTTTTTGTTTGTTTGTTTGCTTGTTTGTTTTAGTAATCAATCACTAATAATATTTTGGTTGCTTTTCACAACTAATTTTCATTAAATTTTTTTAACAAACTGATTGATGCAATGGAGATATTACATTAAAAACTATCAGTGTATTCCAAATAATAATTACATGCAAGACATTTCGGTTAATTTCGTCATAAATCTCTGCAGCCATCATCTCCTTCTGCAAATGATCTCCAACCTGTTGGTCTCGTTTCAGTTTTGGAATCGTAATTATTTCTCTTGTTTACAGGCTGGCTTTCTGCAAAACATTCCTGGACACTGTAAGCTAGTAACCTTCCCAAGAACTGAGGACAGAGGGGTCACACTGACCCTGATTTATCCAAACATTTCCAAGCCTTCTGGCTCAGGCAACCGGGCTCTAGATAACCCAGTGGCTACATAGAGCCAAAAGATCCTTGCCAAAGACGTTGTCTTGCAACAATTTAGGGTGGGTTTGGTTTTTTTTTTTTTTTTTCCGGAGTGAATTTCTGTCCATATGAGACAAAAGAACTTGTAAAAGAACTTGTAAGTCTTCCAGACAAAAACTCCATTTCCTGTAGAACCTAACTTATTTATCTAACTCACCCCAAATGCATACATTTTGGGATACAGAAACTTACCAGGGCTATTATATATCAGAGCAAATGAAAGTGACTGAAGAATAAAATAGAATAATAAGTAATAATTTATAATAAATATAACAGCATGTAAAATATTTGTTATAATTGTAAAATATGTTGATATATAAGTATATAATTGTAAAATATGTTATGCTATATATTAGGTAAGTGTATTGTGTTATATATTAGAATAAAATATATAAAATAGTAAATATGCACAAGGTAAGAAACACTGATGGCCCAAATAGCAGTTGAGCTCAGAAGAGTGCTTTTTATAAGTAGAATGGCAGTCAGGTGAAAATGACAGAATCATATTGCTTTTCTCATGTTACATTTTGTTGACTCTGATGATGCTAATTCAATCACTGTATTTTAAAATTAAGAAACAAACACAAAAAAAGAAGAAAAATTCTCTGACAATTCTGCTGCTTTCAGCCCCATGAAATTATGTTAAAAAAGAAGTGAAAATATATCTTCTGTCTCTTCTGTTCTGCCGACCGAGATAACCAGTGTTACCCGTTTGTTTCTAGTAATTTCCGACACCTCTTGTAATGGCTGCAGCCTCATCACCAGAATCTCTGTTTTTCCCATGGCCTGTCAGTCTATTGAGAAGTACAACCTGAGCCGTAAATGGGGGTACAGGGACAGTGCCGTAACTAACTTGAAGCCATCGCTCCCCTGTCACGTGTGTGGCAGCTCTGTACACACCCACTTTTCCTTTGCGTGGCATCAGAGTTCCCTTTTAGACCTGGACCAGTTCCTTGTCTCTATTTCTTTCTAGAAGCAGGTGCCCAAACAGCCTGCTGCTTGCTCATTTCTGCTTGGGAGCTCCTCTAGTTCTCTTTGGCTTCAGTAAGAGATGCCATTCTCCAAATCCCCACTTCTTTTTTGCCCTCAGTGAAAGCACACTGATTCCTTTTCTTCCAGGATTTTAACGCAACTTACCATGGGCTATACGCTGCCATGGTTCTCCTTTCAGCATCAGAAACACTTATTCTCTTCCTTCAAGGAATGTTACCTGCTGAGAGCTCACAGCTCTCCACAGAAATGGCTCTCTGCCAAAGGAAACAACCTTGCCCATGGTTAAGGTTTTGAACCTTAGGGGTGGATTAGCACACATTCATTAACTGGTAGATGCAAAGATGCAAAGGCCTGGACTCTTCCGCCAAACATTAAAGGACCAACTAACTAGCTTTAGGGCTCCCAAAGCGTCACCGCGAGCCTCTGTTGCAATCACGTCACAGTTCAGCTTCTCTGCTTAATCATGCTGCCTCATGCACACAAATCCCAGGCTCAGTCTGTTTCTTGGGGAACCAGACCAATGGTATGGAGTAAGAAGAATAGCATTAAAGATTGCCTAGGTTTCATAATTGTGGTCCCAGGTCTTTAATTCCTGACTCCTGAAATTGTAAATCGTTACTCTACTGGGATTCTGCTTTCCTCTATAAAGTGGAAATAATAAAAAGGTTATAGCAAATCTATTTTGTAAAAAGATTATTTAAAGATAATTTGAATGATAGTTTATCCTTTGCATTGTGTTGGTTATCAAGTTCTCTAGGACTCTACTTTACCCAAGAATTATCACCTCTCAGATTTACTTATCCCATTTGACTAGTAAATGGTTAATGGAGCAGTTGGTCAATGTGTAGTGATCACAGAGGAGGCTGACCAGTAACTTGTGGCTCATGGGTAGCAGAACCATTGTGCATACTACTTAACTGTGAATTTACTTGAAAATGTAAGTGTGATCTAAGTCTTATAGTAAGTCTTGAAATTCATAAAACTGAAAACTTGAGGACAGGGACCAATTTTGATGGTAGGTACTTAACATACATATGTTTCATTGCTGAACTAACATTCTTCTTCTATGTGGAGATAATGGTCAAATACAGTCTGTATTTTGCTGATGAACATGGTAGCTGGCAAAGTGCACTGTCAATAAATGGATATTTCTTTTGCTCTTTGGTATAGAATTAATTTGACATTGGGAATATCCTGAATTATCAATACTATTCCTTAGGATTTGCTATGTATACAATCATGTAGTGTCTGAATACATTTATTTCCTTTCCCCCCCCAATCTTTATGACCTTATTGTTATTTTTTTTGACTTTATTTCATTGTTTAGGACCTCTGGGATGGTATTAAATAAAAGTGGAGAAAGTTGACGTTCTTGATCTTGAAAAAGTGTTTAGTATTTCACTATTAAGTACTATGTTAACTGCAGTTGTTTTGTAGATGCCAAGAATAGGACTGAGTTAGTTCTCTTGTAGCACTAGTTTGCTGATTTCTTTCAATAACACACGGATGTTGAATTTTGTCAAGTATTTAAGTATTTTTTTTTTTGCATGTACTGAGATAGTCATAAAATTTTTCTCATCTATTCTGTTAACCAATTATATTGGCTGATTTACAAATTTAAAGTCAGTCTTGAATATCTTGGTCATAATCCCTTTATATATTGCTAGATTTGATTTATTAATATTTTGATAAAAATACTTGCATCTATGTTCATGAAGGATATTACTTTGTAAATTCGTTTCTTGTGGTGCCATCATGAACTTTTGGTATTAGGGTTACGTTAACCTCATAACATCACTTAGCAAGTATTCCCTCATCATTCATATTGTAAAAGAGTTTATATAAGACTGATAGTAAATGTGTGACAGAATTTATGGTGAAGCCATCTTCTGATGCTTTCTTTGTGGCTTTGTGGGAGTGTTTTAAATTATTATTTTAATTTCTTTTGTGCTATTCAGATTTTCTTTTTCTTTTTGTATCAGTTTGGGGAGTTGTGTTTTTCACGGAATTTGTCTACTTTACCACAGTTGTTGAATTTATTGAATTATTTTGAACATAAATTTGTTCAAAATATTATATTTCCTTATTAACATTTTGATGTGTGTAGGATCGTGGTGATGTCCCCACATTCATTTCCAATATTTGTAATGGATTATTAACATCTCCTTCCTCTGTTTCTCACTTTCTCCCTCACCCTCCCTCCCTCTTACCCTTCTTCCCTCTCTCCCTCCCTCCCTTCCTTCCTTCCTTCATTTTTAAAAATTAGTTTTTAAGGGTTCATATGATTTGTTAACAATTTCAAACCCAATGTTTGAGTTTTATATTCTCTATTGTATTTTTCCTGTACCTATAATCTTAATAATTTTTATTGTGTGCCTACTATGTGCCTCATGAATTTTATAGCACTTATCTCTAATTCTCAAAATAATATTGCAGGAAAATATTACTATTCTTAGTTTAAATGTGTGGAAAATAGAGTGCAAAGGGGTTACTTATTATGCTATATCTTGTAAGAGTATCAGAGGCTTTATTTGAATTTAGGACACCTTATCTCAACAATGATGGTTTTTACTACGTCATAGTGCATCATGGCAAAATTGTTGAGTATTGCATATGTGAATTACAATTCTAAATCCATTTCTTGCCACATCACTAATCACTATTACTAAACTTAGCATCAATAGGAAGGCCTATAAAGCTTGCAGCCAGTTTTGATGGGGTAATCAAAAGAGCATCCATACTAATCACATCTAGAAAAAACATATTGGTGTTTTATAATCTGCATACAGGTAATCTTATTGAAGGTATGAACAACAAAATTTCTGGAGGTACTAATCACAGAACAGGAGCATGAAAGCTTTCCTCTTCCATTCCTCCATGGCAATTGCTCCCTCTGTAGCCCAATAGGCTCTCTCTCTGCTTTCATCCTTTTGGAAGGTCAAGTTTTTGGAATCTGCCATGATGAGAGATTTGCTATTGGATGCAATCCACAATGATAGTTTAGGAAGATGCCAGGGAGAAAGAAGAATCCATATCGGTGGATGGTAAAAATGCCCAAGTATTTACCCCTTAGAGACTAGTGGACCACATTATGCACCCACGTAGGGGTCTTTACGTCTATGTGTGTCAAGGTGAGATGTGTATGTGTCAATAAGAATAATCGGTTTACAAAGATTAAATGGTTTAACTTAGGAGAATTCTTTTTTATATTGGAGTAATCCTTTGATAAATGTAAGTAATTTGGAAAGGCTACCTCAGATCAGTTTTCTGCTTATTACATCAAAATCAGCAGGGTAAATGCAACTATGGCTTACTGTAGGTCTTGGACCCCTGAAGCTTTGGTAAAATTCAGTAAATAGGATTATGAGAATGGCCTACTTTTCTTTGATTGTTTTATCTGTTCAGGAAGTGTTAGGTACTCATGTAGCCCTCTGAGTGCTCAGATCCCTCCCTTTTAGTATTTGTAGTAAGAAGCATCCATTTCTGAACTTTACCTGACTTTTTCTTCCTCTGCTTCCAATTTCTTAATAAAACATATTTACCTAGTTTCCCATTTATATGAATCCTGGTAAGATAAGACAATCACATAACCAAATTTACCTTACTGATGGCCAGTAAAGTCTTAACATACTGGTTAATGTTTGATACACTAACGTAAATGCTAGAAAAAGTAATAATAAAAACATCATAAATTCTAGGTGGCAGCTAACTCTGCAAATATATGAGTCCATATATTTATTGTATGGAATGTTCAAACCAATTTGAAAAAATTCAAATTAGTCTACTGTTAGTTGGACTTCCTCGTCTGTGAAATTGACATAATGATCACCTCTGTCTCTTAGGTCTGCCATAATGATAAAATGATATATAAAAAGTTCTCAGTTTGGTGCTTGTGCCATATTAAATATTCAATAAACATTAGTCATATTATAATTCTACAAATTTAATTCTACAAATGTGGTACTGCCCCTTTGTGCAATGTATAATATGTTGATTTACACATTTCAAAAGTACTTTATAGCATTCATTGGTCATCTTTTATTAATTAGGATATAGGCTTCCAAGAAAAAAAAGAAAAGCTTTGACTTGAGAAATCATGAAAGGTAAGATCATAAAGAACAGCAGGGAACTTCCATAAATCAAATGAGGATGACAGTTTGGCAAATGGGAACCAGAAGAGGGAAAGAGATGGCCTCTACAATGCAGACTAAACATTTCCAAGTACTAAGTAATCCACATTTTAATTATCTCAAATAGCACATACTAATTTTTATAAATGACATGCTTATGAATGCCTTTATTATAAAACAAAAATTTCTAGACTATCATCATTAAGGTACAAAACACATAAGGAATTAATTAAAGCCCCAAGTCTACATGGGATAAACAGACAAATAATCACATTAAGACAATATAATGTAGCTAAGGTGCTATGACAGCTTGGAAATAGAAGCTAAGCTTTCTTTGTGGCCCTTGACAAGGGCTGTATGGAGATGATACTACATCAGGATTGTGAAGTGGGGAATTAGTCACTGAATGAGGAATTAGGGGTTCTGTGGAAATTATCCTTTACTAAACTTGCCCTACATGTTATCCTATAAAATTGTGGGAAATGCTTCATGAACATTGTCTTACTTGAACCATATAACAACCATATGGGTGGATATTTTATCCCCATTTTACAGGTCTTGAAATTGATAGTCATAAATAATAAAGCCTCAAGTTTACACAGTTAGAGAGAGACAGATGTGACCTCCAAATTTAGGACTGTGTGACTTGATATTTTTTCCATTTCAAACACTACTCTGAGGACATTCCTGGACAAGATCCTAGAATGGCAAAGTTATAGCATTGTGGGACAGAGTGGCAAGTTGGACAAAGAGTAAGTAGGTCAGTGTCACTGGAGTGTATAGTTTTGGGAAAGGGAAAAGGTGCTTCAGAGAAATAAAGTTGAAGGATTGTCTCATATTCCATTTTCTTTAAAGCTTATCCCTTAATTTCAATGTTTATATTCACTCACATCTATTCACACAACCATCACCCTTACTTCTTATACCTGTATACACACCAAACTACAGTCTCATGTTTCTAGGTTTATTCTCTCTCTCTTTTCTTTCACCCTCAGTATCATCTCTATCCTCAAGAAAGAATGATCACAAACATAGGCGTATTCTATATAAATATTCAGATCAAAAGTGTAGATATCCTCTTTCCCTATACCCCAGACTCCACCTTATTATCTTGAGTTTAGGAATTAACCTTAAATGAACCAATTGTAACTGACCTGTAGCTATTTATGTCTTTTAGGAGCCAACTTTTAAAATTTGATTTACACTTCTGTTGAAAAACACTCTGGCCAAAATAAAGGCCAAACTCTTTAGTGAAGAATTCACGAGCCTGTTAGTTTTCAGTGGTGTTCCATTTCACAAAACGATGGTTTGGCCAGCTCTCCTCCTGATCTAGGCTGGTCATCAGAAGTCCTATGACATTGGATGTGAAAGTGAAATGTTAGGACCAGAGTTTTGGCCAATTTCCAAGTTAGATCATTGGGTTCTGCCTCTTAAATCTGTCTGTGGCTTTTGATAGTATTCTTGGCTATTTTATCTGTCCTGTCTTTGGATTGTTGAGAAGCTCTTTAATAGTTAGCTGCACACACATTTATGTGCATGATGTTACGATCCAAGTCAATGGGTCAATAGATTTGCGAGATTCCTATAAAGTTCTCTTACGGTAATAACTGGGGAGCCCCTGGGCTTCCTTATATTTCAGTAATCTGTTGCTATGTAATAACTTACCTCAAAACTTAGTAGCTTAAAACAAGGACAACATTTATTTTACTTAACTTTATGCAATTTAAGTGGGACTTGTGGAGATAAATATTTCTGTTCCACTTGGCTTGAACTGAATCAGCCCAAAGGCTGGGGATTAGAATTATCTGATGACTTGTTCATTTGCATATCTGACAGCTGATGCTGGCTGTTGTCTGGGACCTCTGCTGGGGCTTTCGAGATAACACTTATATGTGACTTTTCCATTTGGCCACTTGGCTTTCTCATAATTGGTGGTGGGTTTTAAGACTGAATACCTCAAGAGAGAGTCAGTTTGAAGCTAAATCATCTTTTTCTAGCTTATCCTTGGAAATTATGTAAATGCCACTTTTGCAAAGTTCTATTCATTAGTAATAAGTCACTATGTTTAGTTCATGTTCAAGGAAAAGCGAATTAGATGGCACCTTTAGAAAGGAAGCATGTCAAAGAATTTGTGGATGCATTTTACAACCCTGTACTCACCTTCTCATCTCCATTTAAAATGAGGAAATAAAGCATCAGAGTGGTGGAGCTGTGATTAGATCCCAGGTTGTCTGACCCTGCCCTTAATTCTTTTCTTGATGTTAAAAGTATTGATGACTTTTCTAAGTGTATCTTTATGATAAAGAACTTGTACTATTTTATGTAAGTCAGGTATTGTCAAACCACGGTCCCGTGGGCCAAATGCAACACATTGTTTTTCATAAGTGAAGTTTTATGAGGACCCAGCCATATTCTTTCATTTATGTGGTAGTTATGGCAGTGTTTGCTTGACAATGGGAGCTGAGTAGTTGTGATAGAGACTTTATAGGCTCCAAATCCTAAATATTTGCTCTCTGCCTTTATAGGGAATGTTTGAAACCCAACTCCTGCTTGAAATTGTCCATCTATTGTACAAATTGTTTCTCAGCTTGAGGAGATGTACCCCTGGCTTAATGCTAAAACTGAACAGTGGTCCCTTAGGCTGGTGGGATCCTAAAACTTTTGACCTTTTGTCCCAGGGGCAAAAGTGTCCAAAGAATTGGCCTGTGTATTCAATGCTGTGAAAAGTGAAAGAGTGTGCTATAAAAACTGCACTCAGTATATCTACAGGGTTTAGCCAGACAAGCAAAATCTCTAGGGACTTTCTATAGAAACTTGACCTCATCTAATTTTAGGAGCTGTTTCAGTAGTATATGGGAGGTTCTTTATTCTATATTTGGTGCTGCTACTTGAAGTTATCAGAGTAAACAGACAGGAAAAGAAGAACAGACAGATGGAACCTGAAAAGTAGAGCTAGAACCTATGAGGTCTGACAATTAAGTTCGTGAACTTGTTGCAATAATGTTGCTAACATTTTTTTGATATGTTAAAATATTAAATTCATTATGAATTTGTGCCAACTGGACAAACAGTTAACCAAGTATACTATTTGGAAGTGCTGAAAAGGCTGCGTGAAAAAGTCAGACGAAAAAGACCTGAACTTTTCGCCAACAATTCATGACTCTTGCATCATGACAATGCACCAGCTGACACGGCACTCTCTGTGAGGGAGTTTTTAGCCAGTAAACAAATAACTGTATTGGAACACCCTTGCTACTCACCTGACCTGGCCCCCAACGACTTCTTTCTTTACCCAAAGATAAAGGAAATATTGAAAGGAAGACATTTAGATGACTTTCAGGACATCAAGGGAAATATGATGACACGTCTGAGGGCCATTCTAGAAAAAGAGTTCCAAAATTGCTTTGAAAGGGGGACTAGGCACTGGTGTCGGTGCACAGCTTCCCAACGGGAGTCCTTCGAAGGTGACCATAGTGATATTCAGCAATGAGGTACGTAGCACTTTTTCTAGGATGAGTTCACAAACTTAATTGTCAGACCTTGTATGAAGACAAACTGGAATCTGTGAGATGAGTTGCCTCATGAAGATGAACTGGAACCTACATCAGTCTCTTAGTGCTTCTAAGCCTCCTGCTTTGATAATGCAGGTGTCTTGTGGGAGAAGCCGGTACCCTTTGTCATTCACCTGGCCCAGGAGTCAGAAATCTGATGCTGAAAAAAGATCCTGTGGAAGGATCAGATTATACAGGCTCTGATGCTGAATGTTGTCACCAACATGAGTCAGCAGATAGAATATGGGTGTGTAGCTATAGCATCTAATGTCCAGCTCCAACCTCTGGAGAGTAAAAGTAATCTGGCTGCTACTTGACTCTTGTCTCATTCAGGATACCTCTTGTGGCCCACACTCACAAGAATAATGCAGAGAAGATAATCTGGGAAATGGAGCATCAGCCCATTTGACACAATACGTATCCATCACATCATGAAAATATAACTTCACACAGTGTTTTCCAGGGCTCACTGAAAGAATGTTTCACAGATATCTCAGAGTCCACACATCTTCACCAAACTGACCTTCAGTTTCTACATTCCATGCTTGGTAATGACACCACATAAACACAGTTGTTCAACCCAGGAACCTGGTACTCTTTGTAGATTATTCCCTGTTCTCCAGCCAATGTCTCAAGAACCCATTCCATCTCCTAGATGTATGTATCTCATATTTTCCCTTCTTTTCTCGTCCACTACTGTAGTCCAGCCATCACCACTCACCATGAGATTACTGCAGGGACATGATGGGGTTCTCCTGGTTGTCAGTCTTAAACTCTTTTAATCATCTTCCTCACTGCTCTGTGAATAGGGTATCTAAAACACAAATATCATGGGACTCTTCCCCTTCATTGATATCTCCTCATATTATTGAAGATAAAGTCTCAACTCAGCATGAATACAAGCCTATTCATAATTTGAATAAACTCCTCCCCATTCTCCCACATTTAGATTATGCCTTTTATTTACTAGCTGTAAGTGCTTGAGTAGAATACTTTCTCTTTAAGCATTGGTTTCCTCATTTATAAAATGGGGATAGTGATGTCCTGAAATTCCTTACCTTCCATTGCCCACTATGGGGCAGCTTCCCTTTCTTTTTGGCAATTCCTCAGTGAAGAGATGGACCTCAGAAGTAAAAGCGTTGGTACTGTGACCCTCTAATGGGAGACTCACAGCACATTACCTTGCTGGATGAAACTGGGTCTCCTTAGAAATCGAAAACTGAAATGTCCTTATTTTAACACAAAGGCCCGTTATTTTATTGTTCCAATTTTCTTACTTTCTTCTTGCCTATCATTCAACTCTCACCATGATTGCCAATTTCTTGGCTCTGCTGTGTTCATCAGATCTAACATATTTCATTTTTCTTTCCTACCATTCATGGAATTTATGGTAAATCTATCACAAAAACTTGACAATATTCAACTCTGGACCAATCTAAGTGAGCAACTTTTCTTATTCACTGGCTTCTTAGTAGTAGGGCTGGAGAAAAATCTATGTATAACACAGCTTTTTAAATTCATTATGAAGAATCACTGGAAAGCTAACATAGCTTACATTTTGGATTTAATAGTCACTGTTAGGTGGATGCTTTACTGACATTATAATTGGGTGCTGTAGTAATTTGTAACTTCTATTAACAACATTTTCCATATTAAAATACTCATAGTCATAGCCTGTAATGGAGAACTTTGGGGACTCAGTTTCTCATTTGCCCATGTTTGTAGCAACTCCAGAACCGAGTAAAATGTTGAGTTTATCCAGTCACTACCTTGGATCAGCTCCCTGCGGTAGTCAGATGAGAGTCTATTCAAGCCTGAGTCTTGGTTGCACTTTTCATTTTAATAAGGGGATGTCAGTCTCCCAATGGGCCCATCAAAGCATAACAATCTGTTAGCTATTGCCTACATTCTATATGACTTGCAGTCTAGCCAGAGAATACAATTTAAAATCCCCAGCTATCCCATATTTATTAAAAAACAAAACAAAACAAAACAAAAACAACAACAACAAAAAACAAGACAAAACCAAAACAGTTTGGGGTAATAATATTCATGGAGAACTGACTAAAGAATTTGTAATCCATGTGTTACTGGAAATATTCTAAATTCCATCTCTAGATGATGCTGAATTAAGCCACAAAACGCTTGCTCATAAAAGTATTTTTATGGAATTTGTGTGTTGGAAAGATGCCATTGGATTTATTTAGTGAAGTCGACTGGAAAGTTGCTTACTGTACTTTTTCATGAGGACCCATGGTAGAAATTTCTATTAGTTTCTCTATTAGGGGAAAAAAAAAGTTTTTCAGAGGAACATCTGCTTCATTCTCTGTTTTGGGGATATAACTTTAACCATAGCCATCTGTGATGGTTAATTTTATTTCAACTTGGCAGGGCCGTAGTTCTTGGATTTGTGGTCAAACTGTATGTTTTGGTGAGTGTGGTTTTTGCATAAGATTAATATTTAAATTGGTAAACTTTAAATAAAGCAGATTACCCTCCATAATGTGGGTGGGCCTCATTAATCAGTTGAAGACCTGAATAGCTTGAAAGACTGACGTCCCTTGAGTAAGAAGGAATTCTGCCAGCAGACTGCCTTTGGACTTAAATTGCAACATTGACTTTTCCTGAGTCTTCAGTCTGCCAGCCCAGTCTGCAGATTTGGGATTTGCCACTGTCCCTAATCTCGTGAGCCAATTTCTTAAAAAATCTCTTTCTACTTATATACACACCCCATTGGTTCTGTTTCTCTGAAGAACTCTGGCTAGAATACCATTATTCTCTCTATACTTATTTTATCTTTGCCTCAATTTCCTCACTCTATTTTTTTATACTACATATTTATTAGGCTATTACAAATCCTTTTGAAAACCAAACATGGAATAAATGTAGAGCTCCACAATAATACACAGGAAGAGTGACTTCTAAAAATAATTCGGAAAAATAAAAAATAAAACATGTTTGTTGTGCCTTTTAAAACAAGGCTATTTTGTTGGCCTGGAAGGAACAAACTTCCATGTCGTAGAGAGTGTCACATGGTAGGGAATGGCCATAGTCTCCCCGAGCGAAGAGTGGCCCCCAACTGACAGCCAGCAAGAAGGTAGAACTCTCAGTCCTGCTGGGAACCGAATTCTGCCAACAACCCGTGGGCTTGAAAGAAGACCAGGAGCCTCCGAAGAGGTCATGATCACTGACGACGTCTTCATTTCATCCGGTGAGGTCTCCAGCAGAGAATCGTGCTATCCTGTGCCCAGACTCCTGACGCATGAACACTGTGAGATAATACAGTGTGTTGTTTGAATCTGCTGAGTTGGTGGTAATTTGTTACTCAGAAAGAGAAAACCAATACAGAGAACATCGACCCAGATTTACCAACGTCAACATAAATTCTTGTAAAACAAATTGATAATGCAAATGAAATCAGATCGCCATCAGATTTGCTTAGGTCAATGCTTTCTGCCAGAAGGCAGTGGATGACCATTGTTATGATATTCAAGACAAAAATATGAGCCAAAGACTTGACATTTGGCCAAACGGCCTTTCAACTAGACAGGCTGTACACAAACTATTAGCATGACAGAACTCAGAGTTTATTGTACTCATGGCTCTTCCAGAGGAATCTACTAGAGCATGATTTTCAATCATCTGGAGAAGGATTGACAACAGAAATAGTTATCGACTTAATATATATACTTACCTGTTGAATTAAAAATAAATGATGGCTATCTTAGGGAAACAAACATATGTAAATCTATGTCCTTTGGCAATGTAGGTACAATACAAATATAAAAAATAGAGGCAGAATGGGGAAACCATATAAAATATAGAATTTATTTACCCTATTGTTAATAATTGAAAACAAAAGATAGTACTTCAAATCAGATGATGAGGAAGAGGGAGAAGAAAGGGAAGAATATACTATTAGGTTGAAGCAAAAGTAATTACAGTTTAAAAGGTTAAAAATAATTGCAAAAATTGCAATTACTTTTGCACCAACCTAATAGTTAATTTCAATATTGCTTACAGTAGGAAATTCATGAGCAAATATACATGGATTGTATACATTATGTTTGTATTGCTTATAGTAGAAAATCAATTGATAATGACCAACTGTGGAGCTAAAGGGATTATATAAAGATATTGTAATAAATAATATAAGAGAAACTTTTGTATACAATCTCCATATACTACTCTAGACAATTGTCTGGATATATTATTAAGTGGAAAAAGCGAAATGGAGCCAAGTTTGTAGTATATGACACAGTTTATATAATAAACAGGGAGATACAAATTCATTTTGCATACGTGTATCTGTTTTTATTACAAAATTAAAGGATAAATCATAAACTTTAAAAAGTTACGTTGGAGATTGGAGGAGACACATAGAAATTAGGCTTCTTTGAATACATCTTATTTTGCAGATATGATTCTGACCTCATGTAAGTAGTTTATATAATTATAAAACAAAATTAAATTTAAAAATTTATTCTTAATTAAAATTGTAAAAATTAAAAATAAAATGAAGCAAATGAACATAAAAATGTATCCAGCTGATGCTTAATTCTATAGAGAACTTTTCCAGTTGGGTTTTCAACATTTCAGTTGTTTCTACAACGCAGTTGGGCTTTGACGTCCCTCATGTGACATACATGGGCTATAGCCTGAGGACGAAAAAAACCGGAAAAATTAGTTTACTCAAACTTTTTTCAGTCACCAAACAATGGTATGGGTAGAGTTATTTAGTTCTGTAGCGCTAGGTGTGGCCTCTTACCTAAGCTGGCTTCATCTATGGTTTGACTTAAGGATGAAGTCCTAGCTTCAAATGAATAAAACTTGTAAAAAGGCTGTTTAAAAAAGAGAGTAAAAGAAAAAAAGTAAATGTAACGAAAGAGGAATTACTTTTATTTATTTATTTATTTATTTATTTATTTATTTATTTATTATTTCTCTCTCCTTTATCCCTTTCTTGTCAACTTTCAAGTTCTCAGTTTGAGAAAGATCTGGTCAAGACTTGTGACATTAGGAAGTGTCGTCTACTGGTCTGGTTAGGAGAGTTCTGGAGTGGGAGGGGAAAGAGGACGTAAAATGAAGCAATGAGCTATTTAGAGAGATTGGTCAAAAAGTTCCCAGTGGCTGTCCTTAGCAGTTCCTATGAGCTTATTCTTCCCTTCTGTAACACATTTCCCTTTCTCACTATATTACCACATTGGGGAAAAGAGGAAAATAAAAGGTGTCTCCTTTTTGGCGTCAGCAAAAAAAAAAAAAAAAAAAAAAAATCCCTCGTTTTCCTTCTCTCTCTCTGATTCCATCAGCCTTTGACGATTTTGGAGACTCAGCCTGCCTTGATAATCAACTGATGACAATGTCCCATGCCAGTTTTGCTGTGCTTTCATTCCTTATAAGTTGTTGTAAGGAGGCACATTGCATTTAGATTTGAAAACCTCGCGCATCACATTGTCGTTGCATGACATATATCAAATGTGGTTAATTTATTTGCTTTGATAAAATAGTGAAGTTCCTGACCCAACGGAACAAAAGTTGCTAGAGGCTATAATTTCATGTCCCAAATAGTTGTAAAATGCAGATGCTAGAGGCATAGCAAACATCTGAAAGTATGATTGCAGTTTGTACCGTTGGCTTTTTGAAAGGCACGTGCTGAACTTCATCTTCATTTTTTTTCTTTTTTTTTTTTTACAAGCAGGCGCTTGCAGAAAATGATTCTACCAGAAACTGTTACTCCCTTGGATTAGGACCAAAGCCCAGTGATATAATTGAAAGGGATAAGGAAGGCAGCCCTTCCCCAAATATTTCCCCACTTAAGAGATGATTTATCTCATCAAATGGGATAAATGTAAAAGTCTATCAGCTCTTTCTTCACCTCATAGCCTTCATTACTCATCCTGGACTCACCCCATGTTCTCTCACGTGAACTATTTTAAGATTGCCCCCAAGCAATTGTTCTTTTTGCTCTTTCCTGCTGAAGCCTTTCCACAAACTCTCAACTTAGAGCAATCCTTTTTATTTTTTTCCTCCTCCATCTGAGTGTAGGATTCTCCCATGATCCCTCAGTAATACCTGGTGATCAACATACAGAGAGGTCTTAGGTGTTGGGAATGGGTGAGGGGATTTTATATGTGGAAAAGATGTGAATATTTGCTCGTGTGTCTGCAAATATGGCTGCCAGTTCCACCCATGTCTGGTTATATGCCATTCATTTTCCAGAGGGGGCGCCTGTTCCCCTTTCTACTGACTCTGGGCTGACCCTGCGAATTGCTTTGACCAACAGAATACAGAGATGAAATTGTGTGATCTCAGAGTTAGGTTTTAAAGGAGCATTTTTCACCTCTTAGGATCCACCACCATGTAAAAATGCTTGAACTCCATCAAAAATTTTAGTCATACCAATAAGTCAGCAGATATTGAGAATAAAGCCAACTTAGAAACTCAGCCCCTATTAAGAACCTTGTTGAGTGCACTGCAGGAGTGAGCCCAACCAATCTCGAGAAGCAAACAAATCACCCAGCTGAGTCCCGTCAATCCACAGAATTATGGGGGGGGGGGGGGGAAGCTCATTGTTGTTTTCAGCCGTGAAGTTTTGGGATGTTTGTTATGCAGCAATAGATAACTGACACAATCAGCAAGCCCAAAATGATTTTGCTTTCAGACACCTGCTTTATAGGAGGGGCAATAGAGTGTGATCTAGTGATGCGATTTTGGGGGAAATGGTACCCATTCCCCAATTACTCCCATATACCCTTGTTAAAGAAAAATGGAGCCTGCTACTTGTGAAAGGTAGCAAAATTGATTGTATTCAGACTACCGCAGTAGGGGAGAGAGACTCCAATGGAACTTCCCTCCAACTAAGACAAAGTTGGCTGAGGTTTTTAAAGGGAAAATGGGTTGGAAACAAAAAGGAAATATGGGGAAATGCAAAAGGGGGGGTACTCAGGTGCTATGTGGAAATGGAAAAATTACAGAAGAGTGTAGGTGGAGAATTACTGAAAATGGTTTGCAGTGTGGGGTGGGATATTATATTTTTTTACAGTTTGGTGATATTGCATTTTCTTGAGCAAAGACTTAGCAAGGGGGTGGGGGTTTCCTTTAGGATCATGGCCTAGTGTAGCTGGAAACCAGGCTAACAGTCAATCAAGTCTCTTAGCACAGTGTTTGAGCCAGCCCTTTATGCCACATTAGAGTTCATAGTTCACACCCTCTATGCAGATGACCTGCCGTCCTTCTTCATAGATGAGATAGAGCATAACTTCTTTGCCCAAATACCAATACATTCTTCATGGGATGATGAGGTGTTCCTCTATTTAAATTTTCCACCTCTTCTTTTTATTCTGTCCCGTATTATTTCCTTATGGATTTTGATTCATAAAATAGCACTTCTGTCTTCTCTGTTTTCTATCATAACTTTTGCAATAGCTCCTTATTAGCCCCTCAAGTCTCTGTATTATTATTATGACTTTTTCAGTATGTTAAATTTTTTCTGACTTCTTTTTCTTTTTTTCTCTTAATGACTAAGTTCTTCAAGGTGATTACATGCACTGTCCTCACTTCTTACCTTCTACTCCAAGTGGATTTCCCTCTCTACTGAACTTTTTCTGAAAAGCTCATCAATGATTTTAGAACTTCCAAATCTAGTGAGAAACTTCACCTGGAAACTTTTTCTTCCCATTTTTTGTTTGTTTGTTTGTTTTCCTACTCACCTTTCTAACTGTTTGTTTGGTGGATTATTTGACTATCTTTTGTAGTTCTCTATCTGAATATGTGAGAGGCAATTCTAGCTTAGTAATTCTGTTACCAGCCTTGACCCTTGTCAAACCCTGGTTCCTGTGTTTTGTTCTATGGCAGAATCCTTTTGCCAAGGCAGATTCCTGGGTTTCATCATACTCTACTGTACTTCCCCTTATCTCCTGAATCTAATTATTTTCTGCATTTTAAATATATCATGATCTCCTCTGCTGCTCATTTTTACTTCCATGGTCTTAGCTGAGATCTCTTGCCTGTGGACTGCTTCAGAGCCTTCAAACTGACCAGTTGCTTTTCCCATTTAGTAATTTTCAATCTCTATATCTGTACTAATGATATTCTTGAAATAAAAATTTGGTTACATTATAGTATACTTTTAGCTACACTCATGGCTCAGCTGAAGTATGATTTTCTGTATGAAGCCTCTACAGTGGGAAGCTTCCCTTCCTATTCTTTACTCTCTTTGTTCCCCACACTCTATCTTGTACAAACCTCTGTTGCTGCACTCATCACAGCACCATTTTACAATTTATCTGTCTTAAGGTCTTAAAGATTACAACTTCCATTGTTAACCTCTTAGGATCAAGTACCATGTAAAGAAGCTTGAGTATATTCAGCCCTCAGATGTTTCAGTTATAACGGATAAGACACCAGATATGAGCATGAATCCATCTTAGAAATACCAGCCCCAGTCAAGCACTTGACTAAGAAGATCTATAAGGGTGACCCCAGCCAATACCAGGAAGATACGATTCCAGTTTCTTTAGTGAAGGAACTGTTGCTTGATTTTTGCTTACCTATCACCTCTCAAAGGGGTTGGCAAAGTGTACCCATGGGCCAAATCCAATCTCCCTCCTGTTTTTATAATTAAAGTTTTATTTGACTACAGCTATGTCCTTTTGTTTTATATATTCTTTGTGGCTTGTTTCATGCTACAATAACAGAATTGAACGGTCACAGCAGAGACCACATGACTATCTGGCCTCGCACAGAAAAAGTCTAGTGACCTCTGTTTGTGAGTGAATGAATAATATGTTCCATCAAAAGGATAAATCACATTATGAAAGAAGGATGGTGTATTACTTAGAATATCTATAGCTGCTGTGGAAATAAACCCCAATAGTTTTATAATTTAAACAAAATTAATGTTTCTGTGTTGCACACATAATCGTTATCAGGTTAGCAAAGCAGCCTCCTCCACATAGTTATTCAGGGAACCTGACAAATGTGTTATTCAACATGCAGTTTCCAGGTAACCCTGGATGTGAAATAGTCAATTTGTCCAGGAACGAGAGTTAGAACATCATATGTTAGTGAGCAGAGAGCAGACTCCGTCACAAATAGCCTCATTACTGCTGGTATAATGTTATGAACAAGTGTCTCTTGTATGCAAATGCTTGTCCAAGTTAATTTATTAAGCAAACACTCATTCACAGTAATTATTTTAGTAGAATTCTACCAGACATCAAGGTGAGATAAAGGGAACTTTGGTAAGGACTCAGTTGGGGAAAAAAAACAAGTAACTTCTAATCACTATGTTGTACACCCAAAAACGAATGTAATATATGCCAACTATAACTGAAAAAAACAAAATAAAGTATTAAAAACAAACAAACAAACAAAAACAAACAAAAAGCAAGTAACTTTTGGAACATGGGATATTTTGAAGGAAGAACATCATGGCGTCAGGGGGGCTTTTGTTATTCAGGAAAGACATTAAGGCCTTGGGTTCCCAAGGAGTTGAGGAGAGAGATGACCACAAAGGAGAAAGGGAGATAGAAGAGGAAATGTGGGGGTCTGGAAGATAAGCTTTACATCTTTGTCTTGGGCTGCTTATAGTACCAGGTTTCAGGGCACTTCGGGCAAATATGACCAGGCAGTGAGGGAGTGCCTTGGAAAGGCAGCATTCTGAGGCTACCACAGAGCAGGATCCAAATCTCTCTTTAGGCAGTGACTCACTTTTCTTTTGAATAGCTTCCAGAATAATAGTAATAACAAAAGTGATGGAGAAAGCAGATTACAGAGTTCTAGAATTTCAATGATAGGCATGTGAAAGCTATTAAATTGAAAATACTTTCTTCTGGCAGATCCAGCTGTAATCTTATGGCTATAAGTTCTCCATGCTCATTGAGTTTTGGGGTTCATTGAGGTTGAGTCTTAGAGGAAAAAAAGCACAGGAAAGATAAGCTGATTCCTCAGAAGGGAAGTTTTCTTTCTTTTAACATTAGGGGGAGAAAATGGGTGCTAGGTAAGGAATGAGCAATTTTAAATAATCCTTCTTTGCCTAGAAATTTCAGGTTCGCAGTTGGTCCATGAACTAATTAAATATTTATTGAGCTAAAACATAACAGTTAAGATAAACTCTATTGCCTTAAGTAGTTTAGAAACATTAATTTACAATATAAGACAATATGTTATAAAGCATGAACATATGGGACTCGTTGTAAGTATATGCTAAATTCTCTGGGGAAATTAGAGGAGGGAGAAATGAGTTATTCATCACCAAAATAATGCTGGACAGCAAACCACCCCAAAACTTAGTGGCTTGAAACAAAAATTCTTTATTATTCCTCAGAAACTTACAGTTTGGCTAGGTGGTTCTTTTCTCTTTCTTTCTTTCTTTCTTTCTTTCTTTCTTTCTTTCTTTCTTTCTTTCTTTCTTTCTTTCTTTCTTTCTTTCTTTCTTTCTTTTTTTCTTCCTTCCTTCCTTCCTTCCTTCCTTCCTTCCTTCCTTCCTTCCTTCCTTCCTTCCTTCCTTCCTTCCTTCCTTCCTTTCTTTCTCTCTGTCTCTCTCTCTCTCTTTCCTTCCTTCCTTTCTTTTTTTTTTTTTTGCTTTTGTTTTAGTTTTGTTAGTTTCAGGTGTACAAAACACAAAACAATGTAATAGTTAGACATTTACACCCATCACACAGTGATAACCCCCCCCCACCATAGGTGGTTCTTTTCATCTAAACCAGACATGTCTGCTCATGGCTGGGCTTATTCATGCATTTGTAGACAAATGGTGATTCAGCTGGGGGTGGCTGATGGAGGGAGGCCTCAACTGGGATAACGTGGCTCTGCTCCACATGATCTCTCATCTTCCAGCAGTCCTCTTGAAGCTTGTTTTAGAAGGGCTTTCCCATCTCAGTAGTTTCAAAATTTTTGATATGATTACCCCTTGACATTCTTAAAACTTGTTGAAAAGCCCTAAGAGCTTTGGTTTGGGTTGGTTATAACGATTACTACTTACTGTATTGAAAATTAAAATAGAGAAATTTAAAAGTGTAATTATTACTACATTACAAATAGTAATAAACAAAGGTAATTAATAAAAAGCAATAATCATTTTTTTACATGATATATTTCTGTGAAAAATAACTATATTTTTCAAAATAGAAAAGTGAAAAGTGTCATTCTTTTACATTTTTTGCAAATCTTCCTGCTATCTGGCTTAATAGAAGATAAATTTTCTTATCTGCATCTGCCTTTAATCTATTACAATATATTTTGTGGATTTTTTTGCTGTTGTGGAAATATGTAAGAAATTTTGTTTTCACATAGGTTCTTAGATAGAAAAAAGGAGGAATTGGACTCCCTGAAAAGGTCTTGGGGATCCCTAGCATTCCTTGGATTATACTTGGAGAATTATTCTTTTCAAGTGTTCCATAAAATTCATCATGACAATCTTTGGGAAAAGGAATTAAGAATGCAAAAAGAACATAAAACAAGTTGTGATTTTTCCCCCCCACAAAATGGGCTATTCACAGTGAATGTTTAAAAAAAATATATTTCCTCTAATTTATTAATTTGTTGTAACACAACAACAAGAAACTCTATGAGTTTTGGGCAAGTGCCCCAAATCACTTAGCCATCATGCCAGAAATGCAACGAATAAGAATTTTAATCATGGGAAAAAGTTTCAAAGGATCTGACTAAATGCCTAGGTTGAAATTGATAAAACTGTGGCCTTAATTCCCATATATCTTGTTTTATTCAAGAGGTATTTTTTTTTCATCACTCAAAAAATTCCAGCCAATTTCACTGAGATTCTTCTTGTTCCAGAAACTTCCTCAAAACTGACCTTTTATTCCCTGGTGACCTGGGTAGAATTTCTCAGAAATCAAAAGCCTGGCTGCTCAATTAGTTTGGGAGTGGCATTTCCTAACGTTTTGATTGGAAAAGAAACCTCGAGTTCTAACAAATTCATTTCAAAAAAGAATGAGCCAAAGTTCCTTTGCCAAATGCCATATACAAAGCTCATTACAAATTCTTAATAGAAGTAATGTAATTGATGAAGAATGTGAAGGTCTGTGAATTATTAGTTCTATTTTTAAAGTGTCATTATATTATCCATATATTTCTGCTCTACTTTAAAAAGTAGATAGTGATATTAGTAGGCATTTCAACCCTTATTTTAGGTTACATATTATGGAATAAATAAATTTAAATAAGAAGTACTTTATAATTCAACTTTAAAGTGTAGAAAATTTTAAAAATTAAGAAAAGCACACAGAAGGGAAGTTAATCATATACAATCTTCTCCCAAAGCTATGATTGTTACGAGTTGATTTATACCCCAATGCATAATGCATTTAATTTTGTTGGCATTAGTAATAAAAAAGGTATCTTACACTGATTTTACGACTTTCCTTTTTACTTAAGCTATATGATGATTTTTTTCCCCTTGTGATTAACCACAGATATATATATATTTAACATACTGCATACTTACTAGGGGGGTTTCTGTTCTCTCTTTATATGAAAACAATGACTTGCATTAGCAACCTTAGGCGTGACCTCAGGCTCAGAGGGAGAGAGATGGGACAAATCTGTAGGTAGCCTTAGATCCTCCCAGGCAGCTATGGCTCTGAGTTTCCTTTCTATTGCCCTTGAGAGGGACGTGTCGTTTATGCGGTCCTCTGGGTTTACCCCTCCTGGGAGAATAATTCTGTCATTTCCATTAGGAAGATGATTTATTGAGGGCAGTTCCTTTTTAGGATTGGACAGGAAAATCAGGCTTGCAACCTGATGGGGTGTATTTCCTCCGTAAAGTCCTTCAGTGACGAGGCTGTAGCAATTCAAGCCTTAAACTGAATAACAGGCACCTCTCTAATTCCGCCTCCTGTAACCTTATCTGGTAACACGTAAAGGTAACCACTGTGTCCTCATGGTGGATGAAAGGCAGGGAACTGTAGCTTCTGGATTTCTCACAAGAGAGCATCTAGCCCTGTAACAGATATGCCCTGGGGCCATGCTGGAGAAGCCAGATGCAGAGCAGGGTCACAACTGCACACGCCCTTGTAAAAGTGAATCTGACTGCAACTGGGAAATAATTTTCTACGAAGGCGTATGGCAAAGGGTTTTGCTTCCACCTACCAATCCCTCCATATGCCCCTTTGTTCCTCCTTGAACCTCAGGTCCCCTTTTAAAGGTGGCACCCTGCATCCCAGCAGAGGGCGGTTTCCACAAGCCCACAGCACACCATTGCAGGCTCCCACTTACATCTCAGATGTGGTTGTTCACACCTTGTACTGGAGAAAAGTAAACTTGTCGCCAGGGCCCTGGTTCCACAGCAGCTTGTGGCCCTTCATACAGACATTTCCTTTAAAAAACAGAAGCGAATGTAGTTGCGGTTGAGAGGAATGGGCTCTATAGGGAGAGCCAAGGGATCTGAGTTCTGGTCCTGGATTGTCACTAAATAGCCAGCGATATTATTAGGCAAGTCACTTTGGCTCAATTCTGCGTCTGCAGTAAGGAATGTTGGATGATATGACCTGTAGACTTTAGATACAGAGAATATTCACATTCTCTCTATAGGCCTGATAAAAATATTTTTTAAAGCTGAGGGCTTCAAGGTAAAGAAATAGTGATGTTCTTTAAAGTAACATTAATTCAAACTTTGATTTGTAATGTAAATTTGATAGGTTATCACCACTCTATGATACTGAAACTAAACAATCTTTCACTTTAGGAAAACTCAATTGGGCATGGCATTAGGGCACTGAGAACTGTCTTTTGGTCCGGTGTTGGCTTCTCTCTAACTATCTGACTGGATGAATCACTCGACCTTCTGATCCCCACTTTTTTCATCAGCAAAACTAGATCAATGTTTGCCAAAAAAAAAAGGACCGGTGATTGGATAAGTTTGTGGGAAGAGAAAGTGAAGATAAACAGGGTTTAGACTGCAACAAGTCTCGAACTCTTTCTATAGAGTCATTTAATGTATGTTCATTGGGAGTTGCTTCCCAGAGTGACATTTGAGACACTGAATAACTTGTCAGCCTGTCACTGACCAATCAGAATGAATGCTGACTGCAGCTCCGAAGCTGCTCTGGAGACACCAGCAGCCTCAGCCAACTGCTGCTGGGTCCTGGGGGGTGGGGTCTGGAGAGGCGCTTATGACAGAGCAGAGTGGGCACTCATCCAGGGGCTGTCTTTTTGTCTGTGGACACATGTCAGTATTTTCACAACTGGCATGGCTTTATAGTAAGTGCCTGTATAATCTCACCTCTGCACTGCTATAGGTGAAGTGGTCTCTATAACCTTGTCTCTCAAACTATGATCACTGCACCAGCAGCAGCAGCCCCTGAAAGCTCATTAAACACGCAAATTGCTGGGCTCCACTCTAGACCTCCTGAATCAGAATCTGCATTTCCACAAGATCCCCAGGTGACTAATGGCTCCTTGCACTTTGGGAAGACTGGCTGATGCCCATAGGCAATGACCCAGGAGAGCAAGTTTTCACTGAGAAGTAAACATACACTCAGTTTCTGCTAAGTCTGAGGACACATTTCGCTGTTGGATACCAGGCAAACGGAGCCCGCCTTTTCTTCAGTCTCCTATGAGGAGGCTGGTGGCTATGTATGCCTGACTGCTTCTTTATTTCCTCGTGGTTGTTGGTAACGAAGCCAGCCAGGCCCATGGACCACAAAGAGTGTTCCCTTCTCATAATTAGATGGGTTCTAGGTGGGTTGTGGATGGACTCAAGACTGTACCTTCTCATATTCAAAGTCTAGGAATGGCTCTCCTTAGCTAGCTCTGGGGGCATCGCCAACCCATTTAACCCTCATGGATTTCCGTCCTCTTAATTATAAAATGGTCTCAAAGTCCTTTTCTTCTCAGGCAGGGGTGGCTACATAATTTGAAGGACACGATGCAAAACGAAAATGCAGGAACCTTTGCTCAAAAATCAAATTTAAAAAGTGCAGTTAAAAGAAGTAAAATATAAAGCTTTTTCATTTAAAAATATTTTATTACTAATAAAATGTAATGGGGGTAATTGTGACCAGTGTGTAATAGCATAAACTTACAAATACAAAATATAGTATTTTTGTGCCAGAAAAGAACAATACTTCTTTTCCATCAAATGTGATGATTTTAAAATTTATTTTCTATTTCTAAGCCTGTGAATATTTACCTTACAATGTTATAGCAGTTTTTATAACTAGAAGTTCCAAACTCTGAAAAATTCTAATAGCTCCCCAATATGTCCTATGACAATGTCCACTTGTACACTTTTATCGAAATAATTCACTGACAGAGTTTGTTGCTTGTGTCCTAGAAGTTTGTGTCTGTGTGCTTAGGTCAGAGAGTTAATGTTTATGCAGATGCTTCAGGAACAGAGCTCCAGGAATCCTCAGGTCAGCTGGTCTCCCACTGAGGCTCCTTTCCATGGGAGGTCCTCCTCTCCTCTGGGCTGTGTCCGCGGCTGTCACTGCTGCTGTTTCTGCTACTGCTGCTGCTATTGTCAATGCCAGTCTGGGTCCTGGTGTTACGACAGCTGGTCCTGAAGGCCCTAAGGGGCCCAGGACTACCCCAGGTGTGTACAGTGATCAGCCAGGTCAAATGTACCTGCCACGCACTTCCAGGGTGAAAGGACCTAAGCCTGTAGCACGCGCTGGCTGCCTCCCAGTGCACTGTACATATATCCTCTGCTCACACACAAGTTTCCTTGTCTCATTGGGCTAAAGTTACTCAAGTTCAAAGATTGGATTATTAAAATTTTTAAGAAGGCAACAACAGAGCATTAAACCAAATGCTGGTCCCCTTCTAGGTGTGCGACCCTGTGCAACTACACAGGTGTAACACCCATGAAGTCAGTCAAGCTCTTAGGTATAATGGAAATTATGCTTCCCAATTGGATCTGTATCATTATTGATTCAGATAAACGATTCATTGTTTATTAGTATACTAAGTTTATAAGATTTCCCATGGAGCTATTGATATTTATAACGATGGATTCAAATGAAACATTTAATAAATTGCTTTTGCAATTAGACATTTACTCTAAAGGAATAATTTAAAAACCACTTAAAAAATCTATGGTCTGTAAAATATATTATTTTCTTGATTAAACATTTACTTTCCTGTAGAGAGTTAAAGATACTTACCATGTCAAACGCAGGCTAATTTTCTTTTTGAATCTAGGAGTCAGAACCAGGCCTTGAATAAATATTGAATGAATGAAAACAGGTCCCCTTGAGAAAAAGGTGGAGAAAACCTTAGCTCAAGGAAGTTAGAAGTTGGGTCAGCGATTCTAGAATGATGGCATTGTACCCTGAGATTTACTTTGGAAGCTTATGAAAAAAGCAAATACCCAGGCCCCTGCTCCCCGAAGCACTGTGACTGAACATGTCTGGGGTGAGACCAAGGGATTTGTAGCTTGAATAAGAATGCCTGGTGATTCCGATTCACCTGGTGGGTGTACCAGTGAATTCAGTTTTTTAATTAAACATAGGGGTTCTGGATTTTATCCGTTAGCAAACAAAACCAGACAAAAAAAAATTAATGGGATTGGGCAGACGCTGATGAATAGATCAAGAAACTCTCTACCTACCAACTTCTGGCTCTGAACTGAAAGACTACCCCTTAGTTCTTTTTATCTGCAGATGTTGATGTTGCTATGGTCTTCCAGGACCATAAATTCTTCTAAAAAAGGTTGTCATGGCAGTGAGTGATGATTTTGAAAGACATATCCTTCAATAGTGTAATGGTGTGAGAAAGAAGTAAAGGCAAAGAAATGAAACTCAAAGATTGGTAAGACTGGAAGAAAACATTAATTCCATTACATGTACTTATTGTCTATGTCTATTTTGTTCCAAGAGCATGAGGCCCTGCGGAATTACAAATCACAGACTCAGTTCCTAGCACAGAGTGCCCATGGATGGAGTGAACAGGAACACTTGCTATGCTGCTTGCCTTTGTAAATAATTTGTGGCATTTGTTTTCTGAGCAAGGTAGTTGGATTTGGTGGTTTAAGAATCATCTTGAATGACAGGTGTCTCTGAGTTTCCTACTAGTAGTTCCCAAATTGCCAGGTTCAGAATCAATGAGACAAGTGTTAAGATGCAAATTCCTGGGCCCCACCCAGGAGGTCTGGAAATCTGCATTTTAGGTCTCAAATAATTCTGATGCAGCTAGACTGCATCTAAGGACCACAGGAGCGTGTGTCTGACTTGATGCCTCAAGCATCAGAATGGAATTGAATTGAAGCTGCTTTGGAGCGCGCAGAAGTCTCTCTTGAGCCTGACTTTCATTCTAAGTGTACCTCAATAAACACATGATTAAAACATTTTGAAAAAATATTAGTCTCATAAAATGGCAGCCTGAGGTTGAAGGATCCTGCTTGAACGGCAGTTTGCTCGGAAAGCTTTTGTTTTTCCTTCACAGCAATTCTGCCTACTCACTTCTACCTCTCATTTCATCACTTCCTTCTCCTTCATGAAGGGAATAAAGATTCATGAAGGAGAGAGGAAAAAAATGAAACAAGGGGAATGAAGAATCATGTACAAGGTATTCTTGCCTGCTGTATCTCAGCCAAGTTCAAACATTTTGTATTTCCATTATTATTTTGAGCTACCAGGAAAGAGGTGAATTTGTACGTCTCTGCCTTAATCTGGACTCTATTTAGTTGCTACAAATTATTATTTTCTGATTCAAATAAAACACAAATAACTATTGCTATAAGTTCAGAATTTTAGTTTGAACTTCCTGTTTAGGGTTTCTTGCCAGTTAAATATATTTGATTTTCTGAGCTTTTGCCTCTGTTGAAATGATTTGTAACTTGATAATTATTTTAGTGTGTTGTAGTTGCTAAAGAGAAAAAAAAATGAGGATAAAACATTGCTGTTTTTATAATAGGATGGCCTTTCTTAAACACTTCAAGAACTTTGGATTTCCCCAAGTTCCCATTTCTGGTGAGATGTTGGAACACGAACGATGCTCAGCTTTTTAGGCAAGCCACTGCTTAGCTATATTGCCATGTTTACCTAACATTGATTTTTAAACTATGTATAATTAAAAGCTAATTGAAGAAATGATACTTGAAATCAATTTCACTTAGTAGATCGTATATGTGCCTTTACACATAAAAACTTTAATTATTTGCTCTAGACTCAAATATATCAGTCAATATGATATTTCATTTAAAGGCTTTTTAGAACTCATATTTACCTTATTTGTTACTTTTTTGTATAAGAAGGTATGCAAGCACCTTCTTAAAGGACTCAGCTGAGACTACTGGATATGTATATGTACATATTAAGCTGGGAGTGAGAATGGGCCTGGTGGACCACAGGAGGTCATTGTTGGTGAGGTTTATCTTGATGGCTCCAACTCCTAGCGCAAGATGCCCCAACATGTTTATTAAATACACTTTTATGTCCCCTTGATTTAACATTGAGTATGCTTTACATTTGATAAAATTGGTCTAAGAGGCAGTTCCAGGCCTCCCCGGTAAAAGCTTAGCTGTTGCCAAAGTTCTTCAGAACACTTTCTGAGTGTTAGCATTGTGTTGACAGCATACCCAGGGTGTTCCCAGAAAAGCAAAGATATAGAGCTTTGAGGAAATTATCTGGGTAATTCATGGAAAAACAATAAGAAAGAAAACAAATATTGAGGAAATGACAGGGTTAGGGTCTGAGTTAACTTGACTATGTGTAATCTATTTAATTAGGTGATTATCAATTTCATTCTTAATAATTATAATAAGTTACTTGGACAATCACTTAATTAACATTTTTATTTGGCACAAGCTTTATCTACCCACAGCTGAATACAGTACCTCAACATCATGTACCCAACGGATGTAGTGAAACTCAAGTCATACAAATGATCTATTCATTTCTAGTTGCATGGCTAAACAATGTCATTAGATAACTCATGTTTCTCTTTGTGTCTCTTCTCCCTGCTCTCCTTTCCAACCTTTTTTGTATTTACTTTGTGGGCTCTATTTCTTTGTATGTTCACTCCTGGCGCTTCTGCTCGCTTACTTTTTCCTTAAATTGCAGATGATGAAGGTATAGAAATGGTGACCCTATGAAAGAACCTTATAGCTTTGTGAAGCCCATGTTTCAGATCATTTTGACACGTATGCAAAGAATATTGAAAATAACAATCTAACAATCACAACAGTGCTACATGTTTACACATTTTGAAATAATTAAATTTTTCATTTTCAGGTGTCTTAATGTTCAGTCAAGTATACACATTTTTGGTGTTGCTGGATATTTAGCTGGTAAACCATAAGGCTAGCATGTGAGACAAGCCACCAGTTTTAGTTATCCAATGCTCTTCAAGAAATATGTATTGACTCGATTTTTATATTACTAAATATTTTTTCTAGGCTTAAGTTAAAAAATTGACATATACCAATTCCTTAAATAGAATAATCTCTCTTTGCTATATTTTTATGTAGCCTTGATTTGCACTCCCTTTTTTCCTGCATCAGGTGTCCTAGAGATTTTACTAATGAGCTCATAAGTTTTCAGTGATTTATATATGATGAAATAGAGAAAGAATACTGTTGGTCGCTTTTTAAATAGAAGGTGTACTTTCTCATGGGAAAAATGCTTCTACCTGAGAGGTACAATTTCATTTTGTACACTCTACCTTCTAAATGTTACTTTTCATGCTGTAATGAATTCAAGAGGAAACTCTACCCTTTCCTCTAAATGACTCATGATGTAATGCCTTTACAGATTAAAAGCATAATTTGACTAATGGGCCTCATTCTTACTTGTGCAGTTTTATACATTTCATCACATTCACCCTATTGGACACACCACAGACTACATAACTTGTTCTAAAAATAGAATGTATGAAAATGGTTGATTCAAAAATCAGAGGTCTCATTCTAATTGAGTTCTCTAGCTTGGGATTTAACCACCAATAATGCTAAATTATAATGTCATGTATTATTGCTGGGTAGAATGACAGCATGACAGAATTGTTTAAAGTAAAGATTATCGCTATGAACTGTTAAGATTAGAAAGAATAATTATAAATCAGGTGGCAAAATAAGCCCACTTGCAATGATGTCTATTTTCTGGTATATCACTTAATTTGTTTTTTAAATGGCAGGTAATCCATATTTGTTTTTGGTAATAAAGATGTGTGTTTAGATAGTTGATCATATCTTTTAAGTTAATTGAGGCTTAAAGATCCTAAATAATAAAGTAAGTAAAATGAAGGATAAGAGGTAAGCAAATAGGAATGGAAAGAAGGAGGGAAGGCAAATGGGAGTTTTAGAAGGAAAAAAAAATGGTATAATAGCAACACACTTGGATTATAATAAAGGTACTTAATGTGATTATTTTTTGAAAATTTAATAATTTGCCTTTAGGAAAATTGAAGCAAACAAACACTGGCATAATATTAATCAAGGTATTAATGTCCCAATTCCCATGTAGTTAATTTAGTTTTTTTAAGTAGCATATTCTACTTTTGCATTCATTCACTTGTTAAACATGTTTTTTCATTAGGTGTAAAATATGTCACATTTAGGAATTTCAGATACTTGTTCCATTTTGTTCGTGTTGCAGAAGAAATGCTTCAGTTTGGACATATGAGGTTCAGATGCTTCTAAAACTTTTAAGCAGAGATGTCAGGCAGACTTTTAGAGATGGGGAAGGCAAAGGAAGAAGCCTCTGCTGGTGGAAATCATGGAACAAGATGAGATTGCTCAAATAGCAATAGAAAGTCTCATAAAATCTCAAAGGGCTTTTGTAGAAATGACAACTCATGCTATATTTACATATTCATTGGAGAAAAACTCCAGATTTAGGTCTTTTTGTCAAGCCTCCAGCCTAAGGGAAGCCCTATCTGTAGCTACAATGATTTTACTTCTGCCCTGAGACCGATGATAAGCACAGGCTCTCTCTCTTCCACATTCTCTGCCCGCCTCTCCTCTCTTCCTTCTGCCTAGCTTACAGAGAATTTTATTTAGAGAATTTGTTTTTCTGAATAGTTGTATTTAGCCCAATTTATCCACACTTAAGTTTCTATAAATAGGCAGCAGCAAAAGAATACAAATAATATCTATTTAATAAAATGCAACACTAACAGTATTTTGCCCCAGAAATTTCCTAGTCATAGCTAATATTAAGCAGTTGCTGTTTATATTTGGTGATGATTTTTGTGTCAGGGTTAAGAGAGATGATGACCAAATATTCCTACCTTAGCAGGTAGGGATGCTTCAGCTTCCTCTGAACACATTTGGAAAACAATTTTTTATTTATCAGAAAGGATTTGGAAATTTCTGTAAAAAGATGATAATTTCAGAATATGAATTGCTTACTAATAGACCATTCGAATTGAAACAATAGAAAACTCCAGGAAACTTGATTAAAAAAAGGGAAAACCCCACCTGTCCCCTCCCTTTTTATAGGACCTTGGGAAGGGTGGGGACAGGAAGAGGAATGATATGTATTCCCTGTATTCATTAGAGTGGAATAAAAAATTGAACCGACTGTTCACATCCGATCATGAGCGGCAACAATTCCATTATATACTGACCTTTAGAGAAAGAGGTGAGAGAAGCTTGAATAGTTAGTACTGGGGTTCTAAGGCAAATCAATTCCCATTCCCAGGCACAAACTTTCTGTACACGATGAGGCTTATTGCAGAGATCCACAGTAGAAAAAACACAGAATGAAAAGGAGGTTGAATCAGGACTTGGACGAGAGAAAGTAGTGCCTCCATAAAACAAAATGGGTTGTTGAGCAGCCAATGACAACACTCTCATAACATCATAAAGATCTAACTTCCATCTGTTCCCCTTGCAATATTAGTCTGTTATGTACCAACCAGTGCAGCTTAACAAATACCGAAACGTGGTCCTCTGCTTTGGTTATTTTATAAACTAAGACACTCACAAAACTATTTCCTGTCAACCAAAGGACACTTTGGAATGTTGAGTCATCAGGCGACATTTTACAGTACACTGGGCTCAGAATAAGCAGCCTTACATGTTAGTCTGAGAATTGTCATTTATTAACTGTGAGCAAGTTACTCCATCTCTCTTGCCTGATTCTTATTTGAAAAATAGTGATAATTACTGAGATAATGTACAAAAAAGCATTTTGTGAACTCAAAGTTTTATGTGTTATAACCAATCTTGGGTCCAAAAAAAAAAAATCTTAAAAGAAATAATCACAGAACGAGTTTGCTTATCCAGGGGCAGGGAAACAGGAATACGTTTGGCTCAAGCAGAACTGGGAGGATCATGGGGGAGGGAGGTGGTTGGAGGCTTCTGTCCATGGTGAATATGGTGTAGGGGGTTGTCATTAAAAAGTATAAATTCTCACCTGCAGAAATATACTTTTAAAAATAACTACTCTATACCCAAGCTTAACTAGAACAGCCTCTCTGCTGCTTTTAAGGAAACCTTGATTTCCCAAGTTAACATAATCACTCTGCATTAACATTTATCAATTTACTATTCAAATTTCACCAATTCATGATTCTCTCTCTTCCATTTACCTTCTTATCTCTTGGAAGTAATTCGAGTTCCAAGATGGGTTTATGTATCATTTTGGCTTTCATGATATTTGCTTAAGCTATAAATTAAAAAAAATAAATAAATCTATCCAGTGCTTCAAGTAACTTTGTTCCTGACTATATCTGTCCAGGATGCATTAAAAAAGCCCTCATTGTTGCTTTGATGATTAGGGAAAGAGTGTGGTTAAAAAAAAAAAAAAAAAAAAAAAAAAAACTCCAATGATAAATAAACATAAAAGTGTTATTATGCAAAATCTTTTCTCTTTTGTGCTTTAAAGAATGAATCCTCCCAGCAAAAACGTGTGGCCCATTCAGACTTAATGAGATATTCAGGCAATCTACGTTATTACTCTTAAAAAAGGAGTTATTCCTTTTATATCCCCCTTTGCCCTCTTGACCTCTGTATGACTCCTCCAACCCTCCTCCCTGCCCCACCATATTTGAATAAAGTTACTGATGAGGAAACAGGGCACAGAGATTAAGGTCTCCAGGTTACACAGGAAATCAGGGGGCAGATTGGGATCACATTTCCAGCAACCAATCCAGAAATCCCACCTAAGTAGTTTATCCGGAATTCTGTAAGGGTGATTCTGTTCCAAAGCTGGTTTCAGAGGAAAGAAAGCACAAGCTGGTTTGCCCATTGAAAATAAACACACACAGAGACACAAATCCACACACATGCAAGAATTTAACTTTTTTGATTCTCTCTACTGTTTATTATTGATTGATGTCTATAGTTCAATATCCAAAACACTATCCACAAATTCAAATGAGCACAATGTAAATTTTTAAACCTAAATTATATCTTTTCCTAAGTCTGTTCTAAAGACAATGTTCTTTATTTTTTCCTGCTTCAAACAGGAGGTGATTTGTCTTTTCCTCCCTTCTTCAAGAAAGTATGATCCCCAGAAATTATGCAGGGATATCCTCAATTCTTTGAAAAACAATACATTATCATTTTAGATTTTGCCATTGAATCCACTGAAAGCACCACTCAAGTCATTGCAAGCCTTTCTCATTTGCATGGGAGAAATTACTAAAAGTGGTTAATGAGAGTTCTTTGAGAACTTTTGATGACAAGTTCATTGGGAAATGTAAATATGGAAAGTGCTATCATTTTTGTTTCTACAAACCATTGCCATGAAAAGAGTGAAAAACATTATTGTGTCCAGAAAACCTTTACTTTAACAATAAAAAGTGAAAATGGAATAACAAGGCAAGTCAATATAAATATTATGTGTTCCAGATAAGTTTTAGCACATGACCACAGCAGAGTTAGGCAGGGTTCTGAGAAGTAAGTGACAGAGATTGAAGAAATTTAAGCTGCAAACATCTAAAAAGAATGTCACATTTTATTTTGTGACTCTTAAAAAAAAATGGCAGCTGATAAATATAATTTATTGTCAAATGCCAAAGAAGATGGGACTGTCAAGATGCTTCTCTTGTATTATTTGCTCTGGGATTTATGGGCAAGCAGGACAGTCTGGTCATTGAAGAATTGCTTATTCTCTCTGTAGGTCTATAAATGGACATAATTTTAACTTTATTACTCTTTATAAAAATTCCATGCGGATTTCAAAAGGTAGGAAATGTAGATTACCTAGAACAAAGGTCATTGTTACCTGTTTAATACTGTAGTTTAATGCTTTATTTGTCAATTGAGAACTAAGGAAGGCCACAATTCTGAGCTACACTAGAGCTATTCATTAGAGGTGGCTCTGAGCTACTAACCTAGAGTAGAGAATTCTTGAACCTGGAGATGTTCTTGAGACAATGTAGCCAAACAAGTAGGTAGTTTCTAACAAGAGAGGAGGACCTTTGGCATGTCTACTATCAAGAGCATTAGTCAGAGTTTCTGGACAGAATGTTCCACTTTTGAATGACTTATCACACAAGGCCTCTGTTCTCACTTATTTTAGCGTGTTATGAGGTCTGCCAATTAAGTTCGCGAACTCATCCCAGAAAAAGTGCTACACACTTCATTGCTGAATATCACTGCAGTCACCTTTGAAGTACTTCCCTTGGGAAGCTATGCACCATCACCAGAGCCTAGTCCACTTTTCAAAGCAATTTTGGAACTCTTTCTGGAATGGCCGTCAGAGCTGTCGTTGTTATCCTTGATGTCCTGAATGTCATC